>NC_047057.1:6229711-7683643 GCF_000738735.6 Corvus cornix cornix
GAGGTCTCTGAGACTTGGTTACTGACATGAAATCACAAGGGAGTCACAGGACTGTAGCCTCTGATTTTATTACCCCATTGGCAACACCATCTTCCCAACCTGTAACCTGTTCTCAGTCACACGAGAACCCCCACAAAATTAAGTACAGCTGCAAGTGCTGTACCTTGTGTATAAATGCAAATACTCATATTCTGAGCACGAGGATTTTACATGGCTCTTCTTGCTATGTGGCACTTTATTAAGACCTTAGGCCATGTTGTTGCTGAAAAGGTCAGATTTGCCTTCCCTGACAATGCCTACTTGTTCCCAGCTCTCCTCTTGTGAGGCTTTCAGCTTGAGCTCCCAGTCTGTCAATCAGCCAGACCACCTGGAAATGTACTGCTTTTGAGGGTGTGGAGTAGTTCTTGGGAAAAGAGATGCTCCTAAGATGAAGACCATTCTTCTTCAATGAAATGGCAGCCTATATTTATCACATTTCATGAAGATTTGATTTGGTTCTTAGAGAGAAATACTAGGAGATTGTGATGATCCACAGTTTTTGTGTCAGTGATCCTAATTTCTGCTGAGGACTCCGAATCTCTTCTTGTATTATCAGAAAGTGATTAGGAGACCTCATGATGAGCTTGCCTATGACTTGACATTAGGTAGAGTTAATTTCACTGCTGTAGCCATGCTACAAGAAGTGGCTGACCTTTTTGGCAAAGAGAAGAACTGAGATCATAACCTACAAACTGATTTGTTTCCCCCTGCCATCCTCAGATTGCCAAAATGCAGAAATTAAAAGAGTAGCAGATAAAGAAGTTCAATCCAACCCCCAGGCTTACAGCCTAAAGCTTTAAAGGCAAACATGAAAGAGCAACAAGAAGAAAATGAAGTGAAGGTGTCTCACCTTTAATGAATAGTCTTTCCCCAAATTCTTTTCTATTTGCACAGATAAAAGGGATATGCAGGGTGGCAAAAAGAATCTATGTGTGTGGCATATAAAATCTAAGTGTGACCCTGCTCCTACCCTGGCTTTACTTTTCTGTGCAATAAAGACAGCAAACAAGCACCCACCTCCAAACATCACTGAGTTCATACAAAAGGAGATGAGTTCAGCTGTGCCATACAGAGAGGACTTGCAAGATTGAACTGAATGACTCAACACAGGGCAGTGCAAAAGATTGACATTTCCAACTGGGAAAACTCTTTCACAGATGGAAAATGCTGGTAAGTAAATGGGACATTAGGCATTTTTATTTCATCAGGACATTTGCACACTTACAGTGGATTTTTGGCCAGGCATTTGGCAGATGGGGAAACTGAGGCCCAGGGTGGTAGCTCTACTTGTGTTAACTCATGCAATGAGTCAGTGGCAGACCTAGAGCCAGAAGACAGGGATCTCTGCATCCCATTTCCACTCTCAGACCACATTGCCAGAGCCAGGTCCTGCACAAGACACTGCAGAGGGTGATACATTACCAGTAAGCGAGGGAAGGATGCTCCTTCAGCGCTGGTGTTGGAAGGGCTGGCAGCTTCTTTAATTCATTCCTTACAACTTCATTGCTGAAAGAGAGTTCAAAAGGAGGATCAGGCTACAAGAAAACAACCACAATATTTGATATTACTTGACCTAGCTGGCAGGCTGCTATGGCTCTACATCTGTTCCTTCTTAACAAAAGGCACTGGGGTTTCCTTTTTCTCCTCTCTTTATTTGTTTTATGGCAGCCCAGTTAACTTTTCCTTCTATTATCAAAATTGGAGAGAAACTCTCCCAGATGGTTATGTTGAAGCACTTCCTACCAGTGACTGGACACAAAAGCCACCATGTCACATGTCACTGAGCAGGGTGCCATGGACATTTTCATATAGGGAAAAAAAAAAACCAAGGGGAAGAGAAAGTGATGCTTTCAGCTGCAATTATACACCTTTATATTTAACGCTTTACAAACTGCTGCAAAAAGTAATGATTTGCTTTCTTAGCATCACAGGTTATTCTTAACCTCTTGCCCAGTGACCTGTCCTTTGCATAACATCTTCACTGATAAGACTCCAGTTTGAATTTGTGTCCTGCTACACAAAACCCTCCCACGGAACCACCTCACTAACATTCTTCCTGCAGCCTCCAGTGGCCACAATGGCCAGCTGGAGCAGCATCACTGCACAGCAGAGAGCAGGGAGAGCTCATGAAATGGGAGGCAGATTCTCACAGATGAAATGAAACCGTGGGATTTTCTCCTACAAACCCCAAATGCCTCCCTTCCCACTTTTAAACACACAAGGAATTGTGTGCACATTAAAAAAAAAAAAGCCTCAAAGGCTTGGGAAGGAAGGCAGTGCTGCTATTAATTTTTAAAATTGTAGAAATACACAGCCAAGAGGGCCAGACAGGACACAGAGGAGTGCCAAAGAATTAATGTTGACCGGCTTACTTCTTGCCAGCAAGTTTTTCTGCCTTCTTAAACCCTTCCCTTTATCCTACCCAAAAGTGTGGCTGTGCTGGAGCTGCACAGAGGGATACCTCTTCCAGAGCTCTAGATTTCCCAGCCCACTGGCTTCTCCAGTGGGGCTGGTAGACAGTCAGAAAGGTAGTCTTGACCTCTCTGGCTGTAGACCAGAGATCCTAATATCTGCTATAGACTCGAGGAGCTCTTGGACATCCCAGAGCCTGGGTTTCAGTTTTGTCTCTGGGACAGTCTGTATGGTGGCTTGAAGAGAGGTCATACTTCTTCAGTTGTAAAAATCTTCGCACAGCATTTCTCCATTTGCACATCCCAGCAGCAGGCTCTGCCTGAGACCTAGGTGGGTTTGTCTTAATTGGAGTCTGCAGGTTAATTGCTAGGTTGGGCCATAGGGTAAACCACTGACATAAATCCTGGAGCAGGCATTTTGGACATGTCTACAGACATCTATTATTTATTATTATGGTAGTTTTCTTGACCTCCAAATAAGTAGTTTTAAAACAGGACCAAACTTCTAGTCAGGAGAAATCTATGAGAGATGCCCAAGTCTCAATTAGGCTCAAATTTTGCAGAGTGAAGATGTGCTGAATAGCACACAAGAACTGAGGCAACCACTGCCATGCCAAGCACATGGAAAACTACTCTGTAACACCTCCTATGCCAAGCCAAAAGTCTTTTGACAAACAGTGTTTGAACACCCACTCCTGCTCAAATCCCATGGTCATTCAGCCATCAGAGAACTGTTCTTTTCTAAGTGCAAACGCTCAAAAATGATTCAGATTTATTCTTCCATGGCAGGTAAATACCTGCACAAGTCTGAACATGAATTTGCTCTGCTCCATGTTATCTGCTGATCTGGATGCTCTGTTCTGTGACTGACAGGACACAAGTTGTTGCCTAGAAAACAAGTTGTTGCTTTTTAGAGTTTACCGGGTCTGCTCAGAGCTTTCTCCTCCACAGCATGTTCATACTCAGCTCCTACTGAGGTTTTTGAAATTTTGAAGAAACTGGGAAAAAAGAACAGAACTTGGGACAATCGGAGCAGAAGCAGCAGTAACTGCCCTCAAATGAAGATTTTTTGAAGCTGGCTGCTCATAGAAGGAAGTTGAGAGATTTCCAAAACTTTTCTGGGAAAGCACAGAGTGAGTTCCAAACAGGGACTTTCTGAGCCCAGAAATCTATCAAATAGGGCAAGATTAGTGGTGACTAACGATCCTTGAGTGTCTGGGAAAAACTCTGAGTCAGTAATGGCTCCCATAAAAGAAAGGACTAACACCAGTCAGCTCTGTTTTTTCTGTCAGTTAGGAGCAAAGTTTGCCCGCCCTGTGATAAGGTCTTTTAAGAATCAGAAAAAAAGACATTCTTAGTGATGTTGGGCAGAATTAACATTTCTGCTCAGCACCTAGAAAATATCATAAGGGTAGTGCCTCACAGCCTTAAAGCACCAAATATATGTCATGCAATAATTTCCAGGAACAAAAAGGCATTTCATTCTATGGTCCATATATTCACTAAGCCTTCTGGCAAGACTCATCCCAAGACAAATTAATTTAGGCTCTCAAAAAGATGTCAAATCAAAAATGGAAAACAATAATGACTCAGGCTGCATTTGAACTAGTGGCCATGAGGTCACTTTCCGCTTGGCTCCTTATAAAACACTGAACCCCTCAAATTTTAAAATGTTTCCAGCAGGATCACAAGCAGTTTTGTACTTACTGCCTTTCATGCTCTTTCGAGTGAAATATCTCAGGGTGTTTATTTTATTACTGTATTTAGAAAGTGTTTAATTCGGTCACTTGTGCTGCATTTATTTTATATTTGGAAGTGTCCAGCCTCCAGGGCTGATATACACAGAAGGGTGCTTAGGATACAGATTTATTAATATGCAGGGAAAAGGCTCCAAACACACTTTCTCTGTGTTCCCTAGACCACTTTATTTCCTTTTTTCCTACGGTGGAAATGATAATATTTAAAGGACTGAATAACAATATGAAAACTGAACTGGAAAAGCCATCTGCATGGGTTCCTGAAAGTTGGTTAGAAAGGCAGAAGTAAGGTTGACTAACAATGGACCTAGATAACAGAACTCCTTTTTCTTGGGTTTGTTCTGGTACTGCCTGTTTAATGAGTCTTGTCCAAATAAGCTAGTCACCACCTCTCAGTATTCTATCTACATATGGGGGCAAAAAGGCCTGCCTAGCCACTTCATAAACATTTTGTGAAAAACAAGTTCTTGCAAACTAGTTGCAATAATTTTGAGCAAGATTACATATGCAGTTGTCTGAGGAAATACATTTTCCAGCATGTATAATAACAATGATCAGTAACAAAACAAAACTGCAGGTTAAAGTTACCAACTCTTCTCAGCATGGTAATTCATTCTGTAGAACTGCAAGAGGAAATGCAGAGTCTGAGATTCTCAGATTAGATGGTGCTTTTCGAAATACAGTGTTTAGGATCTTCACCATTAGGCTGAAAGAATACAGCTTGGGTTTTGTAACCCTTTAATACATTCTAATTGGTTAAATGTCACTTGGTTACACAGAAAGAAAAGTAAGCCTGAAACTATGCTAGATTACCATCTGCCCAAACGCTGAAATTATTGTGAAATTCTGCCTAGCAGGAAACTGGCCGTTAGCTTTCCTCCCTTGTTATTCTTTCATATATTGCTGGGAGATACTTGGAGTTCACTCGAAATGTCTCATGTTGTTTAACTGGAAGAAATCTAGCAATGAGGGAAAAGCTGCAGCTGTTCAGGATTTTGTTTTACTCAGAGGTTTTTCTTTCCCATCCACAAACTGAGGGACAAATGATCAGTATATGTTATTTCTTTCTGCTTTGGCATACAAGCTGTTTAAGGCTGAAGAACTGGATTATGAACATTTAAAAACAAAGCTGGTGTGAGTTTCCCAGAGATTTTGGGACTGTACTCTAAACATGGCAGGATTAAGTTAGGGGGAAAAAAAAAATCTCAATTATTTTAACAATATGCTGGATTTCCCCCCTAGCCAGGGCAGCCTTGGTAATTCCTCTATGTAGGCCTAAAGAGAGTCACACCTGTAGGATTTGTGTCCATCTAAGGAATTGAAATTTGTCCTACCCATGCTCTGCCAACCAAGCATGACTCAGCTTTCAACTAGAAACAAGATTAGCTTGAGCTAATAGCCTTTAGATTTGTCTGCAGGGTACTAGTTCAGGAGCTTTATACGTGTGATTCTGTGCCTTTGAAGTCAAAATGTTTGCAGCTAATATGGAAAAGCACAGATCCAATCTTAAGGTCTGTTCAACTTGAAAATCAGCTGAACAGGGATACCTGATTGTCCAAAATTCAATGGTATGTCCCAGACTAAAAGTAAACCTATTTAAGTCTTGTCAGCTGAAGCATTTGGGCATTCTCTTCAGTAATGTGAAAATGCTCTTCTTTAGTGCAGAGGACTAGGAACTTCTTAAAAAGAAAAGCTTTTTATTTTAAACCCCATTCTGCCTGAATCTCTAAGAGGTCAATGAGACTACTTACAGCAAACATTAAGAAATACTTAGTTGATCTAAACAGGTACATGAACTCAGGGTTTCTGATGAGCTTGTTTTTGAAAAGAAACACACATTAGAAAGGGAAAAGGTCTTAAAATAATTGCTTACTATAGCTGCTAAACTGATCTGTCAGGGGCATTTTACTTCAAGACAGGTGAGGGTGACTCAGACTGTTCCCCAGGCTTAGGAAAACCTGGGAATCACTGTGATGCCCGAGGTGGCAAGAATCAGTGATAACAGACTCACACACGATAACGCCCTACCAAAGGATTGTTTGAAATGACACATGAGCTGCTTTTGGGGAAAGAAAAAAGGAGTACTCTGAGCATAGTGATTATTCTGAGGTATGGGATAATTTCCTCAAAAGCAGCAGTGGGAGCTGCTGTCACTGAGGATGTATCAGTTCACAGAGATACAAAGCTGACTATTAGTTTGTAAGACTGATTCTGTTTTTTGAGTTCCCACGAGGCCCAAATAGCAGACTTGCAACTGCATTCAGGAGTCCTGCACCAGCTGCAGATCCTCCACCTGGCTGCAGTGGGGTTTGGAGGTAATCACACTCTGGCCACCACGGGCAGGTGCCAACACGCAGCTGGAACTGTGACAGTTTGACTATCCCAGCACCTGAGGTGATCGGCAGTGACTCATAGGAAGGCTCCCATGGGGAACAGCAATTCTCCCATCACTACAAATGAGCCAGTGCTTATGCACTTTTTTGGATCGGGGCCAGAGAGGAACTTGTACTCTCACAGGCTATAAATCTGTTGGTGGGAGTAGACAGGACAGGTGTGGGAAAGCTGCAGTCTGCGTTCCAAGCATGTAACCCTTTAGAATTAAATTATTTCTTCAAAAACAAAGGAGTTCAAGAGTTCAGCCTTCACACAACATATGCTGCCATGCACAATGTATAATCTTTAAATCTCAGCAGTGAGACAATCACAACTGCAAAGCTTCTCCATTTCAAAGAGTAGCCACTTCTACTTTAAACAGTAGTTCAACATCAACTAGCTTCAGACACTGAAGCTAACTTTATCCCTAAGAGAAGTCAGAACATTTGCCTTCATCTGCAGTTCCTCTGGCTGGCCCGAGGCTTGATTTGCCTGACAGATTTTACACTGCTGATATGATAACCACAAATCTCAGCAGGCAAAAATCTTGACCACAATGACCTCATATTGACTTCAGTAGCACCTGGATCTCACCCAGCACCTAAACCTGTCAGTGCACATTAGATGGGAACTTCTGGACAGACATCCCAGGAGATGCCAAGTCTTCTAGACCACAGAGGATCAGGGCAGCATTCTTCTACCTTCTTCCAAGGACAGGCTTCAAACTCCCCTAGGATGGCAGATTGCTTTGTCACCCAAGTCCATTTATAGATTAATATCCCTGGCAGTGCCCTTAAGTTGTTATTATGACACCCCTTCTCTGCCTGACTTGGATGTAAGGAATCCCCCTTCCACTTCAAACCACTGTGATCCACTGGTGAAAGAACTCAGAGCTGTTTTAATAGGCCTGGTGATGACACCCACACTGCCATGGTGGGAGCAGTTAACACCATGGCTTGAGGTGTCTTCTGTGCCCTCAGAGAAGATTCTTCATTCCCCTGTGGCCTAGAGAAACATGCTGTGATAAACTCAACCATCCTTTTTACAAGGGACATCACACAATTTTTAGCAGGTGGATACTTTCCACCAGCTGTTTCCATTTCTGGTCTGGAAATGGATACTCGAAGATAAAATGCTTTCAGTCCTACTACTCCTAGCTATCTGATTCCTTTCTGTTCTATGTTTCACAGTCTGAACATACGCTTTCCGAGTGTCTTTTCACCTATCCAAGACATTCTGGGACACAAATACTGCTCTTCTTAACAGAACCACTGGTTTATCACAGGTTGGAATGGCAACACTTTGCTTGGCACAGCTCTTCTGGACTGAGCACTTGGAAGTGCACTGAAAACCAGACTGAAAAGTCAGAGCCACATGCACTCCAGTACCCCCTAAATAAACAGTGCTGATAGCCGAGTTATTCCAAATCGGACAGAACTGAAAAATGAAGCAAGACTGGGTTTATGTTTCTGTGGTCAGATGCACGTCAGGATTCTGCAAGTTTATTAAGGTTTTGAGAAATGATAACGCAGACCTTAAACTTCCTTTTAGCAAGGGTTACCTTATGTCATCTCAGATTCCACAATGGGCAGGAAATATCTACAATGCAGTTCCTTTTCACTGATTTGTCTCAATTTTAGCTAGCTGGAAGTTCCAGTCCACCAGAAAGTGGAACCTGCCTGTTCTTCACAGCCTCCTATCATTACGGTCATCTCTCATTGTATTCCAATGCTGGCAAAATTAAGACAACTCTTTAGGCTCACCTGACAATTCAATCCCACTGCCCACTTCTTTTCTTCTCTGAAACTAACTTTAACGGATATTGTGGTCCTCCAGCTGGACTCACATTCAGGTCAGCAAAAGTAATATATGGAGTATATGAAATTTTTAGCATAGTCAGTTCTCCTGAGCTTCACATTAAGAACTTTCATGTTTCTCACATGAGACATCAAACAACACCCGACCTTTGGTTACTACTAATGCGTAAATCACAGACGCTGTCTACTTAAAGAAAATTTTTCGGCATTTAATTAACAGTCTTCCGAAACACCAAGTACAGTCACCTCTTTGAATTTCTTACGGTAAGTCTGAAGATTTGGCTCAAGGGATAGAGGAAGTTCAACAAAACCAATTATTGAATTTGATTTTGAGAAGTGTCCAAATTCAAACTGAAATATCAATTAGTGATGGAATTTTAATGTTGCTTCTGGCAGGATCTGTGATATAACAGTGATTTTAGAGTAATTTCCTTAGCAATTTCCTTCTGAAGACTAGTCTATTTCCTGAACTTCATGACCACATAATGGGATTTGTCAACAACAAAATCACAAACAATGATTGTTCGCAAGGCATGCTCTGGTCAAAGGTTGTGTTTGGTGAAGAAATGCTGTCAGGAAATACCGTGTCTGTGTTAGCCATGCACACATAGATGCCGTGCTAACACAGGCAATCCTCTTACTACATGGCTACAACTGAGTTGCATGTCTCATACAGGAATTTTATCAGATTTATTCTCGCAGCACAGAATGGCAAAAACTTTTTAAATTCACCTACCTTGAAAAATCTCCCTTTGCCTCCTGTAAAACAAGGAAGAAAAATTTAAAATATATAATTAAAAATAGCAAAAAAAAGAGAAGAAAAGGCTGTTCAAGATTTTCCATTTGCAAAATTCATTTAGCAGCAATTTCCTGTTGTAATTGATTCCTCATGTATTTTTTGGAACCGGTATCTAATGTCAAGTGCCATGATACAGTGAGTTGGGCAGATTAACATACAAAGGATCTAACACAGGGCCAGATGATTCTTCATTCTGCTGTGAATACCTAAGATGCTACAGGAAATAATGCCAGTAAATAAGAAATTTTGGGTCAATGTGGATGCTACATTACTAGAAGATCTCTGAAGTCTCAGTGGCTTTGCAGACTCTGAGACTGCAACTCACCTGCCTTTTTTACAAGTATTCTGACCATTTTCTAGTACGTAGACTTTCAAAAAGCTTGCTCACTGTCAGCTTTCAAGGGGATGCAAGACACAGGTTTCTCTAACTCCTTGCTGGGTGTCTGGGGTTGTCCTTACTTGTACACTTAGATACTTCTATTTATTACCATCACAGCCCAATGTTAAAGGGTTGGATAATGTTCCACTACAGTAGTTAGATCAGTCTTATTGCATAGCTGGAGAACCCCCAAAATCTGGTGAGTGCCCTCCGCAACAGATTTAGCATACATTTTGCATTTTTCTTTTTCCATAGACAATATGCCTTTCATATGATTCATGCTAAAGCACCTCATTTGCCACCAGCTACACAGAAAGCACTGTGCAAGAATGTAATTTGTGAATGAGGGAGTTTCCACTGCCAAAAGGACTGGGCTTTGTATTCAGGTCTTTTGTCTTTACATCCATTAATCTACCCGCAAAACCTGCCAGCCCACGTCCAGTGGTGTTTCAGTCCTGAGGCGGGGGTAAAGTTCAGAGCTCTGGTGGTACTTTAATTTGTTCTGGTAATAAAACAATTTGAAATAGGGCTGCAGACTAAATCACTTGAGTTCTGACAGACCTTTACTATCTTTCCATTTCCCTCTGAGTGAACTGAAGGCCAGACAAGCACTTCTCTGGTTCATAGGAAGGAGTCCTTGAGCATGTAATGATTATGGTTCAACACAGAGCAAAGCACAAAGGATATGCCCTGGCCTGCATGGGTGTGAGCATACTGAATTTAAAAAACAATTTTGTAGGGTACATTCTTCATAATTCAGTGCTTTGACCTAAATGCTGCAGTGAGAAGAACAAAATGCAGTATTATCCCTTTTGTTTTGCTTGGATCCTGTCACAAACACAGGTTGTAGTAGTTTCTGGTTACAGACAGCAAAGGTGTGGCTTGTTTTGACTTAAGTTACACATCAAACTACTACAGGAATAAGCGTAACATCCTGTGTTTGTGGCAAGAAACAATCCCAGCAACAAGAGTTACAGTGGCAGCTCTGGGTCTGGCTGTACAATTACTAAGCACTAAGTTATTCACTAGGATGAGCAGACAATAGATTCATAACCCCACTGCTGCTCCTCACAATGAGCCCGTTGTTTGATGTGTATTCCCCCAACAGCCAATACGTGATTTCTATAATGTGCTGCTAATTGAGTCCTCCATCCTGACTCTCTCGCTCCCATTTTTGTTACATAAAATGATTTTAATGAAGGTTCAAATCCCTACACATTAATTGCTTCTTTAACATGGCAAGTGCTCTAGAAGTGCAGCGCATTGTTATTTATTAGTGCAGTCTGATGAGCTGGTTTGTTTGCTCGCATGGCTCCTCATAGCTTCATGGCTGATGGGAAAAAAATTAAAACTAGACAGTAAGAGAGGGGAACAAGGATCATGTGACAATTATGTCTGATCTGCTCCCACAGTCATGCTTCCAAAAAGAGAACTTTCACAAAATCCAGCTCCGCTACCCTGAAAAGGTTCCTTTCTGGGAACCTGACATTTACCAAACACTTCTTGGTCATTTGCCCTTTGACCCTTTTCCCTCTTCCTGAAGAGTGGAAACTCTGAAAGACACCATTTCAGAAAGTCTTTAAACCATTCTGCCCATGTTGGAGAATACAGACAGTTGCATGTGTAGAAGCTTATGTAGCTCATCAGATGACCAAGCCCCATTGGGAAAACAAATGCAAGTAAAGTCACTGGTGGAAAAACCCATTGCATATGGATTTCACCTAGGAATTTGCATTCATTACTTATATTTTCTTTGGCTGTACATCATACCCCAGAGTCTTGGATATCTGTGCTGGTGCAAACATAACACTTTTCTGCATGCAAAATATTGAGCAGTAGTATCTGCTCCCTGAGTGGGGAGGTCTAGTTTGAGAGCCTTCTGTACCCATTTTGGCAGAAACAATGAAAACTGTGCAAAGACATCTTTTTCCTGCAACTGGGGGGAACCCCTACACTTCCATAGAGCCATTGTGGATTTGGAAAATCAAAAGATTTAATGCAGCATGAGGAAGCACCAAGTGAGAGAAGGCGGGTGCTTACCTGCAAGATGTATGCAGCCAGTTCAAACACCACTTCACTGTCAACCTCAATGAGTTCCTTGAAAGGTGAAGAAAACAAGAAAGAAAAAGAGAGTTGAGCTACTGTAAGAAGGACATACATCTCCTCCTGACTACTGCATGGTGAGGCATGCAGTGCCAGTTTTCTCCCTTGGCTAGGCTTCAAAGTATTCCCTGTGCTCCTGAAGACAAAAGGAGGAGAGAACCTGCCCACTCAGATATGGACAAAGCCAAATATTTGATGTAATGCGTTGGTTAATGAAGCATAACTGGATGTGGCATGAAGGGATTCCCGGGGGAGGAGTGAGGAGAAGGCAGGTGGAAGGGGAAGGATGAGGGTAAATTTTATTTTCATGTGTGATTTAGTGAAAGGCAGTCTAGGATATAGATATTTTTTTGCCCCGAGATGTGACCATGCTTCAAGGGAACACAGACTTGTCCTTGACTCACAGAAGCAAGGAATGAGAATTTGTCTTTGACACACTGAGGTGGCGTCAAAGCCCCCCCTAGGCTTCTCTGGCCCTTGCAAAAGGTAAACTCACAGGAAAATGAACCACATTTGCTCTTGTAGGATTTGAGCTCTGGTTTTGGCCTTTTCATCCCCAAGAGCACTGGGGCTGGTTCGAGAATGAACTTTGACAGCAAGTGTTTTGGTAGATCTTCCCTGCTCCATTTTATAGGATCCTGCCACTGATGAAATCAATCTTCGAGAGTTCTACTTAGACAACATAGTCACATGTAGGACACTGATGGTCCCAAAAGATCCTCTCAGGATTCTTCTGCTGTGCCTGAGACAGCATTTACAGACCCAAGGGGTCCAGGCACTGCTCTGTCTGAATGTATGCAGTCCAAGCATAAAAGATACTTGAAATGGGAGGCACGATCATTACTCTGGAGGCCGAGTGTGCTATTCCTGACTCTCTGGTCTCTGCTGGGGAAGCTAGTGGGCTTTTACTGAGATACTGCTTAGTTCTCTATTCTGCAACTAGAACTCCTACATTGTCTCCTATGGACATGGCCCAGTAAACTGGGTCATTGTTCAGCTCATTCCTGTGGTGGTTTTTCTGTTGTATTTATTTAAGCTGCTGTTTTTAATATTTTACTTCATCTGGCAAGAAATGAGTGATCTAAATATAGATCACTGCTGTGATCCATGCTCCAGCCAAGTCATGGCCACACCTCATTTACAAGCCACAATTGCTGCATTGGCTTGTCTCTGGCAAAATCAAAAACAAAGGGAGCAAAACACAGGATAAGATCCAGGTGTCCTTGGCTTTCACTAGTGCCAGCTTTATAAAATAAGTTCGCCTCTTTCATAACAACTCCTTGGGGAGTGAAGAGCAGCTCTGCTAGGGGTGATAAACACGCCTTTCCCGTCTCAGCTGAACTGCCTGAGTCACGCAGGCACCTGCACTGACGACGAGCCTGTGCCAAGAGAAGCGGCTGGTGCAAGAGGCTGATTCAGCTGCAGGCAGGGCCGGGCTGGGGCTGTCAGGCACATCCCACAGCAAGGGGCAATGCAGAGTAGAACCAGAGCACCTGGTCTTCCTCCTGTCTGGAAGCACCAGGCATGGCACAGACAAACCAGCCCATGCAACCACGTGTTGATGCTATGGCAAGTCTATACTGGCAGGTGAAGCAGGCCAGAGCCCGTTCTCTGGCCCCAAGGGTACATGGGGTGCAGTACAGCTCATAACTAAACACTTACCCTCCCTCCCCCAGTCCCAGATGGGGTTTTCATCAGTGTGTTGCCTACTGGGAACAGGTGTGAATCCTTGATCAGTGCCAAAGCAATGCCTGGGACAGAGCTAGTTGGCACAGGCCAAAACCCATGCCAGAACGTGCAGGTAATTAAACAGCCTGTCTGATCAAGGGACAGTGCCTGATGCCAAGCCCTGTCTGCTTTGGTAGTACAAATGTGGCTTGGCCTTTCTGTGCACCAGTGTCTTCTTGTGGTGCTGTGCAAGGGTTTGGGTGTGTGGGTTCACAGATGCCTCACTACTCAACAGGGTTGGTGAGTGTGGGTGGTGGGCACAGCCAGAGGAGCACAGAGCCCAACACAAGGTCAGCTGGCAACCCAGTGACCAGCTGCCCCAAATGAGGCCTCAGTTTTATTCTTTCCCACCTTGAGCAGCCCTGTGCAAAGGGATGCTTGAGGGTATGTGTCTGGACAATCAACAGGAGAAGGTCTGAGGGTGCTAGCACAGTGTTAGAAACTACACTTATTTCATATACATATGGTCTTTCTGGGCTGCAGGGGAGTCAGGGCTGGAGGTACCCATGGGAAGTCCAACAAGGAAACTTTTGCTTCAACAAGGATGCTCTCAAGGTTTGGCAGCATGCGACATCACGTGCTAGCTACAGGAATGACAAGCACTGGCTGTGCTTAGACACCGAGTTCCCCACAACGCTACATTAAGAGGAATCCGCCAGGCTGGGTGCTTGCCCTGAGTCTTAGCAGACACTTTGCACCCAACTTTCAAATTCAGTGCCTTTTTTAATGGCACAGCATGGCTTACAGTGGCTGGAAGTCAAATGGGGAAGGATCTGCATGGGAGATTGGGGCTTCAGCAGGACTATTTTTGGATAGAGACACAGCTTGAATGTGCAAAGTAATGGTTTCAGAAAAGGTCAGACTAAAATAGACCAACCTAGGGACTTTGTTTTCTTTTGTTCCTCTCTTCTTATTATTAAGCTTTCTCCAGAAAAAGAACAACAGTGTAAGCTTTTCCTGGCAGTACTTCAAAAAGGAACTTTCCCCAGAAACCAAAACGTGATGCTCACTAAGTTTGCTGCTGGAGAGGGCTGACTAAGCACATCTAATTGCAGCCTTGCCGGAGAGCAAAGCACTGCACAGTTCAGCTCAGCAGCCCTGCCTCGTTCCTCGGCACTGAAAGAAAAAAAGGAATTTTCTGGCTTCTGCCCTGCATTTTAGAAGATACAAAGTTAGTCCCTGCATTTTAGGACATACAGATGTCAAGTGATGCTACAGATTTGGTGTAATCTGCTTGGTTTAGCAGGTCACAAACGTGCTGAGGGCTGTGGGATGGTGGAACAATTGCTCCCTGACTACATCTGTCTTTTCCTACCACTTCCTCTCTGGCAGATGGAGGTGAGTCACAGGAATGGCCTCTGCCAGCACAGAGGGAGGTAGGAGGGATCCTCCCAGGGAATCCCAGCTGCTGACAAACCTCTCCCAGTCCCAGACATCCAGCCCACCTGGCCGAGTCTGCACATTGCCAATCTCCACCTCAGTGTGGTCTGGGGCTGGTTGATTTTCTGGATCTTTCCATGAACAGCTGGCTTGTGGCATGAGAGGGATCAGATTCATGGCTCTGCTGTGGGCATTCCTCCAAGCTGAGGCTGTGCCAGGATGCCTTTATCTCTGGCACAGAGAGTACCTTGCAAGGAGCTGCTCTGAGCTGCAGTGCCAGGGACAGCAGCCTGGTCTTTCAGGAGTGTACCCGGGAGGGCAATTTCTCATACAAAAACATTTCTCAGTGCATGGCTTGTTCCTGTACAAGGTGATCTTTGGTGCATATCCACAGATACCTTTACCCCACTCGCACATAAACCCATTCCCACAAACCTGAGGTCACTTGGCTTGTTCAGCCTGGAGAAGAGGCTAAGGGGAGACCTCATGGTGATCTGCAACATCCTCCGGAGGGGAAATGGAGGGGCAGGCACTGAACTCTTCTCTGGTGAACAGTGACATGCCGGGGGAATGACATGAAACTGACACAGGGGCGGTTTAGGTAGGATATCAGGAGAAGTTTCTTCACCCGCAGGGTGGTTGGACACTGGAACAGCTCCCCAGGGAAGTGCTCACAGCACTGAGCCCGACAGAGTTCAATATGCGTTTGGACAACACTCTCAGGCACATGGTGGGATTCTCGGGGTTTATGTGTGCAGATCCAAGAGCTGGACTCGACGATCCTTGCGGGTCCCTTCCAACTGAGGACATTCCATCTTTCCCACTCTCCCCCCTCACACACACCGCTCCCCCGTTCCCGAAGATGGCGCCCGCGCCACACTGCCGCCCTCTGCGGGCGGGAAACCCTCACGACAGCCACTCGGCCCAGAGCGCGTTTTTAGCCCAAAACCGGACACTTCCTTCTAAATACAAGCCCGTTTATAATTTTAGCAGTGCAGATTGCCTCCTGCCAGCCACAAGAGTTACTTCCAGGGCTGTTTTACCTCAGAACCACTCTCTGACAGGAAAGCTGCTGCCAAGTGTGGGGGCAGCTGGAGACAGAGGAGTGCAGGAATGTGAGAGGAGGAAGAGGAGAAGGTTGTATCTGGAAGTCCAGGTGTGACCAGTGTAAATTTTGGGGCAGGAAATGCAGATCCAGGTGTCTCAGCCCACTCCGGTGCCACCCAGACCTCTCTAAGTCCTCACCTTGTAGATGCAGGACTTGGCGTTCAAGAAAAACAGCTCGATGGTGGCATTGTCCTTCAGATAGGAGATGCTTTCAATGTAGAACCTGAAAGGGAAAGAAAGAGGGGTTAGACACAAGAGGGAACTAGGACAAAACATGGAAATGCACTTACTAAATGAAAAATGTGGTCAATGGAGTCATGATGAGTGTACTAAAAATGAACTTTCTTCGCTTATAGCAGACTGAGGTGGTGAAGGAGGCTCGTGCACACTCCAGGACATGATCAGTCACCACCACCCCACCCATACCAAAGGAACTGGATCATCAAGTGGGTGATTTAGGTTCTAAATAATCCTTTGTTTTGTTTTTAGACTTAAAATAAACCTTTATCCTGTTTTCTTGTAAGCTTCACCTTTGATCGCCATCACATTTTCACCATCAGCCTTTCTTCATCACTCCTTTACCCATCACAACCATTTCTGGGCTGTTAACCTCCATCTTGTAAAATATTCATCTACAGAAATGCATTTCTGGCTCCCTTCCCTGTGCCCTTCAGCTCTGCATAAAGCAAATTTTATAAAGGGTTCTTTACATATTATATCTATGGTCTCACAGTAAGACAGTAGTTACTAACCTTGCACAGTTTACCAGTACCATGAATAACAATGCTAGGGATGACAGGGAATGATCATGATATAATTTTTTTGAGCTGAAGTGACTTCTAGGAACTCAGGAGAAAGCTCAAACCCTCCGTGTCAGAAAAACCCACTCATTTGCATTGGCTGATTGCCCCAAATATTTGCAATTATGTTGAAAGCCCATGATATGTATGAATTTATTCAGTACTCCATGTCCTGCCTGCTCTGAAGGTCTGATGTTTTGGCAATGAACTCTGCAAGAGCTTTATGAGAATTGCCTCCTGCCCTTAATTCTGTCCTGTGATCTTTTTCGTGAAAAAATGCTCAGGATGCTGTCAGTGTTAATGACTGATAATTCCATACAGGTATGTTGTGTGTTCCTGTAGTAACACAGAAAGCCTAGATGATAAAGGTGAATTTTGCATTTACTTAGTGTTTTAGGTAAGGAAAAATAAATAGATCTCTCTGCTGATGCTGTTTTGTAGTGATCTTTAAGTTGCAGTGCAGTGACAGCAGTGTTCCTTACATAAATTCCAGTGCTATCGTACCTTGTCAGAAGCAATTAGAATAGGGAAGGTGCCAGGCAAATGATGTCTGCATCAGGGACTTTTAAAAACCGAATTCCTTAGAAATCTGGGTTGACATGTGGGGTCCAGTTACAGAGAAACCCCACTCCCTGACCCTGCTGTCTGGGACCCTCCTGAGGTTTCGCACAAGTACGGAAGGGATTGTCCACACCCAGCTATTTGCAGAGTCCAGGGCCTTAAATGTAACCTTCTTAGGGGCAAAGGTCGAAGCTTTGTAGTGCTCCTAAGTGTCTTCTGAAGGCTCTTCAAAACACTTTATTTCTTGACAGGCAGAACCAACTCCCTGCTTACTAGAGTAAGAGAAACATTTTGTTCATCTGCTGAAGGGCTCCTATCTCTATTACCCTTCCTTCTACCCCTTCAGAAGAGAAATAAAAATAAAACCTGAATAAAATAAAATTTTAAAAAACCCAAGAAAACACCAACAACCAATCAAACCCTCAAAACCCCAAAACATTTGAATGTAGTGATGATGAAGCACAAAAAGATTAAACTTTTTCTTATTTTTTTCTGGTTTTCAGTGTTTCACCTCTTGTTCTCAAAATGGCCTCCTTTTTTTTTTTTCCTTCTCCTTTTTTAAAATAAAAATATACTTGGCTTTAGGAATGTGAAAAATGATGCATTAAAAGATCTTCTTACTAGATCTGCTCTCTGAGTGAAGCTGGCTTCCCATCTGCTGAATTCATGGAGAATAATGGTAATTTTACACATTCTGTGGTTCTTGAACAACCTTCTCTTCTTATCACTACTACCAATGGTCTCCAAGTTATGATGGTAGGTTTTCTTATTCCAAGGTCAGAAGAAAACAGGAACATTTTTTTCCATTTTGAATCCCAGTGGAGGTTAGCCAAAAAGCTTTTTGTTTCACCAGATCAAACGAGACTGTTCTCATCATCACTAGAGGGCAATATTGCATTTCTTAAGGCTACAGGGAGCTTTCCCAAGGCTTTCCGCATGGACATAGATCGTTTTCTGTACAAAATTAAGTCTCTGGGAGCACAGAGCCTGAACATGGTACTTCATCTCACAAAGAAAACCCAATTCTCAAATTATCTCCTCAGCGGAGAGTGAGCTGGGGAGCTACTGGGTCTCACACACGCACCCAGACAAATGTGAAACGTGCACCAGGAGATTGGTGCTACTTAAAAGAAAACAGACTTGCAAAGGGAACTCTTGTGGGATTTTCTGTGTAGCAAGCTCAGAAAACCTGACCTGGAGTAGACTACCCTGAATTCACAGTTGTTGCTGTAACAACAAAAAGGGAAGGGAAAGACCTTTTTTTTTTGCACTGATGACAAATTTCTGTCAAATCTCCTGTTTCCATCTTTTACAAGCACAGTGAAGGAAACCACACTTCACAATGACACCCGTCAATGACTAAGGAGGCAGGCAGGGGCATCCAGCTGCTAAGGCAATGAACCAAGCACAAAAATCTGGGTTAAGTTCCCAACTCAGACACAGGTTTCCTTTGTGACCTTCATAAAATCATTTAGCTGCTTGGGCTGTTGTGCCGTGCTTAGAAAATACCCTTCCCTCCTCTGCCTCCCTCTGTCTGTTTTGCCTGTTAAGCTTAGAAGCCTTTCAAGGTGTGTTTCGAGATCATCAGTCTTGAGAGGCAGTTCTCAGATTTCTGTTGAGGACTCCTCAGAGAGCAGCATTCCTCATGTGGTGTGAAGCTGATGTGTCCAGGATATAATGGATAGGTTGGACAGAGAAACAGGCAATGTGTCCAAGAACTCTGCTCCACTACCTGCATCTTTTGCAATACACTCAGCAAATAGTTTTGCCTCCAGCAGCTCCTACAAGAGGTTCCTTGATAGCCAGCAACTGTGCCTGTGAGAAATTAGCTGTCTACAGGAAGGGAGAACACCCCATGAGACTTGGTGAGTGTAAAAACCAAAGGAATAATTTTAGAGAAAATTTAAAAGATCAGCCAATGTTCATCTATTTCTGCATTCCTCCTGCCTCCCCACCCCCAGTAACTTGTAATTCATCAAATACATTTTCTAAGCATTAATTAAATAGACCAGTGAATATTATGCTGGGTAATGAACACAAAGTGCCTATCTTGGCTGCTCCCTCTCAGCAGCAGAGAAAAAATAACGAGTACTGCAGAAGGTGTCTTGGAAGACTTCAGAAGCTGCTGCCTCAAACGTTTAATGCTTTTTAGCTGTGAGGACATGTCTCATACTGATCAGATTGCTCTCTATTAAGTGTTGGTTAAGTGACAACATTCTCTGAGACAGCTCAGCCCCCTCATGCTGTGATGAATGGCAATTCCCATCATAACCAGCCAAGCACGGGCTCACAGTGGTGCTTGTGGAAACTCCTGATTGTTGGGTGAGGGGAAACTGGTACTAGCACAATTTTTCCCTTGCATTATATACAGGCCCACTCACCTCCGACTCATGGCTCAGAGAAATGCCCAACTGGGTCTTGGACTCACCAGTTTGATTAATGGTTTGTCAGGAGATGGAGAATCCCTGACTGCTGCTGCTGGTCTCATCTGTGAACCCAAGTGTGTGTGTGCAGATGGGCAAATTTAGCAGTGTTGGGAAGGTGTTTGAACACTAGTGTTCTATCCTTGCAGTGGGAACAGAAGAACTCAGGACTGCCAAGCACCTGAGCTGGTGGGGTGCTTGTATGAACAGTGAGAGAAAAAATGAGCAGCACTCCTGATCTCCATACACCAAAAGAAACTGTCGAATACAAAATGTTTAGCATTGCCTCTCACACTCAGCCCTAGACATATCCTGTCAGCCTGAACTCGGCCATCTATCACCTAGCAGGGACCAGGCTCTCAGCAGCTGAGTTGCTGACTGGGCAGATAGACTGTCACAGCATTTGAGAGCACAAGTCCATGTGTTTACTTCCAAGCAGAACCTGCCAAACGGTAAAAATATTTCACTGTGGTCTTCAACACAATGGTAGTTCAAAACATGACCACAGCAAATGGATGTCTTGTCTACTTCAGGTGTCTGTCTTTCCCGGGGCAGTGATATCATCCTCCTTCTTGTGAAGTTTGAGGCTGGTGGGAGCCACCTAGTCCACAAGACTTCTATCTGCATCTTTCCCAGCTGGCTAACTCTGATCTGGTTGGGATGCAGGACAGAGCTGTCAGCAGAGTGCAGTGACCCTGTCGATGGACTACCCCTTATTTTGTTATTACAAAGCAATGGGTAAAGGAGAACACCCCTTTTCTGCCTCATCCATCCTGGGGTCTGGCTCATTATCCCTCACTATGTCATTCAGAACCTCAGAGGATAATTTGAAAAATATGAGGCCATTTGCTAACTGGCAAAAGAAAAATCGCATGCGTCGGTATAATGGATTTAAATGCAGATGTCATTATGTCCAGTGTCTCATGCTAAATGAGTATTCCGAGTGGCACAGGCTTCACAGCTCCTTTTATGTTCCAGCCCTGTTTGCTAATAGTCACGGGTGCACACTTTTATTTGCTGACACTTAAAAGCAGACAATGCTCATGCTAAATAGCTGGCCTGTTAAGTGATCAGTGAGGAATGAAAATCAGCTAAAAAAGCTCCATTTACCGCCCCTTCTGCATTCATCTTGCTTTGGATTCCATGTCTTGTCCCCTGTGTCTGTGCTGTGCCCACCTTCTCCAGCACCTGGGATCGGTATGCAGGGGACAGGAGGCAGCAAGAGAGATGTGTGTCAACTTTTACCTCATTGCAAGGGAAGCCGTAAAACTGGAGGTGAATTTGATTCCAGAAATACAGGGAATTGCAGCTAACAAAATAAAAAGCTGTGGATATTATTTAACCCAAGCCTGTGCCCTCTCTCTTTCTCACCAGCTGCGCTACACTATGAAGTTGCCTGCATCGTTACCTACTGTCAATCCATTTTTCCCAGTGTTTCTAAGATCTTGGCCTATTGAATCCCTGGAAAACCATGTGCTTTGGGGATATTTGCTCATTCCTACACCTCATCTTCTCCATGTACAAAACACTTAGGGGTCTGCTTCGGAATATATAGAGACCAACTCTCTTCATCTCTTCCAGGCTGTATATCCTGGGAGTCTTTGCAAGCTACAAAGTGCTCCAGTATCAATGTAGAGAAGGGGAGGAATCAATGTGGTAGAGAAGGTACATTCCTCCCTCATATTTGGTTACAGCATCAAGCAAAGGCACTGACCTGAGTATAGTGAGTCCTCTGCCCCCTCCCCACATGGGGAACCTGGCCAGCCCAAGCTATAAAAGGAGCAACCCAGCTCAACATAGTCTGTAAATTGCTCCACCACTGCAATGTCCCCTGGAGCTTAGCTTGGCTTGCAAAAGAAGTGCATCTTTGTACAAAAAGATGTGTCAATTTTTGTACAAAAGCTGTTGCAGCTCCTCTTGGCTTGGAGTGATGTGATTATCTGTTCCAAGTTTGATGTGAGAGCAGTGACCATATCGCAGCAGCACACTGCCTTCCTCCTCTTTTCCCTCAGTCAACAGGGGAATTTGCCCCTCAATCTCCTGAGCATCAGCACAGCCCTTTCCTGCTCTTTGGTCATTGCCAAGAGTCACATCTTGGCTAGTGGAGGTAACTCTCTGGGTGCACTGTATTACATAACATCATCTCTCAGAACATCGTTTATATAAGGATTTTGGACCATTTTAGGACTAGAAATCCCTCCAGTTGTTCCATGTGTTGTCAGCAGCACATGAAGGTATGATTTGTGTGTCAAAGCTGGCATGAGGATCACTTACTCACTGACTCAGCCTTTGATCAATGCCACGATGATGGGACCCCTCATAGTGCACCTTCCTGTTGCTGCACTGATGGCAGCACATTACACCCACTGGTGTAAGGTGCGAACACACACATTGCAGTGAAAACAATGTCTGCATGACTTTGACCCAGTCAGAGAATCCATGTGTAGGCACTGACACAGCTATTGCATCTTGATCCAAATTAGGTACAAATCCTACACTGACAGCATCCATCATTTCTTTATGGTACCTATCATGCAGTCTAAGCACTTCCCAAAATTAGACAAGACAATGCTGCCAACATCAACACATTCAAAATGTGGCCCAAACCAACAAATTTTCAGAATGCCACTTTTTCTGCCCCCTTGGGTGGCTGAATGGAGAGGAAAAACAACTTAGCCCCTTCTCTCAACACAGCTCACTTATACAAATATATTCCTAGTTAAGCAGAAAACAGAAATGATGTTATGGGACTCAAGAGCCAGACTGCTATTAAGATGTGTGTGTAATGGATAGCTTAGCTCAGAGCTGTGTGCTAAGTAGCAGAGCCCCATTAGTTCCCTTCCTCAAGCAAAGGTCGGTTTTCACACAAGTAAATCTTCTGACTGGACAGAAGTTTCTCATATCTCTAAAGAGACTCTGAGGAGCACAGCCTCCCCACAGGCAATTTATTACACCTTCCCCCGGCTGAACAGAGCAGGGGGCCACCCTGGGAAGGCTGCAATAAATTGTCTGCAGGGAGCCTTGTCTTCCAGCACAAACAAGGTCTGAGCGGCTGTATTTATACACTGCGGCTGGCTGGGAGGTGGGGGTTTGCAGGGCTGCCGGCTTTTGGGATCTTCCTGCTTAGCATACACACAGCTGGTGCACACCAACCAGCAAAAAACATGCTGTGCAAAGAGATCTGGGCTATGGCACAGACTTTATAGACAGAGCAGCTTACAGGAGCCCCTGAAAGCAGCTTGGTTGGACTGGGTTGATTATGTGGGTTTAATATTCTGGTTTTTTGCTATTGTTTCTACAGCATCCCACAGCAGTGCATGGAGATATAGAGCTATAATGTAAGCAGGAGATGGCTCTTTGTCTCCCCTAATATGCAGCACGAATTCCCTGGTACAGGGAGTTTCTGGCTCAGTACTGGTACTGGCAGTGGGTGAGGGAGACAGCGCAGCTGGAAGGAGATCTGGGAAGAGACAGCTAGCCATGAGAATGTCGATGGAGCATCCCAAGGTGCTGAAACATCTCAGGGTGGTTCCCTGAGCTCTCCTGGGATGATCAAGCTCCATGGCAAACTGGGGTCGGGTGCTGCCCTGCTTGCAGTGCAGAGGGATCTGCACAGGACCAAGGAAGAGGAGAGGAGCAGTTAGGAGAAGAGTTAGCGTCTCCTGGGTGCTAACAGGTGTAACAAAGCTTGGGTGAGAGCAAATTCTACCACTTCTCTCCCTCTCCCTGACTGCAAATTTGATGTATTTAATAATCTGTTTGTGCATTTCCCCCAGTCCCTGTAAACCCCAGTCTCACACCATGGGGCAGAAAGAGGGCTGTCTTCTCCTTCTCCCTTCTCAGAGGGGAGAGACAGGAGCTGGTGATTTCCTCATTCCCTGCCTGGACCAAAGCGTTGGAACATCACGTACCCTCCTCTGGTGGGGAAAGCTGTGAATGGAGAAACACAGCCCATTTTGTGCCAGACAAAAAATTGCTCAGGTTAATTTCATGTGGTTCTATTCAGTTCTTCCTGGCATGGCAGGCTTCTGTCATCACAACCCCTAATCTGATTTCTTGGAGAGAAGCCATGCTGAGTAGCTGTGAGTGGCATACACAGCCATGGTGTGCTGGGATTGCCACGTGAGTCAGTTGGGGAAGTTGGGAGCAGGATGCTCTGAATCTGCACCTCATAAGTGTCTCTGGCCCATGTGTGAGGCAGCAATGCATTTCAGTAACAAGTTCTAAGGTCCATCTAGCCCTATGAAGAATCACTGTCTCCCTTCCAGGGTCAATTGTTTTCAAATGGTGTCTGGCTTCTTTCACTGTTAGCATTACCTGTATTAATGGAATACAGGTTTAAAGATGGCTATAAAGAAGGGCTGAAGGACTAAAATAGCAGAAGGCCTCATTAACAGCTGAAATCTGGTCCAATTCCATTTAAGTAGCCAAGTGAAACCTTGTAGATAGGAAATGCTTCATCAACCCTTGCTGTACCAACCTGCTTGAAATAATAATTTTAAATTGACAGATTGCCCTTGATGGGACAGAGGGATGCATCAGGTGGAAATGTCTGCATCTGAGCAGGGGTCTGAGGTCAGAGAAGAGACACAGGTATTTTAGTGTGCAACTTGTTGAATTCCAAAGCACTCATCTCAAATAAGTCAGATGAATTGTCCCTGAAAGGTGCCTATTTCTTTCCAGTGGCTATACAGGGAGACTGCACTAATTAGCCATGATATAGTGCTGTCTGCCAGGTAAAGACCTCAGCTCTGGTGTGGTGAATCTCATCTCAGACTGCCCACCTGGCCCAGATCTGGACGACCACCAGTGCACACAGAGCTACTTTCCTTCAGGTTAAGGGGAGAAAAGACACCCATGAGCTTTGCACTCTGTGTTTCAGTGCCAGTCTCTTATTTAGGGCCACTTTGTTCTGTAGTAACTGTGGTAACCTGGCAAAATGTCTGGCCTCAATATTGAGAGTCCTGAGCCCCCACAGCTCCCATGCTGACTTCAGCCTAGCCAGTATGTATGAACACATGCCAGATGTTGCTGAACACAGGCATTCCTTTGTGGGAATACTGCCAGCCCATAGATACAAACTCTGCCCCACAGTGTATTTGAATATTGAGGATTTATTTCACATTTTGTTCCATGCCTTTCTGAAAGAAAAGCCTTTCCATATGAGACATAGTCTGATTTAGTGTGACGACTTCTGCAGTGAGTTGTCACTGTTTAGCTGGTAGAGTTACCCTGAGAACAAATATATTCATTCCTGGGAAAAGATCCACCAGTGGAGTGAATTTTATTTGCTAAGCTTGTTCATATAAATTAACAGCATGACAAACATACAGAAGATAAAGAGATCAGACCCATGCTGGTGGTTCCTTTGCTAAGGATTGCTAATCTCACACGGCCATTGTTTGAGGATGAGAACTCACCGCAGAGCCTGGCCAACTTTGCTTTCCATGAATAAACAGTGTGTCTGTGCTCTGGTTCTCTCTCACCTCAAAGCTTTATACAAAAGGAGTAACTTTGCCTTCCTTCTGTTTGTATGAGTCCAAGCAAAATGCTTCTTTCCCTGCCAAAAGGTTGTACCTGTATCTGAACCCCTGCAATCTGTTTACCTCCTCTGCTGCCCAGGTCTCCATACTGTACTTAGGTTCCTGCACTTTACCCCAAAGCTTGTGGTGGGAGGTACATTTTCTCTGTTCTCTTCTGGCCTCAAAACACCTCTGTAAAATCAGCTAATCAGGCAATCCCTCCTTTCTTCATCCCTATCCTTTGCTTCTTCTGGACTTCAGTGGTGACTCTCATCTGACTTGTAAACCCTTTAAGGCAGGGAATTAGTTTCACCACCAACCAACCAACCAGGGCTATAGAAAGCCATCCAGGGAAGCTAATTCTAAGATGAGAATTAATATCACTCTCATTCTGTTGCTAGATGTGCCTCCTCCCCTGCAAGACACACAACACTCCCTCTCACTTTCATGTGTGGCTTTAGAGCTACGTAAACAGATATTAGCAGTCTTATAAAATAATATTGCACAATAGCCATGGGGCAGTTCACAGCTGCCCAAGAGTTCTGATTGTTTCCTAGATTCCTATGTTGTTCTCAGTGGAAATCTGCCATTGAAGCACTAGATGACAACCTGAAGACAGGCAGGCTTTAGTAGCTGTGTAAATGTGCAATGGAAGAAGCAATTTCTTACAAACCAATGCTAAAAACATCCTTCTAAAATCCTCCTCCTTTGACACAGTGCTGTGAAATTTTTGGTCTTTGATAACAGAAGAGAGTAAAGACACTGGAGATCAGTGTTCAACAATGTCAAACCCCAAGGAAAGGTGTGTCAAAAGACAAAGCTTCAACAGTGCTGCAGAGATTTTAAAAAAGGGAGGAGAATTTCACACTGCTAAGCTTGTGAAACTTCCTATTTTCGGCACGGTTCTTTCAAGAAGCCTTTCTTAAGAAGGCAGGCTTCCCTTTAAATGTACTTTTAGAGCAGGTTAAAATCTGTGGCATCTTTGGTGGGCATGCTGCCTTTCAACATTGCTGCAGGAACGTTGAGGGTAAAAACCATTTGATGGTCACATTAAAGGTGAAAATGTTTTCACTGTAGGTTCTCCGCTTCACAAACTACCCTTTACTTTTCTTGCCTGAGGCTTCATCTCTTCGGTAGTTATGCAGTGTGACTGAATTGTACATTTACTTTGGCTAGAGGGAAAAACCCCACACAATTACTAAATCCCGATGCAGTAAACAGAGTTCTGTGTCGTGAGCATCTGGCACATCCAGTCACTTGTATTACTTGTATCTCCCCAGTTAGGACCCCCAGCATCAAACTAAGCTTTGTCAGCTGCAATGGGAGAGGTAATGCAAGAAGGTACCTGCAACCGCAGGCAAGCCTTTACCAGTGATACAGTAGGTGTTATGGGCACCCAGTCCCTTAAAAATTAACACATTTGTGATTAGGTATGGTACAGCACTAATTATCTCTGCTTTCTGCCTGGTGGCAGCAGGGGAGAGGGAGCATTCTGTTTGTAGTATGTTTATGAATGGCTCTGCAAGCTGCTGCACACCCCCAGATTATGAAAATAAACCCCTGTCTATGGGTGGGTCTTTTTATGAGCTTTCCTTCAGCCCTTGCTTTAGTTCCCAAGCCAGCACTGAAACCACTGGGTAACAGATATGTGGGGCTTTCCAACTTCAGCCATCTGACTGGAGCTGGTGTCTTCAATCGCTTTCTGCTCAGATCGGATTTAAGGATGGACATGGGAACTCCTTATGTGCTGGGAAACTTTTTCTACTTCTGCCAGCATCTGACACCCACAAGGGAAATAAGCACTAGAAAAGGTATGGTAAGTTAATGCCTGTTCCTAACTCTTGAGGCATCTGCCTCCCAGTCCAATCCAAATCCTAACTCAGTGTGACAATCCACTCACTACTGCCACCAATAGGAGTATAAGCCCAGAGTCAGTCTGGTTTTCACATATGCAGATACTGAATGCTGAGTTTTTCCCTACGGATTACGATTCCAGAACAGGAGGGGTCACTCATTCACTAACTGTTATATGGATCTGTATCCTAGGATGTCTCTTGGCTAGGATCCTGCTAGAATGACTGGTCTCCACTGTGCTGCCAACTTTTATAAAACAATACAGATGGCAATATTTATGCTTGTTGAGTGGTCTTTGAAATGAATATGAGAGTGGCTCAGTAGCACTGGCTTTCACACATCTTACAGTTCCACTCCTAAGCCCGGCACTTAGCTCTTGCTCACTCAGAGCTTTTCCTGCTTTCCATGGAATCCCTGTCTTAGCACAGACTCCTCAGTTTGGTACCTGGACAAGATATTTGGTAACTGACTCACCGTGTTCTTAATGAGCATCAACAGCTCTAAGCACAGGTGGATCTGGACCTCACATGCTGGAGATGCTCAGCTCAAGATCTACCCTTACAGTTTGAAGCACCCAAAGTGTTGACTAAATTCTTCTCTTGGGAGATATCAGACTAATTCTGGACTCACAGGGCTTTGTGCAGTCTTGATGTGTCGTAAGATATATACATCATTAAATATGGGGACATAACAGAACAAAGAATCTCTTCTCATAAAAAGTCTGCCTTGTAATGGAAGTTAAAAGAATGACAACCACTGTGCGGAGTAAAAAAAGCTTCTCAGGGGAAGAAACTCAAAAGTAGGTCTTCATTTTTTGTGGATACTATGGAATGAATGAGAGTGATGTCAGATGTAATATAACACTGGCGTAGAAAGCCTAACAGAAAAAGACACAGTTATGCTGCACTGGCTTGATCTAGACATGAGCTATCCATTAAAAGTAAGTCAAAACCCTCAACTTAATTTTGTACATATGCCATCCCAGCCCCTGGCCTCTCTCTGGGCATTTCAAAGCTGCAGGAGCAAATTTGTCTTCTCAGAAAATATCTCCCTTGGAGGCAAAGGCACTGTGTGCACAAGAGCACTGGCAGCTTCCAGCAGCTTCCAAACACTAACAGTTCCTTGTAAAAATCCCAGATGAAGTTTGGAGGTCCCGAACTGCTATAATCTTCATTAAAATTTTTATAGTCCGGTCCAGCCATGTAGAAACCAACTGGCTGCCATAAAATGCCATCATTTGCTGTTTGTGGGTAATTCACTGTAGCACTGAGTTCAGAAGGTGAATACGACAGAGCTGTACAGGGATTAATTTGGTCCCTGACAGAATGCACACTGTGGGCACAATCTAGAGGAAACTGATGGCTCACCAGTGAGGAAGCGAGTGTTTTCCCTGCAGGCTGCTGGCTCAAGTGGGTTATCTTGGCAGAAAGAGGGCTTTGTTCTGCCACCCTACCCAGCTTGGACTTTCCAGCTCAAAGTCCACAAGTAGAAGTGTAAATACGTAACATCTGATCTCGCCCTCATACAACATTTCCCTGTGGACAACTGTGGGTGTTGGTGTGGCTACTACTTGTTTACACTTGTGTGAGAAGAGTTTGCAAAGCCAAAGACCTCAAAAGAAACCTCTGTAGAAGTGTTTGTTTGCCCACAGGTGTTTCTGAGAAACCGACAGCCTCACTTTCTGGCCTCCAGGAAACAGGCTGTCCATAGCTGTATCCCATGGGAAGGGTTTGCCATCAGGCACTTACCTGACACAAAAGTACAGAACAACTGGTCCTGACTTTTTGGGGAAGTCATGTTCCAGCACCCGGCGGTCCAGCTGAAGCCAGTTCAAGTGTCCCCTGGCAAGAGAAGAGACAGTTTAGAGCCTGGCACCAAAGAGGTTTCTCACTCCTCACAGCAATGAGGTCTGACGTGTTACAAAATGTGAACCAAAATGTGTGCTATTTGCCCTGGACTATTGCATGATATTTGGAAAACACACAATAAATGTTTGAGGAGCAGAGGCGATATCATCCTGGCAGTGTTTCAGTCTGGGAATCGAACTGCTAAAGTTCAATCTGTCAGGGTGAAAGCTGGCAGCACTGAGCAATCAGGACAGCCCAAAATGTTATAAGCTTCACCTTTTTATTACAGGCCCCTGGAGCAGTTGTATCATTAAAAGTCTGTCAAGATTTTCATTAGAAATCCTTATGGTTAAGAGTTTCCATGATGCCTACAGTATATCACTCAAGGCTAAACCTGACTCTACAGCCTCAGACAGTTTATTTACCACCCACATGCCTGCAATAGCCTCTCTATGTTTGCCCAGCCCTCGTTTTTCCTTCTTCAGAGAGCTCTTGAAAAACAGCTGCTCCATGAAGCGTTCCAGCTCCAATTACCACATGCTGCTTTTCTTTTGCCTAGATGGTACCTGTCACTGTTATTTTCTCCTATAATTTATCCATTCACGCCTTGCTGCTGGAAGCTTTCCTGGGCAGAAGTTCTGTTCTTTGTCACATTCCCCGCATTGTACAGCACTGTATGTGCGTGAGAGGTACTGTATAAATACCATTATTTGCATTACAGGGGCATCTTGATGCCTTTTCCTGGTCTTAAAATCAAGAGTCAAACACGGTTGGAAGGGAAAAAGGGATTTTACCTTGGCACTTATTTTAAGGATCCTTAGGTGCATATGTCCAGGTCGAATGCACTGAAATGCACGCCACAGTGCACATCCCCAAAAGATCTGGTATAACATTATAGGTCTTACTAATTAGCATATCTATCAAAAATTCCCCAATGAGAGGCTTGAATGAGCCCCCCCCCTCCCCGAGGAACCTTCCCCTGGATGGTTCTATCTTAGTTTACAGAATGTGCTCTGGAGAGGACCTTGGGGTCTGGGGCACACTAACCTCTACCTACAAAGCTTCTAAAATGTTTGGTCTCCTGGCTGAACAAACAAGTCCAAGAATGTAAGCAAAAAGCACTAAGAATACAGAAGTTGTAAAAAGGTATAACAGGGGTGTAAAAGAAAAGGCAAAAATTCATGATGGCATCATCTCGCTCCCCAGCTGAGATAAAGGCCCTGTTAAATTAGGCATTGTGGAAATACCTAGGGTGACATTCAGGCCCCACTGAAGCTGGCCAGAATTTTGCCATTGCCTTCAGTGATGCTAGGGTTGCATGCTGTGAGCTCTTGGCTGTTGATTTCAGTCTGACCAGATTTCACCCAGAGGGAGGGGCAGCCCTTGCCTTCAGTACTCTGCTGTCTAGACAAGCAAGGGGAAAGAGAATTGAAACGATTTGGGGGAGAATCTTGCAGCAAATAAAGCAGGAAATGGAACTCAGAGGTCCTGAGCTTTATTCCAGTGCCTATTCACCAGCTCATTCTAATCCTCAAGAATAATTCTTCATTCCACTGAAAATGAAAAAAAGGCAAAAAAAAAGAGCCTGCTTTAAAAAAAAAACATTAAATAACTTCTAGAATTGCCACAAGCCTTAGCAATGTACCCTGTGTACAGCAAACACACTAAGCTTTCACAAGGGTTTGCATGTGCATGAGCTTTGGGCAACTGAGAAGCCCCTTCGGAACGTAAGCAATGACATCCCTGTAGCAATTTAACTGGATTTACAGCTCCCCCACTCCATGTTTCCTAGAAAAATAAATAAAAGGGAAAGTAGCACTTTCAGGAAGCTTTGGATTGCCTGGGTTCAATGGGAATTTCTGTACATGGAGGTGCAGAAGAGGATGGGCAGCTCAGGGACCTTCCTGCCCAGGCAGCTCTGGGCTGCCCTGGAGACCTGATGGAACATTGTGTATGCTCACCTGAGCACAGCAAGCTGCTTTGAACCAAGGGATTCAAAATTACTGGTGAGCTCCACTCATCGCTCTCATGGGTTCGGGATCAGAACATTTAGAAAGAAACTCTCCTCGAATTTTGCCATATAGAAGTCAGGAATTCAGTTTAAGCAGCCTTTGCATCTGTTTAGCATTACTTAGAAGTACTAAGTCTCAGCTAGGTACAAGTGAAACATGTGGAGTCAGGGACTTTTCAGACTCATCCTGGACATCTTTTGGTGTACAAAAGGATCAAAGCCTATTTTATCCCCTGCTCTAGACACCCATGTTTCTCTCCAAGACATTTTAGCTTTCAGACAGTTTTTTCTCTAGAAAAAGTTTTTAAATAATTTTTTTCTCTGTTTTTTACACTTGAGGTAAAGGGCAGCCTATACTCTGTAGTAGGGGCACAGACTTGCTGTCAGTGTGACTACTGGAAAGGGGTGATAAAATGCAGATTTTCAAGCCAAACTAGTCACTTCTCATGTCTCCATTACAGTACAGGGGCTGACGGCGAGTCTGCCCAGCCTTGGACAGTGCCGGGATCACGGTGAGGATGGCCTTGTTAACTTGTCTGGATGTAGGGACTAACTGGTCTTGCTCTGGGCAGGATGCAGAGCCGGGCATGCAGCACAGTGAAGGGGGGTTTCCTTCCATCATTTCTGCTGCTGGCATGCTAGTATGGGATCCCTGCATGATTTCCTGTTGTTCAGCACAGATGTGTAGTTTGACAAGTTTTGGTTTTGAAAAGGCAGATGCTCCAGGCTGTCAGATAATAATTCCCATTGATAGATTCTCAGCCTGAGCACCAAAAAAATTAGAGGGATCTACATCTCCTGCTGCATCTCCCATCTTGAAATCTAATTTTACGTATTCTTTTTGTCATGAAGTGCTTTTATGTTTCTTTTAATAGGCCTCAGGAAGGCTGAAATTAACTGTAAAGGCACAGTTATACATGGGATTGAAACAAGCCGTGCTCACCCATTCCTAGCCAAAGTACAACCTGAGCATTTACCACGTAGGCCATGGTGCAAAATGCTGTCAGAGCAAGGAAAAGCCACACTAAACCTGACATCCTATGCAGAACCTGTCCAGTTTCATTTGTATCACCAATGCAGCAGCCACCAGCAGCTGATGGTGTTACACAGCAGTTCCCACCGAGGGCGAGTTGTTGACAATGGACTTACTGTCTACCTCTGTGTTTATTCAAGAGCAATGTCTGGGTTTGCCTAACATGCACAAGAAAGGGCTGAGAAGCCATGGTGCACAGCACAAAAAATCACTTCAAGGTATTTCTTATTTTGAAAATACTTGCTCTTTTCATTTTTGTTTCATTTTAACAGGAGAAACTGGTTGGTATAATCATATATATACATATGCATACCAGTTCCACATTTATGTTGCACACGTACACGGTTCTGAGTACTGGATAACACATTTAATTGCTGCTGAGTTTTTAGGTTGAAGAGTTTCATTAGTCTCATCTGCATGGAGCTTAAATCCAAAGCTCCTTGAGAGGAGGAAGGTCACTTAAATCCCTGCCAGGAGCTAACTGCTCACTGTACTCAATTACTACTTACAGTCTTTCATCGCTGAGGGCTTCTGCACTGCAGATTGTCACCTAACTCCTTGTTTTCAAGCGTGCATGTGCGGCATGTAGAGAGCAGCAGCAGTGAGCAATCACTGGTATCTGCCTGTGAATGTGGACTATCAGGGAGCCAAACCCTGATGCCATTGCACCACAAAACACTTTGCTCTGGAATCTGTCTTCCTGTTGTCAGCAGAACTATTCATGGAGCACAATCCCATGTAAGACAGGAAGAAGTATGGGCATATAACCCTAGGCATGTAGTAATCCTGACAGTTTCATGGACCAATTTAGGCAGCTTGCACTGGGATCCCATTCATACATGCCCGTGTCTAGCTGGATTTCCTTCATGGTTCAGTTTAGAGACACAAAGTAGCTTTTGTTTCATTATCACCATCTATTTGTTCATTCAGATATTTCTATCAGCGTATTCACAAATACTGGTGCAAACAGTTTTGGGGGACCTATAGGGAGGTTGACTATAGGAAGCCAGATAATTTTCCTCTGTTGGTTGTACTCATGTTGGCAGTTAAACTGGTGTGTCAATAACAACCACATAATCACTTTTAGGAAAAGAAACTGGGTCCATTTAGGATACAGACTGAATATGGATTTTGGTGCCCAGGGTCCATTTTGTCGATTGTGTGCAGTAGTTCTGTTTTCTTTTATAAGTAAAGAGTGGCATATCAATGAGTACTTTGCCTCCAGGTGGTTCCATTTATACAGTTTTACTGCTTAGTGCCCAGTTTTCTGAAAAGTGGATCCACATTGATTTGTGTTATAAAGGTATTTGGACCAATAAATCAACTCACACCCTTTCAGTGTCAGACTCATTTTGAATTGAATGGACATTGAGAAAGACCAGTTCACATAATAGGAACCATATAAACTATTTATATTTCCATCAATTGCAACAGAAACAAAAAGCCCTTTAAGCTCACAGATTTTCTCAATTACTTTTGAAGGGGCTGAGAAGCTCATGGAGACGCAAAAGTTTAACTTTACAAATTTTGCAACACAGTGGACTTGGTGATAAAGGAACTGGTCTAGTGCCAGAGCAGGACGTTATTCTGAGAGCTGCACCCTCCATTGGACCAGCTGTTCAACCCGGATGTGGGACACCTGCTCCCTCACTTTGGCTCTGCCACATGGCTGGACAGTGGAAATAGGCTTGCCCCCATTCCCAGGGATGAGAGGGTATTCCAGGGAAGGGTGGTACCCTGTACTGTGGGGAGCTGTGGGATGCAAAAGTTGGTAGCTCTCAATGGAGCAGGTGACTCTGATCTAAGGACAAGTAAGGGATGTAGAAACCCTGTCCATGGCCCAGGTGGGGAGTCTGCAGTAACCCTGGCCACCTGGTCTCAGTGAATGCTGGAGGAGCTGATACCAAGGGAAAGGGTGGTTAGTGGCAATTCATAACCAGCTGAACTAAAACCCAAGCCCTTTCCCCATCCCTTTTCACTTTTAATCAAGCAGGATATTGCTCTTCTGGCTTCCTGTGAAGCTTGGCCCCTTGTGCTGCACAGGGACACCCTTTTGACCTGTGCTCTCCTGCAGTTAATGGCTCACGCTATAAAATGTTCCTATGATCATTAAAATAGGAGGCGTTATTCTCCCCTCCATAATGGTCTGACAATCTAATTTTAGTCATGCTGAATGCAGTAATGACCCTATATTATTACAAGAAACTATTAAGTTGCCAACGGAAAGGTTGTTCCTATTGATTTTCTTCTAAGGTTGTCATGATAGAGCACAACTAATGAATGGAAATCCCCAGTCCAAATAATTTCTAAGTAAATTACTCTCATAGAGCTTGTACTCTTAAATAGAAGAATTGATTTAATACTTTAGCGGCTTTTCTTCTCTCTAAACTTGCAATTTAGGCAACCTCAAACTACATTTATGAACCAGGCATGTTCTGTTTTAGCTGGTTATGAGTCCCCTTCAAGTAAAGCACATAGAAACTCAGTGGAGAGTGAAGAGAAGGAAGTCCCTGAAGGCCTGTCACAGAATTAAAGGGTTTCTTTTTGCATTCCTGGTCTGTATTAGCTAAAGGTCTGTGTTACGTGCCCTGTAAATGCACATTAAAAGACTGTTTTTACTACTTTTTGAAGAAAAGGGATTTTTCAAACTTCCATTTCACAGTGCAGGTTAAGATCCGTGGTATAGACAGCCCTGTTTATTTTCTGAAGTTGACTCGGGACATCTATTCCAAGACTCTGTCCCAAGGCCCCAAGTATATTCTTTTGCTGTGTTCAGTCAAATAAAACGTTTGCTGTTCGTGCCAACTCTATTCAAAGCATTTTACAACTGAAGAGGAAATACTTTTTCAAGGTTATTTTCACAGCATTGAAGAAGCCTCAGTGCAAATGATACAATCACTGTGGGACAGCAGAAGGGCTGCAGACCAGCTTCAGACCAGCTAGGACTTCCTGCTTGTTTCTGGGCTGCATTTCCTTCATTTAATGAGGGTGACCCCAAATCTTTCATCTGGGCTGGCTGAGCATCTCCTGAAAAGCACCCTGCTCCATCTACAGGCCTGAAGGTGACCCAGTGAGTGGATGCCATCACCTAACCCTTTGAGTCCTGCCTGGACAGTGCACATCCATCTGCACCCACCATGTATCTCCAAGCTCTGAGCTCTGCCTTGACAACCTCTGTCAGCTTCTCACACTTCCTCCCTTGCTAACCCAGATCTTTGCTCACACAGTTAAACCTGGAAGTTCCAGGGGAGGCTGGGCTCTCTCTAATTGCTGATATCTCCTCATTAGCTTTCCTTGCACTCCCAGGGGAGCCCTGTGCCCGCCCAGCTGAACTGAGAGTTGGGACTTGCTCAGCTGGTCTCTGGTTACAGTTTGAGATGTGCCTTGTTTCTCAGCTGTGCTCTTGGGATTTTTAAAGGAACATTTTCATCTCCTAGTGTGCTTTGGATTCCCTTCATGGCTTTCCTGTGCCTCTTAGAGAGCACCCACTGAGTAACTTGCTCTCTCCAAGAATAAACACTGTGGCAGGAGCAATTTTCTCCTCCTGCTTTGTGGAAGGCCACTGCCTCCTACTGTTGCTCCTTGGAGAATTAACCTCGTTAATTTGTGTTGGGTTGGAGATCTCCTACAGGGCTGAGCTACTCAAGTCAGTGAGCTGGGATAGATTCTGAGGTCTTGTCTGATTTGGGTCCTGCTTCTGCATGTGCCTGTTGCTGAGCATTCCTCCATCCTGGGAGCTGTGTCCTGAGATGGCCTCAGGCTGCCCAAGGCAGGTGCTTGCCAAAGGAATTGACTTTAGAGGGGTGATTGCTGCCGAGATGAATGCGGATATGTTTGTGCAATTATCCAGCAGCCTCTGATTACCTGATCCTGAATCATTATTCCAGCAGATAATTCACATTTCCCTTCCACTTCAGTAGGAGAGAGGAACTGGCTCATGACAGCAATGCCGCTGACTCAGCTGTTCTGGGGACACAGCATTGGTTTGAAATTTGTTTTTTCGAGATGATTTGGGTGTGGGAAGCCTCTTCCTGATTAATATACAAAGGAAAAACCTATTGCAAACCAAGGTGGGTGTCCATACAAGACATAATCCATATGCCAAGGACGGCATACCTCCTGAGAGAAAACAGCTGGAAAAATGTAACAGGGCGCTGCAGTACCACTGAAGGATCACAGTCTGGGACTAATCATAGCCTTTGGCAGACCTTTAATGTTTCTCCAGCGCAAATTTTATTCTTGTTGTTTAATCTGTGGGTAGATATGGCCTGTCTTGAGACAAAACCTCAAATTTTGTGGTAATTTGGTCCCTGCCTCCCTAGACCTTAGTCTAGGACCTTGCTGCACACAGTGCTGCCAAGAGTTGCCTCTTAGGTCTTTGATTTCTCACACTTACGTTTCATCTGTGAATGCAATTCCAAAGTATTCCTTCTCCTTCAGGTTGAAATGAGATGCCACCAAGTCAAGCAACTCCTTGGCCAAAAGCTTTGGCTGAAAAACAAAAATGAAAGAAAGTGATTAATGAGGAGAATTGGATAGAACTGAACTGTGCTTGAGGAGGAAAACACTATCCTTGAAACTACTCCACAGCTGTTGCTTTTATGTTCCCTCTGGTGTTCAAGCTAAATCTGCAAGGAACATTAGCTCCTTGAAATGAGCAGTAGTTTCCCTCCTAGGTAAATACTAAAAACCTGGCAATTCTGACCTATTCAGCAGTTAATGTCTCTGCAGACAGATGATCTGCTGCCTGCCAGCATTCGGATCTACCAAGACCAGCTCACTCCTGCCTCTCTGATAATTTTAGATGTTAAAACTTTTTATCAAGGACCTTTGCAAACACAATTCAGACACCCACTCTCTCACACACAGCATAGATATACGCTCATAACACTAAGAAAATACACAGTGCCAAAAGATAGGATGTGACAGGACCAAATGGGAAGTAAATGACAGAACAAAATAGTTTCCCATTCAGTATTGCTTGTCATATAGAGATAAGGATGCATCCTCAAATTTAGGCACTTGGAAGGAAAGAAAGGAAAGCAGCACACACTCTCAGAATACTCTTTGTAAGACAATAAAAGCCAAGCTCAGAGAAACAGAGCATGGTTCATCACTACCTTTACTGCAAAACCTTATTTGTCTTTTAACTCTAATATGTACTCCTGCCTCGATGAATTTTCATCTGCTCTACTGTGCTCTGGTTTTTCCAACCACATTTCTGAAGACTTGGCAATAGCACACTCACTTGTGGGAAACAGGAGTACAAAGGATCCAGGTAACTGTAGCCTGTAATTGCCCCAGATCCCAGAGCTGCAATTGTTACAGCAGCACTGGCACAGCTGGGGTCAGAGATCCCAACAATGTTCCCTGGCGACTGCCTATAAGGATTTGGTCTACAAATCTCTGTGCTGCAAACCTCAGTGAAAATAAAACTGTCTGCAGGCTTGACTGCCCCAACAAGTCTGCCAAGCAGCTGAGTCAGTTACCCCAGACGTGAACCTGCTGTTAAACGGAGGTGAAATGATGATGCTGTGAGGAAAACGGGTGGCAGGGACATGAAAACCCTGCTGTTGTAATCGACTGCTCTGTCCTATAAACACAAACACAACTGTAGTAGAAAACCCCTGATTTGTACCTAACTCCTAAACAGATTCATAAGACTCTCAGACTCTCTGAAAATGTCCCTAAACCCAGCACTATCACTCTATCTGACACAGCTGGGACAAACTCACTTCTCTGTATATTTCCCTGGCATTCATATGAGCATTACAGCATCTTCTACCCACCCTGTGGGAACATCCAATGCACAGGGGGTTTCTAGGTTATGCCAGCAAAGAAAGAAGCAATAGCTGTGCCTAAATGCAGCCCTGGCTTGAAGCAGCCTCTGAATACGAGAGAAGTTGCTGTGTAGGAGGAACACTCTGGCAGATAATAAATAGGTGGGATGCAACCAGCTTCATTTTAATTCCCAAGTCAGACTTCTCAGGCACAAATATTGGAGGCTCTGCTATGACAGCGCTGGTGACTGCATTGACCTTCACTCCTGAACAAGCTCCCAAACGGTGCTCAGAGATGAGTGGACCAGGCATGGGATCATAGGTCCCCTGTCCCTGTGAGTCCCATCAAAGACCCAAACAAAGAGCACACCAGCTACACCAGTCCCTTTGGAGACTCCTAAGATACTTCTCTCCTGGTATTGTGCTGGGTGGGATGGACATCTGCATCATCCCTGTCTCCTGTAAGATGAACCTCACTTTGTCAGAGCATTTTAAGGGCAAGCTACAGTTTGACTTATGATATACACAAATATTGTGATGAAGAGGAGGGCAAGACTGCCAGGTGAATTCAGAGATACACAGGCTCAGTGCAGGTACTTATTGGGGCATTGGGTGAGTTTTCAGCTTAACAACAGGCAAACAAGCACAAACTTTTAAAGGAGAGAGAGGAAGAAGGGTTTGTTTCCTCCCATCGACGTGCAGTTTGAAGCCTTGCTTTTCCCCACCCTTGCCCAAGGATCCCTGCCCTTTTCTCTCCTTGCTGGGCCAAATTCTCTCTGCACCAGAAAGGGATTTCTACCCAGCCCAGGGCTAACACTAGAGGAGGGAATGCATCACAGGACTGACTCCTCCATGGCCAAGGCCATGGTGAGGGCAGTTGGTGGAGGTGAATCCAGGCATCCTCATGCTGGAGAGTATTGCAGGCTGGGAGCCACGTGGCTGTCACTGCCTGGTGCCCAGTGCTCTGTGTGACTCAGTTATTTGATAAACGAGCAATTGTGCTGCTAAGCAAGGGAATGAGCCATCATTCAGCCTGGCTGGGTGTCCCACCTGAGAGGGCAGGGGTGGGAAAGAGTGGTAAAACTTCATGCCTCAAACACAGCAGAGTTTTCCCAATGTGTTGGGTTAAGCACATGGAAGGTACAGCTTGAGCTTTTGCAAGAAAGCAGAACAGAGCAATCAACAGTTGATGTGTAACTGGCTGCCCATGGACATGGGGGAGTTATGGGTTCCTCTGCTGCAGTCAGACAACACTCTCACAAGGAACACTGGACAAGGGAGCAAGTCTCTTCTGCTGTTCAGTCACATCATGAAGAAGTGATGCTCAACTTCTCTTGCTGCACACACTGCTGCATCCAGTCCCAGCTAACAAGTGAAGAGCAGCACCCGAACCCACCTGCCTTCAGCCACCCTTCCCTGGATGCATAAATGCAACGTGGTGCTTCCTTATTTCTGCTGAGTGAGACCAGGCTGAAAAAGCCACGGAGAGGTGGTCAGCATGGTGTGACAGCTTTCCTATCTCTACTGCCCAGATGCGGATGCTCCTCTCCCAGCTCAGCCCCCCGAGGCTCAGCAGGGGCACAATTTCCAGTGCCCTTGCCATGGGGCCTCCTCCAAAGCCTGTGGTAGCAGATAAGGCAGGATAACCCTTTGCCTTGCAAGATAAGGGAAAAGAACAATAGATGCACACCCAGCATTGGAGCAGTGCCAGGTTAGTTACTGGGCCAGAGTCCCTGAAGAGGCTTATGGCAGTGAAGTTAAGCCCTGCTAGTCCCCTCCAAGATTACTTTCCTCTCTCCCCTTAAGCTCTGCAAGGTTATTGTCCTTTCCACTGGGATGACTTGGGTGTCCTCCCAACACAGATGGGCAACCTGAGTGTTTGGAGGGGAGGGGAGGAAGGTGTTTCTCCAGGTAGTAAAGACTCCTCGAGACAAACCTGCAAAGCAGGAATAAGGCAGGAAAAGCCAGCCAGGCAGAAGCTGAGCTGCAGCCTGTCCTGCTGTCTCAGGAGAGACACACAGGGTCGATGTTAGTGGTTAATCTTCTTGCCATTCGCGATGGGAACGGCTGAGCAATGACCTCCTTTCATGTGAGCTGCGCAGACAAAGAGCTCGTTAGCAATGCCTGTGGCAAGTTGTTTTAATTCATTATTAATTTCTGGACTTCATTTTCCAGAGGGAAAATTTTGCATTAATAAAACTTCCATCACAGACACATTGAAGGAGATGGGGACTGGTCTCTGAGCGTGGGGAAATCAGTAGAAAGTGGGCCTGGCACCTTCTGAATTCAATAAAATCAGATGGTCAGCAAGATGCACCTTGTGCATCCCACAGGAATAAATCAGGGTAACAGGTGGCATTCAGAGTAGAAACTGAACCATGTCCTCAATGATGCAGAGCTACAGAGCTGGACTGTAGTGCCCTGCGAGCTGGCCAGGCAGGTGTGGAGACCCCTCTGCAACAGCTGCTCTTCATTCCCTTCCTACCCACACCTCCCCGGCATCTTCCATGTAACCTGTATCACAAAAGGCAGCCTGTGGGGCATGTCATAGCTGCAGCTGGCTGGCCTGAACTTGGGATGGGGAACACCAGGAGAAATCCTTTGGACCAGTGAGGGCTGAACATGCTTTTCTGGTGATGTAGGTTGTCAGAGCAGCATCATTCAGCCAGGGAATCCCCTGCTGCTCCCTCCTGCTACAGGACCCTCTTTGCAGAAAGGCATGTAAAGAACAGTGCTCTGTAAATCTATTGCTATTGTTACTAGAGAAATCAGCAGGGACCTTATTGTGGTCCCAGCATGCTGGAGCTGTGGCCCTGGGGAAGAAGAGTCTGCTCTTCTGTAAGTGCTTACCCCTGTCAGGAGGAAAGGATGAGGGACCCATACTCCTGTGTATGTGAGTGTCTGGCACAGACATTGGCCATTTATTAGCCAAACCCTGTCCCTGAGGCTTCTCTGCATGGCAGTAACCTGAGTGCTTTCCTGCCTCTGGACCCCTACTTGTATTCCCCAATTCCTACTCCAGACTGGAACAAGCTACATTTTGCAGCCTGGATTTCCTGGACATGCAAACGTGACATTTTCCACAAAACTTAATACCTCAGGATCCACCTGCCAGGTATGATGGCATAAAACATTGTCCAGGGGATTCCTGATACTCTGCAGAGCAGACAACTCTGCTGTGAAGTCAAGCCTGACTTCAGACACTCTGAGGTTTCTTCCTTCTGTCTTGGAGAGGCAGGGGAGCAGAGATGGACTCATTAGGGGCTGCCTCCTTATTAGTAAAATGACCCAGACATCCTTCCTTGCTCCCTGGGCCATGCAGGAGAGGTTAGTCTGAAATGATAATGCCATACATCCACAAAGCCTCAGCAGTGAGGAGCACAGCGACCACATGGCTGGGGTTTTCTGCAACCCTGCAGGCTTGAAGCAGTAAACTCATTCCCTCCTTGCCCTCCAAAATAGCTGAAGTTTGTTCAAATAATGACTTAGAGGAAAGGGAGATCTTTATCAGTGGTGTCAGGAGGTGGCAGGGAAAGGGCTGAGCCTCAGTAGCAGCTCTGTGACTTGAACTTGCCATGAAGAAAGATTATGGAAAGGCACCAAAGGCAATACAAGAAGGCCCATATGGGATCACACTTGGCTGACACTCTCAGGGATGTCTCCCTTGCCTTTCCCCATTGCTTAAAGAGCCCACTCCACACCACGCCCAAACCACAGGCACAGCCTGTGCTAGTGAAACCCTCAGCAAGAAAACTTCAATGCACGCAATGCCCAAGCTCTGTCTGTATCTCCTTGGCTCTGTTTAAAGGAGCACTCAGCACTGGCAAATTAACCACAGGGGATGAGTCTCTCTTCCGTGCACTCCAGTTATCTCTGCACAGAGGCACTCTACAGGTGTCTCTTCCCAATTAGACATGATGGCAACTTCCCTGAACAGCAATAGAGCACAGAGAACACTGAAGGCAAGTAGGGAGGGGAAGGACAAGCCTGAGAGCTCCTTGCAAAAGGGAAGCTACATGAGGAATGATGATTCGTACTGATTCAGTGTCAAAATCCCAGAGTTTCAACTCTCCTTGATGGATTTATTGGTTGAGTTCATATTAGCATGAGCTCACTAATATGGGCTGCTGTACCCACAGGAGGAACAGGCTGAGCTCTGCTCATGGGAGACCTCCCCAGTGCTGAAAAGAGGAAAAGGAGGAGGTGAGATACAGGTGATGAAAAGCAAGATTTTGCAGCACAAGGTAACATGCTGATCCCATTTTGGTGCCTCCTAACACCTGCCACAGTCAGTGTCACACAGGTTTAGTGATAATACTGACATGCTATGAGCATGTGTTGGCCACAGGATGGAAGGAGAAGGAATAGGGCTTCTGGGCAGAAGGATTTCATAGCCTGGGAGAAGCTTGTTGCCAAGCTGTAAGGAAGGGGTGCCATCCAAAGGGACCTGTACAAGCTCGAGAAGTGGGTCCATGGGAACATCATGAGGTTCAACAGGGTACAGTGCAAGGTCCTACGCTCAGGTCAGGGAAACCCCTGGTATCAATACAAGTTGGGGAATGAAGAGATGGAAAGCAGCTCTGTGGAGAAGGACTTGGGGATACTGGTGGATGAAAAGCTGGGCACGATCCAGCACTTGCAGCTCAGAAAGCCAAACGTGTCCTATGCAGCATCACAAGAAGCATGCCCAGCAGGTCTAGGGAGGTGATTCTGCCCCTCTATTCTGCTCTGGTGAGACCCCACCTGGAATTCTTCATCCAGCTTTGAAGCTCTTAGTGCAGGAAAGACACTGACCAGTTGGAGCAGGTCCAGAGGAGGGTCACAAAGACGACCAGAGGGATGGAGCACCTCTCTGTCTGACAGAGACAGAATGGGCTGTTTCTGTCAGTCATTGTGGAAAATACAGCAGAAACACAAGCATTCCAGTATTAAATATTCAATATAATTAAAAGACAATGTTACTGGGATTTGAGAAGAGCAAGGAACTCTGGAATCATGTGTTTCCCCAGTGGAAAGACAGACTGCCCACCTTTGGCAGAGGAGCATGTTTCTCTGTGACAGCTTCCCATTAAGCTTAGAAATGAGTGAGTTATAGAAAGAGATTATCTATCCACAGTCCAGCAATGCCATGAATAAAAAACAGATGACATGGTATTAGCAGCTGCTGGTAAGTCCCTAGAAACTCAGGCACACACAAAGTATATTTCATTGTTTTATTAACTGTCAAACAAGCCTATCTATTCCCCCTCCCCCACGTCACAGCTTTTCCCTTTTCTCTGTGGCAGAAGGTTTCTGGGTAATGTATGTTTCAACATATGGACAGACGCATGCCGCCCAAACCCATCCAGCACAGACACATGTTGAGCTGTGGTAACCACGTACTTAACTCACAGCCGAGCAATGTCTCATCTCATTAGGCTAAAAACACTGCTACCATCCACTGTCTCCTTGCTGGGGCGATTTACAGTGTGATATAGCGCAAGAATGCAGAGATGGGACACTGTTAAGCCAAGCATAAAGATTGATAAAGCCAGTGATAAAGACTGTCTGCAGGACTGGTGCTTAGCACTGGTTTTGTGCTCTAACCCAGCTGTGGCCAGGCCCAGGCTCCAGGACTCAAACCACTGGCATTTGGCTGTGAATGGGTTTGGTTTCTGCAGGATGGACTGTGAAGTGCGTTTTGTTCAAACCAGCCTCTCAAGTCCTGTTGATTTGGTCAAATTTTGCTCAACAGTCAAAGGTTGAATGTTTGAAAAATATATTTTTGGTGGCTTGAGTTGCAGTGTAAGCTGGGGAATGCGTGCAATGTGGCCAGTCCATCAGCAGGAGAGGTGAGGTGGAAAAGGAATGGTTTGCATGAATGCAGAGCAATTCCTCCCATGGCTGTGCCCGGTGCAGTCCTACAAGGCAGGGAACAGCGCTTCTTTGGTCTGCTCGAGCCTTGGGCGGTGTAATCAGGAGGAAATAGAAATGCCAAACGGTGCTTCATGCACAATTCTTCCCCTCCACTGAGGGGAGCATTTGCTAATGAAGCAAACTCCAGGTCCTCCCCATGAATTAGATCATCTGCTAAAACCAGCCACGACCCCATCCTCCAACACCACGGAGATAAGGGCAGTAAAGAAACCCACATAGGCCCTGTGTGTTACGATTCTGTTCCTCAGGACATTGATACTCAGTGGTCAGCAGCCTTATCTGCTGAAAGCCAGGAAACGCTCCATGCTCACCTGTGTGCATTAGACAGTGCATTGCCCCATGATAGCCACGGACTGTAACTCCTTCCCCTTCTTCCTTGTGCACAGAACACGGAATTCTCTCATCCAGGAGCCACTGAACTGTCCCTCACTTGCAATTCTCATCAAACTGGGTCTGCCAACAGCTCTGTCATCCTCTTGTTTAACCCATTTCATGCATTTCCAAGAAAAGAAAAATCTGAAGTCACTCCATGTAGTGTTGTGTAAATACCCAGTAATGGCCCTTTTGGCCATTGTGTCATCCAAATACAGGGTAACAATATTGTACAAAACTGCTCAGGCTGAAGGCTTGGGGCTTTAGGGGCTGCAATTCCCCTTCTGGGATAGATCCTCTATTCCTCAACTCCATGTTATTATGTCAGCATATGAAGTGCACATAATCAAAGCAGGCTGGGATGTAGTTGGGTGAAAAATTATTCATTGAAATGCAAAATGCCTGGAGAGGGAGTGCCTTATTTTTTATCATGGAACAGCTGAACTTCATCAGTGTTGGGGACCGGCGGCGGGAGCATTGCTCGCACTGGCACAGGCAGCACCTTCTTCCCAGAGTCAGCGGTTGGCTCTAAAAATCTCTTTTCTTCATTTACATAAGCAAAGGAGAGAACTTGCCTCCAGCAGCTGCCTCGGGAATGTGGAGGGTGGTGACAGAGTGACACTGACGTTTTTTCTTGGAAAGTCAACACCCGCAAGTTGTGGGAATTAAGATTTATTAAGGTCAGAGAGAAATAGACAAAAAAATTTCCCACGTTTTCTGAAAAAAATCTGTTTGGTAAAAGGATTAGAAACACTCTACTGACAAGTTGACTCAGAAATATTCACAGATAGCTGCATTTCTGGGTTCCGCTGATACCTGACACTCCATATCTTAAGTCAGAAGGCATTGCTGATACTCTCTGATTCCCCTACATATTAGCAATGGGAATCTGCTTAAATAATTTTGCAGTCACAGAAAGCAAAAGCATGAGCTGGCCAAGTGTGCATGGCAAATTCAAGTCAAAAGCAAAATGAGAAGCAATTGGTGGGATGAAAAAGGCACTTTTGGGTCTCTAGTATCCCTCCTCCCCTTCTTGTCTGACACAGATGCAGCTGCACTCTTCCCCCATTCAGAAGGGGTCTCTGTTGATGCCCAGTGACCCCATTCCTCCCTTGCCATCTGTATCGCCCCGCTACTCCAACAGAGTTTTCAGGTGACTGCGTCCAAAGAGGCCAGCCAGCTGCAACTGGTACCGGGACAGGAAATCTGCTCCATGCTCAGATCTCTCTCTCATCCACAACAAAAGCCTCAGCACTTCCCTCTTCCCTCCCTTAGCCCTCTGCCTGCTCCAGTCCTTTGTCTCCACTGGGAACAGCTGATGTCCCTACATACAGCTGAAAGAGCCTGGCTGATGTGCTGAGGATGGCAGAAGGAAAAGCCCAGGTTTAGGGCTGGCCCTGGCTCTGATCACATATTTTTTTCTCCATAGACCTGAAGAACAAGGAGGTTTGGTGGCTTAGTGCACTACATCCCACATGAGAACCTGCCTCTCTGTCTCCTGCAGGACTGGGGAGAGAGAAAGCATGCTGTGCCTGGCATTCAAACTGTCCTGGTCTGCCCTGACCACATGGGGTGCCAGCAGGACGAGCACACTGTAAAGTATTTCTTCCTGGGATCCCCCAAGAGTCTGCATCTCTGAGCTGTGCAGTCTGGATGTGCAGGCTCGATGCACATCCCCTTTATGGAGCATCTGTGCCAGGTCCAGTGTCCCCCAGTGCACCTCCCATGCGCCGGAGCGCTGGTCTGTGCATGCACAAGCAGTCCTTTCTGCACAGGATTTCCAGAGGAATGTGGTCAAAATCCTCACATATCCCCCTGGGTTATCTTTCTGGGCAGTAAGAAAGATCATGCAGGGTAACCTCATGTGAGGACTCAAGCCACCCTTGAGTCCTTTCCAACTGAACTGTGGCCAGGAGCATGAACTGAATGAAAAGAAGGCCAACCACAGAAGCAAACCCAGACTGGAAGGGAAAGCAGACATCTTTTTTGGAGGGATTTGATGGAAAGTGTGGAATTCCTTATGCTGACTGGTGTAAAAATGGCTTTTGTAGCACTGCCAAGGTTACTGCCAACTCATCTAATCAGCTGTGAAAATATCACTGAAGCAAGTTAAAAAGTCGCCCCAAGTCAATTTGCGCATGCAACTTTTATTATTCTTTACTTAAACTTTCTAGATTTGTTTTTGGATTATTGGAAGAAACAGATCCTTCCTCTATTATCTGTCTTTGGGTTTCTCCCAAAACCTAACACAACATCGAATCTGGTTTGACCTTTACAAGACAATCCTGAAGACAAGCTTGGCTGGCTGCTTGCTTCGCTATGTGCCTACTCCAGCAAATACTGTATTTTCAGGAGGCTGCTCCAAACTCCATGAGAAGTTTTACAGTATCATCAAGAAATACATGCTGTGGGTTAATACAGTTTTAATGAAAATACATCCCAAATTTGACTATTTTGACTGAGATTTTTTTTAACTTTCAGGGAATTTAGAGCAAACTTATGAGGCACTAACTCAGAAGGACTGGTGCAAAATAAAGGTACTCACTTATGTGGACCCAAACAAGCAACTTTCAAGCAAACTCAGTTCCTTTAGAGCAAAAGAAAACCCATTCCCAGCTATGATGATCAGATTCACTAGCCCTTTAAATCATCCTCAACATCTTGAATGTATTAGTGATCTATTTTGTAGCTTCCCATCTCCTCATACATGAAGCATCTATGAGATTTGTATGTTATAAATGAGAAAAATATGGATGATAGATCAGCAGAGGAGAAGGAAGATGCCCACACACAGGAGGACTTTCCCTTGGTTTAAGGCCATCAGTTTCATATAAGCAGTAGAAAGAAGTATCTAAACTTCAAAGCAAACCCCGATTTTGAAGGTCACAGTGGCTTCAGAATCTCCCACTCCACCTGATCTCCAGATCGCTGGGACTGGGTGTATTTGGCACTTGGATCTCCACGGTTTAGCAGCACTGCCTATATCAGCACTAGTAACCTGAAGAAGGCCATAGCATATCACGCTACCACAGCCTCAAAGAAGCCTGGGTAACCAGGCAACACTTTATGCTTTCCCTCATCCTTCCAAAGAGTCAGAAAAGTCTCGTTTTTCAACACAAAGGCATTTAACCTGTGGAAGATGCCCCTGCAACAGAGATGGATTTCATTGCCATTATCTGTAATCAATTTAAGCAAGCAATGATATTACTGAGACTAAACAAATCTCATGGTTTTATCACAGAACTGTGGGTCTCAGAGGATTTTTCACCTTCCTTTGCACATAACATGCAGCAGTGATAGATGCAGAGGCCAGATTAGAGGGAGCTCTCCAATTGGAGATTGGTGCTAAATTAATACAAACTGAAGCAGCTCAAGATGCAAATTGCACATGCTGGGGAGTTAAGAGGGTTTGTGTACAGGGCTTTGGTTCAAACTCTTGTCTTAATGCAAAGGAAAAAAGACACGGGTATGGCATTCTCTGCAGCACTCTGGGTTGGAAGAGAGGTGGCCTACTTTAGGAAAGCACTTCCAAATTTTTTCAGATAATCGGTATTGTAAATGCTCAGCTTAAAGTATTTAGGGTCTTCATGTGTACTTGCCTTTCCGTTTCTGGAGATAATTTTGAAGCAGGGTAGTCAACTGCTTCAAGAAAGTCAATTGTGTTTTAAATCATCTGACTGTATCACATGTGGCAAATCAAACTTTGAACATGAAGCAAGCTTCAGAGCCAGCTTTCTGGGCAGGAATCCATTTCACACTCAGCTGACAATGGGGCTTGATAAGCACTCGGCCAGTGTGAATAACCAGCTGCCTTCTATATATATTTCGATTTGGTAGTGTCTGTTGAAGTTTTATATCACTGAGAGATTCTTGGTCTTCTTTTAAAGCATTAAACCTACCTTGACAAGGTCAACAACAATTTCTACAGAGGTCAGCATTTTTATTTTGAAATATTTGATCATAATTCTATCAAACATTAAAGAAAGAGTTTGGCTAGGGCACATAATGAAATTGGACAGCTCACACAATCCATTTATCTTTTCGACTGTAAACCTCTGAAGTGCTCTAGTTCATCCAGTTTCAAATCAACTGTAGAAATGTCCATCTCCCTTTACGCAGCCTACAGAAATTGGTGCTTGAAAATGCTCTGGATCTGTTATTGCTGATGTGGAAAAGGAAAAATAATTTCCCAAGATATACTAGCTTAGTTGCATTCTTATGTTCTGTTTGCTTTTTAAAAATCTCTCCTGAATAGGGACTTTTATTTCCATCCTCACCCATAGTCACTTCTTCATTACTGAAAATATTTAATAAGCTAAGTGAATGCTTATTTTTGTAGCACATTTTCTAAACACATTAAAATAATTTATTAAAAAACCCGTCTGCTAGCGAACCTAACATTAATAAAAGTAAATAAAGTAAATAATAGTGCTAGGATGTATAGGATTAAATTGTCCTGTTCTATTTTACACAGCAACTGTGAGTGCAGGGAAATGAATTAAACTTGACAAGAGCCACATCCTCATGTGCTGAGACTAGGGAAGGTAAGTGCCTCCAGAAGCACAGTGGTGCATGGGCTTTTGTGCATTCATCTTCTCTACCTGTACTTATACTTAGGGATGCAGTCAAAAGAGCTGACTCCACTAATAGATTCTCCATATATACAGCAATGTTAGATTTCCCTCCCCTAAAGAACTTGGGAGCTGAAGCACATTGGTCTTCCTGGATGTTCGCATCAGTTTAATTATCTCTGTATATTGCACAGTTGCTATATTAAAAACATACCACAATGTTTTGAAGCTTTTTGCTTAACACACTCAAATGTAAAGCATACTATGAAAATACTACCCATCAGACAGACAGGTCAGGAGAGAGAGGCTGAACTTCACTTGCCAGATGTTGGTTACATTGCTCAGTGCCTGATGGCAAAGCTCAGGTGTTATGGGGAGTCAAGCGGTCAGTGAAAGAGAGAAATGGGATAGCTAAGGAAGCTGCTTTAACCTTGAAGTCAAGTAGTAAACTTCAAGTACTTGAAATAGAAGTGTGATGCATTGTGTAGGTCCAGCTCTCAAGGCACAGGAAATCAGTGCTACCCCACTTACTTCCTCACTGGTAGTCTGGCTTCTAATCTGTGACTGAGTGTGGTTCCCAAGTTCACCAGAGCAGTGGCTGGGACAGGACCCTGACTCTACTGGGCCATGGGGCAGGGTCTGATACACCTTGTCCTGTAAGACAGAGGGTTCCTCCACTCTGGGTGAGCACCCAAGAGGAGACTTGGCTTCTTGAGTCAGCACAAGGTGTGGGATATAACCAAGGATTAGGCTTGTGGTAAAAGTGTGGTTATTTCAGAGGGAATGGGAAAAATCAACAACCTTTCATCTACAGAAGCACAGAAACTCTCCCTGCCTTCAGTGACTCTGCAGTTTTTCCTACTGAGTCTATACATTCACAGCCTATATATGAAGTCAACCGTGTGTGTCCCTAAGAAGCAAAGTTTTCCATGTCCAGCATGCCTTGGGACAGCAAGGAAGCTGCCTGGATCCTCTGGTCTGGTCCCCTCTATCAGTCACAGCACTCACCACATCCAGCACTTGTCGATGTCAATATCAGAAGGACAGGGAGAGGACACCTCAAGGAGCAGATCAAGGTTCAATGGGGAAACCATGGGCACAGGCAAGTCCTGCCTCCACTTCTAGATAAATCACCCTGGTCCACATCAGGACAGTCAAGAGCCTAAATGTGCCCTACTAGTCCCCCCTCCTCACAGCTCTGTTCTAATGCCTTGTAGGCAAGCCTGAAGGGGAATGGGAAGGGGACAAGAATGCTGGGCTTTCCTGACTCCAGGCTCATCAATGTCACAGTGTGACCCCTATAAAAAAATGAGGAGGCAATGGAGAGAAATGACAACTGGCCACAATCCAAAAGAAAAGAATGCAAAATACTTGCTCACCATAGGAATTGTTCTTATCCTCCATAGCAGGATAAGAAAGGCTTATTTCCCCTGATATTTGTAAAAAGAAGTGCTGGTAATAAACCAGTTCCATTACAAAGGAGGAGGGTGAAATGAATGACCAGATGAGATAGTGTCTTTTTTTTAAAAAAAAAACCATCTTTTTTTTTCTGCAAAGAAAGAATAAAAAAGAAAAAAGATGGAATGGTTAGGAGAGAATTCAGGCAGGGTAGAAACCGTTAGTGATAAACAGCTACTAAGAAAATAAGTGGAAAATCTAAGTGCATACAAATGTGGGTGATGACCCATGTATTGGGGCGATAGCAGAATTAGCCAATGAATGTAATGAACCATGAAAGGAGAAACTTGGAGAATATGGAGAATTGAGGAAATTTTTCTAAGCAGGAAAGGTAGAAAGCAAATAAAGGCAGCCTGGCTTCTGAAAAGGAGGGATCCTTGGCCTGTGTATGGGGAAAGGCCCAAGTGTGCCATGCAGTGGCATAGCACAGGGAGTTGCTGGGCACAGGCTGAACTTTCTTGCCAGCATCCAGAAAATCTCTTTCTGGGTCTTGCCCAGAACACGTCCTCACTGCAAAAAAAAGAGATCAAAGTGCTTAGGCAACTGTATCTGTTCCTGCTTTCCTTGAACCCAATGTGGAAGATGGGCAGGAGCAGATCCCACAGCAGCAGTGTGGGCAAGGCTGTCCCCAGTACATTTCATTGAGTGACAGAGACAAAGCCTCAGAAGCTGGGCCAGCTTGGAGATCAGTCATGCTGCTGGCAGATGCTGGAAGCACAAAGACCTCCCAAAAATGATGCTGGAGGTCTTGATGGCCCCTGGCAACTGAAGGCATCTCTGCTGGCTGGCCAGCAGTCACACTGCCTGTGTGACAGATCTCTCTCATTTCTCCCTTGTCATATCCTACCAGGTGGCTGTAGACCCACCCCAAAACTTGCTCTATGGCAAGGAATAAATTACTTAATAATTTCTAATTCTGAAGGGCTGCAGTTTTGGAAAGATTTGCACTTCATACATGAAGGTGATGAGAATAATCCCATTTAATGTGATTTCTGAAAAACTGAGGAAGGTGAATTTGGGCAGGGAAAAGGTTTTGTCATTCTCCGTGATAAAACAGGAGAGATGTTTCACTTGTAGTAGGGAATTAGTTTTGACTTTTCAGGGGCTCAAGTGCTCCAGCGTCAAAATTCTCTCTTCCTCCACAGACTCTTCCACAACTGTGTGGTGGTTTTTATCCCTTGCATTGGGAGCATGCCATGGACTCAGTGTATGTCTGCCTCTGATCAACATTCAGAGCTTCATTATTTAAACAGTGGGAGTAGAGTTTCTGTTGGTTTTCCTTTCCTTATACCTTAAATAGTTGTTGACTAAGTGAAAGCTTTGGAAAATGGGTAGCAGTCATCTGAATCTATCCTCACAATTTATTTGGACATTGGTATTAACCAGGACCTTTCAGCCAAACTCTGATTTGGCATCAGGAGAAAAAAAAGGATTCACTCAATCCATTTTCCCCCTGTGTCTGGGCAGCCCTGCAAAAGCACAGGATGAGCTGAGTGCAGCTCAGGAGATCCTTGCAGCACAGGAAACACCTGTATGGGCTGCTGGTCCCTGTCCCATCAGCTGCGGAGTGGGAGTAATACCCTGTACCATTAAATCACAACATAAGATGTCATTCTTCACCTAGGATATAGCCGCCTATTGAATGGACTTCAGGAGGAAAACCTTTATTTCTACATATTCCCCTGCCAAAACTATTCCTCTGTAAATGGAGCTTCCAGAGCAGCTCCTTGGTCACTTCAATGTCTGGACTTGAACTACGTTACTGAGGACTATTGGAAAGACCCTGTAGAAAGACCCTAGGTCCATTCCACTTGCAGTAGGGATCAGGAAAACATTTGCCTGCCTGTCTGCTCTCCCAGGAAGCTCTGAATATGGGTTCGCAGTTTGTCCAAGGAAAAAGATGCCAGTATCTCTTTGAAGAGAAAAGAAACTCAATGGCAAATATATTTCACCCTGCAGTGTCTGAGTCCACAGAGGAACTCTTGCTGGTAGGAAAAGTTATAAAAAGAGAGGAGAAATTCCAGAAAAGGCAAAATTCTCAAACATAGACTTATTTTCAGACAGAAAGTAGTTATATGAGAGCAAAGGGGTATGTTATATCCTTATAGTATAAACCACTGCTGCTCAGTGGAGATTCATCCATCAATACCAGAAGAGAAGCTGGCCTATGGCTCTTTGCTGGTTTGCCAGACTTTTATTAAATGCACAAGAATGCCAAGTCTGTAATGTCTAAAAGTGAATTTATTTAACAATGAACTCTTTGAAAAGGGAGTCCCAGATGTGTAATTAATAATGAATCAGTGATGTGAAATCTGATCCAAAGCCTACTGAAGCTGATAGACAGACTCTGACTTCAAGGAGTTCTGGATAAGGCTCTCATTAGGCAAAAGGAAAAAAAAATTAAAAGCTGAGCCAGCTAGTTGGTTAAAAAAATATTATAGCTTGGATTCTGTGCTAAACAGAGACATACAATAATCTGCACTGCACATAAATCCCTCCTCTGCTGACAGGGGACTCACACATTTCTGAGTCTGAAGCTGAACTTGAAATCTAGGAGATAAAATAAAATAAAAAAAAGCTGTGAGAGAGATCCCCAAAAGGAAAACCTCCAGCGGTTTGAACCACAGCTCATTTCCTCTTGGCATGGATGGGGAGATAACTGTCAGATCTGTGTCATCTGGAGGCAGCAGATGCTGCCGCTCCCTGCGTGCCAAGGCTCTGCCCGCCCCCTGCCCTGCTCCAGCCTGAGCACCCACCTCTGCCTGGCCTCGCCTGGCTCTGCCTCAGCTCCACGAAATGCACGGCACGGGGATTATCAGCCTGGAATTCCTGCCAAGCCCAGCGGAGCATGGCGTCCAAAGGGGGATGCAGCTTGTCTTCCATCAGTGCAACTTAATTCAATTTGTCAGGGCTGCAGACGGTTTGGGTGAGCCTGATGCGATCACCACCATCCCAGCACTGGCCAAATTGTGCACTGTGAGACGGGCTTCTGGCAGCCTCTGTTCTTCATTTGCCTTTCAATATGACTGTGATGGGGAGGTGGAGATGTTTGTTGATGAACAATTTCATCATTCCATATCTTTTAAGGGAGACATAAAGTGCATATATTAAGTCATCCCCTTGAGTAAAATATTTTTAAGTATAGTAACACAGCTCATTTTTAAGTAATCAAATAATAATTAAAAATAATTGTCTCCCAATTCTGCTGAAGAACCAATGCATCTACATTGAATTTGCTTCTTTAAGAGCAAATTGTAACTCAATCTAAATGTAAATTCCTGGAGAATCTGCTATCTAATTCTCATTATTTCCACTTGCTTAATGCAATTAGAAACATCTGTCACTGATCAACTGTCCACACAGTGAAAACAAATAATAATTCATGCTCTCTGCCTCCATAGTGTTTTTCAGGGAATGGACTGCTTTAAAACTACTCACTAGAGCCCAAGAGCTAGAGCTGTGCAAAATGCTTGTGACAAGCTCTGAATCATAGCAAATGTGCCTGACCATCAGTGTCTCTGTAGCTCAGTGACATTTGCTGAATAATTTGACAAAATTCCAGATACATATAAAAGTCACCATCCTGCTTTCTAGAAATATTTGGCTCAGGGGTACCCATCCTCAGGAATATATGATGTCCTGCCAGGGACAGATCTCACCCCCTTATCCCAAAGCCTGGACCCAAAGCTGCGGTGGAGCACACAGATGCACATTTGGTTGCTGAAGGAGCATAAGAAGGCCTGAGAAAGGGACATGGGTACAGAGAGAAAAGACACTGGAATCCCTGGGGCTTGAGGGTTATCCCAGCTGCTGTCTGCGCTCCCAGTTTATGTGGCTGTGAGAAGAGTGGAGGGAACCAGCAGAGTGAGAAGCCGTTAGAAATGGGCATCCAGTCCCCATGAGATGAACAAGGTCAGGGGCATGGATGGTGCTTCCTCCTCTTTAAAGCACATTAGTACATATAAACTCTCTGTTGCTCAAAAGACAATAAAAATCAAAAGAGAAGATAAAGTTTAGAAGAACTGAACATCATGAAATAGGCTTGTTCATCCCCTGCCCACTAGTGATAGGGATGAAAGACTAAAGACACAGCCCAAGAGGAAAGGTATTCTAATCAGGTGTCTACTGCTGAAATGTCCTCAAAAGACAGAACAAAATTAATCCAAAAACTAGTCTTTCTGGTAATCAAGAAATTCCACAAGCCAATGCCACAGCCAAACACTCTTTTTCCCTTCGAGCTGCTCAGCAGTGGGAGGCTCGTCCCATGCAATGGTCTGGCTGCGTGGGACTGATGCATGCATGCTGGCATAAAAGCAACAAACAATAACCAATAAAACAACAAACCAATACACATCAGAGGGACTGGGGAAACATGAGCAGTGGCATTGCCCACATCACCATGTGGGTCAGAACAACTCTATGCATTAAATGCCGTTTGGTTGAAGTTGGATTCAAAGTGAGGAGGGGAAATGAAGTGAAAATGGCTTGGCTTGTTTGGTTTATTTTATTCTTAAAAAGGGCAGATGCAATCTCTTTCATTCATCCCTTTTCCAGGAGACCAGTGTAAGTTATATATCTTACAAGATCCACTCTGACAAGCTGAAGTCTCTAACACTGTCTGGGCTGCCAAGCCAGGAGGGCTGGGATGAGCTGGAAGTTGCTGGCCTGTTCATGATCTCGTCAGGTTGCATTTAGTCACTGCCGTGCCTCCTGTTCCAACCCCCAATTTCTCCATCCTGCACTGCAACCACAGGGTTATACACCCAGCAATGAGCCAGTGGTACCTCTGCAGCTTGGCAGTTTGATCCCAGTGGCCCAAAATGTATCTGGTGCCTGTGAGAATATGAGGGGATGCCTGTACTACTCGGCCTGTGTTATTCCAGGGGATAAAGAGGATGGCGGCTCCTGAAGGCAGATGTGATGGGGACCAGGCTGCAGTGTTAGTCTGCTGCCTGCTTGCACAGGAGAGATTATTCTTGTTCTGTTAATGGGGATGCTGGAGACAGGCTGCACAGAGAAGGGGAGACTCCAAAATAGAGATGACTCATTAAACCAAAATCTGTACTATGAATCAATTTTCCCAAAGGTGAAAACCTTTCAGAGCTGGTATGTTTTGCTGGCTCTACCTCCAAGAATCTGGTTTGACCTGCTACCAAGATATCTTCGAAGTCGGAACAGAGACTGAAGCTTCCTCCCAAGGCAGATTTAGAATTGTGCTTCTTCCTCCCCAAATATGGGCAGTTTCCCAGCAAAGGTAATAACAGAAGCGTTTTCGTTCAAACATAACAGTAATGAGCCATGTCTGAGTGCACAGAGATGGGAAAGTAAAAGACATCCTATCTGTATTAACAACCTCTCATCCAAAAGGATTGCTTCTTTGGGAGAGGTCGGGGCAGGAATATAAGGGGAGAAGGGGTACAGCTTGTTGCTTATGATGAGCTCATGCAGGTTTTTTTAAAGCATGACCCAATTATAAGCCAAGAGCCATCTCCTTTGTCCTGAAAATTAGAAAAGCTGATGGTTTTTCTGATGATATCCAGTATTGTGGCTGACACAAGTGCCACGGGCAGCCTTTCTGTGCTTGCAGTGACTGCCTCGCTCCTTCTCCAGGCACCCAACTCATGGCTGTGCTGCTGTCAGCAAGCTACTGCAGCCCTGGGGGAGGAGGGGAAATCGGGGAAATCATCCACCAAAGAGAGAGACAAATCCATTTTGACTTCACAGAGCCCAAAGTTTCCCCATCATCAGGCACTTCCCCAAAATAGAGAGAGAAAGGAGCAACAAGCCACACACTGGAAATATGGCAAGGGTTGGGGGTTGGAGATTTGCTCTAACACTTGAGGATGGCATTTTGCATCATTCCAGAGAGAATGGGCCTAAAAAAACACACTCCTGGACAAAAGCAGAGGGAATGGATCGGGACTGTAGAGGGAGAGGTGGGGTAAGCAGGGTTGAGGAACACTCAGGTCTCCCTCAGAAAGGGCAGCATGGTGTCCTTGCATGCCTGTTCTGCCCATTCCAAGCCTTCTGTCCCCTCTATGTGGTCACAGGTGCCACTTTTCCTCCTGTGCCACAGGTGGGCTGAACTAGACCCAGCAGCCTTTGCTAGTAGCACCTTGGTGCCAGACCCAGCTCATCTTTGCTTCGCTTGGTGCCATTGTCAGGTGTGATGCTCAGACCTGTGTCTGTTTAAGCACAGGTTTGAGCTGCTCTAAACTACGTGGCCTGAATCTGTGGCTGCAGGCAAACTGTTCCCACCTGACACCACACAGCCATGGTCAGCTGCTGCTTTGGGTTACTTGCAGCAAGGGAAAGGGAAAGGAAATAATTTCCCAGTGAGACAGTCAAGACCCTTTTTACTCATTATGTGCAATGCCCCTGAGCCCAGCAGCCTCAGTTGTGGCCAAAACTCTCACTGTGCTGTGCTGAAGGAATTGCCTTCTGGTTGAAAGTTGAGATCTTTTGTCTAAGCTGCATCCACTGAGGCTGAAAAGGAAAGGGAATAGAAAACTATTTTCTATAAGCTGAGTAACGCAGCTTAGACAATCAAGCTGCTCGCCCATTCACTATCAACCTCATACTTGTGCTGCACAGCCTGATGGCAGCAATAAAGGGAAATGTTCCATCCTGAAATGCTAGCTCCAATTGGAAATGCACCTTTTTTACCTTGCTCAAAAGCAAATCTTCTATGCTGCCTCATTCATCATTTCTCCTGAGCTACACTCCTCTGGACTGTTCAATATCTCCTGGAATCATCTCTGGTACATCTGTTATTATTTTTCAAAATTGCTTGCTCAGACCATGCTATAAAAAAAATAATTTTCTATTTCCACTACCTTCCAGGAGGTAGATTCTGTCTTGTGCCACATTTAGCGCTTTCTGATCTCCTTGGGTTTCCTGTCCGGCCAGGAGGACACGAAAGGAGGAGCTGGAGCCAGAACAGGACTGGTGTGACCGCACACAACCACCCACAGTGTGAATACCTATGAGAGCTGATTGCAGAGTCTTTTTGCAGCTGAGGAGAGAAAGGGGCATGACTCATTTCAGATGATCCCTTTTAGGATGAGCTCAGCTGTGCCCTACAAGTGCCCTCTTCCCTCCATCGTCTCTAAAATCATGGCTCAGGCACAGACACCCACACTGTTTATGCCTTAAGTTAGAAGAGATTAATCTCACCACTGCCTGCCATGGAACACATCAGACAGGCTGGGGCTGAAGGCAAGGGATGGGATGTGGCACCAGCACAAGGGCTACTCCACCGGGAAGGAGCAGCAGCAGAGAGCAGGAGGAGCTCTGTGCATTTCAGCCTCATTGTCCTGCTGCTAAACTTATTTCCACTGTTGAGCTTGTTGGTGCCTCATGGCTGAGCAGATCCTGCAGTTGTCCCTGGGTGGGGGAAGCAAGGCTGGGGGACACTGGCTTGTCCATGGCTGGAGCAGCATCTCATGGGATACAATGACATATTTCACAGCCACTGTTGGACACTGGCAGGTTGGTCCAGGCTGAACAAAAGCTCCACTGAAGCCACAGAGCAGCTGAGCCAGTCAGAAACAATAGTGGATTTCTGAATTTCTCCCAAGTAACTGTGAGTGAGATGTTTTCTCTGTAGCAGACCCATTAGATGCTGGATGTGCCATTCCTGTATTGGTGTATGTGGTGGGAGGTCGGCAGGACAATTTAAATTGCTGATGTTCTGCAAAACTTCAGGAGTTACCTCACAGGAAAGGAAATAACTTTCTCCCTTCACCAGATGTTTTAGTGGGATTTTCATCAGCTCCCCCCGTAAGTTTGAAAAGTTCCAGGTGTTCTCAAAATTAAGGATATTTGACAAATTTTAGCAGAAGAATTGCAAAAAATTGCTGAATATCTTCGCCCCCATTTAGCCAGCTGCAAAGAACATCCTGCTTTCAGCATATGCAGTATGAATAAACATGTGTCTTCAGCTTATCTCTCTCCTGACAGCTCATGGATATCTCCCCAGCCTGTATTAGTTTAAAAGCAATTTATTCTGGAAGACTGATAATAGGGATATTGATTATGCAGGCCTTTGGAAATCACACCCTCATTTCACTCTGCGGAGGGCAATGATTGCCATTCCCAGCTCATTTTCTTATGAGGCTGTAAGTACTTTGCTGTGGGAGTCTTTTTCCTGAGGCTCCTCATGTGGCACCTGGCACACGTGCAGGGTTCAGGTTCAGTCTTGGGGCACATGGGGAAAACCAGCTCTAAGCATTTCTCAGAAGCCATCAGGCAGCTCAGAATGAAGGGAATGTGCAGCACTGCTGTACCAGGGAAGCATCCTCCCCTCCAATTAACTTCCTCAAGACACAGGAGTACCTCTGCTCTCGGCAAGGTCAGTCCTGACCCGACACGTTCTCAGGGGACGCTTTGCTCCCAGCGGCTATTGCCCCCTGCCTCCACCTGTCCCAGCTTCTGCTCGTGCTCCTCCCATGCCTATGCTGAGGAACGAATCTGGATGGGCTGAACTATCCCTGCTGGGTTTCATTAATTTCCAGTCTTGCCTTTCCCAGACACAGCTCTGCTTTCTCTAGAGCTGCTTGACCAGATTGACCTTCCTGCATGGCAGATCCCCTTGGAGGCTCTCTGTGTTCCCTGTCTGTTTGGGCTCACTGCTGATCCCTGCCTGCAGCTGTGCACCCTACTTGACCTCTTCAAATCCTGCTCCCTGTGACCCTCACTGATGTGCATTACCTGCCAGCTTGCTCTGCACAGGCTGCCTTGTTGGAATGTTCTCCTGTGGAAGCTCCATCGCTGGAATGCTCTCTGTAGCACAGGGGCCATGTCCATTCTCACCCATGGTGAGCTCCAGGGAGCCTGGAGCATCCAGCAGACTTGGGAGCTGCTGAGCTTGGACTAGCACCACTCTGTTGCTCTTAATGGAGCCAAGCCAGGGTGCACAGCAGAGGCTCTTCACCCCTAGTTTCTGAACTCAGGATTTCCCCCTGAGATGCTAATTCTGCTTCCTCTCCCAAATCTTTTCAGTTCTGCCCTCATAATCAAGGGCAACCTTGAGATTATCTGCTTTGCCACCTTCATCCTGCCTGAGATCCCTCTGGCTCTTAAGCTGAATTGTTCACTCCCCAGCTCTGCACATCAAATTTCTTTATTTTCTGCCCCTGTGCTCTTCCATTTCCATTTTCAAGCAAACACTCTCCCCTAGAGGCTTGACTTCTGTGGACTTCTTGGTTCAGCGGAGCCTAAGCTGAGAACTGAACCCCCAAGATACAGCCCTCCAGTCTGACACCATAAGCTCTGTAGGCCATGGATAGCAGTGCTGGGTGCTTTTTGAGAGATTAGAGAGGCTTTGCAGAGCAGCTCAACACAGGCACACCTTGCAGGCTGGAAGGATGGATTTGGGAGCGCACCTGGCTCTCCTGGTCCATTTTTCATTTACCCATTTACCTGGTCTAAGACAACATCTAGGTATTGTGCACCAACTGTGTCTGCAGGAGGTGTGCGGACTGGGAATGCTCCCAGCACCACACTCCCAGCACCACATTTACCTTGGAGAAGCACTAAATATATATTTTTTTTTTGTGAAGAGACAACTTTTCAGCAGAAAAGCTCTTAACTCACTGTTCACTGGTTGCTCAGTGAGAGCACAGACATGAATTGCCAGTCCGGGCTTCCACCTCCCTTTTAGCAGAGCAATGTCCCCTCCATCTCTCCCCATCCTATGGTGACCAAGCCCCGCCATGTATCTGCAGTTTGCAGCTGTGCTCAAAATGATCAGAAGTTTCAAACAGGAACCTGGGAAGCACAGGAAGGCCAGGATAAGTCTTTCCTGTCAGGAGAGAGGCTTCACACTCTTCATCTGTCGTGAGCCACAGGCTGTGAAGGGGCAATTGTGTGCTTTGTCCCGGTGATATGAACCCTACTTCAGACAGTGCTTGGCAGGATCCTTCTGAGTTGATCCAATGCTTTGGAGCTCCATAATTTTTAATGCCAAAGATGTTAAAACATCTCCTTTGCAATTTTGCAAACACTTGCTGAGCTGGACTACAGTCTCACTCTTTCTGTAGTAAATCAGGATTTATTTCCTAAAGAAACCAAAGTCCTAGCACTGCAGTTTGGTAAAATAAAGCCTCCTTTCTGAAAGGCAGAATTGAGCCCCCTTCAGCTCAAATTTATTTTAAATTATGATCCAAATCCAATGTTTGCACATTTTCTCAGTGTGAGGGACTAGATCCTGCCAGATCCCTAGTAGAAAACTCCACTCATGTTCAGCCTGGTCTCCAGTTATTTGTCTGCCTACACAAAACATGCTTTGTTTCTTTGGAGGAGCAACACACCAACCCACAACCTTGAGAGCCACTCAGAGGACCACCAGAAATCAAGTCAATTCTGAGTCCTTGTATGAAGCTGAAGGAACATTTTTCAGCTGCTTCACTGCAGGCGTGGAGAGGCTGGGTAGGATGAGGGGATGCAGGGATCCTTTCTCGGGCACTCACCAAGGGCATCATCACCAGCCCATCCCAGATCTCCATGACCAGTAGGATATGCCCTATAGGCAACTCCAAGAATATATTCACCTGATACTCCTGCAAGGGTGTAGGGGAGGGCAGCGGGGTCAGCAGGGTGGTACTCACCCCTGTGCTCGCTCCTGCCTCCTCGCTCCCAGCCCACTGGCTGCTCCCTCCTTCCACAGGGACAGTTAAAAACGCCTTTGGAGCAGAGCCTGGTGTGCTGCAGGGACCGGGGCTGCCTCTTCCGCATGGCAAGGACGGCTACTGGCACCCAAACATCTCCATTTATGGTCAGGGCTGCACGGCTGCATTTCTGCATCAGCCCCAGGGCTGATGTTTCCAAAAGGATCCCCAGTTTTGGCAGTGGAGCAGGGCTGGACCCCATTCTTCTGCAATTATTGTGGCTTCCCCAGGGAGATTGAGACCGTCCTGGGGCTTGTTTATCCCTCACTGAGCATGGAATGTATCGCTGTGGTCCTCATGCAAAACCTGTATCCAAAGTTAGACAGCTTCTCCCAACACAGGCAGGTGCCAGCCTCAGCACCACCTGAAGGGGAACCCTTGCAGTTTTCCCACCATGCCAGCCCAGGTAACCACCCTGCTCATTGGCATACAGAAGGGAGATTGCAACAAAACATGGATAAAACCCCATGGATTGCAATTTCTTGATCACAAGCAGTACTGAAAATACTGCAAAAAATATAACAGATTCCTGGGAGGAGAGCAGAACATTTTATTTCTCCCTCCAGCTATAATTAGTGGAGCTATTGCTCTCAAAATATGCCATTGCTTCCCCAGGACACCGAACCTTAGGCTGGTGCTAGTGAGGCTGATCCCAGAGTAGTGAGGGACACCGGTGTGCTCCAAACGGAGCATCTGCACTGGGACAGCCACGCTGGTGACATCCATCCGTGTGGCAGTGAGTCAGCAGCCCACAGGGCACTTTGCCAGCCCGGCTCTGGCTCACAGCTCCAGCGTCTCCCAGTCTGGCTTTGAGGCGGTTCCTGGGGATGAGACGCTGAACCACGGCAAGTGCACTGGAAACAAATCCTGGGCTCCTGAAAGATTCCTGACTCACTCAAAGCAGAGTTGGTTTTGAGCAAGGCACTGGAGGTCCAGTGCATCCCATTAATTTTGGCTGTGCATATCACTGCTAACGTGTTTCTGGGTGCACTTGCACGGCAGCTGGGAGATAAAAATGCTGCAAGAAGAGTTACTCAAGAAATGTCAACATGAACGTATAGGTGGGTTAATCACCAAAATACCTATGGGTTGTGCTGACTTCCCCATTTCTCCCTGGCTCTTCCAAATCAGGCTCAGTGCTTCCTGGGAAGAAGGTTAGCAACAAATTGCCCAGATATTTCCTACAATCGAATTGCAGAGCCTCCAGACCCCACAGACAGCTCTGCTATGAGCCTCGGATGAGCTCAATTTCTGCAATAGCTCCTCCAGAGAGAAAGAATTAGGAGGCTTAACACTTTTGGATGACAGTTGCTGGAGCTGCTGTCAGATAACAGGCACCGCCAGCCGGTGCAGGAGCCGGGATCAAGCCAGGCTGCCTGATTCAGCCATCCCAGAAAAAGAACCATGTTTATAAAACCCACATGAAAAGGAATGAATAGCCAATTATGCAGAAGTCTTTAAATAAAGCAACACAAACCTTTCATGTGCAGCAGACAAATGATACACGGTCACTGGGAAACAATATAACAGAGAGGGAGGCTCAGAGTGGGGAATGGAGGCAATCCATTTTCCAGAAATAAGAAAAGGCTCTTGCTTGCTGAAAATGATCAGCTGGATGAAGCCAAACACTTAAAAAAAAGAACTGTGCTAGAAAATAAACATGCATCAAGCAGAAAGGAAAAAAACCCCAGATCTTAAGATCCAAGGAGCCACACTCTGCTTCTGCTCAGAAAGAAAAAACTGTCAAAAAATCATACTGTGTAAACTTGCCACACACCCCAGATCTTCAACAGGCATTTATCAAATGAAACACACACCAAATACAACTCTTCTCCCTAATCCCAAGTCAAACAGCCTTTGAGTTTCAGACCCTCAGGAAGAGATTTCCATATGATCCTCCTCTGTCTCCATTTATGATTAGCCCTTCTAAATTTCAGCATTTATCTGACAAAACACATTGGGGAAGCTTTTCTTTTATCTGCAAAGCCTGTGTTTCTGCTTTTCCTTAGCTGCTGCTGCATCACTCTGCAGCCGCTCAACTTGGGAGGAAAAGACTTCAGTCAAGACCCTTTGATTCAGTAAAGCCAGGATCTCTTTCCAGATGATGGTAACCCCAAACCCTTGCACTCTGTGCCAACACTGAAGCAAGCCAACATTCACAGAAGGGGTTATAAATGCTGCCTCAGAGCCAAAATCTCACTTTTGGGGTATGGGAATGAAAATAAAACCTATGTGCCTGGTGGGTCCCACTGGAAATATCTGTGTGGCCTGTCAGAGGGGTCTTTGCAGTTTTGGGAGCGAACTTGTGGTGTCGAAACATTTCAATCTGGCCTGGCAGAGCTGTCACGCTGAGCCACTGGTGACTCCTGTGTGCAGAAGCACCAATTCCACTCCCTGTCCTCCTGCAGCCCGGGGTATGGTCCTCATTACTCAGCAATTGATACGTTTCAAATGACATATTCATAAACCCCCGAGTCTGATCACAGCTAATTCACAGACAGAAAGGGAGTACATTTGCTTAATACACTGCTTTTTGCAAACACCCTGATTGTTCCCAGATGCATCCGGTTTTGCCCAGCAGCACTTGAGGCAGGAGGAGAAATAATTTCAGCTCCCCAGAATCACTGGCCAAAGCTGTTTCAAGACGCTCCAGGAGCCCTCCTGCATCCTTTTGAAGGAGTGGTACCCAGCTCTCTCCTTCAATCAGACCCACCATCTTCTGCTGTTTTTTTTCTACACCAAAAAGGAGTACCTCAAAGATGATCAGAGGGCTGGAACATCTCTCCCATGAAGAAAAGAGGAGAGAGCTGGGGTTGTTCAGCCTGGAAAAGAGAAGACTCCAGGGAGACCCCATTGCAGCCTTCCAGTACTTAAAGGAGTCTTATTAAAAAGAGGAAGAGTTACTTTTTCCTTGGGCAGATAGAGAGGGGAAAAGGAGGAACTGTTTTAAACTAAAAAAAGGAGGGATTTAGATTAGATGTTAGGAAGAAATTCTTTACTCAGTTCTAGTTAAAGGTGGCTTGCCCATGGCAGGGGATGTGGAACTAGATGGTTTTTAAGATCTCTTCCAACCCAAACCTTTCTATGATTCTGTGATTCTATGAAAATACAGCAGCAGGACCTCTGAACTCTCCACTGGGCAGAGCACCTGATATCACACACACAAGAACTGAAAGGCAGTGTAAAGCCAGATGCAGGTTAGGCTGCTATTTTGATCTCACCTGCGGCAGAGAAAGCAGTTCTGCTGATCCCCAGTGGTCTTTCCTAAACTTCCCGTAGGAAGGGAAAAGCCTCCAAAAAAGGTTGAGGTTGGTGAAAAGAAGGAAGTTTCACATGAGAATTTAAGAGACTGACTCCTGAGCAATTCAAGCCAATGCAGGTCCAGATCTTGAGGCCCAACAAAGTTATGGAGGAACCTCTTTCATGGCAAAACCCAGCAAACCAGCCCTCTGTTCCAGCCCGTGGCAAGACACTCATGGAAAAATACAGCTTTGAAGTGACAGCCAGAAGCTTGGGCTTGGATGAACATTTTATTTACAGCTTCTAATTCAATTCAGCTACAAGATAAGGTAACATTAATAAAAACAACGCTACTCAGAACTTACAAAACAACTTTCATCTGAAATCTCATTATAAGACACAAACAATATGGGTCAGTTGGTGAGATTTCCCCTAGCAAAGCGCATGTTGCTCCCAGAGGGAGCCCAGCCCACTGAGGACCTGCTGGGACAAAGAGCTGCTCATCTTGGCAACCTCAGCCCACTCCTGCCCCTGTGGAGCAGCTCGAGGACCCCCCCAATGCTGGTGGCTTTGCCTGTAAAGCAGGCAAACCGAAGTGTTGTGCCCATATCTGCAAAGAGTATTAATACCGGAGACATACTCAAGTCCAAAACATCCACTTTATCTTCATCTGTTCCACCTAAAGGTGATTTCACCCTGAGTACAAGCTACCTAGCAGCATTGTCATTAAGCCAGAAAAGCATCTGAGATGCTGCAGTGGACATTCCTGTACATATGGGGGCACTGGGGTGCTCAGAGATCTGAGTACTGCATGAAACAGAGGTTAGTGCTTTTTCTGGCCATGAGTTTTTCATCATCACCCTCCTGGCTTTCTCCATTCGCACATTACTTGAAAACAGCAAAACGATTTGTTGTACTAATAAAATTCAACCACGGGTCACTTGCAAACTAGTTAGTGTGATTTACAGAGCAATTTGCTTCCTATATTGATTACAAGGAGTTGAAGGTGTGATCAAACACTTAAAAAAACATAATATCACGTGACACCATTTCTGCTCCCTCAGAAGGGGACACATCTTCCCAGACCAGGCTTCTTGGCTGTCATTTTCCTGTGGTTTTTTACTGTCATTGATTAAGCCCCAAATAAGTAGGTTGGCCAGGGCAGCTCACATAGATTTCCTGCAGTATATTTTAAGCTGTGATTATTAATATACTGAGCAGTACTTTAGCAGAGATATTCTCCAATAGTCCATTTTAATTTTTAATTGAACTAAGAAAAATTAGAAAAGGCATTTAGATGACATAGGAAGCCAAGCCCTGTGCCCTTGTGATGAAGGTGACTAAACTTCCCCTCAGCCAGCTGCAAAGCATCAGAGAACCTGGTGCAGCCTATGCAGAGACCATTAGTATGGTGTTTTGTTTTAATTAGTCATCCTGATTTAGCTGCTCTCCTTCCCCCACTGGCCTGACTCATGGTTATCCAGGTGCTCTCTGAGCACACCAAGTGTCATGGGCAGCTGAGGGGCTTCACCTCCTAGATGACTATGTGCTTAAAAACCATTACCCACTAACAATTTTGTAATGGTATTTTTAAGCAACTTTCCAGAAAACGAGGCTGAATGTGCTTCCGGCAATTCAAGTCACCTTCAGCCATCCCCATTCAGGTTTGTCGGTACTGGGTAGGATCCTGCCCCCGCCCCCCATCTTATCAGCTGTAGCCAGGGCATTTGGGTGCTATGGGAAGTTTCATTTCCTGCTGCTTTGGCTGCCTGTGGCTGGCCTGAAGCCTTTGTAAAAGGAAAGACATTCTTCTAATTCTTGTTATTAACCCGTTGGGGATCTCCGAGACAGGAGCCAAAATTGTCAGGAAAGTGTAGGACGCTATAGTTTTCACCAGCCCATCCTTACAAAGCCACCATCAGACTCTCATTGTTTCCAGTCTTCCTTTTTTCTTTACAAAAGTAACAAATAAGGCAGATGGAGCATGGACTTATTTTAATACATATTTGTGTTTGACTCATGAGCCTACAAGCAATGCCCGCCTGTGGCACCATCACAATGTCTTCTGCTGCCAACCACGTTCCCAATGCAGGTGTGGAGCCCAGCACTGAACCCCAGCAATTCACGATGGCGAGCAGAGAAGCTGGAAGTGTTTTAAGCAGATGCAATCCATTTCTCAAAGCTAAGGAGTACCTCAAAAAACACAGTTAAGGGATATAGTAACAGTGTCAAAAATGACCAGTGGTGCTTTTCTATCTCATTGGCAGGGACTGGGACAGTTTTGCCAAAGAATAAAGTAAAAATATCTTGAATTAGACCTTCCCACAGATATGCCTTTGCAGATCCTTCCCAGGCAGCACTACTGAAGCTTCCCTGAGCTCTGTAGGCAGTCACGGTGTGAAGCTGCTGAGAAAATCAGCTGAAAACCCTTTTCTCTCCCTACGCTTGTGAAAACCTGTGGCTGTAGCAAACTATCAAATGATGAAACATGCAGTTCCTACCTGAACAAGGAGCTCCAGCTTCCTGTCATCAAGAAGGTGCACTTGGCATCTGCGACCCTCCGTCATCTGCAAGAGAGAAGAGGAACGTGTGTCAGGGTGCTTGGTGTTCCAGCTCAGCACGTGGCTGCTGGTATCCCCCAGCACAAGTTAGAGGCTTTCATTTGATGCAGTCCTTTTGGTTTGTGTTTACTTATTTCTTTTTAAATTAGTCCCCCATCTTTTGGCACCAGGGTAAAGAAAAGGCTGGAAGGAGAAAAAGAACAGCCACCCCGGTAGCTGTCAGGGAGCGGCGTCTGGTGCCTGCTTGGATGCAGCTGCCAGGAGGAGGTTGTTCCAGTATGTACAATGGGGGCACGGGATGGATTGCAGCACAGAAGTCCTGACATTTCATACTGAAGCCTCCAGCTCTGCAGCTGGCTTAGCTGGCAGAGGAGACATCCAGGCAAGTTTCCCCAAGCCCCTCAACAGCAGTGATCCAGCCATGCCACAGGTACTGAGGAGCCAGGCTCCTCCCTGGGCCGTGCTGATGGTGTTCCCTGGAGTGGCCTCAGGTGTTTGCTTTGCCCTGAATCCTGAAATGGGCTTGTCCTACTTGGAGCATACTATTTAAGATGTACCACAGGAGCCACTTGTGACCATTGTACTGGTCCAAAGGTGCTTCCATACCAGCACAGTTTATTACAACAGTTAGCAAATGATATCAATGAAACTATTACATATACAAGATTTATATGAGATTTCCAAGGTCCATCAATTGAGGCCCTAAGAAATAAATGAGCTATGATATGAGAGAAGCCCTTTACAGTGCATTAAGCCCTTTCTTGCAGAGAGCACCGTGAGTGAGGAGCAACTTCGCTTTGCAGAGTTACAGATCTCAGCTTAGTCCCACAAAGCCCTTCAGGCACAGGCACAATCCCACTATCTGTTAATGGGATATGGGCCGCCTTAAGCCTCTTTGGCTCTTGGAAATCCCTTTCTCAGCACGACTTAGGCAGCACACAGGCACCCCCCCCAGTGTGGGCTTGCCCTACAACACTCACGCACACCTCGACCCATGTTGGCACAGACCCAGCATAGTCTCACAGCTCTGCTTAGACCACCAGGGACCCACCCACCCCCACAAAGGCACCTTCCTGTGCTTTGCATGGATCCCCAGCTCAATTGAATAATGTTGATTGCCATGATGAGTCCTAAAGCATCACCAAAAGGGAGCAGAGGGTCCACAGGATCCTGGCAGGGGGGTCACAGACTGCTGAAGACATGAGTGCCGCAGCATCCTGGGCATTACTGCCCTTATCCATCACCTCTCCCCACCAGTGCCAGCTGAGCTGAGCCCCTGATGCAAAGCTGCCTTGCAGAGAGTGGGGAGAAGTGTGCTTGGGGGGTTAACTGAGGGCAGTTCAGCTTTCTGCTTCAGCTCTGTGGGTTAAAAATTGGGTGCTCCTGTGGCTGATGGGGCTGGATGTGCTGGCGTCTGGGAGGCAGTGGTGGATGCTCCTCCATCAACTTTGCCCATTCAAGAATCCAGACGTGTGGCCATTGCCGTGGGATCTGCAACCTCAGCCGTCTCCAGCAGTTATCATCCTCATCCTGCTGTCTCTCAGCACAGGAGCCCATCAGCCTTTTCTGGGTGATTCTGTCCTCCCTCTTGACATCTCTGTCCCACATCCATCTCTCCCTTAGGCTCGGATCGGAGTGAGTCTTACCCTGCACCCAGCCCCGTCCACAAAGCAAACATTCAAATGTTTCAACAACTCTATTGAACCTCAAGCTGGCCATGCAAGATGCAGAGTGTCTTATGAGAAAACTTTAGTCAAAATGAGCTTTTCCCTTCAACTTATGCACAATTTACAATTGTGGAAGGTACAATCCCATGTCATTCACGCAGATTTTACCCCTTTTTGTTATTCACATCAGCACGTCTCTGAGTATCCTGCATGCCAAATAACATTGCTTTCCCTCTCTTCTTCCATCAGCACAACTGGAGCCCTGGCATTGCAGCCAAAGGAAAACCTTGTAAAACAAGGCTTCTCATAAATGTCAGCCAGTTACTGCCATGGCAGTAAATTGTCTTACGAAAATTTCCTCCAGTAAGAAATGTTATGCAAAATATGGTTTCTCCTAAGGTGTATTACTTGGTGAGTGAGATTTTTCACTGTTAAACAGCTTTCAGCTCAGCTGTAAAGCTACGCCAGAGGCTCACAGAAGGGCTTTGCAATGGTTTCTCCTACTTGGAACAAGAGTCGTGTGGATTATGTTCATGCAGGCACAAGGAACTGCAAGCTTCCTTCACTGGGCTTCCCCGGCAGATAAAAGTCTGAGTGCCTGAGCTGTGCTTTGACATCTCCCTCATCCTCTTACTGCCACATATCCACTGCATCTCCAAGATGGGGAATGTGCACTTATATTCCAGCTTTAATATGACTTTACCCAAGGCAAGAGATAAAGCAATGAGTTTGTTGTGGTGATGGCAGGGATGGGAACACAGTCCAGCTTTCGTGTGTTATGCTCCATTTGCTATAACAAAGTTGAAATATGAATAAAAGAAGGTGAAAGGGGGAAGAGGGAACATTTTCTGAGATGTCTGACTTTGTGTTTTAATGTTTCAGCAAAGCACTTGCTTTCTGTGCAGAGCTTCTTTAGCTCTCCATGCTTTTCCAGCCCAGAGTTTCATAACCCCTTAGTGCTTTCACTGCTAAAAGAAATCCCAAATGCAAACAGCTGGGAACATGAATAAATATCTGAATAAAGCAATGCTCTGAAATGCAGCACATGGTGGTTGACTAATTGAAAGGCATTTCATGAACATCCCTTGAAGCTCAGCAGGTCCACAGGTTGGAAGCGTTTCCTTCCCCCAGCCATGAGGCTTTTCATTTCTCTTGGAAATGCACAGTGCTCTCCAAGAGAAAAGAAAAGAAGGTAGAGACAGGCTTCCTATTCAATATAAGCTAAAATATGATGGTCCTGCCCTCCCTTCTTTCTGCTTTATTATTCCACCAGGTGTCTGAAGCCCACATTATGCGCTTTTTTGCATCGTCGGATCAATACAAACTCTGCTAGTTTGTCAGAGCAAGAAACAGGAACATTTCAAAGCACAGCGAGAAGGCCCTGATTTAGCACAGTCTGGGTAAAAGATGCTGCCTCTGACACTGCAAATTGGCTGCTCTGCACTGTCTGCTGCACTGCCGTGCATGGGGCTGTTGCTGGCTCCTGGGAAACGAGTCAGGGAATGCTTTCTGCTTCCCTGTGCAATCAGAGAAAGGAAATCAACACCAAAGCCCTACGGATGGGAGCAGGAGGTCACCAAGATGAGCTGAAGAGTGCCCGAGTTTGGATGGAGGGAGACCACATGTTCTCCTTTCCCAAGGCTCATACCCAGAGAAGGATGGGGACAACTAAGCAAAGAGGAACTTGAACTAAGAGGCACAAAGGCATAGCTTTCCCTTCACCTTGAAAAAGCAAAATCCCAGCACAGGGACAAGAAACAATGGTTAAGAAGACTTCCTGTCAGAAGAGGAGGACACTTGATGTGGCAGGGAAACAGGGGAGTTCAGTCCTAATCAAGTCCTGGTTTTCACAATGAGCTCAGTGAGATTTCCTGTACCAACACAGTCCTCCACTTTCCTTCTGAAAGGCAAGATCCCTCTTCCCTACCTCCAGAAATTAAAAAGCCAAGTTCAGCCTAACAGTTAAGATGCCCTTGATGCTCAAAACAGAGAGAACACTCAGACATTTCAAGTGAGGTGAGAGTTCCTAGTTGAGTTCCATGGTTATTCCTGCTGCTCACTCAGCTGCAGCGCTGCCAGGATGCTGTATCCACACCAATCCCTCCTATTTCCAAGGCTTCTCAAGACATGTGAAGAGGTGGGACTGTGTTACACACTCCTGAGTGCTAACGGTTCATCCATATGGCAGTGAGCTGCACGCGCTGGGTGTGAATATGGGCCACGAGCATCTCATGGGCCAGACTTAACACAAGCTCAGATGGAAATTATGCACCAAAATGCAGAACACATTTTCTTCCCCCCAAACATCTCAGTAAGTCACATTTTTTTCTGAAAATCTGCCACTTCTGTTAGTGCCTGCACATGCAGCATGACCCCCCAAGTGCTTGAAGAACTGAGCATGAATGCTTTTAAAAAGCTCTGTCATTTATATACATGAGTGTGTAAAGACTAGGGATAATATATAATCAATACCCAAACACAAATACTGCTTGTAAGGCACGTGAAGACCAGGAGCAATGTGTTTGTGTGGCTGAGGAGCTGGATTAGTCTGCAGGAGGGCCAATCATACACAGGGCATGCATTCTTTCTCTGCTCCTTGGCTTCTGCACCTTGAGGATGGAAAAACTGATCCTGACCTTTGCAAAATGTTTTGAGGTCCATCAGAGACAGCAAGTCCTGCCATATACATTCGTTTACTCTAATACAGAGATGCTACAGAGAGGAAATCTGTCTTGTGGTTACTCATGGGATCTTCTGAATCGCAGCTGTTTTTCTCAAGGAAAGGACATTTTAGTTACCTTTATCACAAGACTTTAAATCTCCTTTGGAGGTTCCTACCCAAATATTTACACAATGGGTTTCCTAGGGAAGGCAGGCTGGCAGTTGTTTTGCTTTGTGCCATGAACTGCTCTGATGACTGCCCTCCTCTCTATTCATCTTCACTGTAACTCAAACATTGTCTCGGAGAATCCTATAAACTGTCTGTGACACAGCCCCAAAACCCTCACTACACTCAGCTAATCCCTGTACAGCCGTCACTTTGTCACTAAATTATCACAACTGCCCACAGAACTGCTCCATCCAACACAAACAGCCAAGGAGATGGGAGAAAATGGCTCCAAAGAGAACCTTTCCCTTTCAAAACGAAAAGTCCCTCCTGGTGAAAGTACCGTCACACTAAATAACTCAAAGGCACCAAATGCAAATGCTATTTACAATGTCAGTTCTATAAATATCCATGGCACGTTTCTTTAGCCGGTGACTGCAGGAATAAAGAAGAATACAGCGTGTTCTTCCTTGAATCACATCAGAAATTATAATTGGAGGCAGAATCTTTCCTAAACGCTCACTGCCTGTATGGGAGGCAATTACTGTGCTGAATCCACAAAAATCTGTGTCACTCTGTCCACTGTTTGGACAGAGCTGCTGAAAGGCGATAGGGAGAGATGACAGCCCACTGATTGCAGTAAACTGTTAGAATAAACACCCTGCTCCCACTTGACCACTTCTTACCACCTTCTCATCCTGGCAACTCCTAAGCTTGTCGAGAGAGGGAGGGGGGAAAAGCAGCGTGTTTTTGATGTCTGCACAGCTTTGTGCATGTGGCAGCACTTCACTTTGCTGAACTGGGGCCAGTCTGGCAAGCAGCTGCCTGTTGCACTGACCAGCACTGGCTCTTCATGTGCCTGCATCCATCTGCCATCTCCTGTCCTACACCCATGCTTCAAGACCCTGGAGGAATGGACTATCTTTCTTTTTATGTCATGTGTTTGCAGACCATCCTCCCTGTTGCTGGTCTGCATCTGGACCTAATAAATGTTACTGATGGTGGCTGGGATGAGGATGGCTGTGAGACAGTTCTTGGAATGTCTGAGCTGAGCCTCGGGGTTGACCCTGGATGGGGACCTGGGAGAGGGGACATGGCCACAGATGACTTTGCCCTCGGTGAGGAGCAGCGCTGGCTGAGCTCTGCCCTTGGGACTCGCTTGTTTTTGCAGTCAGAGTGTCACAGAATCATTAAGGTTGGAAAGACTTCCAAGAACACCAAGCCCAGCCTTCAACCAAACACCACCATGCCCACTAAACCATATTGTGAAGTGACACACTTACTTGTTTTTCAAACACTTCCAGGGCTTCCCTGGAAAGCCTGTTCCAATGCTTAAATCTGGTCCTTTAGGTGTGACTCAATGGGAAAAATATGTAATGAAGAGGAGGAGGATAATTGTTGGTGCTAATCTGGTTCATCTGTCCCAGCCATGGCGCTTGCCCACTGCCCTGCACTGGTGAGCAGTGGTCATGCCATCCTCTGAGCATGGTCTGGAGCACTGCTCATGCCATCCTCTGGTCCAAGTCCAAAGCCCTCACACGCACTCACTTCCCCTGCTCTTCCTTTTCACTAAAATGGGCAATATCTGAGGCACCTGTGCCTCACTGGCTCAAAGCTCTGAGGATGGGAGACAGTCAGGTGAAACTATTGTTTCACTGTCTCAATACAGTCCTCATTTCCACTATTTATTTCCACGAGTCTTTCCTAGATAAATAGTTTGTGTTGTTATTATTTTTTTCAAGGGGGAGAAAAAAGATTTTATTTTGACCCAAGACTCCTGTCTTGTAAGCAGAGGTCTATGTAGCCTGTCCTGTCTGTCAAGGTCAACAACACAGTACCAAACATGAGCTGAGCTTTCTGAAATAAGCCAGTATAGAATCACAGAATTCCAGAATGATTTGTGTTGGAAGGGACCTTAAAGACCATCTAGTTCCAACCCCTGTGCCACAGGCAGGGATGCCACCCACTAGATCAGGTTGCTCGGAGCCCTATCCAACCTGGACTCGAACACTTCCAGGGATCAGGTATGAAGAAGTAGGAACCCATTAGACAATGCTTTTTCATTCAAATTTGTTCATGCTATTATTTCTTATGGGAAAGGCTATTTGGTGCTCTGGAGCAGGACAGGTTAGCTGTAAGCCAGTTGTTTTTTCCCTGGGAAGGGTATCCCAGCTGTATTCTCAGGCATTTGTCACCTTCTAGCAGTACTTTGGTAAGAGAACTATGACGTCATGTATTCAAATAAACAGGAACAACCTTTTAAGTATTCCATTTCAAGGGAACTTTGTGGCAGATGTAGGTTTGAAGCTGAGAAGAAAGGCCCAAGAGATACGCTGTAGATATGGACGATGGTGATACGAAGGGAAGTAGCCAATGGCTGATGCCTAACAAGACTTCACCTTCTAAAGCAGTGTGGGTTTCCCTGTTACGGAAGTGCTTTGAGGCTCTGTGAAACACATGCATAGTCCAGAGCTGGATTGACTGGCCAGAAAACAGAAGCTGACAATGATGAAGCACCTCCCACAGGTTTGATAGGACCAGAGAAATATATTGTGTGTGAGGCCTTTGGCTTTCCCTGCGCACCTCTTTACCCCACTCCTTGAAAAATTAATGTCCTTTCCAATGGATTAGTGAACAGAGGCAAAATTTTCAAAACCACTGTTAAAGATACAGCTCTTAAAACCCTCTCCCATCCAGCAGGAAGAGAGTGATGCTTGATGTTACCCATCACATGGGGGATCTGCACAGGGACGTGTTTAAGAGGGCTTGTATCAAGTAATGCAACCATTTCTGCAAAAACTCGTTTGTCAGGAGAGAGGAGAACAGCTTCAGTAATTAGAAAGCAAGAGTCCTGCTTGAGAAAGGAGGTGGGACAGTGTCAGCCACAGTGTCACCCTGTCGGAAGCACCACTCGGACGGCGCGACCCAGCCATTGTGTGGATGCTGACAGGGAGCGATGGGACAAAAATTAAGGCCAGCTACAGGCTGAGTGACCTGGCGACTTCCCTGTTTTGTCTTAGGAGCTGACAAAAGAATTCCTGGCCTGCCCAGGGGCTCCTCACTTCCTCCACACAGAGCTTTCCAGCCTTGCTCGGGCTGTGGCATCACCCAGGGACATCTGCACAGGTTATTTTTCATTCTTCCCCTAAACAGTGCTCAGCAAAAATGCTCTGATTCAGCAAAGCCCACAGCTGTGTCCATAAATCCCCTTTATTTCAGTGTGACATAAGCAAGTGTTTAAGTGGCTTACTGTATCAGGGCTGAAATGAAAAACTGTCTCCTACGGTCCTTAAGTCCATTTACAACATCAAGCAATAACTCTCAGGCGAACTTTAAAGTCAGGAATGCTGCATCTAAACCTCATAACACCCGGTGCTTGAGCTGTGTAGTTAGAATGAAATCTAATTCCAACACTGCATCTTAAACTGAGCAGGGCATTACCCGCAGATGCCTAAATGACCGCTTTGAGCGTGGCCGGCCTCTGAGGCCTGATTTCAGTTATATCCTGAGATAAGAAAGTCCTTTCCTGGACAGACCTGCTTCCTCACTAGAATGGAGCCTGTGCTGGTTTAGGTCACGTATTGTTTTCTTCCTTGAAAATAATACAGATCTAAATCTTTTCAAATACAAAGGGAAGAAATTCTTGCACCCTCCCTGCCTTCTGATGTTGAGGCAGGAGGAGAAGGCATTCCCAATGAACACTTTTTACTATGTTTGAGTCCTTTGCTCTTGTAATTCTTTCCCTTCCCTTTCTTGGCAAGGAAATAAACCATTTGCCAGTTTAAAAATATACCAGCTTCCAAGAATTATCCCCATTATTTACAAGGCAGGAGTGGAGAGTGTAGGAGCTTTGATATGGTTGGTCAGATCATCCTCTGAGCTCTGGAGCTGAGGCTGACCACAGGGAAGTTACACAGTCTTCAGTATTACTTATTATTTTTAGTCTGAAGGATTCACTGGTCACAGATGTCTTAAACCTTACTGATTTGAAACCCCTTCTGCACACAGCAGAAGTGCGTTTTGATAAACCTTGACTCAGCTGGTTAGTTGTGCAGGTGGTTCAACACGGGCACCTGCTTTGGGCCAGCATTTTTAGGTCAAAAACACGCCAGAACAGTTAAAACTTTGCTTCAGACCGAGATTCTTTAACTGTCTCCTCCACTTTCACTTGGGAACCCCGTGTTGCTCCTACAGGCCTTCTGCACGTGCAGCAAGCTGGCTGCACCCAGTGATGGGGAAGGGAATAAACAATAAATAAATAATTGTGCAAATGAGGCAGCCCAGATACTCCTCTTCCCGCCAGCCTGGGGCTCTTCCCTGCTGGCAGCATTGTCAGGTGGCTGAGTTTTGAATGAGTCAGGGGATGGGGCTTCCATGCTCTCCTGACACACTTTCCTGCACAGCCTCATAGACCCGATAGATCAGCTCCTGCCTGGAGCCAACAGCAAGTCTTGGTCAGAGAGGAAGAGCTGCAGTCCTGCTTGGAGTTTCATTGCTTCTTACAGAGCAGATGATGAGCTGTTCACATTATGGGCATCTTTAGGTCTGGTGAAACCACTTGATCCATATGAAAATGTTACAGCCAAAGGATTGCATCCTATGGGAAGTGGAAGGGGAATGGTAAGGGCAGCCCACAGCTTCATCCCACCTTACAGACTTTGGGACTATTCATCCAGACTATGCTCTTCCTCTGAATGTCAAATTAATGCCCAAAGACTGAAAAACTGCCACTATCACAAGAAAAAAACATTGCAGAAAATAGTCCCCCTCATACCTATGTTATTAAGACAACAGGTAGACAATCTTCCTTGCTGCCAACTTCCCAGTTAACACTCAAAATAACTTGCCCAGTACATAAACTCCTCCTGATCTAACTCAGACAAACTCTGTGAGCATCTTTATTTAGTGAGCTTTTCTTTTTTATTTCCCCCAGGGTGAACTTATTTTCTGGATAATAATCCCTTTAAGGCAAGTTTTGCAGTTTCATCCCATGTTTGCACATTGCATACAAGATCTGTGATCCATCATTTAGGTTGCCAGTCCCTAATGCAGCCCAAAGAAATAAATATCAACAGCCGAGCTAAAATTGGAGGCCCAGAGGGAAAGAGGATAAAGGATCTCTGGTGTCTTTGCACAAGGATGAGTAGAGTGGTCCTGGGACAGGTGCTTCATCAAATTTTGAGCATAGCTGTGCTTCAAGAAAACCAAGATATGCCTTGGAAGGGTCTTGCTTCCCCTGGAAGAGCTCTGTATTCATCCTGTTTGCCACGCACAAAGGACACAGCACAATCTAAGGGAAAAGGATCTAAATTATCTGCAAGGGAAATCCTTTACCAATGACAGACTTAGAAGCCTTTTATGAGTCACATCAACTTCTTTGCAGGGGCTCCTGGTCACCTTCTGGTTCATTCCCTACCACATTCTGCAGCAAGCACGATGAGTCATCATAGGATAATGACCGTGTGGCAATAAAGTACATAGCAATAGATTATCATTATTATTATTATTATTATTATTATTCCCAAAGATGTTAGCATGTCTGTTAATCTCTCCTACACCTGGCTTTTTAAATTCCTTGTAAACTCACATAAAATTTTAGATTTTTGTACAGTTTCACGCTTAGAACGTGGCATACTTGCAGCAAAATGTCCCAGATATCACTTGTTTGTGCATGCAGGCAGGGTGTAATTATATGAGAGCATTCAAGTCTTCTGGGAACACATTTGCAGGAGGTTTCGTTTAGTTATAGAAGAAAACAGGACAATTTATTTGCTGTTGAAACCAATGTGATTTGCTGGAGAAAAAAAAAATCAATGTGAGTTCATAGGAAGATGACCAAAGTGACCCAAGGCAGGGGAAGTGAAAGCATGTGTGAAATATTTTTAAAGGACAAATTAAGATTTATGGCTTGAAGTGTCCTTTCAGTGGTCATTGAGTGTTTTGTACCTACTGTATCATTAAGCATTGGGAGGTGTGAGTGGTGGTGGCCCTGATCAATGGAGCCAAGTCACTGGGCAGTGCATCACTCAGGTACTGTAACAGAGAGAGTCAATAGAGAGCACTGAGCAGTGTTATATATAACACATAATAGAAAACACACTTAAAAAAGTCATTCCAGATGTCGGGGGGGGGGGGGGAAAGCAAAATGTTAATCTGTGCACAGAGCTGTTGGGTTTGTTTTGGTTTTTTCCTTCTTGTTTTGAATAACACTCCAAGAACTGATATGCTTCCAGTGGGGAAATGTGTCACCGGGTTGTTTCCAGCCACTGCTAATCAGCAGGTTTGACACACATTTGATGTCGAGAGCCAGGGCTGTGGCTGTGCCCAGGCTGGGCGGCCGCCAGCGGTTCTGCCTGAGTGGCAGCAGCTGACTGGGTCAGTGCAGGGTGGGCATCATCCCCCAGCTGGGTTTCACAGGCAGGACGGGGTGAGATGCAGAGCACATTTGGATGACAAGCAGCTGACTCATCCTCAGAGATGCAGAGGTTTTCAGAAACCAGTCCTGCTTGCAGAAGTCTGGTTTGATCCTTGATGCTCCCACTTTGTTCCCGAGTGCATCCAGTGCTGAGCGGGGCAGAGCTGGGGACATCTCCCATGGGCTCTGCCTGCACACCCTGCATGAGGGGCAGGAACAGGTCCAACCTGCCTTCTCTGGTCCTGACAGCTCCTGATGCTGAACACTTGTGTGTCTGGTGAGGACCAGAGCTCAGACTAGCCCCACTCTGGGCTCAAGAAGGGAAAACAACTTTCAGGACACAACCTATGCTTTTACACCCCCATTCATTGCCTGACTGATGCCAGGATCTTGTATCACCTGTATACCTGCACTGAGAATTCTTTGGCTGTTGGTGCAGCAAGACCAGGTCATCTCTGCATCCAGACATCTCACGACATACTAAATATGGACAGTCTGTAACCTCTGCATAGGAGAGACCTGGAACAAACCCCTCAACACAAACCTGTTTTTTTACTATATGCCTCTGCTTTTTAAGAGCTAGGGAAGGATGTTCCCTTCTGGAACTAAACTCAGCAGCTCTTTAGTACTATGAAGAATCAATGCAGAAGAGTTAAGGATGGGAAGAGAAGAGGGAACAGCCTGATGCAATGTCTGCAAACTCAGCGGCTGGATCGGAAACCCCCGAGCCCCAAGCTCCCAGGATTCAATGGACTCAGTACCCATTTTGTAGCAGCCTTCTGCCATGGACACAATCAGCTGTGCCTGTGAGAGGGGACTGAGAAAGTGAGTACACAGCCCAGCATCGTTGGATTTGCAGATTTCCCTCAGAATTGCTATCAACACTCCCAGAACATTTCAGAAGACACATTCCATGGTGTAACACAAAGGCAAAGTAGAATCGGTGCTTCCCTGCAGTTCTCCCTGGTCTCGGTGAGGAACAAGTCTCTTTCCCCAGTTCCCACCACCTCCTGCAGCACAAGCCCAGGTGCCACCTTCAATGACTGCATAACCACCCCAGCTGGGATGCAAAGCATCCCAGGGAGCCCAGACCACTTCAGACAGAACTTTTTTTCTTTTGGATTTTGCAGTTCAGAATTGCAGAAGATGGTGGTAGTCACCACCCAAATTTATTTTCTAGCACGTTTCCACTCTGGGGGAGGATGTGTGTGTGTGCACAAAGGAAGCACTGTGTTTGATTACACATCCCCTAAATCATCCCTGTCCCCTTGCATGCCCCATTTCACCAGGAAATGAGTGTGTGAGCACACACGTGGCAGCCACGTGTTGGGATGATGGGTGTCTTGACAAAACCCTGGGTGGGGGTAGCCAGGAGAGATACTCCCCATGCACAGCTAGGACAAAACCATGTTTAAATGTGGAAAGAACTCTATCCACACTCCCCTCTCCAGGACAGGTGCCACATTTCAGCTTCAAATTCTGTGCTGCCTTTCCAAGCTGCTCACTTGATGCAGCAGCTTTCCATCCCCTTGCTTGTCCTGCGTAAACCCAGGGTCAGCCTGTGGCTGCTTCACTATCTGCAAAGCACTTCCCTGTGTGAAATAATTCAGCTGGGAAGGACAGGATGCCAGCAGCGCTTACAGCGTGTGTGGTACAGCTGCAGCCACGTTCAGTCCCACACGGCTGGGAAACCCAAACAAGGGTGGGTTTATTTTGATTGGGAGATCTGGGGACTTCTAAGAAGAAAAATAAATAAATAATCTAAACACTAGAGCCTGAGCCTAGTGGGTTGGCAAGCTCAACAGCCATTGTCAAAATGTTAGGCGCTACGTGTAGAAGTGTACATAAAAAGGATTTCTCTAGCCAAAATAGGAATATCAACTTCTTTTTGGTTTGCAGCTTTCTAGGAGATTTTCATTGGACCTTTTTACAGTGAATTTAAGTAAAAAAAAGTCAATTTACCTACCTTTTTTTCTGTCTCAATGATTTTTCCCAAAGATTACTACACTAAATCCCACCTCATCCCACCAGTGCAGGCAGAGGGTGAAAAGAGCATTTAGCTACCCACTAGTGATCTTTTCTTGAGGGTGAGGAAGCAGCAACTGTTCCACACAACGTGAAAATGTCACAGAGAAGCTCAGGACAACAGCAGAAGTATTGTCTATCCATTAGGAAAGGAGCAAAGTGGGTTGTAAGCAAGAACATTGTTGGTGGCACTGGAAATCAGATGGTCCCAGCTCCTCTGGCCTCCTCTGCACTTTAAGGCTGGGCAAGGGCTGAAGCCCTACCTCACCCCACAGAGACGCACCCAGGGTATCTGGCACCAGGCTTGCGGCCTCAGAGGAGTGTCACACAGCCATGATGCAGAGATGCACTGGGAAGGGGAGGTACATCAGGGTCTTCTACTTTTTTTGGCAGGCAGCCTACTAGAGTGAAACACAGGCAAGGAGTAAACCTTCAGGCTGACATTGACTCGTGAGTAGGTGGAGAGCAAAGGTGACTTGGAGCAGAGGATACAGGATCAAAACTTGTATGCTTCCGATTCATCAACATGAAAGGGCTCACAGAAGCTCAGAACTGATCAAATATCTGTCTGGGATCCCTTCTCAGTGTCAGATCAGAGAGAAAAACAATCAATGTCATTTTTGGTCCTTAACAAGGTTCATCCCCAGAAAAGAAGATGGGGCTCTAACTCATTGTGCAGCCCCACAAAATTGTGGCTTTCTAGGCACGTGGCACATGCTGAGATTTACAGAAGGGCTAGGGATTAAGTTCCTATGAGTCTGGAAGCAGAAAAAATATCAGTGGATGTTTTTAGTTGCAGTAGTCCCTGAGGTCATGCTGGGCAATGCATTGCTGGTTTAGGGAACCTGAGAGAGTCTGGGACAACCTGGGATTTGGAGCTGGTGGAGGCTTGTAAGCAATTCCATCAGAGCTTAACCTTGTCAGACCTTGCTGCCTGCTGGGCTGCCATGCTCTGCTTGCACTGGGCTGCAGGGCAATTCTCTCCTCCAGCTGCTGGAAGGAGCAAGCCAGCAAGGATGACTGGACATTGGCATTGCTGAGTGACCTTGGAAGCCAGTTGTGCACGTCATCCTGCGAGGAAGCATGGGGACCCTGGGGAGCCACTGTTACCTGCTCTTACAACTGATCCCATAGCACTGCGTCCTCCCAGCTTTCCAAGAGACGGGACATTTGTGGGACGGCTCCCACCTAGATGGAGATTTTGGGTGCAGCTCAGAGAACAAGGAACCCTGATTTCCTCAAACCCAGAGTGTTTTGAGTAAAAGACACCATGTTTCTTGAGAGCTGAGCATAAGCATGGTGCTGTGCGTGACAGCAGCCTTTGCTTGTCCCAGCGATCCAGCTCACAAGAAGTGGGTCATACAGTGCCTTTGCACATCTTCAGGGGACACCACTAAGCCCTGACCCCAAATTTGGTTAATGCTGGATCAACAGACTCCTTAATACCTTCTCCGTGTACCATCCCTCTTGTAGTGCATGACCCTTCCTTCACACTCCTAACAGATTGCAGTTTGAGACTTAAGTGACTCCCCAGCCCCTTTCCGATCCTCCCTAATACAGTGTTTCCTCCCTCAGCCATACATGCAATTTTACTTTGCCTTTGCTGTCTGTTAAGCTGTATTCAAAACTGATCAAGCTTTCTGCTACTATTCACACCATAACAGTAGCAACAAAGGGGTTATGTACCACTGTAATTACCTGGGATGTGTGGGACTAGACTCCAGGACTTGGGAAGTCTTCCCCAGTCTTTTGTCCCTCTTAACAACAACCAGTGCACTAGCTGAAGCTCTTGATCTGGCTAAAGAGTTTGACAGGATCTCTCTCTGCATCAAGTGATGCTGCATTGCTCTATGGCCCTGAGCAACCCAATGCTGTGACCACAGGTATCATCAAATATCAAGGTGCATTTTTAATGCAATAACCAGTTCAGACATGCAACAACAGGACCACCAGAAATAATCTGCCAGGAGACATGAGTAGCTTGCCCAAAAGGGTTGTGAGTGGCTCACTGGTGCATCTATGCCCAAATAACAGCAGAGATCCCATATTTTTAGCCTGTTGTTTGAAACAAAAATTCACCTAAGAACAAAATGTTTATTTGAGACGTGCATAAATCCATGTGCTATGCCCCACTGGTGCACTTCTCCCTTCTGTGGGAACTGATCACACAGTGTGATGGATGAGCAACACCAACTCCTTCAACCTTTTTGGTCCTCTGAGGGATACAGCTGATGTTAGCAGCAGCACAAGGTGGTACTGAGCTGAAGACCCTTCAAAATATTCCCTCTTTTACAAAGAAGTAAAAAATCTTTACCTCCTCATGGCTTCTGCCACAGCCCCCTTGCTCAGCAGCACAGCTGGGCTGCAGAAACCACCGCACAAGCAGCTCGCCCTCTTGCAGAATGTTGCACATACCTGCCTGGCATCGATGCTTAAAACCACCTTCCAAATATTAATGCTTGGAAGAGAACAGACTACCTGTAACCTGTGCCGGGGAGGTCGAGCCAAGCAGCTCTGAGCCTCTAAGCCGAGCTGGTGCACCATTGCCTGGGCAGGGTCAGCATCGCGGTCCAAGTGAGCGTGCAGGCAGGAGCCCTCCTGCAGGCCCTCTGCCATCACCCAAAGGAGAAGGGGATCAGCCTGATGGGTTTAGCTCCACCGGGATTTCTCTGGTGCCTGGCAGGCAGTTCTGGGCAGGGAAGATGGCACAGACGCCCACGCCGGTAACAGTCCCTTCCACGCATGGGTGGGGGATCAGACCCTGGGGGCCAATCTAGAGGGAACCGGGTCCGAGACACCCCGATATCCAGCTGGCGCTGGGCAGAGCCAGGATTCAACCTCTCCCGATACCCGAGGCACGGGGAAAGCCCGGTTCAGCCGAGCCCATGAAGTGCAGCGCGCCGGCACAGGCACCACACCCCCTTCGCCGGCGGAAAGGGCGAGCGGTGCCGGGGTTTTTGTTCAGGACAAGGTTTTAAAATCCCAAACCACACCGACAAGCTGGGAGTTCAGCTTTCCCTGCGACCTGACTTGCCTGGGAGAGATTCGCTAGATCGCTCCGGATCTGTGTGTGCTGTGTTGCTAAACCGCTGCCAGGGCTATTATTAGAAACAATTGTCTCTCCTGGAAATTATATAGAGAGGTTTGAAACAACTTTTCTCCTGCCCTCCCCAGCAGCCAGCGGGTAACAATGCGGCCAAGAGCCCTCCTTACGCGGAGCCTGTCTGCAGATGCACTCCCATACAGGCACAGTTTGGAAGCAGAGCTATACATTTGTCTTTTCTAGCCCTGAATCTGGAGCAACTTTTCTATTCCCGACTCAGGAAAAGGTGCACAGGGGAAAGGAAAAACAAGCCGGGGGCTTTCCCCTTAGCGAAGCCCCGGCTCTGCATTAAACTTGCTGCAGCCATTTGGGAAGGGAAGGAGCAGTCCATCTTGGCAGTCAGTGGGGACAGGCAGCCAGATTGCTTGGGAAGGGGGGAAGGAATCACAGCACCGGCTTCTCTTCCCCCCACACACACCGTCTCCTTCCCCCAGCCGCCGCGCTCGGCTCCTTTACTCGCCCACCCAATTCAAGGGTTTGGGGTTGGGTTTTTCATTTTTGGAAAGGACAGGGAAAGCAGCTGCTGCCCACATTTCTCTCCGTTTGAGGTAAATGGAGGGAGGGGGCGTGGAGCAGCCCGCACACTGCGGCTGGGCTTTCCCCCGGGGGCCGGGGCTGGAAGGGGAGCCCCGGCCCGCCTCGCCTCCCCTCCGCAGACAAAGACCCCGTTACCTTCTCCCGCTGCCTCGGCGGCCCCGGCGGCCCCTCAGCTCCGAGCCCGGGGCGAGCGCATCCCCGCCGCACCGCGTCTCCAGGCCGCGGCTCTACCGCCCCGCATCCATCGCCCGCCTCTCCGCCGCGGGGTGCGCGGGGTGCGCGGGATGCGCGGCCCTTCCCTCCGCTCGCCGCCGCTCCCTGCCGCTCCTAGGGCAGTCCCATCCTCCCTGCCGGGATGCCGGAACCCTCCTTTCCCCCTTCTTCTTCCCTTTCCCCGCCTGCCGGCCCCTGGAGCCCGGCTCCTGCGCGGCCGCTGCCGCGCTACGAGGCTGCGAGGCTGGAGCCGGGGAGGGAGGAGGAGGAGGAGGAGGAGGAGGAGGGGGAGGAAGGAGGAGGAAGGAGGGAGGAGGGCAGCGAGCAGCAGTTGGCGCTGGGTCATGTGAAACAGATGAACCCGGCTCGGGCCTGCCAACATCTGGGCTTCCCTTCGCCTCTGGGAGGCGGATGAAGGGATGAAGGGATGGAAGGACGCAGGGAGGAAGGGTGCGGGGTGGCGGTATTCACCCCCGCTGCCCACGCGTGCACACCTTGAGATGATAACGGAGAGGGGCAAGAGCAGCGGGGATGCTCCGAGGGGAGCCCCGGCTGGAGGAAGAGACGGGCAGCGCGGACCCCGGGCACCCATGGGGCTGGAGACAGAGCAGCTCCTGCTCGGCGGAAGCCCTGGGGAATAGGGCAGCATCCCATCTGGTGATTTTCCCCCCTGCTCCTACGTACTCTCTGGGCATAAAGGGGCCAGTGGGCTGCAGAGTCCTTCTGGATACAATAACCAAATGCTAGAACACGAGCACTGTTCCCTCTCCTGTTTCTAAGGGCCCAGCCGTAAACCCAGAGTTGTGTATGCAGCCCCAGGCAGGCTCACCAGTCCATCTCGTTCCACCCAATGGGATGGCTTTGATTAAGGGGATAAATACTGAGGCAGTTCTGACCTCTGGCTGCTGAGGGTTAAGACCAAGTAGCTGAGGTGGCCCAGCTCTGCTCTGGAGGCGATCCCAAGGTCAGGACACAGGGGCAAGAAGCAGCAAAAGTATCCATCCCTGCTGCAGGAAATGCAGGTGACCATGGCTCCATTGCAAGGGTAAAGTTTGTGGTTTTATGGGTTCATCTAATCCACATGTAGATCCAGCCACTGAAGTGACCTTGAGGGGCAAACCACCAGAACACAAACTGCAAAACTTCCTGGAATTTTAAACCTACTAATAGAGAAAGGTACAACTTCAAGTTGCCTCCCAAATGCTGTTCTGCTCTTTCCTTCATCAGAGGTCACAGTGTGTCTAAAGCAGGTCCTATCTGCAGTGCTGAAGAAGAGCATGAAATCCCAGCAGTGGTTCAGTCCTGACCCGGATTAGAACTAGCAAGGAAAAATCACCCTCCCACATGGATTTTCACTAAAATAGGAGGTGAGGCTGCTTCAAAGGTGCACTCACCATACGGGTGCCTGCTTGTGCTTGTTGCTCTCTTGGAGTATGCCAAAGCCATGGACTCTGCCTTTGGGGTAGGATGATCCTTTAACTAGCAATGCCTCAAGGCAGTTTCCCCGCCCATTGCTCTACGGCACACATTGCCCCTCCAGACATCTCTCCTGGCAGGATCTGCCTCCAAACCCAGAGCAGACCCAGAATGTGGTGCAGCTTTATCAATCCGGTGAAAAAAGAGCTCTCCTGGGAGGTTGAATAAGCAGCAGCAGAGATTGGAAGACCCTAAATGGAAAATAATTTGCTTCATGCATAGCAGCAAATATTGTAAAGCAAAGTTCACTCTGCCCAGAATTTTAATGTTCAGCTTTCAGGGCAGGTGTAGGGAGTTTCATCACACTTAGCTTGAAATTACCAACTCCCTACAACAGTCCAGTCTCTTCCTTTGCCACAAAACAGGCAAGGGTTTTGGAATAGTTTGGAGACAGCAAGCGAGCATCTTTACTCATGCCACCTGTTACAGTGGGGTGTGCCCAAAGAGCAGTTGGACCCTCACACCTGTGAAACCTAAAGCTGTGTCTTCCTCATATCTTTTGTAAGGAGATGACCTCTCCTACCCATCCAAGGCCCCATGAACAACACTTACCCAAAAGGAAGTGCTTAACATTTCCTGCAATGGTGGGAGACATTCCTGCTACATTTCCTTTATCCTCTAATCCGTGAAGCAACATTTGTAATAAAAATACGTTGCTGGTCTCAGTGAAGTTGATATCCTCTAGGTATCTGATGGAGTTAACAAAGATCTTAGAAATGGGAACTGTTACTTATAATGTGGAAAGACAGTGGAGTATTGTCCTTGCCAAGAGCTGATTATGATTACTCAATCAGAAAGGGTGATTTTTCCCCAGAACTGGACAAGGATTTTGCCCCAGCTCTTCTCATTTATTCATTGCACCCGTCTTTCCTAGAGAAACTGGCCAGATCTGGGTTTCTTCCCTGATAAAAAGTCATTCATCTCATGCACATTCCTCTCTAAATTTCCCAGTTATACCTCAGCAGCAGCAGCAGCAGCAGCAGCAGCAACAGCAGCAAAATCCCTTTTCTTCAAGGAAATTCCATAATCTCACGAGGTCTCTGGAGCTGGCACTACTGAAACAATACACCCTGGTAACAAACACCCAGTCTGGAGGCGGCAAAGCTGCTGTCATTGCAATGATTAGAATCTGGGAATGGCCATGCTTCTTCCAAGCTGGTTCTATCATGGCAAGTCCCAAAAACAGAACAGCAACCCATATATTTAACTTTGACATGCACAAAATCCAGCTTCCAGCAACCAGATGCCTCTGTGCCAAAATAAAAAACATGCTGATTCCTTTGTCTTGGTTCCTGTTAACAAAGCTAGGAGGAAACACCATGGCCTTGTGCTGGAGAATTACTGTTGACAATTCATTCCCACTCTCGTTAGCAAAGATTAAAGAACCAAAGTACTTTAGAGGGAACGTGGTGATAGGACTGTGGGTGCCATCAGAATGTGTGAGCTGTTACATGAACATTTCTAGTAGTTTCAGAAAAGCTTAATGAATACCGTCTACCCCCAGAACTGCATTAATTAGCACTAACGGGCTGGAGGAGAGTCATGTCATGAAGTAATATTCACACTTACTCCATGATTTGCATCCGTAAGAGGTGCAGTGCTTTACAGAAGTCGATGTTATTTCCCCCATATGGTACATCTGAAACCCATGGAAGGTGAGGAAAATGCTTTCAAAGAACATTCAGGATTTCCTGAAGGTATCTAACTGCCTGCCTCCCTATGGAAGGTGTTCAGTAGCCTAACTCTCATTGATTGCACAACTCTTAACTCATAATATCTGAGTGGCAGTAAAAGATTAAAAAGCCTCAAAACTTAAAAAGCAACATGGGCCTAAGTAACTTGGGAGCTGAATTCCATTTCCAGAGATGACATAAGCTGTTAGGCACACAAATTTCACTGTAAATCAATGCAGCTGATTTATTGTAGCCACGACAAAGGTCAGCCAGACCTAGAAAATGAAATGTCAGGTTAGCCTATGGGTTAATTCATGTGGTCCCTCTGAAATTCATGGTATAAAAGGGTCTTACTGCTCACGAGCTCTGATGCAGAGCTGGAGAAGAAGCAATGGTGTCACCTTTTTTCATATGAAACAATCTGTATCCTGCACACACTGAATATGCCTCAATATTGGGAGGTAGAAAAGGGACTGACGTAACCTGGTTGGACACCCAAGCCACCAGGCTGCCCTCACCCCCTTCCATGGACCAGGGCCAGCAAAAGAGAGATGCAGGGTTACGTGTACCACCACAAAGCCTGTCCCCATCACTCCATTTTCCCCCATAACAGGTTTTGATGAGTTATGACCTTGCGACAATTCATGTTGAGGACTTTGGAGACCAGGTGGAAACCACAGGGATCGCATTCAAAAAAGTAAAATGCAATTACTCAGGAGCAGAACCTGACTCATAACTGGGTCTGGACCTGTAAACCATGGGAGATAGGGCACGTGCAACACCAACTGTCATGGCACAGCGCACTTCTGACTGGGAAGATCTCCAGGTTTACTGGGTGAACCACGAGATGTTTCTAGTTAAGCCTTTCACAGAAACACTTCCTTTCTGAGATGAACTGTGGGTGTTATTCCCATGTCATGCTTTCATTAATTTCCAGGACAATCTCTTAAGTAATTGGGGCACAAAAGGCGGGGGGAAAGGGAGAAGCAGGACTTTAGCTTTGGACAAAATAAGCCTCCAGACTGTCTGATTAATTTTCACACAGACTCTACTTAAAGGATCTCAGAGAGCTGAAGAGGGAAGGAAGCAGACCTTGACGTTCCCAAAGAGCTGGTGCAATAAATCCTCCCTTCATTAGGCAAGGAAAGTGCATGCTGGCAGGATTATTATGCAGGGAAGCAAAGCTTGGTCCTCACAAGGCAGCTGAAACGGATGGTGGGGACAAGCCAACTCCAGCTGGTTGGTGCTATGACCCTGGGCTGGCAAATCCTGCCTGCTGCCTCCAGCTCCAGTCTGGGGCTGGTGTGGAAAGCGACAGGAGTCATGTGTAAGTCGCTTGTGTCCCATTTAGCTCCGGGTAATCCTGGCATCCAAGAGGCCAAACAAAGCAAACAGCTCAAGTGTGCATAAGGGACCAAAGAGGAGCCAGGTGTGCCACCAGCCCTCCTGGGGTCACCCACGAGCTGGAGAAAGGGGCCATTCTTGCAGTTCCTTCCTCTTTGCACCCACCTGGGTCTGGGACTGAGGGGAAGAAAGAAGGAAGTCTTCCCGATGGAACATGCTGTGAGCCATGCCTGTCCTTGCAGGAGGAATAGGAGGGATGAGAGATTCCCCTCTTTGATGGCAGTCAGGTCCTCACAAATCCCTTCTCCCATGGGCTAGAGGGAACATGTGGGACTCTGCTTCCCTTTTCTTCAGAGCTGAGCAAAGCTCTGCCTCAGAAACGTCTTCCTATTCCCAGAATATTGCCTTTTTCACCTGAAATGGCCTGAAAGCAAACTAACGCAGGAAGGAGCAGACATGGCAGGGGCCCCCTCCATCCATAGAAAGGAATAGGTGTTGGTGGGAGATGGAGAGGCCTTTCCCCAGGGGAGGGCCAGAGGCTCCAGAAGATGCTCATGGTGCTGGCAAAGGGCACTGTTTGCCTGGGGGAGACCCGGAGAGATCCTCTCAGACCACCAGCATGGCCACAGTGCAGGCAGAAGTAAAATGCAACTAGTAAGAGAAAACCTCTTTCATCCAGAGGCAAGTGAACAACCTCATCCATGCAGAGGAACTGCTGAGCAAATGCCAAGTGAGTGAATGGCAAGAACTTGAGAACAAGGCTGGAAAAAGGCAAAATTATTCTCCCCCTACATCTTCCTCAGATGCTGCAGCTGACTGGTGCTGGTGAAAGTCAGCCAGAAGCCTTCTTTGATGCCAAAAGGCAGCACAGGTAATTGTGAAGGACATCAAATGAATCAGCTGAGAGAGCCAAGCCCAAAAACGCGCCTCCTGTTAGGCAAAATCTACATGTCCTTCTTGCACTGAGCTACATAATGAAGTACTTTGTTTTGCACAGAGGAATAAACCAAACTCATTCTCATTTGTTTGGCTTTTCGTACTGAAATAGCCTTTGTACTTTGCAATATTTCAGATTTGAAGAATATTTTTGTAGTTTTACACTGCCTTCTACTGAGGATTACAAAACTTACACCAGTTGGAAAAGCTTTCTATTGCACATTTTGCAGAAAATCCTGAGAACATTTCAAAATGGCATTGAAATAATTGTTAAAAGCTTTTTTTAAATGAATGTAGCAAAAATAAAAAGCCACTTAGACAATGTTTCAATACATAATTGCAACCTTGAAAAAAGGGCTTGAGAGATACTAAAGCGACACAGTAAAATGACAACTTTAGCAATTGAAATAAAAAGTACTGTAAGTTTGCTTTCCAATTTCTGTTACTTTTTGGTTATACTTTCTTATTTCTTAAAATGTTTTTCTCTACTCCACTGCTTGCCCAACAAACAAAATCAGGGAAAGCTCCTGTAGGTGTTAGTAGAGGGTAGCCTAATTTCAGATGCAGGTGTGGTTTTTCAGGTAACACTTTCTTCTTACTGAAAGTTTTTCACTTGCTCTCTCAGGCAAGATCATTACCTAAGTTGAACAGATGGGAAAATGGAGTCATAGAGAGATCAATTTACCTGGGTAAGATCCTGTACCAAATTGGGCACAGAGAGAGAGAGAGAGAGAGAGAGACATAGGAATAAATCACAGGCCTTGTGACACCAAACCCTTTGTGCTGGCTTGAGACCCCTCTTCTTCCCCCAGCTAATGAATCGGTGATTAACAAAGGCTGCTCCATTTCTGACAGTTTAATCGGTGATTTCTACTTTGCACTTTGGTTCACTTTGGCTTTTTTAATCTTTATGAGGCAATCCCCACAAAGAGAGGAAGTGAACAGAAAATAAATCTCGGAGCAAGTAAGGCCTTATACCATAAAAGTGCAGAGAACAGATCTTATATGTCAGAAAATATTTATCTGACCAATAATGTTTGCATTTAGACCCAGTCAATAACAAACACCCAAATTACATTTAATATGAAAACATTTAAAATGGGCTCATCTCTTCTAAATAAACATAGCACTAGTCAGAATGGTGCTCTGCTAGAGCAAAGGCTCAGTGTTACTTGATTTATTGTTTAACTTGACTCTGATTGCTGCCTATCTGATTTCTTTGGGAACATGGGCTTCTATTGCTTGTCTGAAAACTATGTCCTTTTCATTCCTGAGGCACACCAGGAATAAATCCCAGCTCTCCTGATACCCTGTCCAGGGTGGTCACCACCAGACTATTAAACCTCAGCTAAGGAGACTGAAGGGTTTGATGAGTTCACTCCACAAGGGCTGCTCGTTTCCTCTCCGTACACAGTGGTGGCCTGGTTTCTGAGCACCCCGGGGTTGGCACGGTTTGCTCCAAACTGTGATGTCCCTGTGATGTTGTACTCTGTTTGCATGGGCCACACAGATCCAGAGCTGCTAAAGACCAGCTCTGAGAAGGGCAGGAGAGCCTGGAAGTGTCCCAGTGATGGGACTCAGTAGTCCTTGCTGGCTGCTGTTTGGGACAGGAGAGTCTTGGGTATTGATGCCTCTTTGAGGACTCTTCATGTCTCTCACCTAATGACTGTAATGGGCTTTGCAGACACATGTGAGGCTGTAGGATAAGTGGCATAGATATTTCTCCCCAAAAATAAGAGATGAGAAGCTGAAATTCATGTGTCCTGGGAAGGTCTCAAAGCACAGAACCTCTGCCTTAAAAGGGTGAACATCTTGCCTAGTAGCTGTGGCTTCAAAGATGCTCCCCTCTCTCAACTTGTCATCCCCTGCTCCATTTTTACAGGTAAGGATAGCTCAGCATGCTGATTCATAAAAAGGCATCATTATACATCTAATCCCCACTTTGAGAACATCTGTAACCTGGCTGACACTACCTCAGAGCTGGATTTTCAGACAAGATGTGGGATTTGCACTGTAACACCTTTTCCCCATGACCACCCTGGCTGCTGGGAGTGGGAAACAGGAGTTATTTTGCCTCTGAAGACTGATGAGCTCCACTGAACTTCTCATCTACCAAAAACCCAGTACTTGATGGCAACTATAATGGTAGTTTCTGCCGTTCTGTAGTGTTGTTGCAGTCTCTGGGCTAAGGAAAACTAGGTGCCTGTTTTTCAGATGGAAAAAGTTGTGATTATGGTTGAATCTCTTCTCTCCCACCTATTTCTCAGTGACATTTTGGCTTGTATTATCCCTCTATCTTCACCTATAACCTGAGTTTGGTCATAACATGCTTCTCTCCATCCTAAGTGTCAAGTATAACTCATTAAACCCTGAGAGGTGAATATAGATTTCAGACATAACACACGAATCAACTATTGTTAAAGTGATACCTTTTGCAATGGCTCTTTGGGCTTGTTTCATTTAAAAAATGGCAAGAAACTATATTCAGATTGGCTATAGCAGCATGTTCCACTGGTCATAAAGAATACCTGGCAATTAAGCCATACAACAAACTCACTAATATTTGAGGTTTGGCTTTGCAGGAACACTCTGACAGTGACTGCACTCTTTATTGATAAGATTTTGAGTACATTGAAAACATTTTCATATTAAGTGTGTTGGAAAGGCTGTTATTAGAGCAACTGAACAGGCTTAAAAACAGTCATGGTTTGTGAAATACATATTTTCAGGCAAAACAAGAATTTCTGCAGCCATTCTCATGGAAAGTTGTATAGCAGTAGGAGAGGAAACGAAACCCAAGTGCCCCACAGTCCCCGACATTTGCAATCACTGCTTAACTGCAACTAAATACAAATAAACTGCACCTCCAAAACTGGGACAAACACCTGCACTGGGAGTCGACTGCAATTATACATTATCTTTTGCATATTCAAGATATAACAGGGGAAACCAATGATAAAAGGCTCTCCTCTTCTCTGTAAATTGTTTGGGAGCCACCACAATGGATGGCAACAGGGCTGAGCTGCTCTCTGGGGCCATGGCTTGGATGTCCCCATCTGATGGGCACGTGGCTGGAGTAGGGTCACATGTCCCCAGTGGGTTTGGACCATCTCTGAGGGGCAGTGATCCTATTTCCCCACTCTAGCTCAGGCTCCTCGTTTAGAGCAATGCTAATTTTCCTGTCCCCTGTTGTAGTCAGACACTTCTGCCCCTCCTCCCATCCCAGAGACAGCTGCCTTGCTGCAGTGACAGTGACCTTACCATCTGAGAGTGCAAGGTCGCCAAATCTCATGACAGATGACGTCTTTCTGAAAACCTGCTCTTCTGGGCCCAATACAGAAGGTGAAGGAGAATAGAGCCCAACTCTACGCATTTTATTAATTCCTTTATTTTAAAGCAGTCTTAATGTTTTTGACCCTTAGTAATTTTGGAAACGGAGTGTGCTCTGATGGTTAGAGTCAAGGGAGTAGTCTGATATATTAGTATAAACTTTTTACTGTATGGTGATGAATATTTGTGTATGGAGGACTCGGTCCTAGTTAATTTATAATGACAGTAACCAGTTTTCATATAATTTTTCTGGTTATTATTTCATGCGGGGACTACTGTACTTGGAGGCTTCCAAAAGCTCAGCTGCCAGCTTCATGTGAAGGGAGGACTGAAATAAATGGGAAATAAATGAGAGAAAGATGAAAGCCAATAGTTAAAGGGTCACAGCAGCAACTTTTTTGCAGCAGGAAAAACATTAATTAAATGTGCTTTCTCCGTAACTTGCTTGGAAACACAGTCTGAAAAGCTGACCTGGGTGGTCACATTTCAGAGGAGTTAAAGGAAAGATGTTTTCTTTGTGCCGAGGGGCCTGGAGAAATAGCCATAAGTTTTTCCTGCCCCAAGTGGGATAAAAGAGTCAAGTGTGGGAACAAGTGCTGGGAAGCAGAGAGGTGGGCAGAAAATGGGCAAAATGCTGCCTATAAAACTGCTCCTGGAAATCAGCAGTGCTGATTGGCACCAATCAAGAGGGCGAGTTGTTAGTGAGGGCTGACAGTGGGATTTGTGTTGCTGATGACACAACACAGTGGCTGTGTCCCAGTGCCTGGGCTGGGACAAGCCTTCTTCTGGGCAGGGCCGTGCAGCATCAACCCAAGTGAATTGAACTGGGAAAGCACAGTCATTAACCAAATGCTACCACCATTATAATTCTGCAAAATAATTGAGAATGGCAAAGTTCCCAACACCTCCCAGTGCTCTCTACACAGGTCTGCCCCTATTTTGGAGTCACTGTTTTTCTACTTTTCCTTTTTTATGTCTGTTATTACTGGAATTATTGCTGTGCAAACAGGGTGTCTATGTGAAACATTGAAGTTACAGTTTCCCTCGTAGGTGGCAGTGTAAATTATTACATAGGCTACCCTATAATCTTTGGTCACGTTCCACAGCAAGGTAATTGATTCCCAAGTCACTAAAGCTAACTAACATGACTGTAAGTCTAGTGCTTGAGCAGTGTTTGCTATTAAAAAGTCAACATCTACAATAGTTACTACACTGCAATTACTGGAAAAATGCTGATTTGCTCTAGACTTGGAGCAGGGAATAATTGTAGCCTCTCTTGAGACCTAGAGTGTGATAATTGGTGGTGAATGGTGGGTTTTTCCAGTGGTGATCACATAGATCCTCTCTGTGGTTATTCCCAGAGCCCTTACAGCATCACTGTTCCTGCAGCTGCCAGTGCTGGGTACTTCCACCAGCATGTGGGCAAAATAAATAAACCCTCTAGGAAAGAGCACACATACTCAGATTTTAAGCTGGTGCAGACCTACAGTCAAATGTGAGGATTATGACAGAAATCTGCTGCCTTCTGCTGCCACTTCCTAAATGATGTGAAAAATCTCATGACCTCTGAATTCAGGTTTCTGGGCTACAGCCTACCTAGAAATAAGAAGGTTTTCCAAGTCATGTCACATTACAGCTGGTGATACCCCATAATGTCACTAAATTTTTAACTTTTAAGGATGGTGCACTGGATCTGTGTGCAGTGTGCTCTAGCCTTTGATTCTTCAGAGCAACTGGGACAGTGTGCAGCGGCCACTGCTCTTCTCTTCAACCCCATGAGAAAAGCTCTGGAGATCAGGATGTGGCTGGTCCTAGTAGCTTTCCATGCCACTATGTCCATGGGAGGGAGGACAATGTTACAAAGCTCCCTCAAGAAACAAGGATGTCAGTTCTTAAGGCTTCAGGTTGTAATTTCAACTAAAATACAGCCAACACCCAGACCTGGAGAGTGGAGGCCCCATAGCAGGCCATTCTATTGCTGTCAGGGAAGCAAAGAACAACCCTTGAGAGGAGATGATTTCAGTAGCAGCTTACTAAATATTGTGTATGGGGCTGTGCAAAATGCCTGGAGGGAAATCTGGAAGTCTTCCCTTTTCATGGCTTTCACTAGAAATTCTTTTTTTCTGCTGATTTCCCCTTGTGGAGAAACAAGCAAACCCAAGCAAATAAACAAGGCAATCCATAGGAAATACCCCATTTCCCTCTCATCCTTTTATTCCCTCAAAACGAAATCCTTAAACTGCCGGATGGCTGAGGACAGCTTGCTGCTTCTGACAAACAGAATCGAGAAGCTGCCACCTGCTTTGATGCTTCACCAGTTTTCTTCCAAACTAGTTAAGAAAACTGATTTCTGCCCTACCACGTGACTAGGGACAAAATCATGTTGATGATGGTGCAGAATTGCAAATGTCATTTTTGTACACTCCCTGGCAGAAAGAGCAAATAATAATGGTGGTAATAGTAATAGTAATAGCTTAAAAAAAATGATTCGTTTGACCCTAGAGTTGAATATAAATGAGTGCACAAGTTAAACACCAGCACCCTCCTCACCACCAGCACAGCATGGGTAGAGTTCTGTGCTGCTTTGCCTGGGGATGGAGAGGGACACGGACATGGACACAGGCTCTGTGTGGCAGGTCCCTGCAAGCTCCCTGCAAGGGGACACCTTCCCTCCTTGCAGCACTTGTGACAGCTTGCACAAACTGGGACAACTGAAGTTAGAAGTGGGAAAACAGTCTGGGGGAAAGGAAGAAGAGAGGAAAAAAACCCCAAAAGAAAGCCAGATGTAAGAAAAATTCTTTTAAAATGAGTCAGTTTAGCAGTGGATGTGTTTATATTGCAGCTGAGCTTTGTTGTACTTGTGTGGCTGTTCATACACCATTGTGCTAGTGAGGTAATGAGTAACTAGTACTCTACAGGATGCTTTATTTCCAACAAACAACTGAAGCCCTCTAAAAGTAAGGTTTGAAACTCAAAACCAAACATCTGGGATGCTTTGGGAATGGTGGTAAGAGAAGGAAAGCAAGCCTTGGGTTCAGCCCTGTCCCTTTGGGAGCTGTCTGGGGTTTCACAAAGCACCTTTTCTTGGCTTTTCTGCACCCATGGACTGACACATGAGTGTGTGCTCACTCTGCTCCCACTGGGTGAGCATGAGAGGAGCAGGAAGAGGCCCCTGCTGACCCTCATGCTGGGAAAAAAAGAAAAAAGTATCTGCATTTACCCCTCGTTATCCTGAAGTTGTCTGGGCCCTCATGGAGCACTACTACCTGCCTTCTGATAGTGCTGCCCTGCCATGTCTACCAGAACTCCTTCCTAAACCAAGCCATTCACACAGAGCCAACAAGGGTCCGGGTGCTTATGGTGGGACTGAAATGTTAAACAGCATGCTCATTTATTTATGACTTCTTCAGCCTACAGTAACTACAAGCAATAATTGGATTGTGCTCAGCATAGCCAGATTGATTTGCTACTTAATAATAAAACCAGGTCCTCTGTTGATAATGGCATCCCTAGAAACGAGGAGGTCGGGTGAAAAATGCATTCAAGGCGCAATGCTAATGCTGAAAACTCACGTGGCTCTGGGTGCAGAGCAGGATCTCTGCCAGATGCAAATGTTGTACTGGTGACTGATAAAACATGCACTTTGTGGCCTCCTGTGCCTTTAATGGAATATTTACCACCTTTGGTAGGGATGTTATTTAGTGTTTTCACAAAGGACAGCAGACACAGCTGTATTTTTCCATAGTTTTCTGAAGGTTGTGGCTAACCCCTAGTGTAATCTGCAGTGGCCTCTGGTTGCCTCCAAGGAAAAAGTGGTATTTAGACTGAATTACAGAGCAGCACCAGGGAGCTGGCCTGCCCAAATCCCTGTCTTCATCTGAAACAGAGCCTGAAGTTACATAAACATGACAAACCCAGTCCCCTGTGTATGGGTATCCATACAGACAGGGCTGTTTCTCCAGTGCTGCTCCTTGTGACCCACTGGCAGCTTGGGAGATGGAATGGGAGCAGGTGGCTTGTGCCTCATTGCTCCCTTCTTCAACCAAGTGCCCTGGTACTACTGGCAGCAGCTGAAGGACCATAATTATGGCTTCAGCATCACTAAGGGGTGTTTGAGGATGCCAGCCCACTCTGGAGGCATAAACATAACCCAGCTTTCTGTGGGCTTTGCCTTTTTTGAGCAACCATGATGCTCTGACTTGTTCCTCAGCTTGTAGCTGTGGGAAGCACTGGGTACCCAAAGCCACCCAAGGCTTCCTGGGAAATTATACCCCCGAGGATGGCTGCAAAAAAAATCACTGCAAAAAGTGCTTTTGCTGCTGCTTTGCATCCGGCATTGGCCAGGCAGGAGGAGCTGGCCCTGCATTTTGGGTGCTAGGTGGAAACAGAAAATGCTGGTGAATGGGCACATTTCTCCCTGTGCTACAGTATTCAGACCTTTTGCAGGACCCTGATGTAATCACAGGATCACAGAACTCAATGACGTTAAAAAAGCCTCTGAGATCAAGTCCAACCTATGACCAAATCCCACCTTGTCAACCAGACCACGACACTGGGTGCCACGTCCAGGCTTTCCTTAAACACTTCCAAGGATGGTGACTCCGCCCCCTCACTGTCTGACCACCCTTTCTGTGAAGAAATTCTTCCTAATGTCCAACCTGAACCTCCCCTAGCACAGCTTAAAACCATTTCCTCTCCTCCTCACTTGTTGCCTGGGAGAAGGGTCCAACTCCCACCTGGCTGCAGACTCCTTTCAGGTAGTTATAGAGAGTGATAAGATCACCCCTGAGCCTCCTTTTCTCCAGGATAAGAGATTGCAATGTACTAAAATAAAAATACAACTCCCATCTAGGCAGTGACCCATACTGAGCCTGCTGTTGTGCTCAGTATGGCAGATGCAAGGTGCTGTCAGCAGAAAGTCTGTCAAAATCAGTTTGCAACAGCATGAATTTAGAGAATGTTTTCATTTCTCTTCCTGTAGTCTCTAGTAATTTTTTATCTAGTCTTATTATTATTATATAATTATGATTTTTAATTATTGACAGCTTGATGAGCTAGAAGTGATTAAAGCAAGATTCTGCTGAATATGGTAGATTTTGATTGGGAAATCAGGCCTGAATGTCCACACGTCTAAACATGCTGCCACATCTCATGTAAAGCGTTTGGTGCCTAATGCTGCCCTGGTGCAGTGCTGACAGACCTTGTCCCAAATGTCACCTTTAGGCACACAGATATCTTGGCTCAGCTCAAATGGAGACTCAGGGTTGCATTAACTTGAGGCAACTCATTTGGGGTGATGTGCAAGTAAATGCTGAATCCCAGGTGCTGAGAGACCAACCCCACTTCTCTGAAGTGTTTGAATTGGCTTTTTGGACTTGTATCTCCATTCCTGGCACAACAAGGACCATCCTGATTCAGAACACACCTTTCCCTCTTTGAACATGCACACAGAATAAAACCAAAGGTTGCTGCAAGAAGGTTGGAAGTTTGCTTGTTTTAAGGACTCTTCCCCGTACACATACATAGGTTTATGTGCAAAATTGATGTATAGTTGTTGCTCTAGTGATGGATGTATTTCAGTGAGAACTAGGGCTAGTGGGTGACTGTGCTGAAGGAATTTTGAAGGCAATCCTGAAGGTGCTGTGCATTATGTACCATCACTGTTTAATAAGACTTTATGCATCCAGCAGGACTAGAGTTACCCAGCTGCAACAGACTGTGTTTGGGGTATTTGAAGCTGTGGGACTGCTGTCCCACATCCCCACGCTGGTTATCCTCAGTACTGAAGGAACAAGGGAGAAACCCCTGAGAGAAAAACTCCAGATTATTCACTGAATGACAGCATGTCACCAAATAAAAAAAGAAAGCATGAAAAGCAGGTCATGGCTGTCATCCCCAGCGCGAATCCCTTCTGATGCTGACAGCCCTCGTTTCACGATTTGTGCAGCCGCTTCCCTTTCCTTGTGGGATAATTAACAGCCAGGCTGGGCGACGTCTGACCAGGATCTCTGCCCCAGGGTCACCCACACTGGGTCACAGATGTCCTGCCTGGGCTGGAGGAGGAGGACCCAGCCCTGGGGAAGGGTCTCCAGATGATGCAGGGGTCTCCTGTCATGCACCAACTTTCCCCTGCTTTATTGGCCAGGGTGGAAGGAGATAGGGACATCAGGCAAAAAACTATCCCAGTGTTAATAAAACAGGTAAAGCCTTGTATCTTGATGTCCATGGCTATGAATTATGTGCATTTAAACCAGCCCTACCACTCAATCTCTGATTTTGAGGGATTTAAAGCCAGGCCTAACTCATGACATGACTGTACATCCTAGAGGAGAAAGGTCTTTTGAAGCAACCTTGAGCTCAGTGGGACCTTCTTGAGCAGCTATCTTACCTCATATTTCATCTTCACTCTTGGAAACGTGTCACCCTTGCTCTGAAATCAGACTCATGTTCTGCACAAATCATGTTCTTCCATGGGAAGTGAGGTGAACTAAATAAGTCTAATCTGCTTTTGTCACTGGTACCACTAACGAGCCCATTGCTGTGAGAATGGACACAGCCCTTTCCTGGTCAGCAGACACATTTAATGCTGTCTGCATGACCACCCCCTGAGCAAAGGGACTACTTTGGTAAATTGGAAAGATGTAATGAAAGTAGTACTTTGGCAGAGAAAGTACTCATGACAAAATGCCCTGGAAATTTATGTTTTGCTAAAAGTCATATTTGGTTGTGAAAAAGTGGGAAAATTCACAACAATTTATTTTGACTTCCCCTACCAAAAAAAAAAAGGCTTTAATTTGCAATTTTTTTTTAAACCTTAAAAAAATATGTAATATAAATACTGTCGCAGTCAATATATTTCAATTTTTCCAAACATTGGGTTGTGAATTTTAAAATCTGGAATGTCTTATCAGGCAGGGGCCTGGACTAAAACAAGGCATGGATCCCTTAGAGAATGAGAAGTTAATTTCTTCCATAACCTCTTTCCATGGCCTAGTCTCATGAGGGTCAGACGTGTTTTGGGAAGACAGTGCTGCCATAGCTGTGTTTTTCTATTCTCAATTACAAACCATCTTGGCCTCGGGGTGATGCACAGCTTCCCCACACACCTCCACCACTGACTGCCCAGCATGGGGCAGCTGGGTGATAGAAACTCACAAAGGCTGAGCCAACACCAGTTTTATTCTGCAGATTTGAGTATTTTGAAATATCTCTTATTTTACACATGCTCCCATGGTCTGGGCACATTATGCATTCTTACATTTTATAAGAATATATAAGAATAATACATTCTTGTTATTTATATAGGAGACAAACTTAAGCTCTCAGCTCCAGGGCTTGATTTTTCAGCTCAGGTAGCAAATGCTGAGGATGATGGATCCAGCACCAGGCACTGGCTGTGTTGATGGCTGTCACGACAGGGGTGCCAGCTGCATCATTACGGTACCCTCTGGCAGCACATCAGCAGCTGCAGGAGTGTACAGGATTAGTAATAAATCAAACACATCCTGTGGACGTTGTTGCAGGATATGATTAATTTCCACGTATGCCAATAGCACAGTGAGCCAGCTCCTCCGTTACTATAAAGCTGCCTAATTCTGGACTCTGGGATTTGGCTTGGTGTTCGCTCATTTGAGACTCACAGCCAGTTTGCCCATATCAGCACGTATTATATTGGCTTCTCTGTTGAAGGTCAGATCCTGGTAAAATCTGCAATTTACAGCAAAGGAAGTTTGCCTTGAAGCAATGGACAGAGATTAATGAGAGTTGATTTGCATGCAACTGCATTCCAGAAAAACATATACCATTAGTACATCGTGGGGAAAGGGAGCTCACATGGGTCGAAGCAACGAATCCAAGAGCCAGAAGAGACCACAGTGGACAAAGCCACTATACTAATGCACAGACAGAAGTAAATGACACTGGATTTTCAACACCTGTTGCCACATGCCAGGGAAAATCATTATGCAATAGAGACTCCTCCACTTCTGCTCCTCACCCTGCTGCCTAAAAGCCCATGTAACCCTCTGCCTGTGGAAGCAGCCAACCTGACCCAGCTCTCCGTCAGCCTGGTATAAATCAGCAATAAAGTTGCTGTCATAATTCACATTTTCCCTTGTACAAACATGGACAGAATTCAGCCTGTTAATATTTCTGCATTTATCATCCCTCCATCCTATCTCCACACTGACTGCAGGCCTGTAAGGGGAATCGGGCTGGTGCAGCCTATTGTAGCTGAAACATCCTGGGTAGGGGGGAAAGATCCTAATATCTATCTGCAGAATGGCTGAATGAAGTCAAGAGGGAAAGAGACACTCCTGGAGATCTGTGGGGTAGAAAACCTATTGTTTGGGGTGCAACTCAATTCAGACTGTTTTCCTGGTGCTTGGGTTGTAATGACATGATTATGTCCCCACTGAATTGTTGGCCTTTACAGTGTTTGGATTTCCTGGTGACTCCATTGTGAAGGGCCCCATTCACTCAGGAGTGTTTGCCCAGCTGCAGGAGCTTCTCCAGAGCTGCCGTGCTCAGGAGCTGGACATAACACCATGGATTGTGGGAAAGAAAAAAACAATGAGCTCAATAAGAATAAAGCTAAGAAGAAATCTTGCTGGAAATGCTGTGTTTGCTATGGGATGGCCGTGTGCCTGAGAGGCGTCATTCCATGGGTGCTCTTGCTGGGATCAGTGCACTCAGGGGCTCTACACTACCTTTTCAGGAAAAAGTCATCTTGGTGGCCCCAAAAAATGTGCTATTGTTTTGCACTCCAGTGATTTAGTAGAATTTAGCAACTGAAAGAAGGCAGCATTGGTGTTTGGGTTCCCATCCCAAACAGTCTTTAGTGAAAGTAAGGGAAGGGATGTCAGTTTAAGAAAATCATCTCAGGTTGCCTGGTGTGCAAGCAAGAGACTGCTTGTCAACTAGAAAAGCTTCTAGCTGAGGACCAGGAGAGGGCCTGAATACCCTCTCCCTGGAGAGCCTTTCCCTGGGTAAGAGGATGAAAAGACTACCCCAACCTTAACGCTAATCCCAACACTAACCCTGAACCTAACTCTAACCTTACACACGCCCCTATCCTGTCTGTTCACACAACGCAGAGAGCACAGGCCCAGCCCCACGGTAATTTCCACAAACATTTAAGGCAGAGTGTGTGCATTGCAAGCGCGTGGGGCCTGGCAGGGAGGTGCAGGGCTCTTGTGCTGCCTCCCACGAGCTGCAGGACAGCACCCCAGACACTGAGTCGCCTCTGCTCACTCACCCACACATGGAGACTGAGTGGAGCCTTTTAGTCCTCGCTCCAGAATGTGTGTGAAGGGACCTTAATGAGGAGAAGGAATCAAATTCTTTTAAGCACATCTGCTTGGATCGTGGGTAAATCTGTGGGCTGCAATATGGGGAAATTCCACAGAACTGGATTTCCTCTAGTTCACTTTGCTGTATGCAATCCCACCGCTGCCAAAATGTGACAAAATTTCCATCTCGATGCTGGGCTTGTCTCAGATAGCTACAGAGAGAGAAACACCACCACTGTACAGTAACTGCTTTCTGTAAAAAGAGAGCAAGGGAGAGGAACAGCAATAATAATAAAAAAGGGCAAAGATACACTCAGCCTCTAAGGCTTATAAAAAGCAGCTTAGCCTTCAATAACCAATTCTTTGAAAAGAAATTAATGGAAAAGGTTACAAGCCTGCTCTTGAGCAGAGCCTGTCACACTGCTCTTTCACATCGTTTCTACAAATGGAACAAGTTTGTGGCATTTCTTTTCGTTTCAGATGCCCTGAAATGCTGCATTACTCACTGGACCTTGCATTTTTCCATTCCCCGTTTGCACAATGCACTGAGGAATTCCTCGTGGGTGATTCAGTGGGAGATTCGTGCATAGCCCAACCTGCACACCCCACACAGCCAACAAAACAGCACCCGCTGCTGCCTCTGCTGGGACACAAGGAGCCCGGGCTGTCCAACCCCTGCTTTGCAAAAAAGAAACCATAAAAAGGAGGAAAAAACAGGCAGCTGCTGGAATGGTGCTGTCCCTCCACCCAGAGAAGGTGGGTGCATGGATTTGGCACGGTTGGGAAATCATATTAAGGGTGGGATGGGGAAACGAACCCTGAACATTGCAAATGTGGGGGTGCCCTTCTCATGCAGCCGGGCTCTGTCACTAGGTGGTACTGTGCATCACAGCTTCGTGCCTTCTCCTAACTCCTCACTCCTCTGTCCACTCCCTGGGTTAGATATCTTACTGGTAAATATCGTATTTTGAGAGAGGTAACCTGTTGCTCAAGTCCTCTCGTTGCTCCTCATTTGAAACACTTTTATGGCTGAATACAGCTAAAGAATCAGCAAATACTTGAGGCTGGTGCCTGACTTGAGTTTCTGCTGTCAAACAGCACGTCTTTAAGGCTGCCTCTTGAAGCCATTTGGTGGTGGGTTGTAACACCTTTCAGCTACAGATGCTCAGGCTCAGGAAAGGGAAGTAAAACCCAAAGAAACCAGGAATCGTTCTATGAAAACAGGGAAAGAAACAAGATCTTTTTATTCTTCCTTTTCTTTTTTTTTTTTTTTTTCTTTTTTTTCTTTTTTGGTAGCAAAACCCATTATCAGTCCTATCACTGCCTGGAAAAGGACAACAGAGATTTGTTGGATTTTCACTGTGCTCCTTTGGCTTCCTGGAAAAAAATCCAAGCTCAAGAGATTTGAAAGAATTTGGAAAAGGGAATATTTCTTGCTTGTGCAAGAAAGTCTGAGCAGCCCAGGGGCAGCAGGGTGACATAACACACCCACCCTTGCTTCCACACCAGGTCCTGCTGCACATGCTTGTTAATCCAGCTCTGCCTCCTGTTTTATGGTCTCAGCCCTGCACAGTGACTTTGCTCCTCTCAGCCCATGGTGTGGAAGCTGTCCCTTGCATTTTCAGGATGAAGGCCCATGACTGGATTGACTGCATGAATTCGGTGCTGAATGATGGTGCTCTCTCTCATTAAGAGAAGGGTTTATTATGCACAGTGCAGCTTTTATAGCTTGCCTGAAGTTTCTTGTCAAGTGCCCTTTTATAAACTCAGATTGTGCCAAAGCAAGTCCGAACAACAGAGGAGGAAACACAGACCCACAGGCATCAAAGGTCTTGCAAGATCCCAAGATCCTACAGTGTCCCTGGCAGTGTTGGATGCAGAGCCCAGTGTCCTTGTCTCAGGCCAGGACAATGGATCCAAGGCAAATTTCTCCTTTTAAATTAATATTCCTATTCATGTTTTTCCTTCAAAAATGAAGCAGCTTATTCAGCACTTCCCAGCATTCAACTACCCCCCAAAAGCCTCTGCAGTCCAGAACAGTATCAGAACAACTGCTGGTTTGAGATGCAGCTTTGTCCCAGTCTGACTCCAGATTCCACATGGCTCTTATGGTACTAATTTAAAACTCCCTTTATTTTTACAGCCATGAAAACTGTCAAATGATAGTGATTCTGCAGATTCCCCAAAGGGCCCAGCAAAATCCTTTCAGAGTATTTTTTTCTGAGTGTGTTTCATTTTGCAGGAAGAGTTTCTGGATATTTCAACATAAAAAGGGTGAGCATATTGATGGGATCAAAATGAGGTCAGTGATGACTAACAGAGGAGTCTTCTTCAAATAGCTGGTCCCGTGCTCCACAGCTGCTGTACTACAATGCTCAATCACTCAGCTGCTCTCACTCCTGGGGTGCACCATGGACTTGTGAAGCAGCACTTGGCATCCTGAGTGGCATTTGGGTTTTGCCTCAGAGGAGGTTAGAAGCAATGTCACCTGCAAGCACTTTAATTTGCTTATGAACAGGAGGTAGGGTGCAACTCCTGGCAGGAATAGGCAGAGCAAAAAATACTGGAATGCAAGAGGAGAAACAGCAGATGGAAGGGAAGCAGGTCTGCATGAATCTGTAAGAGGCCATTACATGGCATTTCAGGGGTACTGCAGCTCTCCAAGGCCATAGGCTTGTCATCACTTTTGGTTTGTCACCCTGCCCTGGTCTCATACCTGCTACTCAACCCAACTGCACCAAAGAAAATAGTAGATGAGAATGAAAGAGGAACAGCACATCCCACAAAAAGATGCATGTGAGCAGAAGGATTTGGAGAAGACCTTTCCTTTGAAAAAACCTTTGGAGAAAATCCCAAGAGGCCATCCAAATATACTCATCCCTAAAACACAACAAACTTGTGAGACACAGGAGCAAATGCCCCACTGAGAAAACTCATGACTACTCTGTATTAATATCAGTTAATCTCTGGAGACCTGAAAGGTGTCTGGAGCCCTGTTAGAGGAGATGGGGATTCTTGAACGAGTTCCAGGATAATGAGATCCACTGAGAGTTGGGTTAGCAGAATGAAAAGGGATGCGGTAAACCAGTGGTTATCAGCTTTGACAGAAATTAGCTCTGCCAACCCTTGAGCATTCACAAACCATTTCAACACCATGCACGCTGTATTCCCTGCTGCACTTCCCAGGCCAGGTTTCATTTAGTTCCAACCCTTCCAAGTCAGATCCAAGAGGGAGGGAAGCTCTAATGGCTATCATGTCTTTCCCATCCACAGCTAATGGTTAAGACATTATCCATGTGTATTAATAAATGAGAGACACTGGCCTAGGCTGAAGGTGAAGTGGGTGGAAGATGGTCCTGGGCAATCCTAGACCTCTGCAAGGCAAATTCATCTCTCCTGGTCACCCTCAGGATCGTGACCTAATGACAGCACTGGTCTCCTGGTCACTATTGACAGCACTGGTGGGAGGGACTTCTTATGCATGAACGTTCTGCTTTATGTACAAACTCCAAGATGAGATGAATCACAGGAATGAGTTTATGCTTCTTAAACCATCCATGGGTAAGTATGTGATTAGTTTTGTGTTTATACATTCTCCCACTCGAGATGGCAGTGGGTTATTCCTTGGAGCCAGGACCCAAGGCCTAATCCCTTGTGGTTGGTTTTGTGTTCACAGGGGGATCATCCCCATGGCTTATCCCTGTGACACGACTCCTTTGCAAAACCAGTGGCAGCACTTGAACCTGGGGCTTTCACATCAAGGCCACCCACCCAAGCCCTTACAACCCAGAGCTGTAAGCCAGTGCATGGACAGCATCTCCAGGCTGTGCTGACTCTGAAGCCTTTTGCTGAGGCTGGGTAATGAAGGCCATAGATGGGAATGACTTTGGGCAGGATGTCCCTGCACAAAGGGCTCCTCACCCATGCCAGGACATCCAGGCACCGCGGTGCACGATAACATGATGGAAAATCCTCGGGGTGCAGCTCCCTCCCAGGTTGCACAGACGATGGCTGTTTACACTGGCTCTTTCACAGGAATTCAGGATCTCAGTTCTGTGCTATATTTAGGCTGCAAAACTACTGATATTTTTTTGGTTGTTGGCCTTTGACACACAAGTGTATTTTCTGAGAGGAAAAATTTCAGCTCTTGACTAAGTGGTGGGAAAATACAACCCCCAGAAATGTTAAATTTTCTAAAACTGGAGCCAGGAGTTAGGAGCTGACAAGGGGAGTTTACATTATAAATACAGTCTGTTGGCTGAGCCAAATGTTTAAGGCAGCCTGGTGTCAGAGACCCAGGGCCTGGGCTAGCAGGACTCAGCTGGCTCCTGACACTTAGGACATCCTGATTATTTACATTTCAGCTTTTACCATAAGAGGAAGGAGAGCTGTTAAGAGCTGATTATCATGGGATGAAGAGGAAAGAAGTTGAAACTGGGACACAGTCCGTTACTGAAACATGTTGTCTGCAAAGCAACAGCTTGTGTTTAGGAAAAAAGAAGTAAAAATGTCCCACTTCCAGATTCCTGGTCTGAGTGTGTTGCAGGACTGGGATCCAAGGGGAAAAGATTTCCGTGAAAACGGCTTGAATGAAAGAATCCCTTTGTAGGAGGTTATGACTGATAAATCACAAGAATGTTTGTGATATGATATAATAGTGGCAATTAAAAGACATTTCAGATGACGAATGCCTGAGAATATGCGATGTAGTGAACTTCCCAGAACCTCTCTTTTCTGAGATGAACACTGGCTCTATTCTCACTTTAATTAGAAATTACCCAACTCCTGTGCTGCTTATTCCCCTTCCTCCTTCGCTACCTCCTCATCCCAGTGGCTGCTCTGATATAATTTGTCTGGCACAAACTGTTTCTCATTTGCAGCCCGGTTTTGCATAACCCCTGATTGATCACCTGAGGTTTTGCAAAGCCCAGCTCAGCCTTTAGCCCTGACGATACTCAAAGTTGTTGTCTCAGCTGTGGCTGTGCACATGAGGACCTGCATGACTCTAGGCTCCCGTGGCTGTGGGGCTCTAAAGAATATTAAGAAAAAACATTTGAAAAAAGCAGAGGTCAACCCAAGTACAGCAACTTACAGTAACATAAGGATTCCCAGCCCTCAATCAAGTCTCTTCATCATCAGCTACCTCTTTACTGGCACGGAAGTGACTGTACAAATGTGTTAAGCCCCAGAACACAGAGGGGTTGAGATCAGGCCTCATGGAAGCAGGGCAAAGCAGGTTTGCAATGACTGTAAACCCCACTTTCCTGCCCTCCTGGAGCTTTATGAGAGCCCCTCAAGTCCCAGGGTTCAGCAGGTCCAGCAGCATAGTGACCAGTGAAGCTGGTGAGTAACTGCACACGATGGGGCTTGCAAGTTATGCAATGCTACAGACGTGGGGTGACTCCTGCCAGGTGCTGGACAGACACTAATCCCCATTGGGGGGCAGATGGAAGTTCAGAGCATGCAGGAATTTGACCTTGGATAACTTTTTGTAGTTGAGACTTAGCACTGGCTGCCATGCAGAGCTCTTCTCCAGGAGCAGGGGATAGGACTGGGCTAAAACTATGCTTTGTCAGCTGTTTTGGAGTCTCAGTGGACTCACATGGTTAAAAAAAAGTTTCCTGGACTGAAAGGAGAGGAAGAAAAAAGGCAGGGCTTGAAATCCTGTAACAATTTCCCTCCAGCTTGGGCTCATAAGCTTCCAGTTTAGGAAAACAATAACCCTTCTCTGCCATGAGCTCATGAACACATGCAATCATAGGAGATTTAAGTGAATAGTCTTATAGATGAATCAAAAGGAGTGGACACTAGAAATTTAAACTTTATATTTAAACTTAAGAAGTAATTAATGTGAAAATGTTGCCTGTAGCCACTTGCAGGTGTCAGAGGTGCACAGGGTTTTATCCTCCTCAATCCAACCTGGGAGGGACAGAGGGAACGGAGGAGATGCAAGCCATCCCTCAACTTCAGTGCCTTCTGGTACTTGCACTTGGATGGCCTTCAGAGCCTTTGTTCTGGTTTTTTTCACTATTACAAAAGAGTCATCTTTCAAGTGCCTAATTTAGCCTGTTTTGTCCCTGAAACTCCCATTCCAAAGAGCTCCTGTTTTTCTCTAAACAACTGGATGCTGTTGGTTGGGTGTGAAGAGAGTTTCTGCAAGAGCACAGATGATTCATGGCAGCATCTTGGATGCAGCTGCAAACACAGACAGGGCAGGATTGGCTCAGTGGCACCAGTCAGCTCCACCTTTGCTCCAGGAGAACATCTGAGAGAAATGGCATCCATTGCACAAGGACTTTGGTGGCGCCTCAAAGGCATGTTACAACAGTGAAGGAAAAAGCATTTTTTCCCCATGATCATGTTCTTTTATGCAAGAGAAGAAACACATGGGAGCCTGATGGGACTGGACCTGTTCTGGGGCTACTGTGAGCCATGTATTCAAGACGGATTTCTCTTTGAGGGGGAAGGGGTTGAACCAAACAAAAATGCTCCAGGCAAAACTCCCTGCTGTTTTCAATTACTTTAGAGGATTGAAGTGTTCACAAATGTCTCTCTGGGGAAGCAAAGCTCTTTACCAAAAGCAGGTTCCTGGGAGCCTGTCCCAGTACAGAGCATGTTGTGTTAACTCCAGAAGCTGAAGCTTGATGACTCAAACAGGACTGCTGGGCACTGTCCTGACAGTCGCTGACTTTCCTGCAGGTTTCCAGAATCTTCCACCCAGGCCTTGGATGACATATATTTAGTCAGAACAACATAAATGAGCTCTAGATCACAGGACTGTGGGTGTTTAATACTCGAGCATGCAGTTGGGTTTATCAGTCTCAGCTCTTTCTGGTCTCCGCACAAAGGGCTTGGCACCGCCAGGGAATGACTTCCACAAGACACCTATCTTGGAAGGAACCAGCATGGATGTATTGCCTAATTTTTGATAACTAAAGGAATACAAGATGCATCCCATCTCATGATTCTAGACACTGAGCAGAAAATAGCTAAGACTAGGAAGAAGCAGTTCAGACCTGGCTTCTGTAAACCTGGGGGATCAAAAAGTATTTCCCTTGCCTTGCTGCGAGACGCATTCCTGTTATAAGTAGGGTGAACTGCTGGAGGCTGTCTCAGCTGAGACAGATTGTATTCCCTGTGGAGAGCACAGTTTTTATCCCTTGCAGACTAAAGCAAAGATGGGACAGGAGCGCCCAAGTCACTGGTGGTGGACTTCAAGAGAGCTTGGCTTTGGGACAGACTCAAATCCACCCTGTCTAGGAACAACTCAGCATTGCTTGTGCCTGCTCAAGCTGGCGGCCTCTATAAGCTGGTCTGGCAATCCTAACCCATTTATTAGTGGAGTGGCTTTAACACTGTGAAAGACTTTGCCCATGTTCACAACTGGGGCACCCAGACTCCTCTCTCATGAACAGCCTAGAACTGCAGGTTGAGTGTTTCTCACAGGGAGGCAGGTTGGAAAAATTCACAGAGGAGCAAAACAGCACCAAGAACACCTCCTCTTTTAAGAGGCTGCTCTATTTATTGAACAAAGAAAAGTTCAGTCATGAGACTTGACCACTCAGTCTCCTCTTACCATCCCTAAAAGTTCACGTAAAGACAAATAGGAGGGTCAATGATGGTTTAAGGTCCCCCTCATTTTCTAGCAGCCCTGGACAAGCTTCAGCCCATGGGAAATACCAGAGTGTTGTGTTTGCTAATAATGAGTGAGCACAAGCCCCAGCCTGGTGCAGCTCCATGTTAGCTTTAACAGGAAGGCAGCACAGCAATTCCTGAGGTGGTTTAATGGCCCAGGTTCAGCCATTGCCCAGCACACTTCTGGAGCTTCTCCCTGTCCTCCAGGAAAGCCCTGTGTCTCTTGTCCTGTCCCACAGCTGCCTTGGGACAGTGGAATTGAAGATGAGCCCCCACAAGCTATGGAGGGGAGTAGGTGTTCGTACAGGAGGCAAAAGGGTTTTTGCCCCTCCACTGACATCAGTGCTCCCAGGGGCTATGGTGGGGCTGGTGGCAGTGGCACAGATCCTACCAGATTGTCCCAGCCCTTCTCAGCCCCACAAAGGCAAGAGAAGTCTCTATCAAATGCTGGAGGCAACTTTACAGTGTGCTATAAAAATACCGGGGGGTGGGAACTTAGTGAGTGCTTCTTGTGCTTTCTCCATGGACAACTTGAATGGAAATGGCTTGAGGTTTCCCCACAGGCTCATTTTTTCTTTTTTCTGTTTGTTGGATATGGTTTCTGGCAAAAAAGAATTTTTAGCATTTGCATTTTCTCTCCCCTCTTCTCGCTGTCTAACTCTCTTTGCTTCTGTAATGAAGACGGGGTGTGAAACTCTGCAAGCCAAAAGTTCCCGAGCTGCTTTTGGAAACATGTGAGGCTCATTATCCCTTTCTGCAGCTGTGGGTGGATGATTATTTTTCCCTCTTTTTTTTGGTGTGATTTTTATTAGTTGTTGTTGGTTTGGGTGTTTTTGTTGTTTGTTTGTTTGTTTGTTTTCCCAAGAGAAGCAGTTTAAATCTCATAAATGCTTGAATATGTAGCAATAAAGTTTGAGAAGTCTCCAGGGCAGCTCCAGAGACTGTAGACTAGATCAGCAAAGAGTGCTGGGGAAAAGAAATCATAGTTGCTTCCCCACAAAAGTGGGAATTAGGCAGACTGCAAGCCTAGGGCCTGAAGCCTCCTGAACCCCAGCTGTAGCGGGGCATCACAATATTCTGAGAACAGAGCAGTGGCCAGAAAAGAGGCCTTTGAGCCCAGCTCCATGAGGGCACCTGTGCCCATATCAACCATTGTCCTTATGAGCAGAAAGTCAACAGCCCCACTGAAAACCCTTTTGCCCAGCACCAGAAGAGAAAGGATCTGGGTTTGCTGTCTTTACGGGAGTCAGAAACAGCTCCAGCTACAACCTGAGACTTGAATAAGGTCCCGTTCTCTCTACTTTAGTTAGTTAACGAAAGTGAATTTTGTTGGCTCTTTTCCCCTGCCCACCCAACACTCCCACATGCCTAATCCCCCATTTCCTCAGCCTTCATCGTGCTGGAGCTGACTAGATTAATGGGAAATGTTAATATGTCAGGCCTGGAAGGAAAGCAAAGAGCTGGTTGTGTTTGAATTCCACATTAATCTACTTGGTGATGAAGTGATAAATCAAAACCTGGAAATTTTGCCAATCTGAAATGATGTGTTTAACATTTCAGCCCTTTCCTTCCTCCCCCTTGCCCAACATTGCTTTGCACAGCCTTTTACAGCAGCAGGGCAGACGTGCAAAATGCTGCTTTTGCTCCTGAATCTTTAATTGTGCTTGAACATAGTAAGATGTCTTTGAGGCAAGCAGGGTGAAGAATGATGCTGAAACAAGAATGGAATTCCCAAACTGTTCCTTTTTGGGGAGGAAGACCATGTTTCCTCATACGGGTGTGGGGATGTGGGGATGTCTCAGAGTCCACTATGAAGTGGAAACAGTCTGTCCCTTTTTTGATGCACTACCCAGCAGGGTGCCAGCAAAACACCAGGTGAATGGGGGAGAAACCCCAAAGCCCTCCAGGTTAACTCCCAGTGCCCATGGCAGCTGGGGGGAAAAAACCTAGCACCCCATTGCCAGCAGCGGGAATGCTGTGGGAAACACACCTGAGGTGCATTCTTCTCAGTGAAAATTATAGGATCTGGAAAGTAGAATCACAGAATGGTTTGGGTTGGAAGGAAGCTCAAAGATCCTCTAGTTCCAACCCCCACTGCCATGGGGAGGGACACATCCCAGTAGAACAGGTTGCTCTGAGTCCCATCCAGCCTGACCTTGAACACTTCCATGGATGGGGCATCCACAGCTTTTCTGGGCAATCTGTTCCACTGCCTCACTGCCCTAGTGAAGAATTAGTTCCCTATATCTGACAATTTCTTCCTAATAGCCAAAATTACACTTTTTGCTAAAATATAGAATATTCCATGAATTCACGTCTGCCAGCACAGCAAAAGCTCTTTCCACTTCCTCATTTTAGATTAACACCCAGCCCCTAAATTTTACAGCCCACCTCCTTCCTTAATCCCATTGCCTGTAGTTGAACATTTGGGGAGCAATGAGGTACTGCAGACAATTCTGCACTTGTGCCTATAACCTGAAATGAGTAATTTCATCTGATTGTGCCTTGGCTTCTATAGCAGTAAAATTACTTAACTGTTTTTCCAAGCACTTGGTGGATAAGAAGCAGTGTGAGAAAAGTACACAGCACTACTGTCTACAGAGAGTGAGGAATTAAATGTCTGTGAGTGGTATCTATCCTTGAGAGATGGCTCTGCATCCAGTGGTCTGCCTCTGACTTGGTAGGAGCAGTTGGTGGGAATTTAAACAGTCAAGACAAATAAACACGTTTTTACTGTAGATGTAGGTCCTGCACTGCCTAATGTTCTTTGACATTGCACAGGCATAGCCGGGGAACTAAAACATTTGTTGATGGATTTGGAGATTAAATAAATAGTGAATTATCTTCAGGATGTTAAAATGCAGAACTGACTGCCTATCCCATAATAATAAGCCAGCCCACCCCCAGTACTTCTTGAAATGTGAGTATTTCTGCAAAAGCAGGCAGTGTGTTAGTTCACAGGGCCATTTGTTTAGTAGGTCAGAGCAGTCAGACATCTGGGCATTGGTAAAAATACATCCGACAGCTCGGTGACATCTTGCACAACTGACTGTCTGAGAGCCCTGACTGGAAGTTTATTATTTGTTAATCTTCTTTTTCAAATGAATTCCGATCATGCAGTCAGAAAACCACATGGTGGATCACAAAAAACACAATTAAAACATAACAAGCATTAACTACAATTAAAATATAGCAACTGGTGAATATTATCCCCACTGAAAACAGACCAAGGCAAAGAGGTTTGTTTCAGGCTAGGCAGACAAATGTGTCCCTGGGAATCACAGCAGACTTGGGGAAGGATTTGTTTGCCGGGAAAGAAATGCAGCCTGAGACAGGTGATGGTACCTTCAGGGTACCCAAAGCCTCCAGTTCTCAGTACTGCTCAGAGGGCCTGAGTACCAAAGCATTGCTTACAGACAGTGAAAAATGGAGTCACTCAGCATTCCTGAGACAATTCCAGTCTGGAGACCAAGAATGAGGGAACAAATTTTTGATTGTTGTAACCTATTTTATAACGACTGCTGCTCAGAGTGCAGCTTGAGCAAGTCCAAGCTTCCAGTTGCTGTGTCAGATTGGATTTGAAGACTGAAGTGTTTCAGATTCCACTCTGATCACTGCAGCCAGCATCACCCCACAACTGTTATTCCATCTATCTCTGCTAATGCATTGGTGCTGATTTTCTGAGAGCAAAGAAAGCAAAGTCTCTCTAATCACACATAACGGAATTACACTGATTATGTTGATGCCTGGAACTTGGTTTTTTTCCAAGAACCCACTGTCTCTTGTATTGGCAGTAAATCTGGACTGTACTCTCTGTACAGTTTTATCTTAGATTTTACATATTTTGTAGATGGGAGAGTAGAAGGCAACTGGGAAGTTTTGGAATGTTTGTATGGTGGAGACAAAAGACTAGGGCAAGGATACAAAAAAAAAAATCTGAGTCAGAGCGATACCTGAGCAACCATGATCTTGGCTGGTGGAGGAGCTGAGTTTTCCCCAGTGGTGTGTGCCCAGCAGTGTGGGTCCTGCTCAGGCAGAACCTGGCTGTGTGCTACTTTGCTCTGCTACCCCCAACTCGCTGTCAGCAAATGGCACCAGAGGCACAGATGCACTGAGATGTGATTAACTCAAAGAAAAACACAAAACATACTTTTCAGAGTATGAAAAAGCTTGGCTTAATTATAGAAAATTGACTAATAGTTCTTTTTAATGTTTCTTCTTAGGATTTTTCTGGTTCTGGTACCAGGCAGAAGTCCTACATTGATCTGCTTTGCTCTCAAGGTGCAGTAGCAACAGGGATTAATATATAGTTACAACAAAAACTAGCATTGTTAAGAGCTTATTTTCTCATCTAAATAATCAGCAGTGGAAGAAGTTTCTGTCTCTGGGAAGTGATTAAACTGTCAGGCTTTCTGTCCAAGCAATATTCTACTAAAATACCCTGCCAGCATTTAAATTGGAGGATGCTGGCTACTGGAGAAAATGCTTTTAGGATTAATATGCATAAGTGTAGAGTTAGCTATCAGCTCATGCTGGCTGCTAATAACACTGCTGCTGCTGGAACTCTGCAGTGATGAGCTATGAGATGCCTTTCCCGACAAACCTCCACCCAGCAGCAATTCTCCTGGTACCTGACCCAGCATTTGAGATCCTCTCCAAAGAATTGCAAGCTCATGGACACTGACAAATAAAGTGACATGGTTTCACTGAGCTTTTGCAGATGTTCACAGATTCTGTCTGAGAAACAAACAACTATTCAAGTCCCTCCTGCCCTGTGAGGGTCTTTCAGGCTGCATTAATGCCTTTTTGGGTGGGAAGGGAGGCACCTTTGCTGGTCCCATCTCACTGGGGACTCTGGCAAAGAGGATAAACATGCCAGGATCATGATATAATGCCATGGGGGCCGGTTCAAGGCAGTGCATTTTGCAAAGGAAAAAGTGCACTTGTGGATGTGCTCAGTGTTCACAGCAACCTAAATCTGCTGAAAGAACACCAATCTTGGGAGTCTTCACAGGCAGTGGCATTCCCTGATGCATGGTGCATGGGCTGGAGTACATTATCTGTAATCAGAATCTGGACACATCTGTAAACCAAGTCCTTAGTTTTTGAGGATGATTTTATGCAGGTGGAGGGTAAAAATGAGGTTCAGCATGGAGCCCTCTTGCTTCCTCCTCCCCTTTCTCAGGCCCATGCGAGCTGATTGGCTTCAGGTTCAGGTTCCTAAGACAAGCTGCAGAGAGAGGGTGGGGCAGCCCCACACCATAAGCAGCCTCTGCACAGACTGACCTGTGGGTTCACCCCAGCCAAGAGCCAGCACAGCCCAGGGAGGGCAGCATGGTTCACTTGGAGCCATCACAGTGGTACCTCTCAGTGGGGTTTCAAAGTCAAGCCCTGGGCTATGGGTTTGTGTTACTGGCTGTGGGCATCTTCTGGAACAAACAAATACTTAAAATAAAAATGCTGCCCATGCCTGCTGAACTCCAAGGACTATAAAATCTATTCCTGAAGTCTGCTGAAACCAGAGCATGATTTGAAGCTGGTTCAAAGTTTGCTGAAATTACTAAGAGCCCTGCCCTGGTCTCCCTCAAACCAACACACGCAATTTCTACAGGCTTTTAATCTGTTGCCTTCTGTATGACTTGGCTTCACACATGGAGACTTCCACAGCACAGGAAAAGCAAAATACCAAGTAAATGGGAGTAACAGAAAATGTCTTTTCCAAATGCAAATACCAGTCACTCCAGTGTCTGGCATTAGACAAATCTGTGGAGATGATAAATATTGTAATGGGCTTGTCCCCACAGCAGAATAAATGTCTAGCCTCAATTGTCTAAAGCTGATAAAAAAAGCAGACAGGCTGGTTGGTTTACAGTGTCATTGCAACCTGGACTCACCTATGGACTGGAATGAGTTGCTTTTCAAAGTGACATTCCGTTCTAGCTCCTTCTGTGATGTTCAGTTTATTTAACCCAGTTTAATCAATCTCAAAAATACACACAGTTTATTAGAGCTGTGTCACTATACCTCAAGCTGCAAGCAGTTAGTGTAACTCTACAGAGAAGCCAGTCATCCAAGCCCCAAAGCTCTCTATACCACATAAACCATACATCAAGCAAACCAGAAATTTTAGGCAATCAGATGTCTGGGACTTTGCAAGACGAAGCAGTCAAAAGGCATTACACAAGTCACTTAGGGATTAGTGCTACTACCGTTTAAAACCCTTTGCAAATGCCCATTTTCCACAGATTAGCTGCCTTTAGGCATCCTTTCCTCTGGGTAGATTATAAATTATTCCTGTGCAGCTGTAGGGACAGCCTGAGGATGCAGAAAAGCTAAGGTTGTACTTATGAGTATAAAGCTCAAAGAAAGGGGATACAGAAGATTGAACCTTAATTTTCTTCCACTTATTCCCCCCTGATCTGTGGGAAGGAGAGTTTGGACCTGTGTTCCACCACAGGAGACCCCATCACCATCCTCCAAATTAAAATGTCTCTCCTGCCACCCCTCCCCTCCCCACAGTGTCCCCTCTGTCCCACCACTTGTGTAGGACCCAAAGTGGTTGGTAGGAACAGAACAGGAACAGAACCCCGTGAGACTCCCAGGGGGTCTTCCCCCTGCAGCATTGGGGTTTGAGGGTCTGGCCTGGTGTTTTGTTACCCTACCTGATAAACATCTCTGGAAATGCACCATGGCTTCAGCATGAGCTGCAGGACCCTCAGGTTTCCAAAGCGGCAAGTCCTCAGAGCCCGGGACGTCAGGCTCCACACCAGGCTGTCCCAGCTGTAGAGCAGATCCTCAAAGCCAAAGAGCACAGCAGCCATGCCGGCACCCTGGGTGAATCACCCCAGATTCCCTGCTCGGAGGCAACCAGCTAATCCCAAGGCGCCTTATGAACTGCAAGGTTAAAGAGTCACTGAAATTTCCATCAAAGAAGGAGAACAAAAAGCAAGGGAAAAAAATAACCAAACCACCAAACCAAAACGGGCAACAAAAAGCAGCAGCCAAAATAAACTGTTTGGGGATGTGTCTTTTTCCCTTTGCATACGCCCTTCTGGATGTGGTTTCTCCCTCTGTGTATCTTCTCAAAGTGAGTCCTGCTGCACCCAAGCATGAGCAAGGAAGAGGTAAAAATACCTCCCCTGACTTAGGAAGGCATCTGCACATCCCTTGCAAAGGACTTCTTGGTAACGCTGCATCACTTCCCAGCTCTCCGCTGCAGACCCAAGAAGCAAACTCGGATCCAAAGTCATCACTTTGCATGCTCAGTCCTGGGACTCCATCCAGAGGGAAGAAAAAAGCCGCTCACTCTCCGTCTGCCAGCATTCCCAAGACATTCCACTGTTGGACTTAACTCTTTCAAACACTCCCAAAGAACATCTGAGAAGGCACTTCTGCCACATGTAACATTTCATCCTTTCGTTCCGTGTGTTAACTCACCATTGCACAGTTACACTCCAGTCTTTTTCCCACCCAGCTGTCTGTTCTGGAGCCTTTTTATGTTTTGGACTCATAACAGAACTTAATCTTTACACGAGAATTAGCCAACAGTCTGAAAAGCACCTTATTTACCCAGGGGGTGATATTTTGGAAAGTTAAATGGATTAAACAATGGCCTTTTAATATCAGTCTGATACAGTTGGTGCTGAGATATTTTTAACCCTTGGTGAGCTTGCCTTCATAAGGGTGGGTTTCATATGATCAAGGCCAGGAGAAAGTTCCAGAAGAGCTGGATGCCAAAATGCCCTTTTTGGTCTATGGATACAAAGATTCACTCCTGGTATTCCTTCCTAAAATAAGTATTGAGAAGACATCAGTTCCCTGCCTGTTTCCCTGCAGGAGCAGCTTGTCTGGGTGGAGACTTCAATGCTGTCAATATCTATGATGAGTTCAGCTGAGGGAACTGGTCCATTGAGGGTGAAAATACAACAGAAAGATGAGGATTTTGCAGTTCAGTTAAATCACCACAAAATCATGGAGTTAAGTTGCAAGACACTTTCCAAATAAATCTAATGAGTGCTACTTCCTATTTAATCACCAGGTAGAGAAACTGAAGTTGGAAGTATTTTTATCAAAGGCACAGTGCAAGCCAGTGCCCTTGGAGACAGCTGCCTGTCAGTGTTATTTTTCACTCATTTTACTCTCTCTTCAGAGGAACGTGTGCAAAAAGGCCACAGAATTTGGAGGGAGCAGACAGGAGTCAGCTGGAGAATGCCTACATGGAGGCACTTCCTCGGAGGCACTTTTTGGAGGGGTAGGCAGGACAGCTTGAGCTGAAATCATGAGGGACCTGCACACACTGAACTCCTAAAACTGCTGGTTTAGCAAAGGTGAGAAGGCATCATTTCCAAAAAGCCTCAATGTCTTCCCTGATTCAACTCCCTGGATAGGGAAGGAGCAGGAATATTAATATCTGCTTGATTTTCTGAATGGTCTGTCCCACCATGACCCCATCCATAATTTGTTCTTTGAGGACTGAAGGACACGAAGCGAGCTGTGCGTCACGATAACGGCACAAGGATGCTCGTCAGCTCATTGACAGGGCAGGTGGAGGGCCAGGAAAGTACAGCTGCAAAATTCATGTTCTCAGCCTAATTGCTTCTTCAGGACTTCGTTTTCAGAGTGGCTTCATAAAATATGGTAATAAAATCATAATAATGTTTCCTTTAAACTTGTTGGGAGCTATTCATTCTGCAAAGTGCAGTTTTCCTTCCTCCTCTCCCTGTCCCTGCCTGCTTTCTTGGTGTCGAGCCTTTGCTGTAGTCTCCCTATGCTCATTCTCTCTTGGTTATTTTCCTGCCTGTAAACTCAGTAACATACTGCTTCTGTTAGCAGCAATGTAGACAAGGGACCACAAACATCTCCATTATAAAGCCACATTTGGAAGAAAGGAATTTTATATATCTATATCTATATCTATCTATCTATCTATCTATATATATCTTACTTGACTAGACAATATTTGCCCCAGGCTACAGCCTGATACTTAAGATCTCTGCCTGGGAGCGCAAGAGAGGAAAAGAAAGAAATGTGTTTGATAAAGGAAAACAGAGGTGGGAAAAGAAACCACAGCAAGTGATTGCTCTGGGATGTGACCTAACTCCTTTGGTATTCTGGAAAGAGGAGAGGAGGGGAAATGGAGGATATACCGCAGTTTTAAAATTAGCTGCTCCATATGTGCATCAAGTCTTTCCTAACGGCTGAAAGGAGATTTTCGGCCCCTGTCCCAATTCAGTAATTACTCAACAGATGAGGGCAGCTCTGAAGGAGCCTTTTCACTTGGCTGATGACATAATCAGACTTTCTGAAAACAGTTCTCCAATGTATTTATTTAACTGATAGACTGGAGCAGTCTCCTTAGGAGTCACTTGAGTCTATAGAAGGCCCAGTGAACATTTCAGTGGATAGATTTACCTTCATGATTAGAGCAGATTGTCTGGTTTCCTGCAGAGGTTTTCCTGCTGACCAGACACAAAGTATTTTTTGAGAGGGTAAAAGCTGCCTGAGTACAGATTGCACACCCACCTTGCAGGACACAAGGGAATTGCAACCATGGAGGTTTCTTGGGCGAAGATAGCCCATCCTCTCTAGAGTCAAGGGATACTCTACCAAAAGAGCTCTTTTCAAGCAAGACACCACAGAATGTGCTCTTTCTTATCCAAAATGGTCAGAAAAGGTTATTGCAACAGGGAATGGCAGAAGAGAGGAGAAAAAATTATTGAGAATTGGCAGCTTGGCTCTTCCACTGGTGTACCATTTGAGCAATTTCTGTAAAATCATATTACAGTTTTATAAAACATGCTCAACTTCCCCTTCACTAAGGTAAATTAGGACAAAAAAAGCCCTTTGCACTCTACATAGATCTATAGAAATTTGCAGGTCTTTTCCTCTCTAATTATGTGCTGATTATTTCCCGCTGTTTCTGAGAAAATGTCAGCCAAAACATTTACTATGAAACCTCCCACATTTTACTGACAGTCCAAAGGCTGTTACTAGGTTATAAAAATAGCTCCTTACTTCCCTTGAAAAAAAGGCAAAAAACCAACCCCCCTTGAGCTGCTGTGTTGTTTCATGGGACTGTCACTGGGACTTGAAGGCTGGGGGTGGATTTCCCATCCCAAGCCCTGCAGGCATCTCCTCCTCTCTGCAGACCCTGCAAATCCCTGCCGTGCACTGGTGTAGGTGGGTGCTGCCTGCACCAGGAGCTTGAGAGACAGGTCCATGTTCACCTTTGTATATTCTGGCCTTGGAAAGAGCAGTTCAGTATCTCTCTCCAACAGGCTCTAGAGTAAACCTCTACCCACCACTTTCTGATGGGTGTGGATGTGTTTGGTTGAAAGAAGGACGTGCCGGGTGGGAGGCAGTTTCCTTTGGCTTGCTGTAGACATACCAGAAACATCCTGTTTCTGCTCCACACATGGCCCCAGTCCCTGCAGCTCCAGCCCAATGTGGTCTTTTAGGTTCTATTTCAAATTCATGGCCCTTTTTAATCTTTATTTCTCTACAATGTAAAGAGGATTAATGTTGTCAGAGCTTTGTGCCCAGAGTTCCCTTTCGTGTCACAGCTTCATGCTTTCTTATGATGGAGATGCTTTCTTGAGATATTTAACTAGTTGCAATTTTCTCCTTGTGCCTTAATGGCACATCATTGTCGTGTGTGATATGATGGGAACAGTTAAGGGATGTCCCACTGCCAAGTTATCAAACACATGGATAAGGAGCCACCCTTCTCCCTTCATATGTACCCAGGCAGAGCCAGGGCACTCGGTGGGGACTTGCAGCAGTGACCTCTCTCCTGTAGCTGCACTGAACCACAGAGTTCCAAGATTTCCAAATGGTCCTTGTGCACCAGATCCACTTGAGAACCTGAGCCTCTGAGTGCCCTATTTCCACCCAAGTCAAGGTGCTGTCATTCCTCATGCTGACTCATCTGGGCTTCTCTGTCTTTCCCCTGACATGTGACCTTGCTGCCATCCAAGGAGGGATCATGGAGGGTTTCTGTCTGTTCAGCAGGAGCTTCCCAGAGTGCAAGGACTGCATACTATTAGCTCTATTTCTTGTATTTTTGTGCTTTGTCTATATAATGAAAGCTTTGAGGGAAGGGTTTAGAAGGAACTGGGAATGGCATTTGAGTTGAAGAAGCAAATCCTGAGACCTTGAGGTCTATTATACAGCATATATGCTCTAGGCAAAGGAAACTCACCCCCAAATCTAAGAGGAGTGAAAATAAAGTGTAGATGTCCACACTGGATCTGCTGAGAGCTTTGATCAGCTAACAGTTGGCTCTGCATTAATTTTGGATTGCTAAAAGATTGTGACCTCAGTCTGGCTGGGCCACGACATCTGGACAGTGATCATGCCTGAACCTTTACAGACTTGAAGAGGAGTCACCAACACCCCTAGGTCACCTCTCTGGGACTGTTAGACAAGAAGTTTTTCTTGGAAGCATCAGCCCAGAGATATGCTGCCCCATGCAAACATGATGCCTGTGCCTGCACTGCTTCAGTTACCTCCTAACTCTCACCTTCCACATGCTTCCAAAACCACAGATATGAACAGTCTCCCTGTGGCCCTCTTGATCTGCCACCACTGACAGCCCTAAAACTTTCCTGCAGAGAAAATTCAAGAAACTGAAGACTTCCCTGCTGGTTGCATTTTAGGACGAAGATTATGAGTCAGAAATCCTGGCCAATTTCCTCAAGATGTTCTCACGAGTCCATATGGCCTAAAATGTTCCATAATGAAATGAACTGCTGCTTCACAGTAATAACAGAATGAAAATTTACTATTCCAGTCATCCACCTTGATCATAACATTTCTAAAGCTCTTTGAAAATGTAAAGTGCTCTGGTAGTGCTAAATATTATCATTATGCCAACAGCAGCTCCTTCTGCGTAAGGCTGTTCGTATCCTCACTCCAGAGAGATTTTTATTGACTGGCAGAGGAGAGTATGTCATCTCCTCAAATAATACACATTTCATTTCCTAAAGTAACTTGTGTTAGTGATTTCACAAGGTTTAAAAGTAGGTGAATCCTATAAAGCAGGGCTTGTACTTGTCCCTAATATTCCACCAGCCGAAGTGATTTTCACTTCTACTATGCAGAAACGTGAAAGAGATTGTGCAGAGATTTGCTATTCAATCCTCTTTCTCCATGGATGCCATGGTGAATGAGTCTGCAGGAGGGGATGTAGGTCAGGACAATGTATTAAGGAAATAGTGCAGAACAGCTGCAGAAAGTGAATGGTGAGATCTTAAATACGATTATTCACTTTGGAAACCCAAGCTTATGATTAACTCTGATCCCGCTGGGCACTGTAACGTCCTGTGACCGGGCTCTCCAATGAAAGCAGCACATGCTTGCACATGCCCATCACCACAAGGTTCATCTTCACCCTGCTCTCTGCTATTATGTGCAGAAATGCCCGGGAGAATTATTTTTGGCCAGAAGAAAACAGAAAAAATCACAGCCTGCTTGTGAGGCATGTATGAACAGGAAACAACCTAGAGCTCACCCAGCAGCTGAGCTGTTTTCCTTCCATGTTATTCACCAATGTCTAAAATAGCCTCTGACAAGGTTCAGGGGTGAAACAACATGAGCCTGAGACAAACCTGTGTCTGAATCTCAAACTGCAGATTGAACATGCCTGACTGCTCACAGAAGAAGTCACACACTTGTGCAGTTACACCCTTCTTGTTTCAAGCTTTTGCTTATTCCTTTGGTGACTGGAGCAAGTGTTTGCCTTTGGGGACCAGAATTAGATGATCACTAATGTCCCTTCCAACCCAAACCTTTCTATGATTCTTTATGAGAGGTTCCCCTGTTATGTATGTGTTCATATAATTTTGAATTATATATTTATCTTGTGCTCCCCACCCTTTATCAGGTGATGGTCAAGCTGTCCCAATGGCCTTGGCTGAGGGCTGTGGTTTGGAGGACACACATTTTCATGTTGCAGGTGTCCCTTAACTGGCAGTATTTGCCTGGGAGAGGAGACAAATCTGGTACCTCATGAACAGGCAGTCTGTAGTTCTGCCCTATGGCATGGTGGATAATTTAATGAAGGGCAGCCTTGCTGTCCATGCAAAACAAGCCTACACAGAGCACAAATGGCCCATTGCAGCAGAACATTTTCTTACAACTTATCCTGCAGATATATTTAAGTATCTGCCTGATTCAGACCCAGTGGTAACACTCGCTGCTTTCAATGACTGATACAAAGTCCTTTCTGTTCACAAACAAGGGTGAGCATTTCATTAAAAAGAAAGAGGGCAAAGGGAACATATTTTAGAAACTCAGTGGTCCAGATTTCTCATGTTTGATCTTGCTTATGGGTTGGAAAGTCTGTTCCAGCCTAAAATAAAGAATGTATACTTAATTTATTCCAAAGCTCCTTTTAAAAAATCATTACTAGTAAATAATGATATTGCAGATTAGGATGTAATTGTCACTGGACAGAGAGGAAGATAAGCAGGTCAAATATAACCTTCAGAGTGAAAATGAGGAGGGATCTGGTCCTATTCCAGAAAAGTCATCCTTTTCTTGAACAGCATTAAAAGAGTCACATAGCTTTATGGGTCTCCATTTCCTCAATAGATTAATTCACTGACATTTGTCAGGTGACCTGAAGTCTCAGGGGAACTGTTTCACATTAAAAAGTAAATAAGTATTCTAGAAAGCCAACTGGTCATGTTCCACAGAGTTATGCAACAAAAAGCAGAAATACTTAAGATATCTTGGGTCGATAATGTACCCTCTATGTTGAAAGCTCCTACACTGATTAGCAAAATGAGCATAACTATGGGTAAATAAATGTTCCCTGAGGTGAAGATTGGATATATATGTGTGTGCTCCCTGTGGGAATAGTGCTGTACACATCCAGGCAATGCTAAGTGTGTGTAGGGAGGCTGCCATGGAGGAAGGGGATGTCCCAGACTGAGCCACGCTGGGCTGCTAAAACCACAAAGCCCTGTGTGTGCACACGCTTGCACACTCACTCACAGCATCTGCACTGGGGCTGGATCACATGGGGCTCCTGGGTTGTTTCTGTTACCACAGCACAATTAATCTGCAGATGGGAAATGCAGGAGTCAACAGAGGGTGATTTCTGTATGGCAGCACATCTTCATGCTGAGAACATCTCCCCAGCTGGGACCAGTTAGACCTTCTCAGTAGAGCGTAAGAGCTGACCTCTACCCTGTTTGCTCCTGAAACGCAGACCCCTGTGGCTCCTGCTAATGGAAAATCTCCATTTGTTGTAGGACAGTGCTGGATCCATGCCATCTGCAGTGATAATGCATGCACAGTTGACAGAAGAGGATAACTTGCACTTCTGTTGCTGGTTGGCTTAAAACCCTGAGCAAACATCAGCTTCTATTGCTTCATGATGCACTGGGAGATTTGTACTGTTGAGCTGCTACCAGGGCTCTGATAAACAGGTACAAGGGGGTTGAAGTGCCTGTGTGGGACAGCCAGTCTCAGAGGCTGGCAGTCCTGGCTTTCCTTTTCTCTGGTTGCTTTCTAAAGCTGCTATCCCACCAGCATTTCCAGATGGGGTACTGAGTTTCAGGAGGTATAAATAGTAGCCCAGACTCCTGCAGAGGTGGAGAGAAGTTAATCAAACCCTCTCATGCTCTGTATTCCAACCTGATGGTTTGCCATGGGGGATCCTAACTCACTGTCTGGCTTGTTTGCTCATACTTCCTGAAAAGAGGATAAAATAGATCGAAAGCTGCTGGATCGAAGAAGCAAGTCAGTCATTTCATTGTCTCTATGGACAGAGCAGACTGAAGCTGTTCAGAACCTAAAACAAAGAGGATTTACGCTCTTGATTTAGAAATTTATGACTCATTCCCACTTTGGCTGTTAGAAGAGGCTGTCATTTCCCCTGCCCCCAAAACATCCATGACATAAAAAATAAAACCCATAAGCTCTTTGCTGTTCTTATCTTGATGCACAAAGAATTCAAATGTTCACTGTTGCTATCTGGAGCTCGACTTCCTGTTATTAAGAAGGACATCCTAGTATTTAAGAACATAGATTTTTATTTTTTTCCCCTTCTTCAAGACAGGCAGAAAGTCTAATGATTCTGGGGCTTGTTTCCTGCTTGTAATTAAGTAGGTCACAGCTGCAAAGCAAGAGAACAAGAAAATATTCAGATCACACAAAGCCAAAAGCTTTGCAGCCAAATCACTTGCAGCTGAAGGATATAGCAGATTTTCTTTTTAAAAAGAAGTCTTGAGTCTAAGGAAAACAACTATAGGAACTTTTAGGAGAATGATGAACTTGGAAGTTCTGCCCAAGCGCCACAGTAGCTCAGAAAAAAAGGAGTGATCAAAACCCAGCTAATGTTGTTCACAAGTTGAATAGCCTTATGTGGTTGCAATAAATTCACTGCTTCACTGCTTAGAGCCATATATTCTATCCATGCCATCCACTTTGAACCACATGCAAGATTGCCCTCATTTCTTCTGGGCAATTTCCACCAGGCCCTCCCTGTCAGCCTGGAATGCCACACCATGTCCTCTCCTGTAGGTCCCACACACCCTCCCCAACTCCAGATGCAGCTCAGACACAGCATGATCTCTACCCAGACATGAAGATCCCATGGGACTGAAGGTCTTTTGATCTGCACTCATGATTTTTGTTGTTGTGTTGTCCTGTTTTGGCTCCCACTCCACCTCTGTCTAGGACAGAGAGCTGCCCTTGGTCCCTGCGCCACTGCCTTCACCCCACAGACAGTACCAGTGGTGCATGGTCCATTGCCCTTGATAAGCCATGCACATGTGGGTTGAGGAACCCCCTCTGAAGGGCTCTGAGAGTGGTGGTTCAGCCTTATCATGGACAGGCATCAATTGACAAAGCCATGTCACAGCTTTGAAAAGCCAGGGAAAACTTCCTTCATAGACCGAGGTGCTAGTGAGAGCCAGGCACTTAAAGACAAAGTTGGTCCTAATTTGCCTCATTTGGTTTATTTCAGGATTCAGAAGGAGCATAAATGACTGCACATTTCTGTTGAGGTGCTTCTGCCTAGATCTCAGTATAAACGCTCCTCCAAACCATTGCTCCACCAAGAAGAGGGGACAGAGAGCAGCAATCACCCTCACCTTTCCCAGGTACAGTACCTGGGACTATTCTGCTCCATCGTGGAAAGGAGATGAAAAAGGATACTCAGCTATGAGAACAGCCTTATTAAGTGTCTGCCTTGGTCTAAAGAGCCATGGAGATGTGTCCCAAATGCATCACTGCTGTAACAATGGGGCTCTTATTCTGTGCAGTGAGAGAAATGGTCTTTGGGAAGATTTATGTCTGAAGCCCACCAAAATCAACACTGAAGGCAGCAGTCAGACAAGAATCACTGCCTTGGCAGGGAACACCCACTGTGAATCTGTTTGATTTCAAAATAGTGTGTTTGGTTTTGTCAGAGAGTGATTCAGATATGGGTAAAATAGCTAGAATGAAAGTTTATTTCTGCTTCTATAAAAATGTGATCAAGAGAGACATAAATCTCTGCCATTATAAATTGGTGATGACCTAATGTTTATTCAAGCTCTGATTGGGAAACTTGTCATGGGAAAGAAAAGCCCATGTAGATGGTATTCTGGGCTCTGTCCCTGTGTGACCAGATGTAGTCAGTTCATTCCAGGATAAGAGAATGTGGACCTTTTTATGTTGGTATTTCTTGGGTTTTCAAGCTAGGAACCAGGAGGGAGAGTTGGTGAGTGCCTCCCCAGTGGGCAATCGTTATGAAACAGAAACAGCAGAAGGTTTCTCAAAGGCTGGTGCCCAGGGAATTTGAGGTCAGGCCTGCAGTCTCTCCTTGCAAAGCACTGACCTCAAGGGAGAGGGGCTGAGTGCAAGACTGAGGCGGTAGATACCCTGGGCTGCACAAGATGCCTGATCCATCTTCACGTGATTCAGGGTGTCTGGATTTGTGGGTTTCCATCTGCAGTGTCTCTAAGAGGCAGTGATTTCAGAACCGTGTTGCTCCCTTCCCTCTAAAATGGGGTTCTTTCGCCCTGAGTCCCTTACACAGAGGATTCCTGGGGAAAAAGGTGCTGATTTCAGAGAAAACACTAGTGCTGGGGGCTATAAGGGATGTTCAGAGACCCCAAGGTATCTCTTGGCCTTTGCAGGAAAACATTTCTGCTGCCTACACCCTTGTCCTAGATCTTTCAGCAATTTCCCTCCCAGTCTAGGGTGGATAACAGCGTTCATGGATTAGTATGAAACAAAGCTCACGAATGAAAAGCTTTCAAAATACTTCTGTGACCGAGAGCCTGGCCAGCACCACAAAGTCTGCTGTGACTGATTGTCAGGAAAAGGGGGCTAGGTCATCCACTGGCATCAGCCTAATTGTCTTTCCCCTGACACCATTCTCCAGAAGCTGGAGGTTGGCCCCAAGGCCACTTTAAACTGCTCTCCAGTGACTGATTGGATACATTGGAACGCACTAACATAACTGTGCTTTTAAAAATCAACGTCCTCTGGTTTTATGACCCTTCTTGGCCAAGTTCCCACTTGCTGTAACTGAAGCAAACCCTGTTTGCTTCAGTTACAGCAAGTATTTCTCCTGCAGGAAACTGCCACTATTGGTGCATTTGAAAGTTTACGGGAGGATACACAATGGCTGCATTACAACAAAGTCCAGGATGGAAAAAGGAAGCTTTCCAACATTTCAGAGTGGAAATTATGAAAATTAGAAAGCCTCCTCCCAGTCTCTGGTGTGGTTTGCAGGCATGAGTTGGGTGGAGAGATGCTGGAGAGGGAGGAAGGGGATGTGGATCTGCACTTCCAGCTAATGGGAACACTGGGGTTTGATCCTGCATCAAACACTCCCAGATTTGCAGGCTGTTGGCAGTTCACCTTGGCTTTTACCCTGAAAGCATCTTGGCTGCCAATTGGGAGCAATGGCACTGCCTGGGTCTTGCAGAGGTCTGCAGAGGGTCGGTGTCTGTGGAGCCTTGTAATATATAAAGTCCAATACATTATAAGGAATAATTTTAAGTTGTAGTGTAGGATTGCCAAATTCCCCTCTTGCAATAGCCTGTTTATCATATTGGCCTTGACAGATTTTCTTGGATGGTGTTTTCAAATATTGGGAACTCCAGGCTCTGCCCTCAGGCAACAGTAACAGCTTTGAAGTCAGCTCCGAGGAAAGGAGAGACTGCGAAACATTGGCGATTCACTTTTCTTGTTCTTTTGTGAAAATCTGGATCTTTAATGAGGGTAAACTACCTGTAGGGTTTTAACCTTGATCATCTTCCTCCCCCTGTCTGCAGGTGCATTAAGAGAAGACTGAAAGACAGAAAGTTACTTGTTGCCGAACCCATTCAGCTTCCTAAGGTGCTCCAAAGCATCATGGATAATATTACAACCCATGCAGAACAAGCCTTGTGGTAAGAGATGTACTGTGCCTATGGAATCTATAGCAAATGAGTTAACAAAAGCAAGATGTTGGAGAGCTTTTCTGGATTACTGTGGAGGACAAAAAGGACATTGGCATTCTCCACTCTGAATAGTGACAATTTCTCATGGATCACATTGATCGGGGGGGGGTCACTGACCTGTGCTCTTCCCCTGAGCTTCTGACAGTGCTCTTACCCAGGCAAACCTCAGCATCTTTTTCAGATAGAGTAAATATATGGGTATTTGTGCAGAGAAACTGACATGAGACACACATCTCTTTGAATGTCAAATTAAACCTATCCTGCAGAGAAGGATAGGCATTTGGAGAGGGTACAAGTATAGGATCCAGTCCCTTTCATACCTCCGTAGATGCCCTGTTCTCAGGTGAGGTATCTGGCCTGTTATCAAGCCACTGGCACAGACTCAGTTATCTGCTTCTGGTACCCACAGCCTGAAAGCATCTAAATATGGGACACTATTCCAGAATATGGTCGTGTATCTGTCCTTCAGAGCAGGTTCAGACATTCCCTCAGGCTCACGGGAGACAGATGTCTCCAAAAGAAACAGTGAGCACCACGAGCCCCCGCACCAAAAACTCAAACACAGAATATCTTAAAATTGAACAACTGTTTCTGTAGACACAGCCTCAAGGACACAGAGACTTGGCTGGAGCACAGGGCTCTGCTGCTTGGCACCTGCCTTGCATCTACTGGAGTCATACATGTAGAGTCACAGAATCATTAAGATTGGAAAAGACCTCTAAGATCATCAAGCTTAAGTGTTAACCCAGAACCACCGTGTTTGCCACAAAACCATGTCCCCAAGTGCCAAATCCACAAGACTTTTGAACACTTCCAGGGATTGTGATTCTACCACTTCCCTGAGTAGCTTGTTCCAATGCCTGACCAACCTTTTGGGGAAGAACTTTTTCCTAGCATCCAGTCTAAACCTACCCTGGTTCAACTTGGGGGACAATGCCTTTGAAGATATTGGGACGAGTTGTCACCAGAAGACACATATTGCTCTCTTTTCTTTGAGTAATGAAGAGTCCTAAAACAGTAATAAAAATTATTATGATGAACTTGTAAACATAGGCTGGCTGAAGGTACAATTGGATGGAAGCCAACATGAGGAACACACACTAGTAAAGACACCAACCCCTACCTTTAATCTCTCTTAGTTGAATTTCTCCAAAACACGTCTCATCTCATCACTCCTCTGTTGGGAGCTGGCAGGGTGGAAACTCCCTGTGGCAGGAACTTTTGAGTTAAGGCTGATTTGATTCACTCTTGCAGGGATTTCTATTCTGAACTAAAACAGTAAAACTGCAAAATGGTACTTGTTCTGCACATAGATCCCCAAAGGGTAGATGCTTAGTGCCCCAACATTAATTGCAGGTTATCAGTCCTTAGCTATTTCACACAGAGTTTACCTAATCTGTGTTGATGCAAAACTTGGAGAGAAAGTAGATACCCGTGGTCCCACCCCATCAAGATTGGTGGTTTTTACAGAGGGAGTACTGGAAACTAAAATGATTTTCAACCTTAATTAAGAAGCTTGCTCACTTATTTTAAAGCATGCACAACCCTAATTGCACCTTCTAAATATATTCCAGAAATACAGCTGGTTTGTAGAGTGTGTGCGGGTGACTAAATGGCGTCATTTGCAGTCCATTGTCTTTCCTGAAGCTTTTCATGTGCAATCTTTGGGAAGCAGAGACTAATTGTACTTCTTGCCTATGCAATTTGGAGAGCGTGAAACTTTGGTCCCAACAAAAAAACCAATTAAAATGTAAGAATCATTCACATCCATTTTCTTGTGGGATGAAAAATCACCATTTCTTTCAAGCCATTAGAAATGACTGAGACAATGAGGATAATATATACTTCACCAGGAAATAAACCAAGCTCAGACGGAAAGTTTGGCCACGAGTTTGGAAATGTGTTTGAAATCTCAATCCAACTTTCTGAACTTGAGTCAGCAAAATAGGAACTGTGTGACTGACTACCTACACAACAGATTCCCTTTTGGTCAGAACAGCCTTTTCCATGATTTCCACCAGGCTGGCTGGTGGGGCCCTGGTGCTTGTGAGCTTCACTGAAGTCACTTCTGGTGTTTAACAGGCTTGTGTTGGTGTCTGGTCTGCCTCAAAGAAGGCTTTAGAGTGAAAATGGAAAAAATCTATGAAGTGTAAATTTGCTGCTCACCCACTGTTTCGTTTTGATTTTTTTTTCAAACACTGACATTATCCCGACTTAAATGGATGAAAAGATTGATCAAGAAATTAAGAACTAGAAAAAGGCACGTGCTATACTTTGCACTTCTTGACGTCTGAAGATGCTGTCAGTTCAGGAAATTGTTGAAGCAACATTCAATCAATCTCCTGTACCGATCAGGAACTGATAAAGTCTGAAGACTTTCTATGTCTGGATTTTAAAACCCACCTGAAGGCATGTCTAAGCCCTTCCAGGGATAAGTCTTGGCTAGAAGATAAGTTAGGACTAGGACTTTAGGTTGGGACAGGTTGGAAGGTATTTCAAACACCCAAACTGCCACTTTGCATTATCTATCACTGGCTGACCTTGCAAGAAACGCAACCTCTGAACTGAAAAGCCCTTCCAGGAGCCTCCACTTTAGAGTGGTAAGTTTTTGCCTTCTGGGCTATGGAGGGAAACTAAACCTGATACTAAACCATCACAACTCCTGAGTTTGGGGCTGCTGCTGGGCATGTGATCATGGTACCAGCTACCTGAAAAAGCCCTTTGATCAGGCTTATTGGCCAAAAGGATCCATGAACCAGAGGAGCCTTTTCATGCCCCTAAATTTTTATTACTGGATTCACAAGATTCCCCCCTTCCCTTCACCCGAATGCAAAGCATTTGGCTCATTTCTCTCTCTCCCAGCCTCTGTCCCTGGGGAAGCTCTGCCCTTGCTTTGCTCCCTGGCCTTTCTGCTCCAGTGTTTGGCCAATGTGCAGATGACAAATGCCAATTTGCAATGAAAAAAGCTTTTAATTTTCTCATCAAAATAAGAATCTGAAGTGCTGGAAATTTCAAAGCAGAGCCTCTGCTCGTGAGGTCTCCAGGCTTTGAGAGCGCTCGATAATTCAGTTAAGCTCCAACCATTTGAAAGCCAATTTGAGCAGTATCCTGGTTCCAAATTCTTCAGAGTTCACCAGTCACTATCCATTAGCCTCTGCCATGCTCTTACCTCTTGTACTGTTAACCTGCATGCATTTGGGGGGCATGAAGTCTGGCACAGCTCCTGATCCGTTTCACAGAGAAGTCTGTTTTGATTTGTTACACCTTTTAGAAGTGTCACTAAGTATTATAACTTCTAGACACCTGAGAGGTGCACTAAGCATTTATCTGTCTAGGTAGAGTTCAAATTAAACCAATTCCTCCAAAATACTTGTGAACAGGTCAGAAGAGATAAAGCAGATGAAGCAGATAAAATTGATGTTTCGGCAGTCACAAGTGATTATATCAGAGCATTACACAGGTGACAGCTTTGCTACTTAAGATTAGCCTTTTAATAATTTTTTTTTTATTTGGATGCAATTATTTGTCTATAGGGACAGTGAATAATTTTTCATCACCTTGAGACTTGAGTAACTTCGAGAAAACAGCTAAGACAACAGGAATTCCTTGCTTCAAGGTCTTTCTTCTGTCTTTGGCAACTTCTGCACTCAAGTATCTACTGTTTGTTTGTTATCTATGATATCTGAGTAACTCTGCTGTCACCTTGGCAGTCTATCAGATTAGTAGTGATGCTGTCAAGGTAAGAGACCTGTCCAAAAACTGTCAGTGAAGGTGCTAAGCAAAGGGCTGCAGGACCTGCATGCCAGTGTAAGAGATTTCAAGGAAATAGCGTGAACTGGAAAGATCAACTTCCCTTGGAGCACTTGCTCAGTCATGGTGTCAGAGTGAGTGCTCACACTATCGCTCACAGAGTTTGCACGAAGGGTTCCACGGGCCAGGATCACTCTGCCATGGATGCTGCAAGGTCTGTCTGTTCCACCCCATTGGACCCTGTAGCCCTCAGTGTGAGAGGTTTCCCACCACTCTGCTCTTGAATCCATGCTGGAAAAATTGTTAGTAACAAGCTGAATGCTGAATTATGCTTTGTCTACTAGAGAAAGAAAATCAGTAGCTCAGAATAATGAAAGTGCTGGTAGGTTTGTACAGTAGCAAGACATATTGGAACTCTTTTGCTGGGTTCGCTTGGAGGCAATCTCCTCTCCTGCCAAAAGCAAAGGTCGCCATAAGCTGCAGAGTAGCGTGGGAAAACCTGCTTCAGACTTGGCCTGCAGAGCAGAAAGACTGACTTTTTCTTCAGCCCTGGGTTCTCTCTTCTCAAGAGAAATTTATTTATAGGAGGAATGACGTTTCCTGCTGCATTCTTAACGTGCTTGCAGCTTGGGATAAGAACATGGGAGCTTTGTCTTCTGCCATCTGTTTTCTATGGCAATAAATATCCATTTACGGATTTATCTCTGCCTGGTGTGTTTTAAAGTCATGATACAAGTGAGTGTTCATGGATATCCATTCAGAGAGGAAGTGTCATAGGTAAATAGCAGTCCCAGCTCCGTGCTAGTAGAGATTTACATTTGTGTCATGGACAGTGGAGCTGTGGCATGGGGCTTTGGCTGCATTTTTTAATCTTACCATCTTTGGAAGCACAAGAAATAAAAAAGCAATCTGGACTAAATTCCTGCTGAGCTGCAAGCATCCACTGACACAACTGGGCACAAGGCCTTTAATTTACCATAGCTGAGGACTGGGACCTAAAGCTGGGGCACAAACTGCAAAACCCAATTTAAAATGGCTTTTCCAGCCAGACCTCTCCCAGCTTGATTAGTTTCTTACAGCACTTCATTTCACCTGGAGATGGCCTTCCTTTTTACACTGTCTCTGTAGTGCCGGGCTTTGAGCCTCAAAGGCAGAAGAGAGGGCAGACTTTTTCCTTTTTAATACAAGAAAGCTGCATGCTTTCTGTGGGCTTTCTAACTCAAAAAAACAATGCCTTGTGTTTGTGGTGAGAAACATTCCTGTGGCTGGAAAATAGCCAGTGAGGTCTTGAGAGAAGGAATAAATTGTGCTCTTCCTTACCAGTGCCTTGAAACAGCAAAAAGAGATCTCTGGATGGTGCTAGGCATTTGTTAGACATTAGCAGGACTCTATTCATCTTCCTCTCGCACACATCCACAGCACATGGATATAATAAACGTAGCTGGGAGGCATAAACCGTCTGACATCAATAACGCAAAGGGAGAAGGGACTGCGTGTTTAACATGCTGCGGGAAGAAGACCCAGAGAAGGAAGATCTGGTGGGGAGGGCTCTGTGTTGAGAAATGCTGTGTTATGGATGGGATTCACGTCTCGTAGGGCTTTTTTGGGGGGGTACTCTTCTGACCAAGGTGTATCTGCTGGTTAAAGTAGAGCTGGCTGCAGTTTAAGGGGGTATTAAATCAGTCAAATGTGAGTTCAGGGCACCTCCTTTTCATCCCCACACAGTATTTTACTGCCTTTGCAGTGATCTCAAACGTCACCCCAAGTGCTGGTCAGGATGGAAACATCTCATAGACATTGGCATTGAATTAGATGAACCCAACTCATGCCTCAGTTCTGGCATCAGCTCCCGGTGTGCCCTGTGGCGCAAAGCACAAAGCTTAATTCTGCCTCAGCTGACATGTCTGGTGGTCTCTGTGTCATACCTACTAATATTTAGCACTGCCCTTTTTCTCTTTGTAGCCTTTGTAAAGCCCTATCTTCTTCTGGGTGTGTGCCGTGCATTGCACAGATCTCACATCTCAGTCTTTGCATGTGAAACCTGCTCACTCAGGACTGTATTTCAGGCTCTTTCACTGCTGCAGTGGGATTTTGTGGACTGAGCTTAGAAACAGATTTTGTGTGGCTTCAGGACCCTAAGTGCAGGGGATCTGCCCTGCCAGCTCTAGCTGGTGGGGGGCAGGTTCCAGGCAGAGAGAACACCATTCATCCTTCAGCCAGGCTGACCACAGCCTCATGGGTCAAATGCCTGATGGGGCACTTATGTGATGAGGCAGAGAGAATACCAGAAAAGACAGGACAAAAAAGAAGTGGTTGCAAAAGCCATCCCATCAAATTCTCTGGCAACCCTCACAGCAAGGCTCCAGCATTCGCCTGAGAAGCCTAAACTACCCCAACCTTAGGTCAAGAAGTGGGAAGGAGAGAAATAAACTGTGGATGTGAGTGAAAATAAAACAACACAACCACCCTGACAGTGTCACTTGGGCTGTGTGTGGAGCTGTTAAGTCTGTACACACTGCTAAGGCCCCTGCAGCGCTGGTCATCCTTATGCAGCTGTTCTTGCCTCCTATATAAATACTAACATTCTCTAACACCTTCTTCTGAAGGCATTTCTGTGCTCTGCCCTACTCCCTGCCATGGGGTAATATCCTGGAAACACCCTATGAGGGTGCTGCTGGTTTTTACACCTCTCCATCACATGGAGTAATGCACAGAGCAAAGCAAAGACTCAGGCAGCTGTTGCTCAGGCAGGTCAGTATGGATAACATATTTCCAAAGGGGATGTGTGCATGCACGAAGGAGAGTGAGCTCACATTTTTTGCACTGTGGTATGTCTCTCAAATAGTGACAGAAAAAGGCAGAATGGTTTTAAATTAAAAGAGAAGAGATTTAAATTAGATGTTAGGAAAGGATTCTTTACTGTGAGGTTGGTGAGGCACTGGCACAGGTTGCCCAGAGAAGTTGTGGATGCCTCATCCCTGGAAGTGTCCAGGGCCAGGTTGCATGGGGTCCTGAAAAAACTGATGTAGTTTGTGGCATCCTGCCCGTGGTGGAGGGGGTCAGAATGAGGTGATCTCTAAGGGCCCTTCCAACCCAAACATTCTACAGTTTAATGATTTGTCTCTAGACTACTCAGCCTCAGGCAAAGTCTGCATAAAATCATGAGCCTCTCCAGATAGGGAGGGACCCCCTGTGGCCATTAGCAGCAGAGGACAGTGGCCCTGCAGCAGCCGAGAGCTCAGTCTGGATGAAAAATCATCTGCCACCTTGCAGGAAGCCACCTTGGAAGGGGACACCACACTCTGCCTCCCCACACTCTCAAGAGCAGCTGCAAACCACCAGATTCCAACCCTGGTCCAGCAGCAGCAGTGCCAGGCAGGGAACAGGGACAAACAAAACCTGAACCAAGGCAGGTTAAGGCATCAGGGCTGTCTGCCCTGGGCCCCTCTCAGAACCAGCATCTTGAACTGCAAAGCCCAAATTTACCAGGAGGGACATTTCTGAATGCTCTCCAAAACAACAATCCACAATCAAACAATAGCAGACCAAAGCTGTGTGAATAATTGATTATCTTTGGTTTGCTTGACGGACTGGAAAGGCAAAGGAAATATTTTTCAGGTTGACACAAAGTTATTCTGCTTTCTCTTCTGCCAAATGGAGGAGAAAGAAAACAAACAACAAAAAGGTTTTGTGTTTAACCCAAACATTTTTTGAACAGCTTTTAATTTTTGTGATTTTTCTCGTATTCCTTAAGAAAATGAAGGAATTTGTCTAAATGAAATTACACTCTTTTTGAAAGAAAAATGCAGAAAAAATTGGTTTGAAATGTACAAAAGAAGATTTTTTCTTTTTTTGAGTGCAACAGACTTGAAGTAAACTCACAGGTGGCTTCCGCTGCAGCCAGACTGCTTTTCAGCAAAACAGATGACTCAAGCAAAGGTTTTCCTCTCTCCTGGGTGAAAAGACCAACTCTGAGCCACTCTGGGCTTGTAGAACTTCTACACTAGCCACCAGTGAGTGCAGCACCCCTTGCCCACCTGTGGGGCACTCAACCCAAATCCCCTGAGGACAGGAATGAGCAGAGGGTGCCTGTTCCCTTGAGCCGACCACTGTTTCAGGAGATATCAGTAGTGACAAGCTGGGATATGAGTGTTTGTGCAAAGTGTCCCTGTGCTCTGGAGGGCTGTGCTGCCCCTGCCAGCTCTGTCAGAGGCAGCACACCAGGCAAAGGCAGCCTGAAAGCACCTGGTGTGTGCCAGATGGGTGTTCAGTGAGCACTCTGTGGGTGTCCAGCACGCTGTGAGCTGAGCCCCCTGTCCCAGCCACCGCTTCTTTGCCTGCCCATCAATCTTCCAAGTGCCAGGACTACCTGGTTCCCTGGGCACTGCTGCTAGGGTGATGTGCTTCCAAGTAATTAACAACACTATTGCAGTTTCCCCAGGACCCCCTGCTATTCCTGCTGCAGCATGAAAGCAGAAGCATTGCCTTGGCTATCCAGGGCTATCCTGTGGTGTCACTTCAGCTGGCACTGATTAGAGAGACTCTGTGCACTGCAGAGCCCTCATTGCCACCAGTGCTCACTGCACATCTCAGCTGGGACAGACACCAGTGGGCATCTCCATCTGTGCTCACTTACACAGAGCCCTTCCACACCACCCTGAGCTTTCCTCTGGTGTTCATTATTTGACATTTATTATTATTATTATTATTATTATTACTTTTATTATGTTGGTGCTGCCATATGCCATCATGCTCTCTCAGTGAGTACTGATTATTTGAAACTATTTTTTTTTCCGAAATTATTACCCCCAACTATTGCCACAGAGCCTTTAACTAGTTACATTTGTTGTATGTTATCTTACAGTTCCTTCTGGCACCAATTTCCACTGTAAGTTACCACACAGCCTCTGACAAATATTAACTCCCATTCATCAGCACGCAGGTCCCACCAACAGTAATTCCTACCATGGCACACACCACTGGTAATTTCTTCACACCATGACATAATCCCTATTAGTTCTGACTGCTAACAGGGCAGAAAACTGCTATCAAATGACACCCTCCTCATCCTCTGGGCATGCATTCAGGACAAAGAAATCATGGCTTACCCTTTCCACACTGCGTCTCCTCAGTGATCCATATGGTATTTTGAATAAAAGTCTTCGGGTCCTACCCGGAGTCACAGCTGACTGTACTACCATAGTGCAGAGCTAACCCGTGTGTGTGTGAGAGAGAGAGAGTTCACAGCACACACAGGCTTCCCTTGAAATAACTTACAGTCTCATCTAGATTTCCCAACTATCAAATAGCTGAGTGGGTTTTCACATCAGACCATATGAGTCAAGATGTGGCTTGTTTGAAAGAAGGAGGGGGGAAATGGGGAAAAAATAAATAAAAAAAGGAAACCCCAAGCCTTGTAACCTTAACAACATGCTTCAAGCAGCATATCTTTAGTTTCCTTCTGTTTCTCGGTGTAGTTTGCTCAGCAGGATTGCTGTGCCATAGAGGTGGAAGAATTAAGCTTCTGGGGAGAATGTTCCAAAAACGTCAAGCCCGCTTCTTGTTGCTACAGATGGTAACCAGGTCAGTTGTCTAATCAAAGCTCTATCTGAGTTATTATACGTTTTGCCATGTGACTGCAGACCCCTCTGGTTTGCTGTACAGTAGATCACATGTTCACCTTAAAAAGAATATCTGGTGTATCACCATCTGGTGCAGAGATTAATGTTAATTCCTGGGTTCAGATATTCCTCTCTCCTAGATGTTGGAAAGCACACAGCCAGAGCAGAGGGCTCGGGCATCTCCTCTGGGCTGCTCAGCTGAACTGAGCGCTCAGGGATCCAGGGTCTGTGTGGCACAGAGCAGCACATGCATCAGGACAGAGAACAGACAGTACCACTCACACTCACATCCGTACATATCCACATCAGTGAAAGCCTGATGGGTGATGCCTGCAGCCTCTGTGTGTTACCCACTTACAAAAATGGTTATGTTACAGTCTGTAATTGTGAAGTGTTACTTCACAAAGTCACTCTCAATGTCTACCTCTTTTTTTTTCTCTTACAAAACCACTTAAGAGGCTAGGAGAGGATGGTGTTTTCTTTCTCTGGAAGAAAAATTTGAAAATTTATTTACACTCTAAATTGTACACACATGCTCTGGAAAGGGGAAAAATACTTCCCCTTCCCACAGTCTGTCTATATCACCAGGAGTTGTCCTAAAGCAGCCAGGTATAATCCTGTGCCTTTGAAAGAAAGTGTTTTGGACACTGTGTTCATTTCCATGCTCTGCTAGAGGAATTGGTCCACATGCAGTTTAGAGTTAATGTGTGCAAGGTGGGAGCTTGTCAACCCAGAAATTCCTTAATGGTACTCTGAATTTGCCCAGTAAAATGGAAAAGATGTTGGCCCATGTTCTTTTCCTTGAAGCAGTCTAGCTGGGAGAGCAAAAATCTGTCGAGTTGGAGAGCCAATCCCTTCCTCCATGTATTGTTCTCATTTTAATGCAAAACTAAAAATACTTTGTTTTGATCCAAGTCCAAAAGCTGGGATAAAGGTGTTAGGGACATGACATTAAAGCAAACATTTCAAATAAAAAAGAGAAACTCTGTATCTGCTCAGCATATGCACATGCATTAAAACCAGTCAAAGAAAAAAAACCTGCAGCTTGATGTGGGAAACTCTAAATATTAAAACAATTGGCCTTTGTTCATAATTAGTTCCATATGTCTCTTGCCAAAGAGAGTGAAAGAGACAGGAAAAGATGGAAACATCTTAAGTATGACTGACTTATATAGGTTCTTTATGTGGAATGTGTGTACAGTTAGGGTCTTTGCTTGTTGCGGGATTTTTTTATGACTGTTCATGCCCCCCCTGCTATCTCACAGCCTGCCTACCTCTTTTTTCAAGTATGAAGTGGTTGGCATTTTCCACGGGGAACCTTTGCCTGCATCAGCAGAGCCCCTGGGGAAAAACTGCTGGAGAAAGAGGGCAAAGGTGGCAGCAATCAGCCTTGCTGGGAGCTTTTCCTGAATAAAAGCTGAGTCATGCCTGAGTCAGGACCTTGGGGGTGAATGTTTCATACAAGAGCAGAGTAGCAAAGATGTCCCTGCTCACCTGATCCGAAGCCCTGGGTGGGGCTCCTGCCCACACCAGCCGCCTACCCCGGGAGCTCTCATATTCCTGCAAGCATATTCTCCTTCCTGCAGGTCCAGCTCATGGAAAAAACAGTTCTGTAGATAGAAATTTATCCACTAGAGGGGACAAAGAGCCATCACACACATGGAGATGTGTCTGTAAGCCATCAGGCCCCGGGAGCAGGCACAGACAGTCCACTGGTACCAGCATGAAACACCACACACTGATTATCTCCATAGGGGAAAGGGGAGCATTCGTTCAGTCATTTGCACAAATCACTTTTTTTTTTGCCTGGATTTTTAGGTCTTGCCAATGAAATGCAAATCTGTGTGTTGCTCAAGGCAGCTGAATAATAATAAAAATATTCCTTACAGGAAACCACTTGCACATGTGAAAAGTAGAAGAAACCCATCAATTCGCATGTTATTGGAACCAGCTCCAGTAACATCCCTGTATATCCCACTGGGCCTGACTCCTTGCTCCCTCACTGTGCTGCACCCCAGACACAACTCTCCAGGAACCCCCCATGTAAATCTGCAGACCTGGACCCACTATGACACTTTCTTCTGCCTCATTCCTCATTTCCCAGGTGGTATGAATCTGGAGACAGGAGGCCAAATCTTAATCATCAGGACTGTGGAAACCACCCAGGATGATGAGATGCTGGCTTTATAGCTTTTGTTCAAAGCATATTAGTAGGCAACTGTATAGGGCAGTCTACTAGAATTCATTTGATAGGCTGCCTACAGGTAGGTAATGTAAAACATGCTCCCATGAGCGTTTTTCTAGTTGTTCCCAGAGGGTGATTTGGGTGTTCGTGACAGTCATAAGCACATCCAAGAGTACTTCAGCCCATCAGATTCTGAATTTTCCTCTGGAGAGCCCCCTTTCCCATTTAGGTGGCTGCAGATGTAGATTAAGATCACCAGGCTCATCACTGAGGCTTCATTTAACTGCATTGTCTGCAGAGACAATCTCCAACTGAACAGCACAGTAGGAAATAAACCCCCAAATATTCTAAGGGAACATCCTGTCCTTGTCCCCACAGACCCTCAGAAGGGACACACTTCTGTATTTACTAACTGCTGAAAGACAAAGCTCTTTAAAGCAGTGGATGCTTTTCAGTACTAGTTGCAAGCTGCCAGGAACAGTGGTTTGTGGTAACAATGCATCAGAGGAAAGTATATCCAATGGATTGCTATTTGGACTAGATTTCTCTTTTGGTCTTTAATGAAAAGGAGAGAGGAATCATTTACTGCTGCAAAGCGTGTCTTATATTTGCAACACAGGAGTCAAGTTTCAAGTCAGAGTACTCCCAGCAGAGATCAGTGAATGGAAACCAGTGACAGCAGTGGCACAGACTGACATGCAGTGAGTGGTATCTATCAGATCTATCAATAAGACATTGTACTGTAAAATTGAAAAGTCACTCGGTACAGAAAAATCCACTTAAGTTTGGTATTCCATGAAGACACAAGTATGGCAACAGATTGAGGGGAAAATAAGGATAATTTGCAGCTCCTGGGAGTATTTTCCACCCTGGATGATATCTATGGTCTGTCGGTAGCAAAGCCAAATTTTTCCCTGGAGTCCTGATAGGGAAACCACTTCTATTTGAGTTCTTTAGCAGCTCCTATTAATCTTTGTGGGATTTCTTACTTCCCACTGTAACAATCCTCCCTAGCTATTTTGTTGGAAATATGAGAACAGAGCTTCCCCAGAGCTCTGGGGCTGCAAACCCTACAGTGACTTAGCTTATATTTTATTGCACTCACAATCAGACTGCAAAGCAAATTGTCTTGTTGGGAGTGAAAGATGTGCAGAAGTTGTCATTGCAAATCCAGCTTGCTTTTGATTTAAAAAAAGCAAAACAATTTTCCAGTCTTACATGGTGTTTTATAGATAAATGTTATGATCACTCTAGCCTGGGGAGGGATGTGGGAAAACACACCGGGCGCAGCTCCATTCCCATATGAGTCCTTTCCATCAGAGCTGGCAATAACCCAGCAGCTTGCAGGGGTGAGAGAGAGAGGCTGTTTGTGGTCCCCAGTCACAGAAGGCCTGGGGGCTTCCCCTGTGTGTGGCAGGGCTGTGTCACATCAGGGGCCACATGCACCATCCTGTCCCTGTTTCTCCTGGGCAAGCAGTGCGTGGGAGTGCCTTTGCTGAGTGCAACTACCCAGGCTGAATATGAAGGTCGGTCCCACACTTGAACAGAGATTTGTACTTTGTTTCATTCTGTTTTGGTGCTGTGGTTTATGCAGTGATCAGTGTGGTGTTGGGCTGCACGTGCAGCATGTCCATCACTTGTACCAACAAAGACCATGGGGTGTAGCAATGAGAAATTTGGGCTTCTGTCACAAATTTACATCATGCTGCAGCGTGGTTGGTTAGCCATCTACAGTTCATAGATATGTTAGTGGGTCTGACTAGCATAAGCCTAATCAGAAACCCAGAACCAAGCCTTTCTGGACTCACAGAAGCTCCTATCTGATGCACATTGCTGTAGGTTGACACAGAATGTCATGTCAGGTGTTCCTAAATGTCCTCATTTGTAAATATCCACACGGTTGCTCATCAGTTGCTTTGTGTACCTCAGCCCTGGGTGTTCATGGGGAATGGCTGCCAGAGAGGACCGTGAAGCCCAGGATGTCACCTGCTGAGCCTGCACCTAGCCAAGCACTTAGACCCATCAGCTGCTGTGTCCACCAAACCAGCAAGTTCTCGGCACAGCCCCTACTGAAAATCATGGCACAGAGACCCCAGGAAATATCTTCAGGAAAGAGGACAGAGCAACCTGCACCCTTCCTCTTGCCCTCCTGGCACCAGGCAGGCTTTCCCAGAGCAGCCTCCAGTTCTCCTCTGCATCCTCCGACCTCTCTGCGGTCCTTGCTGAGGAAAGTGGTCCCAGTCTCTGAGCATCCAGGCAGATGGGCTCCTGGAAAACCCTGTCCAGAACAGCAGCAGATAGCAAGCAGGGCCTCTGCTAGATGGAAGGACATTTCCCTTGGGTTTTAGTGTGCTGGCAGGTCAGCTCTTTTCCCACATAACTCAGAGAGACAGCAATTAATTAGGGAGGGAACTCGCCTGACCCCATTGCCCTGGAGACACGCCCCTGTAAACATCACGGAGGGATCGAAGGGGCCACCTCTGACTTCCAGGGCTAGTATAAACAAAGGAGGAGATATTGGCAACAATAGCACATTCCCACATGGTGGCTGTGCAGCAGAGGCGGGGTGTGATGCACACAATAGCAGGCATGTTCTTAGCTGGCGGATGACTACACAGTATTTCTACTGGGGGTCTGGTCTAAAGCCTTTGCAAATCCTGGTGACTGCAAGGAATGTGTGAATATTTGGTGCATTTCAGTATCAAATCTTAAAATGTGAGCAGGCGATTCCCAGGGAATTCTCAGCGCTGCTGATTTGCTTCAATTCCTGAAGAAGTAGGGGTTTGCTCAGCACGGCATGGAAGGTATTCAGCCTTGAGCTCGATTTAAGCCTTAAACAGGATATGTGACATATGGACTATGTCAAACACTGCGAAGATAAATGCTTCTTTGTTCTGTGCAATTTTCTCTCTTTTAAAACTTCATCCTTGTTACACTGCTTTGATTAATCATAATATATTGTGGGAAAGCATATGTGTCTGTGAGGGAAGGAGAGAGAGTTATGTTGCCCCAAGAGAAAGCTGCATGAATAGCAGCGAGACCAACATGTCCCTCAAGAAGGAGGGGAAGTAGAAGACCCCTGAGAGATGTTACCAGGGGTTTTTTTAAGCTTTGCCAGACTTGGTAAACAGCTTCTCAGGCAAATTATGTTTTGTAGCTGAGGTCTTGCAGGCATGGAATAATGATGGCTTTTCTCCAAGTGAGGAGAAAACTGCATAAAGCTGAAAGAGGAACGGCTAACACTGGCAAAACACAAAGCCAGCTTGGTTGTGTTTTGTGCGTATTTTCTGAACAGATGAAAAAATGTGAAAAGTTTGACTCTCTGGATCTTCACTCTTGAACTCCTGGAGTCTCTTCCTGTAATTCCTACTATTCATACAACACCCTACCTCTGTTGTAGGAGACACCTGAAGTGGCACTTACCTCTCCTAACTTTGGTCCCTTTATGTGAGCTTGTCACCTGGACTCCTTTTGTCATAGCTGGAAGGAAATGGGCACTTTCAAGTTTTGAGGCACCAGACCTGCTTCAGCTGCCTGCTCTAGTGGGGGTTGAATGGTACCTGAAAGTGTCAATGTCTCCCCACCGATTACAAAACAAACATGACAACTGGCCACTCGTGGTGTGCCTCGCCAGCTCTGAGGTTCTCCTGCATCCCTTGGTAGCTGTATTTAATTACCTTGTGTTTGCTAACATCCCTTTTGGCATTCACGCTCCCAGCTCTTCATTCTCACTGTCTCGTGTCTGTGTGTTGTTCAGCATGGTTGACCAAACCTAGGCTGCTCCACAGAGCTCTTCTGTTGCACAAAGGCTCTCTGAGGGTCATGGGAGTGAGATGGGAGTTCTCTGCAGCTGATGGCACTGTGTGGAGGGCTGCAGCACAGCACTATGGCTTTTCTTCTGCTCCAGGACTGTCCATGGCAGCTGTGCCTGGCAACTCAGATTCCTGGGCCAGGCTCAAAAAATGACTCAACAAATTCATAAAACAACATCTACTGTAGGCTGCTAAATTTGAAGGTGCCACTTCTAGGTTGCGAAACCCTTGAGTGCAAAGAACTGGTGGTTGGAAGGTAACTGTGGGGATTGAGGTTATGCATTTACCCTCTTTTAGAGCTCTCTGTAGGGACCTGATGCTATTTGCTGGTCAAAACACGATGCTGAACTATATAATTCACTGGGAAGACCTGGTATGATTATTTTTCATTTCTCACTTTCAGAAGTGTCTAAACAAAACCTGAGGCAAACGACCTAATTAGATCTCTTTAATGGCACAATCCTGCTAAGCAACCTCAGCTTTTACTGCAGGTCAAGGGGCCTGATTCTGCTTCTATCCTCTGCACTGGCATAACTCATGCTGACTCCAGTGGTAGAGGGTGAAGCTTTAAATCTCTTGCAAACTGGATGCTGAGGAAAAACTGGGGGATGCTGTTGTTACCAGAGAGAAACTCATTAGGAGCTGCTTCAAAGAGCCAATTTCTCAGATAAATAAACACACAGAAATAGCCATTATATTGCAGGGGGTGAGGTTAGCACCCACACTTCTGCATTATGTATGATTTGTGACTGCTCTGGGTACAAACTCGCTTCTTGCTCTTCAATTAGCAAGCCCTGGCACTGGCAAAGCCACACAATTTATTGCTGCTGTAGAGGTTAATGGATCACTTTACATGTTGATAATGTCTTATTATTGCAATGGTTATTAAGAAAAACGTAACACAGGCACCAGGAGTCGATAGCAACTGCAAGAATGTTTGACTATGGCAGGGAGGGACTGCTGTGTGCATGGCTCACAGTGCAAATGGTGGTTGAAGAAAGTTCATCAAAACCATCTTCCTGCACCCCTTCTGTCTCCAGATTGTCCTCACTTCCAGATGTAAGGATGGCTACTGTTTACTAGTGTTGATGGCATGAGAAAATAGGAAGGTTAATGGTGTAATTGCACAAAGAATGGACAAATTTCACAGCTATCTATGTTAGAGCATACTAGGACTAGGTCCAAAGTCACACTTCATCCTTGGCATCAGAGATCTGTGAGACACTCATGGTTGGATTATTCTGCGATTGTGTGGACTTCTCTGGAGGGAAAAAATCACCAAACTGGGCTTCTGGAAGTTGTATTTCTACTCCTTTCTAAGTGAGAAGATGGGGGAGAACGCTGCTTAAATGGCTCCATGTTCCTCTGTCTCAGCTTCTCTATCTGTAACATAAAAAATTATCAGTGCGGATTTTATTGTTGTTTCACTATTACTAATAAAAAGCCAGGCCAGATAAATGCCCCTCTCTTCCCAGCTTAGTTTTAAGAGCTGGAATATGTGGGTATTGGTAGCTACCACTCCAAATCCTTACTGGGACATGATGGCCTTGTCCACCTCAGTGCCATCCCCACTGCCAAAGCCTACCAGGGAACTCTGACTCCTGTGGTGCCATGGCCAAGGGACCTGAACCTCATTTCAGACTTTTCAGTCTTAGTGTTTGAGTCCCTCTCGTTCAAATATCCAGCTTTATATCTGTCACGAGACAGGAGTTTGACTCAGATCTTGATTCCACTTCATCCCAGGTGATTTCCTCTGTGTGAGTTTCATGGCCTTGATATTTTGGTGTTAACTCTGACAGGACCTGACAATGGGGAGGGAGAAGAGCAGCTGTTTCTCTGGGTGGTGGAGGAGGAGGCTGGAGCATGGCAAATCTGGATTGCTACATCCACCTAGGGCAAAGCAATCACAGCTCCTCTCCATGCCAGAAAGCCCTCACAATTTCATCAGATAGTCTCATATACATACATGTATATGATATATATATATATAGATATTCAAAAATATATTTGAAACATTTTTATATATACATGTGTATGCATATACACATTAGTATATATTTTCTGTGGAGCGTGGCGGGAGGAAGCCTGAGGAGCCAGCTGTGGAAATTGATGTTTGTAGGAATGTAGAAGGAGCTAGGGAGTGTACAGTGGATTCGACAGGATGTGTTTGGATGGGGTCTAAGACCCCAAGAACCACTAGAGATAAATTGCCTGTTGTCTTCTAGGTGGTATCTGGAGTGGGCTCATGGTTTAAAGACTTCGTCTGAAGGGGTATTTTTCTCTCGGGACATCCACTACAGCTCCATCATGCCTATCCTCAGAATTCAGTCTCCTTTTTGAGGCCAGAGGATGTTTGACTACTTCAGGCTCACTTTCTTAACAGGATCAATATCCCTTACCCTGTTCACTTGAAAGTTTATTTTTTAGCAGGTCTAAATCCACATCCATAATGTAAGGAAAAGCATTCCTCAGTGGGGTAGGCTCCACAAGCCTTCTTACTTCCAACCCCTTCCAGACATCCCATGCAAAGTGCCCCATGCATGCTGGGCATGATATATCCCGGAGGTTCGCTCAACCTGTGCCTAAGGCAAGGCTTGGAAGGCAGCAAGGTTGATCCTGAGGTTTACCTCAAAGGTCTTCTTTCACAGACTGCACAAGAATAATTAGCGTGTCCAGAGGCAAGGAGGGTTTAGCTCAGGGATGCCTTTTGCAAGCTGTGAAACAAGGATTCAGAGCCTGCATTTCATACCCAGATTTCCTTTTCCCTGTAGCACACCCGAGGGACCTGCTGAGCTTGTCCCTGCACCGCCCCCCTCCTTTGGTCCCTGTCTCCCTGTCCAGCTTGTCCAGACAGCCAAGTCCCAGCTCATCAAGCGGCTCGGAAGCAGCCCGCCAGTGATGACAGCTAATTATGAAATGTCATGTCAGACTCTTCCCTTTTATCTCATCTCATACAGCCCAGCAAAGCTCTCCAGTGCCCTTTGGAAACAGGGGAAAGGAAGTGTCAGTGCAGCACCAGCTGCTTCTCTGATAGCGGGATGACAATGCGGGGAGAACACCACGTCCTGGAAGGAAGTGGCAGCTCGTGCCATGTAGATGCAAATCTCTGGTCTCCGCAAAATGAAAGAATATTTTAAAAAGTGTTCTCATGTAATACTAGCTTTCCAGAGGAAGTGTTTGACTTATCTGCTGGCAAGGCTTGCCATCATCTCTGCAAAACTGCTGACTTCACTCCAGGTGAGTTTCCTGCAGGAGAATTTAGTTAAAAAACCTTGTCCAGAGAAAAAAATGGCCCAACCCTATAGTTTTTCTTCAGTCTGCATTACTTGGAAGCCAAATTACATTAAGGTGTGTTAGTCTGAGCTATGTCTCAGGTTTCATTAGAAACTGGTGGCTGCTTCTTATTTGTTGTCTGCTATAACCTTTTACACTGTGACAAAATGGGCTTGATAGCTTAGTACAAGCTATTAAAGGGAGCTTTGTCAGGGTCCACTGATCCGGGAATCAGTTACTGTCCCTAAGGTCCAAGAAGCATTAAAAGTAAGTTTTCAGGAAAAAAAAGATAACTCAAGGCTCCATAGACCACAATTTCCCAATTTTTAAGTAATCACCTGGTCTGGAGCAGTGGAGGGCACCGAAGAATTGGAAGAGGAGCATTATGGTGACAGATGGCTTCGCTCTTTCAGCAATAAACCTGACACAGATGAAGATGCATGGCATGGAGCAGACTTCAAGATCATTCCCAGGAGGGTCCTGTTACCTGGCAGTCTGCCCACAGTGCATCCAGCCCCACCAGTCTGGCCCCATGCTCCCCACCAAAATACCCATCTTGCTGCAGCAAAACACTTGGTATATGACCTTGGACAAATCCAGCTGCTAGAATGCTCTGTAACAGCCAGAGCTTGACGTTTCGCCCTTCCTTCATACTGAGTTTTTTATTTACTTTTCTGTATCCAGTACATCCAGAGGGGTTTTTTAGCATTGTAAATGAATAGGTGGTTTAAGATCAAACACAGCAGCAAGGCAAGGTGATGTATGAGTAAAGCCTGAAAATTGTGCCTGAGAGTGGTGATTCTGCATTTGGCATATGATCTAGGCTACCCAAAATTCTTCCTGCCTTATTTCTTAGGTAGATTTTAGAAGAGCCCAGCTAGCTGAAAACATGGTTGCTCATAAGGGAGAACCATTTTCCTTGATTTGCATAGAAGCTGGATTAGACTCCCAGCCCTGAAGCAAGGCGTGAAGCCTGGACATGCTGCCCCGGGGTCGTACAGCCCCAGGCTCTGCAGAGCACACAGCTGTGACACTACTGCAGTGTCCCCTGCACAATGCTGCTCACACACCCCAGCCCCTGCAGACCCAGCTGTGCTCAGGAGTGGTACAGCATAGCACTGCACAGATATGTCCCTGCATCACAATTTCAGCTGTGACCACACTGTCCCAGCTGGGGATGTCTCACTGGGTTTCTGGAATTACAAACTTGAGAGACCAGTTCAGAACACAACCTGAGAAGAGCTCCACTGGTTTCACAAACTGAGGTCACCTGCACCTCTGGAGAATTTGGCCCACATTTTATTTGGCCAACTGTTACCCTCATTGCAAAAAACCACCAAATACCAAACCCAAAAATCTCATGAGGAGAGACATTTGGATGGAATCAAGGCATGGATATTAAAATAGACAATGGGACATGAAGAGCCAAGAAGATATGATTCCCTGTTTCCCTGTCTTACTGGGCTGTGTGGTTCCCAGCAAGACAGGAGTTTTTTCATGCCCTTCAAACATAATTAGACACGTGTAGGATTGTTCAGCCTCAGTCAGCCCTGGCTTTCTAGATGTTGTCAGTCTCTGAGACACTGCTTGGAGCTACCCTGTGACAAAATGCTTTAAGCACCCACTGTTCAATGACACCTGTCCCAGGAGGGTCTCAGTACCCCAGGTGTCAAACACCCAAGTCAGTGAAGCGATGCTGAGCTACAAACAGACCAAGAGGAATCGTGGTGCCAAGTTTATCCTACAACATTTGCAAATACTCCAAAAAAAGCACTGGCCCCTTCCCACACAGAATAACTTTCACAGCATGCTGTGGTCATGAGAGGCAGATGTTACATCTTTGCTTGTCATGGGGATTTAAATCCTTGGGGATTTTCTCTGGGATTCATGGTACTGAGAGCTGGGAAAATGACTTGAACCCAGAGCGGCCAATAATCATTAGGTTGACTCAGATATTACAGCCCAAAGAGTATTTCAGTATTTCATGCCCTGTGTAGAGGCTTTCACAGGGCAATCTCCAATAATGTCCATCTGCCCCTATTGCAGCCGCCTGGGCAAGGGGCAAAGGGACTTTCCAAAGTACTGAGGGGAGATGCCAGCACAAAGAATCTTGAGTCCATTTCACAGCACAGATGGACACCTCAATAACTGGAACGCAGGCTAGAAATCTGGCAAGATCCCCTGTTTTTCACTTCTGTGGTTGATGCCTAAGATTCCTTATCACTAGATCCTGAAATCTGAAATATTCGACTTAAGAGATGCCAAAAATCTTTTCTGAAAATTCAGAAGGTCACTTTCCATCTTATTTCTTATAGCCTGAATTCAGAGAGTACAGATCACCTTGGCATGACTTTTTTTCACAAAGACAAATGAACTGGCAATCCCTCACTATTGTTTTCAATCCCCTCCCCCCAAAAAACCTTCCAAAACATGACCAACTCCAACCTTTAGGCAAAACCCATCAAGCTGTGTTGGAAAAGGCAAGAATGTGTTTGGAAATGCTTTGATATTTTTAAGAAACTTTAAAATGAGATGATGCAGACAGATTCTTATCTCAGATGTGTAGAAGCAAATCATACATTGCTTCAGTGAGCTTTGATGGTTCCAAGGAAGCAATCCCAGATTAACACTGGTTTAAGTATTTGATTGATCCAGGAGTAATAAACTGGATTATATTGAAAACTCTTTTGCTTGTTCCTCCATCTCTTGCAAAATAACCCAAGAGTCAAAAATAATCTAATAGCAGACAAAATCCTAAAGTCAAGGACACTTGATGTCAAGCAATGCACAATTTAAATCTCTGTCAATGCAATAGTTTTACAGAGATATTCCTCAAACTCTCAAAATCTCTCCTCCTTTTCACATAAAAATTGTAGATGATACACAAAACCAGTGCAAAATCTATCCTGTCTTGGATCTCACACTATTCCAGTTTTGTATGTTATAGCTTGAAGAAGATGCCTAAACCACAAAATATTGGTAGAGCTGGATTTCACACAGTTTATCAGGAAATGTAAAGGAATTAAGTCAATGCAACACCTTGGATATGCCATAAAATTTGTATACTGCCTTCTGGACTATTGTCATCCCACTTTAAAAAGGAAATTGTGGCTTACTTACAAACACATCCATTAGTAGGTGCTCCAGTGTCACTTCAATATCCTCTAACTTAGCTGCTAAAGTCATTGTGAAGTCAAACAGAGGAAAGCTGTCAGAAGTTGCAATCCAAAGCGTCTGTGGCCAAATCTAATTCTCAAACTGTCACAAATGAGTTTCTCACAGAAAAGGAAAATCCAAGAAATCAAAACTTAACATCAGAGTCCAGATGATGCCCTGGACTCCGTGCCGGCTGTCAGTCCTGCTTGCAGGACTGAGGATTATTCCATGTGTGCAAGATGGGAGAGAAGCTGCAATGTGTGTGCTGCCTTCCTTTCAGAGCTCCCCAGCCAGAAGCATGGAGTTATATCTGGGAAACCACAACAGAGGGAGGGAGAGACACACACAGAGGGAGAGAGAGGGGAGGAATGGAATAAACTGCCTTTGACTATGACTGATATTTATAGGACTGCTTGTTTTTGACTCCAGTCCATTTCTCTGTTCATTTCTGACCTTTCACAAATGGCCCAGCACACTGGAGTGTATTGTACAACAGGGGCAGTGGGTCCCACAGAAGTTGGCTGTGACCAGTGCTGGGCCGATTCACACAAGCACTCCGTCAATAGCTCTTTGTCACAGCATACCAGGCTCTGCGCTGTAGCAAGTGACAGAGGAGAGCACAGACATGTAAAAAACAAGGAAACAAAAGTTGTTTGGATACTAATTTTTTCCTAAGAGTATTAATAGAGCCCCTTACCCACTCCCCAAGGCACTGGCGTGCAGTGGTGACTGCTGAAGTTATGTATGGAGGGGAATAACCCCAAATAATACTATAGGGTTTGACCCTGCAAACACCGCTTCTTACACATACTCCCACCACTCAACCCCTTCAGCTCTGCAGTATCTCTGTCCCCTAAGCACTGCTCAGGACTAGACCCTTCCTTTTATTGTATTTATGGAAAGTTTAAAACATGATCCCAACTGCTTGCTGTTCCTCTACACTTAACTCAATGGAGAAAAGGTTTCTGCTTGCTTAGCACTTTGTAGCTCTCACAGCTACATGGAGTGGGAAGGTACTGATGGACATGACCCAACCAAAGCAAAACCCAGTAGAGGTTCTCTTCAAGGATTTTTCGTAATGTTAACTGGAACCAACTAGAAAGGAAACTGAGGCACAAAAAGGAGAAATACTGACAGTCTTGATATGGCCAGGACTGGTGCCAAAGTCTTCTGCATCCTAGGCAGTGACAGGTTCATCAAACTACCTTTCATGATGTTCACATTGCTCAGCCAAATTATTTTTTATGTATTAGACATGTACCCACATAGCTTGAAATCTGAGAGTGAAACCTTGCATGTGATGCTGGGAAAAAACATCCACAAGGCTGCTCTAAAGGTTTCAGAAACTGAAGACCAGTATTATTTATAAAGGTGTGAGATGGATAGAGTTGATGGAGCTTAGAGGGACCTCTAGTCATAAATTCCAACTAAATGTTCTCAGAGTTATAGCTGAAATCACATTTTCCGACCTGTACCATCAGCATTGGAACAGGAGCTGCCTCTGATGGCCGAGTTTTAGTAGACAACAACATGATGGACCATTTGGGACATGTTATGATGGATGGTTTCAACAGCAAAGGAGGACATGTCATTCATTTTCCAGCTGGACCAACTCTCATTCACACATGGCCCTACATCAGATAATAGGTTGGCTGCTCCAGAAGTAAACCCAGCACGAGAAGCTTGTCTACTGCAAAAAAGCCTGTTAATCATTCATGTGTTGCCCTTTCATTAAAGCTTTGACAAAGTGTCTTCACCAGTATGAGTGGAGGGGTGTTTTAATGAGCATGGATCAAAACAAAGAGGAATACATTTGGAGGGAAGGCAGTGGAAACCCAGGGAACCAGAAAGCAGTAAGGCAACGAGCGAGCTGGGGTGCATGGCCACAGGTATCACTGCAGACAGGATTTCATGTGCTTTGCTCTCTAGGAAGTGTTTGCAGAAGAAGACCTGGCTGCTGGTAAGGTCTTCATCCTCTCCAGCATGTGTGGAAATTCAGAGATTCCAGGAATCTATGGATTCTACACAACCAGGCTGGGTACCAGACACATGACTGGCCTTCTGCAGGTCCCTGGCCCACAGAAAGCAGTGTTTGGGCTGTGTCAGATGAGCCAGCACTGGTCCAGATGGACTGAATCATGCATTTATCTACCTCTAACTGACCCAACTACTGTCCAACAAGTCTGACCACAACAAGAACTTTACTGGAATCAAACATGTGATCGCTTCTGTCCTCCCCACCCCATTTATTGCACAAAGGCTAAGTGTTAAAAACTGAAATATGAAATTAAAGATTCTTTTCTGTAGGCTCCCTCTGTGCAATAGCACAGGGCAAGCGTGTCACTTGTGCCCCTTGACTGTCCCTGTAGCTGCATTGTGTTGGTTACAGAGATAAACAACAGGAGACATCTTCCAGGGTCAGAACACAGTGTCCATGTGACAGACGCCGACTCCAACAAAGGCTCATTTTTGTCTTCACAAAGATGAATTTCAAGATTATTTCAAAAGTGATGGAGAAAACAGTGTCAGGCACAAGAAAGTGGCTTAGGGGTACATATAATGCCTTCCCTGATGCCCACTCAAGAAACACCTGGCACTAAAAACACCACGTGCTCCATTGGCGATGGCAAGGAGGATGAATGGATTCCCAGGTTCTCACCCAGGCTCAGCTTTACATGGTCTGGTATTCCATTATTAAAACAGTACAGATTGGTATAGCAGCTCTTAGGCTCTTGCAGTTGCAATATTCAGCTTAGCAATTCTCCTGCTGGTCAATATTAACTGTCTGTAGAGATGGTCAGAAGTTTGGGTAAAAATGATCTTACTGGGAAAAGTTGCTTTGCTGAAAGTGCTGTGGAATTTTCCTGACACCGAGACTGCAGGGCATTTTGTACTCAAAGGTATATCTCATTCCTTTTTTCCTTCAAATTCCTATAAAATTTCCGATTCAAAGCAAAGCACAATGGGAAAAAATCTAAAATATAGAAAATGTGCAGAAAAGAAAAAAGAATCACATTGTTCCAGTGATAACCGAAGCAGTTGGTGTGGCTGTGGTAAAATTATATTAATGGTGGAAAAAAAGGCACCAAAGTGCAGAAATTTGTTTCACTCAACCCCTTGAAAAAGCAAATAGCAGAAATCAGAGTCACAAAATCAGATCTAAGCAGAAGAACTTCTTCAAACACATAAAATCTCTGAATTTATCCCATTGGATCTCTTCTAGTTTTCACTTCAATGTTGCTTACCCCAAGTGACCTTTTTTATGGAGATAGCCTCTCAAATGCAGTAAACAAGAAACAGAATTTCTCTGAGTTCCCCAGGGATTATTCCCCAAACCTCTGTGCATGTGCATTACAGGAACACACAGAAATGAGATCACATGTGACAATGAGAAGCTCTAACCTGGTTGATTCTTTAATGCAGTAGGTCCAAACAGTTTCTTTATTAAATCATTATTTCCAGCTTTTCTAATTTCTGAGAATGTATTACTTGGCCTTTGCAAGCATGAGACCTCTTCTATTTAAAGCAGAGCATCCATCTGACAACACACCAAAGTATTTGTGCAGAACAGGATGTTCTTCTACACCCACATTTTCTCCTCACTTCCTTCCTAGTTTTCTTCGACCATTTGGGAATAAGATACCAGAAAAGAGCTCAAAAGGGGAGATTATTGTAGCATTTTTGCCAAAATGAGATTTCAGCAAAATGTGCTGTTTTTCAAAAGCCGGAATGTTATCTGGGGACACACTGGATCCCAGAATTGTTTTCCTAGGGGAGTCCCAGGGGTGAGGGTGGTTGTTGATGGTAGGAAAGAGTTGCCTTGCAAGCGCTGGCTTACAAAGACAGGGGTGTAACAACAAAACAAAAAGTTTACCAAGTAAGGCCAAAAGTTGACAAGAAAGGGTTAACAAGCTGATCTGAGTTTAATTAGTACCAGGAAGTTATGTTTGGGCCAGGCCAGGTGGCAAAGATGGGAGCTGAGGAGTCCAGGGAGAAAAGGAGGCTATTTGTCCATGAGGCAAAGAATATTCCTGGGTCATGGAGCGTGCTAGGAAAGGCCTCCTGGCTCTCCTCCATTGCTCTAGCCAAGGGACCAAGGCTTCAGTCATGAACATGTGTGACAAATATGGGTGAAAGTCCATTCTGGGCAGTGCCTTTGCCATCCCACAAATGTGGGATGGGCTCCCATTCAGCTGTGGCAAGTCAGGCTGTCTTTCTATGCATCCAGCAGAGAACTTTTATGAACTTTTTTGCTTGAAATAATCAAAGTGAGGATTTGAAGATGAATCCTTTTGATCTCCTCCACAAGTTTTTCTATGCTTTCTCCTCTTGAGTTCAACAAAGCATGAAATTGTTCTCTTTGGGGCAGGTGAAGAGGGACATCCCATCCTCTTGGTAAACTTGGATAACAGGGAACCATCAGCTTCCAAAACCTTCTTTCCATCTCCAGTTTTTCTTCCCACACAAAAACCTGGATGCAGGAACTGATCAACCTGGCACCTCCAGGTTGGATTGTGCTAATTCACTGAATCTGGAGCTGAGTCTGAAGCCTATCAGGTTCCAGCTGGCCCAGGGCACAGCCATCTGCCCTCACCTTGGTTCATTGTGCTGTAAGTCAGCCCCATTCTGCAGGAGCTTTCAATGTCAGCTGAAGGCCTTGGTGATAATTATCCATTGACTTAATTAAAGTGCTGCATCAAAGGCTGGACATCAGCCTATGGCTCCACCTAAAATCTCTGATCCAGGATGAAATGCAACAGCCTCATCTGATGAAGGCATCCAGCTGTGAAGTATCTCCAGACATGCAAACCTTGAGTCCATGCAGTCAAGGCAACGAGCAGGGAGATGATTTTGAGTTTTCTCCAGGGGTGTGGGTGAGGACACTCACTGCTTTACCTATTAACAAGCAGTCTGTGAAAGAGGGACAGCAGTGAGAGAGCACAGTTTGCAAGTGATACTGTGGTATTCAGGCTAGTGAGAACAAGGGCCTACCGAAAGATATGATGAGACTAAGTAAATGAGCAATAAAACAGCTAATTAAATTTAATGTAGCCAAATGTGAAGTAATGTTCATGGCAGGAAAAATGTTCTGAACTTCACATATAAGATTATGGGCTCTGGGCTCACTCAGGAGTAAGATATTTGGATTATAATAATTCTATGAAACATCAGTTCATTGCTCAGTAGTGGTGGAATAAGCAAATAAAATATTAACATTTACCAAGGGGCAAGTAAAAGAGACTATTAATATGCCACTGAATCAAACCAGGGTTCACTTATGTCTTCAACACTCTCTTTTGATCCCTTTATCTCCAGAAAAGACATAAAGAAGAGGGGCAGGATTCAAGGAAAGACAATAAAAATGATTACATGTAAGAATAATGGCTTACATAAAGAAATGACTGAGTAAGCAAAGTGGACTCTTTGGTCTAGGGGGAAAAAATATGGAGAAAGAGACTTACAGAATGATGGTGAGTAACATGGAGAGGGCAAAACATTCCTTGCCTTCAAGAGCATCTCCCCATCCTAAACTATGTGGGACAAGCCTGCAGGTACACAGTGCACTGCCAGGCAGGGCTACAACACATCTGGGGCTGCTGCATGGGCCAGCTGAGATCCCACATGTCCATCAGTCCTCTCACCAGTAATGGGACGGAGGAGCCACTGCTTGCATCTGAGGGGTTTGCCAGGCTGGGGCTGGCCCGTGCTGCCAGATGAAGAATGAGCGTGGGAGTCCCATTCCTGACCTCTTGCCCGCAGTGGGATTGACACAGCTCCATAACGGAGACAAAAATGCAGCTTCCACACGACAACAAGATAAACGTTTTTATAAGGAAGTCTCCATATGGGAGACGCCAGCAGCTCTGAGGTATTGCGGGCATGAAAAACAATGACCAGAGTCCTGCTGCCCTGGCAGGTTTAGCACCAAGGCTTGTCCCAACCCTTTTACAACCTTTAACAGGGACATTCCTGTTTGCTTTATGAAGTGAGCTTAGAGTCAACAAAATGGAGCCTGGATCATCCTGCCTCTGAGGAGTCCCAGGTGCTGCAGAGCACTCAGCTTTCAAGTTAAAAAAATGTGGCTATAATTTATATTTTATTGTCACTATATTCAACCAACATCTCATCTTCTTCCTGGGCATAGCTGCTGCTGGCTGACTTTTTTCACTGTCCCCATTGCATTGCTTCTCGTGGGTGGTCTCTCTCTCCTTGATGGCCTCCCACAGCTCTCTGGAGCTAAGACGTTGTATTTTCATGATTTAACTGGGTGTCCTAAAAGCCACCCTTTGGCTAAAGGAATCTGTCTCCTGTCCCTCTCACATGCACTTTCATTTAAAGGCCACTCTCGGCAAGGGAAGGGAAACCTCAAGTTTTCTTTCTTACGGACTTCCCCCAGGGCTAAACCAGCCACCCAAGGATGAAGGAGCCGTTTTGGCACAAATAAGCTGAGTGGGTGCTGTTCAGATGGGTTTTGTCTCTTTCAAGTGGAGAGAGACGGCTGGGGTCATGGAGAACATGGAGAACACAGAGGAATCAGTCTCCTAGGCTGGCTGTGCATGCCCAAATCTGCCTTGCATGGCAGCAACCTGCATCACAATCCACCTGCCTGAATCAGAGCAATAGAAATGCACCTTTTAAATGCTGTTGATAAACCCTCCCCTTTTCTAATCCCACTTCCCACAATTCAGCGTCCCACTGACTTCTTCCCTTGCTTTCCTAAAGCATCATCCATTTGTCTCTGGGGTCTCCCATGTCTCAAGGTGACCTGCTGGGCAGGGCTGCTGCATTTCCCTGGGAGATGGCTGAGCCATGCATACTCTTGGAGATGTCCAGATGCCATTGAGCCACATGAGCCTATTATTTAGCTCGCTGTGAGGGATCCCACTTCAGCTTCCCCCCTTGATGTAGCAAATCAGCTGCATTATTAAAATGATTAAAAATAGACTGAGCTTGCCTGAGACTGCATCTATAATGGATCAATTGCTTTTTATACATTTTTTGGCTCCCTACAGTGCTGCTTTGTCATGTTGCTTTTACTTGGTGGGTGAGATCTTGAAATAATAGGCACATTCAGGAGATATAAATATAGCTGTTTATTGCCTTAAAATGGGTCTGCAAACAAATCACAGTCTCAGCTTCAGGTATTTGGAAATTGAATCTTCCTCTCTGTCCCTTCCCTTTTGGACCTGAGTCAAACACTGGACTTTGCAGCTTGGCAGCTGCTTTATCTTACTTTATCATAAGATATAGGCACTAGTTCTGCTGCACAAAATTCAAATCCTCATTTGCTGTTGATTTAAGAAGACCTTGATGCTAGTCTGGATTTGATTCCAGGAAGAAATAATGTGGAGTTACCATTGAAAGGCTGCAGCACAGTGAAATAAAAATAAATGCACTGCATTGTGTAGCTTAACGGGGTGCTAATTTCTTGGGAGCGCATAAATAGGAGGCACAGAGCACATCTGTTTGCTGGCATTGGGTTGGGAAAGTGCAGGGGAAATTTGGAGCTCTGTCACAGGGACAGGCTGAACTTTGTTCCCATGTCTCACAGAACTGCACAAAGTCTCCTCTGTAGAATTGCCAGTTAATTAAAAATGATATTTATGGTACCCTGGAGATGCATGCTCATAATTCTGCTTTTAGCATTTCTACAAAGTCTGGCACAGAAAGAGGGCTGGGGCCCTGGCGATGCAAACAGCAGCTCCCATCATCACGCTACCCCTGTGGCTGGAGTCCACACAGAGGGGCTTTGGACTGCCAAGGCCATTTCCATCACACTGTGTTTGCTGATGGGTTTTATCACCCACATCTGCTGCAGTGAACATGGGACACCCCTCCACCTCACGCTGAGATTCCCAGGTATGTTGGAAGCAGAAGTGAATTAACCTGCCTGTGGCAGATATGATGCTCTCTGCTCACAAGTGCCGCTCACAGAGAGATACACAGAAGCACAGAGGAACCCAATGAATCCTAAAGTACCAAAATAACAACCTGTGCTCAAACCTCTGGACTCCACATCCCCTTGTCTCCTTCCTCCTCCATCCAGCACTGCTCACAGAAATTATCCTCAGGCACTTCCAGGGTATCTCCCTGGCACTCTTTGTACAGCTGAGCATTTAGAAACACTTGCAGTGTTTCGTGCTATGTGATGCATGGGCTTTTGGACAGCAGAGCTCGATGTCTCAAGGATAGACAATGTCCTGAAACTCTAGACATGCACAGGATAAAATAATGCTGTAGAGGCGATGGAGGACAGAGGCAGCAGGGAGATCTTCAGTGATTTTATCTACCCTGTAAAGGCAACTGCTCTGCAGAGAGTCAGAGAGAGAAAGAGGTTTCTCTAGAGGCAGATTGGAGCAGAAACCTGTGCCCCTGCTGACCACGGATGGGGATTAGGGAGGATGGTTTTTCAACCTGCTCCCAACTGACCACTCTCAGCAGACCCTGGGGCCTCTTCTTGTTTTTCTAGCCTGAATTTGAAGAGACTTAATGCAGTGAAGCAACCTCTCATTTCACCTGGACAGAGGATGTCCCAGAGGACTTCATCCCCCAGCAAAGAAGTACCCACCTCCCCATGTCATGCTATCCCCCTCCCTTCTCCCTCTTCAAAAATTTCATCTTCAGGAAACTCCTACAGGAAGTCCAAAATTAAACTTTACCCCACCATCCCAGCCCTCCACATCCCCTGGCACCCACCCCCACCCTGGTGCCAGCAGCTCACCTTTGGCAGGGGAGTGCAGACCCTGAGTTCGGCTGGCACCCGCGGTGGGGGTCTGCAGAGCCGCGGGAGCTTGTGCCTCATCCTTGCATATTTTTTCATATCCTTTTTTTGGTAAAGATAAATCTCCTCTTACGGTGTGTATCCAGCTGCTGGCAGCATGTACTGATAGCTGTTAACTTGTCCTAAAGGCTGGACACTGCAAGTGCTCTGCAGTGAGTTGTTACAAGCTTGCTAAGAACAAGTTTCTGTAATTGAATATTTAGCTGTTATTATATGCATAAAGGTTCTATCCCGATACCACTGGAAACAATAATAAAAATCTCATTAACATTTTATTACCAAGCCCTTCCCTCTATTCCTTTTTACACACTGCCAGTCAGTTCAAAAAGGATGGCATCTTCTGATGGAAAAAAAAAGATGATGAAAGCTAGAGAAACTCCTTGACACACTCCTTTTGGCTTTATGTGTTTCACTTTGAATTAGGATGCCAAACCAGGAGAATGACACTGCAGACTTCTGAGGAATTAAAAAAACATGAATCAAACCTCAGCATGATTTTATTTGCTAAAAAATAAATCCTCCAACTATGGAATCCAAAAAATAAAATACTGCTTTGGCTGTTTCTCATGGCCTCCTAGATTTTTTATACTTCATTGTACTTTAATGTTCCTCCCCAGGACAATGAAGGCTAAAAAACCTTTTTTATGACTAAGTCTTCTGAGGCCAGATAATCTCTTGGTTGAAGGAGTCAAGGCTTTAGGAAGGGTCCAGGGAGTGTGAGAATCTCAGAGGGATACCATTCTCCATGACTTGACATGCAGCTCCCCCCCAAGTTCATTTCACCCTCTGTGATCTCCCTGCAGTGGGGATATCTTGGTTTACATGGGCCTCACCTGGCAAAGAGCCAGAGGACATCTTCTTCCCATCATCACAAAACCCACCAACATTCAGCTGCAAGTAAGGCTGGAAATCATGGCAGAAATCACCAGTGCACTGCCAATGCCCCCACACAACCAAAATATTTCCCGTACGGTTCCAGGGATCAGACTGGAAGACACACCAGGTAAAGGTGAAACACCTGACAATATGACTGGGGGAAATGACTGTCCAATCCCAAATTGGAGTGTGGCTCACCTCTGAAAATGCAGTCAGCTCGCACAGATCAGGCACTGGGGAGACTGCAGCACTTCGATCAGTGCCATTGCTGTTATATCCTCTCCCTACCCTAGCATGACCCCAAAGAGGGCTGACCTCCAGAGCCAAGGGACTGACCAAAGAGAAATGGAGTTCTCCCTCCCTGTCCCAGAAATGAAAGCCTGGCTTAGCATGCCATAAAAACAGCTTGAAGAGGCCACAGTCTCATCCATCATGGTACTTTGCCTCAGCCATGGAACAGAGATGACAAATCTGTCAGTGATTGCACTCCATTACATTCTTGCAAGATTTCCTGGCTGCCTGCAGAGTAGATGTCTTTGCTCTGGTTTTAAAAGATTTTAGGTAAAACAGCCAACAGCTCTGACAGCAGCAGCCTGGTGCTCTGGGGTCTGACCCATTCCTAGTTCTGTCCTTTGGATGTACAAAGGCGTAGGAGATGGAGAAATCACTACTTTTCTGTGTCATAAGAACATTTATCAGGAACATACCTGTTAAAAGTATATGGTACCTTGTGGATGCTAAAAGGCAGGACCAGAGGAATTTTCTAGCTGCTGAAGCATTTTGTGAAGTTTTTCTTTCTCATGCTTTAGCTGAGAAACAGTGAAAGATGGTTTTGTAAACTAATTCTGTATCCTGCACCTGGGTTTGTTTTCCAGCCTTGTTTTGGTACTCTGGAAAAAATATTTTGAATGGGTGTTAGAGAACCTCAGCCAATCGCTCTAGGGGGTGGCTGGTAAAGGGACCAATCACATCATGCTCTCTCATGTACAAAAATATATGACCTAGCTTGTAAATAATAAAATAATTCCTTTCCTTTTCTCCTTGGATTTGGATTGTGTCTTTTCTCGCCGGTTCTCAGTAAAACAGTGGCAGTACCTGCTCCCTGCACTCCTTAGCAGGAACCTTACTGCCAAAACAAGCTCTAGTGCGTACAGTTGTGGGACCCAGACACTGTGGATCAGTGGGTGCCTGGCTGGGGATGTGGTGTTGGGAGAGCAGAGTAGAGCTGAACCCAGAGACACCAAAACAGTCCCAGGAAACCAAGGGGAAACCAATGGCTGCATGCATGGATGAACTTGCAGTAGTAACACAAGTCAACTCCAACATCTGAAGAGCATCTGTGAAGCAGGACTGTCTGAAAATGCCCCACAGGCAGTGCTGGAAAGCAAAACAGTTGCAGAGAATTCATTGCTTATGGTATGGGAGCTCACCATGCTTAATAAACTTGCTTCCTGTGAATGAAAAAGACAAAAAGGCCCTGTCTGCCACTTCTTTCTCCTGGCTCCCTATTTCTAACAGTCTTTTGGAGCTCAGCAGGTTGAATGTCACATGTTTCTCAGCAGCTTTCTGCCTGCCTTTCCCCTGTTTCCCACGTGAAGCAGCACTCAGCCATCCCCGAAGGCTCCTGCCGAGGCTTTCTGCCCCAAATCCCTGTGCCCAGAGCCAGGCTGCTCACTTCGCCTCTTTCTCTCTCAAAGTCAGCCAGTGCCTGAAAATGCCCATGCTTTCCTCAGTGAGTTCAAGAGGGGACAAACAGAAAACGCTTCCAGGGATGTGGAGATAAAGCTAATGGTCGCTGCGGGGAGTGACAGGTTTGCTCTTGTGGGATGCTCTGACAGATCCATCAGGAGGCACTTAGCCATAAAACCCTGAGATCTCTGCAAGGGAACCCCTGTCCTTCCTCTGTGTTTATGCTGCTCTGAATTGCCTAGTTAATGCAAGAGCAAAAAAAAAAGGGAAGGTAATGGGCCTCTTTAGAGGGGTTTTAGGCACTTAGTGGGAAGCAGGAAGCCAGGGCCTGTATAATTAAATTGCTAATCTCTCACCAGGTCTGGCAGGCTACATACTCTTATTAAAAACAGGTTTAAGCCCCACAGCAATTTTTGTTTCAACTCTGGGTACAAGCCAGCATCCTTAATTCCTTCAGCCCCAAAATGCTTCTAACCCTGCCCTTCATTAGAGCACTGTGCTCTAGCAAAGCCCAGACACCAGACAGCTTCAAGATGACCCTCTTCCTCCTTGAAAAAAATATTATTAATAGGATGAAGGTGGTTATGGTCTCTGCTGAGGCACAGTCCCTCCTGAGGCTCCTCTCTCAGCAATGTTTATTCACATTCTTTTTTTCTTTCCTTTTTCCGTATCTAAGAAGTCACATCAGGGACCCCATCGACCCCAGCAGTGCATTCCCTGGGTGTGAGGTGTCACACAAACACCCACAGAAGGGTTTTCTGGCTGTCTCTATACCTTTGCACACTTTATATACCATAAAATAAGTACAGAGCCCCAGATGTCATTCTGGCCTAGTCCAAAGAAATGGAGAAGGTTGGGGGGGCACTGGGAGAATGTTGGAGCTGAAATATCTTCCTCACTGATACATCCCTTCTCCTCCAGCAATCATATCTAACAAACAGACAGACAGCTCTGGCAGACTACTCTTGTATTGCTGAGGAAAACAGGCAGGTGCAGAGGTATCAGATGGCATGCTTGGTTCATTCATCACCTAAGGAAAGCCACCAAAACAAAAAGGAAATATCCCCATTCTTTTCACCACCCTTCATATACTTCAGTGTTTATAATTCCCTGTGTCATTTTCTCACCTGCCTGGAGGTTGGGAGGGAGAGGGTGTCCTGAGGAGCACTGTCACACTGCTCACAGCCACTCCCCAGCTCAGCTCCCTTGAGAGCGGCTTGGCTCTGAGCCTGTGCTTCATTAAAGCAAGGGGCAGCGGCATGAGGGGAAGGGGGGAAGAGATCCAGGAGGGAAGAGCAGCCTGGAAATCAGCTGCTTATCACTGTCTGTGGGGGATGTCCCCAACAGTTACATGGGGCTGTGTGTCCACTGACCCTGATGGGTATGGCAGGGGAAAGTGCTCTGATCAAAGGGCTTGGAGAGGGGAAGATTGGTGGCATGGGATGGTGAGAGACGTCTAAAGATTAAAAAGCACACAGCATGGAGATGTCGCATGCACAAAAAAAGCAAGAAGAAAACACTTAAACAAGCAGCCTAATGGCTGGGAGCACATCCCTGGGGATCCCTGCTGCTCTGGGATTGTATGGCAAAAGCCTTCCACACCACTTGAGCAATCAGCTGAAGTATGTGAAAATACCACTTGACGTCTGTGGAGGACGGTTGTGTCACAGTAAAATTGCTTCCCCTTTCTGGAAGGTGCATGAGACCCTCCAAGGACAGGATTTGGGCTGGGTTTCATCAGCACATCTACTGAACTGACCCTGGACCTGGGTGGTGGAAAGATCAAGGAGCATTTAAGCCAAGGGAAGAAGATCTGTTTGTTCTTTGAAACAACTTTCTGATGTTTGCAGACATTAAAATGTATGTTCCACTTAATTTCAAAATGATGTCTTGGTGTGCTCCAACTCAAGCACCAAGGACATGCAAATTTTATTTTTGCCACTGCAGCAGTCACCTGTCACTGGTTAAATCATCATCAAATGTTTCAGCTTTTCCCTCAAGAAAGGAGATGCACTGCAAGAGCAGAAGTTATCATGGCTTAACAGATTACTAGTCATCAGCTTGAAGATGTTTACATGCTTCCAGCAAATTATAATATAAAGCACATTAATTTAAATTAAGAGTAACAAGTAGCTAATCTGTGGTAATTCAGTCACTTGCAAGAGTCTCTGCATACCCTTGGTTTATGTGATGACTCTCACTGGGTTGAGGGAATGGGGAGACATTTACACACAAGGAGCATTTCCCTTTGTAGACTACCTAGAAAAATATTTTATGATATTTTTAAACCCATCTATTGAACAAAAAGAAGATTCATAGCTTTAGGATGACTGGCCAGTTTTGACAAACTTGTGGTGGGATGGTTTCTATGAGCAGCACAGGAATTTTTTTCCCAAAACAGGTGAGAAATCAGTGCTCAGCAAATGGAGAAGGACAGCAGCAGAAATCTTGAGTATGTTTCTCCCACTTCTCTAGGACAGTCTGCCACTTGCTTCTCACCTACTATAATTGATCACTTTTTCCTGTTCTGCCTCCTTTTTCTGTGTGTTTTCTCCCCAACTTGTAAGTTTTTGGTTTTCCTTCAAGTGTGAAAAATGAAAAGGGATGGGGGAAGGCAGCACGCAGGGTTGCTGAAGAAAGCCTTTCTCAACCAGTTGTAAAAACCACCTTCTGAGAAGAACACCTGAGCTCAGTTGAACAAGAAACACACCCAGACTCTTGATGTGGTTGCCAACCCTTAGTTATTTTGACTCTGTCATTTACATTCAGACTGATCATGATAAATGCTGAGAATCTGCATTTCCTTAGAGCCTCTCTGGGAGCTGGGACTAAGCACACCATGGACTGAGGTCTGAATGCATTGCAGTAGCTTCTGGTCCACACAACTTCTAAGAAAAAAACCCAAGATCTGTGGCTTCTCCTAATAGTTTTGTAGACTTCTTGGGATCTGTGGATCCCAGAGAAGCAGCATTTGTGTATCTAGAAATGTGTGTCCTAAAGACAGTATATTTGAACAGGTTTATTATCATTTCCTCCACAGAGCCAGCTGAGTACAGCTCTGCCCATCCCATTCCCTGTGCAGTGCTGGCACTGGGCACAGTGCAATGCCTGCTGTGTGCCATATCAAAGGCATCTGTACTTCAGAGCGGGGCAAGGGGAATGTATGCTCACTGACTTATGTAGCAACCCACACTAAGCTTTAATCACAGGCTCCCTATACAGGTAGGAAGCAATTTCTTATGCAGTGGGATTCAATGGACAAGGAGTGTTCAGGCTGGGAAAGATGACAGAGGGGAGATATGATCAAAGTGTATGAAATCATGAAGGGGAAAGAGATGGTGAATAGATAAGGATTATTTATTTTTTTTAAAGTTATTTTATACGATTACACCAGGACTAAGAGCTATGCACTGACACGATGACACTGCAGATTTAGAAGAAGAGAAATCTTTTATTTGAATAGCTTATGGTGAAAGTAGGGAAAATATCACACAGAAAATTCCATAAAGGATTGTTAAACTTGGTGAAGTCAGGAAGTGGCTAAACTGATGACACCTGGGCAGTGGGAGGATGTACTGTGGAAACATCTCTCCAGCCTTGCCTTGCTTTACACTTCTCCCAAGTGTTTGTGGCTGGCTGCTGTTGGTTTTGGGGCAGATGGACCTTGGTTTGACCTAGTAGAGCTATGATGTTGTGTTACAGGTCATGTTATCTCACAGGGAGAGTCCTCCCAGGTGTGATTCAGCACAAGATTGTGCTGCAGCTTTGCCTTCCCTCCCTCCCACACCCTGCCTGGACTGCAGAGAAGCACAGGGAAATCACAGTCTGTTTAAACACATGTGTTAGAAACCTGAAGCTGCTTAGTTTAAATGTCCCCTTTTCTGGGTATGATCTGCAAAAAAAGCAAAAGCAAGTGAGGTGTCTAAACCCCACTGCTTTTAAGAGGGTTTAGATGTGCCTAATCTGCTTAGATGTTTTTAATAATCTCTCCAGGCACCACCATGAAATCTCTGTGAAGATCAGGTCTAGATTGATTTCTTCCCTTTTATCTTCTGATGTTCAGGTAATACTTGAAAAATGCCTTGTGACCCATAGATAGAAGTTGTAGTTTCTCCACAATTTGCAATCAATATTAATGAAGCTTTTCAAGTGTTAGATTGCATGGAAAAGACATATTTTGTCTGCAAGAATTATTTCAGCAAGCTTCCTTTCCACAGGTTACAGACAGTGAACACATTTGGTGCAGCAAGACCTGCTGGTGCTGCCTCCATCCATCTCTGACCTTTCAGGCTGTTTCTTATGCCTCTTACCTGCCCTACCTTGCACAAGAAAGTTGAGAAAAGAGAAGCTTTCAAGCTCGGCTGGGCAGATTGCACGTAACCATGGCGGGCTCCAAACAGAACCACAGTGCTGGAGACATAAATCAGGTCTGTAACATGAGGCCACTGGAGGAGAACTCTTATTTTATGTACTCAACCTGTATGCAGGGTTCATTTCAACATGACCCTGGTGTAACTCGCTTTATCAGCTGTAAGGACAAGCTCACCAGCTGCACATTATGTTCACACTCCAAGGCCATTGGAAAAAGCAAGCAAAGCCCCAGAGCAGGCCTGTGGGAACAGACTAAAAAAAGTCCCCTCTAAATAAATTGCCCTGCCTGCTATAAAACCGAAAGGATTCGTCTGGGATGGATAGAAAATCAAACCATTTATTTCAAAGTAAAGAAATAAAATCAAGCTAAAGTCTAAGATGAAGAGTTTTCTTCATGGTTTACATTTTTCACATTGAAATGCAAAAATGGAGCTTCTCTGGTTTGTCAAAAAAAAAAAAAAAAAGGGGGGTTCCCCATTTTTATAGCAGAAAACATTAGCTGAATTCAGCTTGAGTCTGTGAGTAGCTTCAGTCCGCCTGAAGCAGCATTTTTTAGCAAATAAACTATTCACCTGCAAAACATTATCTAGTTCTACCCCAAATGTTCTTCCCATTGCTTTAAAATACCCTATTTATAGACAAAACTATTGTTGAGCACAGATTTAAGCTGTTGTGTTCATTGTCTGGCACAGCATCTCCTTGGGAAAGCAAACCAATTAAGCTATTCCATTTTGCAGCCTCAGTGCCTGTTTGTGCAGCTACTATGCTGTGTAAGGGACCACAGTCTTATAGTAGTTGACAGATATGACTGCACTTCTTGTAAGCAAATGCCCTGTTCTCAGTAACTTTGAGGTATAAAATGGTCACAAAACAGCTTAGGAAGGCAGGAACAGCTGAGATCAATGGAGCATCCTGCATGAAGGTCTCTGCCAAACCCCTGTACCAAAAGCTCCCTCCCAAAAGCCCTACCAGGCAGTAAAATAAAAGCATTGTACCTAACCCCTGTTAGTAAGAGGTAGCTTCTGGGCTGAAGCATGGGGAACTATGTCCTTTTCAAAATTGTCATAATACAGCCAAAAAAAAGGGAAAAAAAGATAAATTGAGGGGAGAAATAAAAGCATTAATAGGAGCAGCTTGAACAGTGATTCTTTTCATTATTTTGAGGATCTTCTAGAAGTCTAATTGCTTGCTTTGGCATTTGAAGTATTCCCTCTCTTTGTGAAAAAGGTACAGCACAGATAAAATGAATCACACCTGCCTTGCCAAGGTGTCTCAGCCTTCTGTTGCAGGAGGCAAGAAACCTGTGCACTGTGTCCTTTGGACTGAGGCTGGTGGAAGCAGGGCTAGAGGTGCACTTTTTGCTGTGACGATGACTGAGCACTGGCACAGGTTGCCCAGAGAAGTTGTGGAGTCTCCATCCTTGGAGATATTCAAAACCCACCTGGACATGGCAATCTGCTGTATGTGACCCTGCTTTGAGCAGGTGGTTGGATGAGATGATCTTCAAAGGTCTCTTCCAACCTCAAATGATTTTGTGATATGAGCACATGTTCTGACTCATTCTGGCAGCGTGCTCTGTGACCCCGCTACCTCCAGGACAGTTCTGGGCAGTGTGCGCAGGTCCTGTAACAAATTCCTGCTCACAGAGCTGCACTTACCCTCACAGGGCTGACACCTTTCCTTTTACAGACAACAGGCTCAATCAGTCTATTTATTTTAGGTTTATTCTGCCAAGCAGACAAAAATTCACTGGCCAGTTTCACTGCGTCACAGCTTTCCCTAGCTAGGCAGATGGGCCAGGTTCACCCAGGTTCACAGCTACCTCAAGCCCCTGGGTGACCAAAACTGGCCTTCTTACCTGCATCTGTTGGCTGCTACTAACTCAGGTAGGACAAAGCCTGGTGACCTGAATCCAGCTTTGGGACTCCCAGCATAAAACAGATGTGGATGTGTTAGTGTGGGTCCAGGAGAGCAACAAAGAGGGTTGGGGCACCTCTCCTATGAGGAAGGGCTGAGAGAGTTGGGGCTGTTCAGCTTGGAGAAGGCCACAGGGAGACCTTATTGTGGTTTCTCAATACCAAAAAAGGGTCTGTAAGAAAGATGGGGACAAACTTTCTAGCAGGGCCTGTTGAGATAGGACAAGGGGTGATGGTTTTAAATTAAGATAGGGTTGATTTATATTAGACCTAACAAAGAAGTTTTTTACATTGAGGAGGGTTAAAAACTAGCATAGGTTTTCCAGAGTGGTGGTGGATGCCTCATTCCTGGAAACATTCACAGTCTGGTTGGACAGGGCTCTGAACAATCTGATCCAATGGAAAACATAGGGACATTTTCATTGCAGGGGGTTAAACTAGATGAGGTTTAAAGGTCCCTTCCAACTCAAACCATTCTGTGATTCTATGATCTAAACAACAGAAACGTCTCGTTTTTTTACTGGTCTTCTACATGTCATGGCCATTTTCCAGCCATCAGCTCAGGGATTAGGTTAAAATGTCAGGTACAAGAGCACAGCTTTGTAAATACTACATTTGCATATAAATTATTGGCTAGTTGTGGTGGGGAAAGGGCTGCTGGACAGTCTGAATCCCTGGCTCTCAAGAGCTGGCCCAGCCCTGCCTGTACGGGGTCTTGGGGGAGATACCACTATTTATAACCTGCAAATTATTTATGGAGCTCACCTTTTGTCATCTGTCTGAGATCCACAACATGCCTCCTGTGGCTCTGAAGCCATGTGATATCTGTAGGGATGGAGAAACACACACAGATGTGGTGGGGCTACAGCCAGACATAAGAGCGTGAGGTGGCACTGGCTGCTACTTGCAAAAGCCATTTCCCTCCAAACTGGCAATTTAACAACACCATGGCCTTGTGTTTGTCAGGTGCAGGAGCAATACACAGAATGGTCTTTGAAGTGCCTCAGCAGCTGCAACAGCCCCCTGCTAAATTAAAGAAAAATGCTTAAAGCTCCTGTGTGCTGCTCAAGTGCACACACAGCAATGAATTTCACAGAGCTCAAACTCCCCCCACTGATTCCATGTGTTCATTGAAAAGCCTTGGGAGGCACAAGCCACACTATACAGTGGCAGCACAAAGAAACTCTTCTTTGGGAGCAGAGTTTTCTTTACTGTGCAAAGGAAACAAAGCTGATAAATCACTCATTTGAAGGTCTTTCCCTACTGGGACACGGGAGAACTTGGCAGCAGTTTGCTGAATGCTCAGCCCTCAGGTAGAGTGAATTCAAGTGTTCCACACACTTAGAGTAGTACAAGACAGAGACAGCCACCTCCTCCCATGCCCAGGTGGCACTCATTTGTGCCTTGTGTCAGCACATTGTTGTGTTGTATCCTTAGAGAATTCCCACTTTATTTTCCCCCTCATGATAGGAATAGCAGGAAGGCCAATTAGACTCTCTGAACTGTTGCTGATACTCATCATTCCTTCCCTATAAAGTGAGAGGCATGATCTCACATTTTAGCACAGGAGCTTTGGTCTCCTATAAAAACCTGCCCTCCCCCTTTGCCTGTGTTCTCCAGGCATTTCATGCAGAAAATGCAATTAATTTCCTTGCAACAACACCCAAACAGTGTGATCAGAGTTCTCTGCTAACCCACAGCACAAAAAGATCCCTCGGTCCCTGTGAGAGATGTGCAATCCAGCCTGGCACTGCTGCACAAGAATTTAGGGAAACAGCACGACCTAGTGTTCCCTCTGCTTCTCACTGCCACTTGAAGAGTGATGGTTCCTGGTGATATCTTTGCAAACACTACCCCTACCAAGCTTCCATGAACACAGGATTTCCTTCAGTAACCCCAGCTTCTTTTCTTCTCCCCAGTGAGGTTTCTCCTCCCTCCAGAGGTTTATGTCCCTCCCTTTGGAACATCTTGCATCTTTGTCTGAAGAGGGAGGATCTGACACAATCCTGTGAAGCAGGAAGCTGTTCAAAAGCAGCATGGGCTTGGGAAGGAGGCTGCTTCACAGCCACACTGCAAAGGATTTTGATAGATTTCCCTTTCCCTCTCCAAGCACTTATCAGGTTTCCGTGAACACCACCAAATGCAGGAGGTGCAGGGAATGTTGTCACTCTGTGTCCTCTCTGCATCTTGGTTGTGCAGGCCATGCACCTCGATATTACTAGTTCTGACCTGAAATATAGCACTAGGCATGCAGCTGCACTGCATATAAAATGGATCCATTAAATGCCTTCTCAAGGAAGCCAGTTTGCTTGACATCTCTTCTACTGAAGCTCATCAGCTTCTGCACTGCTGGGTGCTTATACGTGTCTGTAATGGCAGGGTTGCCCACACACCAATGTGCTACCAGCATGACCCATAAAGAAAGGCTCCACCACAGGTATCCTAATGTGAACACTCGAGAGAGTCCGGAGCTGCTCTGCTCTGCCATCACCAACACAGCCAGGAAAATTTTGGGTAGCTCAGTTGGCAGCTTCTGATTACTGTGTTTCAGACAGGCCCTATGACAGACATCTGCTTTTGACCAGCCCTGTTATTCATCCACTCCCAAAGATCTGTCCTTCTAAGACATATCTCCACACTGTAAAAACCTACCACTCTATCCATTGGAGGCTTAGGACTGTGTGCTTTGAAAGAAAGGCACTGGAGTTGCAAAGCAGCCCTAGCCTATGCAATGCTGCCCTAAGGAACAGGTGTTTTCCTGACCTCAGGGTTGATCATCTTATTTCCTGGAGGCTGAGGATGCCTGAGAGAGTTTTGTTGTAGCCAATGTAATTGTAAATGCTAGTGCTATTCAGGCAAATGCAACACCAGAGGATACTCTTTCCACGTGCTCCTCAATAAAGAACTTGATCAGGTGTACCATCAACCAAAGTCAAACCTGCACAAAATCACATACACAGGGAGCTGTAAAAGACCATCTGTGACTTTCTCTGTGGGCAAATTTCAACTTTGTGTGTGGACACTGGCAGACCTGGAAAGGAAAGGCAGATTGGCTTGCAGACAGTCATGGCTGTGGTCAGATGACCCCTGTGATTGATATTTGCTGAATGAGCAACTAATGATGAAACTGATCTTTGGGCAGGGCTTCCACATGCACCTTGCAGGACCACAGGTTTTTCAAATGTCATCCCTGCTGCATCTGGTGTTACACAGCGTGGTGTGGGAGCCATGTGTGGTGCAGCCAGGTTATCCACCCTCAGGCTTCCAGCTGTGATCCTCCAGAGAGGGGTGTCAACCCATCTTCGCCTTGGCAAGAGTTTCTTCTCTGTTGTACAAACACAAAAGCAAATAACCAAACCTCAAAACAAGACACAGCCTGCCTAGCCTTGAATGCAAGCTGGAAGCAACACTGCCCTGAGAGCTCCAGTGGTGCAGAGCCCTGCATGTCAACAGAGATCTGAGTCAGCCCCAAAACTGGATGAACGGATGGCCTGGCAGAAGATAAAAAGGACGACTCCTTATCTATTGCCCACACCATCTGGGAACCTCACTCCTTGCCTTCCCAACCCTAATTATTTTTGCTGCTTGATCTCAAGAGGTATTTCTGGCATGACCCATAGCTGAGTGAGCCTGCTGTTCCTCACTCTCTCTAGAGCAGCTGGCTTTTCAGTCACTTTATTACCATCTTCACCTGTGAATCAGATAATGGCTCATGTGATCCTAGAGCATTAGTCCCGCTTGTGTTGTCGCAAGCTTTTGGACATTCCAATTTTCAGGGGATTATATGCAAAGCAGAAAAACATCAGCCATGCCTTTCATGCTTTCCCCAAGTCTCTCTTTTCCCTGGGGACAACTCTTTTATCTCAGGGAGCCTTACAGAGAAATCAGCAATTCAATTGCGCTATTTTTTTGGCCTATAATTCCACATACTTATTCCTGTTTGATCACGTCATGCAGCGACTCACAGGAAAAGAATGAAATTGCTCCTGGTTGCAGATGCCAGTTGCTTGCTAAAGCAGACTGCATTCTTTTGTATACTCTGACCTTATTTTGTGCAGTCTTTTAACCTGTCAGTCTTGAGGTCTGTTTCTGTGAAGCAGAGACTTCAACTAGTTTTAGATGTGAGTTCATCAGCTCTGGGCTGGCTTAGCTTTAAGCTCATTTTGAGATCCTGCTGATGAACTTCAGTGGAAGGAAAGGGTAAGTCTAGGATGTAACTCAAACCTGACTCCAAGCACCTGTCCGGTAGGAGAGGTTCTTGGGAACAGACCTTTCCTTATTTTGCCAAGGCAGGAGTGAGACTGCAGGGTTCTGTCGTGTTGCAGGGCAGATTAGCTGATCATAATGATCCCTCCTGAACAGATAATCTATAGTTAATCAACACAGTGTGTTAGACACTTACAAGCCAGCTCAAACTTGCCTCCAGCCCAAACTACTAACAAGCATGGATCTCAGCCACCTATCTTACAACCACATCCTTCTGGGATGGACGCCTGCACATATTGTCACCCTGTGTCCACTGCATCCCAGACACTGCTTGAGGTGAGGAAGTGGCTTCCAACTCTCTTGTGTAGGTCTGGTTGTGCAGAGTAAAAGCTGAGGTGTGGGTGAATGAGCTCATAGGGCACTGCCTAGTGTGGAGCCCTCCAAGCCTGCAGAGCAGAGGCAGAGGGGAGCATCCCGCTGGGCTAGGACCTTGTGACCTGCCCTCAGCCACCTGAGGGAAGCCAGGCAAGCACAGACCTCACCAAAACCCTGTGCTGAATCAGGGTCTTGATGGCAAAAAGCAGAACAAGTTTGTTAATTACTGAACTTGTAAATCTTTACCTGAACTGAAAATTGTAAGGCAAGTAATTTATTTTATGCACAGATTGTATCTATTTTAATAAGATCCAAAAATAGAGCTTTAACATGGTGGCTTTAAGCTCTGATGTTGTGCAGGGTTTTTTAATGTGAAATTTTCCAGTTTAATGAAGCTGTTTTTTCCTAGAGCTAAAGCATTGTTTTTTGTGTCACAGTGCACTGATGGGACCCACGGGCTCTGAATCCCACCTGACTGGCCAGTGAGGGGCTTGGATTGCTCTCCATGGCTCCTCTGATGCAGGCTCTAATCCTGCCTTGCTAGGGAAAGGGATTGTCTCAGGGTGCAGAGGTGCCTTTAGGGCCTGAGGCAATTCCAGCTCTATCATGAGTTCTTATTCTGAGTGAGACATCCCTGTCTCAATTCCCTGTCCAAACTATGAGATGGTAAAACACAGGACTACCAGGTGCCTTGGAGATCTCCTCTGAGACTCTGATGTGCCACCTGGCTGAACCAGTGATGCCCTGTCAGTCTGCAAGAGTTTTCCCAGTACTTACTGGTGTAGGAGACCTAATGTTGCCACCCTGCACCTCATACAATGGGCCACAGTGGTGTATGTAACATAAGGGACAAAACTCACTGCTGTCAAGAGCCACTGGAGAAGATGAAGATGAGTAGTTGGGAGATTGGTTCTGCTTCTCTTGGGGGAGAATCCCAGCAGGTTTGATCTCCAAGAGCTGAAGTGACCCTTCTGTTATGAAAGCCATGGTCACTGGCAAAGGGACTGTCGGGGATGCTGTGAGCACACAGGCTGCTCCGCCTGTGGATTTCCTGGTGGGCATTCCCCACACACCTTCGTTAATATAATCAAGGCCAGGACTTATTTAGTGCTCATCCAGTCACAGCCATTGCAAGGGGACTGATTACAGGCTACTCTCCTGGGGCATTATTTCAGTCTGGGACTTGCTGGAGGAGGAATAAATGGCATGGCAGCTGCACCAAAGAGGTATTCCTATGTGACAGAGAAGCTAAAGCCCATGTCAAGGCTTTGCTAATTGCTCAAATTATTGCTGCTGTTAACAGGGCAGCAAATTATGTCAGGGAGCCTTTTAGTAGTCATACTACTCCACCTACAAATGACACACACTCCTGAATTAAGGCTGACAAACAGTAATAAAAAGGAGTTGAACTAATAAAATCTGAACGCTGAGAATAAACATCAAATTTAAAGCAAACAACAGCTGAAATATTGACTTTGGCAAAATAAAGTGATACTGAGAGAAAGAGGAAAATGTTATGGAGAGAAGATTAAAAGCACAATTATGGCTCAGGGCAAGTTTTACCAAGCACTTTGGAAACACTACTCAGACATGTCTGTGTGCAGCCAAGCTTTGGTCTGCACTGATGCAGCTGCAAATGCCCTCTCCTGTCAGAGGCCACTGGAACTAGAGAAATGATCCCAAGAGCCAAGACCCCAAGGCTTCAGTGCTGAAAGCATCCTTTCTTCTGATGCTACTGGAATATTAAATACCACCACTCCATCTGCTTCTCCTCATTGGGTGAAATTCCTCCACATTGTGATGTCAGGGGGTACGGCAGACCAGGGATGTGCACCCCGAGCAATACAGACATTCTCCTTTGGAGAAGCAACATGGTCGCCTGCAGCTGATAATGGTTATTACCAGGTAACTGAAACTGAGAGATGGGGACAACTTTGCCTGAGGTAACTGAGATCAAAGGTGTTAATAGGAATTGGATCTGTAAAACTCAAGCTCTTCTTTCTCATGAGAAAGCCCTCTTTCCCTCTGAGTCCAAAACAAGGATTTATTTAGACCGGTGTACCCACCACACACACAAAGGACCTGGCTAATCTCTCATTTACTGCAGTAGAAGGCAGGACTAAGTTACCCAAACCACTGACTTTCACTGTTTTAGGTCCAATCCAGGTGGAGACCCAGCTCTACATTTGCAGCTGCCCGCCCCTTAAAACTGGAAGGTCTAAGTCTTCATGTCTCATCCCAGGAAGTCTGACCTGAGAAATGAGCCCTCTCCTTTGATTTCCTGTCGTTACAGCTGCCATAAGGAATTCCATTCACCAGAGGCTGTTTTTTTAATAACACTGTGCCCTATTTTCTTGCTTACACTATCAGAGACTGTCAGTATACAAGATACCAATGCCATCTTCTTCCCCCTACACATAGAAATGTGTAGATGTCACACTACTTTGAGCAAACTGATAAAACACCTTGGATTCCAGGGGCTGGGGAACCTCTGCTGGTTTTGTCATAAACCTAATTCTTTGAAGGATTTTTAAGAGAGCTTTTCTTGGTGGATTGTTTTTGTTTGCTTGTTTGTGGTTTGGTTTGTTGGCGGGGGGGGGGGTGGTGGTTTGAGAGGGATTGATTGCAGGGACTTTTGGTTTGATTTACTCAAAATCTAGACTTGCCCTACCTAAAATCTGGCTTAGTACCACGGTCCTTATGCTCCCCTCCTCCACTGAATGATGTCAGCCCATGAAACAAGTGGCAATTAATACATTCTCAAGAGTATTTATGAGTAAATAGCTGCGGTTGACCACAGTGGGATGAGGAGTTTGGAGTCATACTTGGTGTGTGCAGTAGGTTTTCTTGCAGGGGGATGGACACTGCTGCGACAGTGCTGGGTAAGAGCTTACCTTTAATCATCCCTCCTCTGTTTTCTAAGTCCTCTACTGAATGGGGATTTTTGGTCTCTCTGGAGGGCATTAGTCTGTAATCTCATTAGCAGTAGCAGGCTGTGTTGCCATCTTCCTATGTGACAACCTAAAAGCTTTTAGAAAACAGCTGCTTGTTAGGACAGCACCTATGAATGCAAGGAAAATCATGATGCTGTCCATTTCTTGGCTGTATTCTCATCTCTCTGCTTGTTTTCCATGGACTCCTTTTTAACTGGGATGCTAAAATGCACCCCATGTCTCTTGCTTCCTAAACCAGTGCAATCAAAGGCTGACACAATCCCTGCAGCAGAGATCGGTGGCTTTGCAATAATTAACAGCAGTCTTGCTGAGCATGCAACAGTGCAGTGCTTGCAGTAACCTCCCTTTAATGTATTTAATCTTCTTAGTGAGGTGTAGATTACATCACCTCAAACCAACCTTGAAAGCTCCTGATCAGCCACATCAATACCACGAGCGTTGCAGGCGATTTGGTTCCCCGGCCTCGCTAAGCTCTGTAGTAGCAAATTAACACAGCACAGCTGGTGCTTTCAAAAGCTTCACATTCAGAGTAACTGATACAGATTTGGAATCCCTGATGGGTTATGAGCAGAAGATGACTGTTCATGACCAGAGTAGGAGAGCCTGATATTATCAACATCAGCGTTATTACTGAAAGTTCATTTTTGCCTCTGATTTTAAACAAATCCAAGCACTGGTGTTGCTTGCTTGTAGCAATTTTAAGAGGCTTAATAGCAATGGGGTTGAAAGATTGCTGAGATTTCCTGGGACAACAGCTTGTGTGTTCATGACAAGTATGCATAAGGTATAGCTGGGTTTAATATCTTTATTTTGTTATATCAACTTCATTCTAAATGGGCATGAGGAACAAAAGGGAATAAAGTCCTGGAAAGTCACGGCAGTGTCATCCTTGATGTCAGTGAGGCTGCATGGATCTTGCACAGCCAACCCCCAGGGATAGCCAAGACGCATTTGGGAGCTCCTATCACCCATTTAAGTAAGGTTGATTTTATGTGACTGAAAAAGGCATTTCATTGTTCATCTGTACAACACTTCAATGTCCTGAAGGAAAGAAAGGGTACACAAAGGTGAGAAAATCTCTGTGTAGTGTTGCCCAACTTGTAAATCTGTCCAAGCAGCAAATATTTCATTTAAAACCATGCTTTAGAAAGGATTTTCAATTCAAAATAATTACTAAGGGCTATAACAAAACCGGGGAGAATTGGGTCCTGCAAGGCTATTTCTGTTTGTAAGAGAGATTGATATGAAACATACAGCCTTGGACTTTGGGGCTCTTCTGTCTCACTCAGGCACTGCATCACTGAAATGTGGAAACATTAGCCATAAGCAGGTCATCCAAATCTCCTAAAATAAGAGTATAAGTTCCCCCAAAAGCCAACAGAAAGAGGGAGAGACCACCACAGGTAGCACTCTTCATCTAAATTAACCCATCTCCTGATTTAACCACCTGCTACCTGTTAGGGACACAGGCTGTGGAGTTGGGAAACTGGGATTCTAGGGCTTCTTGGGGCAATGTTGCAGCTAATTCCATTCCATGAGGAATGCTACTCACGGTAGCTCAGCTCTCCTTCTTGTCCTCTGCTCCAGTGAGGTCTGTGTTGACATAGTCCTAGCTCATTGCAAAAGTTTCTCTAGATTTTTCACCTCAATGCTAAAATTTGAAATGGTGTTCAAGCTTTGTGCTTGCACCAGGGGCACCCTGTGGTTCTCCCTGAGTCTGCCAGGGAGCTGGGTTCTCTTCATGCACAGGGAGGTTGGTTCATTTGCTCCATTGTGCAGCCTGGGATGAGTGCTTGAGAGAGAAAAACCCCTCAAATTCCCTTCCGAGCACAGAATCACAGAATGGTTTGGATTGGAAGAGATCTTAAAGATAATTTAGTTCCAACCCCCCTGCCATGGACAGAGACCTTTCACTAGAAGGTTTTCTAGGGTAGAAATATGTGAATTTAAATTCAGGGGTTGTTGCATTTTTTCAGGAAACAAAACTTGAGAGACTTCTTGACCTTCTCACAGGAGCCTGGAGAAGGAGGTGTCCCTGTGGCAGCACTGCAAGTCCTGCCTGGGACAGGGGCTTGAGGACAGTGTCTTACTCAGTGACTAGTCACACTGACACACTCCTTCTCACTGCTGGCCTGGGAATTCTCCTGGGCAGACTTTTGTTAAAACAAACCTATTTTGACAAATTTTTGACAATCTCTCTTTTCTGACAGCGCTTCCCACAGTGGTGCTTCCCTGGCTAGCCTCAGCCTGCTTTGACAATATCCACAGGAACCTGCAGGGAAAAGCCTCATGGCAGCAATTAGCACGTTCTAGTCCAGCTCTGTGAGTGGCTGCATTACTCTCAGGTATGTCTGCACAGTCTGACACAGCACTGCAGCCCCCAGACTGTGTGTAGGGCAGGACACCGCCACCAGCCATCCTGCCACCAAGGAAGAAGAGGAAAGGGGCAAGAGAGGTGCCCAGCATCAAATCAAAGGATTACACCCAGTACCCACCTAAAGAATTCCCACCTGAAAGAAATGGCAGGTTCTGAGCGTCTAAGTGCAGCAGGAAAACCAAACTATGCTGCTGGCACTGAGTGTCCTGCTGAGTGTCCTGCTGAGTGTCCTAAGGGTGGGCAGGGAGGTCTTCCAGGGTACTGGGCATGAACTGACCTTTTGAGGTTGTTTTGGGGTTACAGAAAATCTGGAAAGGAAGTGATCTGACAAGCCGACCTGGCAGAGGGAGAAGCTGGGAGGGAAGGAGCAAATTTCTGTAACCCTACAGAGCAGCCGGTGAAGAGAGGAGTTTTCCAGCTCGGACAGTCTCCTGACAGTGGCACCCTTCACAGAGGCTGAAGAGACATTAATTGTAAATAAACCATGATGCCTTTTACAGAGTTGCTATTTCTGAGGAGCAGTCTCTTGTTTTGGGGTGCAATGCTGAGTAAGCAGCTGGTAACTGAGGTGTTTACCAAATCCTTCAAAAATGGGGTTTCTCCCTCATTTCCCTCAGCTTACTGCCATCTAGTGAAACTTTCTGGGAAGGCGATTAAGCCTCCCCCTCCCTTCCCTTGCCCCCCAAAACCCATTATATGAAGGAGGATATCTCTTCAGGCAGCAGTTGTTCCAGGCAAGTCGGTGCAGCAGGTGAGGGTCAGACAGATAGCAAGATTCTTTGTACTTGATGATCCCATTTCTGAAAGCTTTACTGACTCCACAAAGAAGATTCTAGATCAAAGAGAGGTTTACCCAGCTGCCCTGCATGACTTTTGCTCATGTGACAATCCCTGTGGATCCCCCTGAAATGGGCAGAATTATGGACCCTTTCCCTTAGCTGGTGAGGAGAGCCTCATGTGGGGCTGCAGTGGTGAAGGGGAGTTGCCAAAGTAGTTTGTTTTCTTAAAACAGGTTAGGAAAAAGGGGCTGGGCTCTCTTTTCCTGGTTTTAATCTCTAGAATACAATTATGGATGCCAGTGTGATCAGAAGATGGGGATCTGGATGAGGGCTGTGGGCAGGTAGAAGCACGAGATGTGTGCTAACAGCCAGACCTGAAACAGGGAATGGCAGTCTGGGAACAAGAGTCCAGGGAAGGGAGTAGGGAAAAGTCTCCTGGCTTTACTGGGAGAACCTCAGCTTCTCAAATACAGAATGAGAGGTTTTCTGTGCAGAACTCCAATTCAGAAAGCCTTTACTATAAAGAAGAGCTTAGTAAGCTCCATTAAAACATAGCCAACAGGTTTCTTTCTGATATATAAAAAGCTATTTATTTCCCATGTCAAATAAGAAATAGCTAATTGCTAAAGAAGCATGGCTTTTCTAACCAGCACTAGCACTGAATTAAATGCATCCTGAAAATTAAGCCACAAGTGGCCAATTCTCCTCTCTCTGTGTGGTCCATGAAGAGCACTGGAGCACCTCAGATCCCATCCTGTGTCTAAGCAAGGAGAACCAGGAAATCATCTGTTTGAAAAATATGCAGGCAGTAGCACTGTTCCATAAAGACTGATCAGTTTTGTGTCCTGCATGTTGTGCAACTGTCCTGACTGCAGCTGTTATCTGATACATTGTCCCAATGCAGTGGGACAGAGAAACTTCACAAAGATGGAGAAGCCAAACAGGAACAACCTAGCCCTTAAATATCAAGACAGAGTTGAAGGTACTGAGGACCTTTCAGGGGATATTTACAGGAGATCATGTCAGACCTGATTAGGAGTCAGGTAAAATCTGCCTCGGAGGGGTCAGGGAGGGGATGTGGCCTTCGCTCACTCTCAGTTTGAAAGAAATGCCCAAGCCCAAAAGTCTTAATATTGAAGGTTGGGAGGACAAAATTTTAAATCAGTCAGGTCAAAAGAAGGAGTGATGGTTGAGGTGTGGGGGTTGAAAGACTTACTGTGGATGTCTTATTAATTGAAGAATATTGGACTGGAGGTCTTTCAAGATTTATTTGCTAATTTTGGTTTTTTTTTCTTGGTACATGAATACAGAGATAAATGTGATGAGTGTGTGACAATCAAGTACTTTCAATGCCAAGTTTTTATGAGGCAGGAAGGATAATATTTTTGTACATCTAACACCTATCAGAGCCATCATCAGATAGTGGGAGGGTTTAGCAAGTTCACTCTAACACACACACAAGGACCAGCCACAACCCAATGTCTGCACCAGGACCAAGACCTAACTCAGTCTTTGAGCAACCTGATCTAGTGGAAGGTATCCCTGACCATGGCAGAGGGTTTGGAATTAGAGGAGGTTAAAGTTCATTTGCAACCCAAACCAATCCCATTCTAGGATGCTGTGATGATCCTGTTATGCCCTGCTCTCACCGGGGTGTATTTGCGTGTTGCAGAATTGCTCAGGATCGAGCATTTACTGCAGTGTCAGGTACCACCAGAGACTCTGGGAAAAGCAAATTAATTCTTCAGCCTTGGAGCTTTGTTTTAGTAGCAGCCCAAACATTTACAGTCCCATTTTGTGTGAAGACTAACTCAGTGTGTGCATACCAAACTATTCATGTACATGTAGTGAGGTCTCCAGCACCAGGTCTTTAGCTACACCAGGCTTTATTCTGGTGGTTGAAGATATTCCACCTAAAAGCACCAAAGGGAGCTGCTGGAGCCAGTGCTTCATCAAGATCAATATACAGGGGAAGTATAATATGATTATTGGTGGATTAAATTGGAGGCAGTAGGAATATCATGATGTGTTTGAGATGTGGGACATTTCATCATGAGGAAGAGAGAAGGAAAAATCCCAGTGTGGTAAAATTGCTTTTGAGACAGGAAGAATGCCTGCATTATTGGGATACCTTGAGGATATTTTTCACAGATTATTAAAACTACAACTTGGCAATTTTCATTATTTATCCTTACCTGAAAACACCAGGTCATAGAATTCACCTCATCATTCTTGCTTTCAAAGACTATTTCCATTTTTACATTAATTCAGTGGCAGAACCACAGATTTTCCTATTCCCACAAAACCATTTTGAAGCCTTCTTTTAGGAAATATTTTCTAGAACCTTTCCAAGACATTTTGTATTTCAGAAGCACTCAATGTATGGCCTTTTTGTAAAACTCTATCTTGGAAGTAAAATAATAACAGTTATTGATTAAACATCTCTGAAAAATAACCAAACTATTTGAAGTTTTGGATACAGTTGAATTAATAGATGAAACTCCAAAAAAGGGGAAAAAACCCCCAAACCTCACAATAAACAGTTTTTCCATTTCATTTTAAATTGTGGTAAATAATTGGAAAATGTTTCAAATTAAATTAACCATTTTTGAACTAGAAGCTGATATCTAATATATGCAATTTACCACAACCCATATGCATGCCTGACATGGCCCTTGAAGCCAAATATTATTTCAGGTTTTCTTTACAAGCAATATTTATTTTTTGTCTCACTTCTTCCTCTGCCAGATATTTTAATAACTTCATAATGTTCTGTTACATGAAAGATATTATAATATTTGGAATTACCATCTTTATATAAATTGAAGGCTGCTATGTTTTCCAACCTGCCAAAAGTTTTTCAAAACGTTTCTGGTGATCTGTTTACCCACTGCTTTTCTGATCCCACATTTTTCCCTGCCCTTTCCCTTGCCCCTAGCCCTGGCCACCCCCTCGGGTTCTCCCTGTTGGTTCCTGTACCCCAACTCCGCCCAGGTACCGCCCCTGAGCCCCTGAGAAAACCCCCTGCACCCGGCTCACCAGGTCTCTCTGCCTCTGGGGATCACTGGGACAAGCCGTAGCCATTAAAAGATCCTCTGAAACCCTCATGGGGAGACCCTTCTCGCCTCCTTCACCGTCACTGTGTTGTAGAGCTGACAGCTGCCGGAGCAAGAGCGCGGAGCCGTCCGAAATGGACCACGGGAGGACAGAATGGCTGCCCTGCCCTAAGCAGCCCTGCTGAGCTCCCAGGGAAAGCTGCAGCTTGCTAAACTAAACCTAGCACTGCAACAAACTTCCATTTTAAGTCCGGGCCAGAATGTTTCCTTTGACCTGACCAGGCTTTTATGTGACATACTTTGAGAGTTGATGTCACCAGTGGACTTAATGGTGCCTAAGAACAAAATATTTTTTCATAAATACATTTATTAACAAACAGTGGCTGATTTCACTTCTTTCCCTCTTGCATTTTCACCTCTTGATTTCTTGACAGGTATTTTTGTGTTGGTGTTAAGCTCTAAAAGCAACATACATAATGAGTTCACAGGTTTTGTATTATTTGGAGCTATCCTGGAAGGTTTTTTATTTATCTAATTCTCTGAAGAAATTTCTGTGCCTTGTCTCACCTCTTTTTGGCAAACCACAGCATTTTAGACAGAAGGAGCTGACCCTGCTGACCCTTGCAGGTCTGTTGGGGGCTTAGGGTAGAGGAGAAAGACAGTATTTCATAGATCATGATGAGCCAAATGGCTTCATCAGGGCCATAGTCATCTTCCATCATTTGCTTTTGGAAACACTGCTGTGGGGTGCAAAACCTGACATCTTGTATTGTGGCTCATCTCCATCACCGTCTGCTCCTCTTCCTCCCCTGGGAATGGCTCTGTGTCTCCGCTAACCTTGAAAAAGCCGACTCAGCACAACTTGTCCACATTCATTTCGCTGAGAATCAGGCAACTCCAAACACAGATAATAGCCCGTTTATGTTGACTCGTGTTTTCCCACCTTGTAAACACCCTCTGAATTTATATTCCCATCATTCCTGCTATAACACTATTCCCTAAGCCATAAAATGAATAATTCTATGCTTTTTGACAGCTAATATTTCTGTTCAACGATATTAATGCATTGTAATTCTGACCTCAATACTGATGCATCACAGCCTGATCCTACTCAGTGCTGAGTTCTCTCTATGCCTTTTGAAGTTCCCTGATGGTGGAAGGCAAAGGTGCTCAGCAATCTGTACAATTGTACTCCAAAGCAGGAGTAAAGGCACAGAACAGGTTCTCACTGTCACTCTAATGTAAAGGTGAGACATATGTTTGCAGGAGCTAAAATCTGCTGGGAAGGGTTCCTGTAAGAAATGGCATCCCCTTGGGATAGATATTCAGCAAGACAATAAAAAGCTTTACATCTTCGTGCTGCTGTGGGCAAAAACAGCGGTTGTGTGTGAGGTCTGTGTAGTGTGTAATTCTAACTAGACAGCAATGGTTCACATGCACAGCACGTTTGTTTGAGCAAAGTTTAGCTTTGGGTTTCTTTAGCTGTCCAATTAATTTTTATGTTAATCATTGCATCTGCAAGAGCAATGTTTTCAATGACTTTGTGCCATTCACACTGCGTGAAAGCCATGAAGACACTTGGAATCACAGTCTGCTTAAAGAGCAACAGGCATCTATTAAAAACCCAACAATCATGAGCTATAAGCACATACACACCTCCACACAGGCTGTATCACATCCATTTCTTCCAGATATGAAAGAGCCATCATGTACCTGAAACTTTAATTTACACAAAAAAACCCCATCCCAGTCTGGATTCACCTCAGTGCTCCTTGGATCAGAAAGGTCAAAATACTTTCAGCAATAAAACCAGAGAGCTCTCTTGGCTGAGCTGATGTACAGAATTAGGCCCTGATTCTTGCTTCATTCGTTTCTGTTTAAAGATGTTTCTAAGTGCTTCTTTTGTTGTGTACTGGTCTGCAGTCCATGATCCTGGAAGAACCAAAATGAAAACATCCCAGGATGATTTCTCCTTCCTCCTAAAGGACCTTAACACAATCAGAGCTGTTTGAAGTATCTTTTTTTCTGGTTACTGCAGTGCTGACTGACAAAATCCTTGAGATAATGAGAAGCTCAGCCAAACGATATTTCCAGCTGTGTTGTACTCCGGGAAGGCTGGCTCTGCTCTGCATGCTGCAAAGCTTGCCCACAAGGCTGGGGAGGCAGAGGTCTGCCTTCCCCATCAGCTGCTGGGTGCACCCCAAATTCTGCAGGGGGAAAGCTGATAAGAAGATTAAAGCTTGCATTTTCTGCAATCAACTCCTGGGTTGTTTGCCTCACTATCTCACATTTGAAGTAACACCCAAATTCGGCCCCTGGGCAATTATTAGAAGCTGAAAGCTGGAGCCAAAGATTGATATATTTGGGTACTTCGGTGGAATTAATGGATTAACTCCCAGTCAAAACCACTTTAGCATTCTCCCTTCATAGTCTGCAAAGTTAAATTACTCTGCGCAGTGAGATAGAGCCACCAGCTTTAAAAAAAAACCCAGAAACTCAGTTATAATTTTCTTGAGCCTCCAACATGGAGCGACAACATTTTTGCTCCCATAGCATTTCATGGTGGCATCTGTAAACCATGCAGGAGCTCAAGGAGTTGAGGAACACAATGTGTGTGTCAGGAGCTGCCACCAACACAACCCACCACTCCCTTCAGGGAGGAAAGGTTCAGAGGAGGGGAGGGCTGGGAGAACAGATCCAACAGCTGGGAATGACAGGCAGACAGCATCGGACTGGGAAGATGGCACTCATTTCTGACTGGGAGGGATGCTGGCTGTGGGAATGGATCTTCCAGGGTTGTATCATGGGTTTGCCAGCATTTGAGGCTGAAGTATTTTAGTTTTACTTTTAACAGAAATCACTGTGGCTTCTCCCAGAGAAAAAAGCAGGATGTGAGGATGGAGATGCTTGTTCCTGAGCTGCACAGGGACTTAGATGAAAGTCTTCACTGGCTTCTTCCTGACCTGGGTGAGCAAGAAATACATTGGGGAAGTACACTCTCCTCTTTCCCCATTAACCCCAAGCACAGGAATGCCTACTGCCTACTGCTGGCAAACAAGGGACCATGGCTTGATATTCAAAACAGTCCTTTCACCCTTAAAGATCTGTGACTCCGTGGTGGAAAGGAGAAGCAAAGGGAAAGGCTGGCTGAAACATCTGTTCTTGCACCTCTGACAGCTTCATGTGGCTTCACATCAACAGTGGCATTCAGGCATGATGTCCTGGGCATTACCAGATGCAGGTGACCAAAAGCATGTCAAAGCAAGGGGAGTGAGCTGTAGTCTCTCTCGTTATGCCACAGACACCCCCTCATACACAGAAATTAAGGTTCATATTTGCAGCCTATGGATATCTTAGGCTAGAAACTTACCATCAGCATCAGCAACCATTTGACTGGCAAATGCTTGCACACACATGGTGGAAAAAATGATGCCCACTGTCAGAATGAATTTCTGAGCATCTGACTTATGCAAAAGACTTTCTTTTAATGTCTCTCAAGCACTGTGGAATACTTTTATGCCAGTGCCTGCCCGTGGTCTGCTGAGTCTGGAGACTTCTGTTTGGAGTTTTTTTCTTTTCCCTTGAATGCCCTGGATCACAGCAGCTACATTTGTCTGCAGCGCTATCTGCTGTCACTGCTTACTCACGGGGATGTTCAGCTGGGATGTAGAGTTCACGTCATTATTATGGTAGGTAAAACTTTAAGTGCTGCAATGTCAACTGCTGTAAATCACTGTAAGTTAAGTGCTTGGTTGAACACGTCCAGGTCTCTGAGTTTTGTTTCTCCATGAATTGTGCAAGACTTTGCCATCCTGAAGTGACACGGAACAGTTGGGTATCTACCTCGTGTCTTGAGGTGTATGTGTCCTATGCTAGACCATGTGATCCTCAGACCTCTCCCAGGGCCAGGAAGAGGTGTCCCATTTATTCCTCACGTTATAGGAACAAGGATGTCAGTGCTGACTGGTCTTGTACATCCTGGATATGAAAATTAGCTGGGTTTTGTTAACCCTAAGATAACTCCATTACAGCGCCTTATTTGCATGTGTGCTGAAGAACTTTTGCATCTTCTTCATATCTAGAAACAGTCATATGTGCAATGCTGATACCCAGAACTCAGGTCTTGAAGGTTTTTTTTGTAAAAGAAGGATATAAGGTATCCCTGTCCTCAGTATGCCATGGTAAAATCAGCAGACAAACACAGAGACTTTTGGTTTGGTAGTTATATCTGGAAATGCATCTCATGGAAGGAAAGAGACAGAATGAGGAAGCTGAGGAGCAGGGAGAGGAGATATGGCTGAAAGTCTTCATTGGACACACTGTGGAGACACTGTGTCGTGCACTTAACTGAAAAGCTCATTTCAAGTTTTCCAGGCACCATGTTAGAAAATTAAGCTGTCAGATCTGCTTAGGGGCAACATGCTAACCTATGAAACACATTTTCTTTGTTCACTGGCACAGTGCATTTTAGAAAATCTTCTTTCTGTTATTCCCTCAACATTACTGTCATTCCTAGAATAAAAGCCCTCTTCCCTGCATGAGGTGTGGAGATTTGAGTCTCAAGGAGCTCTCAGTTGATAGGTAGTGATAGTGTTGTAGGTTTGAAAGATGCCAAGGACCTACATCAGAGTTTCACGCCAGATCTCAGTCTCGAGTTGAGCAGAAATATGTTAAAAAATGAGCACTTGGGACATTCAGCCTAACTTCTGCTCACTTGCCCAGTGTGCCTGTCTCTCCATGGAGTATGCAAGAAGCCTGGGGCAGACTGCCCTTCTCAGGTAGGTGTTTCAGATAGCAACAGCTATGATCAAGCCAGAATGCAGCTTTATGATGCTCTTGGTGTGCTGAGCACAGAAATGTATCCACCTCTCCACACCTTGTGGCATGGCTGTAGACACAGTAGGGCAGAAACCACTGTCATGGACTGTCTCTCACTTAGCTATAGAGGAGCCAGCTCTACATCTGTATAAGGCAGGAAAAGGTCAAACTTTTGCCAGTGTACCACACCAAAATACAGTTAGCTCAGTCTTTTGTTGTGCAGGTATGTTTTTATTTCATTTCAACAACTTACACTAGAAATCTGTCTCTCTTATCATTCCAAAGAAATTAAAATTACTAGGCCAATGTCCTCCTTCTTACAAGCAAGTTAATGAAATTAGACATCCCAAGTGGTAATGAGCAAAGGGTTGGCAATGAAGAACATAAAAGACATTTTGGCTGAAAGGATTTTGATGCCAAAGGGAGTAACTCAAGGAGCAGATTGGATTGCAGGGAGATATACTGAAGGATTTGTTATCAGATTACTCTTTCTGTGAAATTATTCCAAGATCTAACAAATGCTTGTGAATGTGTTGAATATCTAAGAGATTTGAAGAAGTTTAGCATGAATAATTCTACAAGTCACTTGCTTTTTGCTACTCTCCTTCAAAAGGGGAAAATAAGATGATCATTGTGGCAAATCAGGGATGTCAGCATTTTTAGAGTGTGTCTTTCACTGGTGTAAAATAGCTGGGTCTCCTCTGGCTGCAGTGGGATCTGTGATGGGAGTGAGGTAACTTGAAAACAACTGACCTGCTGAAGTTTGTTAGCATAAACTGTTTTGTGAATAAGTGGGCAAAAGTAGCGAACTACTGCAGGGAAGAGCAGGCCATGGCACCCTGGCTATGGCCAGCATCCACCTGGCAGAAGGCTGAATGGAGACCTCTGTGTGAGGTCTGGCACCAGGAGCTTGTAGGAAGTGCTGGACAGCACTCGGATCTGGTCAGTGGCCTCCCTGCCTTCACCCCACACACTAAGCTCAAGTAGAGACCCAGTTATGAGGTGATGCTTTCTCTGCTAATGGACAAAGCTGTGAAAAAGGGTCCATCTGCTTTGTTCTCTCAATATACATGCTTTTCCTTAGAAAAGATTTCAAAGCAATGGCACTGAGAACCACTGAGAATTTTGGACTCATTCCTGATGTGGCTTTTTAACTGGCCAAGTGTTGTCACTAGTGCCAGGAAGCACAAACTCAAAGAGGGAAGGAGGGGGCCTGCTGGACCGTTTTGCTAAGATGTGATTCCTGCCAGGAGAATGGTTCAAGACCTTACATTAGGAATGTGCATATTGGCTTAGGAACAACCAGTGGACTTAGAAAAAAATATAATTTTCACACAAAACTTGTTGAGCATTATTACTTTTAAAGACTGTGAGCTTGGTTTTCTAGGTTTTCTTAGTAGGAAAATAATCTTGAAAGGAAATAATGCTTTTGTTCAATACATTTCTGCCTTGTCCTTCTTTGGCTCAAATGCCACAGCTGCTGAAATGTAGCTTGCAGAGGAGTGTGTAATGAACTGGGGGGACTGCAGGCTAATTTTAATGCCTGTAGGCACATGGCTACCCTTGCACTCTAGGCTTTTATTCTTATCTGTCATCCTTTGCAGAGCTCTCTCTCTGCCGAGAAATATGTACAGTGTGTTGGTGATATGTGAGCAGCTACTAAAAATGAAAAAACTATGCCAAAAATTCATTTTGGGGAGCAAGCATTAGATTTTAGCCACTGCTGACTCAGCCAGAGGATGACTTTGCCTACAGCTTCTACTGTCCATGTAGATCCAAGGCTTTCTGCATTTCTGCATCTCTAAATATTCCCAGTATGTGAGTGACTTGTTGGCTGGGAGAAGGGTCTGGCCTTGGGATTACCTCACAAAGACCTTAGTTTCCACAAAGCATGGTGTGCACCTGGAATATCCCAGCCAAATCTGAGTGGGAAATTGGTTAAAATTCATGACGTTCTACACCACAAGAACATCCTGTAGGATACCCCGGTTCTGGGCTCAGTTGTTGGTGTAATTATAATCATTACGTGGAACACACAGAGGGGTTATTAAATAGCTGTACTCTCTAAGTATGTACTAATTATATAAAGCACAGTACAAGGACAGCACAGAATGTCTCCTAATAAGAGTAGCCTACATCTCTGGCATCTATCTAAATTAAAAATCTTCTCAAAATAATAACCTTAAGTAACTATGTACTTCAGAGGCAGTTGCAAAAGAGTCAGAACTAACTCAATCAACTAAATTATGTGTAAATGGCTCCATTTTTATTAGCGGTTTCCAATGTATAAATATTTCAGTAGTACAGCAGCCACAATGAATGGATTACTACATTATCTGTTATAATCTCTTTCCTTTCTGTCAGAACATTTCCCTGACCTTAAAGACTAGCTTATAAACTAAAAAATCAAGCAAACAACAAAAACAGCAAGAGAAAACCAAAGAGGAAAAAAAAAATCCCTGCTTAAAATTCCATCTCTTGGTTTTGCTGAAGATAAAAGATGCACTCTGCACTGAGATATTTGAAAGTGCTGTGGAGGGGAAAGCAAAAGGCCATTTTTACCGGGCACTGTTTGGTAAAAGCACTCCAGACAATTATGATGCCTGTAAATGCAATCTGCTCCAAACACTGCTTGGATAAAAAATACATGGGAAACAGAAATCCCCCAGCAGCTTCTCATCTCTTTCTCCTCAAATGTAGGCTGCCATGCCTCCTAACAGGAAAAAAAGGATCACTACAAAACAAATTCTCATTGATTCAACAGCAAGGATGGGACTTCAGCTGCTTGGACACAGCTGCCACGTGAGGTCACCTGCAACCAGGAATGGGGAACTGTAAGGCCCAAGGCCCAGGAGGTGACTCTATGCCACAATGGAGGGGTTTGGATGTACTCTGAAGAGACATATGCTGCAATGAGAGGCAGAATATAATTGAAGTGAATGAATGCAGGATGGGTCTAAAATTTTTTTGAGATGAGAGAAGAAGAAAGATGTCTCCCAAACTCAGTAATGAAATTCAGCCTAACTTCAGTAAACAGTTTCCTGAATCAGAGGCTGGTCCTATAGCATAATATTGTGGAAGAGGCTGCCTTCAGTAGATAAAGGCTGTCAAGACAAGACCATCTGAAGCACTGAGAAGGACCTGCACTCAGCCATAGTAAATGGACAGTATTTCTTCTCATATCTTATTCCTGAAAGGCCAAATTTATCTCCAGAAGACCCAAGTGTGTCTCCCACTGTGCAGGTGATGCATAGGCACAGACATAGTTTTTGACATGTAGTTATTCAGTGGTTCCAAGAGAAACTTTTTCTGGATGTCCCACAGAGGGGTCGGTGATGTAGAAAAGCAGACACAGTTCAGTTCCCTGGGCACACATGTGCTTGTAATGGAAGATGACATAATCATCCCTGAATAAATAAATGTCTTATGGCTCATTCTGCACCTAATGAGGGGATTTCAGGATCTCTGCCTGGAAGAACATCTTTGCATACGCTGAAGTACATCCATTGCTGTTCCCTGCACGCCTGCCACTGCCAACTAAGGTCAAGGGCTTGAAGTTGTAAGTGAAAGCAGCCTGGGAAAAGACAGTGCAGGAAGTAGGCTCCAGTCCTTGGTAGACCTGATATGCTGCATTTGCAAGGGCTTTGGTCCTGTTTATTTTCATAACTCGTCACTCCCTTGGAGCTGCCCATTAGCCAACACAACAAAACTGTGCCAAGAGTAAAGCAGGGCAGAAGCTACTGTTTAGTTCAGTAAGACAGAGGGGACAGCAGAAGAAAGAGTCCTGGTCATGTTTCATAGAAAGGGTGTGGAAGGATGAGGAATAAATAAAACCAAAGACACAGAAAATCTCCTATTGGGAGTGGAGCCACTTTTGCTGTATTCCAGTTGAGCATCTAGGACTGTATATCTTGCAGTTGTTCTTCAGAATCCCCAGAGTAGATGCACTCTGTGCTGAGCATCATCAGATAAAATAATGAGGAGGTGCTGGGAGAAGACCTCTCCTGATCTTGAATGCTCCCTTTCTCTCCAGGAAAATGTAGTGGGAAGGCCTCACTAGGGATGAGGGAGAGCAGGTGTATCCAAGGTCATCTCTGAACATGCTCCTGGGAAATGAGCAGGGAAACTGAGCCTGTCTCCCTCCTTTCTTAGGAGAGAACAGTGTAAGACAAGAAGGAAGATTCTTTCACCTCTGTAATATTTCTATTTAAATAATCCCTGGTTAATTTTTTGATAGGAAGGCTGGAGAAAATTACTTATATATCAAATGTCAGGGTGTAAACTCTGTTTTCTTCATTGTCTCTTGGCTAGCTGCAAGGGATCACACCTAGGACCCCTAATAGCTCTTAGGAGATAGGATTTTTGATAACCTGGAGCCAAACACCAAAAAATATTAGGAACACTTAGGTGGGATATGTGATGTGCAAATATTGCTCTGAAACTATTGGTTTCATGCCGTTTCCCACTCCGTCTGCTCATAATTTCTGTTCTGATTTTTCCCGATCTCCCCATCCACAGAGCAACAGATTCTCAGTACCCAAAGCAGCAACACCTTCTCCTCAAAACAACCTCTTTCAGACCTGAGTCTTAGTCACAATAGCATTTATTCTGAAGCTTGACCTATAAATGATGTTATATAGAGATGAGGGTATATCCTCCAAAGCTGGGGGTAAATGACTGGGAGTGAATCAGCAAGAGGCTGGAGAGGGGGCCTTTAGTGCTGATCTCCACCTGTAAGATACAGATAATAACTCTTCCTGTATGGTACATCATAGGGTTGTTGTGATGCTTAATTAAAGCATTTAGAAAGTCTTTCAGCAACATCAGTCTATAAATGTTAAACGAGGCTGTTATTCTTCTTCTCCCGTGGTTACCGTAAATTGTTTTATTGATCTAGTCCATTACACACTCAGGGAAAGAATTGTTTATTGCAGTGAGAACTTTGAGGAGAAATATTTCTTTTCTCCTCACTACACTCAGAACTTGCTTCCACAGATGTTTTTAATCATCAAACATGTTGACTTAAGTCTACAAAAAGAGGCAGGAAAATACTGGATAAAGTTCCCCACTAACTAGAAGCCTTTTTTCTGATCTTTCCATAACAACTCGCGTGTTCAGTTCATTGGCATCTACTGGGACTTGTATATGAAAGAACTTCAACATGAAAAATATCTCTGCTCTTCAATTATGGCTGGATGAAAAACTAGTTGATATCAAATGGAGGCTTACCACTGTTTCACAATGTTTTAAATCAGATTATGAATGTACTGCAAGCTGATGGTACATAAAAATCTCAAATGATTTCTCTGAGAGTTTGCATGCAAAGAGACTGCAGAATTTGTCCTCAGCATTTAAATGCTTTTAGAAAAATTGAATTGATGTCAGTGCAGAGAAATGATTAGTAGCAAAAGATAATTTATCTGCAAGCACTGTTAAATTTTCTTTCTCATTATATGAACATGTAGTCAGGCTAAAAATCCAAAACATATTGTAGCAGCTCCATGCAAAAGCAGCATTTTTAAGATGTCAAAGTATTTTGGCAGTCCAATTATTACTCATAGAATCCTGAAAAATCCTATGTACTTACATTATACTTTTAATTAGTTCACAAGTTAGGCAACAGTTGATAACATAATACTTAACATTTCAGAGAAAGCTCAGGAATAAACAGGTGCTTTGTTACTGTGCTCCCTTCTTTTTCAATTACAGGGAGAATAATGTTTTTACAAAGAATCAAAAAAAGGTTAATTTGTAATTAGAATTTTATTATGGGAAGAGGCTCTGTTTCTGAGTTCTATGACTCACAAGTCCATCATGGACACACAAAAAGGAAAGGGAGGTCAAAAAATACTCCACAGAGATGTTCAGATGCTTGTCCATTGGACAGCAGTTCCCAGCTCAAATAATGTTGTATTAATGAGGAGAGTGAAATGAAAATTTACCTACATAGAGATTAGGAGAAAAAGCAGACAGGAATTTTCCATTCTTTGTAGGAGTAGGAAACTGGGAGATTAGGGGAGTTGCCAAAAGTTGCAGCCGAAATAGCTTGGCTCCTTGGCTCCTAGCTTGGTGTCTCATTATAAGGTAAATTCTAATTTTATGTTCTTTCTTCTCTGGTGTCACATTAATCACTGCAGTCTGGGTGGGGGGTTGAATTCACAGGATGGCATTAAATCTGCAGAAATAGCCCATGGCCCCTTGCTGTGATGTACTGGAGGGAAGGAGGAGTGGATGAGAACCTATATTCAGGTATCTGCTGGAGGCCAGCTCTTGCCTGCCCACATCTGTAGTAGCCACGTTGTTGCCTGAGTGGCATCGGAATTGCTTTGCACATTTTTTTGAGTACTGAAGCTATACTCAGGTAGCTCCAGTGAAATAACACAGCAAGAATGACTAATGCATAGTCAGTCCTGAAAATGAGATGTGTGCAGGGGAAAGAGGGAGATTCTCCTTAGAAAGGAAAAGTCTAAAATAAACTAAGGTGTGGGGAGGAACGCAGGAACTGTTTGCAGTGGGGTTCTGTGGTCTACAGTGCCCTTGGCTGACTTGATCCACCCTTCCCTGATCATCACGATAGGAGGACACCTTACTCACTGCCAGGACACTGATGAGAGGCAACCTCTAACCCTGCTTAGAAAGGAAAATAATCCTTGCTCCTCCTGTCAGACAGGACAGACATCCTTCTGCAGTTGAAGTCATGCCTGGAGATTGGCCTAATGGGTAAGTTTAATGTGCAGGATACTGCTATGGCTAATGAGGGTGAGGGTCTTGTATTTTCTCCAGGAACAGGAATCTGTGAGTGAAATAGCAGAGCAGGTGTATTTGAGACTTTTGAGACTTTAGGCATGGCCCTGTTCTTCTGCTCAGGGCCAGAACAAGGATTGTGACTCTAATTAGCCTCCCATTTCCTTATCCTGAAATAATAACTGAATTGATCTGTGAGACTTCCTTGCTATTCAGCTACATTTTTTGAACTGAGATTTATTTTTAAAGGCAAGGCATACATTTACCTTCAGTGTAGCACAGGCAAATTTGGACAGTGATTTTACATTTTTTTTCTAACTAGCTCTTGAAAAGGATCAACAAGAATGATTTGCAGATTTTGGCAAAGTCAGTGCCAGGTTTGGCCGCACAGTGGCAAGCAAAGCAATTAAGCAGGGTGAGGATATACAGTCTCAGCAATGAGAAGGTTCTGCCATGAAAAATGAGTGTGCAAGTGTTCCAGGTACCTTGGCTCAATTGTTTATGAATATTTCTACGTACCCTAAGTTGTCAATATTCACCATAAATCAGAAAAAAGTAGTACATGAAAAATAAACATTCAAGTTTGTATATGTTAGCTGGCTTTTAAGCCTGCAATAATGCTTTGGGTTTTACTCTTAAGCTGCTTGTAGCAATCACAAAGCTAAATTGTGCTTTAAAATGAAATCTGGCAGCCAGCTTCCAGTAAAACTTGACTTCAGGAGCTAAGGATCTAAAAGCCATTCCAGTAATATCAGATTAATTCTAAAACTATTCTGAATTGTTGGAGTTGACACCTGCTGTCCGATAAACTGGCATTTTCCAAGTCCTAAGAAGAAGGTGGGGGAAAAAATGGAACAAACAGTCTGCACCCAGCTTGGAGCTTACATCCATCTGCATCTTCTTTGCACCCTTGTTCACCTGGACAAGAAAATAGAAGGCTTCAGGGTGGCCTAATTGTGGCCTTCCAGTATATAAAGGGAGCCTACAAGAAAGATAGGGAGAGGCTTTTACAAGAGCCTGGAGTGACAGGACAGGGGGAATGGATTCAGACTGGAAGAGGGTAAGTTTAGACTGGATATTAGAAAGGAGTTCTTTACTGTGAGGATGGTGAGGCACTGGAACAGGCATCCTAGAGAAGCTGTGGTCGACCGAACCCTGGAAGTGTACAAGACCAATTTGGATGGAGCTCTGAGCAACCTGGTCTAGCGAAAGGTGGCCCTGCCCATGGCAGAGGGGTTGGAATGAGATGATTTTTAATGTCCCTTCCAGCCCAGGCCATTCCATATTCTATGAAGAGCACCCAAGCAAAGTAAGATGCTTTATTGTCCACGCATGCTTGTCATTCGCCCTCCTGAATCCCAGCAGTGGGTTTTTCCTAGACATTTAAAGAAGGTAGGAAAATGACTTCTGCTTGGATGTGTACTTCAGGATCTGATCAGTAGGTATGATCAGCCCTGTGGCATGGCAAACTACCTGGTACCTTGTCAGTGACTGTGCATGTTGGAAACTTGCATGCACTTTTGAGGTAATACACCATGGTGGAGTAGGGTTAAGCTAAGGCACCATCCAGCACTCCCAAAAATGTACACCTTCCCAGAAGATGATCCCAGAAGGGGAACCATGACAGCCTCAGCTGAAGTGGGGCAACTTCTCTTCAGCTGCTCTAAGCCAAAATCATTTCCAGACACTCCCTTGTTACCTAGCTTGTGCTCTCACTTGGTGGGTTTCAAACTTCATGAAAAAATTTGAAGAAGTAGCCCTGGAGGAGCCCAAAGCAAGTCATGGAGTGGCCCAAATGCCAGGGCCTCCTCAGCAGGAGGCAGGATCATCCCTTGCCATGATCAATGGCCCTGGTGCTGGGGCCAGGCAATATGTGCTCTGGAGGGGTCATCACCACACAACACCTTAAATCAACCTGTCTTCCCTCACATTTAAAACTTCTCTTGATTAATGATGCTGAAAACCTGATAAATGAGAATCAGCTAAGTTGTGCATACAGATATCTGGGCAGATTAAATAATTAATCATCCTGTAATTAATAAAGACAGATACTGGCTTTTTCTGAACTTTCCCTCCTCCTCTTCTCACACAGACTTTCAAAAGGTTTTTGACCAAAATAACTACAGACACCAGCCACTAATCCCACTTTCTGGGGGAGGGGGCCCTGCTGCTTTATTAATGTGGCAAAATCTGTGCATACATTTGAGCAGTAATGAGATCTCCAGGGCAAAGTATGACATCTGCTCCAGAACTTCTAAAATACAGGTTAATTTACACCAACCAAACCTCTTTGAAGCCAGGAGGTTTGATTTTCGCTTGTAGACTTAATGTATTAGCGTCTGACAAGCATCCAGCCCTCAAAGGCCTTGCCATTACTTAGCTCCCGGTAAACGAGCCTATCAAAGCGCTTTATAAATAATACAACCAAATAATCTCTTGGCAGAGGAACAGCTGAGTCCTTGGGCACCATCATGCAAGTGGTCACTTGCCCCAGAGGTGGCCACGCCTGCAGGGATGGACCAAATGCCCACAACGTCACCATTATTTCCACTATGAAAATTAAGAAACTCAAGACCCTGAGGATAAGACAAATGGATCTAATAGAAAAGGTAAAACTGAAGTTTGTTTTTTTCAGAGGAGACCAAACTACTTATTTCCCTTACTTTTCTGGTCAAACATTGCATTTCTTGTTTCTTCTGTTGTTTGGGTTTTTTTGTTTAGTCGGTTTCTTTTTTGTTTGCTTGTTTGAGTTTTTGTTTGTTTGTTTTGTTTTGTTTTGGATTTTTAAAGAGAGAAGGAAAATAGCCAAGGTATTACAACAAAATTATCAATGTAGTTAATTTTTTTTTTAATACATCAAGAAGGCAGGGACCATTTGTGGTGGATGGTGGTGGAATTGGGCTATTTGTTCAAGAGCTGTACAGAAATTCTTCCAAATGATGGTCCTTTCACCCCTTTGCACCTTCTTGTCAGAGCATGCTCATTTGGGGCCCTGCATTTCAGGTCCTCATGGAACTAGAAATGGTCCTTAGGAGAAACACAGTGGTTGTCAAACAGGAATCTAGAAGATGTCTATAATGAGTTCAGACACCAGTGCCCAACAGAACCTTTCACTTTTGTTAAACCAATTTATCTAAAGTAGTTTATCCTTGGGAAGGTTAAGCAAGAACTCAATTACAACCTATTGGCATTTGCATGAGGAGATTTTGTACAGAACTCAGTTCTTCAAGATGAAGCAAAGTTCATAATGAGCTCTAAGGGATAACAGTGGAGGCCAAGCAAATTCAGACTGCAAATAAGGATATCACCTTTTTCCTTGTTTAATTTTGTTGGTTATTTTTGATGTTGTTAAGAAGAACCTACTAGGGGAATATAGTGGCATATTGACCAGCTGCAGATTTCCAAGCATCTCTTGCAAAAAATATATGCCGCTTGCTTTTAAAAAAGTTACAGACTTGATACAGAAATCACTGGATAATCTTCTGATGCAGAAGGCCACTAATGTTTTCTGGCCCTTAAAATCCATGAACTCACAAATTTGAATGAGATAAAGCAATTGAAAAACAAAGGCCACTAGGATAGAGAATGAGTCAGGTGCAGATGTGTCTTAGACAAATCAATTTATTTTCCCTTGTCTGAAAGGCCCTTCTGACAAATTATTTAATGAGATTATCCTAAATCTTTTTCACAGAAGTCAGCTTCAAATCTGATTTCAGAGATTACCTGCTGCAATAATCCGGACATAATTCCTAAAATGCACTCGGGAATGCTGGGTCCAGTATTGGACACATCCAGGCTACAGAAGAGCAGCAAATACCCCGAGAGGCTCTGCTCACTGGGAGACTCAGGGGAAAGGTACTGTCTGTTTTGCACACTTGCCAAACACAACCCAAAATATATTAAAAGAAAAAAAAAAAAGAGAAGGGAGAAAAATTAATGGAGCTTTATGGACACTATCAGGAATGCAGCAGGAAGTAATCAAGTACGAGATCACGTTGCTTGTGTGACTGTTGCCATGACATTCAAAAAGCACTTAGTGTTATCATAGACTATGAATATTCTGTTGGTTGATTGATAGTCTGTGGCTTTTTTTCCTTGTAAGCAAATGCAATGACAATATTAAGCAATTACTGATAATGTCACCCAGCTGCTTTCCTGCTGCCTGGGTGACAGGAATTCTGAACTGCAGGAAAAACAAATTTATTAAAGGATGGAGCGGCGCCCTGTGCTCGCTGGCGTTGCGTTTGACCAGGCACAACACAGCAGAAGGTTTCATCTACAGCAAATGAAAGAAACACATCCTCAGTAAACTTTACTAGGGGAAGTACCATGGGGCTTATTTAGCTCTGATTAGATCAATGAGTCTCTCTAAGCACAGCAATTAAAAATACAATTGGTAGCAATGTAGCCTGCTTTAAGCGTCTGCACGCCTGAGAAGTTTATACAGGGATAAACTTGTTAAAGTACATTTCCTGATTAGTAAATAATCAATATGCAAGGTACTTGGTAGCTTCACAGGGAGCAATGGGGAGGGCCAAATTTTCCTCAGCTAAGTGTTTCACCAGTCTGCTGCCAAGAGCTACTGCATTGGGCTTAATTTGTGGGTTATTTACCAAATTGTGTCCATCTTTTCCGTTAATTATCCAGCAAGGACTATGTGTCCCTGCATGCAATGTCTGACCATGAGCCAAGCAGAAATTTGGGCTTGTATCAAAGAATAAATGTTGTCTCCTACTGTTGCTGGGTGTGATGGAGTCACTGGAAGCATAATGGGAAGGTCTGCAACAAAGCTGGGTGTGAGATTTGGGGCTGTGGCCTTTGGCTACAAACTTGACCTGGATCTGATGGGCAGCACTAAAATATCAGCACCTTATGAAACTACTTACAACACTGAGGACTTGGCAGATACCTCCACTATTTCATGCTTGAAACAGAGAGGAGTTTTAGCTGCACTGCTGTGTCTAGGTTTTATTACTTGTCCTGGAAAAGAGAAATCCAGGTCATGCTTCAGATACAGAGAGGCCATCTCCTCCCACCACTTGTGCTGCTCCCTCCTTGCATGCATGAGGTTCTCAGGGTAAGAAGACCTGGTCCAAAGTGTGCAGTGTCTCAGTTTTATGGCTTGCAGGGGAGGTAAAAGGCTGGCTCCTTGCTTGCTGTGAATCTTATTACTACACGTGAAGTCAAAGCAAATATCTTTACACATGATAAAGATTCAACCCTAAATTCATAGGGGTTAAACCCTATAAAATGTAACAGAGATGAATATCCTGCTCATGGACTTTTAAAGCATTTTATGTCAGGGCTTTTATTTTATTTTACATTAATTTTTATAGGAGGGTTAAAGTAAACCTGTAGCAATAATAGCATTTTCTCTTAAATTTTACAACACTTTGCCAATAAAAATTGGCATTTTGGTATGTGCAGAGAGAAAAATATCAGAGGTTGACAAATTAGAAAAATTGTGAAAGGTTTCACAACAAATACAGGTCGTAGCTTATCAGCTGGGTAAATTTTCATGACATGTAAAAGATAATTTTGAAAATAGTGTTTTGAATCCCAAACTGCACATGAATCAACAGCAAAATGCTAGATGGCAATAATAATAATAATAATAATAATAATAATAATAATAATATATTTAAAGGCAGATCTCATCTGAGAGCTGAATTCAGGATGCAGGTGAATGGAGATTCAGAGTGTAGGACACGTGGAGATTGTGTCCACATTTGCACACCACCTTCTAATAAAGTATGGGACACTTTCTGGAAGAGAACAATGGGAATGATTATGGTTTAGAAAACATGACCAGTGAAGAAAGGTTAAGTGAAGTAGGTTTCTGTGGTCCAGAAAAGAGAAGCCTGAGGGGTTGTGAAACAGATTGTCATGGAAAGGTGGAAGATAGGGCAGGGATTAATTACAAGAGAAGGACAATCTGGCTTCCTCTGCAGGGAGAAATGAAGTGGGCTTAGGAAAACCTCTTTAAGGGTAAGACTAGATGAGCACTGGGAGAGGAGCCTGGTCACCTGGGAGACAAATCTCTTTGAAATGTTGAGAACAGTTTGGACATACTTGTACTGTGAACAGTGCAAATGTGCCTGTTTTGTGTCCAAGCTTGGGAGCCGTCCAGGCCTAATTTTTTAATAAATTTTGCTGTATACTGAGAGAGTTTGGCATATACTGTCTCCTGAGCAGTTTACAAACAGACAGAGCTTCAGAATATTCTTTTGAAAGATGTGTGGGTGGGCAGGTATTACAACTTCACTGTAGGAAACTGGGGGAGAGAAAAACAGAGGTTTAAGCAATTTCCCTAAGGCTAATGAAGCAACAAGCATGTCAGACAAGGTTCAGCTGCAAGCATTTCTGCATCCAGCAATCCTCAGAAGCTCACATCCACCCTTTCCATCTCAGAGCATCTACCTTTTGGGGCTCCCTTTTCATCTGGCTCTATTTTCATGCAGTTGCCTGGCAGCTTCCTTGTTTTTTCCTCCTGAGCACCTTGCTAGTCACCACATCAATAACTGCACAGTTTGAGTTTGTAGCTGCCTTATGACAAGTGAATACAGCTCCTAACCAGCCTCCAAACCCTTCCACCAAAGCTCTGCTGAGCTGCATAAAGCATAGGAGTGACCCAAGATTTTGTCCCAGTGGGCAAAAGGCTGCCTCCAATGACACCACCAAACTTCCAGTAACAAGAGCTGGATCAGACTGGAGGAGAGTTTGCTTTCTTGCCTGGAAGATGGTCAGCGCATGGCAGGAGTGCATGTCTCAGTGCTCATTGCTTGCCCAGCCTGTTCCCCATAACAAATCCCCAGAAAAAAGACCTCCTAGCCAGCTCAGAATGCCAGTTTCAGAGGGGAATAAGCAGTCTTTAGAACTTGATCAGCTTTCATATGGCATTGGCTTAAGGTGAGGGGTGGTGTTCTGTGAGTTCTTGGTGAAGGAGGTTGCTTGCTCCAAGCACACCACAAACTCATTTAAAGATGAGAGCTCTGCCTGCCAAAGCAACAAACACAACAATGGCATCACTTCAGATTGACAGCCATTTCTTTTTTTCTTTTTGCCCTTCATTGTTTTTCAATTCACTTAGATGGCATCCACGGCCTTGAGGGACTAGGAACAATCACATTTAGAATGGTACAGATGTAAATCAATGCTTCTCACTTTTTCCTCACTGAGACTTGCTCATTCACTGAAATATCCTTCCACTTTCTTCTGCCTTTCTACATAAGGCATGGAATACACTCACACTGTGCCGGATGTTAATTAATCTCTCATAATCAGGTGGCTGGAGGGCCCCATTATTACCACGGGTTCTTTTAGAGTCAAGCCAGAAAATCCTTATGTCTTGTGCTGGAGCATTGATACCAAACCATGGCTGACTCCTCTGTGGAGTTACCTCTTGTATTTGCATCAGGAGCAGCACAGGCCTTCCCAGGCAGCCCCAGCCCCGGCAGTCACAGCTAATTTGTACATATGCTGCCATTGGATGGGTGCCACGCAATTAAGAGGATGCCCTCGAGGCATTAACATTCCTCGTCTCGAAGTGAGGGCGGTGGGAGAAGGCAGCAGAAGTTTATGGGGTGTTATCCATGGGAGTGTGTTATTTCAACAGCATTTGTACAAATCTGTGAGGACGATTCAGAACCGGGCAGGGAGCCAACACAAAGAGGTTTCTGAGGCCGCAGTGGAAAACTCTTGAAGTCCCTGTTTGCTGGAAGAAGATGGTGATGAGGCAGCATGGGGAGTTGATGGTGCTGGACTGGAAAATGCTGATTTTGCTTCTGACCTGTTGTCTCTGGGACCTGGACAACAGGGGTTACCCACATTCTTTAGGGTGTTTGTAATCCCTAGTCCCAGTAAAAGGCCCATCAGCTAGATCCCTGTGAAGCCCTGACAACAGAAAGGGTATCAAGGTCTTCATCCCTCCTGAGGAGGAACTGAGACACTGAACAGCAAGGACACCAGCGTCCTTCAGGGCCTCGGTATCAAACCAAGGGACCTAAAAGTTCCAAAGGACCAGAGCCAAGATCTTGCCATGACAAGTCCTTTCCACCAGAGAACTTCTGGGGTGCAGGGGCCCTGTGGGTGAGTTTCTTTGGGTTATCACAGAGCTCCTAGCCCTCGGGAATCCATCGGCTGAGTGCCCTGGGATACTATTGCAGCCTTGACTTAGGCTGGGAGAAAGTCTGAGGCTGACATGCTTTGACCAAGATATCTTGGAAGCAAGCAAACTGGAAAAGGTTTGACAGGAAAATTTTAAGCCAAATTTCCACCCTGTGTTGCTCTTAGAGACTCAGTGAGTCCCATTACTGTCTGGCAGAAGGATCTTGGCTTCATGGTCCATCCCAAGCTGTGTCCAGACGGTCCTTCTCTAGGACCACCTGGGAATGGTGAAAGTCTTTGCCTTTGCAAGTCTGGCCTGGGCACGACTGTGTCTATCCTCTTTATCAGCATATTATAGGGAGGAAAACACTTGGTGCCACTCCTCCCTGCCTCACTGCTACATTTAAAAAGCCACAAAATATATAGAATAAATTAATTAAAAATACTGCACTTTCAGCTGCACTGATTTTGGGAGAATTACATTCTCTCCCACCATTAGTGCATTTATCCCCCAGTGCTAAAATGTGTATACTGAGGCTTCAGTGCTGCTGGCTAATTTAGGAGTGTTGCCATCATCATAAAAGGAAGAAAGTCAATTCAAATCAAAACCCCACAAACAAACTATGACCTTATTCAAATCAGAAAAAAACCCAATCCCAACCTCTGCCAGCTATGGTAGGATGCCAGAGAAGCCAAGAAGCCATGTGAGATGCACAGCATTGATTACTGTGTAATAATGATTTCCCTTCAGCCCGCAGACCCCACCGTATCCTTCATTCCGCATTCCAGAGCGCATCTCTGAGCATCAGCGCGGCTGGGAAGTAACACACACCAGACCTCGCTGGGGGCTGCAGGTTAAGTATTGCACTTAGATTTTATGGAGCAGAAGAGTAGATAAATTCTGTCAAATTAATGTAAATGCTCAGCAATAATTTTTGCTTCTAAGAGTCTTTAACCATTTCTTTTTGTGAATCAGCATGAATCTCTCCTCACTTCTGAGATTCAGTTTGGTTTGGTTTTGGTTTTGTTTGTTGAATTTACCAGTTATTTGCTGGAAATTAAAGTTTTAAATCATTCCTAATTCTTGATCCTTATTCTGTGCTTTCTGGAGCATCACACAGACAAAGGAGGGGCCACGATATTCCTTGCTGAATACAAACTGGCACAGTTCCTTCCAGGAATGTTCCTTCAAGGGTGGTGGTATAACACAAATTTGCATCACTGTCTCTCTGCCCTGCGTTTCGTTCCCTTTGGGTTTGGTCTTTTCTCCACTGACATTAATTCTTTTACAACATACGTAATAGGCAATGTAGCTTTATTTCATCTCCCTGTTTGTACTGTGGGTGATACCTCCCAGGGAAGATTAATGATTTAAGCTGATTTAATGGTGCATGCTTTCCATAGGGAAAAAAAAATTAAAAGAAAAAAAGAAAAGAAGAAGAAACCCTTTCTCTTTTTCTGCCCAAATTAAAAAATGTTATCTTCTCTTGAGTTTTGGGGTTTTTTTCTCCATTGTTATTTGTTGTTTTTCAGCCTTTGATGGCCTCCCAAACAAATTTACCATCTTTCTGTGCATCTGTGATGTTCCCATATTTATGTGAGTCATTCCCACCAATAAGCCTGGGACTGAGCTGAGTGTATGTGAAACTACAGTTTATCTCTACTGAGTTTCAGGAGTTTTGTCAGGGGAGACTTTGACCCTACATTATGTAGTCTCATTTACCTTATTGTTCTGCCACCTTTCCCTTTTCTTCTTGCTCTATCCAGGAGAAAAGCCAGTTCACTTGGCAAAAGAGGTTTGTTATGTCTGTGGGAGAGATTTGAAACATTTGGCTGATGTTTCCCCCTTGCACTTGCTGAGGCACCAGAACATTGTTACCACCCGTAAAAGGATGTTCAAAAAAACCTCAAACCCAGACATATGTGACAAAACTGTGGTCTAAGCCAAAAAAAGAAAAAAAGTACTTAGAACTTTTAAAGAGCTGGTTGGAGGTTAAAGAAATGCCAAAAAATATTTTTGTTAAATTTTTTCTTCTCAATCTACCTGACAGTCTACTTTAATAATAATGTAGTGTTTACTAACTAGAAAATTTACACTCAACAAGAATGCAAAGATCATGAGTAAATACACAAGAGTGACTTAAAATAGGGTAACTACTGGTATATGCAGACACATATTTCTAAAAATGAGTTGCAGCACATCGTAAAAGTCACACCCATTTTATAAAGCTTTCTTTACTGCCCTGTCAATGGGGGAAAGTAATCAGATTCAGCTTTCATGTGGACAAAGACATTTATTCGAGGCAGAGATGGCACACAGAGAGATGCAAATGGGAGGACTCGATTTCCCTCCCCACCCTCAGCACATGGTTTTCCCCAGTGCCGTGTTTTCGTTTGTGCATTCAGAAGCTGCCTGGCATTTCAGTCAGTTCAGCCCTGCTCACACCTCCTCCCACGGCTGTCTGTTTTGTCAGCCTGGGTTACTCCAAAAAGGTGCAGGGAGAAATGATTAACTGCAGTCAATTTATCTGGAATTCTTAGGGGAATGAATAACATTACCTTAAGTAAAAAATAGCCAGGCGACAGCAGTCATATGCTTGTTGATGTTATGCACAGCATTGGGTGGATATCACGGTGAAAAGTTAAAAAATTCCAGGCATGAGTGGATGTTTCATGATGCAATTTTTAATTGCATGATCAGATGCTCCCTTCACCCTAACCTCTGCACCCATATTTTCCTTCTTTCTTGTGTGGGGTGGAGCTGCCTTAAGGATGAACCAGGGAAGGTGTCTGCTTTCTAAAGGGCTCCTTGGTTTTTGTGGCAGACAGAAGGTGCACGAGGAACGAAGCTGGGAAGTGCTGCAGAAGGTGAAGAAGTCTTTGGGTGAAGATGTTTGGTGATGAGTGATTCATATATCCCAAACTTTTACTAATGATCCCTGACAGCTAAGCTTTATTTTTGGGTTTCTGAGAGTCACCCCTGGCACATCACTTGAAGAAAGCCTGGGCTCTACCAAAATGGAGAGGGACACAATGAACACAGAAAGTGCTGTGTGATGTTGAGGATACAGAAAAATCAGAAATGTCCCAAAACTGAAAGAACCCTTTAACGATTCCTTCATGGCTCAATTCTACATCAGTTAAACAGAGACAAAGCAGAGTATGATTATAGGCTTTGATGAACTTTGATACTGTTGTAATTAATATTTCAGAAAAAATACACAAGAAAATTAATAATTCTGTTCTCAGGGCAGTATTCAGTAAATAAGATGTAGGGTTGTTTGGTAGGAAATGAGGAGAATACAAAAAAGGAATAGCTGCTCATTATCTGAGCGCTGTCCATCTTATGAGAAACCTGTGGAAAAAACCATTTGTGGGACTGCATTGTTAGCTGGGACAGGGCTGCAGGGATGTCCTTTGCTCCAGTATTTCCCAACTTTGCATCTTGATGATGTTCCCTCTTTAAAAAGCAGCTTTACATGTGTGAATTTTACCACCCACATCCAACTGGGACATGGGGTCAGGGCTGTAGGGGGTTTCCATGCCATAGGTACGTGTTCTCCACCTCATCTCTGCCCCTCTACCCCTGACTCCAGAACTTATCTGGGGTTTAGTCCTGGCTGCCTCTTCTCAAGCTCCTTTCTCCAGCCCTAATCCTCTGTCCACATCCTCCCTTCCTCCTAGACTGTTTATTCCAGCTCAGATTATGTTTCCCCTCCACTTGGTGCCTTATTTTCCACGCTGCTGCAGGTGTCAGCAGGGATCCTGGGGATGCAACACGGGCCTCCGGTCCCACCCATTGGGAGTCACCAGTCTAATCAAGGACAGATCCTGCCTTAAAGCTCAGATGAGCTGGTTCCAGCCTAGATGTTTCTCAGACATCCCTACCAGGGTGCCATCAGTACTAGTAGAAGAGACACCCAAATACCAGTGAGGGTGTGAGCATTGAGGCACTGGTGCCACAGAGAGGTATCTGATGTTATGAAGACACATTTAATCTCTCATCTTACCTGATCTCTCTCTAAAGACCACAATGCATTAGGGGTGGGGTTGTGCCAACCCTAATGAGGCTAAATATTGCCTTATTTGTGCCATATAATTCTTTGGCCTGATCATGGAATATTTGCTGAAAAGATTAGTCTTATAAGTAATTAGTCTTTCTGGAAAAGAATATCAGTGGCAGCAGATAATACTCAAACCCCCTCTATCCAAAACAATTTAATCTCTTCTAAATGAAATCCATTTTTCTAAAGAAAAATGACTTCCACAGTATTATTCGGAACCTGGCCATGGAGAGATTCAACTTTAGATGCAGCAGTAATGATTTCTCCTAACTTTGTATTTCAATTCCTAAGCTACTAGAATTAATTGAGTGTGTAATTAAGGAAGGGTTTTCTTACCAATATGATCATGCCTATAATTAAAATCTCACACAAATGTGTATGTGGAAGAATAGGGCAGGGCAGAGCAGGGAAGAGACCAAACTGTCTGACAGGTTTACATCAAAGGACCTGAGCTCCTGCAGCTCTGAGCCAGAGGGAGGGGAGGAAGGGAAGACAGGACAGGCTGATAACTGACTTGATATATTGTTTTTGACCTCCTGTCTTCAAAGCCCCGAGTGGTTTGAGTGCTGTCTACTCTGGAGATGGCTTCTACCTTTAATGTTCCTTCAGCACAGCCAAGCTTTGCAAGTGTTTGTGCTACCAAGAACAGAAGAGTGATGATATCTGCCTGTTTTCAGAGGGACTGGAATGGGTTTGGCTGCTGCTTTGGGCTGTTCCTCGTCAGAGCTGTGGCCCAGGTGACCCCATGTCATGTCATGAGAGCCACCACTTTCCTCTGGTGTTTGTTGCGTGGGAGAGCCATGAACAAGATTCTGTTAAAAAAAAGGAGTGGTGCATTTTTACTGCTGATATTTATACTGCATTTACTACTAAATCAGCCTTAAATAGCTGTTCAGCCTGTCATGTGGGACCCAAGTCAATGTCTCTGCCTCAGGACAGCTTCATTTGGGAAGATTCTCCTGTTCTGAACATGGAGAGATGTTGGGTGCTGGGAAGCTGCAACACAGCACCTCCACAACAGCTGAGCTCCTGCACAAAAGGAACAAGGGCATTTCCTAAAAAACCCCAAACAAATCACCAAAATGGGGAGTTGGAGCTTGAGATGAAGAAGGAATTGACTCCCTTAGCTGGTCTGCCATGTGTTGTGATACTCTGTGACTGTATAAGGGAGGGGGGAATCCCTCCCTCAGAGGATAACCGAGCCAAGGATCAAGACACTGAGGGAAAACAGGTGTGGATGAATGTTGCATGAAAGAAGCCACCCTGAGCAGGGAAACTGCTCTCTCATTTGTTTGGTATCTGCTGTGGTCAGGGAAACAGGACTTTGTATGTTTAATGACATTGTAATATGTTTGTAAATCCCATCAAAAAGACACCTGCATCTGTCCTCTGGTCTCTGAACTGGAACAACCTGAAGGGCCTGGGATTTTTGTCTTGCTGGCTGAATCCCAAACGGGGTCAGAATTTTGGTCTCACAGATTTGGTGGGGTTTATGTTGCAATGTAGATAAAAGAGCCACGCAGGGAAAGTTAAGGTACATTAGGTGTGTGTTCTCAGGAAGAAAGCCCACAAGCCCAGCTGCACACATCTTTTACATTTATTAAAATCCAGTAAAATACTATAAGAAATAGTTACTGAAGTCTACATTACTGAAGTCTGTGCTGGGGTGCTGAGAGCTATACTGGTATGCACTGGTTATGGCTCAGATATTTTTTACATGAAATATGCATCGTGCAAATGCTTTATTGCATTGCATATAGTCCCAAACATTAAACACATGCAGTCCCTACCAACAACTGCCTTCAAAATGACCTAATATATCAGGCAGATGTGCAGGAGAGCTGTTTTTCTCTGTAGATAACTACCAGGCTGGCATTTTGGGGCAACCATCATTTTTTGCTCCATAATCATCTCGCTCATAACTTTCTCATTTTTTCAGCTTTCCCATATTTGCAGCAGTTAAGACTTTGTGACCTTCCCCAGGGAATGCAACCTGTGATTCACAGCTTAAGAGTGGGTGTCTGTCTGAGTCCTGCGTTTGAAAAGGGTGGCCAATTGCCTTGCCAACAGCTGCCATTAAGTAAAATACTTAATGAAACGACTGGGAAGATGAGCGCTCACCAGTGTATTTTCTCTGCACTTCCTAAAGAAGCCTGTGACCCACACACTGAGCTAGCAAGCTTTATGCTCTTAGTGCTGTCGTTATCAATTTTATTCCCTCCAGTCCATGCCTTGCCATACTGCATTTTAAACATTATTATCAATTATTATTATGTTGTTATTGCTGTGATTGTTATTATTAATTTCATTTTGGTACCTCTGTGGTCTTTACGTAGCCCCCCAGTCTTAGGTCCCATGGAAGCCAAGAGAAGGTCCTTGGGCACTTTCAGGCAACATCAGCCACATGAAGGCTTAGGGAATGTAAGACCTTCCTGGGCACCTCTGCTGCAGCCTGGGTTTGCACAGGCTGAGCAAGACATGGAGAATTGAGGCCAGGGTGCAGGATGGCTTGAGCTGAGACATGGTGTCTGGACACTGGGAGGTGAGCAGGGCACGTGAGAGTAGTTCCTATTTCCATCCTCTGAAAGAACCCAGTGGTATCTGACACACACTGTGAGAGCTTTGGTCACCAAGGCATGCTGTGATCATTCCAGGCTCCAACACAACAGTGTGCCAAGCCTAACTGCACCTCCCAGTGATGTGGTCCTGATGCTGAGCTGATGATGGCAGAGGGGGGATCAAACTGTCTGTGAAAGGCAAAGCAATCCCAGCATTGTGACTATCCTGGTTCATCTCAGGGGCTGTCTGATAGTCACGGGAGAACTCAGCAAGAGCTGAACCCACTCAACCTGGTGTGCAGCCAAGGGTAGGTCCTAGGATAGTGTAGCTAGGTCCTAGGATAGTGTAGCCTGGACTCGGTTGTGCTCCTGAGGATGCTGAGAATGGACAGTACCCCCCAGGCTTTGGATCATGGGTGAGATACCAGAACTGGAACCACAATCCTTCCTCTTTGAAAACAGAAGCAAAATGCCCCCATTTCCTCCCAACCTTCAGTAGGGAGCATTTGGGGACAGGGATTGTGTTCTCATGATCCTGCACTAAGCATACAAGTCCCTGTGCTGGATTCTGATCTCCCAGTGCTCCGCAGTGCAATTCCCGTTAACAGCGCAGATTCTGGCTCCTGCCCAGGGTATATAAAGTTTCCTTTCTCTGTATGGTAAATAACCCACCCTGCTGACGAATGCCCAGTCAGGCATGGAGCTCACTGCTCTGCTGCAAAGCACAGCCGGGGAGGAAAAATAACCTTTCGGCTTTATGTTCAGTGATATATTGTCTTTAAATCTGAATGGGTTTAGGAAATGTTACAGAACAGAAACGGTTCTGCTTTTCCAGAGGCATAATGTTATGGTACAGCTGTTCCAAAGCCAAAGTCTGCTCTGAGTTATGCCCCTACATCCTCTCTCCCAGGTATTTATAAAATTATAATTAACAGTAGGAGACATAGGACTCCATTATTTCTTGAACTGCCTTTCTTTTTAGCCATCTACAAGCTCAGAGAATTACATATGGCCTCATTAACCTCTGTGTCAAACTGATAATAAGGCAGGGAAGGAGGTACCCCTTCAGCTGCTCGACAGCCTGTGCAGGGGCCCTGTGGAAGGGCTGCTGAGGGAACACCAGCACTTCCCATGCTACGAGCTTCATGTGTCCATATCAGCTCGTGGGTGGTTGCACAGGAACCTGAAATGTTGTGTTTGTGTCTGTGTGCTCATTGCCCATGTGAAGTTACTCCATCTGGGAGATCAGAAACCCCAGAAATAAATGGCTTTGGAAATCTCACTCTGTGTCATTAGCACTGGTGTGTGTCTATCTTGATGGGATACTCAAAATGGGAGTGAAAAACACAGTTGTATCAAAACAGGGATCTGAGACTCCATAGGAGGAACGTGAATGCTTTTGGAGGGACGGGGGGCAACTTTTGTCTTTTGGTCTTTTGGTATTCTTAAAAACACCAGGACTGGTTTCACAACACAGGCAATTATTCTGCCTCTTGGCTTCTACAAGAGTGCTGTAAAGTGATTTTAATATGCATAGCTGTCCAGACAGTGCAGGATCCTAGCCTGAACTTCTGCAAGAAAACTGACGAGATTAAAGGTTAGAATCTGTTCAAATGTTTTGCTGCATGCAGCTGCACAAAAAACCTGCTTATATAAACTTGTTTTCAGTGCCATGCAAGAAAGGTGAAAGACTACAGCAGTCCATAGGTGTAACCCAAACTCCAGACTTCACTTTCCCGGAGGTAATTTCCCCTCCTGATTTCCTCCCCTGACAATCTCAAAGGCCAGCTGTCACAGCCTTTGCTACTTAGGATTCCCAGCATAGAGGATACTTCCCCAAGTTTCTCTGCTTCAAGCCACTGTGAACTTCTCTAAGTAAGGCACAAGGACAACTTAACCATTCTTTGTGAAAGATCCAGTGGTCAAAAACTAAATGGCTTTGAAAACAGAGACAACAGGGTTTAACAAACTAACAATAACGCCATGGGAGTTTGCTAATCCCCAAAATCTACAATAAACAGATAAAGTTAATAAGATTCAATAAATGAGAACAGCCCCATTAATGCTTAAAGAGCACTATCTAAATACTACACACATTATTTACTGAGTTCCCTTGCTGAATTCGCTGTGCACAGGAACACTCAAAATTCATTATCTTTGGATGCAAAGCTTAGTAAATTCGACAGTAATTAATCTCCATTTACTCTCCTCGTGTGTTTCTGAACAGACGAAAAGTTCACTGAAAAAGTTCTTTCAGCTGTTCTGAAAGAGAAGCAGTGCTTTGATAAACAAAAAAGTGCCAAACACAGGCTTCTGAAAGGAAAATAGAGCAGTAGCCAGTTCTGCATGGTTCGAGCCAGGTGCTCATTGCAAATTCAGTAGCATGCACTGGCAAGTGTCAGCAGCAGAGAAACTGAAATTACTGAAATTCTTATGCCAGTGTAATTTGCTGAAGGCGATGTGCTGAGGGTTAAGGCAAATTGTGCATGTGTTGAGGATTATAAAACAAATTAAAATGGAGGCTAACAAAAGGAGTGCAATATTTATGCATTTCTTCATTCTTTTCATTTTGTGGTACTCAATCAACTTCACAGTCTCTTAAGGTGGCATGGGGACATTGCTATTGTGTACATTCATTTGCTTTGAAAAAGGGGGCTCAGATATCCTAGGCTACAGAATTTAACTGGTTCTGGTAATATTTATAAGTATCTCCATTAGCCCACCAAATATTTACAACCCACCATTACTTCTAATCAAGTGAAATTTAACCATCAACAAAAAAATGCAGTAACTTCCCTATTCAGTGTGTTCTACTGATCTGCTTCAATTTTGATATAGCAGCCCATTTTACCGTGTAACCCTTCCCTTTCCCTTGAATTCCTGCATTTGTGCACCTTGGTTATACAAAAGCAGAAATATTTTAATCACCCACGGCTTGCTGCAGTGGAGTCCATTACACGGTGTAATGTGCTTAATGTTTAATACCCAATTTACCAAATATTTTAAAGAGTTCCTAAGTTACTAAGTACCCACTGTATGATCACCCAGTACAGCCCAGGAGCCAAATGGGTTATTACCTTGTGGAATAAGAAACAAGTCCTCTATGAAGTATGATCTTGGTTGTATATTCCCGGCCCTCTGCTGGCAAGCCCTGCCATGGAGCTGGTTGGAGAAGTGAGGACATCGTGTCCATGACTCTGTTCAGTGTCTCAACTCCAGCCCTCCTGCACAATAAACTGGACTTTTCTAGTCAAGATGTGCCCACCTGTCCCTCTGCCAGCTCTGATGTGGAGTGACAACCTCTGTGAACAATAGGGACCAAAGAGCTGACAGCAATCTTATTTTCAGTTGCCACCATGAGATTCATCCAAGTCCACCTGAAGGGATTTAGACCTCAATTTCATTCCAGGGACCCTTGCATTTGGCTATGAGAGGCAGATGTAGGCTGTTCTCACCCAGTGGTGACAGACTGTGAGAAGCACCTGCGGAGTCAGCTCTTCCTCCTACTTACCCATGGAAACAAAGAAAATAGTTTGATTTTATTTTTCTGTCTAAATTTGAGCAGGCTAAATAGAGCTGCTTGGGACTCTAAGGATGAAACGGAGTCTTTATGTGCATTTCACTGTGACAGGGAGATGTTTTCGCACAGGTTCAAATCTTGGAGCTCACAGATGCTCCAGGCTCTCTCCAGGCAGCTCTGCCAGAAATGACCAGAAGCCCACTGTCCTTCATGTCACTGTATAAACCAAAGGACAAAAAACTTCTAACTGGCTTCCAACAGTTGCAGCCTTAGTGTAAAACAAGTGACAACAGATGGGATCAGACAGACGGGGGAATAGAGGGGGAAAAATGAGGCAGTATTAGGATGTGACAGGCAGGGGTCTCGGCACATCAGCAGCCTCGCTGTTGTCAAGTTTTTTGTGTAGTCATCACATATTAAGGTTGTATTCGGGGAGTTAATAGATTTTACACTTGATTTTCTAGCAGGGAGCAGGGAGCCACTGCCAGCCATGAAGCATCTTGGAAATTATATTAGTTTTTAAATCTATTCAAGTGATCTATGCATTGTTATTTCTCTGAAAGGTAAAGATGTAAGGGCCAAATCCTGACCTTTATTTCGCAGCGTCTATTTGAATATCTCCATCAGCTGCCATGGAGCTACTCCAGATTAACGGCAATGTAACACCAACGTCAGGATCTGGATTTTCCAGAGAATCCCGTTGATCTTACATCATTGCAATAGATGATCTAAAATCACATTGCTTTGGCTTGAGAAGATTTTCCCACACACAAAGGAGCTCAGAATCTCTCCCCTTCTCTAATATTAAGGCAGATTGTGATCCAAAGGGTCATGTCTATATTCCCAAGTATATTCTTCTATAGGATCAATAAATAACCTGATAGTGGCAATTGAGATTACACTTTATGGATGGCATTATTAGGATTTACATTCCAGCTACAAAGCAGGTCAGATGAACAAACAGAATACCCAGTCCTGGACCACTTCCCTTACTCTACTCTGTAATTTTTATAGCTTCACACATGCTGCAGGTGCTGATACTACACACGTCTGACTGTAATCCACACATCAGCCTGAGAGCACACCAGTCCTGGGAGAGACTGCCTCCAGCAGTCATTTCAAGCCTGGTTAGAGGAGCAGAATGGAAACATCAGCTAGAGCGATGAAAGTTACATTTTCTAATAATGGAAATGAGATGGAAATGTTGGGCAGCTGCTTGGGCTTTCCTCTATTATCTGATTTTAAAAAAATAATACTGAGAAATGCCTTACAAAGCCTAACATTAATGTATGTATTCCTCAGTAATGAGAGATATGAATGGCTAGGTCTATAATCCCTTATAAATCTTACATTCTAAAAACTGCCCATAGCATTGTTCTTGGTAATGGAGAGCTATATGAAGTTGGCAGGTCCTTTTTAAATTATCAACTTACTGTGCAAGACAAAAAAACCTGAACTAAAGTGGAAAAAATTACTCCCCTGGAGAATTTCAGTGCAGACATTTGCTGGCAAATTATTTTTATTTAAATCACTTTTCTTGGTTTTAATATTGAAAAGACTTTCAATCATTGAAGAGCCTTTAATTTAGGATAGTGGATGGCAGGGATGTAATTGAGGAGACCAGACTAGCTCATCTGCTTCAGCACAAGGGCTGGACCAGACAATTTCTCAGAATTTTTTCAAGTCTGGCATTTATAGAAAGCAACTCTGGTTTGACTGCCTCTTCAAAACTGTTTGCATCTAAGACATATGAAGATACCCTGCTGCCAGCAAGAATTGCCATTGAATTCCAATTCTTCCAGTCTTGAGATGGAATACAATAGGGTTGGATTGAATGTGGTGATGGACAGGAATCAGAAGGGTTTACTCAAGGCAGTTACCACATGGGATGGAGGCAGTAACTAAATAAAATACAATCAGGATTCAGTCTATCCCCCAGGACCACAAAGAAATAATGTCGCAGGAAGAAATTTTACAAACTAAACCATCACTGTTTTTTCTCTGTCTTTTCCCCGCTGGAATTCAAGTTTCTTTAATAATGAGGATTAATGTCAAACCTTTAAAGAGAGTTGGGAGTGTGAGAAGGCAGCAGACAAGTGCAGCAATTCCTTAGCTCTGCACGCTCACTCTCTTTTACAGCTTTCTGCTCTGGATCCACAACAAGAGGTCTCTCACCCTGGCAGGGTATTTGGGCACAAAACCACCCACTTTGCTTGTCCATGTCTCCCTTGCTGCTGAAAACACCACGCTGGGGTAGCCCAGTGTCCCCATCCGTCCCTGTGCCGCAGGTACGCTTCCCCCGACCGGCTCCCTGGGGAGCACGCACAGACACACAGACACAATGAGAGCCTCCAACTGGAAATTCAAACAAAAATATGGCTGTCTACTCCAAAAGGCAAACTCATTTACAAAGGTCATCTCTGTCGAGGAAGAGTGATGCGTTACTCCCCTCTTGGAAGCAACTGCTGTCGCTCCTCTGCCGAGTTACATTCACGACCATAGTTTTGAAAAAGAAGAAGGAAAAAAAAGAGAGGGAAAAGAAAAGAGACAAAAGCCCGGCAAGCCCCCTATTCACAGAGCTAGCCCCGCTACTCCCCTTCCCCTCCTCGGGTAAATTCAGCTTCGAAAGATATTAACATCTTTCCCTACCTTCGTTCTCATCGGAGACAGAAGCCCTTCCATTTTGGTCCGATCCTCATGCCAATCCTCGTCCCCCAACTTAGTATCTCGTGCCTGTCTCAAGCATCCCACACGAACAAGAGCATGTCAGGGACCGCCAGCGACACCCTTCACGGGAGCTCAGCCAGCTGCCAACCTGCCAACTTGCAATCCTCAGCCGCGTGGAGCACCGTTCCTGGAGAGACCTTCCTCCCTCTGCCTCCTCTCTCGCTCTCTGTGCATAATCTGCCCGCAGCTATGTTTGTACCATCGCGGCTGACAAACGATCCCTGCCTTACGTAATGCATTCAGCACAGGACAGGCGATCCCAGCCCCGCCGCGGGGCTCCGGTCGGCGGCAGCGCTGGGGAGGAAGGTGTGGGACCTTGCCCTGCCTATTGTGCCGCTGGGACCGAGCTGCGAACGCGCCCGTGTGCGGCTGATGCTCCTCCGCTCTCCGTGCTACCGAGGAAAGCACCCAGAAAACTTCGTCACCGTGCAAGATCGTGGATTCCCCGCGACTGACTTAAAAGGGTGTAATCCTCATTCCAAGCCTCAGCCCAGGAGGTTTTCCCTGCTCGGGGAACGCCAACAGTTGGAGCATTTTCTGCTGGGCGCGTTTGCTGTCAGAGAGTGACCAAACCCACGCTGAAAGGGAGTTCCTGACAATTGTCAGCCGGGAATTCAGGGAGAGAAAGAAGAAAAGCTCACTAAACAAAAGGAATATACTCCTGCAAAGTTGGTCAGCAAAAGATACTCCCTGAATGAATTTCTATTGGCATTTTAATTCAGATCAGAGCATGCTTTTGTGGAAAATTCCCATATTGCTCCTGCTTTATGCATTTTGTTTTCCGTCATGAAGTGATGCTAGGACTGAATCTCTTTCAGAAAAAAAATCCAACTAAAACCAAGTTTCAGACCTACAAACACACCAGTGTTCAGTCCACAGGACCAGACTAGACCAGTCCAAAGTAAAACCCTTTTGAAATGCCATCAGATGAGCATAGCTGCCCATCACTGTGCTGAAGGTCATCTCCCCCTGGGGCCACCTCACTTCCTAACACAGGCACAAAAAGGAAACCCCTTCCTCAGCCCAGGGGTTAACCTTCCACATACCAGTACCCAACTGCTGTCCAAAAGCAAAATAAAAACCCTGTTACACCACCAGAACTAGATTTTTAGCGTTAGAAAAACCACTGTCAGGCTGGTTGGAGCATATTACAGGTGGAAATTTCTAATGCCCTTTAATGTCAACTCTTAGGCCCCAAAGCTACAAGCTCAGGGACAGTCACTGTCTGATTCAGGCACTGAGCTGGGTCTGGTTAAACTCCTGAAAATACCACGTTCTCTGGATGATGATGGGGATTCACCTCATTTAGCTTTCACCATCTAAAACTCTGCCTTCTGGTCCAAGCCAGCCACTGAGGTTCCTGCAAAACCAAAAAGAGAGACCAATTCCTTCTCAAAGTAATTGGCTACTCAGACCAGGGACCCTCTCTGACCCCATGTATTCTTCATGCTCAGCCCAGGCTCCTGGAGGCTACACTGAGAGGGAGAAGATGCAAAGGAAAACGTTCATGGTGGTGTCATGGTTGCTTCATGGCATCCCAGGGTGGAAAGTCTGGGATGAACCCAGAGACAAACAAAACTCCTGCTCTTTAAGCCCCAGCAGAAGCGCTCCCAGACAGTGATACATGTGAGGGTGTTCAACCTCACACATCCCTTTTCCTCTCTATCTCTTCCAGTCTTTTTGACCATGTAGATATTGTAGTTTTAGGCCATTTTCCTTATTATTCTTTATGGGGTAAAAACAGGGAGGGGAGGTACCCCCTACAGTGATTAATATTAATTTCAAAGATAATTAACTGTTCTCAGCCAAATTCAGGTTCTTATCAAATGTGAACAAATCTGATCATATTACACTGAAGGCACAGATAAGTTTTCCATAGCTAAAGAGACTGTAGAATGCTGGCAGGCCATCCATTTCTTGCTGGTTGTATATAAATATGTTTTGCTACTGATATTTACAAGGCTTTAATAAGACTTTGAATAAATGGCAGCAGGAATTCCAGGCTCCAGTAAGACAAGGCCACTGTGATTTTTCTGCTGTACAGCATTGTGCCAGACTCTGATGAGAGGTTTACAAGTCTGTGCATCTTGTCCAAATCATCACGGGAATTTGACTGTCCAAAGCCTCAAGAGGAATGTAAAGAGAGAGGCGCTTTTGGGTATTTTGGAGATGTCAGGCCAGGTAGTCAAGATTTAATGCAATATGATAATGTAGATGATGCAGCCATGGCAGCATATGAACACCCAGTTCTCTTAAAGATCAGCTCTGGTTTGAACTAGGCTAAACCACAGGGCCTCATGAGCTTCCCTTATGTTATCTGTTTACAAGCAAAAAAAAAAAAAAAAGCTTTTCTTCTAAAGTCCAAAAGAGTAATTCAATCTGGGACCAGAAAAGCAAGCTGGGGCCTTTCCGGTTCAGCAGCACTCAAAGCCTCTCTGATCTGAATGGATTGGGAATTGTGCTGATACTGCATGAGTCAGAGCAGAGCCCAGCTCAGCAGGATGAGCAGGAATGGGAAAGAGTATGGTGCTGTTTGAGCAGCACCCGTGGCTGTGAGCCAGCAGTGAGTCTGCCTATCCACAGAGTGCAGGCTGTGACCCCCAGCTGCATCCCAAGGATGCTCTGGGTCCCTGGGTCAGTTCTCAGCTCCTGCATGGCATTGCTGTGAGCCACAGCTGAAGTGGTGTGTGTGACAGGAAGGTCTGTTCACACCCACCTTCACCAGTGGGACCTGGGGACCCAAGTGATTCTACCTGTGAGTAGTTTTGTCTTGGCTCTTTGGAAAGCCTGGCAATTTCCAGTAAGAGCTGGAACATCAGTGGATGGATGGGTATTGTGCACCACATCGTCCTCCTCTCAAACTCCTGGCACCAGGTCAGATTAGAGCTGTGCTAGCATCTAGGCAGATCCTCTCCTTTAGCGTGGGCAGCCACCAACCCACCCTTCTTGTGCTACAGGAGCAGGATGAACACTCTTGCTGTGCTTCAGACTGTTTGCACCCCCTCCTTCACATTCAGAGCAGTAATTTTACAGCTGTGGGAGCCAGAGAAGTTTATCTTCACTTTAAAATGAGAGCTTTAGTTGCTGTAGCCAGGGGAGCAATGCCCCATCAGTGTGTGCCATGGTCTGACACCTCGTTCCTCTGCATAGCTCACAGTAATGCTCAAATTACTGCAGACTTGTTCCACAGCCTCTGCTCCTGCGATTTCAGATCAAAGGCACTGAAAAGGCAAAAGGAGCATGTGAACACTTGCATCCTCATTCTTTTTCTGGAGAAGGGAGCAGCATTTGACTCAGATCCTGGGCAGCTACACCCAGCGTATCTCAGGTTCTCCATCTGCAGAAGGAGGGACCAACTTGTCTGGTTTGCACAGGTATTGCAGAGGTTCATCCTGTCTTGGATTCAAACCACCATATCCTAAAAGATGGGAATATAATCACTCTTGACTAATCACACTTAGCTAATCATGGGAGTAAGAAACCTTGCAACCCCCTCATAGACTGTCATAATTTAAATGTCTTCTGGACTCTAGACAGCAGACCAAAGCAGATGTCTGTCTAGCTGGAACCTGGTATGTCCTACCTGGATTCAGCCTTGGAGCTCAGTCTCTTCCTAGGCTCTGCTGACTACATTGACAGAGCTCCATGGACCAGAAGGAGAGCAGAGATGTCTCTTGATATTTAGCCATGTAGATGTAAATGGCTGAATTTAGCTGCCTGACTCTGGAGCTGAATCTTGCCCTGTGTGCCCAGTAGTAGGAAAAATGGCCCAAAAAATCCTTATGTTCACTGTCAGACTACTGGCTGAGGGTCCTTGAAACAGCAGAACTCAGTGGTATGTATTTGAGCCCTCAGTTTTCCTCTTGTTCACCCTTTGCAGGTGCATCCAAGCTGGGATAAAATTCTGTAAGCTGATCACTTCCTAACCTTTGGGGTGGGGATGCCAACACAGAGCCAAGTTGTGCTGCCTGTAGAAGCCCTGAAAAACGGAGGCAATTTGGATTTGGACCAAATCTCCACTGCTCTGTGATGAAAAAAGCTGCCATCTCCTCCTGCCTTCCGCCCCCAGACCTGCCTGTGACAGGGACAATGGATGCAGCCTACCCTGCACGTGTGCCCCTGGCTGACCTCGCCACTGGTCATTTCATTCATCTAACAAAAGGTAGCATCGCGGTGTTGCCATGGCAACGCCCCGCCAGCTGAATGGCTATAGCATCCTGTAAGGGAGGGGAAAACATCCCAGTCACACACCAGGGCTGTGCTGAAACGTATCTTATATTTAGAACAGGCGGTGCGGGGAATACTAATGAATATTTAACACTCGGAGTGCCTTTCATGCTTGGGTTTTTTTTATTTTTGTTGCATACTTCCCATAAGCACAACATTTGCTTCCAAATGGTATGAATATTATTGCTACTGTGCTTCTCTCATCACTGCTTCTCCAGGTTTCCCTTGCTTTTCATGAAAGGAAACTTTTCATGGGGTACCTAAAAATGGGAAAGATTTGCTTGCACTCTGCGGGAAACAGTCCCTTTGAGAGCTTTTTTCCTGCCACCCCTCCCCCCCCCGCCCCCAATAAAATATCTGCTTTCAACAATTAATTCTCTGTGCTGCAGAAAATAAATGAATTAATCAAGCTAACCTTCTTTCATTCATTCAGGAAAAACACACACCTAAAAATGTCCTGAAATTCCTTTCTTTCCTTTTTCCCAAACTGGTGAGCAGTGAAAAAAAGGGGTGTAACCACCCAAAAGCCCAAACTATGAATAATTTTATGTGCCTTTTTATATGATACATTTAAAAAAAAGGCAAAGGTGGTGGACATGGTGGTGAGTCCCACCTGCTACTGCCCAGACTGTGCAGGCAGATTTGGCACCTCCTGGTGATAAGCAAGCTGGGTTTTTTGAGGATGGCAAAGGGAAGTGAGAACAGCACTGGCTGGGGTGGGATGGGGAAGAGGTGCCCACCCATGTGGGTGCAGCTCACAGCACTGCCAGCCTGGGGACTCCCATCTCCAAGAGGTGCCAGGAGGATGCAGCCTGGCACTGACTGTGGGTTGTGCTGATGGCTAGGTGCATTCTCTCTGGGATAGCACTTCCTCTTCAGTCTCCTCTTTAGTTATAGGTGAAGTTATAAAAAAGGTTAAAAAATGTGATGTATCTGATCTCACTTTGAAGGAATCTCCTGGCATATATAAAGCTTTGTTCTCTGAAAGGCCAGAGTCTCGGCAATGATTTTAAGAGTGAGATGTGCTCTTTTTACTAGCCAGTGGCAAGGCTCTGGGCTCTTTTTTGAGCTTAGCCACCCTGCAAAAGCTGCTGGGATCCCAAAAGCTGATCTGTGTGCTTCCTGCTTGGTACCACGCCAAGGCACCAAGGATAGAGGCGCAATTCAGCTGGCAGCTTTGTCGGTGATGTGAGGGGAGGAACAGTGCTGTACTGGGTGTGTTGCTTTGGCAGCACTGAGAAACTGGATCTGTGTTTGTTTGTTGCTGGTTGTAGGGCGTATTTTCAATGGAGAAAGGTTTTCCTCTCCAAGGTTGCCAATGCAGTCCTTTGAGATCTGCTCTGTGTGTACAGAGGGAGAGGGACTTGCCTCTGAGGATGCAAGACCCCTGCTCTTTGCAAGCTCTTCCACTGATGCAGCATTTGCATGAGTAAGTGGTTTCAAAATCATTTGCCACTTACCCTTGTACAGCACCAATTCTAGTAAGGGCTAGAAACACCAGTTATTTTACTGGACTTCATCTTTAAGGCTCTAATGACCTCCTTTTTTCCAGAACAGGCTTTTTCCACAAAAGCAAAAGCAGTATGATGAATATTAAAGTCTCAGGGTATTAATAAGGCTGATTTAGCTGTCTTCCAGATTTGGAAGGCAGACACAAAAAAGTCTTATCTGAGGACCATAGGTCATTGTACAAGTCTGAGAAAGACTCTGGCTTACAGCAAAGCCAGTTCAGCATCCTGCCCTGCTTAGCAGGACCATCAGGGTCTGTCCATCCTCCTCCAGTAACTGAAAGGCATTTATCTCTACAACACATAATGATCTCAGCCATTGTTATGACAATTCCTGTTAAGCCAGTGTGGCAGTTTAGGAAGGAAAATCTGCCTCCCTATCGCACAAATAAACCACCCCAGCAGAGATGCGGACTGCTGTGTTTGAATAAGCAGATTCCCAGGATCAGGCTCTGCCTTGGTGGCTTGGGCAAGGCTCTTGCTAGCTTTTTTCTTGCCTCTATCCTGGCTCACTGGGAAGATCTAGAGATGAAAAATGGGAGTTGTAGAGATAGGGCTTACAGACTCAAATTGAGAATTGCTGTGCAAAATCTCTGCCCCAGCAGAGAAAATGGCCTGTGGCTGTCCTGGCTCCCAGCAGGTACCATCACGAGGCTGAGCATCCTTCTCAGTCTTCTGACAAAATATGTGCTAGAAATATGAAGGGACTTCTTTCCCTAAATAGCAACTGAGCTATATTTTCCTTTTGCTGCTAGGTATATTTGCTGTTCTGGACGTTAACAGTCAAAACACACACAAAGCCTTTCACTAGAGCATTAGGTCTATGTATGCAGTTTCAACAGTCAGATGATTTATTCATCCACTTCAGGAACCATTCAAACAGGGCACGATGTGGAAAGCAACAAACGCTGAGTGTTTGTGTTTGGTTTGAGAGAAGAAATCAACAGAACAGGATAACAGAAGCTGGTTTTCCAAAATAAAGAACTCCAATCCCATCCCTGTCAATATCTCTGTCAAATTAAACACTATTTCCTAAAGCTACAACTCTGCTAAAGCACAGCTATTATATTCTCAGTTAGAAATCTGATTATAGCCACCTCATGTCTCTAAAAACACAACCTCTGATGCAAGGTGACTCCCAGATACTCTGCAAATGCTCTTAAATGCACTTGATGCTCTATGGACACATCTCTGTGTGGGCTGGAAGAGGAGACCAGCTCTCACAGGGCAGACAAGGCATTAAGTGAGAAATAGCCATTTCTCTGAAGTGTAATGTCATTACAACTGTGCAAATCCTGGATGGTGGTATTTCCACCTGGAGAAGACGAGAAAAGGAGGGAGTGAACAGAAGGGCTTGGGCTAAAGCAGAACTTGAAGACAGGGTAAGAAAGGGGTTGACAAAGTACAAAATAATAATAATAATAATAATAATAATAATCTGTGGGTGCTCAAAAGGAGTCCTATAAAATACTATTTCATGCAGAGATTCTTTAATCTTTAGAGGCTGGGTTAGTTTTGATGCAAATCAGAACCCCAACTGAAAAGAGCCACCAGAGACCATCTCTTCTCCAAAGTGTATGTGCAGTTTTGATCCCTCCGAGGGTGCAGGATGGGGGAGAATTTTGCAGGTCTCAGGAAACATATCTGTATGTAAAACACTCTGTAGGCAGGAGGATCCCCCGTATGATGGCGTCTGAGGTAGATCCTGCACTCCCCTTATTTCATGGAGTGCTTCACAGGACGTAATCACATGCCAGAGCACAAGACCAAGGGAAACACGTGATACCTTTTTTTCTTCATGATGATCCTACATTTTTTCATTTTAGGTATTTTTATATTAGTTTGTTCATCCCTGATGAATCCCAGTCTCTAGAACCAGAGAACTGTTTGTAAACTCAGAGTCATCCCTATCACTTAGATTATCACTTCTGGGGTAGGAGACAGACATCCCTTCCCTTTCATCTCAGCTGGGGCTCCTGTCACTCCCCCAGATAAAAACTGGTGTTGATAGCATGTTGCCTTATGTTGTAGTGGATATTTCTAGCTATGCTATGCCCATGGCTGCTTCGGTAGCTGCCTGCGAGCCCCTCCTTGGGTCATTGTCCTCTTTGTGCTCCAAGCCCCCCTGGTGATGTCCTTTGGCCAGCCAGCTATTGGTGACTGTGTGTCCCAGCTGTGATTGTTTCTGACCAAGGTTTCACTGACATTGGAAAGAAGACAAGAGCTAAAGCAAATCAGAGGTCCATTCAGCTCATTCAAACTCTTGGTCCTCTCAAACCCTTTCACGAAACTCCCAGATTTGGTTCCTTGGGGCAGGGGCTCTAAGTGCCTGCAGAGGTGTTATCCCCTTTTGAGTGCTCCTTTCACTGCATGAACCACAGTCATGTAGATATTCTTTTAAGAGTATTTCTGATCCTAGGTCTCCCTGCTGTCTCATTTTGCCATCTTTACTGGGCTAATGGGACATTTATGCATCTCCTAGAATGTCAATAAAGATGTAAAATAAAGACGCCGGCACAGCATCCCCAGCAAGGCACAGGAGAGCTCCTACATATAATGAATATATATCATCAGCCTGTTTTCAGCCTAAACAACAATCCCCACTTGCATAAAAACCTCATTTGAATTAATATCTGATGCTGGATTTTATGGCACTTTTGGATGCTGTTAAAACTCAGGGACCCCAGACTTTCTTTATCTGGAAACAACAAGAAAACTCATCAAGACAGGTCAGAGGTGGGATTCATCTCAGCCAACTTCAAATATCTATAGTGTGATACTGCTCCAGTTTAGCTGGTCCATTATAAGTTCTTTATAGTAACTGGAATGAACTGGCACTTCTAAGGCTCAGTTCCCTTGACCTGTGCTAGGAAAAGGTGACATGTGCCTTTACTGCCCAACAAAAATGCATTTTTCTTTGTTTCCTGGGCCGCAGTCCTGACAGAAATAAGGATGACAGCATATCATTAAGGTTTCTACTCACTATCCTAACACCCTGATTGCCCATCTGAAATACTTTGCATGCAACAAGAAAAGCAATCACTGTGATGATGGAGCTGAACTTCTATAATGGTGGGTGTTCTACAACATGTGGCAAAAGCCTGAAATCTGCCCAAAACCTTTTTTTGGGATATTTGCAAAGGCCATTATCTTTGCAGAGTTCAATAAATTAAACAATTACCATTCACTAAAGTCTTAACATCACGTGGATGTAATGACTGCTAGGCACTTAACTTTCCTCCAAATTTTCTGTAAAGTGTTTCCGCACCTGCTTTTCACCTGCTACTGCATTTGTGATGATATGAGCACTTCTTAGTTCTCCTTCCTTCTTTACCTTACTTTGTTTATTTAAAACAATTTAAAAGGCAGCATCGTTGTACAAACACACTGTAAAAGGTCTGGGGAAGGAGTCCATTTAGTCAAAGAAAGAAATCCGTGGGATGGGGCTTGTCTGCTATTGATACAACGGTGGCCAATGCTTGTATTCTATGAATCCTTACAGGAGTTATATAGGTGTAATCTGAAGCATGTAACAGGTGAAAGTCACCCGCAGCTTCCAGAGGGATGAAGTTCAGCCTTAGGAGGGGAGGATGGAGCTTTGATCACTCCAAAGAGCTGTAGCCAGGGCTGTTACGAGCATTGATCTTCAAAGCATCAGCGCAATCGATGCGGCCGGTGCTGCTGTGGTTATTGATGCTGGGATAGCTAAAAATAAATCCAGCCACATGGTGGGGGCTGTGGCATTTGCCCATGAGCAGTAGCCTGACTTGTACCTCAGGGCTCACATGTGTGGGACAAGAGCAGCTCCACACTTCATGCTCTGGACAGACCCCACAGATCCTTGCTGAAGGTTTTGGGCAATGGTGAGGGGCAGTGGGTGCAGAGTGGTGGCTGCTGCCATGTGGAGCATGACTTGTTGTGTGTCTCCATGGGAAGAGGGAACCCACCTTGGGGATGCAAAGGAGGCACCCATGTCTACTCTGTTCTCTGCCTTGTAATCCCTTGAGAGTTTAGGGCAAGTTACCTCTCAAACCCCTATGCACTCGGGTTTACCACTACGAAAGTGGAGATAATCTATACCTCAGAGGAACATTGCATGGATAAGTCAATTAACCGTGAAATCACAGATGGAAGATGCAAAAGAAATGCAAAGGATTAGTTCTGCAGATCAACCGTGCCAGGCACAAATACATTTTTAGATCCTTTTTTTCCCCCTAACTAAAAATCACCAGCAAGCTGCTCCTTATAGTCCTGCTTAACCTGTTAATGGGGCATCCCCACCAGTACCAGCTACATCTGTGGCTGGCTGTGGAAAGGGGGGAGTGAGGCCACCTGTTCTCAACACCCCTACCTGGGCAGCCCAGGTGGAGCCCACTGCTTGGCCCTTGCCTGGCAAATGCTGCAGGTCCAAGGGAACAGCAGCCTCTTCTTGTCTGTGTCATAGACATAGATCTAAAACAGTCAGTCTTCAGAGTCTGTTTGGCTGCCAGAGCTGACTACTACTGAGTTGCTATAGTTTCACCTCAAGGCACCTTTTAATTCCTGCAGGACCTCACACAGATTTGGAAATCTATTAAAGAATGTTTTTCTAATTTTAATGCACTTTAAAAACATCCTTAACACCTTGTACTTTTAAAAAAATACAGAATATATATATTTTTTCTCTGAGTGTCCTATAGATAATTAAGTGGTCTTCACTTTAAAAGGTCACTTAAAAACATCATTGGATTTATTACCCACTGTTGATAACCATCTGGGAGGTAAAACTGTCTCACCCAAGGAAAACTCATCCTGTAGCATGGCACCTCTAAGCACCAGTGTCAGACATGCAGACTAGGGTTTCAGGGGATGATTTATCTAGCAGTAGCAAGTGAAGGGGCTCCTGTCCTTCCTTATCCTGTACAAACCCAAATCCATTGCCCAGTGCCCAAAGTCTGTGCGCCCATTCATCTGGGAGATGTTGGATTAGAAAAATAACCCCAGGTAAATGAAAAAAACATGCAAGGAAATAAAAAAGCAAAAGTGAATTAATGAGGTTTATATTATCTGCCCTGTGAAGAGCAGTAAGTTACAGCAGAAAGAGCAAACAGCCACAAGAAGGGGAAAACTTTGATCTGCTGCTGGAGAAAGTCTAATGCAGGTCTCCTGTTTCTGCTTGAAGTGTCATTTTCCAGATCATTGGTGAGAAGTAACTTACTATATTTTGTTCTTTGCTTGGTTGTGGTTTTTTTTAAATCGGTTTTTCTTATGTAGGCAAAGTCCTTAGGCACACTTGGGCTAGCAAAATAATGCTTTTGCTGGTAATCTATTTTGTTAAAAAACTTCAGTAAACTACATTACACAAAGGTCTCTTTTGCCCTGGGCTGCCCAACCCAGAAGGGTTGGGCTGTAGATCAAACCTTTACCAATAAGCCTTTAAGAATGCAGAATAGGCTATTGTGTAGATCAGCAGCTTTCTTGAGTTTCACATAGAAAAGAAAAATGTTTAACAGTCCTTATTGTAGCCTCAGGTATCTAAAGTTTCGGTATTACTTCATCTCAAATACAGGGGTCAGATATTGCATTGGCTAGATGCTGAAAAAGCCCCCAGTGGTTGTGTGCTGAGCACATATTTCATAAATACAGTTGTAGTAAGAAAATAGGAAAATACTTCAAAGTGAACAGCATGCAGACTGGCTTCGTACCTACTTGTCTGTCTTAGTTTGTTGGCCCCATTTCCAGCTGATGTGAATAGCCGTCTCTAATCCAAATGACATTAACTTAGGCCTGATGGTGGCATTCCAAGAGCAAATGTACATTCTATCACTATTTCCTTGTCTCACACATTTTGTTAAAACAACGGGAGTGTGATTGTGATCCAGAGAAGAGAATGTCCTCTTTTTTCCTGGTGCTACGCTCCTCAGGGCTCTGTCTGGGATCTGCTGGATTTAGAGCAGTGGGACAAAGACTTTCTGGCCCTCAGGTTAGGACTCCCATAGCCAGGCTGGCCGAGCTGGATGTGTGGTGACTTCTCCCTCGCTCTGGTTTAAGTGCAGCCTGTTCTGTTGAGCCACTGGCAACAGTGAAGCCCAGACAACTCTGCAGAAGGGAACTTGCTTTGCATGCTGTAACTATTGGTAGGAAATGCAAATGTGGACACCTTTGCAAATCTAAACCTCCATCCCCCCTCCTGAACACATTGCTTCCTGGCAAAGCCCTGTTCCCTTTGCTCTCTTCCCCAGGGCTTCCCAGGAGAAAAATATCTGGGCCAAGGCTGTGTATGGCCACCACTTTATCATATCTGAAGATTTAGCATGCTTGGCCCTTTCTGGACAAGCCTTCACAAGGGGTCGGGTTATGAAACACTTCCTTGCACTGAAAGGTGCAAACTTGAGCAGAAATGACAGTGCACCACATGCTGAAATCTTTCAGAGGGATCTGTGTCTCCCACTGCAGTTGCTCTGCCTCCAGGATAGCTGCAAGGCTGACACTAATTTTCAGGCATTTCCAGCTTGGTTTTCTAAGCACTTGCTTATAGCATTGAACACTGTTTAGTTTCAGACCAAAGAGTCTTTCACTGGAGCATCCCATCTTCCCAAGGGTTTTGCTCCCCCTCTTTCTCCTGTTGTGTTGTTACTTCAGTCATGCCAGTAGGTGTTCTCTAAAATCATGGCCCCCTCATGTCATGAGGAGGGTTTCTTTACACAAAAAGGGCTTATCAAGACAGGGAAAAAAGTGGCTGATCAACAGTCCAGTGTCTCAAAAGTTGTTTGCCAGAAGCCAAATGATCAGATACATACATTAATCCTAATTGTGTATCACCTTCACTTGGAAAACACCTATGGCCCAGCTCTGCATATTTCAGCTCTTTTCTGTTCTCTTGTTTCCTGTGGATATATAAGGACTGGCTGCAATTATGCGTTAGAGCAAACTGAAAAAGAAAAGCCCGTACTTCCAAAGAAATACATCATTAGTGTGTGATCATGGCAGAACTTTCATTATTTAAAAGCAACACATTTTTACCCATAATTTTTGACGATCACATTTAAAAAAAAACAAATTAAAACCTGCATATTTTCCTACATACGGGTATTATTGGGACTGTCACACCTAATAAGAGTATGAAAAGACAGATGAAAAGCACTGCACTCATTTCTGAGCAGCTGGGAACGGCACTGAGAAAAGCGCAGGAACTGAGATTAAGAGAGAGCCTTCACAGCACAAGATAACCCAGCTGCTTGGAAAATCAAATCTATTGAACATACAGATTTCATGCAACAAAACAATGCCTTGCTGATAAAGGAAAATAACAATGCTCACACAGAGTTCTACAGTCTTCGATTCAGTTTGGAGATAAATGGGCAGTCCTATATTTTTCCTCTTTAGAAAAAGCCAGAGTTAGCTTTCCAATTGTGACTATTCATTGCCTCTTTTTGCCAACTCTGAAAAATCAACTCAGAGGTTTTCATTTGATAGTAATATACCCCACAATTTACTGGAAAGGGCACTTGCATGGGGAACTAGGATGTAAAGGTCTCATTCCTCACACTGGCTTTAAGAACCTACTTCAGCTCTCCTTCTCCTTCTCCTTCTCCTCAGTCTTCCTATGCTGAAGAGACATCAGTGCCTTTGGGAAATGTTTTGACATGTCTAGAAGAAAAGTGTTATACTACTACCCTATCATTTCTATACTCATAGCTGATTCATGCTAAGTCAGGAATAGTAGGGTCTACAAAGCTGATCAGAAAATGTTTTTCCCTCTGATGTAAGCTGTGTACATCATAAGATTCCACAATTTCCTCTGAAAATTACTATCTGGGCCCAAATGCTTTAGCTTTTTGAGAAAACTGGGTATTTTCTCATGGGAAGTGATGCTTGTTTGATGCTGATCTTTAAATCTTTAACTGAAATCTGCTTTGCCATTGCAAAATGGTTTTATGTGATCAATTTTGATCAGCTGTGGAACAGCAAGCTGCTCTGTTGGGATTTTAAATTTTCGTTGCTATCCAAATGTAACATTGTACCTACTGTGAGGTTTTGGTCCAGGTAGAAAGTGTTGATTGTTCCCACCCATTCTCCATTCTCCTTTCTTGCACTGTGAAAACTGAGCACAAAACCGCTTTTCCCACACCAAGACCCAGCCTTCTTTCCCAGACTCAAGAAATACTTCAAACACTGGACAGGACGTTATAAAACCCAGCTCCTTCTTTCCTTCAAGGCACCATATTTTCAGTAACCTTCTAATAACCTCTGAATGTGTATGATATTAATTGAGAAAAGCAATACTTCTGGAGTTTTCATTGGATATAAAAGAAATATGATAGTCTTAATTCCTCTAAATGAAACCTTTTATTTATGCATGAAAAGATGTTTAATATGTTCCCTCTGATAGCCTTTTGTTATGTGTTTGGCATTGTAATAACTGACTAGTCACTCCTGCTCTGGTTTTTTGTTCTGGCTAGTTTTTTTAATCAATGGCACAATACTTTACCTTTCACCAAATGCCTCTGGTTTCCTTGAGAGCCTTTGTAACAAAATTCATCAAAGCGTTTGCAAAGTCCAGAGAAATCATTGTTGATCAGTTTTCTTTCAAGTCAACTGCTGTATTGGTGCTGAAGACTTCAGACAAGCTGGGGGAAGGATATCATATTCCCCAAAATAGGTTGTTTAAGTTACAACTTGAGTCCCCTGCAAAAAGCTACCAAAGATGCCACAGCTGGAGTTCCTCCTTGCTCCTGCTTAGACCAGCAATAATACATATTATAACTTGTAGCCTTGAAATTACTCTCTTGGGATGAATTCTTAGCACCACAAGCCCTTCTTGAGAGGATATAATTAACAATGTTTTGATTCTCCCTCCCTTCTTCCAGGCAAATCTGGATTCCAGCCCTTACATCTTTGCCTTGGTATCCTCCAGCCCTTGTGAAAACTATGTGAGTTTTGGCCTTAATAACAAGCCATGTAAAATCTACATAATTGACCCCTTTTCTGAAAATATTTCAAAGCTTTCTCTTTAATCTTTGAATATGCATGTGCAGAAGGGATGCCCTCATTTCAGAAGACCCCTGTTGCATACAGCAGCCTTCTTGCTGCCATACAGAAAAAACAACCAGGGAGTTGTAAGAAATGGGGGGTTTGCCTCCCAGATGCCCTACTTTTCCTTTCTCTGTGATTTTATGCAAAGGAGCTCTATCTCTTTACTTCCGTGTTAGGCATCTGTGGCATTACTGCTCATAATATGATCCACATATCCATGGGGTCAGTGTTGAGGTCCATGGGTCCATGGTGATCTTTGGGGCTTGCATGAGTGGTCAGAAGTAATTTTGTAGCAGCACCCAGGACAGAAATCTTTCTACGGCTGCCTGCCTGGACAGAGAGGTATCCCAAGCAAGTCACAGAGGTGAGAGCTGGATCCTTAACCCAAAGGTCTGGAATCTGCTCATCAAAAAACAGGACATGTTAAGGCATTTCTGCCTCAGTTCAAGCAATAATGGCAACCATTTGTCTGGTTTGACTGATTTCAGTGCTACCAGCTCCTGAGTTGTGAGCCCAATTCAAAGTCCACTGAGTCCATGGCATATCTCCATTTATCGTGAGGGGACCTGAGGATGTGGATCTGACACAGTAGGGGAGATGGTGTTTGCTTTTGAGTTTGGGTTTGGTTTTATTTTTAATTACTTACAAGCATTATGGCCTCATCGTGAGTTTTTTTCTGTATGTAAAATTTCTTTTTCCCTTTAATATTTCAGTATCATTCAGATGGCCACCTCTTCTGAACTATGATTTGTTCACCACTTGCTTACTCTGCTCTGTTCATTGTCCCCCTTCCTCTACCAATCCATCTAAAACTTTTTTTTATTTCTCATTCAATTGCAAAGCCTGTAATTCTTATCTACCAACAGGACTGAGAAAAAGGATGATGGAAGCAGACCTTGATTTCATATCTATGACAAAAACCTGCCTTACCCAGCTCCAGAGAGGGACTTACTGTTTTCCATCCTTTGGATTCAGTCAGTCCTTCCACTTGTTAAGAGAGAGCTCCTCCAAGTCAATATTACTCACATGTTTATTCAAAATCAATTCTGCTTATTACAGCTTCTGCAATTGTGTCTCACTATCGCTGTCACCTACTTAGCTCACAACCTTCCCAGCAGACTCCCAGCTTGCTGTGAAGTTGCAAGATTGAAGAAAAGAGAAACCAGACAGATACAGAGACCCGTTGATATGGGATGCCACATAGGACAGATTGCCAAGAATTCCTTCATTTGCTTCTCATTCCCCACGCTCAGACATATGTTACCAGATGAGAGACAGTCATGATCTTTGAAGTCTCTGTGTTACTCTCAGCTTCTGCTTTCCCTCCTGAAAAACAGAAGGCCACAAAGGTGGTCAGAGGACTGAGGCACCTTTCCTGTGAAGACAGGCTGAGCAAGGGTGTTGTTCAGCCTAGAGAAGAGAAGTCTCCAGGGAGAACTGAAGAGCACCTTCCAGTACCAAAAGCAGCTACAAGAGAGCTGGAGAAGGACTTTGGACAAGGTCATGTGGTGATAGGACAAGGATTAGTGGCTTTAAACTGAAAGAGGGTAGATTTAGATTGGATATTAGGAAAAAGTTCTTTATGGTGAGGGTGGTGAGACATTGAAACAGGCTGAGCAGAGAAGTTGTGGATGCTCCACCCCTGGAAGTGTTCAAGGCTGGTTTGAGTGGAACTTTGAGCAATCTGGCATAGTGGAAGGTGTCCCTGCCCATGGCAGGGGGCTTGGACCAAGATGATCTTTAAGGTCCCTTCCAACCCAAACTATCCTTTGATTTTATGATTCTAAGTGATAACTCACACCTAGATCAGGTCGCAGCAAGGATCAGCCAGTGCTCAGGCAAAACCATCATTTAAACAATGTGCAGAGTTTTTATACCTTGATGCTGCCCCTGCTGAAGCAGATGGCAAGCTCCCATTGACTTTAATGAGGCCATAAAAAGCCCACAGTGTGCATGCAATATGGAACAGCTCCTGTTTCGGCTCACGCGCCGCCAGTGTCGTTTTTTCTTTTGTTTGCTCCACAGATTAAGAAAGCCTCCACTGACCCCTGTGGAATCTGCAGCCTGCTCTGCTGAGAGCTGGAGAAGGATGGAGGCGAAATTCAAAGCAAGAGCTGTGTCTTTTCTTGCATCACTGCTATCCCTTAAGCTCCTCTTACCCAGCCTGAGAAAAGAGGCACTCAAGTGCCACATTCACAGGTGACACAAATCATTCAGGAGAGCCAATTCCAGAGCCAGAGGGGCTATGGGAGGATCTCAGGGCACTGAATTATGTAGCAGTAAAATGGCAGATGGTATTCAGTGTCTATTAGTGCAAAGAGAGTTGGGGGGAGAAAATAAACCTACCTGTGTGTATGCAATGCTGCTTTTAAAGTGCTGATAGCAGTCATGAGAGACATGCTGGAGACACTGGATAGTTTTTCTGAAAACATTGGGTCACACTGAGTGGTGGTGAGAAAGAATGTTAGGAAGTCTAAGGGAAAGGGTTGAGAATAAAATGCAGACTTCATTATTCCACTGAAAAAATTTCTGTGCACCCTTGTTTTGAAGACTGTGTTGTTCTGATGACTTTGTCATGAAAAAACAGAGAAAAGAGACAGAGATGGTCAAAGGTTTAGCAGGACTTCCACAAAATGGAGGAAATAAAATAGAGACCTTTTGGGCTTGGAAGAGTGATGAAGAGAAGCAAAAGGTTTGTAAAATCACAAACAGTGCAACAAAGAGGAATAGAAGAATAGTACTGGTTTGTTTCTCATAATATAGGGCCTACTGGGCGTGCAGCAATGTCACTGAGTACTAGTTTAAAATGAACTTAACGCAGTACTTTTCTTATGCTATTATATTCTGTCATTAAATGGAAACCTATTGCAAAAAGATACCATGCAGCCCATAGTGTAAGAGAAAATCTATTTCAAAAGAAAATAGATAAAATAAATAAATATTTTTAGAGTGGTTAAGTCCTTCCATGGCTGTTAAACACAAGGGTCCACCTGCAACTTTTAGCTTAGGAAGAAAATGTATTCACTGCAGGATGATCTACATCCTTATTCCTCCCTGTAAGAACCCACAGTGGGCCCTGGGGTCTATGGCACAGTTGTGGGGTGCCTCATACACCTGCAGGTGTTACAGACCCTGTCCTATGAGGACAGCACAATTGTCTGTGGTGGCAAAATAAAGTCTGGCACAGAAAGGCAGCCCTTGTGTCACAAAGAGAGCTGCTGTTCTCCCCTGTATGAGCTGAGGTCTTGGCTTGTGGGTGGCCCATGAAATTAATGTTTTTTGCGGTTGTTTCCAGTGAAGACCCCTGCCCCTTGTGTCTGCAAAAGGCAGGAACAAATACATTTATTTGTAACCTTTCAGGCTTTGAGACTCATTTTTCCATTGATTTTCTTAAAAAACAGGGGCTATTTATACACATTATGGTCTATAACTGTCAGCCCTGTGACAAATCACCCACCCAGTGCCTTGTCAATGATGTGGAAAATATAAACAGATCAAATGAAGTGGAAGTTAGAGAGTACAATGGTGTCAGGGCCATAGCCTTTGACCTTTAAAGGCCAGAGGTCAAATCTGTCTGCACTGAGGAGTTAAAACAACTTGGGAAGTTCACCCTGGTGCCTAGGGAGGGATGAACCAGCATCTTTCCTTGGGACAGGTGCAGAGTTGGTAGAGGTAAGGCCTGGGGTGCATGTGAAGTTTCGCACCATGACTGGAAAAGCTCTAATTAGAGAAGACTCCAGTGGTGTCACCAGAGCACCTGACCAGCAGGAAGGTCAGTACTATTGGGAAATGTGAATCTCTGGGAGAAGTCATACAGTTTAATCAGAGGTTTGCGGCGAAAAGATGCTCCTGTCTGAGATGTGTTTCAATCAGGGGATAGTGGGTAGCAGCACTCAGAAGAGCAACCAGGAGAGCCTCCTTTGCTGTTTGTTTTGCAGCAGTTTGGGTTTATGCAGCTCCTGTGGTGCACAGCACAATGAGCAGCCTTAGGCCAAGTCACTTCACTACTACTTCACCTGTGTTTTTCTATGGAATGAAACACCCTTGTATATTGGGGGAGAAATAGGTTGTTTTCAGACTAACAAAAGCAATGGCTTTTCCATCCCACCCGGGGGGCCATCCCTCTTATTTATTTTTATCGACCCACTCTGCTTTTCCCATTTGAGTTGCAATTTGACAATTGCCATTAACTGCACCTTTAATGGTTTCTCCTGGCTGCTGTCAACACATGAAAGTTAAATAGTGGGACAAGAAATTCATTAAAATCCATTTCATTTTTAAATCCTGGCAGGCTTTTATTTGTGCAAGCCTACCAGGCCTTGATCATAACATTTTCACCTCTTGCAATTGATAAAAATGTATTTACTTGCAAGCTGTGCAGGGCTTGCTGTACAAGAGGTGAGAAGGTGGGAAAGGCAACACAGCCCTCTTCCACCTGTCCTGCTGCTTGCATGGACCCTGCTGTTGCTTCTGGGGGACAGCACCGAGCCTTGGCTGCATTCTGCACTGGATGAAGCATCAGGGGTACAAAGCATCTCTGTATCCCCCAATTCTGAACCACCCAAGGGAGCTCAGAAAACCCCGCACTGTTGGAGCAGCTATAGAATAAAAAATGTCATTTTTTGGATTCCAGCCTCTGAGGGGGTAAAGCACTTGTCTTTCTGCTTGACAGCAGAGCACCTGTTCTGCTACGCACAGTGAATAATCAGCCGCACGCGATGCGCTTTTGCTGTCGGGGATTAATTCTCTGCAGTCAGGTGGGCTCGGGCTCAGCAGTCAGGTACAGCTGCTGCCTCACCTGAGTTGTCATCGCTGCTCAGCAGGTGGGAAGTTCACGGCCTCTGATGGTGGCCCAGGGGCACCCAGCAAACTGTTTCTCCAGTGATGGTGGAGTTGATCTTTGCTGCCAACACAGAGTGGCATTAGGCCATCTGGCTCTACAGATGCTGTGGGGCAGGAAGGAGCCCCTCACAGCACCCAGGGACTGCACAGTTCATAAGGGGGAGGGACCTACCTTTACATGGGACCCTGACCAACCCTCCAGACCCTTGCCTCTGCCCCACAACTGCAGTGGGACAGAGGGGCAAGTCCACAAACTCTCTCTTCCCTTAACTCAATCCAAAAAATAAGGGACTGTCATCACCTGGCTCTGAAAAACCCCAAACCCCAATATGCTCTGCAAAGACTTCAAACATCCAAGACGTAGCTTTGCCAAGTCCAGCCTGAAGGTGTGAGCTAGGCTTACTCTGAGTTAAAATAGTCATTAAGGGAAGGATTTTTCTCATTGGAACTCAGACATGTCAAAATCAGATGTCTAATTTTAAGTTGGTCACCTCACACTATGTTTTCTTCTAGCCACAGGTGTCCAGAGGCCACTTATCTGACTTTGGATGCCAATTTTGGGATGACATGAACCACCTGTCGGAGACACCTACTACTTTTCATCAACTATAGGGAGACAGGAGGGCGAATACCCCAGAATTAGATGTCTAATTTTAAAGTGTTCTGAATTAGGTCAGGAAGATCACCTCCTGCCTTTATTGGCAGGGCTGAACTGCTTGGGCCAATGCTCAAGGCACATGACACAACCAAAGTGGGTGGTATCTTGATGGAGGGAAGGACAAGAGTGCCGTGAGTGAGGTGAAGGAGAATCAAACCTAAATAAACCGTGGTGATGGATTCAGGCTATATAATCAAATATATTATATAAGATATATAATCAAATGGGGTGCACCAATCCAGGGCTCTTTCCAATGAATGCAACCACAAGATGACAGAACACCAAGAGTAGATAATGAAGCAGAAGAGAAGCCACTAGGGATAATCTAAGTGCAGGGTCATGGTCTTTTATGTCTTTCCACCTGTTCTTATCGGCTTTGCACTATGTTGTCATCTTTGGGTTTTATAAACAAATGATTTTATCTATTTGCAGGTTAACAAACAGTGTTAAAGGCATTTTGGGGAAAATAAGTAAAAACAAAGGAATTAATTACTTTGAGGTACCATAACAATATTCAAGGTTAGGATTAAGGCATGATTAGCCTTGTCTTTAGTATATTGTGTCTTGTTTATAAAATAGATATATATTTCAACCTCAGCACCTTGGTGACTAGCAGTGGCAGGAGTGTGAAGATCAGTGTTTCCCAGTGATTGCTGTCAGCCTGGCAATCTGTCCAGAGAGTGGGAAGAGAGTAGGGAACAAGCCTTAGCACCCTCTGTCTCAAAAAGGGCTTGGCCACAGCTGTGGACCAAGTGGCTGTATCACTAGCCAGAGCGAAGTGGGGCTCACAGGACTACATTAATCTACTCTTTCCCAATCAATTGCTTCAGTGAGATTATCACAGACATGATGGATTGGATCACTTAATCCAGTTAGACGGGAGCTCAGGCGGATGGGTAAATAAGGGGAGCCAGGAGTCGTGTGGCCTCTACTGACCCGGAGCAGCAGCCAGTCAAGCTCTCAACGCCCTTCTTGACCTGCTTCTTGGGACTGACAGTGCTAACAAAACACATGCAAGCCACACAAGAGGTGTGCAATTGCAGGCAAAGTATTTGCCATCAGAAGCGAAGAGAGTGGAAATGGCAGTGGTGGCTATCTTCCTTACCTCGTGCACCCTTAAGAACAAACAAAACACACTTCTTGTCCACAAAAACAACAACAAAGAGGAAGAAAGATAAAGCTTGACAACCCATTTAGCTATTCCTGTGCAAATCACAGTGTTTTCAATAGTGGGGAAATGGCATATAAGGCTGGAAACGGCACCACTGGATTTTGGAGGGGGATGCAGCACAGCTGAGCTGTTAAATGAGGGTGCTCTGGCAGCACTAGATCTGCACAGCAGCCAGTCTCTTATGAACAAAATGCAGCCATTCCTGCCTTGTGTAATTTGGTATTAACCAGCACAGTTGCTTAAAATTTAACACCTGAATTAGAAAGATTTTGATCACCAATGACTGCATGCAATGCCAAACTCAGCATGAGCCATCAGACAAGCATCTTCATTTTGTGCATGCAAATCCTGCAGCTGGAAAAGGCAGCCTTTGGGTTGGTTTTTAAAAAGCTGAAATAATTCCACTCCTTACCCTTGATAACACCAACAAAAAGTCTGCTACATTTCCCTCCCCTTTCTAAGAAAGAAAAAAAAGGATACTCACAGAGAGATAAAAGCATGAGTGTGTTAACATAATATATGTGATTCATTATTGGCTGATCAATGATTAGATGTGGCATTCAACTCTAACCCCTTGCAAAGTTTTATTAGAAGGGAGAATTAGTGCCTGGACTGGCAAACAGGGGAGGGTTGAGATCTAGAATCCTGTATATTTATACTGAGTAAGCAGACATCAAAGGATTCTCACGCAGGTTGTGGGCGAGGACTTTGTTTTGGGAGGGTGAGAACAAATCTTCCTTCAAGAGCTCAAAAATGAAGAGAAAAAATATGCATTTTGCTGACACCAGGCATTGAACTGCTGCAGTCAGAAAATGCAACTAGAGCCAAGAAAGGGGAAGAAATGGCAGCAACGAGTAGCAGAAGTCCATTCTCCTTAAATAATCACCACATGCATGGGTATGTAAATACACAAATACACATTGAAATATATTTAGCTTACAGATGTTTTCAAAACTTTTAAAATAAATAACAGGTTTTTATAGTCTGGCAAAGCCTGTATTTTGAGGTAATTAAGGCTGATTGCTTTCAGAGCAGCCTGTTAATAGGTTTTCCTTATTTATCAAGGGTCATTTAACATTTGCAGTGCACAAAACATTCCCCCAAATCATCAAGTCACTTTCCATGAGCAAGCCTGATTAAATACATAACATGATGGGTGTCACACTCGACCTCTCTTTGGCTCATAGTGCTCTATTTACCCAGCAGTTTCCATCCCAAACACAGTAGCAGCACCTCATTACTGGTTCCTCGAGCTGCCTTTCCCTTACAGCTGCCCACATGAGGATTTTTCCCTTCTGAGGTCTTCAAAACTTGCTCAAGGCTGTTTTCTTACCTCTGTATAGAGATACCATAATTGCAGGATCTTTGGGTAATATGAACAAAAAAACCAGAGTCACTTCCAGTGGCATGAAACAAAACTTGGGATCTCCCTGGGGACCCCTCTCTCTAAATTTGCCTCCCAGCCATCCCAGAGGAGCAATGCCACCCCTCCAGGATCTGAAGGAGAAGCCAGAAACCAACCACTGGGTCCCTGCTGATCATGTGTAAGGTCCATGGACCTCTCAGACTATCTTTGGAAGATTTTCAAGAGCAAATTGCTGACCACTGGCAGAGTAGAGGTTGATCTGAACATGAAGAGTTGCAAAGTGTCGTGGTCTCCAGGGAAGTGTGGAGCAGAGCTGTGATCAGATCCAGCAGAGTGACGTGATCAGAGGGGGCTGTACTGTGCAGCTCCCCAAGAGCAGCCAGCCTGGAGGAAATAGGAAGCAGCTGTTTTGTGCAATTATTTCTTCACAATGTATGTATTGTAGGAGAGGGCAGGAAGATGTGTGTTTCTGCGAAGAACCTCTCTTGTGAATAGGTAATCAGCAGTAATTAAAAACTCCAGACAGCTTCTTGGGGGGGAAATCCAAATCATACAGTGACAGAAATGTGAGTGAGACAATTTGCTTCCTCTCCCACAACCACAGCTTGTCTCTGACAATCTGGCAATACTGGCTGAAAAGTCATGCATGACCTTCAGTGGGTTTTGTCTGAAAACCACACAGAATTGTCTGTTTTCTGGAATCAACTCTCATCTTTAGTACCTTAATTTACCAGATCTGCTCTGCTCTATATTTTGATTGCATTTGTCAAGTGGAGAGCAAAAGCGTCAGAGAAACACTAGGAAAAAAAAACAGATAATGCCTGACTCTCAGGGAGGGCAGTAGATGAGTAGGAGATACAGAAGAATGAGAGTAAACTAAACTAATTTCATACTATTTGAGAACTGCCAGCTTCCATCGTTGTGCTGCAAATCTTACAGCATTTGATTTTTTTTTCCTAAAGCCCCAGAGAATATAAGGCACTTTTATAGATGTAAATGCATTGCTGTTGCAAAGAAAACAATGAAAATAAGCAAGAATATAAACTCTAAACAAATAGAATGTGGCAAAAAACCAGACCTAACCCCTCCCCAACTTATTTCCTACCTACAACATTCTTCCCTTACGATGTATATGTGGAATAGACACCTTAAAATATATGATAGCACAATTAAAATGGTAGCTTGGCTCTCTGTGGAAAGATGGCATTTATGACAAACTTAACTTTTTCAGCATTTTTGCATACATGTTTAAGAAAGTTGGAGAATATTTATTTAGTTTGGTTAAAATTCCAAAGTCTGAAAGCCAAACCAACTGATGAAAGATACTCAGCTTTTACAGTATGAAACCAACTGATGAAAGATACTCAGCTCTACAGTATGCAAAAACTAAACCAAAGAAACATAATCATGTTTTATTTAAAAGCACACACATACATACTCTCTGATGAATAATATGAGCTGAGTGAAAATCACTTATTCTTGCTACAACACACTGAACTCAAGGACTTGGTGACGCAGTTGCCAATCCCTCGTTCTCGAAGACCATCTGCTCTTGAATCTCATCTCAAATGCTTGCAGACACATTTTTAGCATTTTTGAACAAGTACATTTACTGGTGCTTCCCTTACACACCTCTCAGAAACCCACAGTCTCAGAATGGCTGTATTTCTCTCTTAAGGGACAGGTAGAAATATAATTGTCATTAAGTTTTAGCGTTAAAATCCCCCTGAGTTAAAGGGGTCAAACTGCCACTTCCATGATCCTGCCTTTCTCTTAGAAGTGGGGACATGTGAGATCAAATCTCATCCAGAAAGCTTTCTTCATAAGGAGGCAGACATGGCATCTTTTAAAGGAAGATAATTCTTAGAGGACTGATGAGGTCACTAAAGAAATACTGACACAGTGCATTAACGAGGGCCAGTCTGATCTGACCTCTGCCTGTGGCATTGAATATTGTGGGACTGCTTTCAATATTGACTATTCTTCAGGGAGCAGGAGGTCACGAGCTACGTGTTTCATACGGTGTGTGAGTGGTTTGTGGATGACTGATGCCTGCTGATCTTTGGGGTGCATGGATCACTTGCAGTGAGAGGCACCATGTGTGATTAAAAATAACTCTGGGCTCACTCAGGACTGCTATGGGGCAAAAGGTTATTAAACCCAGCTGAGTTCATACTGAGATGATCCAGAGGCATTCACAAGATCTGTTAAGGCAACTGAGGTTCCAGGGTAGGGTCTAACATCATAAAGGGCATCTTAAAATTGCTCAGATTACATCTGTGAGAATGCATCCACCTTTGACTGAGAAAAGCACCCATGCAATAATCAGCCTTCTCCTTTTATTTCAGGAAAATCGCTGCATAATCTGGAAAATCACTCCCAAGCTCTGAATGTTTATTTCACATGACTCTTAGTTTATCCCAGTGCTGCATCTTGAAGGGTTCATCTTGCAAACCCTGTCCTTAACAATCTTTAATGTCCATAACTTTAAGACTCATACTCCTATAAAAAGCCTGACAGAAATACATTCAATTACAGTATGATCAGGGGAAGCAAGTATTTGCAAAGTAGATTACAGCAAACCTCTTTCCACCAGCCAGTAAATTTGACTTAGGAAAGCAAAAAGCCTAAGAAATCTCTTGAAATCACACCTCTTGAAGGACCGTAATGGTTACAGAAAACTGTATGGTGTTGTTAAGACCTATAAAACATCTGGAGTGGGTGTAGAAAGATGTTCATCCGTACCCACATCAGGTGAAACTTCACAGCAGCCTGAAGGTGTTTCCAACAAACCAAGTCATCTACAGTGACCTTGGTCTTTATCAGTTCATGTCTTACACTCCTTGTCTGACTACATGGCCAATGTTACAGCCAGAGCAGAGGATGGAGTTCACAGGTTTTATCAATTAGGACAACTGACCAATGTGGTTTCTCCTATATTTGTTTTGACTCCCTGTTCATTTATACCCCATACTGAGGCTTTTTCTAAGTCCCTGAGTGACCTTTTTCTCAGTGAGATTTGTGGAACAAGCCCTGTTGATTAGTGATGCTGTGTTCTACCAGCTCTCATCTGTGAAGCCATGAACCACCCAACTCGTGACAGATCCAGAGGAGGAGACAGCGGCCTCCTTAACCAGCCTGAGGACCAGCAACACAGGTATTGCCGAGTTAAAGGAGAACAACCCTTGCAGCTCTGCCAGAAAGCACAAGCATGGAGCCAGTCCTCTCTGCCCAGACCAACCACTGGACCTTGCCAACAAAGAGTGTGTGTAAAGTCGTGTTATTTTACACGGGGAATGCTCTTTTGGAGTGAATCTTCTGGTTTGTCTCAACTGATGTGTGGTTCACCTCACAAAGTGGTCTTGAAGCGAGTGACCTGGATTCCTTCCAGGTAAACCCCAACTGAAATATGATGCAGAAGCATTGCAGGAACACACCTAATGTGCTCCAAACATTGATGGACCAGACAGTTTATGGGAGATGGTTAAAGCTTGCCTGGAGTAAATGCCTGGAAATTAGTGCATAAGAGAGGTCCTTGGCACCAACTGCTTCACTTTTCAGACCTGCAGCTGTAAGGTCACACTGCTTTCTGAGGAAACATGGCCAAAAGCCTCAAACACTGTGACTGTACCATAAAACTCATTTATTGTATGATGGAGTGACGTTAGGAAATAGCCTGATTTCAAGACAATTTTCCCCTTGTACAGAGGATCCCACCTCTTTCAAGTCAAAACACAGATGCAATAAGTAAAGCCTCTGCACTAACTCAGCCTAAGTGGCTTATGAGAGATTCTTATGAGCTTAGCAAGACAAGGACCTCTGAGTCATATGCTGACAAATGCTAAACAATTTGTTACTGCATCTTCTCTGCTCTTCTTTACCTCTCTGGAAGTTGTGAACAATTGCCCCCACTTTTTTTGCTTTGTACAGCATTTGAAGTTGTCAAGGATTTTCCAAAGGTTTCAGAGGTCACATTAGACAATCAGGTCTGGTTGAAGTGCTCTTGAGTGATGAACATGATAGAAAATGCTGATTTCAGTAACTGAAGAAGGATGGGTTGGTGAATAAGGTTTGGGCTAAAATATGTGATAGACCAAGTTCATTATGGAGCTGAGAGCTCTCCTGTCCCCAACACAGCTCCATAATTAGGGAACAGGGTAGGATAAACAGAGCATGGACTATATACAGCTTATATCAGGTATTTTCTTTGGTGAAATATGCAGCAGGATGGAATTGTCTGTATATTAAACATATCATCTGTGCCCTTCAGCTTTGTGCCTCATCTTTCTTAAAACCAGAAAGCATGGAATTAAAGTTCCCAACCTTTGTTCTTGAGGGATACGTTTTCAAATGTGAAATTCCAAAATGCAGATGAAAAATATAAAGTTTAAAAAAACCCAATCACAACAAAACACAACTTTTCTGTTATTATGGGTTTTAAGCCAATACCATTAGGGAAGGAAAATTACTCATGATTTTGAGTGTATGGATCTGTCACTCCATTATAACACAGAATTTAAATGAGCCTTTTCTCATACGATGCTTCAGCTGTCTGTGAGTTGAAGTGCAGTTAACATACATGTGGTGTTAGACTGTGGCACTTGGTAAAAACATAACTTGAACTCAACTGAGACCTGTAGAAGAATAAGAAAGTGGAAATTCAGGAGGAAGAATTCAATTTCTCTTTGTCTGTGGTTCAGATCTGACCTGAGGTGTCAAATAGGCTGTGTAACAGAATCCCCAACAATTCAACGGACTCCCTATAGACAGAACGGGTCCACAGTGGAGAGAGATTGAAAAATTAATTCCATCTGCCTGTAAGAGGAGGCAAATGTCACCAAGTTAGGAAACACAGAGAAGGGGTCATTACTGAGGACTCACGGTACACGGTTTAACCTGCGCACATCAGGACAAGAAACACAGACAGAGATGTATCAAGATCTTTCCTTCTCTCTGAGTAAGAGCATGTTTTATAAACAAATGCACAGCACCTTGCATATACTGTTTAATTTAGATCCTGTCAGTTCTCTTATCACAAACCCCTACTTTCTTGTGGCTTTTAATGATGTCTTCTGTAAACTGCTTGGACGGCCTCTCCCAGGCTGAGCAGCTGCAGCAGGTTGGCTGACTCCTCGCCCCCAAGAATTGGGAAACAGAAGATGTGCCTTTGTGGGGAGAGCATAATCCACATGGGATTTTAGAGTGCCTTCTAGCAGCTCTTAAGAGAATCATAGAATGGTTTGGGTTAGAAGGCACCTTTAAAAATCGTTTGGTTCCAACCCTCCTGCCATGGCCAGAGAACCTTCCCCTAACCCAGGTTGCTCAAAGCCCTGTCCAAGCTGGCATGAGCACTTCCAGGGATGGGGCATCCACAGCTTCTCTGGGCAACCTGTGCCAGGGCCTCACCACCCTCACTGTAATAACTTTCTTGCTAATATCTAATCTAACCTGCCTTCTCTCAGTTTAAAGCCATCCTATCTTCTTTTGGTTTAAAGCCATTACGCCTTGTGCAGTCACTTAATGCCCTTGCTGAAATCCCCTCTCAGCTCCCTTGTAGACCCCCTTCAGGTACTGGAAAGTGCTCCAAGGTGACACCTTCTCTTCTCCAGGGATCCTCAGCCCAGCTCTGGACACCTGTAATTCCAGGAGGGTGTACCCATGTCCAAACCAGAGCTCAAGCCAGGGACCCCGAAGAGCAAACTACCCAGTGAAAAATCAAACATCAAATGCAGGGGCAGGAGGCTGAGCTGGCTCCACTGCCAGCCCACCACAGGCATCCAATGGCAGCAGCCTGCACCTCCCTCTAGAGATGTCCAAAGGCACCTTCCTCTCTTCGTCAGCCAGTGGCACAGGGATTCTCAGCCCCATCTCCCAGGACTGGGTTGCTAGGCACTTAAATTATAGATACAAATTGGGACCTTAAATTAGGCAGGCTCAATCCCACACCTGGTACTTATATATAATGAAACAGTCTTTCATTATACGATCATGTATTTTCTTTTTATTCTCCCTGAAGGATTGTTGCTTCATTTGGGAAGCAGGATGGCCAATTGCTGACAATCTATTGTGGCTGAGTAACTTAGGAGGGTGATGTCCACACACTTACTGAGTCTGGGAAGTGTGCAAAAAACATGGCAGAAAGGTAAAGGAAGAAAAAGTAGTGGGCTTAGGCTTAACACAAGTGCAGGCAGCTAAATAGAGAGCTGAACAAGGGCTCCTGTCTTACACAAACTCAAAACTGGGATTTTTTTTTTTCTCATGCCATGCCAGGATGGAAAGACAAGTCTCTGAAAAGTGCTGCTATCTGGTAATTCAAACACTCCTTCATTCTCCTGAATGTAGCAATCACTATTTCAGTATAAGCTTGGACTTTAACTTTGCTGGTAATGCTGAAAAATTTCCAAGCAAAAACAATCAGCTCCCAATGCAAAAGTTAATAATCTGAAAATGTCACCAGTGGCTATTTCAGCCATTTACACGTTCCCTCAGCCCCCTTCCAAATGTGGAAATTTCTCTATATTGTCTTTTTCTCACAAAGCCCCCAATTTTCTCTAAGCATCATTTTTCTGATGACGACACACATTCTCACTGATGTTAAGGTTTCCTGGGCAGGTATTGTTGGACACCCTGGGAGAGATTTAGGCTCTGCCCCTTCCTCTGTCACTGCTAGGCACGAGACACCTCACTTAATCTGCTGCTCTCACCTTTCTCCAGGCTAAAATCAAGAGGAAATCCTACAATTAGGTCTGGCATAATACTGAATACTGAAGTTGGTAGCGCTTCAACTATATACTGTGTTGTGTAATGTTTTGAAAAATCAAGTTCTAGGTGTTTCCAATAATGTAGCTAAATTGGGTGGACATTTTTGACCTTAAAAATCTCTTGTACTGCAGCTCCTCATCTGTAAAATGGTGGTAAAAGCATCTTCTCTTCTCACAGAGGTGTTTATAAAACTGACATTTGTGAAGGTCTCTGATAATATATAGTAGGGAGAACATTAAAAGCACCCGTGAGGCAATTTATAATTCTGCCTTCAAAGCAGTATTTCAATAGTACTCAGTAATAGTGTGCAGCACTTTATACATGGTTTTTTTGGTTGCAATTCATATTTGATTTTTTGGTGTCAGTCAAACAAGAAAGTATAAAAGTTTTTCTTAGTGACATCTTTCTATATTCAAATGAGAACCAAACTAGCAAGGAAATTACATGATTCTAATTATGCTTTGTGCATATAAATCAGCTGTGAAATAATTTGAAACTCTTGTGTGTTTGGGATCTTTATCAATGAGGCAGAATAATTACCAACAAACCTCCATTAAGCCTCACTTTAAAAAGAAATGGTTATTAAAGATGAACACAATTCTGCACTTCAAAGTCAAAATGACTCCCCAGTGGACCGTGCAGAAATCAAGGCTTGTATGCATCAATGTGCATATCTCAAAAAAAATTAAATTACAATTATTTTGTGTTTAAAATAGGAATTCCCCCCTTTACCTTTTATCAGGGCAAGAGATTGTGGCGACCTAGAAAGAAAGTTAAGCTTGATCAAATGCAACATGGCACAAATAGCCAGTCTAAATGCAATGTCAATAAACATAAAACAAGCATTGATACAATTCTCAATAATGCAGATGCTCAATAAGCATGGAATATTTTATTCTCCCAAGTAGCAAACCATGTATAGATCAAGCAATAAAAGACATCAGTTTCTCTCTTCGATCTGGTCCAGTGAACACCAATAATAGATCTTGCAAGACAGGCTGAAAAAAGTCTATTGCTGAACATCAGCAATGAAATGTTAAATTAAAAGTTCCCATAAGCAGACTTGGAAGGTAAATAATGTCCTCTTGCACAGCTCTGTTCAACAAAGAATCTCACCACCCTTTTCAAAGAAGGCAAATAACCTACTCCTGATCTTACACTTGATGAAACAAGTACTTGGGAGTGAAGCCACCTGCCCCAGCTTGGTCAGGGAGCTCCCTCACTGCTGTACACCTCTGTTTGCATGTGTTGTCCATAATCCACCTTCTGGGCTGACCCACTGTGTCTCCACGAAGCGACACAAGTGCCCACCAGTGCTGGGAGGCACTGCAAGGCCTGCTCCCATGGACTCTCTGTGGACACATGCAGCCAGGCACCAGGCAGAAATTTTAATGGTGTTTTAATCTGATTCCCTCTGAAGGTCTTACAGTTAGTCACCCATTTCACAGGTGAGCAACAGACCCCCAAAAAGCAGTGCAGATGAGGTGATACACAGGGCTAAATCTTGCTCCTGCCTTTGGGAAGGAACAGTCCCTGTGGTTTCTCCAGGTAGGTTGTCCCCACGCTCTCAGCAGCCGCAGCAAAGCTGGGCTCTGCAGAAGGCTTTGCTGCCCTGGGAAGGCAAAGCTGCAGGTGCAGGACACACGTTGCTTCTGCAGGGACATCAGCGGGAGGACCAGGGTGTGGTCCTGGCTCAGAGAGCTGGGCATCCCTCTGGGAAAGCGCTGCCACAGCTCCCTCTGCGGGCCCTGCCCTCTGATGGTTAAAAGCATCCTCCCTTCTCAGCCTGCATGTCCAGAAACAGAGAGGCTGAGCAGAGGTGGAGAGAATGCTGGATGTGAGGGTTCAGAGGCACATACATGCATGCAGACCCGTGTGATGTCCCTGGGATAACAAGTAAGTTTGAAGGATTATAACATTTGGTCCTGGGATGTTCTAGGACTTCCCACTTGATGAGGAACAGGCAGCTCACTTTCAGGATGGAATCCATTTATAGCAAGCAGAGAAAGGTGACTTGGAAAAATGTTTAACTCTTCCACTTAACTTATTACCCAAATAATTATTCAGTGTCTTTCTTCTCCCTGGAGCAGTTTGATTCCTCCTGGCCTGCTGGGGAGGCAGCTGCCACATCTTGGCCCTGGAAGACTTGGGACAAGTCCCGTCCTTGTTCCAAACACAAACGATGCTGCACATGCAGAAATCAGTATTTCACAGCACACCTGGGGGCTGCCCAGCAAGCCCAAGTCATTGTATCACCTTACTGTGCCCTTCTCTGTGCCACAACCATCTCCTGCTCTCACCTGCAATGAAGAGTTTCAGCTGAGCCCCTCTATTGCAGGTGGATGTCTGCTCCAGTTCCCATGAGGGAAATTCTCCCCAAAAGCACCTTGGGGTGTTTTCAGAGGCCAAACAGCATGGACAGCTGCAAACAGAGCTTCTCTCCAGAACCGGCTGGAAGTTAAAATGAAGATTACAACACCAGAACTTTTTTCCATGAGATTATTGCTCAGCTCTGATAATAAAAACATGCCTGATTGCCCACAGTGGAGTTGTTCTCACACAAGACATCGTGCTCATGCTTCCTATGGAAAAGAGCATAACTACTGTAAAGGTGGAAAATGGAAGCAGCTATAAATGTATATTTGAAATCAAATACAGGTGCATGTTAACACTTCCTTGTAGACAAACCACCTCATATTCCCCAGACCTCCCTGCACATCCGTTTGAAGGGATGGGAGAAAGACAGGATGCATTGTCAAGCTAAAGCCACCAGAGCCAGGATGTCACCTTTCTGCTGCAGTGTTGTGTGCCTCAGAGGAATCCAGGGTGGCACCGTTCTCTTTAGATCAAACTATCCCCCACTGGTGTGGTGAGAAACTTGCTGTGTAGACACACTCCACAGCCTCCCACAGCAGTGACAGCTCTGCCACTGCCTGTGGCCCTGCTCCTGTGACACATGCCAGCTCCCCAGCCAGCCCAGCAGACAAAGAGGGATTTGGTGCAGACAGCCTCAAACAGCCTCGTGCCCCAGGCACCCTCACCCGGCGCGGGGATGCTGGGTCTCCTGAGGACACGGATGCTGGCTCAGCCTCTCCTGCTGCAACACACTGGCCTGACACAGGGCTCCCTCCAGAGCTCAGTCCACAGGTGATCGTGAAACCTCTCACAGTTAAGCTTTAAAGACTTTCACTTCAGAGGTATCTTAATGCTCCTAATGCAAAGGAGGTATCGCTGCTCTGGCACTTGCAACACTTCCATTTTAAACGCTTAATTTCATTAGTGAACCTAGCCCAAGGGTCTTCTCGTCTGTATTCTCTGCCTTGCAAGGATTGATCTGAGATCTACCTTCCTGTCTTCTAGTAAATGTAATTGAGGTTTGAAACAACCAGGTTTAGCCTATTTAGAAGCATTAATGTTCTGCGAGGATGGAAGCTCCATTACTTTAACATCCTGAGGCTGAAATTCCCTTGCAGCTGTTTATTGACCTATAAAGATGTGACATAAATGCATCCTTGACATGAAGAAAATGGTGAGACAGGTATGACATTTCTCCCCCAGGCAGCTACTGCAGCTTCAATTATCTTATCTGCAGGAAAAGTGGCTACAGAAACCTAATCACTGCTTCATTTACTTATAGCCAGCTAAAACCAGATCACTCAGCAACCGTACGTGGCACCCTGTCCCTGAACACTCCCCTACCAAGGGCTGGAAGTGATTATCAGATGTGCTAACAAACTTTGCACCACTAAGAAGGGAATAATCAGGTTGCATCGTCATTTTTGACAAGCTGGTATAATTTTCTAACCAAGAAACTCTGCTACAAAATAAAACATTTTGGGGAAAAAACCCACACCACCACTGACACCAAAACCACCGGCCCTAAGAGGCCAATAATGTTTCTTTTGGACCTGAATTAACTTGCAATCTAATACACCATACAAGCCCTGACACTGAATGCAGAGATTATATTGATCAGCCAAATTGGAAAGGGTAATAGAAACAGGGGAATTAATATTTGGGCAGTAGTTAAAGCAAAGAGCTGTAGGAGAAAGCAGAGACACAGAGACACACTCCCTCCCCCTTACATATCCCTCTTCTAATTACATTTAGCTAATCCATTCAATTAACATTGATGAATTTTATGATGAAAAGCATAATGAATCCATTAAACACAAAACAAGTATTGGCATAAATCCTTTTCACCCCAGGAAGTGAATTATATCAGAAGAGCCACAGTAATTTACTAATAAAGTGATCTAAAGATGAAAAGGAGCCATTCATTTTGTGGCCAGTTAAGATCCAGGCTGGCAGGGGCTGGATCCTCTGGATCAGATGCTGATGCTGAGGGACTTGCTCCACTCTCAAGCTGCAGCAATTGGAAGCAGAATTGGGCCAACCTCACACATCACTTGCTGCTACCTAATAATAATAATAATGTTATACCAACACCATCAGGATTTTTAATCTCCCTGCTCCTGCTAGACTCTTCTATAAAGAGCCAATTTGTTAAGCAGTTAGTCACTGCTTTATAATTCATAGACTCTCACGAAAGTTTTAATGAGAAACCACAAAAGCAGTAAGAGGGAAGTAGGGGCTGAGGCGACTATTTATAAGGCAGCAAATATCCTGCTAGACCAGTCTCATCTTGTGACGTGTGCGTTACATTTCTATCATGTGCACGCTAAATTTATATGTCATGCATTCCCTTAACAAGACTATTCATACAACTATGATAAATAGGGCCATAATCTGTGGCGATTTCCATCCTTCTGTATGCCAGCAGAAGTCTCTTAGCAACCGTTGTTAGGGGCAACGCCAGCATCCAGCTTCTTTTTGTGGAATTCAGTGGCAACCGAGCTTCCACCGGCTTACGATGGAGGCTCCAGCTATACCTCAGAGAAAACAGAGCCTCCCTTCCCCCTTCTACAAATCCATGCTACTGAGAGACACTCACTGCACAGAGAGTGAGGCTCAGCAATTATTAGAAATTATCAATTTAGCACAATCCAAGTGGCCGTTCTGGACATGACATGTATCTCTTCTCCTTTCACACTACAGGGCTGTTATCCTGTTCTCCAAGATCACAATAGCCTTGTCCTCTCTCCAGCCTGCTTAAAATTCACGACAATGTCTTTAAATGAGGCTAGGGAACCTCTGTAATATGCTACAAAGAAATCCCTTTACTAGTCCCCTGTCGAGATGTGCCACAGATGCACTTCCAGAGCCATGTGCCATGTGTCTGCCTGTAAAGTACAGCCATGATCTTAATGCTCCTTTAATATTTTATTCTGACTGTAGTCTCATGCCATCTAATTGCTGAGCATCCCCTGCAAGAGGAGTTGCTACAATTCATCTGTTTTTCCAGGATGCCATTTTTATTTTCAGTGGAAACACAGACAGTCCTTCTGAATCAGGACTCTCCAGATCATGCCAGATTGCTGAAGGGTCTTCTGGATTAAGGGAGAAAAAAACCCAAACAGCTAAAGTCCAACCAAGAAAGCGATGAGGGTTTTATGCCAACCAAGCCAAAGTGTGTTTTGAGCACCGCCAGCTTTAATGATGACATCTGTGATATGGGCTGAGAAGGGCATTGGGCTGCCTCTTCCCTGGGGATTATATGAATATTTCATCTCAAATCAATTACTGAGTTGCTATTCCCACTGCTCCCCTTAAGGCTGTCAGCCAACTCACTTTAAACCTCCTATTCTGAGGCAGTTGACATCTCAGCCTTAAAGCAAATCCATAAACCACACACACAAAGCCCTCTCTGGTCTGAAATTTGGCGTCAGAAGGGCTTACCCTGAAATGACATCATAATGTTTTGATGAATGGAAAACTTTTCTTCTTTCAAAAAATTCCCAGCAGTTTTCACGTATACCTTTTCCCTCATTTGCATTTAAATTACTTCATTAGGTGCTGTGCCATTTGCCTTGTGTTTTATTTGTCTTCCAGGAATCATTTCTTCCCTTTCTCTTTCAAACTTGGAAATTTGGGAAGTTTCATCCAAACCCCATGTTGGAGCAATATTTAGATTCAATCCAAAAGAGCCAGGACTATAAAAGTTGTGGACAACACTCTCTTCATTGTAAGCAGTTGCACAGCTGTCAGATCAGTACAAGAGATGAAATATTATTCGCCATAATACTTAAGCACCACTGGTTGATTTATGTGTCTTATGTCAGACTTAGATTTGAATTTCCTTGTTTATCCTACACTTGAATCATTGCCTTGTTGCTCCCTTCCATGAGAACTGGCCAGGAATTTCAAGCTTATATTTGCCAGACAAGGAATTATTCTGCTCTGTTTGGAATTAGAATCACTTGCTCAGCCTCGTTTGATTAAGTATCCTTCTGTATCGCTCAGCCCGCAGTCCTGATCAGATCCTTAGGATACACAAGTGAGTCTAAAATCCCCTCTTCACAGCTTTCAGAGACTTTTTGGCAAGAAAATTTCTCAACTAGTTTTAGAGCCTTGTAACACAGATACTATGGACTAACCCTGAGCCAGTTCCTTGACCGTTTCTCATAGTTAGTGAAACCAGTGGGAGCCACTACTCACCCTTGGGATTAGTTGGATTTAAAGGGAGATGATGGGGCCTTCTGACAGTCAGGTGTCAAAATTTAGACAAAGCTCTCCAGCTTTACAGCTAAGAGGAAAAGTAAGACTGAAGTAGAAGATAAAAAAAAAATCTCAGCTGTATTGTGACTTTCTACAAGCAATTTCATGTCAGATACAGCCATCTGGAATATGGGCAAGTCCTTCTTTTCTTACAGTGCTTTGCTTAAGAATCCCAGCTCTTTTGTGATGTCTCTGCTCATCCCATCCCTGGACAGATTTCCCTGGAAAGGATTTCCATATAATTCTCTCACAGCCCCTTGGGCTGAGCTCAGCCCCTGTGCAAAGGAGGGTGAGGAATTACCCAAGAAAAAACACATTGCTTCAGCAGGATACTAAAAAACATCAAAGTGTGAGGTGATGGGAACAGCAGAAGCAGTGCACTAAACCCTTTTCTCCTGAATACTATGAGCAAGTGAAAGGAGGAGGGGAAAGGCATGGTCTTCACTTCAGAGGCATCCAACACCTGGTTATTTATAGGGTAATCAGAGATTTGTTCAGCCTTAATTGCAAGCCAATTCAAGTCCTGGGGAAAGAATGCAGTGGAAAGAAGGAAAAAAAATCAAGACAGGAGATAGGAAGGAAAAGGAGAAATTAAAAAGTAGGTCTAAGAAAGACTACAGTTCATGAAAAAAAAATCCCTTATCAACACAATGACATTAGGAAAGAGAGATATAATAAATGGCAGAGGAGCTCAGCACAGGAAGGGGCATTTAACCAGCTTTGCAGTGTGATGCCCCATCTCAGCTGGATAAGGCTGCTTCATCCCAGCATACAGGTCACAGAACCTTGTCTCTGGATGTCAACAGGATCCTCAGGGCTTTTTAATTTCATTTACTTTTAATTGCTCTTGGCAATGAAGCACACCTACAGATTGAATTAAACTTTAAGGATGGTTTTTCATGTTACATAAGTTTGAGAAGACAGTAATTAACTGAGCAAATATTAGACTTACAAGTGCCCTCAGTGGTAACTGCTACCACCTCTTTGGTATCTTTAATATGGATGTTCATTTTAAAAGTCCATGCACACTCCACAGATGTATTTGAATTCTTGCATTGGACATGAAAAAGCAGCCTTCAGGAAAATCCTGGTTGTAGGTTTGCATTAGCTGTAGAACAGATACAATTTCTTTTGCAACTGGAACTAATGCAATCTGCAAGAAAATCAATGCAGGTTCACAGGGATATAACCAGACAGTTAACAGAGCATAGTGCAGTCTAACAGAGACATGGTCTGCTAACACTGAAACATGCTCAGTAGTCATGCTTTTGATCTTGCTTCCTTCATATTACAGCCAAGCCTTCCAGACTACCAGGAGTGCATCACACAGCTTCCAAACATATCAATCTTGCACTCACTTTCACTGTCTGCTCTGGTATTTGCATTATGAAGACTGATCTGATTATTCAGTGCTGGTTTCAGAAGTGAGTGTTCTCCACGCTTGCTTGGATTATCAATGTGAAAAACAGAGGGGCAGGACTAGAGACTAATTATTTTTAAATGTTTGGGGTTTTTTCTCTTTTACAAAGGTGCTGGCTCTATTTACTCCGTGCCTCTGATCAAAGATGCATTAAAGCATCTTTTCATGTTTGCAAATTTTCATTCAGGCCTCGTGTTTGTATGTGAGTCCTAGTGCTTCTTTTTATGATCATTTCTAATGCAGTATTGGCTTATTTGTTTTTTTGTTTGGGGGTTATATTTTATTTTATTTTATTTTATTTTATTTTATTTTATTTTATTAAAGTGTCTAAAGCAATCACACTTTATGATACCAAATCTGTATGGAAGGAAGAAAGAAGTAACAAGTCCTACATAATCAGGGAAATGTTGGAAGAAATTCATGTCCCAGAAGAGGATAAAAAAATTGTGAAAATAAATGGTGAAGGAATGACACCATTTATTGAGATATGTCATTTCAGAGCTAAGCATAGTACTGGAAAGATGTAAAAATGGTGCAATACACAGAGAGAAAGATTGACTGTACTCAGGAAAAAAGAGTCTATCTGACACAAAGGGATGCCCTTTGCACGGGGGTCCGTGTGACTGTTGGTGTGAAAAGCCCAGAAATAGAAAATGCATCACTGTTCTTTCAAAATGCTTATATTTGTGCTAATCTTTAAAACACAGCATGTGAAAATCTGCTGCTTTATTCTGTGAATGAAGAATCAACAGCAAACCTTTGGTACAAATGGATACTTGCAAGTCAGGAATAAATTTTGCCTTGGACCACCATAGACACATACATCATTACAGGTCCCCCTCTCGACTGGAAAACCCTTTCCAGCCTGCTAATGATTTTCTTGGGATTTATAATTCAGGCTGAAATTTCCATACTGGATGATTATTCCTTTCTCCTCCTAAATTCAGGCAAAAGCTAGAGTTGTTTATAATAGTAAGATGGTTGGCCAGTGAGGGGGGTGTAGTGAAGGAATTTTTCAACACTTGCAGCAATCTGCAGAACTGTACAAACCTCAGGCCATGTAGCAACTATTTGAAAGTTGTCAAGCAACATCTGTGCACCATAATCACACTGCAGAATTTTGCTCTTCCATGGAGATCTGCCCACTCAATTAAACTGTGAACATTTGCAAAAAATATAACATTTTCGCAGCACGGGCTTCCCCTGGGGTCACTGCTGGCTTAGGGCACGGCCCTGCTCCGGTGTGGGGTCCTCCAGGGGCTGCAGGTGGATCTGTGCTCTGGCACCTGGAGCAGCTCCTGCCCCTCCTTCTGGTCTGGCCTGGGTGTCTTCAGGGCTGTTCCTTTCACATATTCTCACTCCCCACTCCAGCTGCAGTTACTTTTTCCCCTTCTTAACCATGTTATCCCAGAGGAGCTGTCTCTCTTGCTGATGGGCTCAGCCCTGGCCAGCATTGGGTCCATCTAGGAGCTGGCTGACTTTGGCTCTGTTGGACATAGGGAAAGCTTCCAGCAGCTTCTCACAGAAGCCACCCTTGTAGCCCCCTGCTACCAAAACCTTGCCACACAAATCCAGCACAGAAGCAAACACCCCCAGGGCAGCATGACAGTAGGGCACAACCACGAAGGCTGGTTGCTGCAGTTGCCCAAGGAAGCTCAAAGCATTTCCTACCTTCCAAGTGAGTGACTGTGCTGCTTAATATTATTCATTCCTTTTTTTTTTCCTAATTGCTTTATTAAAAGTCAAAGAGCAAGGGAGTTTCTTGAGGCAACAGGAAAATCTCTCAGAGAAATCTCCCAGGATTTGCTGCAGGAAGCTGTATTTAATACTGTGATTGCTGATGTGTGATAACAGGGATCAAGCACAGGGCAAACGTGGGTCCTGGAGAAGAGGATTTGCTGCCATGTGCCAGTGCTGCACCTTTGGTGTCTGGGACAGCTGGCAGTGGCAGACTCAAGCAGGCATTTGATGGTGTGGATGCACTACAATTTCCACTAAACCCAAAGCTCCTTGGCTTGGTGAGAAAAAGCCACAGTAACAAGGGCTGTTCAAAAGGGATCCTGTGTTAGGCCCTCAACAGTCTCATCCCTGTAGCACCAAATGATGGGTCTGTTTGGATTTCTCAAAAGCACAAGGCATGGGAAGTCTCTTTAACTGTGCAGTGCAAGTGGAGAAGCACTTGGCAAGATTTGTAAAAAACAGAAGTGGAGAAAACACAGAAACCCAACTCCCCTTATCTCTTGAGGTCTCACTATCAAGGTACAGACTGGAGGAGCCCTTATCCTGTAAGAGGAGAATGTGACAGGTTGATCAATTCCTTGCAGTAGCTAGAGGAACTGCAGTGAAGATGAAGCTGACATTGAACACTGTGACAGCAAATACTATTAAAAAAAACCAAAAACCAAAAAGGTGTTTTTTTTCCTCCAGTTGGAACTACAGTTGAATAAGCAGTCTGTAAAGTAAAATAAGACAAGAACTGAGGTCCATCAGACCTCACCAGAGCAGCTTGCTCCATGATATATGCATTATGGACACTGCATAGCAGGTTCACTGTCAGCTCAGCATCCCCTTAGGCTGGATATATGTATGAGCAAGTGGTCAGTGTGCAGACACCTTCTGTCATCTTTCTGATTTTTGGGCACCAACCATGATCAATAGTGATGTATTAAGGGCATGTGGATTTTCCTGGGAGTGCAGAAGTGTCAGATTTGAATCCCAGACAGGATAAATTTACTCTTCTCACAGAATTACCTGAGAAAACTTTAAACTAGGGACAGATGGAAGATGTTATCAGCAAGGCCAGTTGCATAAATATCTATGGGTATAACTGGGAGGGATTTATGTCCCCCATGAGATCCCACAGTTTCATTATTATCAGTACAAAACCAGTCAGCACCAGCCAGTCAAGCTTTGAACTTGACCTGTATTACACCTTTCACAGCAGAGCAGCCATAACCTTCAACCAGCAACACTTGGGTTTGTAGGAAAGGGAAAAATAATTTTATTTATTTTGTAGGAAAGGGAAAAATAATTTTAATTCTTACCCATGGGGTAGGTAAGGAGCACTAAAGAAGATAAAAAAACTCAAGCCCAATATACAAACAGATATAGGAGCAGGCAGATACAGATGTCCTTCAGTGGCCACAATATTTTGAGTAAACCCATTTGCACAGCTAACACTGCAACCTGGAGATGGTGGCAGCTGCTGATTCGTGTTCCGGTCACCAAACTGGAAGCCTTCATCCCCAAGGAAAGAAACAAAACCTGTTCTCTGTGACACACAGCCACAGTCTTCTTGCCAAGAGCACAGACAGGGAGCAAGGCTGTGCCCAAGGGTCTCATCCTGTTGGTCACTGCTTCGTTGCTTGGTGAGAGCCGGGATGGGGATGCAGGCAGCTCCTGCCATCAGAGGAGCTCCCAACAAAGAGCCAAATCTGTCTCCCTGGCTGAGGCTGTAAATTCTGTCATGAAATACAGATGACCTTTAGCAAATGTGTCTTCTCTTTATCCATAAAGTCAGTCACAGCAAACCTCTGTTGGGTTGTGGGATCATGTTGGTCTCCAGCTATTACAGTAATAAACATGATTAATTGCAGCTATAAAAAGCAATTTCATTCTGGCTGCTAACCTCATGAAAGAAAAAAAAAATTAAATAAAGCAATGAATGAACTGCAGTATGACATTTTTAGATCCATACTGCTTTATCTTCTGGCTCTGTACTGTGACTCTGATGGCTTGTGATGGGAATGACATTTGCTTTTGCATGGTCAGTATTTGCCATCTCTGCTCTGCAGGATGGAGGTGCTACAGGTACTTTCCTTTACAAGGAGGAGGGAACTGCAACATCTCTCCAAGACTGTTTTAGCCATTAGCAAATATTTGTGACTTAACCATTTTGTCAGGTACCAGAGCAACAGGAGTCCTTTGCCAAATCGTGTAAAAACCAACCTTGCAACCTCAGGTGACGAGCAACCTCTGCTGAATGAGTGGAGTTGCAAGGGCAGGGCTGAAATTAGTCCTGAATTTACTTCATCTAAAACAGAAGCTCTTTAGAGGAGTCTGTTGCTGAGGCTCAGAGTGTGTAATGTCATGAATATACTTCTAATAGGAACTGCTGGGAGAACACAGCCCTATGTAAAGTCCAATTGTCAGAAAACTTCAACTAAACTGAACATCAAACGTGTTATTTGCTATTTTCTTTCCTTTGTAGCCTTTAATCATCATCAGAACATGATTTATCTCTTTGATTATCTTGAAGAATTCACTTAACATAAATGATTTTACTCAAGAGTTTTTTGATATAGCAGAAAACAGTGTAACAATATCCAGCGGCTGAAAGCGGAGGTTTGCAATATAAATCCAGATGCACATTTTTAACAAGGATGATTAGCTACTGGAACAATTTGTCCAAGGATGAAGTGGCTTCTGCAATACCTATGGCCTCTAAACAGCATTAGATCTGTCTGAGGGATTTGACACTTCAGTGTCCAGTGTTCAGTGAAGGTATGATCTAGAAGCTAATGTGTATGGGTTATGCTGGAGTAATTTCCCATAACCTACGAGTCTTTTCATTGAAAACAGAAGCTTCTGCATGCTTTTCATAGTTTTTATAGCTTCATTTACCAAATCCTGTATGGCATTCTCTTAACTTTCCAAACAAAGCTGTATTTATCATGCCTTAAATTAAAGGGGAACTTCAATAGATACTTCATACAAATATTCACAGCTGCATAAATCAACTCAAAGAGAAGATTGGGTGTTTATCAGCAAGAAAACATAAGCTGTAGGAGCATGCTTTGTACCTTTATTTCTTTGTGCTTCTCTTGTAAAACATTAAGGATGTCCTAGGATGTGAAGTAATTAGGCAGGTAGTTTATTACAGCCAAATAAATGCCACAAACTCCTTCCTCTCTGGACAGCTTGTAACTCACCATTTATTTCCTCACTACAACGGGTTTATCTGCAAAAGCTGCATTGCCCTGATATGGAAGTTGTAAAAATATTTAAATATCAGAATCTATTCTGATTCTGATTCTTTGAGTCGGATGAGTTGAAGCCAGCATCGTGCCTCCATAGCCTGGAGCTGTGGTCTGTACTCAGCTCTGCACACAGCCCCAGCTCCAATAAGAGGGGTCCCACAGTCTTGCCCCATCCCACACCGATCCCTTTTCTCTCTCACCCTTCTCTTGACAGTCCTGAAGGGTTTTCAAAGCCTTCAAGAATGTCACCTCTCTTCACCCAAGGAGCTCAAAGTCTGTGGAAATAGTTAATCATCCTTAGGGAAACTTTTTTTTTTAGCAATAATTTGGCCCCATAAAAAAGACCTTTAAAAATAAAACACCTGAAACCAAAACAAAACCCCAAAAGAAACAAAGAACTATTTCAAGGGGTCCTTCAAGTTACTGTAGTCCAAAATGCGGTTTTTTGTGTGGACTTTTCTATTTCATCCCCCCAAGTGCTTAGAAATTCAAAACCAATGTGCCAAGGTGGGTTGCTCTTTTCATGCTTCTCATATTCCTGTTTTCAGGCTGTGCTGCCGTTTGACTTTCTTCAGCCTTTACCTTCAGCTTGTCAGCTTGTGAGCATTAAAAATTCAACTCTAAGCACAGAATGACCCGTTCTTCACAGTCTATGACAACTAATGCATTACATCCCTACAGTAAAACAGCTTTATTAGAACAGCTGTATTGTGGTCTTGTCTTTTTATCTCAATCTCCTCAGGGTAATTGAGAAGTGAAGTCAATGAAGACCCAGGGCTAAGATAGATGTTGATTTTGGACCCCTTTTATATCAGAGTGACCTCATACTTCAATTATTTATCTGTGTTATCACAGTATTTAGGAGCAGCTGGCATGGAGCAGCTGCCATGCTGCTACACCACCAGGAAGACTCCTTTTTTGTGCATTTCCTCACTTAAAGGATTTACAGCCTGAGACAGACAGACAGACAGACAGAGTGGAGGAAGCAAGAGACAGATTAGCCATTTTCTAGCAGTGAGCTGCCAAAATTGCCAGCTGTCCTGTGTCAGCCCACAGCACAAGTCCCACTTCACCTGGCTGAGTCCATGCATCCCGTCTCCATCAGGCACAGCCACTTCCTCCAAAACACTCTGATGAACTGCCATGATTTTTTGCCAGTGGATGACAGCTTTGGAAATGTCAGACCCGGAGGCTGCTGTTTCTCATTAGGAAAAGCAGGGACAAAACTTTCTGAGCCTACAGTGTGCCTGTGTGCCTCAGGTGTCCCTCCTGCAGCCAAGTGATGTGAGGGCTGCTCTCCACCTCCTGCCATGGGCTCTGCCAGTGCCACCACCTCTCTGCTGCCAGGAGCAAGGGCTGTGGAGAACCACCTGAGCATCAGGGAGCCCTGGCAGTGCTGGGAAGGACAGCTGGGACAGAGCCCTCGGGATCTCCATTGCTCTTCCAGCAGCAGGGAGGATGAGTGAGGCAGGGAGGATGATGAGGTAAAGCAGGGGGATGAGGTCAGGCTCATCCTTAGCCTCAACCACCCAGGCTGAGCTGGAAGGAGCAGCCAAGCTCTGGTCTTTCCAAACCCAGATATGAACAAGTCTCTGTAGGAAGTGCATTTGTTTCTCTTGTTTGGTGGGGGATGGTGAGCACAGAGCAAGTGTATACAATAGCATATATATGAATATTTCTCCCCCACTCTGCAGGCAGCTGAAGAGGAAAACACTAAGAATTGCTACGTTAAAGCCTCTGTAAAGTGTCAGTCACTGCTTGTGAAGGGTCACTGTCACTGAAACAGTTGGCTGGATCCTCTGCATGATTGGGCTGTTCTGCATGGAGAGAAGTTCCAGCCACAAAGAAGGAATTTCACTTTCCAAGGCCTTTCCAATGCAGAATTGCTCGTCATTTTCCTTGTCAATACCTACCTTTGCAATTTACTCCACATAGAATCACTGTCAGCCTCATTTTCTTTGCTTTTACATCCATGCAACTGGGAAAACAGCTTCCATACAAAAGATAACTGTGTAAAGACAGAACAGAAAAGCTACTAGAGGCAAGAGCAGGCTTTGAATAGGCTCCACCTTAGGAACCTTTCCAGCTGTATTGTTGGAATATTGCTGCATTTATTTTTTTCAAATATTTCTTTTTTCTGTTCAATTTATTCCACCTGAATTCTGATCAGGTAGTGCTTGCTCTAATGCAAACTAATAAGGAAGATTTCAGTCTCTGTAGCAGAACAATTTGGCAGTAGGGGACAGGGCAGGTTTCTCTGGCAGATGCAAATATTTACACCAGATAGCAAACATGTCACAGGGTCGAGCAGCAGAGCAGCTGCCATACCAGCATAAACCCACATAATGTTCTCTTTGGCTCCAGGTTCACATAATTGATTGAATCAGCAGATAATCAGTTACACTAAACACCCACTAAATCTTCTATTTGTCAGCGAAGATGCAGCTTTATGGAGAGGGGCATTTGAAGGATGAGACAAAGCTATTTCCCAGAGTCATGTGTAAACACAAATGTCATTATTTAAAATGTGCATTGCACACATTTAAATGAGCCCCTGTAGCCTATGGCACCAGCCAGGGTACTCACAGCTTGATTTTCTCCACAAATTGCATTGAAGAGAAGACAGTTTTGTAGCACAAGGTTGGAAAAGGATGTTCCCAGCTGAGACACCTGACCCAAGCTGGCTGCCCGGGCTCCCTGTCCTCTTAATGGAAACAGGAGTGTTTAGGTCATGAACCATCTCGTCCTATTTTAGCTAAATTGGGATGAGATGAGTCAGGTCCTCAAAACATCTGTTTCTCTCCTCTGGTAATACAAGGTGTTGAGACAAATAGCACACATGCAAGCACATATACTGTAGAGACTACACAGGGTCAGGTGTTTTCCCTGCTCAGAATCCAAATGAGCCTCCCTAGGCACTGGTAACAAAAACCTACCAAGCTGCCAGCTTTGTTCAAAACACTGAGCTTTTGTAAAAAACTGTCTGCCTTCTTAATTCATTTTCCAAGTCTTCCAAGTCTCATTCCACCTGGTTGTCCAGGTTTCTGTTCTTGTCTAGCCCTCATTTCTGCTAAAAAATATCACCCCCATACTATTTGATCAGCCTTCATCCTGGCTTACATACCCCAAGAACTCTGCCATGTTGCCCGTAGCAACACTTGTTGATTTGTTCAGGGAAAAAAATCTTTTGCATTGTTGTTTCTCTTTCCTGACAGCTGCCAAGCAGCAGAGAAATTGTGGTGCTGTGGTATGAGATTCCTAGGGCACAAAACAGTATTTAAGAGACACCTGGAAGGCTTTCAAGAACCCTACAACACACAGATAACATATGTTACCAACCAGCCCCTGTAATGCTGATGAATCCAGGCCAGTTTATAGAAGGTTGTACAGACACCTGGCTTGAGCAGTTTTGCTCTGACAGTTTTTGGGAGATGCTTCTTCAGAAGAAGGCATAGAGTCAAATGGCACCTTTGGGGCACTGCCAGACAAAGACACCGCCTTTCTTCCAGCTCTGGAGCTCGCTTAAATGCTGGTATTTTTTTTCACCTCCTGAAATAGCTCTGCCCAAATTGTGAAAATTGAGCACAGAAAACTCCTTTAAAATGAACAGACTCCCGAAAGGGAAGGATAGGTGAGGGGACTGTGAGATTCTTCCAGGTTGGAGAAGTGTGCTGAATTTGAACTTTGAATGCTGAACAAGGAGATCACATCCATGCACAGGCACACACTTGCATCCAGAAGCTTTTCTTTATATTCACACACACACACACACCCAGTCTTCACTCCTCTTCAGTATTTATTTGTCTCCTTCTGTTGAAAAGAAATATTCCTCTGAAAGCAAATATCTATGTCAGCTCAGATGGAAGGAAAAGAGGATGAAAGACTCACACTTTGCAAGTTCCCAGTAATAGGAGGCCTGTATCTCTGTTTGCCTTACCTGAAAAATCCCCTATAGTAAGAAAAATACACTCTGAGATCAGCTGAGGGCATTTCAGAGATCAGCTGAGGGTATTTCAGTGATCCTGAGGCAAATCTCTTTGGAGTTTTGAGGACAGCTTTGCAGGATGCTGTTCCTATTTAACATAAAACAACTTCCCCATTTTTGATGAAAGTTTCCTCCTTGGAGAGCTAAGGGATAAAAAGCAATCCAAACTGTACAGTCCTTTGTGGTGCTTCGGTGGGAGAGAGTGGCAGCTGATGCTGGCCCACGTTTTCCTTTTGCTGCCTAGTCATTTGAGTGTTTCCAGCAGCAACAATAATGTAAAAGGATACCATACTTAAAAAAAGACAAACCCCAGAGTATAAACTTAAATAAGTCACAAGCAAAGGAGCTTATTTCAAATTCATAGAGAGGTAAATGAAAGGGAGGGGGGAAAAAATCTGCCTTTATACAATAGCTTCACATTTCTCTCAGGTGTAAAACCCCAGTGACTTCAATGGAATTGCACCAGGGATAGATTTGGTCCCATATACTTGCCTTAAAGACTTTATCTGCCCCAAAGAAATAGATTGTTCTTGGGGAAGTGATAACAGCTCTGATGTGCACAACTGGGGAGGGTTGGTACCTTGCTGTGTGAATTAACCACATAATGTGATGTATTAAAGGCTCAGGAGAGAACTCTGGAGGAGACAGGTTTGCAGAGGGATGCTCCATTTTACAGGAGCAGTGTGCATTCCACACCAGTGAGCTACTCACGTTACCTGCCTCACTGCTCCTCCTGCACCTGGAGATGAAATGAGGATACCTAAAACTGAACAGTCTGCAAAGCTGAGTCTGGGGCTCAAATGATTCCAACTTCTGCTCAAGGTCTGCTCCTCGTGGGAGGTTGAGACCCCACTGGGACCACAGAGCTGGTGAGAACATCAAGTAAGGACAGACTTCCAGTCTTTCTCCAGAGCAATTTGACTACTCACCCACTTTCTCTGTGTTGTTGCCCACCTTTCACATGTTCAGCTTTTTCTGCTGGTAAGTTATTTCACTTATCAAAGTTCCCCTTATTTGGTTTGGTTTTTCCCTTTTGGGCTGTCCAAGACACAGAAGGCGATCTTGGCTTTCAGTTTCAGTACTTGATGTTTAAGGATTTCCTGAGAGCTTTAGTCATAGTTGTCCAAGGCATTTTAGGGGACATGGTAAAGGCAAATGTGTTATGTGTATTTTGTAGCACACAGATGCTACAACTGGGATTTGTGTGTACAGAATCCATGCAGAGGAGTGAGCAACTCTTTCTCCAACACGCTTGCAAAATAAACTGAAAAAGGTCAATTAATACTAACAAATGCTGAGAGAAAGGAAACAACTGATGCAAATTAGACAAAGACCATACAGTCATCCAGTGGCAGAAACAGGATGCAAGCCCCCTTCCTGCATCCTCTGCACAAGATCATCCCTTTTCCAGCAGGATCCTCAGGTAAAACATCACTGATTTTGTAGCTCTGTCCAAAATTGCAGGTCTAGTGACAAACCACAGAACTGCAAACAACCATACAGCCAAAAGCAATCCTTGGGTGAGTCTAGGTCTGAAGTTCATCAGATCATATCAGATAACAGAAGGAAAAAGCTATTTCTTGCTGGGAGAAAAAAATATTTTAGACTGAGTGCTTTGGAAAAGTAGAAATCTACTGTATAGCAGAAGGAGGATTTGGGTACTGCGTTTAGTCTCTGAATGAGTAAAATTGCCTTCCAGGAGAATCAAATCTGGGGTGTCTTTTTCCACTTCACCTTCTAAGACTCCTCTGACTCCATTACACTGCTTGGAAAGAGGGTAAGTCATTACCTAGCTCATAATGAAAACCACTGGTGAGGGAGGCAAAAACCCCCTAGAAATCTACACTTCTCTCCCTACTATATTAAGGAGTGAAAAAGTTCTGTAAAGTGATGCATCTAAATCTGTTTGAAGAGTGGAATCAACAACAACAAAATGAGAGGTGAGAGGAGAGATGCCACCCAGGCAAAACAAGAAATGGTTTGCACAGTGATTACCTGGTGAAAACACTGCAAGTTGAATTAAATTGTTGCTGCACCTCTAGAGAATACCTTTGTCTCCATAAAAACATTGAACTACTTTAATGGTATTGATTTCAGCAGAAGTGTACAAGCCCACCGATGCAGAGACACTTATGTTGCTGTTAAGAGGCTTTATTTCAGAAGCAGGAATCTGAAAAGGAGAGTAAGTAACTTTCCTGTATAGATATATTTGGTCTGGAGATTATATTGGTATCAAGATTTAGGTTAAGCTTCTCTTATCCCAAAAGAAAAGAGAGAGAGAGGAAAAAAAAAGCAGCTGACTGAAAGTAGCTAGAGCATTACCCAAAAAAGTTAAACTACTACAGAATTAGGACTAAATACAGATTTTAAATTTAAAAAAATCTTGCCTTGTCAATTCTACAAGCATGAAGATAAAGTTTTCAAACTAGGATAATTCAAGAGGGAATCTGTTTTCCATCTAGGTGTCCCAGTGGGAATCTCACAGCTCCTGCCCAAAGTCTCTGCTGATGCAGCAGCCACACTGACTGCTGGTTGCCTACATTTACATGTGGGAACGGGACCGTTCTGCTTAGAAGAGCCTGTAAAGATTGATTTCAAGAAGGAAGGTATTCCTTGCTTTGCAGATGAACAGACTGAGCATCCCCCATTGTAATTCAGTGTTTTCCTTTGGCTTTGTCCTGTATCTCTCACTCACGCAAGGAGTTTGTCCCATCAGCTGGTGAAGACTTTTGGCAAAAGCCAAATATATCTGTAAGAGAACAACAGCTGGGCCAGGCTCCAGCACATTTACAGAAGGAGGTTAGTGCTTAACAAGTAAGAGCATATCACTGAGACTTGGGAAAAATAGAATAAATAATACATCTCTGAACCAAAATCTCATTTTCATCCCAAGAACCACTAAACTATTTCATAAGACTCTCTAGGATTATACAAGAATGATTCAGAATACATCCCAGGAACTCTTCCTTGCAAATAAATAAGCCAGATGAACATGCTGTGCCACACTCCAGTTCATAAAGGGAACCAGAGGGCAGACTGTAAACAGAAGGAAATTGCAAGAAGGCCAATAAAATGCAATTGTGATCTCATGCCATCAGCTGGACTAGGCAAGAGGGATAAATAAAGTCACAGACTTCTCCCATATTTATGGTTCCTTATTGTTGTGGAGCTCTCCTCAGAACAAAAACGGCTCTGGGAGGGAGGCGGCCGTGCTCCTTTCGAATGGCAGTGTTTAAGAAAGGAGAACCATATGGTTTTGAGTTGGCTCAATTGTGGCAGCCAGGAAACTAATCCACAGATTTATTGGAGCTGGCGTACGTAACAGAGTGGCAATGTTCCTTTCATTTGCTGCCAAGAAACCCTCTGTGGTGCAGAGCTTTACCTTGAGCAGCAACTGCTTACTGGGCATATGGGCCTTATTTCTGCAAATGGGAGTGGAAGAGAGTCAATTTGCAAATCAAATTGGAATTCTCTTCCCCCTGCTGCTCCAATTTACTATGCAGGCTTTATTCATAGTTAAAGAAGCCTGGATTTCTGCCTCTTTTTTTTTCTCTTGAACTTGTTCTATTGATTCAGGACATTCAAATGGGAGGAATATGATGAGGAGAGAAGAGACCATTTAAACCATTATCACTGACCAGATAGAAGGTATTGCACTAAGTATTTTACCTAATAACCCACTTGCTGGAAGACCCCAAGCTATTATCATTAGAGTTCCTGACATCCTGATTTTTCTTGAAAAGGTCATATGGAAATTGGTAATGGCAGAACAGAGTTAGTAATCTGTCTAAAGTATATATAGTCAACTTGTTAAATAGTTGTTTATTATTTTGGCAATGAAGCAAAATAAAAAATCCCATGTATACTTTGGGCATATTCATAGAAGGTTTTTATAGTTCCCATGGGCTTACTTGGAAAAAGGTATCAAAAGCTTGACTTCTGAAGAGAGACAAGGTGGCAGGGGGTGATTGATAGATGAACTGCCAACCCTTACAAGTGCAAATGGATATATGATCAGGGTTTGGAATCAGCCCCGTTCACCTGGGGAACAGACAGGGCTGCATCTGAGGTCTGCAGCAAGGCAGGGAGAATTTCAGGGAGAGACAGATGCTACAGCTATGTTAAATGTTTCAAAGATTTCCTATAAGCTAGACCTAGAGGCATAAAGAAATTGATATAATTTTTCTGGGAGGCTGTACCTGAAAACCTTGTTATCTCTTTTTTCGGTAGATAGAGTGCTGTTTTCTTTGCTTCAGCAAAAGTAGAGAATAACAAAGGAAACTGGGAATTGTTAAGATCAGCCATCGATCATACCACAAACCCATTGTGTTCAGTGTGCTGGGTACCAGACACATCAAAGAAAGGCAGGAATGCCCATTCATGGGCAATTCTATAATACACCTCTGCCAACCTTATCTTTGTGCCCAATTTCCAAGCAGATACGTCTGGAAACGTCAGTGAATCCAGTAACAGCAATGACCTATGAATAGAACAGCTCCCTCAGCCCCTGATGATAAGCAGAAGTCTGCAACAAATTAGTGGAATAAATCATTATAATTTTAAAGGTTAACTTTTGCCATCTTTCTCTGCAAAATGTTTCCTCTGTGAAATTAAACATTGCTCTCAACACAAAAATAATATGGAAGAAGTTAAATTGTCTTCTGAAGAGTATGTTAAATCTGAAGATGGCACTCAAATCAATAAAGTATGAGTTCAAAGCAGTCAACAGAGACAGTCCAACCTTCAGGGACTCCCACAGGTCACGCAAGCCTGCTGTGACCTTATTTCAATACATCTCTTATAAAATGGGTCAACAGCACTTCTCTTCAGCAAGTGACTCAGATATCCACAGTTCCCTCCTTTCATTACTTGCTACAGGTAAAAACCCATAAATATATAATCTGATCTAAACTCAGAGGAATAAAAAATGGATCATATTTATGTATCATCATATCTATATAGTATATATATCAACAAACATGAAGAGGGGTTTGTATGTAGAGGAGTTCAGTGTTCAAGCAGGGTTGCTTTGATTTTTGTCTGCCAAAGCTGTATATCACTCAGCATATGTGACAATACAGAACTAACTGCAGAGAAATACTCTGGGTTTCAGTCTCTTCCTTGTGAAGAACCAACTTTGGGCAGACACCTCAGCAGAAGTCAGTTCCCATTTGTGTGACAGGGAGTGAGAAAGCAGAGAGATGAATTTTCATGCCTGAAGAGTCTCATTACTGTGTTGAATTGCCCATAGGTAAAACTGTGTATATTTTTTGTTCTGCCTACTGAAGAGGCAATAAAGCACATATATGCATGTACAGCAATGAAAAATTAATTACATGCAAATAATTCCCTATTTTACTGCCCTAACATATTGCTTTGGTACAGTTGGCAGTAAAAATTCCTCACTTTGAAATAAGCATCTACACATACACAAATATATTAGTCTATATATTTGCACCATTGAACTAAAGTGCCATAAAGGAAGAATTCCATCATCCAGCTCATGAAATTAATATCTCTTTGACCACATAACTGATTTTATTTCAAGAGGTATTTTTTGAAAGCAAGTATCAATAACAGTCATAAGCCATGTGCGCCTGAATTTGTCTACGATTTCTACTATGAATATAAAAAACATTGAATGATAAAAAAAAAATCAGATAGCTGTCAAAGTAACTGCTCATTGTGCAGAAAAAGGGAAGCAGAAAATAGTCGGTTATATTTGTGCCACATCAGTGAAAAGCAGCACAAGTGAACCCTGGCTCACAGCAGCCCTAATACCATGTCCTCTTCTGAAAGATGGAGGACAAAACCAGTCTTTTTACCACAATAAAAGGAGCCTCTGTTCTCTAGTGAGAGAAGATACAAATGCTGCCATGTGTCCTTTGAAATTGCTTATAGGATGATATGGACAGACAAGAAACCACCACATTCCCAAGTGTCAGTTCATAAACCTTCCCCCTATGAACTAATCAATTAAATAATTTGGAATTCAAAACCTGTTTCTACCCAAAATAAGATCATCATCTAATGAAAGGAAGAAATTGCCTTGCACATGCTCCTGGTGGGGATCTGATTCACTCTGCTGTAGAACAGTCTTTAGAAGAGCCTGTCCTACCCCTTCCTAGGCTACACCTGGGGTGAAGGAACAGTCCCCTTCCTGTTATATAGCACAATCAAGGGATGGCCTTTTACTGCCTGTGCCTGGTCACCGAATCCAGGGCCAGGATTTGGGCTTGATGATCCTTGTAGGCCCTTTCCAACTCAGGATATTCCATGATTCTATGACTCTAACAGGATTCTTGGTGCCCACACCACTCCTGTGTGTGATTCCACTCTGTCTACTGAGACGTCCATCAGACGTGGAGAATATTGAGTTACTGGGAATGCCCTGTCCCAGTACCTAAAAATGAGGATCTGGGGTTTATATATGGGCAGTGTTACCACGGGTCTCCATCAGGACTGGACATTAGTGAGATGAAGAGGAGGGTGAAGGCCTGTGTGCTCAGCTCCAGCACTGTCTCCTGCATTGGTAATCACGGATCTGCAAAACCCCAGGGACTTCACATTTAAGCAGGCATGGCATTATTTCAGCATACACAGCTATAAATTGCTTCTGCTAACTATTATTTTACAAACAGCTAGGCAAGAAATATTTAGTGTCAGAGACACAAAATACGTTATTTTAATTTCAATCTTTTGTACTCTCAGAAGATGTCAGGTACTGCTCTTTCAAATGTTATAGTAAGCAGTTTGGTTTGCAGCAAGAAGAGACAAATTTGATATTTCATGTAAGTTTTTTTTTTTTACAAAGGGGCTCATGTTTCAATCTTTTAAAATTAAAGATGCTTGCAAAAAAATCAAATCAAAACAAAACAAGAAAAAAAGCCCACAAGAAAATCAAACAAAGCCTTAAGCTTCCAAAAGCTTTCTCTCCACTGCTTACTCCATGTTTAAAATGAAACAGCTTAGTTCTGTCCACAGGACCTGCATTTCACTCTGTCAGTATAAAAAACTGATTCCTCACAGTACTCTCCAAAGATGCCTTCCACTGCTGGCTGTAATCCATAATCAAAATGAATGACAGATCACACAGCAGGAATTTTGTTTGCAGATCTCTGAAATCAGTGAATGTATCTTAACACCTCTCATCTGTATCACTTTGTCCCCAGACCTATTTGCTTGTTACAAACAGGCTTGAACACCCTGATTTAACAGATTGCTGAGCTCTCCTGTTCACTTCCCTGTTCATTAATCTTCATAAAATGATCTGGCAATGAAAATTGCTGGAGTTCTCCCCGTACTACCTGCTGCACTCCGGGCTCCAATGAATAAATGGAGAGTATCTAATACGTGGAGAGAAAGGTTTAACTCTGTATTCTTTCATGCATTGGAATGTCTCCAGCCTCTGTCCCCGTGGAATGTAAAGCTCTGTATGGACTGATTTGCTATGCAGGGCACACTCAGCAGGACCAGCTGAAGGCACGTTGTGGAGGAGTTAAAACAATAAGGTAAGCTACAGGTAGCGCAGCGCTGTGTGGCATAAATCAACCCCTGCCACAGGGTGAAATTCTGCTTTCTCTAGGAAATAGTTGTATTAAACACATTTCCAAAGGGATTCTCAAACCCTGTTAATTTTAGGCCAATGAAAAGAGTATTTCATGCAGGCTTTTGCTGCAGCAAAGGCATCTGCAGACTTCAAAGCTTGATTTGAGCAAGCTTTCAAGGTTTTTCACCACTATGACACGTTTGACATGCATGCAGAGTTTCACCCATAGCTTCCAATGGAAGCCCAGAAGGAATCAGATCACCTGACTTCAGGTCCCACGTGTCACAGGGGCAAGAACTGCCAGTGCAAGGCCCAGAAGGATGCTCTTGAAAGGGAACCACAGTGCCAGAGTAAGCACTCAGCAGGCTGCCAAAGTTGGCCATGTCACCTTGACACCTTTGCTCATCATAGGACAGGACGTTTAAGGTCGGACAACCCCAAAAATCACACCAAGAGCCAGAGAGTGTTGTCCAGACATTTCTTGAACTCTGTCAGTCTTGGTGCTGTGACTACTGCCCTGGGGAGCCTGTTCCAAGTGCCCAGCCATCCTCTGGGTGAAGAACCTTATCCTAAAACCCAGACTAAACCTCCCATGACACAACTTCCTGCTGTTCCCTCAGGTCCTGCTACTGATCATCATGGAGAAGAGATCAGTGCCTGGCCCTCTCCTTCAATTCATGGACCTGAAATACCCAGATGAGGCTGGGTAAAACGTGGCAACCCTAGAGATGTAGGGAATGTTCCAACAATGGATTATTTCTAAAACTGGCATGCCTTTTGTCCTAGTTTACAGAAAGCAGTCTTCATAGGCAAAGTCAGATACAGATTTTTTTGCACAGGAAATACTGCTCTGGGACATAAGTTCTATTGACTCTCCATATTGACAGGAGGTAACAAGAGACTTGAAAAAGCAATGACTAGCAGCTCCTAGCTCAAGAGAAATTACATATCGAACTGTATTGGACATGTCCTAGAAGGTAGGAACACAAAGACAACTTGCATGCTATCCATCAGACCACTCACACGTGGAAATGGCTGTTATTTATCTTCCCTTTTAACTAGAAATACAACTTCAAATTCATTTCGCCCTAAAAAAGCACATAAAATGGCTGACTCCTGCTCCAAAGCTCTCTGTCTGTCTGTAAAGGGAAGCCAGAGAGGCTTGTTCAGGGGGAGACAACTAAGAATGGACAGAATAGAAAGGCTGAGACTTCTCCAAGATCTTCTAAACACAACAGCCCTGGTGCAGCATGAGTGACATGAGTGAGAAGAGCAGAAGGGAACAGAGGGAAAAGAACAAATGCAATCAAAACTGCCCCTTTCTTGAACACAGAAGAAAAACAAGGTTTGGTTTTTGCAGCTTTTCTATGAACTGCTTTGATATGAAATTGCTGGTCAATAAAAACATCACTGGAAACAGGATCTTTCCTACTGGTGCTCATTGTGGAAGATGATATAAAGTCATTCCATTTGCTTTTGTCAACATAGATCTTGCATCTGCACCCAGGCTGAAATCCAGACACCCCATGGTTTTAACTTTTCATGATAAACAAAGCTGGGATTCTCCTGCTTGTTCAGGGCAGATCTTAGGCCCATTGATACAGGCACATTTTGCATTTCAAAGCTTTCTGCATTTTGTTTTTGTTGCCTTTTAAGTGGATCACAAGAAACAAATAATATCACATTCCTGACAATTATTCCCTCCCAGCATGTCCTCCCTCTAAAGCCCACATTTATTCTGCACCTTCTTCAGGGTACACCTCACCGATTTGAACAAATTTAATTAGCAAATGTCAAAAAGTATAGATGTGCTCACTGCAATAATGCATAATCATTGTGATTTCCTTGGAGCATTTTTGTGCTTGGTATGAGAACAATAAAAAGTTTTATTCTCTTAAATGTGAAGTTTTGGGGAATTAATCCATTAAAACTGGATAAATTACAGGATACATGAAAATACTCTTTCTAGGAAAACAGTTCTATGAAATTTTTCTACTTCAGTGTTGATATTCTTTTATTGCCAAGATCATGTGTATTTTTACACTTGAATTAGCAGAGCATTTCATTTCCATGGTGTGCTGAGACCAGACCAACAACAAGCATTTTTGGAGGGACCTGCATATGGAGAAGTAGTTATTGTGTTTTCTCCCCCCGCCCTATGAAGCAACAGAAATTCATCAAGCAGAACAAAACAATGGAGATGACAGAAGAAAACGACTTACAAAAGAAGAAAGCAAAAGCAGAGACACACAAAGCTCTGAGCAGAGGAGAGATGAAACAAGATATTTTGCAGCTAAAGTGTAGATTGGAGGGGACTCTACTTGGGGTTCCGACTATGAGATGCACATGCAAAAAGCTCTTGTGCCACCAAAGAGGATCCATTGGGCCAAAACATGCCCGATGAAAGAAGGAGGGGAAGTCAATGAAATGCATGAAAGGTTTCTCCCTCCAGATCCACACTCTCCTGTGCCTCTGTTTGCTAAGCAGAAAAGAGGGGTGGCTGTGGAGTCCTGGAAGCAATGGCAAGCACAGTGCATCAATCTTTGCATGAACACTTGTAGCATATTCTGGAGGAATTTTTTTGCAGCCCAGATTAGCAGAGAGCAGCACAACCAGATCTCAACTCCACCTTTTATGAACAGATGCTGACAAAGGGTTTCTACCCCCTCAGAAAATAATGTTCCCACATGTCAAATAATGCACTACATTGGGGTATTTAAAATTCTTTCTTTTCACCCCCTCAGCACCCATCAGAGCCTTGGAGTAGATGGAGAGGGTTAATAGGCTGCCAGACAGGTCTGTCTCTGGGCATGGCTAAAGTAAGCTGCCCCCAGATGGGTGAGTTGGTCATTTGTGATGCTCTAGTAACAAAAACATCAGCAAGTGCCTTGTCCCCAAAGCAGGGCTTGGGCATTCCATGTCCTGAGTCTGGGGGAGGAAAAAAGCAAAGGCTGAGGATATGAATGAGAGCTGGGTTTCAACAAAAGCTCTTTGATATCAAATATCACACACCAGGGGAAATAAAAGATTTTTAAAAGAGAGAAAAGGAAATAGCAGGGAGGGCACAAGAGAGCACGGGAAGAGCTGAAGTGAATTTTACAGCTGAAAAGCATCTTTAAGGGATTTCCCTGATCTGCCATTTATTAGACAGCATGAGGCAGGGCAATAGAACCTGCTCCTGCTGTTTTAACCTGCACCCAGTGCCCGGGGAATGCACCTCACGTCAAATGCTGTTGGCAAAGGCCAAATTCCACTTCGAGAGAGGCCACTGTGTTTCAGGAGAATACCAGCAGCATGGAGCCAGTTCAGACCCTCTCAGAGGGGCCCTAATCCTCCTCCCGTGGGATGTGATGCACTGTCTCTTGGACTATGGCCTGCTTATTTCATCTTTGTTGCTTTAGAACAAGTATTGCAGGAGCAGCATGGCCCTTCATCGAGCTGATGAACCTTAGAGACATTTTGTCCATTGCACAGATCAAAAAATACTTTCTCCAGTAAAAAAAGAGACTGATTTGGCACTAAAACTGCAGCACCTCACCCTTCAAACAACAGCCTGAAACTGTACCCCATCTATGCCTTCATCCCTGTCCTGGATTTATTGCCGTTAAGATGGTCAAAAGTGCTGCAGGTTGTCCTGTGATTTAAAGAATTTTTCAGATGAAAAAATTAAAAAAGCCCAAATTTCTTCACTTTATGGTACGGACAGGAGATCAGAATATGGTCACTTTACATTCATAAAGAAATAAAAACAAAATCAGGACTCTCTCAAGAAATGTTCCTACTAATACTGTTAATCTCTCGCATAGGTCACACCCAAATCTGGACTGTGTATTTATTTCTTTTTCATGTTTATTACTAGCATCCCAGGCAAGCTTGTTCACTTTCAGTATTGAAAAATAAGTAAGTAGAGGAGAAACACTTATTAAATGAAAGCACAGCATTTGAGAGGTTGGCAGAAAACTTTGCGATTTTCAAAAAAGAAAGTTGCATTTTCATATATTTTCTGAATCAAAATCACTCATTTTTCTAGTTGAATATTGATAACCTTGGTATTTTCTGCAATCCTGCAATCAATTTTTTTTCTCCTCCACTAAAATCCAAGGTTTTTTGCTGTAGTTGACAGAGGGCTCTCTTTCTTGGTGAGAAATCAGCTCTTAGTTCCATAACTAACAAGGTCAGAAGTCTTGTCAGGTGCATATCAAGAGAGTTGCATAAGACGCAAAGTACTTATTCTGCAGTATGGTATCTGAGGACATGAATTAAATTCTTAAAGGGGAAAAAATTACACTTTGAAATTGCAGCAATGATATACTCAAGTAGTCTATAAATTAAGACACCTTCTCGCAACTCACAAATAGAACAGATCTTTTAACAAGTGTTAAAAATTAATAAGGAGAGGAGAGAAGGAGATCAAAGCTAAGGTAGATGCTTCAGAAAACTGTCAAAGCATCAGTGGAAGAAATCTTTCAGCTTTAGTTCGTAAGAAGAGACAGGAAAAGCATTTCCCCTTTGGTGGAATGAAATGGCTTTAAAGCAAATAGAAGAGGATCTGAAATGAAATGTGTATAAGGAAAGTAGTCTTTTAACTCTCCTTCTGGGGAAAACCTGCTTGACCTGAAATCAAAAGTTGTAAACTGATGATTCACTTCCTCACCCAAACTTAGAGAATCATAGAATTGTTTGGGTTGGAAGGGATGTTAAAGACCATCGATTTCCAAGCCCTCTGCCATGGTCAGGGACACCTTCCACTAGACCCGGTTGTTTAAAGTTCCATCCCACCTGGCCTTGAACTTTCAGGGACAGGGGATCTGCAACTGCTCTGGGAAACCTCTTCCAGTGTTTTGCCACAGTGAAAAAATTCTTCCTAATACCTAATCTAAACATGTCTTCCTTCAGCTTAAAGCCATTCCCCCTTGTCCTATCACTGCATACTTTTATAAACAACCCAGCTCTCCTGTACATCCCCTTTAGATGCTGGGAGGTGATCTACGTTCTCCCCAGAGCCTTTTTTTCTCTTGGCTGAAAAGCCCCAACTGTCTGAGTCTTCCTCATAATATATTATTTAAACCAAGATGCACCCACTTCCATGCAGAACATGCGCTTACAGCTGCAGAATTATCCCACCAGGATCATATGATTTTGGAGAGAATCTGTTCTACCTTCAGGCTCCACCTTCCAGGCTCCTCAAAGCAGATTTTCAGTGTGTTTATTGCAAAGTAATCTTTGTGCCACAGGCTGGCCGTGTGTTTGTTGTTACTCATCTTGATCTATTTGGCTCATGACATTGTTGGGTGACGTGTGCCATGAGCCATCCACTAACACCCCATCCCTGCTGCTGGAAAAAGTTCCCTTCTTGGCTCTTCTAAAGAAAATGATCCTCAGAGAGTGGGTCAGCTCAGAAATTCTTGGAGACAAGGACTGACCATGGCCACAGAGTACTTTGAATGGTCTTCAGAAGTACAGTGAGGAAGAGGGAGGAATCCTTCCTGCCTTCAAAGCTAATCTCCAACAATCCTCAGAAATACAAGGATGTACAAAAAAACCTAGACATTGTAGCTCCATGTCATGTGACACCAAACACAGAGAGACATCTTGGTGACAACTGTGGAGACTTCAGAGATTATATCTTGCTCAGACAGGGATTAATGCAGAGCTCAAGCACACTCACAGTCCCGCAGAAGTCCAGATGTTCAGTGTCAGTCTAAGGTTCAATAAAAGTGTCTAAGGTGCCAGTCTAAGGCAGCCATCTGGGCTCACATTGTAGCTGGAGAGAATCAGATCTCCCCAGTGGGAAGTTTGTCCCATTTTTAGACAAATGTCTAAAATAGTGAATCAGTCTCCCTCTCTCGCTCTCCCCCTCCCATAGGCAGAGACCTCCACCAAACTGAAGTTGCAGTTTTAACTACAGAGAGCCTGACACTGGAAGAGAGGAATCTCACCCCGCACAAATTGCTTGCCCAAGGTCACATAAGCAGCTCATTGCAAAGATCCAAAATTCGAGTTTAGCTCAGGCACTGTTCCCTGGCAACAAGATAGGACACAGAGCTTGCATTTAGCCCTGCAGCCTGTGCATGCACGGCTAGCAGAGACCCACGCAGCTTGTGACAAGCCTTGCAGTACACAGACAAGCCAGAGAAAGATAAGGTCAGGTCACAAAACATATCTATAATTGCTTCAAGGGGAAAAAAATGTAAAAAAGGAAAAAAACTTGATTCATCCAAATCTTTCACAGCTGTCAGTACAGCAACTAGATTTTATTTTAGGTCCATCCTGCCAACAAGTATCGTTTTGATTTCTGTGAGCAGAATGAAGATAATTAAGCTTCCAAAAAGCCAGTATTTAGTAAAAATAGCCATGACTTTACTTAGCAGCGCACAGTATTTTAAAAGAAATTCTTCAGCTTCCATCTTCCAGCCAAAGGGCACTTTTTTCATTTTTTCTACCAGAGTTATCAACTTTTCTCTATTTTGAGATCACTAGAGAAAAGCAAAGGACAGGGAGCTAAGGGTTGTCCGACATCTTTCAAGATGTACTGAGAAAGGAAGAGTTACTGTCTCTCTCCACGCAAGCACCAGAATATACTGCACTGCCCGTGTCTCTCAGACAGTTTGACACAGCCTAGTCCCACTGAACTACTTCTGATTTACACCAGCAGTACAAAGGGAGGGGGAGAGGGAAGTCAGACATCGTAAATCTTTTCACTGAATGACATTTTGAAGGGCTCGTACATCACTTTGAAACTAAGGTCTAGAATCACAATACAGATGACCTGAAGAATGGCTTATATGCCCCAAAGCCTCTTCTCCTTCCCTCAGATATCATTTGCTTTAGTTGAAGACATTAACTCTTCCTACAAAGCTGGTATCAATGGACTCACAAAGGCATTTAGAAGCCAAAGTGCCATTGACTGCAAGGCTAACACCTCCAGGATATTTACTTAATACAAACAACTAATGTCAAAGGGACAATATTTCCATGAGTTATACAGTGGTTTAACAGCCTGTTTTTCTTTGAGCTACAAGGGAATAAAGTTTCTAAATCATTTGTGAAAGCATCAGCCTTTTTATTTCATGATTTGTACTGCACAAAAGAAGTGAGTTGGCTGTCCATGATCTGGCCCTGCAAAGACACAGCTGTGAGCATGAAGAGTGATGTTCATTATCACCACCCAGCAGCTCTGCCAGGGTCCCTGGGCAAGGGACAAGATGAAGCTGTGTTTTACTCAATGCAGTACATCCCCACTTCCTATTGTGTTGGAGGCAGAGTAATAAAACAGGTGTGATTCCAGCCTTGCCTTTTCATACAACATCAGATTCTTTTCATACAATATCAGATTTTTCATACAATATCAGATTCTCTGCCCATTTACCACACACATTTTCCCTGCAGCTGACAGCTCATACTGAACAGAAAGTGAAGGCAACACCTCAGCAAAGTTGATTCTCCAGATCTCCATTTCCCAGATTGAGACACTTGTGTGAGTCTCACTGGGCTGCAGTAAGGACATTGAGCATCCCACTCAGCATCACGCACAGCAACACTGTTAGACCTCAGGTTTGAATATGCTTTGGGGCAGAATTCAAAGTCTTCTTTAGGTTGAGTCTTTGGCATCCAGACAGGTCATATGGATACCATTATGGAAAAACAGAAGTAGAAGCCCTTTCAATAGAACACAATATAAAGCAGTGCAGACATAATGTCCCACTTTAATGAGTTAATGGTAGAGAAAGAGCTTCCAGTCTGGTAATCTCATCAAGGACAGGATCTATGTCACCTAAGATTACAATCCTCAGCATAGGGCTGAGCAAATTGTCTGAGACTCCCATCATGGCCTTTGAAGTCTAATCAACAGAGTTTAGGATACAGCTCACATAGTCAAACTTTGGCTGCACTGATGAGAGTCTGCATTTAAATAGCTCTATTTCTGTTATAAAGGGATCCTAGGGTCACTTAGATTTATATCTTATAAGCCCTGCAATATTTCAGACAATTCCCAACCAAATGTGCCAAACAGCTAAAGATTGGTTTATTACTGTGTAAAGAAGAGATTTAGACTTATCCAACTTGAATTGCCCAGTATGCTATTGAGGTGAGGAAAATGTTAAGTCCTAAATCACAGTAGACCTCAACTACACAAGCACAAATGGTTTAAACTTCAGGAAAATCCACCAGCTCACAAACACTACACCGTGACCACCACGCAGCAGGACAATATGTTCCCACACAAGCACTGAAGCTTGTGGGGTTGAAATGAGGCTGGAAGTATCCATTATCCCGGACAGTCAGGAGGCTGGCACACTATACCTGACCAGATGTCGTATGCAAACTCAGGAGTTTTATCTAGTGATGGTGATAAAACTACTGATCTGCTGGTGACAATTTCATTGGTTCTTTAAATTGCATTAGCCATTAGCCATTACCCTACTGAAATAAAAAAGCTAATAGTTACAGCTCCAACACAACACACCATTATACGGTAATTTGGAGACTGAAAGCATAACTAATTATACACTGCATTATGCAGCAGATACAGTGGCTTGAGACAATATTTCAAGGCAGGTGTGGGCAGTTACAAAATACTTCCAGAAACCTGAACAAAGACTTTTGCAGAGGATTATTAAACTACGTCTTTGAAGAGCAGAAGTAGCATGTTAGCTGTGTCCTGTCCTCAAACCGTATTACTACCTTGTCACTTACTTAGCAATAGATTAAAGTGCTTTGTCCTGGAATCCTATTAGTGGCTCACACCAACACAAATTATGTGTCTTGGAGGTGCAGTGGTGCAGCTCTGTCCTACTTGTAGCGTGGGCAGAAGTGACACGAAAAAATGGTTTAAAAGCTGCAATGAAGTTATAAGAGCTCAGCACAATAAAGCATGTGACAATTGTTGTCATTTTCCTGACATGTATTTACTGGTTACTAATAGCCTCTGTTTTCAAAGCTAATAAACACAAACATGAAATTGTTAATAATGCCAGGAAAGAGGGCAGTGCGGGTAACTTGTACATGTTCACCAAGGCTGGGTTGTATCTTTGGATACAAACTCCATCCATTCTCCCCAGAGATAGGTTCAGCTGCCCTGCTCTAGCTGGAGACTAAGACTTAGAAACATCCCTTTATCTACTGCTTTTTCTCTTAGGTGTAAATTGCATCCTTTTCCCCCACATTCCATAATTTCCCATCCCACTCACTCTGATGTAGAGTAGAATGAGAAAATAATGGAAAAGCTGTCTTTATTCCCTAAATCTAACCTGTGGCACACCCCGCTGTGTGGTTGCACAGGACCAGGATACAATCTTGTCCAGAGTTATCTCAAGGATTGAGAGATGTGCATCAATACTGATATGTCAGAATGGTTCTGGTACCTTGCTCTGGCCCCAAGAATGCAGACTTAAGCCTCACCCCAGACTGCAAGACAAGGTTGGCACAGAAATGTGCCTACAGAACCACCAGTGCCTGGGTATATGTGAATTAGAGCCAGCTAACCCAGACCTCAGAAGATGTCCTCAAAACCTGTGGGTTTATGGTTAAGAGCAAGTCTGAGGTTTCTCAACTCCCCTTTTACCAGACAGTAACCCTCTGAACACAGCCCATGTGTCCATACACAGAGGTGTAGGTCCATTTGAGCTGCCCTTTAGAACTTTACAGCTGCTACTCTAGAGATGCAGAGGTGTTCTTCTGATTCTGGGTCACATCCACCTGACGAAAGTGAATGGATGCCTTGAATATCTTGAGGGATCTCCAGTGGATCTGGATGTCTGTGACCAGGTTGCTGCCTCCCACTGACTGCACATTAATCATACCGTCAGTGGGGTTCAGTTCTGCCTATAGAAGTTGCCTCCTGCCTGGAGCATCTCTCAGCTCCACTGTCTAAATCCCACTGATGGTGGTAACATAAAGCTGTGCTGCATATACAGGTATCCTAATGGAGTGTCTGAACCTATGAGCTGCCTCTTAGAAGATGTGGGTCCCAGCCTCAGTGACTTAAAGGGATCTCTGACAACTGATCTTTCAGTTTTCTTCAGATTTTAGTACTCTGCAGAAGCAGATTTATTTTGAGGTCGGTCTAACATGCAGTCATTTTTTCCCCCAGTTGTTTACACTCTTTTCAAATAACATTAAATCTAATGCAAACCAGAGGTGTGTCCAGGTGGTCTGAGAAGTTTTTGCTTGCAGAACAGTTCAAATCAATCCATACATTACAGTTGCTGCACAGCAAGTGCATCTGCAGTAGACTGTCAGCTCACCTGACTGTGCACATCAAGAGTCATGGGCACATCCACCTACAAATCCAAACCAGGCCTTTCTTCCAAGGTTGCCTCAGGAGGAACAGAAGAGTGAAGTATCTCAGCATGTCAATTCCTTCAAAACTTTTTCCTCTACTAAAGAAAAACAGCACCTTTCCTAAGGCAAAATGGAGCATTTGCTGACTGTCACTAGAATATGTATCTTACTGAGGTTGCCCATGAATCTCAACTCCTTTGAGAGTTTCTGTATAAAAAACCCTGCTTAAATCACTGAAGTAATGTTATTCTGCATTCCTTGTTTGCACTGCTGGTATTATTTCTCTGATTTATATTTGTCAAGATAGATTTAAAAAAAAAGCCCCCAAGAACCATGTCAATCCTGACTGTGTTTTCTATCTGCAGACACACAGATTATTATTTAATTTAAGCCAGAAAATAGTTTATACAGTACCTTTCTCAATATCATTGTGTAAGAGTCAAAGCAGACAATCTTTTGTAACTTGGCTGTCAGCCATGACAACTTTCCTGATCCAGTTTCCATTTATTAATATTTATTGTTGCAGTTTTTTATCCTTTTCACAGCAAAATATAGTGTTACAAAAAGATTGAAAGTGTCATAAGAGACAAAGGCAACATTATGAAGAGCAAAACGTCTCTAAATTTCCAAGCATTTCTGTATTGTACATAGCACAAAACTGATGCAGTTGCATTTCTCAAGTAATAGCATCAGTACTCAAAGTTCCAAGTGTCATCATTTTATTTCAGCTGTAGAATATTTTTTGTAGAGGTTCTAAGGAAGAATATCTGAGGATAAACCTTTCCTCAGTTTGTCTGATAATATAAACTTCAAATAGGCTGGACCTAGCTGAATCATCAGGATCTGCTGATCAGCCTTGTTGAGCTTTTTCTCCACTTTTCAAAATTCACATTCTTTATCTCAGTGAAATTTCTTCTCTTCCTAATTATTCATTGAGCCATCATCTTTGTATGCATGTACCCACACACCTGACCAGCCCAGTTCCTCATAAAGCAGAGACATGATGAAGTCTGAGGACACATTTTGAACAGATGACATCTTTATGACAAGTAAACACTGGAGTTACCAGTCAGACACTCGATTGCCTAAATTATTCATGAGGACAAGCTACATCTCTGTACTGATGATGAGCCTCGTACTCCAGGAAGAGATGTTACAACTGAGACAGTGCTACAAGCACAGTTTGTGTTTCTGTAGGATCACACCTCTACAAAAACTTGTCAGGAAGATATCAGGAACTGAACCAAGAAATTGCCAAGGATGGATCTGTCTCTTTTAGCTTTAACTACATTCTCTTTATGGTGAATGAAAGGGAAGTGGATACTTCAAAGCCACAATCTGTCCAGTTTCAGTTGCATTCTCCAAAACAGTTCAGTGCCCTAGACATAGCAATTTTCCTTTTATGGCTTTCACAGGAAAGCAGATGATCAGACCAGATGAATTCAACCCTGTGAACAACTTGCCTACACAGAGTCAAGTGATGTTTCATTGTCTGAAAAAGCAATTCAAGGGGAAAAAAAAAAATCTCTTTTTTCCACCCTTGTAACAAGTTCTGAGAATCTTTTTCTATGTCAGGAGCCTGGCATTTTGTCCTTCATAAGGTAGCAAAGGTAATTCACACCATAAGTTTAGAGGTGGACAACTTGCTCCAGGAATAAGTCTTTTAGGACGTGGACAGTGGCCATGCTGACCTTGTAACATGAATAAATAATAAAGATCTGTGACAACTGTGCAGTGAAATTCAGGACAGGAGTTCATTACTAAATGTCCATGTTTATTGTTTGCTCTAAGTTATAATTCTGTTTAAAAATTAAAGTCTATCTCATTAGCTCAATGAAATCACATTTCATTTCCACCTAATTTATGAGTCCTGAGGTGTTTGGACAGGGCTTAACGTGACCAAAAATTGCTGTATGCAACATCCTTTCATTTGCTTTTGGTGTGGTACATGAAATAGTCTCTTTATTTTAGAAAGCTTTTTCTTCGTGAATCAACATCATTAGCAATCAAAGAAACAGCTATGAGCATTAAATGCAAATGTTTGAACTTCTATAATTTGCATATCATTAATAAGCAGGCTGGCAGAGTATGGTCATAAAGTTGACTTTGAAAGTTCCCACTGCTGTTATAGACTGAGTCATGGAAGCAACAGTGAGAGCCTCAATTCCAACTAATTAATAGTTTTAGGGAGCCAGGAGTCCCATCTTCCATGGCGAGCAGCAGCCTGGCGCTTGCTCATCGTGGAATGAACCTCTGCTCACACAAGTTGTCCTTGGTAAGGAGGCAGAGTTTGAATCCAGTCCAGCAAGAGTTCCCTTCTTTGGCTTTATGTTCATCTTTGTGCATGGGCCAGTTACCCTAATTTCTCCTCTCTCTCATTATTGAATTAGTGGTTTGCCAAAGGACCTGGCACACTGCAGGTGGCAAAGTGGTCCTGCAAAAAGGACTTTGAGCCATTTTACAAAACCATGAATATTCTGAGAAGTGAAGGAGACTGACCAAGGGCATACAGAAAATACATGCCAGTGCTTGAAAACAGGTCCTCAAAATTCAAGTCTAGTATCCAGAAGCTTAAAAAACAAGGAGTAAGACTGGGGAGCTGTCATTGAGTTATTGGTAGATTGCCTTGGGGAAGCCAAAGTAAAATACCTCATAGAATGCAGAGACAGAGGAAAAAAATTAAGGCATCAGATCAAATAAAGCTGGTTACCTTGGCTACTCAGGTTTCCTATGTCTGAACTTCATGATCTGGATGGTTATTTTCATCCTCTCAGTGAGCTGCAATGATCAGCAGCGTGATAAGAACCAAACTGGCAACTGGGAAAAAGAACTCTGATCTCTTTGATTAAAAATAATCATTAATGGAGCGGTGAAAGGCTTCAGCAGGTAGGAAGGGCTGATGACCCAGGGGGCACAAGGGGAAGACCAAGGGAGAGAAATGCAGAGCAGCCTATCCCGCCTCTCCCTCTGGGTGCAGCGGGGACACGGCTGTGGCTCGCAGGCAAGTGCAATAACTCTGCCAAATATTGCAATCTATAGCTCACTGACCCCAAATGATTACTGCACTCCTCTCATGTGTTCAGTAATTTTCTGTCCTGATTCAGCGGGATTCAAGTGGGCAACCTGAAAGAAAATAAACTATTTAGCCCCGCTGGAAAAAATGAACAAAAAGGTGCAAGCACAGCCCCCTGCTTCTGGTCCGTATTTTTTAATGTAGTGTTGGAGAATTTGTTTTAATCATATCACTGGTGCATTGTGAAATGGCCTCATCATTAAGGGAGACAGTTTGATATCCAAACAATCCTGCAGACTTGTGCCCCAGCTCAGAAAGGTGCTGAAGGACAGGCTGAGCCCCTGAGACCACTCTGGTGTTCCCACAAATTGCAGAAGCACTAAAATCTCTGCAGTGGTCAAGCAATTATTATGACACTAAAACAAAGACTTTTCTTCAAAGATAATGGACCCACAAAACAACCAGGAGTCACAGGAATCTCCACAGACAAATTTTGGTATTTTAAAGCCATTGCCTCTTGTTCTTTGACTACATGTCCTTGTAAAAAGTTCCTCTCCAGGTCTCTGGTAGGCTCCAAAATTTATTACCTTGTTTTATTTTATTTATTTCAATCAATAAATTATCCTTAACCAGTGGGTTTTCTCACTTTTTCCCTTCCAATTCTCTCCCCAGTCCCACTGGGAAGAAGTGAGTGAGTGGCTGTGTGGGGTTAAGTTGTTGGCTGGGGTTAGACCATGACAGTCCTCTAAGTTTGCTGGTCTTCCCATCTGTTCCAGCATGATCCCACAGGTACTGTTCAGCTGCCAGGCTACAACCACCACCATCCTCAAGCCAGGCCCTCAGCTTAGCCCACGGCCAGAAAGCGACAGAGAACAGATTTTTAATTGTTCAAATATTCACCGCATGAAGCAGAGTTTTATATAAATATTTCATACAGGCAATTTTCAAGTGCGTCGCTACTCTCCACTGTATCTGCTCTATCCAGAAGGTGTCACCTATGCTGGCCACCAGAAATTATGCAAATAACACCGGTCTCTTCCCAACACAAGGTTGATGGTTTATTTGCATTTTAAAATTATCTCCTGTTTTTACTGCAGGCAGCAGCATTTTTTGTTGTTGAGACTGCAAACCAGATGAGTTTTAATTCTGCTCAGCTACACAAACACATGCATGTGTTCCTCCAGTAGCCGGCAACAAAAGCGAAACAGATGCAACTTCTATAAGCATCAAACATAGCCTGCATACCCGAGGTACATAAAAATGTTTGGCACAGTTCAAAAATTTATAGCAACCCTTCTAGTGCAAGATGCATCACAGCAAAATCTTGATTTGGCTAAGTATTTGATACTCTCATGCAGCCATTACTGCTAACAGGATTCATAAGTCACATTCCTTTAGCATATGCAACTTTAAAGGGGACCATTCTCTTCATATTTAAATCTCCCTATAAATTTCCCCAGAGGAAAACCTGCAATGGAGCAGTTATCCTTGCCAGCCAAGGGAGACAAATGTCCAATTTACAGTGATCTAAAAGATTTGGACTTGAGGATGAAAAGGAAATATTAATTTTTTTACCATGTTTGCAAAGTTTCTCTTAGAATTAAGTTCCTGCCTCTAACAAGAGCCCAGGTGCCGCAATAGTGCAAACAGAGCAGCAGGAGGGTAACATAGAGGTGCATAATTGTGGGTGAGGGAATAAGGTTTAGATGACCCTGGCTGATTATTGGGATGTGGAAGGGAGATAGCAGTGAATTCCTAGCAGGAGGAGCAAATCCACCTACCACTGCCAGTGATGCCTCATCCTGTGCTAAAAACTTAGATATACCTCCAAAACATGATATTTCTGGGTTTTTGAGATTGTTGTAAAGATAGCACAATAGGGAATGATAAGACCACTTTAACTGTTGGATTTGAAGCAGCTGAGGTTACTGTTCTTCAGTTGACACCCAGGAGTTAAATTCTATCTGCTGCAAAGCAAAGGAAAATCAATTCACACAGAATGTCAAAGAAGAGCATTGAGAGCAGAAGGGGAGCATCCACATGGCCAGAGACTGCATCTCAGCTGGGATGCAGGTAACACCTAACTGGCTTGATCCCTTGGACGACAAAGATCATCCCACAGAATCCCATTCCAATTCCCTGCAAGCTTAATTTTCAGCTACAATTGACTTCTGTCCTGTGGAGGATTTTCTCCCCACAACTAGAAGGAATTATTTTTAAGAAAGACAGAGACCTGTTAGGACAAGTGAGCCATTGATTTCTGCTTCTCACTAAAGCCCTTCAAACTCCTAAGGGAAAACTCTGATGGGAAACCTTCCCCAAAACTGGAGAACAGAATATTAATGTGCAGAAGCAAAAATAAAATTTGTTTCAGCCATGGCCTGTGTCTTGAGACATGTTGCATTAGGTTTTAGATGAGGATATTGACAAAACCCAACTTAACTCAAAGAGAGATTTAAAGATCTAATAGTATCTCTCTCGTACTCACCAATTTAGAACTCAGTACAGCTTGTACTTGCTACTTACCAGCAGGACACCTTCAGATAATTTGATTCTGGCAATAACACAACCCTTTTTCTAATCACTGCAGACTCCAGCTCCCCCACTAGATGTTGTGCTCTGGAAGCCCTCGCTGTGGTTTCTCTCACTGTGGTGCCTTTGTACACGCTGCAGCTCATATCTGCCCCGCACAGCTCCACATGACAAAAATGAAGACACTTTATGTGAAGCTTTGAATGCTTCTCTGGGGGGAAGCTGCCTTCCTATTTAGACTGACAGGACCAGAGTTGAATCAAACAAAGCTGTAGCAGAAGAGGTTTTGAGGCGAGAACACTTGTTTCTTCCCACAAGGAGGTCCTTCCAGCCCACTGCCTGGGGGAACAAGGCTCTGGTCCCCTAGGGTTGCTCACATATTTTTGGAAGTCCTATGGGAATCACAGGATGCAATTGGTTAGCACAGAAAATAAACTCAGCAGTGTTGCAGAGGGCCAAAACAACTCTAAAGGCTTCTGATGCATGTGTGTGTTGTCACCTGCATGTGATGTCTTCAGAGGAGTGAGGTGTCACCAGAGCTGCTGATGGGCAGCTGCTGTTTGGAAGGCTGGTAGGTGCCATTAACCTGCCAAACATTCCCATACACATTGTTTTGTTTTCCACAGAGATTTTGCCCCCAAAAATGGAAATCACCATCATTGGCTCTCCTAACCCTGAGGGGGTGTGAGCTCCAGGAGGGCTCCATATCAAAGTCTCCCAGAGCACAGCCCCCAGGACCACAGGGTAATGAAGGATCCACAAGGCAAATCTTTCTGCTTTCCCTAAGTCTCCTGGTTTGGGAAGCATTCAGTTGGGTGACAGGAGTCCTGTGTTCTACACTCCTGCTCCAAGGATGAGTTCTTCACTTTTTCTAACACCTGTCCTATACAAACACAAACATGCTGCAGAAGCTGCAACCAGCATCTCCCTGAATTCCCACTCCCAAACGGGTACTGCAGCTCTCCCTTCCACTGCTATAGTCTCTTAGGACTTCATGCTACTGAAAAGAAAGCAGTTCCATATATTCAAGTAATTTTTAGGAATGGCAAACCTGGTAAGTAACCAGTGAAGGTTAATTTTGACCTTTTGATTTGAATAAAAGCTTAAATTTGTCTTTGGAGTTTCATTTTGAACCATGTGAAATAACAGTGATAGAACACTCATTTTGTGTTAACATGAACTAAGCTTTTCATCCAGCCAGTGACTAATGCAAAACCAATTTCTCTATGGCTGATTTATTTATATGTAGTACAGTGCAACTAAGAGAATAAGCCACACTTCAGACAAGTGGGTAGCAGCAAGACAGTGGTATTGCTGAGTTAGCACAGGGAGGTGCTCAACCTTCTGCTCAGAGGATCTGGGATCCCAGTTTCGTGCTGCCTCCATATCTGAGCAAGTTTCAGCTCTGTTTAATCACAGTCCAGTCCACTCTGGATACCCTTCTCTATAATAATGTCTCCTAATTTCTTGTCTGCTCAACCCAAGCACTGCACCATATCTGCTGTGAGACTGCAACCACCCCTTCAGGGGTGACCTTCTCAGTAAGTATAAGCCAGATCTGAAGATGAATCTTTATGCAATAAACATATCCAAAAGCTTGCTACATGAGTGAGTGAAAGATACAGGGAATAAAAATTTAAAATAAAATCAAATAAAATGTTCAAGAACACATGAGCAACAGTGTGAAATGTCTTCCCTTCACATCTTGTCATCTCTCCATGTTGAAGAGCGCAGTTAGACCTCAACAAGAAGAAACATGCATAAAATTACCCATACATTGTGCTGTAGCTGAATTTCTGATTGTGTTTATCCCAGAGCACCCATCAAGGCTGTGACTAAATGACTCGTGGAGAAAAGCGGTTCCTCTCCCTCCTGCAAATGTTCAACATCATTAACATAGTCAAATTCTCCTGAATTGTCTCTCTGGTTCTCCTTAACTTGGTGGATTCCTGCAGACAGCAACAGAGATGTGAAAGAAAACTTGAACAGAACCGGACTGATCTGTTGGGCACTGCGCCTCATTTGCTTGGATTTGACTCCATCTCCCCTCCCCAAACCATCCTCTGCATCCTCTATGCTGCTGGCAAAGAACGACACAAGTCCAGTTTCAGGATAAGTGGCTAAAATGGCCCATATTTAATTATATAAATCAGTTTATATAGCTTTGTTCACAAGGGTGGCATGACCCCATTGGTCGCTTGAGCATCCCCCTCTCAAGTTGATTAGCGGAGGCTCTGACACCCATTTCAAAATATTTTCTTCAGTGTATCAAAACAAGACCAGCATAACAAGTTTGCACCTGTGAGATAAAGCCTTGGTTTACAAAAACCTCAAACTGTTTCTCAGCTAGCTTGCATGAGAAAGAAAAACTCCACAGGATGCTGCAGCAGCTGGAAAATTCTTCTGCTCCTAGCTTTTTAGTATCCACACCCCTGTGCCTTCTTTCTGCTGCACCCTCAGCCCTTCACTTGGTCCTTTGCTTAGACTGCCTCAGGAGTCACACTCTGTAACCATCAGCATGATGTCCCTTACCTACAAGTACACTGCTACCTTAGAGACATGGAGACGTGAGAGCAAGTGTTCAGCCTCGGGAAAACACAGGGGATTCTTTTGGATTACGCTGAGTACAGCCAACACCTCACAAAAAGGGAACAAGTTGCAACACAATGGGCCTTGGTTTCTCTGGGTGCCCAGAGAGCTGACTTTTCCTGGGAGCCAGGCATGGGCTTAAGAAATTATCATTGAGAATGTTACTTGCAGCAAAGCCAGATTCAGGTTCTATATCACCATTTTTTCCTTCTTTTGAAGCGAATGCAAAGCTCTGGACAATCATTGCCGCTTCATAGTGAGTTTAACTAATGTGTTTAAAAGCCACTGCTGTCAAAAAGAAGGGCAGCAATATGAAGTAGAGCCACTAACCTCCTGCCACTGAGGTGACTGGTCACATTTTGCTGTTATTTCAGCATGAGCAGATTCAGGTCTAGAGTATTCTCAGAAGAACTTTAGAAACCAGTCATAGGGTAAAATTACCACCTGCTGATTGATCAAGATTTTAGTGATTGAATTTTGAACTGGAAAGACAGTGGATTAAAAAAAAAAAAAAGTAGCATATCTCTGTTTTCCCATCTGCTCAGAATTCACTGCTGTGGTTTCTATCTCTGTTTTGTATTAAATTGTCTTTGCCCTAGAGAAGATAGTTCTTTTGATGTTACTGTTGACCTTTTGGTTTTACTCTACATAAAATTCTTCCCCTGAAGAAGGTTTCTATCTTTGCAAAAAAGGAGCAGAAAATAAAATAACTCTCTCTTTTTTTTTTTTTTTTATTCTTAGCTACAAGCTGCATTGCAATCAGTGTACAAAGGTAACCAGATTTTGCATCAGCATTTTATGTTTTCCCAACAAGCTCTCCTATATTAAGCCATGATCCTATGGGAATAAGCCACTCCTTTTGAAAACTTGTTCTTTTACTTACTCACTAGATTTCTGTAAGATTTTAGTCTAGCTATCTGCAAATTATCTTTTAATGAATCCATCTCCTGAGTATTGAGGATGGTAGTGATACTTCTTTTAGGAACATGAGAGGAGGAAAATTCTCACATGGGTATTCAGGATCATACTGTATAAACAATTACAGCATTCAATGTCTGCAGAAAATCAAGAGGCAAATCAGCAGTGAATATCAATTATACATCTGCTGCATCACAGAGGCAGATGGCACTTTAATTGTACATCCGAAACATTATGGACAATTTTCCCCAACCCAGCCTCATGGAAATAGTGGCTTTAGCACCTAAAAATATCAGGAGAGGGTATGTATGCAATGACTCATCTAAGAATTCATTTCAGTTTGAAGATAAATATTCCACCAGTATACCAATAACAATCTTCAAGATTCATAGCTCATATGCAGCAAACGTGCTGTCTTGATCTAGGTAAAAACTTTTATTGATGGAAAGCAATGGGGCGACTGAACAGCTCACACCACTCAGCTCAGAGTGTGAAATCGTCAAAGAGTGAAGATCAATGAGACAAATTCTTTTGATTGCATCTGTAGAAATTGGAAATGTCATGGAGATAAGTAGAATAATATGGATTTACACTCTATTCCCAGCATGATCCTAAGAGAAGAAAGCACAAATCCTTCTCCCTCAGACAGGAATGGTTTTGTGCAATGAGGGAAGTTTTATGGAACTTAAACAGATTCAACTACAGCTACTGACCATGGAAAATCAATTGACACCAGCCTGCATATGAGAGAATGACACTGACTACCCAGAGACTGTTGTGCTAATGCACAAATACCAAATGTGTCGTGAATGCTTATTTAATTAAAGATTATTAAAAATTAAAACTGACTCTCATAAGAGATTACTATACTATTCAATTTGCAAAAGCTTTGGCAATTAAGCCACTCCTAGTTTATTATACATGAACAATGATGCTGATTTCAAAAAGGACATTTTCCTTATTCCCATCATGTACAAAACTGCTAGGTTTTTCAATTTGTCTGTGGGGTCATACAGTCTTAAAATATTCAGTAACTCTGCAATCAGTTTACATTTCATCGTGCAAGTGGATAGCACTCATTTCCTCCTCTTCTCCCCAAATATATCCATGCTTAGCCACAGCAGGCACATTTTATTTGCAATGTGAGCACAGATACATTTTCTTGGAAGAAATGCAGAAAGTTAATGTTGTAACCTGTATTTGGAAGGGGTAATCCCTAAATAGAGACAAACCAAACAGGAACATTCAAAACAGGATCCATGTCCAAGAAACCAGGCACCTCTGGACTTTGCAGTTAAGGTTTAATTCCTACTGGTGAATCAGAGCTCTCACAGAAACTTCACATGGATGATTCTTTATTTAGATCTTCAAATTTAAGTGGGACATCCAAAAATCAGAAACTCCCTAAACTGACCTAAGCCCTGCCTGACCAAAGAAGTCTAGTAGCACAGTTTTGATGGGAGAATAGCTGAAAACATTCCCACAATACAAAAACATTTGTGTTGGAACCAATACAAGCAGCATGGTTAGTTTATTATTTCTTGCAAGACAGTGAATGATAATAGATCCAGAGGGAGAGTTGAAGAGGGGCATTCCATCAGCAGGGGACTCAGAACAAGTAACCCTTTGCTTACATAAGGATGGTGACAAAAGAAGTTTCTGTATTGATCAAGAGGGCAAAATAGTCTCTTTATATAGATTATTTAACTCCTGACTCCAAACTAAAATTTTGAAGTGGGGAAGAAAAAAGCCAAACACTGCTAGGAACATCAGCATATTACAAAATTTCCCCATTCTTTTTCTTGTGCCATCACTGTGTCTTGTTCAGTCTGTAATTTTGTCTATTTAGAGCCGAAGTGCTTCCTCACAAAGTCATTAGAGCCAGCGGTCTCATAATACTGATTCAAGGACTTTGGTCTCTGCAAAATACTCACCCTATTTTAAACACATGATTAGAGAAAACAGCATTCAACATAAAACTGTTTTTAAGGTAGTAAATAAGTGCTATTATTACTAATATCTTATTAAAGTACTAAAAAAAGTACTAAAAATGTTTCTTTTTTTTTTTTTTTTTTGTTCCATTAGCACTTTGTCTTGAACAAAAAAAAAAAAAATAGGAATTCTCAACTACACCAGGGGAGGAAATAAATTAGTCCTCACAACTGTTGTTTTTTAATTTTAGTTTTCAGTAGCAATATCATTCTGCTGCTCTGGAGACTTTGACCTACAGAACAGTTTGAGGGACAGCACAAACACAAATCTCCCTATGGCTCCTTCTTGATTTGGGAGTTGGAAGCCCCTCCAGAGATGACAGGATAACCAAAAGAAAGGCTGTTTTACATGAGAAGGCTGATTTTGGTCCACCACCAAAACCTTGGAAACCCAATCCAAAGCAGAGATATCAGGGCACAAACACCACTGGTTCCACATGGTGCAACAACTGCCCCATTTACCCCACAGCCAACCACCCAGAGTCTGTGCCTTGCTGCTAAAGAAGCCAACATGAGGGATCTGTTGGGTTTTCACCGGGGCTTTGTCCATCCCCCTGGGATTGACAGCACAAACCTGTGTCAATCCTTTGGGAAGGCCAATATTTCAGGCCACATAAAGCTAAATGAACAACCTCTCAGCAACCTCTCACCCCCTGAAAGTGAATGTAAATGCAGAATAATTGGGAAGAGCCTTTGCACCCAGTTATCTGAAATGAGACTAGAACAGGGAAAATGGGTTCTTGAAAAGATCATGCCAACTCTTTTCTATTACAGCAGCTTATGTAGCAGCAGTAATAATGACCTTCACTAGACATTTCCTTGAGTACTAATGACCTGGGGTTAATGGCCCGAGGCGTAGTTTTATGCAGTCAACTCTTGCAGCCAGCAATTAATTACCAGGAAATACAATGTGCTCTGACCACTACGGCTCAATTAGCCTCATATTATTAAAAAATGAAAAACTTGTCAATCTTATTTACTGTAAAGGTGTCCTGGATTTTATTTTAGCATATTAGACTAAAAAACCCCTTGAACCTATATTAAGCCAAACATATGTTCTACAACACTCCTCCATTAAGTTTGCGCAAATTACGGGGAGCTAAAGCCGAGTGTCTTGCAATACGAGGATTATCACAGCCTGCCCACAGACAGAAAAATATTGTGGAGCAAGGCTCTGTGTGAATTCTGCCTCTGTGCTAGAAGAGTCTCCCCCAAAATAATTTTCATCTCTCTGGTGGTTGTAAATGGATTGAGAGAAGGGAGAACAGTGAGAGACGCATTGCAGAGAACGTCCCTTCAGTGGCAAGAGGTGGGCAGTGTGTGTTGGAGTAAGGAAAGGAAGAAGAAGGGCCATCTGGCTTTTGGCAAATTTTGGGGTGCCCCAATATCCCTGCAACAGATTTACAAAGATATTGGGGTAGATTATTTTTGCATCCAGGTTTGTTCTCTCCCAATTCATGTTCATTCACTACATTTTATTGTTTCGGCAAGGCTTTTGTAACATGCCCTGAAAACCAAGCACTGTGGGCTCAAGTGTCATTGTTCCTGGTCAGTTGTTTGTATTTCAGCACTATCACTAGGTTTTGGGGACCTGAAGAGCTAAGGCCAGGCACTGGAGCTAGCACCAGGAGATGCTGTCTTTGATTTGGGAATTACCAGCTTCAATCCCATGAAGGATGCAAAAAGCTGATCAGATTGTGCCTGTAGATCCACCCCTCTAAATAGGTTTCTGGCATTCACTGTGGCTTTTGTTTCCATGAAATACAGACACTCTGTGGGTGTCTTTGTGCCTGGGAGGCTTCTCAAGGAACAACTGGTACCACAGTGCCTTCCAGCAAGTCTTGGTCTCAGGCGTTGCTGTTGGACAAGTGCATGCTAACAGGGTTCTGAGCAGGACTCCCTAATATGATAAGGCCCTTCCAAAAAGCAAGCAGGAACTTTAATCACATGCTTTGAGAGCTGTAGTTTCAGGCCAGAATTCATTTAAATAAGAAAATTCATATCTCTTGTAATAGATGTTGAGTTCAGCTTAGTTTGATGCTCAGTGCCATTAAAACCTCTTTGTGAAATGGCTGATTTCAGGGCACTTCTGCACGTTTCTGTGCTTGCTGAAAGTTAAAAGCAGAAAGAATTAAGACATGTGGGGGCAAAATGTATGTGTCTGTCAGGAGAAGCAGAGGGAGGTGTTTATCCAAGGTTTGCCAGTGATGCCAAAGGCGGAAACACACATTCCCTGGCAGCCTTTGTGGTGGCTTTAGAGAGCTGGGAACAGCATGCTGGCTGTTGAGAGCACAAACCTCCATCCACTCTCCCTGACTGACCCCCCCCATCCAGCTTTTGGTGGGGGATCAGCCACTAACTGTGGTGGCTTTTGTTTTCAGCAAGACACATGACACAAAGCAGCCATTGCTGGTGCTGGCAGGACTGGCCACTTGAGCACAGCAGCTTTAGGTGCCACATCACAAAAATCTCCATTTTCATGGCATGTACTGAGGAAGGATCCACATGGGACTTTTGTACATCTCCGAGCCCTGATGTGCTAACCACGTCAGCTTGTCAGCAGGCTGGATCACTGCCATGCTGAGAAATTATGAGTACAGTAATTACAGAAGTATGACATTCGTAACCAGAAGGCAAAGAACAGGAAAAATTGCAATTGTCCAATGTTACAAGTCCTTCCCATATACTAATAGCTATTTATAACCTCACATCTTTATTAGGGCAATTATAGCTTTTTTTAACATTTTATTTTAGTTTAGGGATATCAGTCAAATTTCCCAATGCATTCTCTTTTTAAAAAGCCAAAGCAATATGATTCTTTTGTATACTGTCAAAAGAAGTAGACATATTTAGAGGTCTTTTCAATTTGTTAGTATGTTACTTTTCATTTAATTGTAGAAATGCTCCTATTAATCATAATGATCATTTACTCAAGTGCCCACTAATTCTCTTCTACAAATAGCAATGCTCTATAGAATTGGAAAAAAATAAAATCAATGGCCACATCTCTGATGAGATAATTTTATCAGTTATTCAGAATGAGCAGCTAGAATACAAAGCAAAAGCCATATACATAATAAAAAAAGAGATAATCCAGTAATCCCTCTTTCTCCTTTTATAAGGCATAGTAACAAATGTGAGAATTCAGATGTGCAAACATTATGGTCTACTTCTTCAACAGCATGCTCAGGCAGAGGGACAAGGAAAAGAAAATTGATGGCTTGCACTAGAGCAGAATTGAAGGATAACAATTTTATAGTCGTGCAGCTCAGATGGGTAAAAGGTGACATCCACCACAGGGAAGCCAAGAGTAATGCCGGGGAGTGTTTAATCTCATTTAGCTGAATTAAATCACTGTGTTTGAAGTCTTACTACAAGTTTACAAAGGCAAATAGTAAAGTTCAGAAATAATTCAGTGCTACAGGGGAAATTATCAACAAGAAATGGCTAAATTCCCAGTCCACGGTGCATGCAGCCACACAGCACCAAGCAGGAATTTGCTGCTCTCATTCTCTCCTCTAAAAGAGCAACCAGCACAGCTCAGCTATTGCTGCTCGTGAAGCCCATTAGTAAATTACTGCCTGGCTGGAGCAAGGACAGAGCCAGGGAGGAAGGGAGATTCCTGCCAGCACAGATCCTCCCCAGCGACCTCCGGGTGCCGTGGTACGTTATCATCTCCTGCCCAGACCTTCTGGGAAGGCTGCGGGTGGAGCCCACACACCTGCGCGGTGGAAATATCTGTGAAAGTAGGGTGGAGAGGGCTGCATAATCACCTCCCCTTGCTGTGCAAGTGTCCCTACAGACCTCATTTTGGGCATGAAGCTGAAGAGGGCCAGATGTCAGCGGCACAGCAGGATCCCGGGGGAAGGTGTTATTCATTCCCAAGCAATGCTGCTCACACCCAGAGTGGCGAGTATTGGTCACGCACTGCTGACACGTTATCCCGCCTCAGCATCAGCTGAGAGCTGCATTAACCTCCTCACCACGCCACAGAATGCAATGAGTGGGTTTTGTTTCCATGGAAAGAGCGTGTCAAGCATTGACCTTCCAGGGCAGCGTGGCCTGTAGATAAGGTTGTGGCAAGGAGGTTTGAATGTCTAGGGCTTTTGCACACTGTCAATGCAGAAATAATTTAAGCCTGAGATGAGAGAGGCAGAAAATGACCTCATCCTTCCACTGTAACCTTGCTGCTCCCAAAGGTTTTAATATGATCCTCCAAGCTGAGCCGTGCTGCTGCAATCTGTCTAGAGGTTTGAGGGGGACAGAACACAGCTTTCTGGGGGGAGGGGGCAGTCCTAGGTCTAAATGGGACTTGGAAGCTCTATATCATTTTAGTTACCAAATTTGTCTTCACAGGGGTGGACTTCAGACATAAAATGTAGCAGTTAAGCATAGGAAATAATTTATGGAATATCTGGAATGCTGTCAGGTCCAACAGCTCAGAAGCCAACCAAGAAGGGCATGGCCCTCATAGGGTTTAGTAAGGATACAGTTAAATCTTGGAATGTGTTTTAAGAGCAATTCTGTAGAGTTCAGTGCTACACTTCAGAAAAATTATCAGATCAAGGAGGTTCACGCTGTTTTGAGGACTCCAGTGTCGTTTCGCTTGAGGGATGGAAGGATGATTCAGGACAACCCTCTCAAAAAGGAGGAATCACATCAGAAATCTGGAATTTTCAGTGGACAGTGGCAGTCAGATGCCAATTAATTCTGATGCAGTTTAGAAACTGAGCAGTTTTCACATCTTTCTGTTGCAGGTGTCTGCCTCCCAGTAGAACAAGGAAACACCAAGGTCAGAAGCCTCAATACTGTGCTGGCCACCCAATTTCTCACTCTTCAGCCTGGGCATTGTGAACACCACAGACTGAGTTAATGCTCCAAATTCCCTGCTGGCCTTTTTCTCCCTGAACTACAGAAATAACCAAGTCCCATGCAATGAAGGAATCTCACATACACCTCTATTCCAGCCTCAGTTTGGATGCAACTCATCCAAGACCCAAAATAATGAATTTCACCATATGAAAGCATCACATGAAGACCCCTGAAATTAATGATGCTCCTCCAAACACAAGCAGTTACCATTAATTTACAAGTGTATTTATTTTCTAATGTTATACTGTTATTTCTTCAAGGAAAGTATTTGTATATACAGATCAGAAAGAGTAAAGCTGGATTATAACCAGGGAAAAATTGCATTTTGATGAAGAGGGTGAGAGCAGCTAGCTGGAGCTAGAAGCTGAAGCTTTACTGCAAAGAGAGAACTGTGCTTCTCTTCCCTAGCATTTTAAGATCATTTTAGATTAATTCGTAAACACTGAGCTGTATACCTTGCTCATTGGAACCTCTGTTGTCATTTAACACAGATTAATTAGTGTTGGTGTTATGACCTAGAGTAGTTTGAAGGTCAAGTCCTTAAGATGTATTTTCATGAGATGCAGTAATGCTGTCTCAGGAGACACCAGGTATCGTAACTTATTGTGCTGTTAAACTATGTGCAATCAACATGTCTGCAGCTTTAAAATTTTACAATATACTAATAAGATAGACATAAAAACCTATTGGTATCACTCCCATCAGTATTAATGATCTTAACACAGCAGGTGTTATCAGTCCTAACAAAATATTTGCTATTTCATGCTTAGAGGCTCCCCTCTCTTGATTCACAGAAGCTGAGGAAGCTCTGTTTTAATGCTTTGATAATGCTACAGGCAGAGCCACTTTGGACACAGTTCAGCCCAATTTCCTTCATACTGAACCAGGCAACATCCCTCATCTTCTGTGATTTCTGGAGCAAGGTAGAGGCAGGAGTCCTGCAGACCAGGCACAATGCAGAGTCATTTGCAGTACGAGATATTTACCAGAATGGATAAGTTGCAGTTATATTTGCAGATTGCAGTCTTTGTATGAAAACAATACATTTATTCTAGGAAAATATATGTTTAAGACTGAAAATCTTCTTCATTGAGCCTTGTTCCCTGGTCTGGGAGGAAAGTAAAAAAAGAAGAAGAAGAAATAATCACTACAAACAGAGGGAAAGGCACACTTGAGTATTAAACTGGCTAGAAACCATCATAAAAACAAAAAGCAATTAAATTTAGATTAATTAATTATATAGTCAATATTTCTGTCACTAAAGAGAAGTGGGATCTGTCCAACTAAGACGGCAGGTGTAATGAGATAATGGCTGCACAAGAAATGTGCAACTCCCCACTGACCTGCTGCCTGGGAGCTGCTCTGGGCCACACCAACACCATGTCCTGGGTAGCATTTACTGGACACAGGTAAGTCACCATGAGCTGTCATCACGGCTGGCACCCTGAAGTGCCACCTGGTCCCATGAGCGCCTCTCTGCTGGGGCACACATGTCCTACAGATGGTCCTTCTATAGGAAAGAAAGCCCACACTCCAGAGATGTCCATCTTCCTTCATCAACCAGAAAGGCTTTTGGGATGAGCAAACTCCTGATTTGGATCACTTAGTGCATCAAATTCCAGGAAAGGCAATGAATGGCTCTGTACCTCGGTTTCTTTACTTGCAGCACAAAGTGCTCTGAGGTACCCCATTGAGAAGGAATATTTTCAGACTATGATGCAGCACTGCCAAATGCTGCTGATTATGTCTCATGAAAAGTGGATGGTTGGATGCACATTCTGCATCCTATTGCAGAGGAAATGCAGTGCTGAAATTCTCCTCCCTGCTAAAAGAAAACTCTCTCACTGGAGAATGCTCACTGAAGTATTAAAACCTACTTCTGTGGACTTCCCAAAGACATCTAATCTTTAAATCTCTGGAGAGTGGCAGTTTTAGAAGAGATGCCATCATAGCTGCTAATTGTGGGATGAATTATGCAAGAATTTATTATTGATTCAAGGGGAGCCTGCTAGAGCGTGCAATCAAAGCCAAGGCAGAGCAGAGGGGAAAGGATGAGGTTTCTATAGTTAACTAAGCTGATTCACAACCCAAGAAAAACCCAAGGCAAAAAAGCAGTTTGCAAAGTGGAGCATTTTCCACAGCAAATCACCTTTTCCACACCCATAACCAACCTCTAGTGCCAGACCATGCCAGAGCAGTGCATGAATCCACTCTCAGGCCAGAAATACATCTCACCCCTACCAGCCCCCAGCCATCCACAGGCTCAAAGGCAGGGACCACTTTGGCTGGGGACACCCAACTCAGCCTATCCACATGGGTCTGTGCCCAAGGTGAGGACACCCAAGGAGTTCTGGTTACAGGCCAGAGCTGCAGAAACACCCGACACACCTAAAAATAACAACCGAGGCAAGGCCGTGCAGCCACAGAAAGCCGCATTTTAGAAGAGAATTATTTGCTGACAGCTTGGCACTGCCCTGAAGTTTGACAAGGTCTATTCAAGGAGTACAGAAATTGGGGAAAGAGAGGTTCAACTAGAGAATTCAGAGGGTACTGAAACTAAAAGCATATAGAGCCCAAACAATGACACAGGGGTTACAGACACTCAACAATTTATTTTTGAAAGAGAAATTAGAAAGAGGTCGTTTAGGAAGCCAGGAAGGCCAGAGGTAAGCAAGAGGAAATAAAATGAGCTTGCACAGCAAGTCAGTCACTGACAAATATAAAACAAACCATGTGGAGGCTTAATAGCATGTTTAGCATTTTGAGTAATGGACATAAAATTTGCTTTTCTCAACTTGACCTTTGTTAACAACCTTAGGCACTGCAGGGCTCTTATCCTGCAGCATTCCCTTTACTAAACTCATCATGTCTCTGAGTGCTAGGAACCATTTCCTAATGCAATCAGAAGAGAGATCAGTAATAATGACAATAATTATATAAATATGTATATAATGCCTACATATCCATGCATTCTCACGCACATGTGCACACACACACATGCTACTTGTAACAACTCTCCAGTGGAAATGTTACAGTGACATTTAGGTAGAAAAACATCCAGCAGAGATCTAAAACACTAAAACCATCTCTGATGCTGCTGCACAGAGAATGGCAACAGAAGTACCAGAGGGGGAAAAAAAAAATAAAATCAGTAAAGCTAAGCAACTCTCTAATACCCCACCAAAAGGGTTTATTTTAATTGCAGCAGGACACTGGCATGTTTCTAGAGTCAGGCACGTGTTCTGCTAAATAATCTTCTTTAAAATATTATAAATATGCAGAACTTTCAGAAGTAGGTCAGTGGCTCAACATGTAGCAAATAGCTCAGATAAATACCAGTCATTACCCTGTGGTCTGCAGTCAGTAGGAGATCTGACACACTCTGCAGCAAGCTGAATGGCCATTCACTGCATTAGAGGACCATTCCCCAAGTGATACCACAGCTGAGTCTGGTCACAGCTAAAAACATGCCTCTCAACCAGCAGAGAAATCAAGCTCTCCGTCTCATCTTTTAAGTTGTCTCACAATCAGCAAGGGCAAAAGCAGGAGAAAGCAGGAGGACGTGAGAATTCAGGACACAGATTTAATGAGCTAAATGAAATCTTCTGCTCAGGATAAACCCCGAATGCAAGTGCCAGCTCTGCTGGAAAGGTGACTTCAAAATCCTGCCTTGAGCATTGGTCCAGATGTGCTAAAACCCATCGTGGGAGGAATGTCTCTGCAAGCCCCAGATGAGCCCTGTGCAAAGTTCCCTGGGACCTGTAAAAGCCAAGCACTGGCTCACACAAAATCCTCCTGTGGATTTGGAGCCCTGAATCCATGCGGTGCAGCTCCCCTCGCCCACCCCCCCTTCCCAAATGGATTTCAGCAAGCACTTACCATCAGCAGGCTCAGAGCAGATTCGGGAGCACGCTGCACAGCCATCTCCTCTCTTCCTACATACAAATCCTCCCCACGACTTGGTCAGCCCTCGGCCCTCCGTCACAGCAAATCATCCACAGAGACCACAGCTAACTGCAGGGAGAGAAACCCCAAATCAGGGTCGGAGAGCATTTGCAAGAGGAGGAGAGGATGGATGAGGGGGTGGGGAGGAGAGGAGGGAAGGAAATAACCTTCACAGCCAGGGAAAGAAGCTTAAGCTAGGCCAAATTTTACACTAGAGAGAAGAGGAAAATGAAACAGAGAGCCGGCTGGAGAAACAAGATATCAGGAACTGCAGGATATTTAAAGCTCAGGCGCACGCCACCACAGAAAGCAGCAGCAGCAGCAGCATAGGACATGTATCAAACACCTACATGACAGGTTAGGTCCAAGCCATCCTCCCCCTGCCCCAGCTCGCAGACTGTAATTAATTGCTCTTAATTGCCATGGTCCTTCCTCCACCTAAATAAATCCTAGGTAACACAGAAGTGCCGTGCCCCTGACTCTGCATTTTCCTCCCTGCCCTGGTGATGCTAGCGCAGAAACAACGTCAAATATCGCCACGTACCGCTTCCAACAGGGTCAAATCTCTTCTCGCAAAGCCCTGCTTCGCCTGCTCAGGAGAGCAGACGCCTGCATAACACAGGCATGAGCAATGAGAGCAGACAGAGCCAGGAAGCACCCGATGCTCACTTGAGAGCAACAATTACCTTTATCGTATTCGAGCGAGAGCTGGGTTACTCACTGACCCTTTTCACCTTACGCCCCCCAAAGCAAGTCTCTTCCTCCTCCTTCCCTCCAAATGGACTCAGCTCCCCATGGAGCTAACACACTTCCCAGAAACATGTAATTACACAGGCTGTTGTGTTAGCGCTCTGATCACGCTGCCTGTACCGCATGGAGACGGCAGCCAGGCAGCCCCCCCTTCCCTCCCTTCCCGAGGAGAGACGCGCTGCCATCCCCCGCCGAGCTCCCGCAGCTCGGGGGGCCGCAGACGGCCAATTGTGAAAATGTGCCCGCTTAAGACGCAGAGACAAATTAGCCCTGAAAATAAGCACCTTGCTTAATGTTGGGTGTAAATGGAAGATGGCTCTTGAAAAGGCTTTAAAAATAAACAGAGCATCCTGGTAGGAAGGCCGGTCCTCTAATGCAGCTGTGCCCTGACAGACCTGTCAGACCCCTATTTTGTGGGGCTCAGAAGCCTCCTGGATTTCAGTGTGTCAACACTCATATCACCCCTCTGAAGAAGCAGAATTTTGGCTTCCTTTCCTAAACTGTTAGGCTCCATCTAATGACAATGTCTGTTCATATTCCAACTCCCACGTGCACATTCCCCTCCCTCCCCCCATGATTTTGGAGCCCAATTAAAAGTTTCAGACAAATTCAACCAGAGTTGAATTCTCTGACACATGTCATTCCTGCAACTTTTATAGAAATTGGCACCAGGATAGAAGAGAGAATTAAATTACTGTCTCCATGAAGGCAGCAGAAATCCTTCCTTGTGTTCTGGAAGTTACATCTGGCAGGTCAGCTCTGACATGTACAGCTCTGGAGTGCTTGTTTGCCCAAACTCTCTTGATCACTTTTTACTATGTTTTACCAAAGGGAACACAGTGACATGTGGGATTGCAGACATTGCCCTGGGAAGGTCATCCAGGACATCTGTGGCATAGCCATACCTCCCCCTTCCTACGTGGCATGTGACAGATAGGGAAACTTGGGTTTGTTTCATTTAAATCCATAGGTCAGTGAAATCCACTCCTGTCCTCACTGTATCACCAAGTCTGGGTGGTGATGGCAAGGGCTTTCCTCTCCCCACGTTTTCCACCAAGAGGTGTGGGAGGGGGAAGCCACTCCTACACAGAGGGGTCACCTCTCAAGGGGTAGCGCAAACTCACTCATGGACACACAGGAAGGCATTTTCTGGGGTTCTCCCTCCTTGGTTTTGGGTCACAGACATCAACACTCAGGGAAAGTCTGTTGACCTACACCTGAAGGTGGTATTCACTGATTTCTTTCTGAGACCTGAGCTCTTTCCCTGCAGTGAACGTAGCTCCTGTGATCACACTTGCCAGCAGCCATGCTCATCTCCACTCCTTGTGTGTGAGTCATCTCCACTGAGAGACCCCCAAAGGTACCCAAGCATCAGGGAGCTCTGGCCTTCAGCCAGTTGCTTCAACCCACCAAAGAGCTGAGACAGTTTCAAGGTATTTTCTAACTGCAATGCCCATTGTGGCTGTCTGCAGTGGGTCACCCTTTCCTCACAACCATCAGAAACTATGAACTGTCACACAATGTGATCTGCTGCAGTCCCTTCCAAGAGATTTGTCTTTATCCCTGAAGACAAACAGGTTGTTGGCTGTTGCAAGGAGAGGAAAAACAGGCTACTTAAACGTCTCTTGAAAGGGGAAAATATGCATAATAAAAGATTAAGGTCTCAAGGCATCAGATGATAAAATATGTAACTAAATCTATTTCAACGGCACCATAACAAATATCCCAAGGCTATTACATTTTCCCCTACACTAACCCAATCTGAAGTTCTGTAAGAAGGGGACTGCAGAAATTACGTGTTCAGTAGCTCTCGAGTTTGACAAGCAAGGTTTCTCCTTTGCCAAGAGGTTTTAAGGAAACCGCCTATTCCTGCATTTTTGGACTCAACTAAAATGAAGAACCTGGAAGTGTGGATGGTTCTTCCATCTCTAGCTCCTGAATTCACTCCACAGTTGGGCAAGATAAAAATTCATCAAACACCAGGAGCTAGTTATGATTTTTAGTGTCCTTGAGAAATTCCTAGGTTTTTCCTGAGCTCTGCAAGTCTCAGAGTAATGATCATCTGTAGGGAGCCATCTGTGTACAAGTGTATGATCTATGGCTTCAAGGTATATTTGCAAACTTACCTATAGCTTAGCCATTTTCTACTATTTAAGTGAATAAATTTTGTAGCACAAGAGGAAAAACATAGATCATTATTCACTGCAGGTTGTCAAGAGACAAGAAGAAAAAATTTTTGAAGGAACTTGATGGATACAGTTAAAACTACAGACTTGTGGTTTTGTTTCAAGGCCTAAAACTATTACATTGAGGCCACATCTCAAGTGCTGTGCTCAGTTCTGGGTCCCTCAATTCAGGAAGGACATTGAGGTGCTGGAGGGGTCCAGAGAAGGGCAGTGGAGCTGCGGAAGGGGCTGGAGCACAAGTCCTGTGAGGAGCAGCTGAGGAAGCTGGGGGTGTTTAGCCTGGAGAAAAGGAAGCTCAGGGGTGACCTTATCACTCTCTAGAACTTCCTGACAGGAGAGTGTAGCCAGGTGGGGGTCAGGCTCTGCTCCCAGGAAACCAGCGACAGGACGAGAGGACATGGCCTCAAGCAGCAGCAGGGGAGGTTTATATTGAATACTAGGAAGAATTTCTTCACAGAAGGGGTGATTAGACATTGGAATGGGCTGCCCAGGCAGGTGGTGGGGTCACCATCCCTGTGGGTGTTTAAGAAAACCTGGACGTGGCACTCAGTGCCATGGTCTGGTTGACACGGTGGTGTTTGGTCATAGGTTGGATGCAATGATCTCAGAGGCCTTTTCCAACCTCATTGATTCTGTGTTTCTCTGCTCTGTGATTCTGAGACCTTAGCAAAAGAATTGATTAGTTGTGTTCTTTTTTCCCCCCTGCATTTTAAGATAAATAGCTGCTACAATTGGTCAACAAAGTAACTGCTTACAATCACTCGAAGAAAAAATATTACCGCAAACTCTGGATTAATTAAAATTGATACCAGTAAGAAGACACAAATCACTTGCAGACTGGTTTATATATAGATAGATCCTCCAATTCCAGTGTTATCACTGGTAGAACTTTGACAGAGATAAATAAGCATAGATACAAAATATCATGGTGGGTCGCCTTTGTTAGAGCTGGTGTTTGCTGGGGATGTAAGTTGAGGTTCTGGTAATGCAATGTGGCAGGAAAACCCTCTGCTAGAAGCACATTATGCTGCCTGTTCATGGACATCCAGAAACTGATGGGCACCTGCTGTCTTCAGCAGAAGGCTGAGAAGAAGGTGCTACTAAAGGTATGAATAAAGGCAAGACAGAATTCAGAGTTAATTGCAAGACTTGAGTACATCTGGTACAGAGCTTATATTTGTTATTATTTCCTGGGTTTTTTTCTTCAATGAGCAAATGGGAGCTCTAGTTTTCAGCAAAAGTAAATTTCTCATGTATTGCTACCATGCATGTTTAACCACACAAAGTCAAAGTTGTCCCTCCAGTCAGCTGTGACATTTGTGAGAGAACAAAATCCCGTTATGAATTTTGATTTGCCTTCTTGCACCACAGATGTGTGTTTGAGTGAAATGTTGTCTAGTTATATGACAAGTGCCAGGAGGCCCCTTGTTTCAGCAAAGGCATATACAGAAAAAATTATTTTATCAAGAGGAGTTAAAGTTGTCACCTCAATTTATAAGGAGTTAATAAAGCAAGTCCTGATACTCTTTTGCCATGGAAATAGTACACTAAGGTTGATGATGTTACCATAAACAGTGACATGACCAGAATCACACCCATTTACAAGACAATTACAAATCCAAGAAATCAATGGAGAGCTCAACAAGCACTGGAACTTGAGATATATCAAAGTTCATGCTATGTTTGTAAATATTTAACCTTAAATTTAAAGAACTATGAGCTTTCAGTGGTGTGAAAAGGATATATGGTGCGAGAGTATTAAAAGCTGTCTGAGTTTATTCAATTTCCTTTGCCCATTCATGTGTTCCTTATGCATCTTTACTGGAACTTCAGTGATTATTTTCAAGTATGTGTTAGTCATAGAAATCAAATTTGTGTGATGAATGGCCATGGCAGAAGTGCTTCTGCTTTAATCCAGGAGGATTAAAAGGAGGAACCACTTCATACAATGAACTGCAAGAAAGTAACAAAGCTGAGAAGTCTAAGATGCTTTACCAAGCTATAGAGAATTACACAAAAAAATACTCAGACAGATGTGAGGACCCACATTTTGCTTGTAGCATATCCCCAAGGAAGATCAAAGCTTGATGCCAACAACTAAATTATTCATTGGGAATTATTCACTCAGCTTTAAAAAAGATCTGGAAGGAACGTACTGAATTTGCTTTTCTCCTTACCTTCCTGTGCTCCCTTCCATCAACCCAGTTGCTCTAAAAGTCACTTGTCATGCTCCACAAACAGATCCCAGCAGGGCTGGGACCGCTCCTTCTGAAAACTCTCCTAGAAGCCTTTGATAATTAAAAATGCAGTGATAAGGATAACACTCCAGGCTGCCAAAGAAATACCATATAGGAAGAGAAATGTCCTTCCTGGAGCCAGCAGACTGCCATATGAAGCCACTACGTGTAGACATCTGAGGGGGAAGGTCTCTGGTCAGCCTCTTCCTTCACTGCCATGCTCTCCTTAGGGTGAACTTACTGAAGGGTTCCCTACTAAATATTTGAGAAAATATTTTCTTTTTTCCCTCAATGAGGAGGTTTACAGAAAACATTGCTAGAAATCTGTCCAGGTTAGATGGACACCAGGTTAGAATATGACACAGGCTAGGAGAAGGATTGATTTCAAACTCATCTCTAATATGTTGATTGGCACATTTCCCTTGCCTTGCATTTTTTGGCAACTGTTCACTAAGAAAAGAGTGCTGCTCATGAGTGATATAAACCAGAGGCTCTGGCTCCATCCAAGTGCTGAAAGCTTCCCTGATTGAACCTCTGAATCATTTGTCTGTAGAGCTGTGCAAGCAACCCACAGGCTGCTCATTGCTAAGCAGTCTCACTCTCCAGATGACTTATGTCTGAACACTAATTAGCTTTGACAGACACTGCTATGGAATAAGAGGTGTCCTAAAAATATCATCAATTGTATGGACAAGAGTGAGATTGCACAAAACTTTCCTGACATACCGTCATTGCTAGAGGCAGAGATATTTCTTGGACACTTCTTCGTGATGGTGACAATCACTGGAGTACAAAAATCCTTGCAAAAAATTGCACGCCTCTCCCACAGGTGTGAGGGTGAGACCTGGCAAAACAAGAATACCAGACCAGAGTCCCCTTGCAGAAGCTGCCTGGGCTGGGAAGAGAATTGAGGCTTCTTGTGTCCTCCATGCCAACCATGATGCAATGCCCAGCCTTTCAAGAAAATGCCCACTTTCAAGAAACCTCAGAAAGCCAGAAAAAGCTCTTGTAGGTACTTATGAGAAATGGAATGTCCAGAGAGGTAAGTGAGTAGCAAGGATTCCGGTTTACAGCTGCAGGCCATACTCACATACAAGAAATGTGAGTGGGAAGCGGGGTGGCTTCCCATCAGCAGCAGTGAATGGACTCTGAGCAGACCTACTGCCCTTGCATGGGGCCATCTGTCACACTGCTATTGCCTCTCTCAATTCTTAGATGAGGTTGGCCTGCTTTCTTCTGCCTCTCAACATCAGAAAGCCTCCTGTCTTCCATGTCCCCCTTCAGCCTGTGCAAGATTTCAGGAATCCTGGTAGCTGGCACCTGATATTTGGGAGGCAAAGCATCTCCTGCTGAGCTCTGGCCAGTGGGAGCTGACACCCAATGGCACTTCAAGTATTTCCCATCCATCAGCACCACTCTTCTGTTCTGAGCTCAGCAGGGACTGGGCAGCCTTGGACATGAGCTACTTCTGTCCTAAACAGGGCAGGTTCAACCAGATGTGGCATCGCCCATCACCCATGAGCAGCTGGACCAGCCCACAGCAGAGGGAATTTTGTCTTCCCCAGTACATACCCACCCAGCTATCACACTCCACACCAACCAAGCCAGGAGAGGAGTCCAGTTCCAAGCAAAACTCCAAACTCCCTCTACTTTATGAAATAGCCTGTAGCATTTAAACCTCTGTCAAGAAAACATATAGATTAAAGAAAAACCTGACATTAAATATTCCAAAAGCCGACCTCCGATGCTCTTCCACCGTATATTCTATTTAATTTATCATGTGAGATCTTAACTCTAATGGTGCACTGGGACGTTCCTAATTTAAAAACCCCTGAAGGTTAATAACTAGAAAAATAAACATGTCGTAACTCAAAGTATGACTTAATAGCAGCATAGTAATTAACATTCAATAACCATCTTACTCAATTTGAAAGGCCTGGGTTTCATATTATGATTGTTTAATATTAATTTGACATTTACAAGATTATGGCCTCAGCAGACTCAGATATCATGAGTCCAGCTGAACACAGAGTCCCAATAGAGGGTGTGGAGTCTGCTAATGTGCATCACCGCTGCAGTTATGTTTGTTTTCTGGAAATGCATTATTCCTCAGTGCTGTTGCATGATCTGTTGGGCTCTGCTTGTGCTACTTGAGCTAAATCTGCACCTGGACATGTGAATTTAGAGAAATTAAGCAGCACTTTTCAACCAATTCAGGTTTTTTTCTTTTTATTATGGTATTCATTTAAAAGAGCCTGGGGGAAGTGATCTCTCATCGACAAGGCTAGTTCTTCTATAGTCAAGCTCTGTGTAGCTGTGCTAAAAAACTTTCAGATTTTGTTTTGCTTTGCATTTTTAACTTCCCACCTGCATTTATTGATAACTAGTACTGAATCTTTGTGCTGACAATATATTTCAATGAAGTAGCTCTAGATCCTAATGATTTATCTCTAGATTTGAGATCTCTCATTTGAGATAATCAAATTTCTTCTGAGCTTTTGTTTTTCCCTCTATGAATTCTCCAGCAGCCTGCTGAGGAAAAGACTGTCTCTTTCCATTAGAAACCCTTGCTACCCACATCAATTAGGATTTATCTTCCCTGAACAGCATTGACCAACACCATCTACATTATTTCAGATGAGACCTGAAACCTTTGGTACATGGTGCCTCGTATTTCTACAGATCATGCAATTTTCTTTTCCTCTGGGGAAGACTAGAGCACTGAAATCCTTTTCTTCTCAGTGCATCTCATTACACACTCACTCGGCTTTTAAATATGTTTTCAGGCCAATATATTGCAGCTGTCTTTATGGCCACCCAAGTCCCATTACAAAAATCATGACACAAACAGGGATAAGTGCTTCTGCGCAGGATTATATGTAAGTGGCTAGGGATTATGGAGGGTCTGGGAATTCCAGTCTTTGCCCCATGCACTGCCGTTGGGTCTGAAAGGTGTGGTTGACCTTTTGAAACTTTAGTGAAAACCTCAGCACATCAAGTGGACCAGTTTTAGTGCCTCGAAAGTGAGGGTTTGAGGGCTCTACACTTTGAAGTCAGGCCCTGTGGGTCCTTTTAGGGCAGCACTGTAAGTGTTGCCTCTATCCTCAGAGACAGTCTGTGATGCAACAGGGAGCTGCATGTCCATTTCTTTAGGCCCACATATATCCCCCTGTGAAACCCCTTTCTCCTCACTGAGCCTCTGCCTTCCAGCCTCAGAACAGCCTCTCTGGCTGTGGACTTCATTCAGGTTTTGTTTGGTGGGATGTTGAGTGACTTCTGCTACACAATGCTTTAGGGCAGACAGCCAGACAAGTTAAACCCAATAATAAGTACCTGAATGTGAATGTCACTGAGAGTTGTCTATTCTCAGCTTCTGTCCTCAGACCTGGAGCCACCCAACCTAGTAAAAACAATTTATAAGTGAAGACATCCAGCCAAAGACAACTCATTAGAGCTTCCTCACCAGTGAGTGGACTAACACATGCAGCTCCAGAGGGCAGGTTACATACCCCATTAATCTTCCAATGGGATGAGTACTCTCTGGAGAGTTTGGGCTCTCTCCATTGGCTACTGCAGAATCCTAAATGACTATTTTAACATTGTCAGCAAATCTCAGCTTGAGCATTAGCACTGGGAGCTGCCCTCAATTGCCAGGGTTGCTGGTTGTACATGCTGTGAGATCAGGAAGCACCACTGCAGTGCTGTGTCTGCCTTTGAGGGTGCATGCAAACCACAGACCCAGGTCCTGGGGGCTGCTGACTACTCAGGATGCTTCCATTTGTTTACTGTTTTCTTCAGCCACCACTTGAGGCAAACCCAGGAGGAGACTAAAGTGATTATTCAGAAGGCTCCCATACAAAAACAAGGAAACCATACCAGGAGTGTCAAGGATGGGATATGCGAAGAGGTTTGTCATCCCCCTTGGACTGAGGAATAAAAATAGCACAGGCTGAAAATATAACATCTACTCTTGATCTGTCAAAACTATTTGTTTGTACCACAGTTGCATCTTGGATTTCCATCAGAGCTGTAGCTGACCCTGTGGTGTTAGACATTGTGCATATACCTTACTAGAACTGGGATCATCCTTCACTTCAGAGCAAAGTGTGGGCTCTAGGAAGAGGAAAGTGAAGAATACTTTCACAACTTGTTCACCTGGCTTTCAGCGCAGCACTGTAACCTCCCAAGCTACCACAGCTATTTCGGCACTGACTGCTGTGGCATGACCTAAGTAAGATGCATTGCTCACACTGAGGAGCTGACAATCCACAACGAGGTAGAAGAAACAGTGGTTTAAGATGGGAAAAAAATTATGCTCGCAGCAGTAAGATGCAAAGGCTTTTTGCATGTAGAATATTTACAGCAGTCAGTATGTTGGTGCTTGCCAGAGCGAGCTATCGGAGCGTAAAGAGTTCATCATTCAGTTGCTGTTCCATAATGTAGTCAGGGTAACAGTGTCATATTTAACAGAAGTAAATTTTGGAATAAAAAGGAAAATTAGTTTTATTCATTTCTGAATTACTGTTACAAGTAACTAATTTATAGGACCAGTAATAAAAACAGAACTGTGTTCACAAGGTAACATCTACAGTTCCAGAGGAGTACAGCCATTAATAAACAGAAGTGAGTGCAGAATTTTAAGTACCCTTCCTTAGTCCAGAAATATGTTCTGTGAAAACCTCACATAAGGGAGTGAGCAATTCAGCTCAGCCCATTAATTGCCTTAAATATCAGGGCTAGTAATCTGCAAATTAGATTATAAAACTTCATTGCACATAAACAAATGCCAAGATGGATTGCCTCTGCTTTCTTGGCAATTAGTTTGCAGAATAGTTACTGTATTTTATGCTTAACAGTATTAAAGAGCCAACAGTGATTTCACAGTAAAGCAACTTCATAATGAATATTGGTTTTATGAATCCTAAGTCCAGTCTTTTATGGTTGCCCATCTAACTCAATTTTTAAAGACACTTTTATTCTCCACTTGATCTAATCAGGTTCTCCCTATAACAGCTCTGGGCACCCAGGAACTGGGTCTCCAAACCCATGTAGGGACATTGCATGTCCAGTTTTCCACAGATGTGGTTTTTTCTATTTTCCTATTTTTTCCTCTTGCCAGGAACCCAAATTGGTGGGATATTGAGAAGGTGCCACATCAGCCAGAGAATTTTGGATGTCTGGTGTCTCTGACAAATGATGTAGACAGATAAGGCTCTGGCTGGAATGCTCTACACCTAGAAATCGGGTGGCCATAGAGCACATTATACACAGTAGCTTTCATATTATGGGGAAAGAAAGAGCTAAATGTATTTAAATGCTGTTCTAGACCATAGCAATTAACAGGTAGGTCCACTGAGTGGCCACCCCTTCAGATCTGTGGGTATGAACAGTGACACAGGTCTGTGTACAGATCCATTTCTCGCCACTTCTTATTTGCTGGTTTCAAGTGTGGTACCAGACCTGAAGGAAGAAACTAATTTCTTTTTTAGGAGACCAAGTTTAACCCCTTGGAGAAACTGTTACTTGTGTCACTCTGCAGCTGGGAAGGTGGCTTCCCAGCCCTCCTCAGCTTATTGCAAGAGAAACACTGATTTTTCCCCATCCCCATGTTGGGCTTTGCCATTAAGGCAGCTTATCAAGTTCCTCGTCCTCACGATCTCTCAGCCGTGGGCCAGAGAGGTGACAGCTCTTAGGTGTGAGCATAGCACTGTGGTGACCCCAGAGAGCTCAGCATCTCCAATCACATTAGCACAAGGGACAACAAGATGTGTTTAAGCTCTCCCAAGACCCTGAGACTGCCTAATGAAGGGCCAGTGCTCTCCACAGTGCTGAGCAGTGAGGAGATGGAAAGCTCCATCTCCTTGTCCGCAGAGATTTTGGCATCCAACCAACCTGAAGTGATAAGATGAATCTGCAATCCAAAAGGCCATGCTGGGCTCATGCCAGGCTCTTCCAGAAACCCAAAAAGTGGAGGAAGGTGCAGATGAGAAATACACAAAAGACAATTGCCTCAGTCAAGCATCAAGAGGCTGGAACACTCCCAAATGGTGTGGGACACCATGGACTGATGCCCACAATGGACCAAGGGAGTGAGCTCAAACTCTTGTGACCCTGTGCTAACCCAGCTGACCTATCTGCTAAGCCACTCACAGACACCTCACTCTGCCCTGCAGAGCATGTGGGCATCACCTCTCAGGTGGAATTCCAGGGGGCTCCCTTGGATTTCGAGATGCGCAGAATACCAAGTTTATCTCCAGTCTTCATCACTCCAGAGAAGTAGCTCAAACCAAATATTTTGTCTCTGAGGTACCACAGAGGCTTTTCTTTAGAAGACATCTTCTTGTACATCATTAGAGTGTGTTCTGGGTGGTATCTCCCACTGAGTTTCAATAAAACATTTAACAGCAACAACAGGGTGGAGAAGGGAGAGCTGCCCTGCGCCCTCCTAAAGCAAAAACTTGAGAGATGCTGATGGTACACTTGGCTCCACATGCACATATAAACCTTAAGCTTTATAGTGCCATTCTGCTGCATTTTTGTTTCCTTAATTTTCCAGATTCAAATGTGGTGTTAATGCACTTTCTCCCCCGCCATCAGGCACAGCTGTTTAAGTCCTGGCTGCCTTGCACCAGCAGTTTAAACATGCAATTTCACTTACACAGGCAGCTGAAAAAACACACTTCACTCCTTCCAAAGCAAATACATGTGAAATAATATTTTACTCTGCATTTTCAGCTACACTGGGTGCCTAAATTAGAGTCTGCTGAGCTCAATACATTTTCCTACTGAAATTGAGGAGGATTTAGATCAGGTTCTCACTGAGAAAACAAATTCCAGCTCTTCTAGGTACACAGAGAGAGCTGGTAGCTCAGAGATGTGCATTTTACTTGGAGTGCCTTCCCTTGGATAAAGCAAATGCCTGTTAATTTCCACAAGATGTTGCCACTCAGTGAAGTACATGCTTGAGCTGAGGGTAATGTTACCTGCACGATATTGCACAGCCCCAGGCCTACAACATCTAAGTGCTCAGGTATGCAAAGGCTGTGCTGAGATGGAATATTCAGACCATGAATTTTGCACCATTATCACAACTTGACAGCTCTCATGTCCCCACTGTCCTCAGCAGAATGTGGAGTGGCATAGGTAGGAGTGTGGAAGAGCAGAGCAGAGCCTTCAGAGTGGCGTTAACAAAACACAGAGTCAAAGTTGGAAAAAAACCTGTTTTAGTTTGGGTCTGTGTCACCAGGGAATGACACTCCATTTGCATGACTAATACATGGGATTTTTAGAAGAGAACAGGAATACTTATCATTTCATTTCCTTGAGATCCCAACAAACAGTACTTCAATACAGTCTCTCCAAGGATCTCTGACATGGCTCAGGGCCCCCAGCTGGACTCCACGATCAGAAATACTCGTGCTCACCTTCTCAGTGGGGATCAACACCATTGCTTTTGTGTTCAACATGTTCCTTAGGGCCCCACTCCTCTCCTGGTCCACACAATGCATGAGACCATCAGGCTAAATCCAGAGTCATGGTGAACATCCTGATCCACCAAACCCCCTGAGCAGAGGATGTCTCCAGCCCCTCGAGGCAGATGCATCCTGATTACCCTGCTTGGGTTTAGTGACAGAGTCACTCTCTTGGCCTGTATTGCTTGTTAATCTGGGCAGACAGTGCACAAGTCATGGACAGCTGCATTTGCTCTTCTGCTATTTGAATTCCTTATGGCTCCATGCAGGAGCAACCATAGAGACAAGATGTTGTGATAGCCCCATTTAGGTGCAACAGACCTAAAATTTTTTCACAACCTGTTTGAGTCTCAAAAAAATAAACAACCAAAACCCACACACCAGTTTCAGTTGGCTCAACTACACTTTCCTTGGCCAGTGGGTTTTACCTGCCTGTGACAAACTGGCTGTCCTTAGGACGGAAGAGCCAAGCCCACCATCTGGAAATCAGGAATCAAGAAGCTGCGTGCCATCCATGAAGCCTATATCTCCTCTCTCCTGGCCAGGGAAATGCTAATATTCTATAACCCATTCAGATTCTTCCTTCAGGGTAATAGATTTTCCATACAAACATAAAATTGGGAACTTCTACCTAAACAAAGCTGTTTTCCAAGGCCAACAAGATGATAGACCTTTCAGTGATATCTCTTGATAACGACTCTTCCTTCTTTCCCAGAAACCACCGCAATTACCTCTCTCCACCCTCCCTTATTCCTTCATTTGAAATCTTCAAAGGATCTTCTTGTGGGTCAGTCTCACCTGGGACACACCTTAACAAGCACAGGTGCAGCTCTGTCCAAACACCACCGAGGCACCAGAGTTTAACAAGAGACCGGTGAAGTCAGTGAAGAGAGTCAGGAACTTCTCTGCTTTGCATCAGCAAACAAATGGTACCGAAAAGAGATATTGTTTCAAGCTAAGTGCAAGTGAATTCCCACTCTGCTCTGATAGGGTAAATAAAGATGTATGTGTTTTTGTTTGGAGGAAAAAAAATACTGTTGAATTTTATTTGAAAAAAAATTAATTAATATGAAAAGATTACTTTTGTCTTATGTTGACCTAAAATTCTCTTTCTACTTCTAAATTTAATCAAACAGAAAATCAAAAAAGTCAATTATGTGCTAAGCCTTGTGAGTGACACACACAGAAACAGGTGTTTGAACTTCAGCATCCTGGTTTGCCTTTCCTTCCTCCCTTTCTTCAGAAACAAAGAACACTGACTGTCTTCATTAAAATACAGTTAAATATACCAATTCTGCTAATGCAAATCTTTCCAAGTGTATTGTGTAATTTGAGGAGGTCTGCTTAGAAGTATGTGACCTTTTACAGTGCTAGATCTAAGCAAAATGAAAACAGTTTTTTTTACAGTCATTCAGAACAGCTCCTGGTGAATTAGATAATGACAATTTCCTTTAAAATGTCAGATTAACTTACAATCAATTTAGGGCTCCCAGCTTCCTTTGTGACTCAAGTGTTCTTAGGAAAGTTCTTATCAGACATCATATTTAATGCTATGTTTACTGCAAAGGACATAAATAAAAGCCTGTATAGCTCAAATTAGGCAGTGATGTTTGTTAAACAGTAATGTGATGTACATGTTTTATGTTCTGGGAATACATCTAGGAAGCAATTTGTAGCCTCGATATTACCAATGGCTGAGTGATTGCTGCATCAGGGTAAGTGCTGTGTGTCTTTTCACAAATAATGAGCCTGAATATCTTTATTGCTTTGCTAATTAATACGAAGTTTAGTTTAGGGCTTTAACATAGCATAAGGTGTCATGTCTTTTTTTAGCAAAAGAGTGCCTGAATTTCCCTTATTGAGTTGTAAAGAGAGGAATATAATTTTTACAGCATTTCAAGGATGCTCTGTGGAAATCAATATATTGGGTAAAATTTTCTGTTTTGTTTTATCAGAGACGGTAAAATGCTAAAAGTGAAACAGGAGGGTCATGTCACTGCTATTGCTACTAGAGCCATTTAATAAGACAAACAAAAAAACCCCACAAGAACAAAAAAAAGCCGAAAAATCAGAAAGAAGAAGACAAAAATCAGATAGAAGTAGATAAAAGAAAATTTGACAACACTTTTTCAAAAGAGTGAAAAAAGTAATTGAAAGAACAAATGGTGAAAAGAGATCTTAGCCAAAAAAACAAAAATAGATTTTGACCATTGTTTTATTGAGAAGCTCCCTTTGAAATCAGCTGCACCAGTAAGTCACTCTGAGCTCAGCTGACTCCAATCAGCATGGTTTGAAGGAGTTATAACAACCTATGTGTTTGTGTGTGCCAGAGAAGTAATAAGAGCAACACAAATAAAAATAAAATGAACTCTGGGAGATCAATAAAATGTAACCCTTTGACCCTGCAGATGATCACTATCCATTTTTTAGTTGGGTGGTAAAATCAGTACAATATGAGGTTTTAATCTGGCCATTACTGCTATCTTATATCTGTGAACTTGAGCATTAATTTGCCCACAGATCTATTTTTAAAGGTAGATATAGTACCTCTAGAGAAGAAACCAAATTCCCAAGTGGTATTAAAACTGGCTTTGGTAAGATTAACATTTGTACTCAAACTGTTACAGTTCTCAAATCTTATCTCAGGAAGAGAGGGCTCTGTCTTTTCTGTTAGAGAGAAAAAAAAAGAAAAGGCAAGATAACAAGCAATGGAGCAGATGGAGTAAATTTTCAGAGCTGTGTGTGGGAGTCAAGCATTCAGATCCCATTAACTAATATTGGAGTTGGAGGATCAGACTCCTACTCACCAGGCTTCAAAAACAACAGGTTCACATTTCTCCATTTCTCCAGTTTCACTTGTTTCTTACGTGCCCCTGATGCCATCCTGGCTCCTCTCTACCAGGCTGACATTTACACAACAGCACAGGGCCAAATGTGCCTTTACACTTGAGGCAGGGCTCAAGAAAACAGAAATGGAAATATGTGAAGAATAGATCTGAGTTTACATATAGACCACATGTGCTTATGGCTGTGGTATGAAAAAGGACCAATAATGTGCAGGGGCTTCATCCCACAACCAAAACAGCCATGGAGCACCAGTATTTTGGTAAAGATGCTCCTAAAATTTGTACTTTACTGCTTTAGGACTCATGAAGGGTGAAAAGCAGGTAGATACACTCAGTACAGGTGTTCAGTGCAGTTCCAAGGTCTCTTTCATAATGCCTGGCTGTTTACACCAACCTTGCAACCCCTCAGCCATGAGAAATGGACTTTTCGGGTTGGTGCAAAGGCCTCTGTGAGTAAATGCATCTCCTACCACCTTCCTGGTATACCCAAGGGGAGCTAATGGGCACAGCTTGTTCCATTTTCATCCATCTCCTACATGCTGGAGATGTGCAACAGCCCCACACATTCAGCTGGGATGGGCACATGCTGTCCATGATTTGTCTCCTCCCCTGGGTCATCTCCACAGCATTCTATTTTGTGACTAAACATTCTCTTCTGCAAAATCAAGTTCTCTGTCCCTGATAGCTGTGGGAAACAACCATCTTCAGCTCCACTGTGTTTTATCACCATAGCTTTATTTTTAACTGACTTTAATCACCCAATTATTAAGAGTGACACAGCACTTACACCCTATAATTGCAATCTAATTAATTTCTGATCCCATAAATCATTCTTGTACATCAAGGATATGGTATCTGTGGACTGAATCTCTTATTTGCTCCACAGGGACACTCAGCAGCATCAGTTATGCACAAAATGCAGTAGAGAAGGAGAACAAAGCAGTTCCTGAAGAGGACATAGAGGGACGGTCTTCCTTCCCTCCTGCAAAGCTCAAAACACCTGCAGATGGGCAACAAAGGCCTGATTGCTACTGAGGGCACCCCAAAACACTGCACCTCCCATAGAGATCTGGGGAAAGCAGGAAGATACCTGGGATTGCTGTTTATTGCTATTTATTTCCCCATTTCTCTGCATGTAGAGGATTCAGCAAAGCTGACCAGACTCAGATTTTGGTGACCTGCAGCACTGTGACACATCTCACAGTCAGGTGTGTACCTGGTGCTGATCCTCTTCAGTCTGCACTGGGAAGGGAGCTGGCGTCACACCTTTAGCAAGGCACACTTCCAACAGGTTCCTCAGAAATAATGTCTTCGAGTAACATCTTAGAAATCTTTGAGAAGCATCTTAGAAGTCCTATCAAGTCCTGCTACCAGCAGGACTGTAAAAATACGAACCTGCACATGATTCTGGGAATTCTGTTGTAGGAGACATTGTGAGGACACTCTGGGTGCAGTCTCCTTCCCCACCTCAAAGGCTCTTCTGGACATCTCTGATTATCAGAAGACACTTCTTCCTCTTCCTGACCATGGAAGGGCTGTGTACAAGAGATGTCTTGTCACTTCACATGCAACCAGAAATCTCCTTTAACTTTTATTCAGGTAAAGTGAAAAGAAATATATTTATTTACACACCTAAAAAAATAAAAACAAAGCAACAAACCCAATTGTAATTATCAGTTCTCATGAAAGACATAGCTAGAAGAAATGAAAGAACATATTTGAACAGTCTGGTCATAGGGAGGTTAATTCTGCCTGGTCTCTCTGTCTCTCTCCCCCACAGCATCCCAACTGCACAAACCATCCCGACACATCCTTTGTTAGGGGTGCAGTCTGAGCCTCATCCTTCAGAGAACGTGTTCCTGGTAGATGACACTAGATTTTATAGATCATTTCCTTTTTAGAGCCCTCAGGAGTATCTGGCCAGATTTACTCCTTCCTGTTGAAAGATATTTGTTTCTAATGTCTTCAGAAGGAAAAGACTGATGTGTTTTTAATAACAACAAGAATTGCTCCACTTGTTTGGAGATGCCAGCACAGCCTTGCTAGTGCAGATGTCACATCCTTGACAGTCCTGGACTCAGGGAAGGAAAATTCCCCCTCCTTTCTCTCTGTATGATGTGTATCCATGTTCTGAACCTTATTTTTGTATTCACCTGCACAATACCAAACAGAATATCAACATTTAAATGCAGTGACAAAGGTGACTGACTACAAATACCCTTTTAGGACTGTAGGAGTGGTCAACAATCCCTCCATCAAAACACGGGAAGTGGAAATGAGGAGGGTGTTTTGACTCGGCCTGGCAAAGCAAGCAGATGTTGTGGAGTTCAACAGAAGCTGTATTTTCAACATGAGACATAACTCCAGAAGGACATGGGCTGTGATCTCATCCCTGGAGAAAGGTGATCACCTGAATTTGCAAACAGAGCACAAACAGCGGGTGGGAAACCCTCCTGAGGAGTAAGGTTGAAATACTGCTCTGTGCAACTGCATCCCCACAGCCTCAGCCTGAAATTTTACTGATGTGGGTGCAAGAACATCCATCAGTCACTGCACCACTGTAACACAACTCAGGGCCTCCTGTGTCAGCCCATGGTGGCTGTGCTGCTGCAAACTTGCTCACTCCAGTCACATCCAATGAAATATGATGGTCTCAGTGAAATTTATTTTGCTTCCCTTGACTGGCTGATCAGTGCTCCTAGCAAATCTGACAGCTTCAACCATCATCAATTATAGCTTTCACTATGCAGTGACTCCTGCTGTGCCACACTTTTTATTACAGAGACCTTTGAAATCTACTGTATTTAAAATTGGTAGAACTAAACCAGGAAAGTTCAAAGTAATTCCCCTTTTCAAATCAGTCTCCTACTAAAAATATTGCACTTCAGCAATAGGAACCCAACAAGAGTCTCACCTGATGTGGGAATTCTTCTTCACAAAGCCAGCAGGCTGCCTGTTGCAGAGCTATTCTGGGGAATGCAAGGCCATTATCCACATCATTTTGTTCTTTATAGCTCTGGGTTCACTGCTGAGCAGAGCGAGGCCACCGGAGCAAGTTCATTGTTTCCAAAACACCCAAGCCTGGTGATGTTCATGGAGAATTATTCCCCTGTTCCCTGGGTCCCTCCACAGCAGGTCCTGATGCTGCTCATCACAAGGGCAGAGGTTTTGTGAGGTGACTCAGTATGAACAGGCTGCCAGGCAGGATATCAATGAGAACAGAGTGCTACAGCTCCATCCTGCATTCTAGAGGGAAAGGCCCTGGTAGTGTTCCATCTCCCCACCACGCAGATAATACCCACCAGGTAGGGTCACTTTCCCAGGAAGGAGACCAAAACCTTTGCCATGAGCATTGCATTGAGGTAAGAGAAAATTGAAGGGCTGATTTCACCCAGGACATGCCTGAGGGACTTGGCCATTTCCCAGTTCTCCACACCTCTATTCCCAGAACAACCACTGCAGATAACTGTGATAGCAAGGCCAGTAAATGTGCCAAGGATGAGGCAAACCAGAAGATAGAAAAATCACCCTGAGAGGATTCTATGCTCTCAGGCAGCAGCATGGTAGGATTATCTGCCTTCACAATTGCTATATGGGAAACAAGAGAGCTTCACTCTTGGGAAATAAACATTCCCTTGCTTCAAACAAACAAAAAAAAAAATCAATGAAAACATTAAATTGGAATATGTACGGAGATCAGCATTCTCAGCTGTCAGGCTGAGCTCTATTAGGCTTCAGAAGACCTGAGCTCCATTTCTGGCAAAGCCACTGGTCTCTGAGTGAGAGAAGAACAGGTTGTTTTCCTGCTCTGTGCCTCAATTTCTCATCCTGTGAAATGGGGCCAGTGATACAGATTTCTTATAAGATCTACTGGTGAAAAAACTGATGTAAGAGCTGGTACTCATTATTTTTACCCACCCAAACACAAGCTGTGATGCTTTTTCCAAATATCCTTAGCAATAAAGAAAATACCATCTTGTTCCATGAGTGTTGATATGTATAAAACCATTTCATGACAGGTTTTCTTCAGAGTGATCCAAAGCATTGGGGTCTTTTTGAGGGATGTGATTTTCCTTCCTATTAATTTCCTGTTTAAGGATTCTTCACAGCAGCATTAAGTGTTATGTTTCCCCATATGCAATAATGAGCTATTTCAGTCAGAGGGACCTTTCATTTCTTAGTAGGAGGAGCAAAATAAAAGTCAGCAAGGAGTCTCCATCGGGCAGGACGATGTGAGTCACAGCTCTCAGCAGCTGAGCAAAACTGGCAGCTGCCTCCAACTCGCTGCCTCCCAACAAAAGAAAGGCAGCCCGCAACACCCCTCACACAGGACAAAAAAAGGAGGAGAGGGACACAAAAAATTATTTCACAGGGTCTCATACAGCTCATGAAAGATGCAGGTGAGGAAACTCCTCATGGAAGTGTCTTTTACTGGCATTATCCACAGCTCACACCTAGATCCTGCACCTCCAGGGATACTGACTACTATCATTAAGGATGGTGTTAAATTTTGCACATGGGAACATCTTCCAGACATTGCAAACTCAGTAATTAGGCAAACTCAAATTTTGGGATGCTCAGGGACCCAAACCTGTCTTAAGTTCAAGTTAACACTTTCTGCCATAGGAGTTTACAAGAAAAACACACAGATGCCTCTTCTGCCTGCTGCATGCAGAGCTGAAATCCCTGCATGCCTCCCGGGGTTTCAGCTTGTCCATGAGTCTTCATATAAACTAATCACGGTGCAATATTATTCCACTTGTCAACAGATCGGGAGGAATTGACAGAACCTGGTTTAACTATTTAACTCTGCCAGGGGTAATAAGTTCTCTCATGCATTAAATTAAAAATGACACTTGAAAATAAGTACATTATGGACCAAATACGGCACACAAATGGGGGGCAAAGATTTAAACTGCTTCCTGGTGGAGAATTGACAGTGAAGCAATGAGCATCTCATTATCCAGACTTACTCCGAGCACATCCACCAAGAGGGCCTTTTGCATATAGATACATTTGCTGTGGGCAAATGCCTGCTATCAGCCTGGACAAACACAACTGTTTATTTTCCATTGTAACAGTGTTTGAGCTAAAAAACCTGCCAGGGGCCCTGATGGTGGGCAAACTCTGGACAAGGCTGTCCCTGCTCAACTTGAGCCCCATCATTCTCGCCTTGCAGCCCATTGTCTGCTGGCAAAACTCCCCTTCTGCTACCATCTGACAGCCGGGGGAAACACTGACCTGATAAGACACACTTACTTAGTAGGATAGAATAGGAGAAGCAATAACATTATTAAAGACCATTTTTCCTTGGAAGTGGAGTGATTCCTTCCAGAGAGAAGGAAATTTCTTTACAAGCTTTGGGTTCGATAGTCTTGAGTTATGCCACTTTCTTCCACTGTCTGGGGTGTCTCTTCCTCTTCCAGAAGAGTCCCACATGCAATTTCACACACAGACACACGCCTCTATTCTCTCCTGGTGCTGGAGCATGTTTCCAATCCGTTGTTAGGCCTTTGGGGTGGGTTTTGTGCCTCTCAATTAAAAAAATGTGAGTTGGTCCACTTGATAGTCAATGGGGAGTTACAGGAATTCGAAAAGAAGAATTCACTCAGTCTTTCTGAATGAAATTAATTAGCCAGCCAATAAGTATGTCTCACAAGCTGACTCACTCCAGATTTTTCCAGGTTGCCAAACAGTGGTAGGAAGGAAGACTGCAACAGAAAGAAAGTGCTGACAGCCAAGCCAGCTGGCTCAGGGTTAGTCATCACTTTTGCAGACATCTCAAGTTAGGCCGCAGGAATCCCCCACATAAGTTATGATTTTAAGTGAGAAGACACCTCAAAAGGGAAATGTTGGGTGAAGAACATGTGGAGTGCTCAGCACCATTAGTATAGCTGAAAAGTGGCAGGTAAAAGGAGATGGGATGTGGTGAAGACTCAAGTTTGCCAAATGCTGAGAGCCATGGGCTGGAGTTCCCAACTCCAAGGACCAGCTTGCATAGGGAGGTTGGCAGCTGTGACAGCTGACAGAGGTATTTATATACCTTCCATGGCAGGAAATAGATGTGCTGAATTGCCTGGGCACTGTGGGCAGAGCAAAGCCCTGCAGGCAGGTGTGTGAGACTGGATCCAAACAGCCCCGGCTAAATGTTGGCTCTGTGCTGTGCCCATCTGTTCCAGGAAGAGAAGAAAAACAGCAACAAGTCATTCTTGCAATTGCTGCTGGTTCAGTTCCCATAAGAGTTTCAAATTGTGCATGTCCTTTGAGAAACAGTCACAATTGCTAAAAGGTTGCAAACTGATTACACAAATTCTACTGAAAATCTACCCTCTGGGAGAGGATATTGAAAATTTTTACTGAAAAGGTGTTCTCTGTTAAGTGGTGGAGATATGTAGAATAAAATTGTTATTGATTGGACAGTCTTTCAGTTCAATGAGGAATATAAAAAAATTATCTTAATGAAAGTGATCCTGATTAAAGCACCCATTACACTGAGGCTGCAGGGAGATTCTGGGACATTTCCTTTCACCAAATGCCACTGAAAGTAGGAGAGAGACATATATGAGTGTTTTTGGGGTCAGACCCTGCAGATTATGTCAGGTGTGTGAAGATAGCCATTTCTAGAAGAAATAAAGACATTTATTCACAGCTACAGAAGGATAAGATTTTTTTTTTAAAAAGAGGTGTTTAATCAGGGTCCACAGTCTGGGTTTGGAAGTGTTCCTCCTGAGGCTTCCTGTGAAAAGCAAACATGGTAGAACATGGGAAAGAGGAAAAGCAAAGCAAAGCAAAGTTCTGATCCACGCTTAATGTCAAACCAAGCAAGCCCTGCTTGAGGCTTGTTTTCATCTCATTCCCCAAGTCCTACTACCAGGGCAGTGAATGTTTAAGAGAAAGTGTTGAGTGGTTCCACTCATTTTGCCAAAGCACTCTGAAAAATGGAGTCTTCTCACTCTAGAAACCAAGGGGGACAATCCACTGCCCCTCTCACAGCTGTATCATCACTTTATTTTTGCTAAACTGATTCCCACTCTTCTGGCAGAGCATCCCTGGTGTCTTGTTCCTGCAGGCTGCCACAGAGTCATCCCCTGGGTTGAGCCAGAGGGACCCACTGGCAGCTTGAGGATCTGGTGGGACGTGGCTGTGCAAGAACTCCCTCAGAGGGACCCTCACCTTCTATGGCTAAAGGGAGAAATCAAAATAATCAAAACCAATCTCTTCTCAGCAGCCCCTGTGTGTTGTATCTCAGCTCACTGATGCCACGCCAGGCTCCCTACAACAATGCCTCAGGTGCAAACAAAATTCTCAGAAATCCTTTCCCGGATTACTCAGAGACATTCATATTCATTAGGAGTTATCAGCACGCAAGCAAGGCTCACATTAATTAAATATCTTCGGCATTGGGGAATTGAGGAGTTTGGTCTTGTTTTGTTTAAGTTTGCTTATTTATTAAAAGTATTAACTTATTCTGACCTAACTTTCTCTGAGATTTTTCCTGGTTACAGGAGTACAGGCTTATAAACACCATAGTTGAAAACACATCCACGAAGATGCAGAAAGAGTAAAAGAAAAGATGTAAACAAAAAGTCCAACCTCCATTTTTTAAAGCTTCTCTTAAAGCATCAGATGAGAAAAACATGGGGGAAATTCTTCCCCCTTGACTCTTTCCCAATAAATCTTTGTACCAAGAATGCTAATTAACTTTGCATCTAAATGAATCACTCCCACTACCAAAATAATTTATATAAATATAAATGGATATTCCCATTTCTTTAGAAATCTGTTCACAGTGTTAACACTGTGATGGATGCACTGGACCCCCTTAACCAAAGCAGCAGAAGTTTGACAGTCTCCAGAGGAGGTAAAGGCCTCAGCGTTTGCAGTCATATGTTGTGATTTTTGGGGTGTAGGGCAGAGGGCCAGGAGTTGGACATGACAATCCTAATGGATCCTTTCCAACTCAGCAAGTTCTTTGATTCTATGAGTCACATTTAGGTCAAAAACTCCTCCAGGAAACCCACAAAGGGGCAAAGTGACACAGCGAGCATCGATGCACATGATCTTGGAACACTGATCATGCATTTGACACATGAATAGCAGTGATTTTTCCAAGACTCATTTGTCAGGGAACAAAGAAAGTTTTGGGTACAAGGAGTCTCATACCCTTCCTAGATTATGCAAGTTGACTGTGAGTCAACCATTTTATCCTGTAAATATGAGAGCCTGAGAGAACCTTCTTTGGGACTTCCTTGCCTGGCAGTGTGGCTGTGTGGTGGTGATCCCCTCTTGAGCTGGGACACCCTTCAAAGTTGTTCCTTGAGGCAGGGACATGTCCTTGGATAAGTCCAGTTCAAGCTCTTTCTCAGTTATAACTCAACTGCATGCTGGTGACTTTTGAGCTGGGATGTCTCTCAAGGTTTGAGATTCTTTACCTAAGACTGAGATATCCTTCCTTTGCCAAGGTGAAGAGACCCCTTATTTCCAACAGACCCTCAGAAAGCTGCTGATAGCATGCCAAATCAGTGATAATAAAATCTGTCTAGTTGATTCTTTTAGACATAAACCATGGTCCAAGTTTGAGACTGAGATTGGACCTAAGATCCATCAGGAGTTTAGGAAACAATGGGGGCCCACTGTGAACCTCGTGGCTCGACAGGCAGGTCTAACTTACCCTTTTGTACCTCTGGTCTCTATATAAATCATTCTAAATTGATTCTAGCTCAGTTTTCCTTTGCATGTTTTATCCATGTAGTAAGTAATAGTGTGAACCTTGCTATCGAACTTTGTTAAGTCACGCTTTGATAAATTTATATAAAAAACATTTTGCCAATACCTTTGGTGGTGATTCTTTGAGCAACCCTGAATCACTCATTCGTGACAAACACACCTGGCAGTTAACAGCATTGCAGTCGGGGAAGAGAATCTCCTTACAGATCTGCTGTAAAAAAGTGAATTCCCCCTCTTTAAAGCCATAATTGTCACAAAGGTTCATTGCCTGTTGTTGGTGGTTTTTTTTTTTAAGTCTTGTTCTTCTTTGTTGCTTTACACAGTACCATTACGTAGATGGCCTGCAGGGTCCCATTTCAGTAATAATCCTGCAGTGGCTGCACCTTGGCACTGATTTATGCTTGCATTTTTATAAGAAAGAAAACCTTTCTATCTCAACAGTTTCCTTGCTTACTGAAGGGCAGAAAAAACAGCTAAATTATTTCAAAAGCATGAAGCAATTTGTAACAGGTGGTATTTTACTGATATGAAACAACTGCTCTAATGGGGAATAAATTGCTAAAATATTAACTATTGTGCAACTTTCCATCACAAAGGAACCACTGCAGAAATCTTTTCTGCAGAAAAAGGCTCAAGCCCTCCTCATCAGTGAGGTCACACCTCTGTCATTATAATCCCTCACCCGATGCAGCCTGAGCTCCTGGAAGGGCTGAGGATTTGAGACAAGGGCTGAGACTTAAAGGTGACAAAATGATATAGAAAAAGCCTCCGAATGCTGAGGAGGACACGTCCATAGCAGATGAAGGGAGATGAGCGGGAAAGAATAAACATGGCTCAGTCCCAAAAGAAATAGCAGAAGATTTTAACCATGGAAAATCACTCCTTTTTCCTTACTCTATTTTCACTCATACCTATTTCTGCTGCTCCTATACTAACATCACATGACACTTTCCTCTAAGCCACAAGAGTTACAGATGTTTTATACATATATTCATAATGAGGTGGAATTTTTATTAAACTTGTCTGTGGAAGCTATTGTGGAGCCTGAATTTTATTTACTACAATATAATAAATTCCCAAAGCAGTGGTGACACCATGGTAACAATATTGCTAATGTAATTATTCCTGCCTCTAAAATAGAGTCAAGTCTTTGTCACATGTAGAACTGCTATACAATAATTGAATACAGTTAGGTTTCCTTTCTTCCAAGCAGGAGGTGAGGAACTGAAAATACACTTCTCCATGGTAATTTGAATCAGTAATTATTTGCAGAAATCAATGGGAGGAATTATCCATTCACACACATATTCTTCTATTTGGTTGTTTTCCCTGACATAACTAACACAGAATGGAGAGGTTTTGAATGAGACATCCTAGCAGTTCAGGAGTGGCATGGCTTGTTCAGGTGTGTGCACACACTTAGGGAACTGTAGCTTCTGTGAATACAAATTTTCACGGCACAAATCAAATAAAACCTTTTTTAAAGTGTACATGTTAACATTGTGTGGCAAATTTCTGGACCATAACAAGGCAGAAGGACAATCTTATTCATGTACTACAATGAAGTGTAATTCCTTAGCTACACTGCCAAGATTAACCTTCACACAGAAATAATAAAATTCTATATAAAATTCTTATCAGTACTGGGAGAAATGCGTGGATGAGGTAGATCTATGAAATATCACCAAAAAATTTTATCTCTAAAATAACAAATACCAATACAATATTTAGAAGTAAGTGGTGATTTTTTTCCTGGCCTCATCAGTATAACACATATCTCTGCTCCTGTGATATAAAGGAGGCATGAAAAAATGGGCACACAAGCCCCTCAAGATATATAATCTTTATAGGCATGCATTTACATATGCAGCTACTAAATAAAGACTGGAGCTACTGTGCTGGGATATACATTGATGTGGCTCAGTTGAAACTGATTAAACTCCACTACAATCTGCACCAGAAGATACACCTCTCTCATGCATTTTGCTAATGAGAAGAGAGAAGTCTTTCTGAAATTACCCATGGTAAAATTCAGTTTCCTCATTTAGTTTCTCCTATACAGGCAGAAGTTATTTGATGGAGTGGAATGGAAAATCTGATGGAAAAGGGGCTGCCTGTGGATTTCATAATGTTCTGTGCATATTCACTGAACTTAGACTTTGGCCTTGGAAATAGTAGGAAAACAAGAATATGTTAAGGACTGTGATTAGAGGAAAAGAATGCACTGTACTGCATGTGGCAGCATCTTAGTCCCTTGAGTGTGGCAAGGAATTGGGTGCAAAGGAATTGGGTGCATTTTTTGGGCAGGTGTATTCAGTGATCACCTTTGTCCACCTCCGTCGTGAAAACTACTGAGTATTTGGCAAACCCATGGAAAAACAGACTGGAAACACCTGAAGGGAGGCAATAAAGAGACCTCTATAAAAGGAGACTATTTTTTCCAAATGCCCGCTGCAGTCAACAGCATTACTTGCAAGCTTAATATTAAACATGCGCTGAAGTGCTTTGCTGGACAGGGGCCAGATGGCTCAATGCTTTACAAAACTGAGATCTAACCAAAGCTTCACCGGGGCCTGGCTGTCCCTCAGCATGGTGCTCTTGGCCTTATCTCACAGTGGGTCTCTAGGAACCAAATACAGACCTGCTTCTCATTTATGTTGGTTCAGAAACGACCCAAACTCTTTGCTGTTGTGATCATGGATCCTCTAGAAATTCATACAACAAATAGATGTAAGTAATGTGTTTGTTAAGAGAGTATTAATGTGGAGCTACTTCAGCTTCTAATTCAGTTGTCAGACATTGCAGAGGCTGCATTGCAGCTGCAGTGGTGGAGCACTGCAGCTTCCTCTGCAATGTGTTTGCCGGGTTGGGATCCTATTTCAAAAGGAGGAGGCAATTGGAGCAAAAAGCTCCCTACAGGTAGACAATGCAAATGGTGAGCACAGAAGTTCTTCCGGGCCTGCCAGCAGAAATCTCCATCTTTGAATCCAGATTAGCACTGTTTCTTGAGCCTAGCAGGTCTCTATTTCTCACAAGAACTGAGCACATCCCCATTTTTGCTTTTTGAAACACATCATGTAATGTCCATCATCCTGTCTTTCACTTCATGGCCAGCCTGGACTGTAGGAGGCTTCCAGTAAATGTGTGTGCCAGAGAAAACCCATGTCTTTCATGAAATGGCCCCAAAGACGGAGTCAAAGCAATGTCTGCTCCATCCTCCTACAGAGTCATCAAAGAATGCCAGTCTCTGGGGCAGAGAGCAGCACTCAAGGCCAACAAGGAGCAAGAAACACTCAGCAGCAGGACATTGGCCTGGGGCTGACAAGTCAGGGGTACTCCTGAGTTTTGTTTCATGTGAAACATGTAAAAGGTGCTGAGCACTGACAATCATGCCAGAACTTTCCTTTTTCAGACAGATATGCTAATTGCCAAGATGAGTTTTTGTTAACACTCTTCAAGCCTTTGTTTTTCAGTGTGCATGCAAATAGAGACACTGGATTACTTTCATTCAGATCACAGCTGATGAACTGCAGCAAGGCTGCAGTCGAGGTGATATTGAGTATGATTTCCTGTACCCAGCCCAAAGATAAAATTTCAGGAGTTCAAGTGCAGGTGAAGGGAAATGAGTCCCTTACGCAACACTTCGTACCGAGAAAAAAGAAGGGTTAAATAAAGGCTTTTTTTCAGCTGAAATTTAAAAAGAATGTTATTGTTTCTTACCTTAAAACCCTGTCCTTTTATTTCCAACCCTATTGGTGGGGTGATTCAGACAAGGACTGTCTGATGACAAAGATAAGCATAGATGTGATGACTGGTCTATAGGGTGATATATACTTTATTGTCAGGCTGGGTGCTGTGTGAAGTCAATAAACCTCATAGCTATTGATCATGCTGGAAAAGGAAATTAATGCAGACACATCCTGCTTTTGCAATATGATAGGTATGTCTGCACATCATCACCTGACAGCCGCGAGCTGTTTGTTCTTGTCTCAGTTGGATGGAAGGCAGCTATCCAAAATCTCAATAAATAATAAAAATCAGTGATGACCTTTGTGAAATTACAGAGTCATAATCAAAATGTTCAGAGAGGCAGCTGGGAAGTGACTTACAGGATCTTTTTTGTTCAACATGGCATATTAATTGGAGTTGAAATAAGCACAACTAGAAGGGCTCCAGCCCTAGCTGTCCATCTGAGCTCTGCTTCAAAATACCAACAGAGCACCCTAAGTTCATCAATTCATATTCATCCTGGTCATAATTATAAATCATAGCAGTATCCCACTCCTACAAAGTCTCACACAGATCAGTGGTTTTATTCACAAGCAGATTTATAGATATCAAAGTCAGCTGGGGGCATAAAGTTGGTGAGTCTCTTCCTTTACTTTCCACAGGGTCCTTTTATTAAAAATATTACAGATATTATAATAAAGTTCCCTGCTGTTTTCACACTTTGGTACACTCCTCCAGTAATCCATCACTAGCTATGTCAGGAAAAAACCAGAAAATTTAATCAGGTGGAACTAGTTTGTTTTTCAAAGGAAGAAATTTTCCCTGAACTACAGTGCAATATGAATTTTCTAGCCCTAGCAGGCCGACTGAATGCTATTTGAGTCACAGTGAGAAATGGAGTTGTATGGTTGGATGAAAACAGTAAAAACAATCAAGTGCCTTGCTGAGCATGTGGTGCTGCTACTCTGCTGGCTCCAACTCTCCAGGAATTACTGTCAGTTTTGCTGCCTCAAATGAAGGAAGACACTTTGGAAAACTACTGAGCAGAAAAGTCGCAACTCTGCATAGAATTCTGAACTTCTTTGGTAGGTAATTTAGGCCAAAAAAATTCTTCTTCCAGTCTTTTGGTCTACTAGCTTGCAGTTTCTGGCTGGTATCACACAATCTGCATGGAATCAGCATATACACACCCAGACCAAACCAAAAACATCACATGGTTGTACCAGGGCTTGGTGTTTCTCTTGATGATGCTTACAGCAGTGGAGATGGGATTAGTAAAGCCAGCAGTGAGAAAGGACACAGTTACTGCTCTTTGCAATCTCCCTGCTGCCACAAGGCAGGAATCATGATCCCTTTTATCTGCTTTCACAGCCCTGACAAGTCTCAGGCCTGCAGTGGTTCTCTGCAGATGTGTACTTGTCCCACAGCCTGTCCTGCCCTTGGGTGATTGGGCACTTGTCAGAGATAGGAAATACAAGCCATCAGGATCTGCCTTTCTTGGAGCAGGAAACCTGCTTCCCAGTGCTGCCTGTGGCTTCATGAAGTGCTGCAGACAGGGGAGTTGGGCTGGAGTCATCATGTGCCGATAATTCTCATTTATAGCCTTTGTAGCAAGCTTTAATCTTTTCTAAACAGCTCTCTATGGCTCCAAAGGGACACATCTGAATAGCCCAAATAGGTTGTCATCATTTCACTAATGGGGGTTTATTGCCTGACTTATGGACAGACCTAATTCCACTTCTCATCACTGCCCTCCAGAAAGTGGAGGGATGCTTCATCTTTCCCCCTGCCCATGTCCCTCTGCCAAGAGGCATCATTATGCTGACCTTAGGAAGGACTTCAGATGAGGAACTCATCCTTTCCACAGTTTAACTAAGCAGAGCACTTTGACCTTCAAAACTTTTAGTAGAGATGGGTGGGAGGAGAATTAAAATCTGTCCACGACCAGATCCATGCAGTATTTCTATTACTTGCTTCAGTACCACTCCAGAAACATAAGAAAGCCATCTGCAATGTGATGTCCAGCCCCTCATTAGGAGCAGACATGCAATGCCAGGAGGCACAATTAGAGGATAAAGCTCTTTTTAAAAGCACACTGAGTGGCTGCTGTACAGAGACTAAACAGACAGAGAGCGGACTGGGCTCTTGAGCAAGTCTCCCTTGAACACGGGCTCCCTATTCCCTGCAGGTCACCAACAGCTGGAAATCTTTCACTGGCATCACATCTAGCTACTGTTGTGTCTGTGGCTATTTTCTGTATTTTTTAAGGGCCTTCCACAGGAAGAGACACCAACACTTTCTGGCATTAGGGAACAGAAATATTTTCAAGCTCCAGCTGCCAAAACCTCCCCTCAGGGCTCCAGGAGAGCACATCTGCTGCCAGATGACTTAGGGCTGTGGCTATTACTGGACCAATGAAGACACCCCTTTGCCTCAGACCTCTTTGTTCCTACCTCTCCAACTACTGCAAAAGAGGGTTTATCCCATTTCTCTGTAGATACTTTGAGGAAGGTGTTGGAAGGTTGAGGATCAGGGTTCTGGTTTCTATTGGCAAAGATATAGATGAGACAGGATGCTCTGCCTGGAAGGGTTAAAAACCAAAAAAATGCCCTATTTTTAAGGCTGTCAGTGCTGAACTGAGGGGGAATCATGCTGCTTTGGTGTTGAATTATGCTAAAACCAGTGTGACTCATCAATCCCAAAGCTTAACATCCTGATAGTGAGGCAAAGATGTGGCAGATATGGTAAAGTTTCCTTACCTGAAAATGCTGAGCTGACACAGCTGTCCTGGAGACATATGACTGATAGTCAAACACTTTAGACTATAAAAGTCCAGTCCTACCTTCAAACAGCAGATTCTCCTTCTTGGAGCGTGTGTGGAGATTCTCCATTGGGTGGGGACACCTCAAGGTTACTGCTTGAGGCTGAGTAAAAGAGATTTGCCCACAGTCGTTGGTTTGGGTGAGAAGCATCAATCTCTACTTAATAATTGGGGTTTTTTGCTAGCTTTAGTACACTTGCTTTGATACATACACTATATCATACCAGTAGTTTTAGCTTCTATACTGAGTAGCAAATAATCCTGATTAAGATATTTTTAACTGAGCATTTATCATAATAAATCATTCATTTTTCTATAAAAATCTCTCTGGTTTGCCATCCTTAATCATGAGGGACAAAGTTGTACAAAACTTTGATCACACCTCTTTAATCTGTTAGATTTAAACCGTTGACAAAGTCTGGGACTAAGGTTAGATCCAGGCACACCCAGAGAGAGTTCCAGGAGGCATCTAGAAAGCAAGGGGGGACCTTTCCACACCTCATGATTCAACAGGAGGGCTTCCCTCATAAACTTTGAAGCTCCCACTCCACCCACAACTGGATAGGCACAGCAAAACCCAGCTTAGTCCCTAAAATGTATTTTTGATTGCTCTTTACTTTAGAGGATGTGATTAATCCCTCAAGCAAAAGCTGGAACTACATTGCCTTTCTAGTCCAGAAAAGAGAAAAGGTGGGGACACTGCAAACATTTGTAAATGGAAAGGCTGTGGGTGTTTGTCACTGTTTCAATGGCAGCACACTTCTCAGCAGGCACTAACTGACCCCGTTTTTCAGCATCATGTGACAGACTAAATTACCCTGAAAAGAGTGCCCTGGCCTCACACCTTCTGGTGGAAGAGAAGTCCTACATCAAGCCCACATCCTGGCCTGAGTTCACCAGGGGCTCTTACAAAAGCACAAACACATTAATGTTAAACAATGCTAATGCACATATGTTAACCCAGCAGCAGGGAACAGCTCTTGGAAAGTGAATCCAGAGCACAAGCTGTAATTACCAAGTCTTGCCTACTCCTCTGATTATCCCAGCTCAAGCCATTCTCTAGGTTTCCACCTGTAATTTTCCCCCAGGTTTGCCAGCTCTGTCTTTTGCAGCAAAAATGTGATAGGCTTCTACCCTGTGGTAGAGGCAGAGGAGTTGGCTTGGGGAAGCTGCAGTTTCCCTGCATCCACCCTTACAAGCTGAAATTGGTTTTGCTCCCAGTTCCACAACCCTGTAGTTTTAGTTCACTGATGTCATGTTTTTCTACTCTCTGTGTTGTGGAGTGCTGTGTTCAATTGATGGAAAAGTGCATCTATTTTGTTTAATACCCCATCCACATAACACATGTATCAGTAAAGAATGCCATTTCACCATAAAATCTATGTCTTTCATTACGTGCTCTGTATGATCTATGTATTCTATCATGAAATGTTGCCCTCTCTTTGCTACTTTATGTTACATTTCTCAGGAGGTTATCTTGACTTTCATGTGGCTTCTATACTAGATTTTTTTTATGTCCACATAACCTTTTAAGATATACATGGGTTTTGTTACAGGTACAAAAAGAGTTAGGTTCACATATTGCAGCTTTTATTAGTGCTCACAGAGAGGTCTCATTACCCTGAAAAAAAACAATAATACCTGCTTTAAGGCAAGACTTTATCTTTTCAATGGCCATAGAGGTTCCTATTGTCTGCAGAGTAATTTTTTTTCCTTTTGGTACTAAAACAGGAAATGTGCAGTGAAAAAATGGCCTGTTCTTTATTGACTTCACACATCCTTTTTCAAATCATTTCAAGGGAGGTAAACCATTGCAAAGGCAGACTTCACATCGATAGTGGGAGCAGCATGTCAGACAGACAGCAGTCCTGAGACTTTGCTTCTGAAAAATCAATTCTGGTCCATTGGAGTCAAGAGCCTACAAAGGCATAAATGAGGGAAGCAACTGACCTATTTTCTTAGCACAACTTTTCTAACATGACTAATTAATTGGCTCATGGACACCCTTTGAAATCACAGTCCTTTGTTTTCCTTCACCTTGTCCCAGTTTCAGACTGTTACACTGCCACCACCAAAGTCACAGCAGCTAAAATGGGAGCAAGGAAGTGCTGAACAGTTGATGCCAACTCCACCACACAGGCTTGGATCTGATGGCCAAGGAGGGACACAATTTCCTTGGCACTGTATAAAGGTGTGACCAAACCTGATTTCCTCAGCAGGCTGCTCTGTGCATTGAGTAGCTCCATGCACTGGCTACTGAAAGGTGATTCCCACAGATAACTTGTGTGATTGTGGACAGACCCTTTTTACAAAGAGCTCATGAGACACCTTTCTGTCTCTCATGACTTCATGTGATTTCATGGAGCAAAAGTATTCTGGCCAGAGTGGGATTGCAATGTGGGAAGCTGGCAAGGTGTTTGAAACCATGATGTGTACACACTGTGCATGTTATTTCCATCCTGGTAGTTAGAGTTTTTCTTCTTATCTGAGATGAGAGCCCCACCATGATCTTAAATCAGACACTTTGCTCACTTTGTAGATACCAGAAAGAGGAATGCATCCAGGGGGCAATCCAGGCGTAATGGAAGGTTAATTTCCTCCTGGAACTGTCTCAGCAGGGAGCAGACCTCAGTGGCATTTAGTAAATGTCATTATTCAAGTGAAATTATTCCAATCCACTTTCCTCAAAGTCAAACATGGAACACAGGGTAGAAATAATGACCCAGAACAGAAGTTTTCGGTCTATATCTTGCCAGCAGAGGGTGGAATCCGTGTTATCTAACGCAGGCATCTACATTGTACCTGTATTTTAGGTACCAGTTAGGCTGTTCTTCTAATTTAAGTGTCCATATGCAGTTGATGAAGGGAAACCAAGACCTCTGGAATCATAAAAAAAAAGTTTGGCTCTTTGATCTCTGTCTCTCCACTTTCCTAGGATTCCTAGCTCATGCAGGTTTTCTCTTAGGGCAATATGATCAGGCTCAGAGTGATCTGAGCTCTGTTGTGCAATGCCTAATGACTGAAGCCAGATTCAAGAGGTAGGCAAAACACGTTTGATTCTCACCTGTCCAAAACATTTATCCTGTGACTTTAAGCAAGCCTTTTTTATCCCTTCTGCATCCCAGTCCCCTGCTATAGTAGAAATTATATTTCTCAAACTCAGAGGATTGTTTTTGGGTAGAAGAAGCAATATTTGAGAGATGTTCAAGCATCATCCTGAGAAGATCCACAAAGGTTATATGGGAAGTTCCCTATTTCCAGTGCAAGGGAATTGTGGATTTAATTTTTAGCTGAGGCATAAATATGCTGAATTTCATACTCTGAATGAAGAAGATGTGAAGAATTCAAAACTGCTATCCTGCACATTGAGAGCACATTTTTTAAAAAGATAGTGAGAGTGCATATGTGAAAAGGGGCAGAGTTTGGATTAACCAAGTTATCCTCATTTTGCCATTTATTAACTCCTAGGCTTGGGGTTAAGCTTGCCTGCCCTGGCAAGTGGAAGAGCTTTGCCAGGAATGTTAATAAGGAACACCATTTATTTTTCTCTTTATTTGCATGCAACTTCTACCGATATTAATTGGACTCAACGAAACCAATATAGGGAGGGAATGAGGAAGTGAAAGATGAAGGGGAAAGGGCAAGGACAAGAGAAGAAGAAAGAGAGGGGAAGGAATTCTGGTATTCAAATATTAACTTCCAGTCATGGAATTTAAAAACTGAACTGAATTCCCAGTGCCCTTGGCACAAACAGAGCCTGGCACCCCTGATCTTCCCTTGCCTTTCACCTGGTAGTCTCCCTGCACAACCATGGAAGCATTCTTATTCTCCCAAGATGTTTCATGTTCATTTCATAGGAATCACCTACTAGAGAAGATGGAGAAATAGAACAAAGCCCTTAGGATTAAGAACAGGATTCACATCTCCAGGATAATGCTTCCCCCAAGAAAGAGTTCAGCCCTTAAAAACATTCATAACCAAAATACTGCCAGCAGTTGAAAGTTCATATTGCTGAAAATGCCTTTTGTACGAAATTCCTATCATGTATTTACAAAACCTCTGCCCCTGCTAGATAATAACAGATTACAAATTACAAATGAATGCAGCTGTATTTCATTATTAATTGTTACATGTTCCCAAGCTGTTCAGTCTCATGGTCTGCTGATCATGCCTGACCCACAAATGGAACTCTGCAGCACAATAAAATTTCACACACTCTCGGTGTCCTTTCTAATTAGTGGATGAGTCATGCCCTGTATCTGCAGAGCGGAACTGCACTTCCTTTTCTAAGAGCATCTATAGATCGTTGTGCAGATGTCAATTCAGGCTGCATTGCACAACACAATTTCAGGGAGGATCAGCAGATTGGGAGCTAAGGTTTATGCCAAAGCTGCCAACACCTCCACAAGTTTGGGGTTGGAGTTGAATCCTTCAAAATCTGCTTTGGGGTTTGATTTTATTTTGTTATATTTGGTATTCTTGGGAGGCTTGGGTGAGACTGAGCACCAGCTGACTCTGTGCTTGTCCTTTTGCTTGTGTGTGACAGTGAAGCATCCTTGAGCTGGAAGGCAGTGCAGGAAGCTGTTTCTGGGGGTGCTGTGCAGACATCACCACAAAATGGGTTGTGATGTACAAATGCTACTCCAGCCAAAGCGCTCTCTTCTGACAGCCAAGCTCGCTCTGTGACTCAAAGGCTCACTGCCAAACAGTTCCACTGATCAGAAAAAAGAATAGGCTAGTTTAAATGAGGTCATTAAGTCACTTGGCCAAATTCCTACCCCAGGCATTTTTCCTATATGTCTCCTCCAATTCCACAGCACAATTGTTAATTGAAAGCTGGATTTGCCTGAGAGTAATGCAAATCTCACTATGCCAAGCTCTCTGAACCACCAGGGAACTTGTAAATCTGAAATGCCGATGGAAGCCAAAGTGACCCTGTTCCCATACCCTGGGGAATTGACCTAATGCTCATGGCATAGACTTATCTCCCTGGACAACAGAATGCATAGGAAGTCAGGGATCTCCCATTGAATTACTCCAGCAAAAACCAAACTGTCTGCTGTAGCAAAACCTTGCAGCTGGATTTCACCTGATAACTGGTGAGAAGGGCTGATGTGTATCTGACCAGCTGGCTGTCCTTCCTTCCTCTGCAGCTGCTGAATCGCCCTCTCAGCCCACCCATGGCTTGGAGGAGAGAGGCAAGGGCACAGCAGAAAGGGAAAATAGCCCCAGGTGATTCATTTACTCCAGCTTTATCTGAATTACTGGATAACAGAAGCTAAATTTTCCAAGTTTTCACAGGAAAGGGACAGTTCTTGAGAGTAACATCAGCTGAACACAAACACCACCACTCCACTGGGTAACTGAATTTTGCTGCTGGCCACTCCCCAAACCCCAAGCTCTGGGAGAGCTCATGGACCACCTTCTTCTGGGCAGACGTCTAGGACCACCTAGCAGCTTCATTTTTTTGGCCAAATGGATCACCTGCCCATTGCAAAACCTTCATGCAGCTTGGAAGAGCTCAGCTGTTTTTACATGAAGTTACTTGACTCTGTTATCCCCAGGTCACCCCATGGACATAATTATTCCAGAAATACACACATTGGCATACTGAGGGTATGCAAAGAGAGATGGAAATTAGGCTGTCTAGGATTTTAATGGTACTAGCATAAATTAAAATGTTATTTTTCTATCAGTCCTTTTCTCCTGCATTATTTTTTCTATTAGATCTCTTCTAAAATTACATCTTAATTTAGTTGTGTTTCTCTCAGTTCAGTAAATTTCCCTGGTGGAATTACTATTCTCATTATTATCAGCAAGTGGAGGCTGAAAGAATGAGAATGAAAGGAAAATACAGACAATGCATGCATGAGACTGAGGTGAGCACTCACGCAAGGTTACCAAGTACTGTCCTCACAATGATGGGCCACAAATAGAATCACAGGGTGGTTTGGGTTGGAAGAGACCTTAAATATCATGTAGTTCCAATCCCCCTGCCATGGGCAGGGACACCTTCCACTAGACCAGGTTTCTCAAGGCCCCATCGAGCCTGGCCTTGAACACAAAGACAGCACAAACCTCAGAGTATCCTGTAGCCTGTGCAGTCTCTGTGGGTGTTGGCTGGACAGGTGGGACAGCAAGGTATGGGGATCTTGCTGTGGAAGGATAAAATCTGGGGTCTCCACTCATCTGACTCGCTGTCTATCCTTGCTCTTCTCATCTCAGAAGTTCCTGAGACTGGCCTGATTCATATAAATATAAATATAAATAAATGCCTTAGAAAGTCATCTCTGCATGACTTGAGTTACATACAAGGAGTGACCCACACCTGCTAGTGAGAGATTCCAATGGGGATTTTCTTAACGTCATCAGGGAAAAAAAAAGGAAAATCCACAAGTGTTTTCACACGACATGGACTAAAATTCTTTACCAAGACACCCACATAGAATGACTAACCACTTTCTCAGTCTTACACAACTACAATTTCCTTGGTACTATCACAGGGAAACAGCTAGTTCCCATAATGAAGAGAGACAGACAGTGCAAAACTAGAGTTAATTACACTATGGTAGATCTAGGGCTGCAGTGACTCAGGTCTGCTAAATTTAAATAGGCAGTTCTCAAAATATATGCCTGGAAGAAATCATCTCTTGATGCTTCTGACAGGTAGAAAAAACCCAACCAAACACTGCTGTCCTAACACCCCGCTCATAAACTGGGGGCAGCAGGTCACCAGGTTCAGCACAGAGGAGCTCTGGAGGATGGATAATCCCCCCAACTAATACCAATACTAATGTTTTAATATCCCAATAATTCCACAAAGATTGAGGAAATGTGCAGAATTTGGTACAAATTTGGGAGATTCTTTCATAAATACCTTCATAAAATAAATTGGAATTCACTCCCCAGTGCCACAGGACAGAGCCAGTAGCCACAGCCGCCTTCTGATAAGTGGTAGCAGTTAATGAGGCAAGTCCATTAATAAGTCCATTATTTCTCACTTTAAGATTTTTGTCCAGCATCAAAGGGATGAAAAAATAGCTCAGGTACTTCTCTCTGCCCTAAAGGACCTTCTCCTCTCAGTCCTGGTTGAAGGAGTGATTTTGTGTAGGGAAGGCTTGCATGGAGCCACTGCTGCAGTTGCAAATCAATCAGACTCCTATCTAAAGGCTAAAGGGGGTTGAAATTAATTTCCCTTTTTGAGAAGAGGTTGACACAAGTCCCTCATTTTTCTAATGAAATAATAACTCTGCCACATCCTGCCAGGAGCTGTGAGGCATAATAGGCAGTTTAAGGTACTTAGTTATTCTGGCAGCCAGCACCATCTGCATGCGAGAAATTAGCACCACATGGACCCCTCCAGAAACAGAAAGAGGAGCCTCATTTCACAGAAGCAGAGACCTACGGGACAATAGAGGCTGAAGGACCTCATGAAGTCCCTGAGTCCCCTGTACAACGTGGGGTAGCTCCCTAATCAGATCATGCTGCTCAGGGCTGTGGCCAGTGAGTTTTGAAAGCCTCCAAGAACTTTCTCCCATCCACCATGAGATCACTGCACCTCTGACGAGGGTCTGGCTTCAGCTTCCATATCAGCTCCTCCAAGTGTCAGAAAGCTGCTGTTACACCCTTGCTTTTCTCCTCAAAGTTAACCAAGACCAGTTCCCTTTGCCTCTCTATATCCTCACCACCCTAGTGTCCTTCTATTTGGCCCTCTCCAGCTTAGTAATAAATGCATTCCTTGGTGTAGAAATACGAGGTTCCTAGACCCAGCCCAGACATCACATTTCACAGCTGCCATACAATTGTGTGCTTGAGCTTCTGAGTGTATTAGCTATATGTGTGTCTATTTTAATCTTCTTAAGGCATGTAATTTGGACACCTGGCTTTACAGATGGTCAGACAGTAAAAATATAAAAATATTCTTGGTACATCTGTTCAAACATTTGCAAAATGGCATCTCCTTAAAACTTATAGTTTATGCAGTTAATTGCTAATATCCCAAAGGTATAATAATTTCCAAAGGCTCCACAGAGTCAGGGGTGCTGCTTTCTTTTTGCTGCACTTCTCTGCAGGAGAAAACTAAGTTGTCTCAAAGAGATCAGCCCAGGGAGTTTGCAAACTGGGCTACACAAAGTGCAGGAGAAGACACAGAAGAGGGAAATGGAATATGTTGTTCCCAGAAATTGTCAGACTCAAATCTGTGAGTCTTATTTCTGAAGTCGCAGAAATAAGACTCACAGACACTCCCCTATAGGCCTCCCCTTTTCCTTTTGCCCATCTACAAGGGTTAATTGGGTCATCTGGAATGACACTCACAGAAGGCCCCTGAAGTCTTCAGCTTTTGCAAGAATTGTGAAAGGAAGCAGCCAATTTCTTACTTAATTCATTTTCATTCTCTCCCCTACGTATATTTCTGCTGTGGATTCCTTCCCAGTACTGTGTTTGTGCAAGGGCCAATGCTGAACACCATAATGCTACCCTAAAATCCTGTATTTTGAAGTTAATGGGGAAAACACGTTCCTGGATTAATTTTATACACATAAATAAAGGCAATGTTGCTGACCTTCAAAATGATACTTTTCTATTGGCACAGCAGACTGTGAGGCTGAAAGGGGTTTCAGAATTCAGCAGGAAAGTATTAGCACCAAAAGCCATCAAGTGGATGTTTGGCACTGCTTGTAGGAACACAGGACAGAGGGACCCCTTGACCCATGACCTGAAGACGGAGGTTGCTCTGATGGGCAATGGTGCCACATAATCTCATTCAAAGGTTTGAAATTGTTCTCTCTCTTCCTTTGTTAGTTCTGTATTCGGCAACCAACTTAGGTGAAGGAAAGAAGAGTGCAGAAGCCAGAGCCCCACACAGGATCACCGTGTATCAATAGCAGGACCATGCAGCTCTCCCCAGTGCCTGTCTATAGGCAGTGAGTTGTCCCTTGACATATTCAAGGAGCCTGCTATTCATAGCACAGTAGTCCCTCCATCCCCTCTTCACATAATCTCTCCATCCCCTGAGGAAGCCTGACATAGTTAATCTGAATATGTGCGTTTCCATACAGGGGACCGTTCAAACGCAGACGGCTGCTCAGATGTGTATGGTCTGCTGGTGTTTCAAGTGCATGAGTTAATAATTTTCCTGCATCTCCTGTCATTCATTCTCCTTTTACACAGGTCCCACCCACTGTAGTTGCTGCTGCCCCTCCATGGTGAACTGCCCTGTCTCCTTGTACCAGGAGCCCAGCAGTAATTAGAAAATCAGCTTTAAACAGTGGCAGCTCTTAAAAACAAGTGTCAGGCTGAGAGAGACCTGCTCAGCCTGGTGTATTTTAATAACCCTCTCTCCTACCCGTGGCACCTGCTATTGAATTTCAACCAGTTTAATGGGAAGGCAAACCAGAGGCAGAATGAGTAGGGACCAGAGAAACAAATCTGTTTAATATATAAAATAAAGCTTTTGATATTGTGATGCCAAACGGATTATCCAGGAGAATGTGCTGAAAGGAAACAAGCGTCTCCCCATTCAATATTTATATATCCCTAGATAACAGCCTTCATTGAGATGCATTTGTCAGAGTTACAGTACTGAGCATCCTTTTATGGTTAGTGTCTCAATTTTATGCCTAACAATAAATGGCAGCAATGCTTTCTATTAGAAATAGAACAACAGCTGGATTTGGCATGAAGTTCAAAACCTGATTCCAAAAATGGCAGCAATTTATGAAACTCTGACAAAAATACATAAATGCAATAAGAAAATATTGATTCTTCTGACTTCCGCTTCACAGATTTGACACGTGCACTTATGGCCCAATATAAATGAATAATAACAACAGTAAGAATGATTCATTTCCTTAAGTCCTTTCAGACTTCACCTTTGAAACTCTGCCTGGCGTTTTCTTACCTCCATTACTGTTCAAATTCCCTCACATTAATCTTTTTTTAATACTGTTGGTTATGTTGCAACATCTCCAGAGGTTGCAGCAGCTTAAGGATTCATTGTAAAAAATGGGACCTATTTGTTCAGTTGCCGACAGACACAATCCCAAACTGAAGAGTTAATGACCTCATAACAGGTGAGACAGAAGTAGTCAAACATATACAGCATGAGAACATCTCCTCTTGTCTGTTGTATTCTGCTTTAATCCCTCATTTCTCTCTTTTATTCATCATTCCATGGATGGATGGGATGTCTCCCCACTGTCTGTGTACAAGATGTGTATCAGCTCAGTTCAGACCTTATCTTAAAGCAGAGCTCTTTGGGAAGCTCCTCATTGCCAGCTCACCAGTGGGAGATTTCACCCTGACAGAAGTGTCGTCGCTGGGGTCTTAAATTTGGACTGACCCTGAGCATCCACCCAGGCACAGCTCATGAGGGCTGGCATCGACCTCGGCATCGCAACTTCACCTGGACAAGAATCTGTTTGCTCCACAAATAAGATGTGAGATAATATTGACCAGAGCTGCTGATAAGAATCTTTGCTTCTTGTACCAACAATTTGCTTTGAATTAAAATTTTGGAGTTACAGGAATTTGCATTATTTTTCCAGTGAGTTTTAGAACACTTTACCCTGAGAGAGAACTTCTGATCACTTAAAGAAAGAAGAGTTTCCACAGTTCTCCAGATCAAAGGAGGAAGCTCAGTGAAGTGAGTGTATGCACAGAAGCCAGATCCAGGAGATACAGTTTAAAGTCCTTGTCTTCTTATTTATGTTTGTTTTTTTTTTTTTTAATCCTCAAAATTCTTGGCCTCTTTGATGTTTTTCTAAGGGCATGCTGTTACAGCATGAGAGTTCAGATTCTTGGTCTGGAAATCAAAAGAACTTCAGAAAAACTGGGTTTGCCATGACTTGTGTTGAGTTGGAGACTGCACAACAACAAAACACATTGGATGTTGTTGATCAGTGCTGAAACTGGGGAAGTCCATAGACATTCCCAGGGGAATTAATTAAAAAGAGGCCAAGGAGCCCTTTTCCAACCACAGTTAAAGAGTTTAGAATAAAGTCTTGTCTTTTTTAACCAGAAATTATACTCTTAAAACTTGCATATTATTAAAAACTCTTTCAAATACTGGAAAATTGGCATAAAAGAGCGTGTAAATTAAATGCCTAAGAGAAGAAAAGATTTTTAGGGTTTTTTGTGTTGTTCTTTTTTTAACTACCAAAATCCAATATACTGAAGACAAGTATTGCCACCAGGCTCAGGATTTCTGCTTTATTTTAATGTGTGATTCATTAATTATCTTTTATACACCTTGGGGGGGATATTGCTCTGAAAAAGCCTTTGATGGAATGACATTATGTCCCTACTTTTTAAATAAATGTTGAAAAAAATTTCTAATATGCATTAGAGATCGCTGAGTCACTCTCCAAAATCAAAGTACTTTCTCAATACATGGAGAGGCAAAAAAAGGGCAATTTTTTGATGGCAAGCATGACAAAAGTACTTCCAGATTTCTTTATATGCATGTAGGGAAGTGAACTGGGGGGAAAAATCTTGGTTACTTTCTTTTTCTTTGTGAATTACCTTGACCTACTGCAGGATGTCACCGCTGAGCCAGAGGTGGCTATTACCACAGGCCTGGGCCCTAGGGTGTATCACTGTGTCCCACAGCCATAGGGAGGAGGAGGAGAGAAGATCCAGCAGGCAGGAATTGTGCAGCAAGATTGATTTATTTAATTATTTTACAAACTCTTTTATAGACTTTTTTCCTCATAGTCTAATTGGACAAAGGATCAGCCACCCCTTGGGGTGATTGGCTAAAATCCTAAAACATCTATTGTCAAAATATTTTTCTACTATACCATAAACAAGACTTTTCAAGGTTGCAGGTGGCTTGGCTGTTTACATACTCTGCTACCTCTTCTGTGAGAGAGAAAAGTCTCTCACGGACTTAGAAAAGAGCAAGAAAATCCTTGCTAGCAGCTGTCTAGGTTTGAAAGACAGGTGTCTGCTAAGGAAGGCAGGAGCCTCCCTTGGAATGACAGATGCAACCCCCTTCCCTCCGAGTTATTATAATTTTGAAATCAAGGGCTTGTAGGCAAAGATGTGGGAAATACGAATAACAGTTCTTTACTATTATATATATAACCAGTCAAACAAACAGCAATAACTATGGCAGTAACAGCAATCACAAACCCAGCCCCAGCCTTCTCGGCTGTCAGGCCCTTTCCCCTCGGGTGCAGTTCCGCTCGCAGCCGGCAGGGGCGCTGGCGGCTCCCGGTGAGCAGGGCAGGTGCGATGGTTCCCCCGCGGCTGCAGGGGGCGCTCCGGAGCGAGCTCGGGGAGCGCGCGGCACTGGTGCCCTGGGATCCCGGGAAGGGATGGGACAAAGGCTTCACAAACCCCTGGGCAGTTGATCCCGGTGTCCAGCCGGACCCTCGGGAACAGCAGGCTGGAGCGGCAGGCTGGAGCGGCAGGGACGAGCACAAATCCCGGATGGCAGATGCAATGTATCCAAACGGAGAACCCCCCCCGGAGGTCTGGGTAGGCAGGGCGAGCAGGGCTACAACGCAGCAAAGGCTCGAATCAGCAGCGGGGCAGGGTGACCACAGCCCGGCCTCCAGCGGGGCAGGGAAGGTGGGCCGGGGATCCTGGGATCTTTCTCTCGGCCGAAAAGAACCAGCAGCTTCTCTCTCTCTCTCCGAACTCCGAGACCCAACTGCCCACACCCCCAGGTGAAACAAAAAGAGCAGCCAGGTCCTTTGTTTTTTCTTAAGCACTCAGCCATTTGTTCCCCTAGCAACATGCATAGGGAAAAATTCCTTTAACAGAAAAAAACTAGGACTAAACTAAAACCCCAACAGCAGCATTTTTGTATCTACAATTGGTGGCAACTGCACCACATCTTCCCCTCTTTGCTGATGTCAGTGTTTTCTCACTGCTCCCTGTATGTAGTGAATATACTGCAGCCGCCACCGTGGGCACCAGTGCAGACACTCCTGAGCTCAGTTCCACTCCCCCGCCCTGAGCTGGGCATTTCGTGCAGTGCCTGCCACAATCCTCCGCCCGTGGTTCCCCAAATGGATCAACTCTCCTACATTCGAGCCGGCGCTCAGCTGAAAAACTACTTCACTACAGAAGTTTTACCAGACACCCACGAGGAGAAAACAGGAGCCCAGATTTGAGTGAAACTGCTGGGTGGCTTTGGATTCGTCCGAAGTTGTCCTCATCCATTTCAGAGCCAGTCCATCGATTTCATGCAGTGCCTGGGTATTGCTTGAAAAGTCCTTTGAGCTCCTCCAACTGAAACTCCTTCTGGAGTGCATGAAATTATTGCATTGACTTTGGAGGGCAGATGACTGTGAAAATCTATGTTTTAAACTATGATTTTAGAAAGCGAGAGAGAGAACAGCAAGCATCTGACAGCTAAGTTAATCATACAACTTGCAGCAACGGGGGTTTTTTAATGCTTCGGGTCTTTGTAGATATTTCTGATGGATCAGTCTACTCATTGGTATTCTGGAGGGGCTCTACACGAATTCAACTCATATTTCTTCCATTAACGCGTTTTTTCAGCAACTTCTTCGCATGTCTGACGTATTATGAATATATTGTGGAATCAAAAATGTATCAGGAGTGAGACATACACTTCTGACACTTGCCATATAAACTAAAGATATTTTACCCTCATAGGAATCCCAGCATCCTTTTGAGAAATGTCACACATAAGAAAAGAGAACCTTCTACCTTCCCTACCAAGCCTTTTAAATATCAAATATAGCACTTAAACATGTAATTAATTTCCTCTCAGTGCCAGTAGCTCATATAATGCTTCTTTTGATTAGAAAAATGTGTTATTTTGCTATAGTCATGAGGTGTGCAGTGATGCAAATAAGAACACAATAAAATCTTGTTTCCATTCAGTTCCATTTCCATATCACCACTTTCTACAGAGCTGAACCCCAGGAAGACTATGGGCTTTTCCTCTATCAATTTTTATGGGGAAATAAAGGTTTTAAAGCAAATTTGCTCTGTGCCTTTCATGGAAATAAAAGGACTTTTTCTTACAACTTAGGGAATTTCCTACTGAAAAACCTATATGTTATCAACACCCCCTCACAGATTAGGGAGCTGCAGGGATGGAAGCTGAAGTTAAATATGAGTGCCTGGGTAAAATCTCTTTATAGAAATGCTGAATATACTGGCTTTATAACGCAGTAGCATCTTCATAAATCCAAGGTATTTTTAAGATAGGCTTCCTTTGCCAAAAGATCTGATTTAGATCTTGCTATCTAGTGATTATGGATTTTTGTGCAGCTGGAAGAAATGCCTTTGGTTTGCTCAGAGAAAAAATGTTGTCAGTGTTTCAGGCTCAGTTTGAGTAAAATAACTTTTGTGATGGGGTCCTTCCTCCTTGGAGAAGGCTGTGCACTGTTTCAAAGGCAAGCTGGATGGAGGAGGCTGGACCTGTATCAGCTGGAGAGATGGCTTAGTTTAGTAGTTCAGCTTAAACTGAGGGCTCAGGCTTCCACTTACACCAGACTTACCATGTTCAGAGAGTCAATAATCACCAGAGAGCTGTACCTGTGCCAGTGCATCATTTCCCCACCTGCATATTTGGGCTGGAGCCCTTCCTCTGAGTGGTAAAAGCTTGGAGCTGATAAAAGTCTCCATGGGCCCCTGCAGCAACAAGGGCTAAGATAACATTCTTTAATGTGGTCTGCTGAAATGGATGTTGTATATTTTTACAACAGCTAATGCTGGATATTAAGAGAGGAGATAAGAAACTGAGTGTTCCTTACCTTCACAGGGCCCCAAACCACCAGCAGCACAGTCATTCCACGGCTCACACTGCCTCTGGGCCCTCGTGTCTAATAGTGCAGGATGCATGTGTTTGCCATGGATTTGTCCAGCTTCTTTCCAAACCCAGTTTAACTTTGGCTTCCCTGATAACTTGTTGCAACTGCCACAGTTTCACTGGTGTTTTGAAAATACTTATTTCCATTGCTCATTTAAGATATTCCGCTCATTCACTTTGAAGGTGACCCCTAAACAATGTGCTATAAAAGCATAAGGATAGATACATGAGTGGAGGCCAAAGGAGAGTCCAGGCAGGGACCATGAGTTTTCATGGAAAAAGACAAGGGTAGGACACTGAGAGGGTTGTAAGCCATCCCTGAGTACTTTCCCCAGACCCAGAAATCTTGCAACTTAAAAGCTTCCTGACTCTGACTCAGTGTTTTTGTACGATACAGTTTGTAAGAAATTTTTTTTCCATCGACTTGTCTAATTTCTCTTTGAACCCTTGAAAATTTTCAAGATCATCCCGTGGCAAGGAGTCTGATAATTTAAATGTATGCTGTGTGAAAAAACAGCATAGTCCCTCCAGTGCACCTTTGCTGCTTCTCACTCTTACAGCAGTGGTTTTTCATGTGTCCTTCAGCTTGCTTTCCAAAGCCTGGCACCTGCAGGTCTCTTTTGGTGCCATTCTTGCCACCCAAAGAGAAAACAGCTGTGCCTTTGGCACCTTCTGCTTTCCACTGAGACACTTCAGCTTGGCTTGGCCCCCTGACCCCCCAGACACCTCTGTTCCAGCTAAACACTCAGTTATTCTGTACCCTAAAGACACCTAAAGAGCTCTGACACATCTGTGGTGCATGACTTCTCTCTACAAAAGTCATGCCTATATTTGTGTCCACTGATTATTTTATATTATAGCTTTAAATGATTTTCCTGGTGTGGAAGTCAAATACATTCACCAGATACACTAGCAAACAAACATATTTGCACTGGTATAGCAAATAGCTACTTCAGTCCAAGTAATAGTTCTCTGGACTCCCTAGAGTCCTTTTTATGTAGAACTGATTTTTAACAGAATTTCCCTGCTAGTGCAATTGATTCCAGTGATAGGCTACACACTGCTGCAGGTAGTTCAGCAATTTGCTATTGGAATTCCTTTAAACTGAAAACTTCCTTAGGCTCTCTTCCATCTCCATGCCCTTCAGAAGGACTGTAAAATGAGAATTTGGGGCTCACTGAAGAGTATCAGCTTGTGCAAATCACAGGGTTCTCTCTGGTCCTAGACAGAATCAGTGGTGGTGGCAGAGCTTGTGTGTTCTCCAAGAGGAACCCAACCTATGCACACCAAGCCCAGTATGAAAACCAATGCAAAACCTGCATGGGGGCTGCTGCTGGGGGGTTCAGTTCCAAATCTCACCAAGGCTTGGAAGCAAATGACTAATGAAACTTTAGACTACATGTTTTTGGAAGAAGAGTTTCAACTTAACCAAAGTAAAGCTCTGATCCTTGCTGGGGTCTCTCCATGCTACTTTGGTACACTTTACAATCTTGAAAATGTCCCTGTGTCCTTTGGAAGCAATGCCCAGTTTTGATTCTGTTCATGTAAACTGAAATAGGAATATCTCAATTTCCAGGTCCCACAAAGGGCTACTGGATCCCCATCTGTGTGGCTGGAAGTTTAGGGGGTTTCTAAGCTGCTTGTAGAAACATTCCCAAAACTCCTGCCCTTTTTCTACAAGCCATTGCACAACATCTCCTTTATCTTGCCCAGAGCAGTGTGAGTCCACAGGGTGTCGGTGTCTCCCACATCCTCCCTGTCTGGAAGCTGGTCCTGGTGTGTGGCCACTCTTTGTTGGCTGGGAAAGGCGATGGTCACCGCCTGGAGAAATGGCTTTGGAAAGGAAGCTGGAGAGACACCAGGGCACAGCCCTGTCTCCCTGCCCAGCAGCACAGCCTGGTCAGCAGCACTGGGAGGAGTCAGAAGCCTAGCTTCCTTCTCAGCTTTGTTCTTCACCAGGGCCTGTGTTCCTGCAGCTGTGGCCATCTGGGTGGCCCTGGGCTTCCCGTGCTCTGGAGGGAGAGGTGGGCTCAGCCCATGGGCCAGCATGAGTTCTCATGGGTGGTAGATGTCAGGAGTCTCCTATTCCTCTCTTTTGACCAGGCAGGAGGCCTGGGACAGCAGATCAGCTTTCAGACTCTGGAAACCCAAACCGGAACCTGAATGGAGGCAGGCTTTTTTTCAGATCTTTTTTCTCCCTACAGATGGGGATGTTTAAAGACAGACTAAACAGAGCTGCAGTCTCCTCAGAGGGCATCCTGGGAAGAGGGACATGTGTGCCACCAGGCATCATTAAACCCTTCACACAGGGAGCTATCCTAGGGACACATGGGATACAGCTCTGAAGGGCTATATTTGGCCCCTTTAGCCACTGGATTAAACCCCATTTGCTTCCTTTGCAATCACCCGTGGCTGCAGCCAGCAAGGCAAGGTACCATGAGCCTCACTCATCGCTCTGCATGGAAATGATAGTCAATCACATAAGAAATAATTAGATCTGCACAGGTGAAAAAGATCAGATTGGGTTATACCACCAACCCTGCCCTCCCCTAATTTAAAGCGCCCAATTTCTTCCAAATTAATGTTCCAAATCTGTATTTGATATGCAGTGTGTGGGAGCCAGATATTTACACACCCATCCTTGTGTCTCACCACCTCAAGAAAACACAGTCTCTTTGTGTATCGGATACTTGGATACTGTCTGGGGTCACAGAGATGCCGCACACTGACCCCTCCCTCTCCTCTGAAGAAATGCCCTAATCAGGGGACAAGTCCAGGCAATCACCCAAGGACAAAGCAGCTCTGCTGTCTCCTTCAGACCTGACACCACACCAGTATCCTCTTAAGAGCGAGACATTTGCAGATGACAAATAGGTGAAGGAAAAAGGGAGCGTAATGAGGAAAGGAGGTGTGTGGGGGGAAAAAAGCAAGCAGCAGTGCTCATTAAAGACACAGGGAAATTATGCCTTTCATACCTGCTTCACTCCCTTTTGCTCCCTCCATTCTTCAGACAAATGAGATACCCACGGCGCACGCAGCGCGCGGGCGTGCTTCCTCAATTATTAATGGGAGATGCTTTGTTTTATTTAATGCCATGGTTTTGATTAGTTTATTCTCCAGGGATATGCTTTTTCTTCTCCTCTCCCCTGTCTCCCTGTTTACACCTCCTTTCTTTGATCTACCTCCAATCCATTTTTTTTCCTCACTGGAATGATGCACCGACGCTGCTGCTTTTGCCTCCAGGTGCTTTGCTCACCCGGGCTCAGGTGAGTCAGGCAGGCACAAAGAGCCATACATTGCCAGAGCCTCTTCTTGGGAGAGAGTAAGTCTTGCTAGAAAATAATGAGAACTGGCAGGTCTGATGATCCAAAGCCGAGAAACATATGCCTGGGCTGCCTCTTTCATCTCTGTAATTGGGTTTTTCTACTCCTGTCAATTAGGGCCTTTCTCCTCTTCCTGCTGCCCTGGTGAGTCTCCTTTCTCAGTGTGAGTGTCTGAATGGCTGATCACAGGGGTGGCCCTGGGGTAACTGGCACCAGGGTGATGCACAGAGGTAGGTTTGTGCAGCGTCACAGGATCCCACTGGAAAACCCTACAGTTACTTTGATACAAGAGGGAGGACTATTTCTGCCAGAGAGAGACGACACCTCTGGGCTCAAAGAAGTGCAGGTCGTCTTTCCTCTTACCTCCAGAACAGCCTCAGTGCTACAAAGACAAGGCAATGTTTTTTTCCTACTTCCACTTCCAGCTGTGAAGTTTATTCTCAGTGGTGCATTTACAAAGGATTACTCTTAGCTACAGCAAAGTCCACTGCTCCTGCACTGATGGTCAGAGAGTGACTTCAAGCAGGCAGCCTCTCTTCTGGGAGAGCAGTGTCTGCAGAGGATGACTCCTTACCTCCCCTCAATTTGACCTTGCACCTTTTCTCAAGCCCTGGCCCCAGCTCTTGGCACCTGGGGCCATGAGGCTGCAGGCAGCAGGCCAGAGCCAGGGAAGTCTGCTGTAATCCTGGACAACCTGGCCCCTAATGGGAAAATGTCAAGCTCAACAGCTCAGGAGTTGGTGAAAAAGGTGAGGGCTATATTTTAAATTCTGCCGGATAATGAACAGCTCATCTTGTTGTTGAGCAGGACAAAAACTCATGGCTTTTATCTCCAACACAAGCAGCAGCTCATTTCAAAGGGGAATGCAGGGCTGGGAACCTCAGCTGCCAGGCTGAAGGCAGTGACTCTCCTCAGCAGTAACCCCTCTGGTCACCAGCACAGTCACCAGTCTGCACGAGCTGGAAAACATTGAGAATTTTTTCCATGAAGCAGATTTGAAGGTAATTTTGTCCCATAAAAGAAGAAGAGGCAAAAGCTATTAACTTTGAAAATACTTTGAATTTCACATTGCTTAGGACAACCTTTTTCCCCTGCCATTTTTTATTGTAAAGGTAAAATGAAAAAAAAAAATATTATTTTTAGTTTTTCTTGGCAACTGCAAAACAAGATTCAAAAAGGGTTACTTGAACATCAGTATATGCAAAAATTCCAGTTATAAATGCAGCTGCAGAAAGCTGATAAAACCCTTCCTTCCTCTTGCTCTTTCCTTGTACTTTTTGATCCAGTGTTCAGAATTCTGTCGAAAGTACCTGATATTTTGTGATTCAGGTGATGCCTTTTCCTGGTCTTAAAATCAAGAGTCAAACACAGTTAGAAGGGGAAAAGGGATTTTACCTTGGTACTTATTTTAAGGATCCTTAGGTGCATATGTCCAGGTCGAATGCACAGAAATGCACGCCACAGTGCACATCCCCAAAAGATCTGGTATAACATTATAGGTTTTACTAATTAGCATATCTATCAAAAATTCCCCAATGAGAGGCTTGAATGAGTCCCCCTCCCCGAGGAACCTTCCCCTGGATGGTTCTATCTTAGTTTACAGAATGTGCTCTGGAGAGGACCTTGGGGTCTGGGGCACACTGATCCCTAGCTACGAAGCTTCTAAAATGTTTAGTCTCCTGGCTGAACAAACAAGTCCAAGAATGTAGGCAAAAAGCACTAAGAATACAGAAGTTGTAAAAAGGTATGACAGGGGTATAAAAGAAAAGGCAAAAATTCATCATGGCATCACAGGACGGATGTGAGCAGCCAGAGAGCAGCTGCTCCAGGACCATTCTGGACTCTGCTTTTCATACCTGCTTGCAGATATGGATCCAGCTGCATCCAAACCCTCTGCAGCCTTCCAATTGGAAGGATACTGATTTCTCAGAGAACCTATATAACTATAGATTACAAGTACTGCAGCTAAAGCTCTCCTCTCCTAACCACACACAGTGGAGTTGCAAATTAGACTTAAAAGATTGCTTTTTGTATAAAAAAAAATTCTGCATGAATTTTACTGCCAGGCTGTGCCCAAAAGGGACACATGGGGTAGAGGTGGCTGTGCATGTCTGTGCATGCCACATGCATGAGCCACATGCTCTTTGTGCTTCACCAATTTTCACCTGAAAAAAATACTGCGATGACCAAGTACTGTCGTATTTCATACAATACTCATCTTTGCATGACCAAATAGGTTTATCTGAGTAGCTGTCAGCAGCAGACATCTGGGGGTAGTTATACATCAGCCTTGATGTTTAAAAAAAATAAAAAGTGGTCAAATTCAGAGAAGACAAATTATTTCACAAGCCTCAACACCAATTAAATGTGTATTTCATTTTCATATGATATATTGCAGGTGTCTGAAAGGCCTGTTGCTGGCTGTCTCCCTGCCTGTGCACTTGATTCCCTGGATCTGCTCCCTTGCAGAAGCAGTCAGGGGGATGCAGCAGAGGAACACAGGTCCCTCCCCAGATCTGTGCTCTGAGCACACGTGCAGGGATGTGATGGTTCTCCAGCCATTCACGGGCCCTGTGAAGACAAAGCACAATCTGGAGGACATGGGAAAGGGGCTTCCCAGAATCAAGCCATGGAGTAATTAATGTTCCTGAAGAGTGAACTCCAAGGAGTCTGTGACTGAGAATAGAGATGCACTGATGTGTCTGCTTAATCAGGGCAGAGTAATGAACAGATCCACAGGGTCTGTATGGATCAAATTCCACTCGGATGCTGTGATGGAAATTACACCAGACTCTGTTGAATATTGAGGAATTATTCTAATTTGAGACAAAGTGCCCTACCTGCAGGGGAGTGACAGCTCTCCAAATCTCACAGGTGCAAGGGAAAATGAGAGAAGACAACTGAATACCACACCTGAAGTCTTCTGATGACACACAACATTATAGTTAAGATAAAATCTATAAAGCCATCAAGGTAAATATGCTGCTGTTCTTGCTGGCCAGTCTTCCCAGACACTAGGAACCCAAAGAGCAAGGAATAAAATCAGGTTTTAACCTGGATCTCTATATCTGTCAGAGGACAGTGGCCTGAATAATAAGCTCAGCCTTAAAGCTCTAGCTGGTCTCATGCTGCCAACCCATTCTTCACAAAGTGATGATCTGCATAATTGTTTTTTTGAAGAATTGGCAACAATACAGGCTATGTCATTTAAAAATTTAGCCCTGAATTCTCTTTAATAATAAATGAGGGCATAATTTTAAGTACTGGGCGTTTAAATCATTTACACCTTTTAAAACAAATACAGTATTTGTATAATAGTTTGCATTTGCTGCCCCTCCCAAGCTTTCTCATTTATTTCCTCTTCTCCCATCATCTCAATTACCATAGAAAGTGGATAAATGCCAGCCAAGACAGACGCAGCTTACGACATCTCTGAATGCCCAGGAGGAAGGCAGGTCCCTGGGGGGCAGGAGCTTGAGTTCAATGCAAATTTTAGGCGAAGCAGAAGAGGGACCAGCACCTGACTCTGTCACACTCGAGAGAATTGTCTAATTGCTGACTGTTAGTCCTCTATACGACTCAAAAACCTGTCTATGCCTCTTACTAAATCTTTACCCAGGGCATAATCACTGGGAATTGGAATTAGATGCTGGAATGATGCAGTAAAACTGGCAATAAGCACAAAGTCAGGGGAAGAAATCTGACCCTGTCCTTTTATTTTGTACATTGGTTGCCTATAGGAAGCACAGTGACACAGCTTCAGTTTGTTTGGGCACAACAGCCCCAGGATTTTCTGCCCCAGTTTTCAGGCACATCAGATTCTGCTATGGCAAGTAGATCTGTTATCCAGAAGAGGCATCACTGCTACTCCAGAAAAGCAAACATCAGTTTCAGAGTTAGATTCCTGCTTCCCAAGGCCGTGATGCTTTTCTAAGAAGCATCCCCAGACGCCCAGGTCACATCCCCTTCTCTTCTGGCCAGTCTCAGACAGCTCCCTTGATCCCACTTGTCCAAGTGCTGACCCTAAACAAATCCTGACCCCTATGAACCACCTTCAGTGAGATGAGGGAGATCAAAACCACAGAACATATAGCTTTTGTAGAAATTACGGGCTTTGCTCTCCTTCAACCCCCACCAACTCTTGCTGAATAAGATTCAATGTGCTACAGCCATAAAAAACAACAGAGAAGTTGATTTCCCACTGTAGCTCTTTTTTTTAATCTTCTTTCCAGCTTGTCTGAACTCCTCTGATCTGCTTCACTATATCTTGACAGCTCCAGCATCTCAGTGGCAGGAGAAGGAGCCCGCTGAGAACCAGCTGATACCTTCCTGAGTCCAGCCCTGCTGCTCAGCGTGGCCCTCCCAGGTCCCCAGTGCCTCCCAGTGAGTCCATCTGTGGTGGGTGGATGGGGAAGCTGAGCTTGGGGAGGGCAGCAGATGTCTGAGCAAAGCCAAGCACTGAACCTGGCCTGGGCCAGGAGCCTGTGTCACAGTCCCATGGCCAGGCTGGGTCCCCTCCACCTCCTGTCCCTTGCGCTCCCTTGAGATTCCTCTTTCATCCCAAATAAACACGGGAAGGCTGCGCTGTGCAGGTGGCAGTGAGTTAAATGGAGCACGGGTGCTCCATAACTGAGAAATGTGCAGTCACAGGAGGTGGCAGGGAAGGAATGGCTTTGAAGCTCAGCTTCAGTGTGTCCCTCTGGGATTTTTGTTGGTTTTTTTCTTCCTTACACTCGTTTTTTGCTTTTTAAATATACGTATTTTAAATGGCTGTGTAAATAAATGAGGATCTGGGAGAGGATCTGCCACAGCACAGAAAGGAAAGAAGTTTCTATGCACCAGACAAAGAAATAAAACATGAGAGGATGTGGTACCTTCCCTTCCCTTCCCTTGGTAGCAGCCATTAATAATACCAGGCTGGAGCAGTGGTGTTTGGATGTTCACACCTTTCCGTGGTGCGCTCTGCTGCACCCTCGTGTGTTTGCTATTTGCAGCTCATAATTGACAATTTTCTCTTGCTTAAAAGCCCCAGGGAGGAAATAGCAAAAAAGGAAAAATCTCCAACTTGCTACCAATCCCAAGTTCAGGGGGAGGCATCCAAAACTCTTCCAGTCCTTCCTATGAGCTGTAGGGGGAAACATGAAATGTTCTTCCAGAATCCAGAGTCCAGGTAGTTAACAGATACTCAGCAGTAATTTGTGATAAAAGAAAAAGAAGCAGGAAAAAAAGCAATGAAAGAGGGGGAAAGAGGTTCTTGCTCTATTCCATAAGATTATATATGTTTCCTAACTGAATTAAAAATCAAAGCAGAATATATTGTTTTCAAATGAAAGCAATTTTTTTAAATTGTCTTTCCAAATTTGTGGGCATTTTAAAAAATCAAAACAAAGAAAAAGAAAGCATTAAATTGCTTAAAACAAATGGAGCAATGTGTGGCTGAGATCATTCAGTGCTACAATAGGCACAGTACTTACTCTTTTATATCTTCTCCTTTCAGACTGGAGACCGGAGAAGGAAAAAAAAAAACTCATTAGATGATGAAGAGCAAATCAGAACTGCTTCAACACTGGAGCTCAACACATTCTGAGAGATTTTAAGGTCATCTTGCTAGACAGAAAAGGAAATGATTACAGGAAATATTACACTTCATGCTTCTGCAGCTGGATTAAGTGTTTTATTACTTACCACTGAGGACACTTCTGTTTGACACAAATATATTTGTTAGAGTATTTTATTAAATTATAGCAAACATCTGAATTCAGAGTGGGGCTATTGAGAAGCTAAATGTAAGAAGAATTGACATTACAGTGTCTCAGCAGCAGTAAAGCTGCAATCAGTGTTGACAGATATTACTCATGTGCTTTAGGCTCAAGAAGCTGTTCAGATACCACCATGGAGAAGCAGAAAAGCATGAATTATCAGGAGTTCCCTAGGAACACAGCACCATGGAGAAAGGCTCTCCAGAGACACTTCTCCCTGTTTTTCACCAAGAGCTCTACAAAACTGAGGGCTGTATGTAAATAACTGGTAAATCCTTTGGTATTTAGAAAGATTTGGCATGTTTGTCAATAGGTCTGCCTCCTGACCATACATGACTGCATAGACAGCTTATCCATCATTATCAAAGTGTCTGGCCCCGGAAGCTGTGGACAAATTGTAGGCAGAAAATGAAACTATCCCACTGAGTGTTTTTCAAGCAAAGTTTTAAGGCTTGTTTCATGAATTTTTTAATTACCGTTTGACTTTTTTGGATGTTTGGAAACAGTAATTTTGGATCCTTTATTTTGCTGTTTCTAGCAGGAGAATTAGGAAGGGCTGGTTGCTGGTGCCTGCTGTACTCCAAGACACCCTGCAACAGCTTGGCAGGACTGAATGCCAGGTCAGGGCAGCTGAAGGGCAGCAACCCATTCTTTCCTTCTCCCTTGGACATGGAAGGCAGGAAGAGAGGCATAAAACAGTATCAACAGCGGGGGATCCCCCGTGGGATCCTCTTATTTAAGTAAATGTTAATTCCAGGCCAGAAGGAAATTCTATTCAGCAACACTTAGACCAGTGTTCTGTAACAATGTGGGTGCAATATGACCCCATTTTTTTGTTGGTTTCACAGGAGAACTACTGTGCAGGGAACATTTTTCACATCTCCAATATGCTAGAGGCATTTTCAAAGGGTTAAAGGCCTCTTGCTCATCACAGGGCAATGAATTTCCCAGAGGAACATTCTTAGGCTTATCCCTTATTCCTTTCACTTTGCTCTGTAGTCCTGGGAGTCGTTAGTGCACAGGTACATCTCCAGACATTTTTGCAATGCCTTAGGAATTGCACAACTGAGATTACTTCCTCTCCCCAGCATGCAAATCATCCCTAAAAGGGTTTTCCTGGAAAACAATTCCTTACATTCTTTCCCAAGGGTATGTGCTCTTTTATTTGTCAGGGATCAAAATGCTTATGTGGCGATGCATAAGGAGATATTTAAACCCAGAGTACTTTGAGGTGACAGCAGCTTTTTCTTCACTTCATTTTTTCTCATTCTTTTTTCCCATTCATCTGCTGAGCCAGAAGCTCAGAAAAAAAACTCCAAACCACATTTAAATGGTTGTTCAATGCCTTAATGTGCTGAAACCAGCCAGTTTCTCTGCAAAATTCACTTAGGCACCAGCTGTTTACCTGTAACTTCTTATAGTAGACAAGCTTTTTCCTTTATACACTCCTTGGACTTTTATTTTCCTTATTCAGAGTTTGCACATAGTGAAGGGTATCTCCTGCAGAAAGCTCCATCCCACCTGGGTCAGTGGTGCAGGATTATCCTCAGATGTCTGCAGCACTTTTGTCGAAGTCTCTGGACCACCACAAGCTTGTCCTTTAAGTCTCCAGCCTGTAATGAGCAGCAGGTGCCAGATGTATGAAACAAGGTACTACATATTTGCTCCTAATTAAATCCTCGTGACGTATCCAAATCCTTCAAGGACTTCCAGGGCTCAAACCCAGCTGAGGACCCTCACTCAATTCCAGCTCTCTGAAGACAAACACAGGCAATCTTTCCCAAAGTTAAATGTCCTGGATGGTGATGTTGGATGTATGCTCACGTTCCAGGGATTTTGTTACGAATTAAAAGCCAAGATGCAGGTCACTGATAAATTGCGGTTTGGCCATTCACATCAGGACTGAGATTTACATAATTAAGCAAGAGGCAGGAGCTTTGGTGACCAACATACAGAGTGTTTCAAAGCCTCCAACAGTTTGTGAGTTCAGACAGACCACCAGCTCTTTGGGCTGGGTCTCCTGCTGGCTGTGCCAGAGCAGAGGGAGCTGCTCCATTGACTAACTCCACAGGGAGTCCTTCCTCCAGACTCTGTTTTGCTGCTTCACAAAAATAAAACAGTTACAGCTTAGGTGGGATTTCTAGTTCCTGGAAGTCTCCCTCAAAATGAAGCTGACATACAATCCCACATTGTTTTTTCCTGGTGTTAGGGACCCCGAGACAAAGCCACTGGAAATGATAGCACCATGTAGAGAAGTTCAAGGGTCTAATGCAACAAAGGACCTGTGTGTTCAGGTCTTTTTCTCCTTTACAGGAGAAAAGTCTTATTCTTTCTTAGTTTCCTCTCTGGAGAGAGCTTTATTTAAAATTCTGTTTGTACATCTTTTTTTTTTTTTCCTTTAGTGCCTCTGGGCCATGAGAAGTCTGGAAGCTCAAGAATTCAAGATTCAAGGAGGTTGTTTAGAAGAAAACTTCAGTGTGCTACAGCATTTTGTAAACCCCAGATGCAGGCTGGTGCCTTTGATTATTCATACATGCCATTCAGGCTCTGCCTCTGTCAAACATTTCATATTTCCACACTATTGGATGAAAAACTCCCCATCCAGCAATTGCCTTGTGAAGCAGAAAATGCTAATGTTTGTGTCTGTTGCAATGTACCTCTGGCAAGAAAAACAGAGGCTCTGTGCAGGGAAATCTTAGTGTTGTCAACCTCTCCTTTTCAGGTAGAGAATGCACCTATGTCATATTTTTATATAATCACAGTAGGTTGGTCTCGGCAGAGAACAAAGAGCTTAAATTTATGGCTTGCCTGGCTGTGGTTGTCCCCTGCAGCTCATTTGACTATTCATCATTCTCCACACCACCAGCCCTTCGTACAGCCGAGGATGTCACCTATCAGAGGATAAACCCTTTGGTCATGTCATAAATTTAACATTATACATTAAATATCTGTATTATTATAATACTGACATAAGATGTTTTATATGTATTAAATCTTTAGAACTCTGTGTGAAGAGATTTTGACTGTCAGGTCCTCCTCAGGCTGTAGCTCCAGTAATTATACAATATTCCTCTCATAATGGAGCAGAGTTTCAACTGGTTGAAAAGCCAAAATCGATGCAGCACCACTGCAGCAGCTCTACCAATTCACACCATGATGGACTGGCAGCACCTTCCTCCCCTTCATCCCTTATCCAGCTCTCCAGGGACTGAGCCCCAGCTCAGCTCTACCTGTGAGCCTCAGGTAGCACAGCTCATCAGGCAGGGGAAGGAGGTTTGATCCTTCCTGGGCTTGGACAGGCTGGGAAGCTGCGAGCTCCACAGACACTTCTCCACCAGGAATATTTTCTTGGCCTGGGCTGCCATATAATTCCAGCTGTCCCCATCTCTACTCCCCAGGCAACCCTGGGAAGGGGTTTCCCTGAGGTGACAGTCCCCACTGGCACTTAAAATGGGACCAGACACCAATGTTCAGGTAACTAAAATCTGCCAGTGCCCTTACCTAAGTAAGCCCAAAAAAAGAACCCAGAAAAATAAGGGAGGTACCCAGCTGAAGGGTGAGGAACATGATGAGGCACTGAACAGGCTGATCTAAAAGGCAGTGAAATCTTCTCCTTGGAGATCATGGAATCACAGACTATCCTGAGATAGAATGTACCCACAGGGATCATCGAGTCCACTGAGATAATAAAAACTGGAGCAGGCTGTCAGTGACCTCCCCTGAGCTGGCCCCGATTTTAGAGTGCATCAGACACATCCAGAGGTCCCTTCCAACCTGAATTATGCTACAAACTCAGGCTAACAGATGGGATGAGGCCCACAGGACAGACAAATAAGATTGGGGTTGCCAACAAGAGATCTTGCTCTTGACCCTCCAAAAGACAGGGTGAGAGGGATTTGCATCTCAGCCAGTTATGGTTTGGTTTTCCAGAGAGAAAACACAGCTTGAGAACAAGTGTATTTATTTGATTTTCATTAGCTAGGCACAAAAATAACCCGTGTCAGCTGAACTCTCCTCGTGCTTTTCAGTTTTACAGATTTTTCTCAGAAAGCTTCCAAAATTTAGAAATATTCCCAGGCAACCTTCCAAAACTCAGAAAGCAGAGAATATTGAACACTGTTTTCCTTCTTCTAGACTCCCTCATTAATTTTAATCAGCAGGGAATATATTTTCAAAGCGGCACTTAGAGGCAGACAAATAACGTTAAAAAGTAAGGGTATTTCCATCCCTAAATCACCATGACCACCTTTAAATCATACCTGAAGGCAGCTCATTACTCTGCCCAGGCAAAGAGTGAGGCAGAGGGAAAACTCTGGGTGCCAGAACAGGTCTGAGGATTTTTTGCTTGAGGAACCCACATTCTTTGCACATGCTTAGGAAGGATCCCGGGAGCAGGATCCCCATCCCTGGCACCTGTGTCTCACAGGACCTCTGTGTAATCTTCTATTTTTTTCTTTTTGCTGCCCACTCCCTGGAGCGTCCACTCCACACAGCATCAGAGTCTCTGTTTCTTAACACAGGGTGGAAGAACAGATGTTAACTCCACAGGTCTGCACCTACATGAGCAATACATCAGCCAAAATGGCATCTCAATCCATATCTTCTCACCCCACAGACAAGATGTCAGGTTAATCGGCGCTCTGGACTTGTGTTCGCACGCTGCATTTTTGTTTTAATTACACCTCATTAATTTTCGACTTCTAAGCCTACAAACAGCAGTGAGAAACCCAGATACTCACTCCTGTTTTTCATGCACCTTCATTTCTTTCCATTCTGGGTGTGTGACATGCACAACATATTGACACCAGAACACTTGGTAACAGAAAGTTAAGACCCAAACACAAAAGCATTTATTCTGTTGACTTCCCATTGAGCTCAGTGGGATGTTCAGAGTCTCACCAGGAGCAAAGAGCAGCAATGGTTGGCTGAATTGGAGCCCAAGGAGGAGGCCAGGACCACACAGTGAGCTGGAAAGTGCTCCAAGAATAAAACCCAGGAGCCTCCTGGCTCCTTGCTCCCCATTCAGGACACAGGATCAGGCTTCCTCTCTCCACTGATGTCATGTGGGAGCAATAAGGGATGACACAGGAGCCCACATGCATGATTTGGGGATGGCCTGTGCATCTCTGATTCACAGTGACTGATGTTCCAGGTAACCAACACAGAAAATATTTGAGGAGAGGGATGTAACAAATCTGAACATACCTAATTGAGAGAAAATAAAACTGCACAAATAACTGGCTTGAAAGCTAAGATTAGAAATAATTAAACACATAGGTCACGGTATTACCTGCCACAGTGATCTATGATGAAAACAACAGACTTCAGGAAATAAGACATTTCTAGATTTTCGGGAATATTAACAACTTTGAATGAGGCTAAATGCCACACTTCTTCAACCCTCCTTACAAAACAGGAATGTTACAACACATAAAAAGAGCACTTAATTTTTAACAGAAGAAACTGCTGAAGTGGCCCTTCACAACGCGAAGCCACTCATTAAAGCTGTTTTTTAGCACAAAGGAAAAGAACAAACTACACATATGAGGTGGCCCAAACAGCTGCCCCTACTTTGTTTTGCTTAATGAGTTATCCTGAGGCAGTTTCCCCCTGGCACAGACACAAAACCTCAGAGCTCTGCTCGTACTGCTGTGGGCTCCAGCCACATTTAAACACAAGGCAGAGTCCTGGAGCTCCTCGTGTGCAGAGCACCCACTGCAAACATCTCCAGCACCACTGCCAGCACCTCCTGCAGAACGCTGACATTCACATTGCCTGTAATGCAAATACCTCTGAGCTTAAATATCAGCCAAGATATTTCTGAACTGCCTTCAGTGCTCTTTCCATGAGATAACCCCTGCCTCAAAAGGGGTGAAATAATCACTCAGTCATGGCTGGAAGAAGGATGTCTGCTAGTCCCATCCTTCTTATGTTTGAGATAATCATGGCATTTTGAAGACAATGAGAGTTTTTTGAAACTTCCTTGGCTGAATACTGGCCTTTATGAAGACAGCTGCTTTGAGGGAGCTGCATGTACAAAATGCCTTCACTGAAGAGCATCACTTAACTATGCAGGCATTTTCTTAGATTATTTCCTCTTGTTTGGAAGCTTAGCTATTCCAAATACCTTCAATTTTACATTAGCTTAAGTTTAGGGATGTCATCAATGCTGCATATTAATTCACTGGTAAAAAAATCCAATTACGAACTCAGCCTAGAATCCAGAATGAAATGCAGCAGATAGTGCTAAAATCTTTAGGAATTAGAATAACTGCTGATAAAAAAGCCATTATCTTTTCCTGAATGCTTGGTTGAACAAATCCAACTCAAGGTGAGAACAAACAAATTTGGGAGAACTTCTTTGGCATAAACTTGACAAGGGCCTATATAAACAGCTTTTCAGAAGCATAGCTCAGGTCTGAAATCTTGCAGCAAGAGGATGAAAAAGACATCCAAGCTATTGAGCCTTAATTCCCTCTCACGCTCCTCTACACACAGCCCTACATACCAGGATGACTTAAAAACTGGGAATGGAAAAATACATGGACTGAGAAAACCACAACTTAATGTAACGTGGCAGGGCTGAAATGCCCTTGAAATGACAGGTGGAAATCCAGGACCCTTCACACATTCCCATTTGTATGGGATCAATGAAAGAATGACGCTTTCCCTGGAGAAAATAGGGGATGCAGGACCTCTGGTACCAAGGTGATCTGCTGTTGGAATTTCTTCCATTTCACTGGATAAGTCAACTTGGGTCAAAGGATGTCTTCTGTGGAGCATTGCATCTCACTGCTGGGTCAGCTGCTCTTGCCCCTGTCTCTGGAGCATCCCCAAGCTGGGGAAGGCAGGCCAGTACCACTGGAGGTGGAGATTAGGCTGGGAAGCAGCAGGTTGGTTCCTCAACCAAGGTGAGGACAAGAACATCTGGGCCTGGTTGCTGCTTTTGGGATGGCACAGCCTGGGCCTGCCATGGATTCCAGCTGAGCCTGCTTAGAGGTACAGAGTGCAGCCAAAAAAAACGGTAGCTGAGAGTCTCCACTTATAGGACCACCTCACTGCTTCCTCAGAGGGTGGAAAGCTCAGGACAAAGGGACACTGTCCCCTGTAGTCACAGGAGGAACATATGTGTCCTCCTGATGGAAGAGTGGCAGTAGCAGCTCAAATTTGTCTGAAGCCTTTTCCCAATTATCAAAACCAGGTTGTGTGAAAAGCCCATCTGTACAACGAGCCAAAAACATTTTGCACCTAAAAGTAATTAAAAAAAATAAGAGATTGGTAGCTTTGGAATAAGGAAGCTCTTGAAACCAGAAATCCAAAAACAGCTCTTTAATCCAAAGCTCTGTATATAAAGAAGAAAATTTATATTGCAGTTGAGGCCACAAAAATAATCCCAAAATTAACAGTAGCAGATACGTAGCTCCAGCTGCAGCCAAGAGTGCAAAAACAGTTCGCTGCTAAAAGGAGCAGAAACTGCCAGAAGTATTCTAGAGAGCTTTCCAGTTTGCTGGGTTTAAAGTGATTTCACTCCAGTTAGTGAGGGTGAGATATAAACACCAAGGGGCTGGAGAATTTAAAAATGCACACAAAGGTACTTATAGGGAACAAACTCTCAGCAGGTCTCTTTGGCCATGCACCTTGCTTGTCAAACAAACAGTGGTGGAGGAGAACAGCTCCTCAACCTCGCCAGCCCACTCACTAGAGGAAGCTGCACTATTCAATACTTGTTCCGTGAAACCCCCAGATTTCCCCTGGCCTCCAGCCTAGGAATGGAAAATGGAAAATGTTACAGGTAAAGCAACAGCTGGAGCTGTCCTGAGTGAGAAGATGGCAGAGGATATAGGATCATTCAGGTTGGAAAGGACCTTTAACATCATTGAATCCAAATGTTAACCCAGCACTGACAGTCCACCAGTAAATCACGTGCCCAAGTGTCCCACCTACACATCCTTTCAATGCCTCCAGGGATGGTGACTCCACCACTTTCCTGGGCAGCTTGCTCCAATGCTGGGCAACCCTTCTAGTGAAGGAATTTTTGCTAATATCTAATCAAAGCCTCCACTGGTGCAACTTGAGGCCATTTCCTCCTGTCCTATACGTGGAAGAAGAGCCTGACCCCCACCTGGCTATAACCTCCTTCCCTAGAGTTGTAGTGATAGGATCCCTCCCTGAGCCTCCTTTTCTTCATCCTCAACTCCCTCAGCTGCTCCTCATCAGACTTGTGCTCCAGCCCCTTCCGCAGCTCCACTGCCCTTCTCTGGACATGCTCCAGCACCTCAATGTCCTTCCTGAACTGAGGGGCCAGAACTGGACACAGCACTTGAGGTTCCTGATGTCCCTCCAGTCTGGCATTATCCTGGGAGGCTGTCCTAGGTCTTTTTCAACAGGGTGGTCAGAAGTCCTTGTGATGAGCCCTGGGGACAGCAGTTTGCCCAAGGAAAGGGCAGCAGAGATGCAGCTCAGAATGAGGAGCCTCGTGCCACACTCTCTCAGCCAGAGAGGAACTCACTGTTTCCATCTGCATCTTCCAGTCTGCTGCTGCCAGCCCAGAAAGGCTTGGAAAAAGCAGTTTTAACTGGAGCTCATGATCCAGGGTGGAAAAGCCACCATGAATGTCTGCTAGTAGGGCCCTCAAGAAGCTCAAGGGTGGCAGGGCTTGTTTTTCTGCTCTCTGCAGGACAGCAAGCTCTGCCCACAGCACCCTTGCAGTAACAGAGAGGCTTTACACAGCACCAGTGGGTACTCCTGGGCTGGATGCGTGGCTTATGCCACAGGGCAAGGACACCCAGACTTTACTTTAGAAAAAAATTCTTTCCCCTGCGCCTTTGAGCTAGACACACCTTCCAGCTTTCAGACCAGACCAGGATACAACCCTGGACACATCTTTTTCTCTGTATTTCAAGCAATTGTCCACATTTCCATTCATAATTTAACCTGCATGGGATTTATGGGCCAAAAGAATGGTGTTTTAGCTCAGAGGGTATGTGGGACAGTCAGTGTGGTCCAGGTCATGTGTGTGGACCCAGCTGGAGGGCTGCAAAGTATGTACAGAGGGGAAAGGAGGCACATGGGATGTGCAGAGGGCAGCAGCCCCCCAAAGGGAGCAATCTCCCCCTTGCAGGCAGATGGCAAAGACTTGAGGAAGAAGAGAGTGTGTTCACACCTAGGGAGTGATGATTTGGATGCAGGCAGGGAAATGTGGCAGGGTCTGGCCAATTTGGCTGGGCTGCTGCTCGTTGTTATAGCAACAGGAGGAGTCTGCTGCCAGCCGAGAGGATGGAGCCGAGGATGTGGGACATTTTTAGAAAGCAAAGGAGAGAGTTTGAATGTGTAGAGAGAGGGAAAAGTTGTAGGTATGGAAACCAGGATGGCAAATGCAGATGGACGAGTGGGATATGTAGGAATGGAGGATTCTCCCCACCTGCATTCTGATGGTCCCATTGCACTCCTTCCCTGGGGCAGAGGGAGGGTCTCCCTGGGGTCTCTCTCCTGCCAGAAAGGGCTCCCAGGCCACAGGGGGCACATCAGTGCTCTCCTGAGTGACAGCAGGATGAACACCACTGCTACTGGTGTGGGCAGTGGAAGGCAGCAGACGGGGGCCAGCACAGGGACGTGCTTGCTGCTGGAATTGCAGCAGGAGGTAAATCCTCTACAACGACCCCAGACTGCAACAGTGGTGGCTGTCACAACGTAAGGTGAAGGACTGGCTACTGGAGAAGGCTGTTCCAAGCACAGCCCTGGCACATTTGGGCTTATCACACCTCCAAATCATCCTGAGAACGCCTTGGATCTCTGCAGGGATCTGTCGGTGGATAGCCCCAGGGACTCCACAACAGCTATCACAGACTGCTCCACGGCAAACCAGACCGAGCGTTTGAACACAAGACACCAAACACCCCTTTGTGAATCCAGCTCCTGAGTTACTGAGGTCTTGAAACACACTCAGTCAAGGCTTTTTAACACGGTGACCCAGCGATGCCTTAGCGGAAGTGTTAGTGACATCGGCATAACAAAAATCACGAAATAATTACGCGTTTTCCCAAGAAAGCACCAGTCACTCAGTCTCGACAGCTCAGCGCCGCGGTGTTTTAGAGGAAAGCCCTGGAGGGAGAAGGAAAGGCAACCCCTCGATCCCGCTCCGCTTTGCCCAGGAGAGGGCAGCAGCCGGTGGGAGTTGAGCGGGGGCTGCGGGAGCATCCTCGCTGCATCCCGGCCCTGGCAGCTGCGCGCTGGGTAAGACCTGGGTAAGGAAACGCCGGCACCGCAAATGCTTCGAAGAGGCTTTTTATGGCTTTAAGGAGCGCAATTTGAGTTTGCCCACGCATTGCTTCTATGTATTTTAGGCTTCTTGCTAATCATAGAATGGCTTGGGTTGGAAGGGAATTTAATGATCACCTAGCTCCTGCCCAATGGCAGGGATGCCTTCCACTAGACCAGGCTGGTCAGGGCTCCATCCAACCTGGCCTCGAACACTTCCAGGGATGGGGCATCCATGACTTCTCTGGGCACCCTGTTCTAGTGACTCACCACCCCACGAGTTAAGAACATCTTTCTAACATCTAGCCTAAATCTCTCCTCTTTACTTTAAAACCATTCTGCTTGTCCTATGACTATCTGCCCACATAAAATGTTGCTCCCCCTCAATTTTTTAAGACCCCCTTAGGTACTGGAAGGCCACAGTGAGGTTTCCTCAGAGCCTTCTCTTCTCCAGGCTGAACAACCCCAGCTCTCTCAGCTTGTCTTCCTAGGAGCGATACTTTTGCCCTCAGATCATCTTTGTGGTCTCCTCTGCACCCACTCCAACAGCTCCATGTCCTTGTGCTGGGGATCCCAGACCTGGATGCAGCATTGTAGGTGGGGTCTCACAAGGTCAGGGGCAGTAGAGAAGGAATCAAGGAGCAAGCTTTTGCCATCCTCCTTTTCACCCCCACAGGGTTTTTCTCATCACGGTCCTTCTTTTTAAGTAGGGCTCTGAGATAAAAGCTTTGAGATATCTATATTGGTTTCTCATTTATGCTCTGTCAGACAGCCACTCAGAATTTTTATTTCCACCTGCTCCTGGTCCCTGCATACCCAATATTTCCCATCTCCACTCCCCACATAGCAAGGGCTTGGGCTGGGTTTCCCTCCACACTGCAGTAGTCAGCCTCAAACGCCCATTTTAGGATCCATCCCAAGGATTCTTTGCTAATTAAATGCTTTTCATTACAAACCAGCCCTGGGAAATAATCCAAAGGCAGGGAGGCCTGAATAGGCAGGAAGAGCTTGGGGTGAAAGGAAACAATAGGAAAGGAATCAAAAACACAATGAGGCTTCAGGGGAAATAAAAAGGCACATGGTACATTAGATGCAAACACAGATGCAGGCTGTGTGCATCATCCTCAGAGTTGATGTTTAACCTTGGGTACAAGGTGGAAGCCTTCATCAGTCACGCACTTGCCTTCCCACTGTCTGTTCCTCCTTTTTAGCACCTCCTTTTTCCTTCCCTGACAGCAATCTCTGCTTTCCAGCATCAGGACTGAGTGGGTCTAACTGCAGAGGGACATGCAGGTAGTTTGCAGATCATCTCTGGTCTGGTTAACATAACAATTTCCTAATACACAGAGAATAGAGTTCTTGCTATAAAGCAGAAGCAGCTCCCTTGCAACAAGAAAATGACAAAAAATGCAAGATCTCTGTCTGAAGAGAATTTACTCCTTGGTATTTAGAAAGTTAATTCTATTTGTATTAAAAATGAGAGTAAAATTTCCCTAACATACCAGAGATTGTGATGTATGGGGCCCACTGTGCTTAGCAAATTCCCCAAATCCACCTTGTTGCTGAGCTCAGCTCATGAAGGTGGTTCCCTGAAACTGCATGGAACAGAATTCCACTCAGACTAGCACCAAAACGAAGCTGAATGAAGACAAGTGCTCAAACTGCACAATAGAGAAAATCACCCTGTATGGCCCACAGCCACAGTGATGAAGGACTTTCCAGGTTTGACAGCGTAAGTTTAGGAGGTCTCTCTCTTTTTCTGCTGCTACTGATGAAAGCAAATTCCTGATTAGCTTTTCATCAGAGAATATTTTAGGTTTCATTTGCCAAATGAAGGACAGATAACCAGCTGGACACAACCCCTCCAGGGAGACCATTTCAGACGGGCTGGGTTGCCATGTCCTGACTCCAGAGCCGGCAGGTTTCAGTGCTCCACAGGCAGCTCCCTCTGCCTTTCCATACCAAGCAATACATACCTCAAATGAACCCCACTAAGGGGCTTAGGCTTGCTGGGTGCTCTTTAATTTTTGAGCACAATGAAGCAGACTTGGCATTTAGATTGCATTATTAAAGATTTGTTTCCAAATAGATGAAGAGGGGGAAAGAAATATGTTTCTCCTTCCCATTTAATCAGGCTGAAGTTTCCATGTGCCAGCCTCAATCTCTGTTAAATTGCTCATGCCATCCACCCAAGAGATTATAGACTTGGGTGCATAATAGGAGTTAATTCCAAAAATGTTACTCAGATAATTAAGTACTATGGCTGTAGCAGTGGGTGATTCTGGCTATTGGAGCCCCCTCTTAGGTGCTTCACGTCCTCCTCCTTCTCTCCCACCACTGTGGAGATGCCACCTCCCCTCCTGCTGGTCAGCATTTGGCTTGGGGCAGGTCCCTCCTCTGCAGCCCCCTGCAGAGGCCCCATGTCCCCTCCAAGGAGCTGGGCTGACTCCGTGGCACTGAGCACCAGAGTCAGTGGGCACAGTGCAGAGACAGGCTCTTTATCACATTATGAACCACACAGACATGAAGGGGCAAATTTACTAAAGGCATCCAGGTGCCTCATCTATCCTGGGATGCAAAACTCCATGAAAAAGAGCAGGTGGTTTGGAGGTGGCATTTGAGCTGCCCAGCTTCAGAATCCATGCAACGTAGACAATGTTCTCTACGAGTCAGGCGTTGTAGGCTCCTCCACAGTCAAAGGAAGGTAACCACATTCCACAGGGCTGACTGCTCTGCTCTGGTATCAATGAAAAGTGGCTGATTAGCTCAAATGCATGTAGTTGAGGTTCAGATTTCAGCCCAGAGAACAGAAGCAGTCTCTGCTAACCCCAAAGAGGCACCGCAGGCCGTGGGATGGACTCACTGCAGCCCTCACCTAGGACTGCAGCAATGCCAAAACATGAGCTGTGGAACACAAGCACTGGAGTGACAGTCAGGACATCTGTGCTCTATTACCACCACCAAATACTTCCTCTGGCCACAGCTTCTGCCACTTCCATGGAGGAGAGTCATCCTTAATATTGACAAGAGCACCACAAACTCAGACAGATGAAAGATTCCAAATAGAGCACTGTTTAAACTGGCAGGGGGAGGGGGAAAGTATCTTGTATTTCCACTCCTCCAGATCTCATCAAGCATTTGTGCTCTTTCTATTGCAATGCCTTCAGAACCCAACTTGCCCTCCAGTTCTTCCCCCCAAAGACATCAGTTCTGATCCCATGGAAACTGCACAGCAGCAGCTCTTTGGTCTCCAGTTACTTTCTTAAGTGAAACTGGTCACAAGCACCACCAGGCATTTTAGGTTACAGACACTATCCACGGACCCTTTAAGAGTAGCTAAGGGACCTCAAGGTACTTCTTTCCACAAAGCTATGGCATGACACAACCCGTCTGCCTATGGCCACAGGAGCACAGGCAAAGTCCCCAGTGGACTGGTGCTTGCAAAGCCTACATGACAAAACCTATTAGCTCAATGCAACCCAAAAAAGCAGACAAAAGGAGGTCATCTTTTCTTCTGGACATGCTACAAAAGCAGATCACATGGCCTCACCATTTTCTTTCTGGAGCTGAAGTGAAATATCAAAGGATAATTCAAAGCACATTTTGCTACACTTGAGGTAGGAGAGCACAGGGCAGTATCTCCAACAGGCCATAGAAACTCACCCCTTACTAACTCTCTGTTCTTTCTTACCTCCCCCGCATTTGAGAGCTCCTGGAGCGGGTCCAGCATCATTGCATCAGCAGTACTGCCAGGACCATTCCACATGCTGAGCAGTTCCTGAAGGAAAAAAGCATTTCCTGACATCTGTTCTGAATTCACTGCTCTCCTCCTCCTCCCCCACTTCATTTTGCCCTGTGCTCCTCTCCAGCTCCCCCTCCATTGCCACCTGCCTGGCTGACCAGGGCTCACCAGTGTGAGCCGAGGATCTTTGTGGAGAACTGATGGCACACACCTCTTCCAGCCCTGTTCATCCCCTGCTACTTTTCCTGTCTGTTGTGGACACAGGATTTTGCTCTTTGGCACTGAACTGTCTGACCCTAACCCAGCAAATCATTTGTGCCTGTGCTTTCTTTCTCATGACCAAGTCCTTCCTACTGGAACCACAGGTTGGAGCATTGGCTAAATTAAAAGGACCATTGTAGGACTTGAACTCAGAACCAGGCTCAATACTCTCTTCTCACTCCTGCTTGAAATGGAGCTAGGCTGACAATTCCAAGGATAGGGAATGATCTCCACAATTACTTGACTCCCATCAGAAGTTTTCCCTCATGCTCTGCTTCATTTTGTGCTACCTGAACAGCTGTACAGTCCTGTTAAAAACTTTCTGCATCAAATATATTCAAAAAATTATATTGCTAAGAGATGCAGCAAACTCTTTCTGCCAACTTTTGCACATACAAACAGGGATGCAGGGTTTTAGGGAACCAAGTGCCATCGTGGTCTTGATACTTCCCCCCACACTGCAGAATTTTAAACAATGCGGGTATCTCAGTGCAGCCCCCAAGGTTTGTTTTTTTGCAGGATATAACAGACACCACCACATACACCAAGCATGTAGTAGATTTTATTAAGCATAACTTTGGTTCTAAGTATTCCACCCTCATTCTTGTAATACCTTTAGTTAAAAACAATTATACAAGAGCAAATACAAAAAATATTAAATTATGAAAACAAATCCATTAAGGCTCCCTTTTTATATTTATATATATTTATATATGTACACTCAAACAAGTGCAGATATTAACAGAAGGTTAAAGCCACAAAAATGCTAAAAAATTTACTACTATACTATCAAAAGCAAGAGTTTTAAAAAAAGTACAAAGTGGTAAGTGAGCGATTTTCAAATCACTGAAGTATTTGCTGGATTGCTTCAAAACCCATATAGCTTGAAGGGCAGAGCAGGAATTGCTTACGCTCACTGCAAAGCAGTTTCTTACTTGAGTAGCCGCACAGGACACTTGTGGTGTGACTAACTGGCCACCCATTGAAGGGTTGCCCAATCCTGACTTCAAAGACAAGCATTTGCCTGTGAAAATCCACATGAAGGTGGCTGGGGTTCCTAGACAAAAGGATTAGCAGGATTCAAAGATGTTCTAACACACACGTTGATATTCTGTTCACACGGAGAGTTAATTCCAATGAAAAACAAAAAACAACTTCATGCTGTATGTACAAGGAAGTTTTCTGGCCTGCTGTGTTCCAGAAAGAGAAACTCTATCCTGAACGACAAGCTAACCTGGGGAGAAAGCAGACTGCCTTCAGCCTTGAGGGCCCAATCCAACACACCCACGGAAGCCAAAAAGGGGGTCTTTGTCCCCCACTGTCCCCGGTGCCACCAATTTCATTTCCCTGTGCACGTGTGGTAGGATTGCCATGATCACCAAGGGGAAATGGCTGACACGAAATGATCTGCTCAAGCCAGAGGAAGGGTTCCTCACTCACTTCTAGACTTTTCCATACTGAGCAGAAGGTTAATGTGGAGGTGAAACCAAGAGGCAGGATGTTTGGTAGGCTGGGAACAGCTAAGATGAGAGTGGAATGGAAGGCTTGGACATAGTGCTGTCTGAACAATATGAAACAAAATCAGTGCAAGTGTTGGAATGATGTGTTGCCAGAGAAGATCCTCTCCTTCCAGGAGAAAGGAAGGAGAGAGGGAAGAACCTGCAGCATTCAGGGTGTTCCTTTGTTGAGATGGAACATGGAAGAGTCTTACATTTGGCCTTTGTCTTTTGTATGTCTATAATCTGAACAGTCTGTTAGACCATCTTCACATTTAATCTTCTAGACGTGAGTCACACTGCAAGCCTAAATCAATGGCAATATGCTTATCGCAATTCAATTTACCCTCAGTCTGATTATGTCCTCACAAAAATGCCTGTATCTTGACAAAGTTTGTATGTAGGAAACATTTCTAATTGTATTTTGTCCCAAGTGCTAATCTGAAACTGTATTTAAAACATCCAATACTTACAGGAAAGGCAAAAGGAATTATAAAAACCAAACCAACAACCCTCCACCACACCTTTACAATACAAACATGCCACTGCTGATATTAATTAAAAGTGTTCTCAAACATTTATGTCCAATGTAATTACAAAGTAGAAATTATTGTGTTTAGCATCCTAAGGCAAAGGCTAGGGATTAGATCCTCAGCTGATATGGATGAACACAGTTTCAGTGAGAGCTAGGACTATCCTAACCAAGGAAGACGAGGATTTCTCCCCAAATTGTGAAGATATATCTGTACCCAATCACACCAGGTAAGAATCCAATTCTATAATCCTACATGAGCAATCTGCTCCCCACTCCTCATCCCAGGCTTTCCTGGATAACTAGTAGTCATAAGCATGAAGGATCAGATACTGTCGTCCCTGTGCAAGCTGAGCAATATTTTATTTAATGGCAAGTCACAGGGGCTACTTGCAGAAAGGCAGAAGATGACAGAATTGGACACAAAGTCTCAGCGGTAACACACTTCCCTTCTTTCTTGAGGCTAAATGAAGGATGGGATAAAATGAATTTCATTTTATGCCTCACTTTAAGGAAAAAAAAAAATCATTTCAGTAGATTCCAGTAATGGTTTGGTCTGGTTTAAACACTTCCCTACTGCAGAAACTGCAACGTGTGTCTGCAAGCAAAGAGTAGGAACAGACGGCAGATCAGTTCCAGCAAATGAGTTCAAACACTACCAAGTAATGTGTTACCACTGTACTCTGTTCAGCATGTCCTTGGAGGAGAAAGGCCACAACACCAAAGTGAGCAGGATTTCAAAACATGAAAAGTAGAGGACAGATCATTTTGCTTTGAGAGGTAAATTCACAGGTAGCACTGTACAGGCCTGTACACAACAGTGTAACTTTTATAGACAGATTAATCAGCCTCTGGAGTCTCCCTGGCGAAAGGATCATCAGATTTTCGCTCTTTCACAGCCCAAATTCTACATGCCAAACAGCAAGAAATGGGCTTTAAGGCTGCTTAACTTTTCACTGCTGGTGAATTTTAAGCATTCTCATCTTGCCCACACCTGCCTATCCTAGTGGGGATGGGCAGCAGTAATCAGCACATCTCATATCCTCCTAGATTTAGTAAAAATTCCAACTAAACACAAATTATTGTGGGATATACACAGCCTGTAGGTCTAGCTGGAGGAAATCTACCTGCACAGCAAAGCTTTGTAAGATATCACAGGAGGATTTTTGTTCTGTTTTAAAGCAAAATATAATCTGTGTATCTCCACTAAATTAGGATCACAAGAGTTAAAGCAGTGCAACACTGAAGGAATTTCTCTAGTATCCCTGGTTAAAATCTCTGAGAAAGCACGTCAGCCTGGTCCATGACACTGAACTGACAAAGACACTCCTTATCCATTGATCTCAGGACTGTATTTGGCAAGTCGATCTGTTTACGATACTGTCTTTTTAATCCACATGTCCCAGGAATTAAAAATCTCATCTTCAGTAAGTGTCAGCTGGATGCTGTTATTTCCCCTCATGAGGAGCAAATGTGAGACAACTTGCAAAAGCCTCTCTCTGCAGGAAAGCTGGAAGTCTTAGTGCTGGCTTAGGCGCTGGCTCTAGGAGTCTGGTGCTTCTGTTGCTTCCTGGACCGTCCTCCTCAAGTTGCCCTTGACTTTGACAAATTCAGGCGCATTTTCCTGCTCTTCCTGTATCTTCTGCTTCTCCAGTTCCAGCTTAAAAGGGAATCACATGTTAAAAAAAAAAGTATAGAAAACACATCATTGAAACAGAAGACAAAAAACTAAAGGTTTCAATAACTGGCCATGCCAAACCCTTTAAATTGCTTCCTTTCTTTGTCTCATGGAAAAGATAAAATTGCCTTTCTTTGGGAGTATGTGTTCTCATAAACAATAAATCTTTTCAAATCCTTGGCTCTAGCTTGTTCCAGATGTCCACCTTTGCCAGACAGACAAAAACTCTGCAAAAGCCCCATATGAGAACAAGACGAAGCATTTTTTAAGAATTTCTTGGACATCTTCATTAAAGAAACAACAGTAATTCTCTTCTCTGGCTTTTACAACAGAACAAGGAAGAATGTGCCTCATGGGAGAACACGTGAACAGCTACTACTGAGCGCACTTGCAGAACTGATTTCTGAGCGTTTAGGTATGGAGCTCTGTATCTAACTTGAGCCTCTTTAGGAGTATCTGGTTTGGCTAGCACAAAAAGCAATAAAAAACCAAAAAACCTTCCTTAGCCATTCATTTTTGAGAGCCCATTAACTGACGTTTTAACCAACTTGGAGCTCCTGCCCATGCAGAGACACTTGACATTTCCATGTGAGGAATGGAAATGCTCTATGTGGCTAGGCTGTGCAGTGCCCATCCAGCACAGGCTCACACATGGCACAGAACGTGGATTGCTTAGCAATCCTTAGGGAAGGCAGATGAGCTTGCAGAAGGAAAAAAAAAAAACCTTTAGAAAACTAACAAAAGTGCCTAAAAGGAGCTTTTTTTTCTTTCTTAACAGACCAAGGTCTCCCTGATTAATGGGGACCACGTACAGCTCACCTAAATAATCTCTCCTTTGTCTCTGGTTCACCCACAAGGGACATGCCTTGTTTCCATAAATCACAACAATGTCCCTCCATGAGTCATGGTGCCAATTAATGCCATTCCTATGATGTTTACAAAGTCACAGCACTGTCTGCAATGGGCAGGCTTGTCCTCTTCTAAAAGAATTTTCTAATCTACATAATCTACGTTGGATGGCTCAGTTTCAAATTAAATCTTCCCACAAGCTGAACGATTCAAAGCTGGGTCCTTAACAGAGATTAGAAAAATGACAGGATGATACACTTAAAAATACAATAGCTTTCTCCAAAAATATTCTTAAGCCTAATTAAAACAAAAAACCCAACCTATAATAAAACCTAAATAAAACCTAAAACCTAAATAATGATTGGATTACATTTAATTTTTAATAGTAATTATTTGGTTTAATTGATTTCTATTGAGAAACACAGGAGATACTGATTTAAAGCATTTATTTATAGCATTCATTTATTTAAAAATAAATGCATTGCTCGATGCACAGTGACTTCTCTGATGAGCTGTTTCACTGTAGAGATATACCCTCGCAAGCACAGGAAGTGCTTCCAGAGGCACAGAGAAATTTGGCTGGCCCTGTGCCTGGCAAAAAGCTTCACCACAAGGAACTCCAACTCCACATCATCTCCACACCCAGGGTCTGAGGACCTTTTCTTTCATTTGAAAACACCAATGGGCTCACACATTTTAAGGCTATGAAAGATCTTTTTAAAGTAATCTAGTTTCTTACATAACGTAGGAGAATCAATTGATTTTCAAAAATTCATTAAATGTAGCTTTGATGCACTACAGCCTAACAGTCATTCTTAGTGGATCATAGTTAGACTACAAAAATTAACTAAATCACCACAGCTTCAATGGTTAAATAGTGTCAGTGCTCCCCACACATTCCTGTTGGCTGGTGCTTGATTCATTTGACCAAAGGCAGACCCCATATGCAGTTTCTATACAGTAAGTGATAACGAACAGGTAATTAAAGCCTGTGATTTGACTTATCCTAAGAAATATCTGCATTTAATCAGGGGAAATATGAGAAATACTGGCTGCTGCTTCTTTCCCATTTACAAAGAGAGCCTCAGGTGAGGAGCTCAGATGCAGATGTGTGAAGGTCTGGTATTCGCCATCTTACCTGCTCCAGTTTCTGCTGCCTTTTCAGTAGCTCTATTTCCAGGTCTGACTTCTTCTTTTGTGCTTCCTCTTCTTTTTGTTGTTTAATAACTTGATCTCGTTTCCTTTTCTCCATCACCTTCTGTAGCTCTGGTTTATTCTGAGGTGCAAGACCCCTTCAAATTACATGGTGGGGAAAAAAAAAAGAGAAGTTTCAATTAGCAGGAATTCACACAGAATTGCAGGCAGCTTTACTAAAATTAAGTAGTTGCCTATTTAGATACATTGGGATATAAATAAATAATTAAAAGGAAAAAATATTCAGCCATTTGCCTGGTTTTTAACCAGTACCCTAAGTTAGAATTTAAGCCATATAACCATCAAAGAGATTTCCTTTAATGTGCATGCTGGTATTTCTCCTGTATAATTCATTAACTTTCATCTTTAGTCTTCACTGTATTCTCTCAATTCCAAAAGAATGGATTGAAAAAATCACCACAAATCAAGACACTATCAGAGCTAGGAACAAATTTTGGACAAGAAGAATTTGCTTGGTGGCCAGTAATTCAGAACAGCTGTGTTCAGACAATCCTGTGCAGGGTATCCTGTCCACAGAAGTTTGCATGGACAAAACTAAAAAGTGGTCTGTCACACCGCTCTGGGAAGTCATGGATTCACTCCTTTCCTTGAAAATGTAACTGCTTTACACATGCCTGGCTGTGAAACTGTTTCCAGTGAGAGCTCCCAGGCTACACTTAAACATCACAAAGAGCCTAAGACAACAAAAATCCAGAATAAAAAAGTTGCTGTCACCTTGGAGACCAGACAAAGCCTGGAGGATTCTCCCTCTGATGAGCCTTTAGGTGCTACATGAACTGAATGTTTTGTTCAACACAAATTGTTTTCCAAGCCAGCTACTCCGGCATGAGAAAGCTCACTCCTTGGGAAGATGCATGACGTTATTTATACAGGCACACACTTGGATACTCACTCCTACTTATTTTTGTGACTCCAGCTATTTCTTTTATGTCTGTAATGCTATGATGGTTTCAAAATTTGTTATAAAATCCTCCCTGTTATTCAGGTATTAGCGTAACTTAAGGCAGAGCAGAGAGATCTGAAATTTGTGTTTATTATTATTGTCTTTCCTGTGAAGACTATTATGTGAAAGCATCCAGCGTTAAGTTTAATATCAACCATTTTTATTTTAACTTTAAGACATTCAACAACCTGATTAAGCTTTCAGAAAGCATATTTTTACCCTTCCTACTTGCTATATATCTGTGGTTGCCTAATTATTCATTAATATGCATATCTGACAGCATGTCCAATAAAACATTAAAATGCCATTTTATGGTGGCATCTAGGAATGACTCCATATATTATGCAACACTCTATCCCTGTACATACCCTGACAGTAAAATCAAATATTTAGCAACACCAAATGCTGTTCCCTATTTCTCGTAATAGATCTCATGGCCTGAGTGCAACAGAAGCTACAAGACTGTGTTTATATTTTATGTTTCATGCTATTTTAATTACATTTTAGCACGTAAAACTGAAGTCAGGCAGGAAAAGCTGGAGTCATTTTTTACTACTACTACTACTACTAGTAGTGGATTGGTGAGAGCAGAGTCAGTGGAAGCTTCCACACTGGTGATCAGCAGTCAAGACAGCCACAAACCAGAGAGCAGCTGCTAAGTAACATTCTGTTGCTGCTTTTCTGCCTAAGGGCGCACCATAACAAAGCAGAGGCACAGACTGATTCAGATGTGCTGTAACAAAGGGAACCTGCAGAAAGTACAAGTAATCTATCCCTCCATCCAATCAGGTGAGGGTGGCAGATCTGTAACAGAACTGTAATGTCAGTCCTGTTTCCACTCTCTTATGTAAAAATGAAAAGCACCAAACTGGGGGATACTGGATTAACTGGGGTCTTGTATCACCTCCTGGTGACTGTTCTGGTTAAATTACAAATCCTAAGGCTTTGATATAGAGGGAGCAAATTGTGTTACAACACAAGTTAGAGCTGCTAGGGTTAACACCTCTGGCAGGGACAGCACCAATACTCTGCAGAGCTGAGGCTGACTCCTAGTAAGTAAAAATAATTTAAGTGACCAGTGCCTTGAGGTAGCACCCCCTGAATCCTGGTTTGGTTATTTTTTCCCCCAAAACAACGACCCTTTCTGCCAGTGAATAACTACAGCAGTTCAAGACCCAACAGACACTGCTCACAGTGGGCATGGAGAATGACTGGACCAGTACTAGCTAGTATCTTCCAACATCCATTTCTGGCTGTTCAGAGCTGATGGGTCCAAAAAGTGAAGCTGCCAACGTCTACACTGTGTCTTTGCAACAAAATAAACAGCATGTTAAGCAGACTTCTATAAGAGCACTGAAAGTCCTCCATATATATGACAGTTTGGTGTAACAAAGCAGAATACAGCCTAATATCACATTACTGAAAAGCCTCCTATCAGAGCCAGTACAGTGACACAAAGCACAGAAGACTAACCCTCCTCTAAAGGATAGCAATTTTTCTGCTGGTGAAAATCCTCAAAGTACTTCATTTGTGCACCAATAAATAAGACTCTAAAATTAACAGCTGTAGCTAATCAAAATTACAATAAGAGAAGGTATTGACGGCTGCACATTTTTTCTGTGTAATAGGATATTTTCCTAGAAGAAAAGAACTCCATACTATTTAAAAGTGCTTTATGCTTTCATAAACTTAAAAGAAAAAAAATAGTCTTAATTTATTGCAGCCTCCACATCCTCTAGATTAAGATCATCAGGAAACTTCAACTATTTTTCTTTCAATGACTATGAACTTCTTGGTGCTAGGAACTGACTTTGATGTTTAATCCCATTAATGAAAAATAGGACAAACACCTATTTAGGCCGGTTTCTTCCAATTCAGTTGGCATTCTGTAAAATATCTCTCCTTCTTCATCACTAAAGAAATGCTATATTGTGTATGCAATTCATTTAGAATTAAGTCTCCAAGCCCAGAATTTGTGAGGATTTTTCTATTATACATAAAAAGACCCCTTCTTCCCCCAAAATACTACAATGCCTACAGATTAAAAGGAAAAAAAAAAGAGAGAGAAAAACTGCCATAATGTGACTCTTCCTGCCAAATAGAAAAATTCAGTTGTGCTGGAGTAGCCAAATTAATGACTTTTTATTCTTCTTTATCAAGATCCTGAGTCTCAAAAAGTCAGAATGGCTGCTACCACCAGCTTTCTGCTCAAATGCACTCTGAGATACTGTTCTTCCACTTCTATTTTACAGATCCCCACACTTTGCCTTTGGAAAATCAATTTTGGGTGTCTTCAATGCACCAAATCACCAAATGATATCATGGGTTCTGCTGGTTTAAACAAAGGAGCATCAACAGGCTTGGTGCCTTTTCTTCCACCAGGTCGTCTGGTGGCTATTTTGTTAATGTGTTTTCTAAATGACTTCTCTGTTGCTGAAGAGATCTCATGACAGAACTTCAGCTATTTCTGGGCCAGGTGCTCGTGTCTCTGAAGTTGATGAAATGGAGTCATGGTTGTTTACATCTCTAAAAGCAATATATAGAGCAACAGCTGTGCATCCCATCCCAGAGAGGAGCAGGCAGCATTTGCAAAACATACAAAGAAACACTTGTGCAGCTGCATAGCAGGCACCAGACTATCACACTGCATTGTGAGACAGATCAAGTACAGTTTCATGTGAAATAAACTACATGATTTCTGTGATTTAAAAGTGGCCTCATAAACTCAGCACACTGGGAATGGTGAAAGCCCACAGATTTTATCATCCCGCTGTTAACAGCAAAATTTTGTCAAATACTTGATAATGTTAAGAGTACAAGACAAATTACAGTGCCCAGGTAATCCATATGAAAGGTAATAGGGGAGAACTGAACTGTTTCCTCTCAAAACTGACCCTCTGAGTATTCTCAAAAACTAAAAGAGAAGCCTTCTAGAGCAAGCTTTTGCACAGCAAAATGAAATTCAAACAGAAATAAATGCCACAGTTAAGAATCAGAGTCTTGCAATTTACAAGATCTGAATCAACAGTGCCTGCTGGGTTTTGGGTACAATGTCATTTTGATGAAACTAAAACTCAAGCTGGGTGTTTGGGGTGGGAGGGTGGCACAAGTGATTTTTAGACTCTTACCTTTTCTGATTCATAAGCAGCTCTCTATGGAGATCTTGATGATTCCGGGATGACTTCACAGGATTAATTAATTTCTGAGGTCTAATTAATTCTGGATTGTCATCATCTATGTAGTCTGGTTCAGCCATAATCTTTCTTGGAATGGGAAATGGATCTTTGGGTTCAGTATCCTTGTTCACAGTATCTGTAAAACGGGAAAAACTGTTGTGAATCTACACTGAAAGGCCTTTTAAAGATGTCCTAAACCACAAAGGCAGCATATTACGTTGGCAACACTCATGCTTTTCCTAGGTTAGTTTTGTCTGTAGAAAGTAAAGGCTCTCAGAGCAAACACCACTAGCATTTTTTAAAATAGGCAGCAATTTCATAACAATGACATCTCCAACAGCCTTCATTCAATAACCTGGAGACAGTTTCCCCCATTTTAAGAAGAACTTGACAAATAATTTAGGTTGTGTGTGAAGATCCCTATTGATTTTAATAAGCCTATTCAGATGAAACATTTTTGGATCAGTATTACTGAGACCCTAAAGACATTTTAAACACTGACTATATTAAATACTATGAATGTGTATCAAAAACAGAGTCTCATTTTGTGCTGTCAATGTCATGTCAGCTGTGGGGAAAACACCTCTGTGGATAAGCAAGCCCTGAACTGTATCGCGAAAAAGCTTCCATGTGGAAATTGCCAGATCTGCAATTGTTGTGATGGGGGACTGGTTTCTACGTGGAAAAGCAGAGAAGAAAAAGCTAGGTGAGATTATTTCTTAAAGGCCATATTTCACCCAGTGAAAATCCACAGAAATCCACTGACCTGAAGGCAATGAATTGATGATTTATTTAATTTGGAAAAGTGGCACTTTCCTATCCTGCTACAGAAAAATTACCTACATATCAAATCACAACATTTTGAATCAACAGCTGACAAGTCAACTATGGTTTTCAAATAATTTATACGTGACCATTCATACCCCTTTCCATTCAAATGCACCAATCACAAGATGATCAGCATTCAAAACAAAGCACATTCAGGAAAAATCTGTCTCTCTTCACTGTTGTGAAAACCTGCACACAGAATTTGCAGTTGTCAGTTTGATGAAACGTTGGCCCCTCAAACAGACCCCAAAAAATAATCTCACAGCATGTGGGTTTACAGAGAAGAATCAATGGGACATGAAAGAAAAGACGAGAGGCTTCCGTTCTCCTGACGGGCAGAACAGCTGAATGCTGCACACTGTACTCACGGGGCTATGAGACAAATCAGAGAATCACTGGGATCTGCCTTGCTTTTTCCAGTAAAAGCTGAATATGTGCTTTAATTTAGATCCCACTGTTACCAGCCCTTCCCTTCCTTTCTCACCCCATGGGCTAAAAATCCCATGTTCAGCCACAGATTAATCCCTAAACTATTTTCTTTCAGTAGGAATCTAATATTGTTGCTCAGGTCTGATCAAAATCCACTTGATATGGCAAAAATATTTTCCCTTAATACTTCAGTACATTAAAACTGAACAGTACCATCATCACCCAGCTGCAGCTGCTTACAGATGAGGAAGCAAAACAACATGAAGTTTTCAGCAGATGCAAAAAAGATACTCTGGATTTGAATGTGTCCAGTGGACCTGGCAGAGACCTTTCAGCTTCTTTGAATGGATGATGTGAACTGTGTTTTAGTGGTGCTCCATCTCACACACCAAGTTTCTGTGGAGCAACTTCAAGGAGAAACAGCTCACCAGTGTGAGCTGCTCTCAGGGTGGCTCCTTCATGAGTTCTTCAAGGCAAGTTCATATGAAGCATTTTTGAATTCTGTGGGAGTGTCAGGTCTCACAGAGACCTGTGAAACTACTATAAAAATTGTCCACAGTTCAAAACTGTGGAAGTGCATTGTTGTACATGGCAGAAACCTCGTACTGACACTGATCATGCAATTAAAATACTTCTCCTGTCACCCCTTCAGAGTCCTCCCTGCTTCAATCAAGCAACCAGCTATTACCACGCACGCTAAATATACGGGATCATTGGAAAACAGGTCAGAAGAAGCTTGGAAGGTTTCTAATCCAAGCTGCTCCTGAGAGCAGGAACAGCTGTAAGATGAGAGCAGGTTGCTCAGGACATTTCCCAGCAAGACACTGAAGTTCCCCAAAGCTGCACAGCCTCTGTGGATAGCCCTTCACTCCTCTTCACAGTGGTTTTTCCTTAAACCCACATGAACCTCTAGTTTCAACTCCAGCCTGTGGCCTGTCACTCTCCAGCCACACACTCTGGTGAAGAGTCTGGCTCCATCTCCTTGGAAAGCACCTCCCAGGCACAGGGGGCTGCTGTTTGGTCCCCCCAAACCTCTGCTCTGGGCTGAGCCAGCCCAGGGGTCCCTCAGCCTCCACCACAGCTCATCTTGGGGGCGCCTGGCTAAACTCACATCTCAAATCCCTCACTGTTCAATAGCATGCCATATAAAAACAAAAAACAACCCCCAAAACCCCTCAAAACACACCACCATGATGTTAATAAAACATTTGTAGAGGTCGATTCTCTTAGCACATATTGTGAATAAACTAGCTGCAGTTCTCTTCTTATATAAGGACATAACATTTCATACTTCCTCAATGTTAACATCAGGCTTATTACAACTAAAACAACTAAAATATTACATATCCAACCTCCACCCAAAATAAACCTTCTCTGTAAATATTTGTTTTGCTTTACTACTCTATCAGTTCTGTTGCACTGATGGGCCTGTGAGTCTTCTAGAAGCCATTTATCATCAACAGCCCTCTGTTAAAGTAAATCCAAAAATAACCTGCTGCTTCTTCAAGATAATTCTTGTTTGCTTAGGTGAAGATGAAAAATGCAGAATTACTCTACAACTGCCATAAACAATGTACAATTTTCTTGACACAAGCCCCTGAAAACCAATTTGATTCAATCATTTCTCAAAATGTGGTGTAGTATTTTGCAGCATATCGATTTGGCTTGAGCAAGCCCTTAAAGTGAAGTCTATTTATTCTTCTTTCTTCTGTCCCATCACTATTTTTAAAACCTGTATTCAACTCAGAGGAATCGTGGTTTCCTACTGTAACATGAGCTCTACTAGCAGCAAACATGAATGAATAAAAACTCCCCTGGGAAGAGAAGTCTTTCCATGTGTGATTAAGCTGCAAATTACTTCAACTAGGATTTCCAAACAGAGCCAAGGACAGAGGGCGCCCAGTTCCCACTCAATGAATTCTCTCACACCCTCTGCAAACCTCAGCCTGGCTGCAGGCCACCGACAAAGTCCCGCACAGTCACTGTGTAATATTATATGCAAACAATACAATGAAGATAAGGTGATCTCTACCCACACCCTGTCAAAGCTAACATTTACAAAAGCACAGGCAAGTTTCACATAAAAAGGAAACTGAGGCACGAAGGATTCACCACACCAAGGGCAGACAGAATAGAGCAGTGTATCCCCAGAGTTTCATTCTGAGGTTCAGGCTCACACCAATAAACCAGTCAAGCTCGATGACAGAATCCCTTAAAAGTCCTTAAACAAGTTTAATCAATGTTCAAGCAATAACAATTAAGACATTATTAATTCCATGAGTCTCTAGTGCTCATCACCACAAAAGTCACAGCCCATAAAGCTGCTTTCAGATCATCACTAGGTGCTACAGTGGGATATTAATAAACCAAATAATCACTTAGCAGGAATATGCTGCCTGAAGAGCATCCGAGAGGCTCCTTTTAACCATCTGCTGTTACGTGATCGACTGAGAATGCACGATCCATTGCTGTGTTTCCTCGTTACCTTGCTCCAAATAAAGGAGATTTCGATTCAGGGGATGTTTTAGCTGAGCTTAGCTCAAGTTTAATACACCCACTAATTTGGCAGGTGCTTCCTAGTGCATTTGCTGAATTAGCTGTTGCACCACGAGCACCACAAAAGCATTTATCTACCTTAACTTGTCGTGCCTGAGTAACTAGCAGAGTCTTTGCCCACAACCTCTTTGGTGTATGTGGATTTTGATCCACAAAGAGAAAAAATAAACTGGGAATCCTGCATGGAAGAGCAATTTTAACTCCTCAAACAACTGCAAAGCAATTTCAACATCCCACTAGACCAAGAAAATGCCTCTGTAGAAAAATTACTTCAACTATCCTCCCAGACAGAAGTTTAATGTTTCCAGACAAAAAGATGCTCTTAGAGTGATCAAGAAGTACCATACAGGTACCTCAGCCTTGAAGGGCCAAGACCAAGCAGTCACATACTTGCAATTCTCTCATTTAATTTCCTTGGAGCGCAAGTATATTCAGGGAAAACAGAAAAGACCCTTCAAAAGTTTGTCCTGCTGAAGAGATACAACCAAACCAGAGCATGCCAGAAGTGTGAGTACATCTGGGGGAACGTGTCCAGCAGATACCTTTGCTTCCAATGTTATTTATTTTTTATTCTATCTACAGAGGGTTTTTTCCAGCAAAAGTCCCTTAATGGTAGTAACACTGGAAACATGTGTACAGAGAGAACTACAGACAGACACCAGTGTTTTTAACAGGTATCTTAACAACACCAGGTTAAGGATTCAGAAGCTGCCAGTTTTTGCTACAACAGGGTTCCCACGGCTTCCACAGGAGAAAGAAGTTCACAAAAAAAAACAACCCACCAAAACCGAAACCATCTCATGTCTATATGGCATTCAGGGAATTGTATTTATTTTCTATCTGATATTCTTCATACCAGAAATCACCCTCTACATATGGAATCTGAATATAAAAATTCCTGCAAGACACCATATATTTATATTATTACACATATATATGGCATTTTCACCCTTCAAATGATTCCCACAATTATTTCCAGCTGTGAAAGCAGAGGTAGAGTTGAGGCCCCTCAAAAAGCAGATAAATAAATGCCTAAAAATACCAATGGACATGAAAATAATAGACTATACTAGATCCAAAAGTTACATTAAGACTAAATTCACATTATTTCCTTTTTGCCTTAATAAATTCTTGAGGAGCACTAGCTCAAACACTGAATACCTCCTGAAGATTTTATTCTCGAAAAAGCTTCAACATCTGTTCTGATCTGTACTGTGAAGCATCAAACGCTATGTTTTAAGACTTACATTTTTAGCTTTTTAAACTATGGCACAGACTTGCAGTTTGCTACAAGAAACCCAAAGGCATTCTTTGGGAAAAAAAAATCGTGTTTTACTCTCCCCCTTCCAATTTCAAGAGGAATTGAAATAAAAATTCTTCAGCATGTCTCCGCTTAGATGTTACATGACCAAGCACCACTTCTCATCAGCCAGCTTGGGCAGAAAGCAAAAGAGCTACTTAAATGCAGAGTGTGCTTTGCAGGCAGCACCTCAGCACTGTTTGCACATGAAAGCTCACGCCGCTATCGTCTTTATCTATATGCTCTCAGTGCAGTGAGAGGCACTTGACTAGAGAGATTTACTTGATTAATCCTTGATTATAGATATCATTAATAACTTCCCAACGTTCACCCTTTAATTCAAAGTAAGAGTTCCTGAAAACAGAATACAAAATACTCTTCCCAGCCAAGATGCTTGAGCCAGACACCAACAAAGGAATTATGTCTTACACTGTCTTTTGTGGCTGAAAGGGAGGATGGAGTTTGGGTCACAGCAAAACACAGACTGCCTTGGAGGGAGAGGGGAGGACCAGAGAGGTCCTGATGGCTGCAATTCCTCCCAGCCCCTCATGCTTTGTTCAAAAAGGCTGCCACTTCCCAGCGACAAGAGCTTTGCTCTAGATCCGAAGAGTAGTGTCTTCACCTGCCTCAAAACCAAACACATTCAAGGCAGCATGGACCTGGGATTGCCCCCTGAGTACTATCTTGCTACCAGGTTACTTACTACATTACTGTTCTTCAAAATTAACATCACAAGCCTTTTAAACCCTTTAGCAGGCATCTGGCTTTTGTTTACGGCTCCACACATGAAAGAGAAGAGCATCTTAGAAACTACCACACGTTTCTGCAAGGCCAATCTTACTCCTTCTTGTCATGCACTTCAAAATCTCACATCCCATCCCAAGGCTGACTAAGTTCTGTCCATCCCATGCCAGGACAGTTTAACTCACAGCACCCCTCTGACACCAGGTATCATGGCTTTAGTTAATGGCTTCATTAGTTCCACAGCTGCCTAAAGACTGACAGACCACATAGAATTCTCTCAGGAACAAGGGCTAACTTGATCAGGGCAGCCCAAAGCAATCTCAGTGATGTCAAGGATAGGGAAAGAAGCAGAGCTTGCTGGCTCCTAAAGCTGTTCCTGTTGTCGCTTTTGATATTAAAATGACCTAACCCACTCAAAATCTGACAGAGATCCAGTTAACACTCATTTTCTTCCCTTAAGTACTGCCGAGAGTAACATCAACAAAGCACAGATAAAACATCCACTAAATGAGAAACCAGAAGAAAGAGGGTCATTTTAAAGATGTTTGCATTGGCACTGACACCTAAAGGAAGGCAGAGTGCAAGATCTGGGGCAGTGCTCCACACTGTTACAATTCTCTCAAATGCAAAGAGCTGCTCATGGCTCCCATTCAATTTAAACAGCATCAGGCAGTCTCTGTTCCAGGACTTTGAAGTTCAGTCAAGTCTTGGGTGTGGAGGGAACAGCCTTGACCCCCAGAGAGGCTGATGCCTGGAGAGCAGTGCTGGTGAGGACAGAACGGCTCCTTCCTCTTGGTCTCTAGTTTACTTGGGAAAGATGCAAAAGAAGACACAAACAGCTTTAAGAACGGCCTCACACCTTCCACTAAAAACCCCAGGAGCCCCAATGACAGGAATTTCCCTCAGCCTTCAAGATCTGCAAAGAAGCTCTCTGCCATTGGCTTTCAAACCAGCTGAAAGGATCAGCTCTAAATAGTTGCATTTCTTTCTTCTCTTGCTAAGTTAAAATGCTGAAAGAGCTGTCACTACAGCTGTGTAACAAGAGGCAGCAGACAGAAAGTGCCTCTCCCCTCCTACTGCAAGGAGAGGTCTGCACACAAGGTGCTTTAAGAATACTAAGAGAGGAGAAGATGGAGGCCTTCCAAAAGGTCCCCTTTTTGTCAGACACGGGCAAAACTCAAGATACTGACTTTCACTGCAACAAACTACTTAGCATCTAATTTTTAATACAGGCAGAAAAGACAGACACAGGATGAAGAGCAGCACACTGTGAACAGCACTCATCTTCCCTAAGTCCTGGTCTCTGATCCACCCACTGTGACACCACGGTTCCAGTCTGGGACTAACAGCAGATAACGCACACTGTGCATCTTGTAACATTTGTCTTTCCCGAATTCCCTACGTGTTTCTTAAGGACTTTATATTCCTCATACCCATTTTGCTAAGGATCCTGTGATTACCTAAATCCCAAGACAGGGCTGGGGATGTGGAAAGCCATTCTGATGGGAAGGAGAAGACCCAGTGTTTTGGACACCTCTCATCCAAAAGGCCCTAAGTGACTATAGTGCTTTTGACCTTCAGAATAACAGCAAGTCGTGCACACCCCACTGTCCTCTCAACTATGCCAGTCCTTCAAAAGGAATAAATCATGACTGGCAAAGGCACACAACTGAATATACACATAACTTTCACCAAAATACTACAAAGGTAGTTATAACACCACAGTAACATGATTTTCAGGAGATGATAATTGAAATTATGCCTCTTAGGAAAGGTACTCAGTAGCACAGTTTGCAACTAGATTAATCCCCAAAGGTAACAAGCAATTTATTTATACATGGGTCAACAGTGACTCGTATGTAATTCTGGAATGATGCATTTTTTAAGGAGATTTTAAGAGCAGAAAAGCAAATAAGATCAGTTTATACGACCTGTGGCTACAGTGCACCATCAGCATTGTAGACCCATCAGTGTGGGCCACGAAATTAAAAATCAGGACACGTTTGTTTGAATCAAATTTTACTACATTAAAACATGGAATTCCACATGAAAACTGAGCCTTGACTCAAAATCAGAAGTCCAAAGAGTGAGGGGAGAGTTTCTTCAGGGCTTCACTGAGGCAAATGTGAAGAACTATCAAACAGTGGCACCCAGTGGTAAAGGACTTTCTGCAAACAGGAACACAACAGAAAAAATTCAGGAGGGAGAAGGGGGAGGACTGCCCCAAATCCATGTTTATATACAAAAATACTGAACTGAAAGAGCAAACATACTAAATCCTCCACAATTTTAGCAGAAAAGTATTACTTCTAAGTCATTCTATTCATGTAATCATCAGCATTAGAGGAAAGTGACTCTTCAAATACAAAAGGTTTAATGTGAAACAGGTATTTCTGAGGGAGAGAGGGAAATCCAGAGCAGCCAGCAGCCCCTTATCAACTGGGAGAGTGCAAACATTTCGAACATCTGACTTGAGATACCTAAAAGGAGACTGGTGAATCTTGAACAGTCTTAAAATCTAGTTCACAGGACTTTAGCAAGATTCTTCAAGGGAAGAGAGAAACATGGTGATAGTGGTTGTTTTTCCACTTGTTCTGTATTTTTTTCACATGATCTAGAGAGAAGGATTAGAGACTAATGTGTGTCCCAGTGAGGCCAAACAATGTCCAGGACCAAAGGGTGTAGGTCAGGAATCCTCTTCTGGATGCTGTGATGATAGCAAGGACAATGGTGATGGAGGGTTCTAGCAAATATTCAACCAGGCAGAAGTTTATATCAGATATAAGCCAAAAAGGTTAAAATTACCTTTGATATATGTGAAAAAATTCAGAGCAAAAGAAGAGGCAGGTTACTTAGTAACCCTGTAAACATTACAAACAACAGCAAACAAATTGCACAGCAAACAAAGTTTTCTTTGTTATAATGAAATTAGGAAGTTAAAAAGCAAATGGAAGAGGAACATCTGTAAATGGGAGAATGTGCCCTATATTGAGGTTGTTCTAACAGCCCTGTTCATTTGATTTTTAAGAAGTGAAGATTAATTGAAGCCTAATAATCATATAAGCAACAAGCCTGACAATGCTTTGAGAAATTTTGATGACTGAGTATTGAGGCTAGAAAAAAAATTACTTAAATAAGGAGCACATTTTTAAAGTGAGGGGAATAAAACCATCGATTTAGTAAAAGATTTGCGTTCAGCTGCACAGGGAGACCGAATTACAGGACCATAATTATTCCTTCTAGTTCTACAAATTTAAAATCTATGAGTGCAATTAATAAGTGTTTGCAAGGGGGTCAGAAGATTAGAATCTCTGCATTAATCAGGTAGTTATGCATTCAGTAGCTACAGCAACAAAAATGAGACCAAGCAAGCAAAGTATTTCTCATGCTGCCTCAGTTACTCCAGTGCTGTAAATCCCCAAGTCTTGCCAAAGGAGCACAGCAGGACTGCTGAACCAGATTTTGCTCCGTGCCACGTGCTGTTCCTTAGGGCACAGCAGCATCCTGCCTGGAGTTAGGGCACAGCACGATCTGCTGAGCTGTCACATCCTCCCTCCCCTCTGGGGCTCTCTGAATGACAACTTAAAAAGAATGCTAACCACCCATAAAAGAAGGCCATTTGCAACAAGTTTAAAAACACTGACATAATGAAAACCACACAGTCCACTGCAGCTTGCCAGTTTCCTAAACAGACTCATAGGTAGTTATGTAAAAGTTAAGTACTTCTTCAGGCCGGGCAGATACGTATCAATTACCTGCCAACTCAACAACTCAAGTTTTCATTTTCTAGGAAGAAACCCTTCTCCTAGGAGGGGAAAAAAAAAAAAAATCATCACCAGCAAAGCTTGCTTTTTTTCCTTCTCTTTGGTGACAAATGGCTCAGAGCAAGCATCCAGCCCCTGTTTTGATTTCTTAACACAGGGAGATTTTCTAGAAACAGACAAAAGGAAACAAAAAGAAGTAATTTCCTTAAACCCATTGCTACTCCAAACTAACACACTCCCAGCTTAATCACAGGAAAGAAATAAAACCTTCACCTCAAGGAGTTAGTCTTGGCTCAGGCAACTACATCCACATTCCAGCCTGCACTGTGTCCACAAAGAGACACCCTTCCTTGCCCAGACTTGTTTCATCCACTCTGAGCTGGCACAGATACATTTTAGTATGAGGCTCTGCACTGCAACTCAGCGGAAAAAGAAGCCACTACAAAGGAAAACAAGACCTGAAGGAAAAAGCAAAAATGAGGACAACCAGTAAAACTGATGACCAATCTTCCAAAAGTGAGGTAGAGTAAGAAATTTTTTAAAAAAGGCTGTTCCACACCCTCCTCATGACCTTAACCAAAAGCACGAAGCTCTAGTGGTTTAAAAGGATTGAGTGGGTGTAAGAATGTATGGCAGCCAGAGAACAAGCCTCCTGGAAGCTACAAGTGGGCTTAGGACAGCCAAGCCTGATACACATGATTTCATTAAAATGCAACAGTGATCAAAAGGCGTCCTGCAAAGAACACGACATGCCACACGGTGTGTAGAGGAACATCATCTGCTTACTGTTTGATGGGAAGAATGAGTGATCTGAAAACCAGGAATTTACAGAAAATAAAAATGGAGAAAAATGTTGACACTCAGTCCTATCTGTCAAAGCTGGTGACTTTTCACTGGTGCTCTTGATGAGCAGCTACAATCAGCAGCTTCTCCTGCAAGCTCATAAATCAGTAAGCTGTGACACCAGGGCAGGGCTGAGTATCAGCCAGAAGGCTGCACGTGGAAGGGCAGCAGAGCCTGCCTCACTGCTCAGGCGGAAGCGTGTTGTTCTCTACAGAAACAAACCTCCACCTGAACAGCATTGATGTGTTACTCAGACAACTGAGCTTCCTTTTGCTTCTCAGCCCCCCTGAAATGAAGAACCCAGAATGTCAATACCTAAAACAAAACCAGCCACACAAGCTTAGCATGAACACAAGGAAGATTTTAGCATATACTCTGGCAGGATGATTTGTTGTGTATGCTGACACAGGACTGTTTCTAGGATGTTTTCTGTCAACTTTTTCTCTTTTTTGTCTTTTTAGAAAGACTTGAAAAGGTTCAGGAAGGGAGAAACAGACCACCACTCCCTAATCCCTCCAGAAAGGAACTGTTAAAAAAACTTGAAGTAGTTAGCAAAGAAGAGTAAGAAACTAGAAGGAGGACCCCAATGCCTCCACAAAGGGATTGTTTGTTGAGCTTGTGAACTGGTGGCGGGAAAGGAATTTCCTACAATTGTTACCTTTCTGCTTGAGAGACCACCTGGAGGAAAGTCTCAGGCTGTCCTTCCTCAGCAGCACTTGTGAAAGAGCTGTGCCCCTGGAGTTTGTAGGACCCCCCACTCTGCTCCTCACGTCCTTCTCCAGGGCTATAGAGAGGGCAGCTGCTCACTTGCTTTACGTGCTACAGAGGTGGAACTGAACTGGACCTAAACTTGAAATGCAAGAATGCTGAAGTATGTAAGTTGAACAAGAAAAATGCTCTCAGTAGTCCTAAGAGGCACTACAGGGATCTCCATCAAATGGTTAAAACAAACCACCTGCATCCCAAAAAGTCACACACTAGTTTACAGTGGTCTCATAAAGGAAAAGAAAATGTGCATAGTCTTGCCTCTTCATGCTCAAAATTAACGAAAAACAAGACAAAAACCAAAGGGTTGCAAAACAAGACTTCAGTAGAGCCAAGAAAGGGGCTGAAGGTCTTTATCATAACATGCCTACAGCTGAGGAACAAAAGCAGTGTGAGGTCACAGCTTGGCTCCTGCTAGTCAAGGTTCACAAAAGCAGCGTACAGAGCTTCCAGAGAAGTGGATGCCATTTATCATTCACAGACAGCCCGACAGCCACGGCTCTGAAAGAGGCTGCTGCCAGCCCCAAGAGAAGAAGGCTTGAAAAAGGCCTCCTCCCAAGCCTTAGAGCCCTCTTATTAACAACATTTCACAGGTGACTCAGCTTACTTTACAACAGGCACAGTGAAAAGCTGTCCTCTAGCTGGGTTTTACAGCAGCAGCTTAATTAATAGAATGAATACCTATTGATAGGCAATCATACCCTCCCCACTGCCAGCTGCACCTCTTCATGCCTGAAGCCAGCCCTGCTCTTTGTTCTGCTGCTGAAAACACAACTTGGGGGGCTCTGAGCACCTGCTGCACCTGCAACCAAAGAGAGAAACTTTCAGGTCAGCAAACTTTCTATGTTGGCAATAAACTGCATGTTAAGGACTCCTTAAAAACGTCACCATGCAGTGTCCTCAGCAGGATATCATCTCACTGTCTCAGATATTGGTGAAGGATGGAACAAATGGCAAGAGGTGTTTCTGTCATACTTTTCCTGATCACCTTCAATAGCTAAACGGGGTATTTAAAAAAACCCTAAAAAACAAACAAAAAAAAAAAAAACCACACTGAGAAATTGTAATTAAAATTCCAATGAGCCCATGTGGCTTTCAAGACTTTTAAAAACACACATCCCTGTTTTGCAAGCAGAAGCACTCCAACAAATGGTCACAGGTGAATAGTCAGCACTTCAGCGGACACATGCCGTGTCACATCTCACAAGCACTGCCTCTCATGCTTCCTATCACTACATTAATTACTAGTTTTCTCCATGACTGCATAACCTACAAAGATGTTTTGGACTTATTAGAAGAAGAACTTTCTTTATGACTAAGGGTCAAAGGTGAATTGATATTTATGTAGGCATCTCATGCATTGCTAATTGCTGGGGTTGCACCTCACTATGGGAAAGGTGGTCTGCAAATGTGAGCGCTGTTTCTAAAAATATAAAAGGAGGTAGAATCCCGTTCCTTTACTATAAATTCTTGGCTTGTTACTAGTCCTATAAACCTGAGTGAAACAGACCAAACTGCCACAACACTTTTGAACATTTTAACCCAAATTGTTCAAGTTCCTACACACACCACAGCTTCTCCACCATCTTACAACACAATCACTTTCTCAACCTGCTTGCTTAACAAGCAGTGGAGAATTCTAGACTGCGAAGTAGAATATTAACATCTGCTTCTTTTTTTTTTTAAATCAAACAATCATATTTTGCCATGATTCACTGAGGAATTATGTTTTAAAACTGCAAAAAAATTACTGAACGAGGGGAATTCATCAACATTTGAAGCAGCACTGTCCATTATAACGGGCTTGGTCACATCAGAGGCTCGCTCAGTCTGTAGGAAAGCTGCCCCACAATTACAGTGAGGAACTGAGCCATGACAGAAGAGAGAGGCTCTATTCTCAGCTCTACCAAAAACTGGATTTGTGATGCTGAGCAAGTTGCCGAGCCTTAAATTACTCTGGAACAAGCTGTGGTTGTCAGCACAAGACAACGTGTTGGATACCAAAAGCAGAGAGAGCAAGACAGGCTTTTTTGGATGAGCAAATAAATAAGAAACATCATAAATTACAACAACACTATGCTTTGTTCTATTACAGGCAGCATTTTGTCAGACATTTTGGAGCCGTTTCATGTTAAGCACTCTTTTTTCTAGGATTGAACAAATGCTTGCTTTAGAATCAAGAGGCAAAATCCAAACAGGTAATTTGCTGAAATAAGTTTAGAAAATTAAAATGATGATGTTTAAAATAAGGTACAAAGTTACGAATTAAGAGATACACAGAATAAAATTTAGAAAGATGTTAAGGTTAATAACACAGAGGCTGTGAACTTCTTGGTGCTGCAAAACAAATGCCAGGGATTTAGAAGTCTCATGCCTAAAGGATTGACACTATTTTCACCCCAAGCCTATTTTTATGAATTTCTTCCTTCCCAAGTTATTACCAAAGTCCCCAGTGATTTCTTTTTTTTTTTTTTTTTTTGTTATTTGTCTGTGGATTTATCATCTCAACAACAAAAAGAGACACATTAAACACATGCTTTTTTAAGCTGCACTAGTAAATATGTTCTCAGAAATGACTCCAAGACAAAAATCCACATTGAAAAGCCGGAATGAGAGCTGGGAGCCTGAGGGCTTTCCTATCCCACTGGTGAATACAGCATGTTCTTTTTGAGCATGTTCATAATAAGACAGAGACCCGTTTGTCAAAATCTGTCCTCTTTAACACAGCATGTATTCCTCAACAGCCTTGGTGCTCAGCAGGGTGTAAATACTGCACCTTAGCCACTTCCCCTATGTGAGTTTAACATATACATTAGTGTTTAAGATTGAAGCAAATGTTTGCTACAATTAATTCCCATTTAATCTAAGAATGTTAATAGTCATCCTTTAATATGAATGTTAACAAACCAGCCATTTTTTCATATCATCATATGTGATGTTGAACACAGGCTTCTGACCTGCTACACTGAACCCAGCAGCTTGTCTGCACAGAGGATGTTGTCCCACTGATCCCCACAAAAGATCAGAAAAGCGGCACAGAAACACAACAAAGGCAGCAACAGGATCCACTTCCAGTTTAGAAAGGCATTGGGTATGAAAGCTACCAGGCTATCAGGAGTAATCCAGGAGCCTTCCCCTGCACAGACTTGTCATTAATACTTCTTGCTCTCTCGCCTGCACCCTTCCAGCACTGCTGAGAGCAGCACCACCACAGGTACCAATGGCACCACATTGCAACTGGAAAATGAAGATGGTGAATATGGGCTGAACACAGTGTCTGTTCATCCAGATGTGCGTCTTAAGGATCCTTCCAGCAGACAACACTCTGCTCCAGCCAGTCCCAGCTCCTCATACTGGAGAAACCCTACAGCAGCTGATACTGTACCTGCATGAGCAAACAGCCCCAGGAAGAAGCAAAACCCTCAGAAAAGACAGGCACAGTCAGCTGGGACTGCAGCTTCTTCTGTGCAATGTACTAGTTAAACTCAGCACATGGATCTATCTGTATCAGTATCAAGCAGAGTTACTCCAGAGCGAGAACAAAAAAACCAGTCAGCTAGTGCAGACACTCAGCTCCCTTCAACCCTACAGAACAACTTGTACGAAAAGATTAGAATCCCAGTAACTGAAATATCAATCCTATTCAAGTTTCATTAGACCCTATGTTATACATTTATTTTACAAACGGCAATTGGAACAAAAATTAGAGCAACCTCACTGTTCACACATACTTGAGGGAGTCACTGTGCTCCATCAATCTACACAGATGACTGAATCATTATCCCCATTTTATATACTCTACCTTGCTTTAAGTACCTTTGGGATTTATAAATAGTGGAACTTTTGCAAATTTTACTGACTGCACTCAGCCAACATTGTGTCCCTCCAGAGAGATACAACCGTCAGCTCATCTTTCACACAAAGGTAACATCCCGCTCACATTTTAGGTAACTGTTTAGTTCAGATTTCCCAGATAAAAAAGTTGGTTGCCACCTTCATCCCCAAATCTGACCGTGCCAGCACTACTAACCTGTTTGCTGCAAATTGGCTGCCTGAGATACATTATTATGTGCCTTTGAGCAGGGTGACAGCCACCCCCCACGAGAGCACACCAGCATGGCACCATCTCATCATAGGCACCATCACCATCAACTCCATAGTTTTGGGTGAAACACCCTCTTTTCAAGAGCCATTTCCATCTCACCAACATACCTAATTACACATACACCTCAGGGCCTGGTGGCAAAAACAGCAAGTCTTTGTGGCTGGGCAGGGGTACAGGTTTTGATTCAGGAAGTGTACGTCTGCAAATTAGTTTTGATGTGCACCCTACTGTGCTCAGTGCTTTCCCATGGCTTCCATTCAACATAAACACTTACTACCATTGAAAACACAGTGCTTCCAGGAAAACAATGTTTAGTTAAATTCACACAGTGATAAAAAAATTGCAATAAGACCATTAAAAGTTTGAAATCAATGGATGAACTTTCCCACACAGCAGCTTTACTAAAATGCACACCAGCAAATGTGCCTGCTCATCCTCAGAAGTACCACTCTCACTAGTAGGGAGGTAACATTTTGTTAGTAGTTTTCTAGTAGAGACAAAATAGGTAAGTTTGTAAAGGCTACAGCACAGACTCTTTATCAGGGAAAGAGATCGATGCAAATTTCAGAGTTTATCTCATCCAGGGTTTTTTCTATTGCTAGAAAGTGCTGACATCCTTTTAGTAGAAAACCTCTGAACGTCTTTTAAATATCCCTTTCCAAAAACTTCCCATGGGACAGCTTCATTACTTCAGCAAGTGACTTGAGAAGCAGGATATATATTAAATGAGTATGGCAGACACAGAAGGCCAAGGCAACAAGAATTTCATCCAATTTCTCACACCTCATTCTACCCTTCTGATGAATCAGCATTGTTCAGCTGCAACTGCTGTCTCCTAATCTTCCCCAATACCTCTGCTAAAAGCTGAAGACATCAACCACTTGTCTCTCTCTTGCTTAAGACCTTTTATATATCCACTCTAACCCTTATTTATACCATTATGATTATTATCTAATTATAAACAATGGCTTGATTAAAACACACATATTTATAGAAGCATTCATGTCACCTACCTTTAGGCCTTTAACTGCTGCAGCTAAAATGGGAAAGCAAGCTCCTTATAGCATTAGCATGGTTATCCAGAGGGCAAATCAAAGCAGCTATGCTCAGCACTAAAGTCAAACATCATCACTCTCAAACAGCTTCCAGACACTCTCGCCTTCCTCCACTGAGGTTATGAGAAGTCCAGAGAACCTAGATTCCCAAACTGCTTTTTTAAAGGAATGGGGAAGGTCCCTTCAAAAGCAAAAGAGTTAGATATTGCAGCTGAAATTTCATAAACTACAGCAATACTGAACAAATCCAACCTGCTGCTGCTTTTTACACTATCTCCAGCATGCCAGTTACTTCCAGCTTCACATACAGTGTGATGTAAAACCATGGAAAATACTCAGTTTAATCATTTCCTGTATTATTCACCACATTGTGTGCAATACCTTGTGGATTAATTATCCAGATAACAAAATGACTGCAAGTGCCATTAACGTTGCCGGTCTGAAGTGGTGATCTAAATAATGACAGCAATGTGCTCCTATGGTTTACAGCATGAGAGAGGCTGAACTGAAGAACAACCCCCTCCTACCCGCTACACATGAGTGAAAAAAGACTCTCCTCCCTGTGCAGGAAGGTGAGTAAACCATTACGCAACTGTGGAAAGTCCCGAAGATTAGGACAATCAAAGAAAGAAAAGGGCTTTCACACATGGAAACCAAACTGTTTAGAGGACTGGAGAGAAGGGTCACCAAGGAAGAAATGTTTTATGATGAAGGTGGTGAGACACTGGCACAGGTTGTCCATAGAAGCTACAGATGCCCTGTCACTGGAAGTGTTCAAGGTTGAATGGAGTTTTGAGCAACACAACTGAGTGAAAGATGTCCCTACCCACTGCAGGGGGGTTGGACTAGATGAACTTTAAATGTCTCTTCCAACTCAAAGCCTTCCATGACTTCTGACTGATGACATTTGTATGAGGATGGGATAAACACATTTTGGGGGTGCTTGTACTGGTGCACAGAAGCAATCCAACAGTGAGAGAGATGCCGCTCCGCTCCTGGACCCAGGACATCCACACAAGCAAAGGAAGCCCTGGAGCAGAATTACCGCTCTCCCCAACCACAGATGTGGCCACATACCACTACCCGTAACACAGCTGGAAACATCTCATTTCTGTGCCTCCTGGTTAAGCAAGAGGCACAAATTTCTGTTTGAAGGCAATCTAAACCGCACCACTGGAAATACCAGTAGAAATATTTCTGTTATTTCCAGGCCACCAAACACAAGTAGCGCTCACTAGTTTACTACTCTGGTTTCCAATTTAAGAAATGCCTTTAATGGAAGCACTTTCTTGAACACATACCAAATGCCACTGAACATAATTGTGCCTAAACTGCACCTCCTAGAGACCTCTGTTTTTAGGTTACAACATGCTCACAGTTTATTTAAAAAGGGAGGAGAGAATAAAAAATAACAAAGAAGAAAAGAGGAAGAAAGTCTCTCTTGTGGCACTTTTCTTCGAACACAGGAAGAAACAGGTGTTGGTATAAGCAGAAAGGAAGACAGATTTACATCTCACAGATTCAAAACCAAGTGCTATCAGCAAAAATACTAGATTATTGAGGCAGAGAGAGACAGAGGAAGTTGCAAAACTACTTAACATTTCAAGAAGGTCTGAGGCTTTTCACTCAGTGTTGTAGCTGGGGAAAATGAACATACACTTTGACTATCATACAATGGTTTGGACTAGAAGGGAACTTAAGAAATCATCTAGTTCCAACACCCATGGCATGGGCAGAGACACCTTCCACTAGGCTAGGTTGCTCAAAACCCTGTTTAGCCTGACTTTGAACATTTTCAGGGACAGAAAGAGCCACCACTTCTCTGGGCAACCTATTCCAGCAATTCACCACCCTCAGAGTAAAGAATTTCTTCCTAATACCTAATCTAAATCTGCCCTCCTTCAGTCTAAAGCCATTCCACCTTGCCCAGTATCCCTCTCCAGCTCTCTTGTAGACCCTTTAGGTACAGGAAGGGGCTGTAAGGTGTCCCCAGAGCCTTCCCTTCTCCAGGCTTAACAACCCCAACTCTCTGAGCTGTCTCCATAGCAGAGGTGCTCCAGCCCTCTGAGGCTCCAGCCATCTCTGGGCCTCCTCTGTGTTCACTCCAACAGGTCCCTGTTCTTCCTACATTGCGGGCCCCAGAGCTGGGGTAGAGTTGGATTAGCAACTCAGTAACAACAGTCAAATAAATGAAATGCTGCATCTGTTGTTACAATTAAATTAACAAAGTACTGATAGAACCATGCATGTTTTCCCCTTGTGTACCATGCCCTGGGTAAAGATGTTCTGTAGCTGTACATATTTCCTGTGTTATAAATTAAACACAAGCCAAATTTACCCTTCCTGCAATGCTATTAAAAATCAAGGGCAATTACTCCAGGGATAAATCTGGCCCAGTAATGTTTTTCAACAAAAATGAGTTTCTAGAATAAATTCTACTAAAATAAGTCTTTGTGGAAATACTTGAAACATTTTCATTTGTGTTCCCAGAGCACTTGTTTAAAAATAAATTGGAACAGAGAGTTCCCAGCATCAAATAGCTGGAAACTGTCAGACACTCTTTTAGAATACTGTTTTCAGGTGATCAACCTGTTATTCTTACTGTCTGGTTCTGTGGGGGGTAGTTTTGTTGTGGTTGATGTTTCAATTTTTGTTGTTTATTTGGTTTGGGGTTTTGTTTTCTTGGTGAGTTTTTTGGGAGTGGGGAGGGATTGTGGGGCTTTTTGATTGGTTTGGGGGTTTGTTTATTTTGGTGTTTGTTTAATACCTCAGTATTTGCAGTCTTAAACAAAGGCCACTTACATGCAGCTCAGGTTGTGTACCATGAACTGAGGAGCTCAGAAATTAGGTGTACATGGGAAATCAGGCCCATATATTAAAGATTTCAAATTTTTACAATGAGATTACAGAATCAGACAAAATAACAGCTACAAATAGCATCAGGTTAGACTCTCAGCTGGCCTTAGCTGGAGCCAGTCTACTAAAATCAATTTATCTTCCTCTGACTCCTGAGGGAATATGGGCAATATTAATATTGCAGCTCCCCACAAAGTCACACATGCAGAAGTGCTGGCAAGAGCAATGGCCTTGGGAAGCCTCTGCTCACAGCACACGATGCTGCAGACCCACATGGATGCACCTGTAACGCTTCTCCCATGGAAAAGTGCATCAACTACAACGATGGAAAGAGCCAAAAAACACACACAAGTTGCCAAAAGCAATTTATCTGCAGCAATTTGCACAGCCAGCAACCACTGTAATTACATTTTTGTAGAAACATGGAAAATCGGGCTGTAAGGAACTTCAAGAGGCCCCTCGCTCCTTCCCTGCCCCAGGGCAAGCTGTAGCACACCTACACACCCTTGCTGTCTCCTCCTTCCAAAGAAGTTTTTGAGCCAAAATTTTTCATTCTTGATCTTAATCCAAAACAAGATGTGATTTAAACCCAGTTGTTCATCTGATTTTAAGCCCCAGGTGTTGACATTTAATGCTAGTGAATATACAGAATGTCAAACTGGCTCGTTAAGTTCCAGTGTGAGCACAGAGCTGAGCCTTTGCTAACACGGGGACACCAGAAGACATAAGCAGGCAGACTAACAATTTCTTTAGAGCAGGAGTCAAACGTAGCAGAAATTAAAAAATCGTTTCCCCAGATTTTTTTTTCAATCTCCATTGCAGCAGGTATTTGTAGCACACCTGGAGGAGACCACAGAGCTCATGAGAAAACCTGCAATGCTCTCATTGAGGCTGTTGTCTCTACGACAGGCACTGAGAGGCAGCAGGTATTCCCACTGCCATACAGAAGAGGCCACTCTGTTCCCAGGGAGAGCTCTTCTCTCCTGCCTTGCACTGATCAAGACTGGTTTTGACCCCCTCAGGCTTTTACAAGCTTATCCCAAAATCCCCTTGCAACGGCAGAGGGGTATGTACTTCTTCCCTCTGTTTTCCCATCAGAAAGTCACAGGCTCAGGACAGAGTCGCACAGAGCAGAGAGCTCCTGGCTCCCCTGCCTCCCAAACCTCCTGGGCCACAAATTCAGAGGTAAGAGTCTGTGGAGGGAAGAAAGGGGAGGCTGGCAGGGAAAGCCATTCAATTTGCCATTTTGTAAAAATAGTACCTGGATGGCTCTCAGCAGGACAGAAGGATTCAGGACTAACAGCTACTGATGGCACTTCAGTGGTCAGGTAAAGGGAGAAGGGTCTGGACATCAGATCCTAGTCTTAAAAAAGTTTTAAATTATTAAAGCAAGGCCTCAATTCTTGTAACAAGGCACTGCAGCAGCTTATTTAAAGAAAATAATGCACTAAAATAAGAACATTTATTTCCTTCCACATCTTCTAGGCATGGAATCACTAGGATCTGTTTGGAAGTGTTTCCATTGCTTCTGCCAGTCCTGGAAACAATCTTGTGCTCATGAAGAGATGCAACCCAGTTTGCTCATTGTGATTCTAAACCAGAATATATATTGCTTCTATTTTTTCCCCCATATATATTTTTTTGCATGCAATTATTCAAAAAAATCATACTCCCCAATCTCCTGGGACTCAGTTTATTGCAGTAATTGAGAGGGCTTTTTTCTTCTCAGATGTTCTGTTTTTCAGGGAAAGATTCCTTTTTGTGTGTATGATCCTTTTTCAACTATGCAAAACTCAAGGCAAAAGCGTAATAGAAAATGCAACAACTCTCTTGCTTATTTTTATACTCTGACATTTTCATTTCATGTCATTAATGAGTCTAATCAATCTCTCTTGCATTACACACATATCACATTCCCAACCAGTAGCAATTAGAAATAGATAGCCATTTGCTTTCTCCCAGAATTGTAGAAAATTAATGCCACTTGTCACAAAAAGGGTTCCAACTACAAAGACCAACACACAAAACACAAAGTATTTTAATTTGACACCATTCTTCATGCAGTTCTCAAATCAAAAGCAACAGTGTTAAATTCTATTACTAGTCTCCTGCTTGGATCACCACTTTGAATAAAGGCATTAATGAGACGGAGACCTGCAAAGCGTTTTCTAAGAAACCAAAGAATCACTAAATTAAACAATTTGGATGTTAGCATTAAAAAACCCGAGTGAATTGCATATTCACCAAGAAAAGGCAAAAGTGCTGAACAGGAAGCATCTGTAGTGGCTCTGTCACTTTCTGTACAAGTGACAGGCAGGGTATCTCCCGTGACCCACGTTAGACTGTTCCCACTGTGGTCAGGAGCTGCACTGGCAGATTTCCATCCCAGAGCTCAAATTCTCTCATGGCTGTCCATACAGAGGGCTTTCCCATTCTCCCCCAACATGCTTCCCCTTGTTTCTGGAAAGGTGACAAGCACAGTTGTCCCAGTTAAGCTGGAGGTGTCCTGCACCAGTTCATGCCCTCCCGAAGACCCAACTGGTCTCACTTTGGCAGCTGCTGTAAAAACAACTGCTCCCCATGTACAAGGAGCATCCAGTTGCTGCAACAGCCAGGTCTGTCCCAGATGATGGAAAGGGGAAACGGCAATGTCAAACGGGTTACAGAAGCCTTGCCTTTAATTTCATTTGAGAGCTCATCCCTATCTATTGGGTTTATTTGGTGCATCAGGCACTTACTCCTTAAAAAGTTCAAATGCAGGGGGAAAAAAAGGATGCAGAAGCTGGCATAACACTGAGCTCTTCCACCTCTGTATCTCTAGAAGTGGCTGTATCACATACAAAGTGTGTTGGCTGACCCTGTCAGAAGTCAGAAGGCTGCCCCAGTACCATTCCCATTGCTGCCTGTTGTTCATCCATGTGCTGTGAAATACAGACTGTGACTACAGCAAAGATGGGCACAGAGCACCAAAGACTCTGTGATTCAGTCTCAGCTCACAACCACCTACACAGATGGCACGTCCATTTCATAAAAACATCAGCCTGTTCCGCATCTGTGCTAACGGGGAGAGAAAAAAGCTGAGTCTCACAGATGTGCAGAGCTCAGACAGTAAAACAGGTCACTGATCAGAGAAACTCTCTGGGTGCATTCACAGTGAAAGATGGCATGAATGTTGTTCCCTCATGAGGTAACCAGACAGACAGCGATGCCTACTGCAGAACTGGCTCAGGAAAAGCAAGTGACATCATGTGGGATCCAGGACTTTTGCAAACAAACCCATTTAAGCTGAATCCCATATAACATAGGCAGGAGTGGGGGTACAAGAACTGCACAACTGCCAGCTGCCACATTACTGAGTCTTGGATAAAATGCCTATGGCCAGCTGTCCCTGAGATTTCCAGGGCTGAGTTAGGAAAGTCTTAACAACTCATCAGCTGCTACTAAAACCTGTGCTCCATGAGAGGTTAAGAAAATACCAGGTGATTTCTTCTTATTAGGTCCCAACTTACCATTGAAGAAAGCAACAAGACAAGGATCCAAGGAGTCTCCTTTATTCCAGAGATCCCTTAAGGCCCCGTCCCTTCAAGAGGGACAGAAAGCTTTCAGTAGTGAGCAATTAACCTCACAGTCACCAAAAACCTGAAGTTTCATTTAACACATGAAATTTTTTATGCCTTTCTAAATTCATTAAACAATCTGTGCATTAGCAAGTGCAGGTTATAGTTTTTTATTTTCATAAAGTAAACTAAATATAAACCCAATAGTTAAGAGTGAAATAAAAACCTGCAGATTTAGAATACTGATTCTTATGCCTCACCCATATTTGTATTATCTTCCAAGTGTTGAGTAAATCAAAGCCCAGGGAAAAATACATCCTGTAGGCCAGATCTTTCAGCAGGTAAATGGTCTGAACAACTCTTCATATATAATTATGCTGCCAAATACTTGATGAAAAGAATTGAGTGGATGTCAGCATATGCTTCTTGTAAAACAGACAAGAGGACCTTTGTCAGACAAGAAGTAAATTAAGATTCACTATAGGAACTGTATCATACAGTTTAAAAGAAAACCACAAACACATGTGCAGCCTGAAAATGGGGGTAAAATGCTTGAGGAGAAATGTCAGCTGAGGTCTGTTCTTTGCACAGAAGGAGACTGAACAGAAAAGGATACTATTATCCATTGCATCCAGAGAACTGGCAGGCTTACTGCTCAAAAGCAGCTGCTTGAATATTTAGCTTGAAAGGCGGACTACCTCTTGCATTTTCTCTGGTGTGGCTTTCAGCTGCACAGCAGTGCCAAATGGCATCATGCTTCCTGCGGGACCGGAGCGCCTTTGGGCTGGGTACAAACTGCACATGGTTTATAGGGCACCCTGAAGGGGGGACCACAGCACTGGACTGATGCCAGAGGGGCCTAGAAGCTGTTGCAGAATTTCTGAGGACGATGGCTCAGTATGTTCATATCAGCAGGGTGGCTGACACGATCCATTCTCAGTGCTGGCTATTTTGTCACAGAGAAAGACAAAGAAGGAAGGAAGCAGTGAGAGACAGCGAAGGACTCCTACACTGAGAGATGCACACAAGATCGGTCCATGCTAGTCAGAGCTGGGTATGACAGATGATAACTCCAACAGCCTCCATTAAACAGATACCGGGTTTGCAGCCTACACATCTGCCAGTTTTCTTGCCAGGTACTGAAAAGCAGCAGCCATCTAATCACTAACCAGCAGTAATTCCTTTTCCTGCTTCAATCTTCTGTTACATGCTGTCACCCGGTCCCAGAGACTTAAAATATATGAATTAACAACATCTGACTTTTGTGTTGGAACAGTGGAGCAAATAACTGATAAACTGAAACTTCAAGAAAAAGGGCAACAAATTTAAGTTCACAAACCGAAAATGATTTGCAAAGCAGTAATTCAGCTGAGTGTGCAATTTTACACACATGCAGACACACAGGTTTTCCACATATTAAAATAATGCTACTAATTAAATGCTACTAATGAACAAAAGATGTGCTCAGCTCACCTTCGAAAAGCCTACCATGCAAGCAGACACCTAATAAATAGAGAGACAACTGTAGTCAGACACAATATGGCAATTTCATTCTGACACAAATCTTGCTGGCACAGAGGCTGAAGTCACACATTTTCATGCAAAGCTTCCAGACTTTTCCTGGTGTGAATATATAATGTTTTGAGAGAAGCAAGAGGATTTTGTATTTAGAAGTTACTCCACCAGAAGCATGCATTGTTATCTTAAATGTTTTGCTTTAAATTATGAATAATCAACTTGTAAGATTGCTCACAGAATCTCCAGCCCCTGAAGAAGCAAACAAGATCTCAATCAGAAAAGCTGTGGGCAAACGGGATTACCAGTCTGACTTGCAAGTGAGAATTGCCTGGTGAAAAAAGGCAGAATCATGTTTCCATGTGGAAAATGTTAAAGTTATTATAACTAAATATAACAGCTCAAATTTTCCCCCTCTATTTTATTTCCAGTAATACACACACTCATGTCTGCTTGTTCCATTAGATAACAACAGGTAGCAGAACCAGTCATGTTCTTGTCCAAAATCCCCTGGGATTTGAGTCCTCCTTCCCAGCTTCCCCCAGAGGAGAGCAGAAATGCCAGGACCACACAGAAGTAGACAGGCACATGCCAGGGGGAGAGGAATAGGAAATAGCTGCATGTGGCTTTCAGACCCATCTTCAGCATGGGCCTCAAAAATAGCCACAAAAGAGCCAAAATTCCTATATAAATCTGAACAAGAGAGGAGGGAAAGACTGAAAGTATCAGGATGTTCCAATTTGGAGATGTCATTAAGAACGATAATTCTGAGCTAATTAAATGGGGGGCGGGGGGGAGGGAAGGGGGGAACATAACAATCAAGCAAAGAATATCCATGTCATATGTCACCTAGATGGCAAGAGAGGAGGATTTATTCTCCCACACTGAGATATTCTGTATTCACAGTCATGGCCACAGTGCGGAATGACGTGAAGGAAAGGGCTGCTGCTTCATCCTTGTACCATTTGCTGTTACTGCACCCTCTGCCATCCAAATTCCCACTTTCTCTCACACCTTTACAAAATGTCAGTGCAGAGACTTTCTAGGAATTTGGGTCAAGTTCAAGAATCCCCATCTGCTCCTGTTGGAGAGGGATGAGATCAGACTGTAAATGAGTGGCAGACTCCTAGCAAGGAGACACGTGAATACAGTTTGGACACATATGAAAGTCAGTCCCAGCCTTCTTCATTTAAATTAACAACTTTAGACTCTCCTCTGTCTCTCTCTAATGAAACATTCATATAATCAGTTATTCATCCATTTAGGTTAAGTGCATGTATAGGCAAGTACTCTTAAGACATTTTATTAATCTACATTTATCTTAAAGCTGTTTAGAATTGCAGACGTGCATGCACAAGATGAATTCTTTAAGACTTAAAAGCAATTAGGTCTTGAGAAAAGTGGCTTTGGTAGCACATGCTCTCACAGATATTTAAATAAATTCAAATCAAATACAGGTTTAAATCAGCACAAGACTTCTCATTAGACAACAGCATTTTTTCAAGTTTCCAGAGTTTTTCTGCAGTGCTTTGCACTGTGTATGTAGGAGCATGCACCTGTGCTGGTAGTCAGCTTGCAGAAGGGCTCCCCTTACAAGCCTACACACACACAACATGGCTTCAAAAATTGAATTTATAACACTTTCTTGTTATAGCTGGTAGCAATACGGAAATATATATACAAAAGGTGTCTCTTTCTGGAAGTGTTTCTCCCCACCTGACTGGTTATCATGGTAGCCCAGCGCTAAAGTCAGGAGCAGAAGGATGGTGTTCATCCACTAACATGTTCCAACTTACCTCCATGGCACCCTGGAGAGTTGAGATCAAGCTTCCTTATTTTGTAAGAAGGTGAACATTTAAAAAAATATTAAAAAATCCAAATCAGAAATCAACTTACTTGAGAAATTAGGTGGAACATGAAACTCAAGGTGGACCATGTTAAGTCCCAAGTGAGCCTTGTAAAAAAAGCCATTCTGCATTTAACCAACTCTTACACTTCTAGATGTGCAGTAATTTCAAATCCTGCCTACTTAGGCTGTTACAGAAGACTCATGAATTTTACATCACTGGAAAAAGATGACCCTAACTCTGGCAGAAAGTATTAGAATTCCTTATAATCACAAGTGTCAATCTTGCTTACATCTATTTGTTTTCCTTTTAAGTCCACAAATGGACTTCAAAGGAGAATAAACAATCCATTTCTTGGCCACAAATGCAGCCAAGAAAACACAATGTGATTACATTCTGCGTGTGGGTAAGGCCTCCTGGTTTCAAACATACACATGAACACACAGATACATTTGCACATACACAGTCCCACATACTGCCTTGGTTAATAATCAGAACAGATCTTGATGAATCACCTCTAGTTGATATTTTTACAGTGTTTCTTGTAATAAGCATTCCCCAAATGTGCAAACTATTAAGAAAATATGTGAAAAACAGTCTGATTGGCAGACTAAAGTTGGGAGGCTGAATAACACGTAAGCCTGTTTAGCATTAATGCCAGAAATCCCTTCTCACTCTAAAAATCTGACATATCATTTACTTTATTAGTTCCAAATCAACTATTCATTTAATTTACAATAAAATATGAAATTAAAATTAATACAGATGATTTAAAATTGAAGTCATGCAAAGACAGGACTTCTTTTTTAATAGACTTTCATTTTTGAAGTGAATATTACTGCATGCTGCTGAATTCCTACAGCAGTCCACAAGGCCAGCACTGGAAGTCTATCGATACAACCATTAAGATTTCATTTACTAAGAGCTGATTAATTCAAGTCTTCCTTTTCCACGAATTAATACCACAAACTCTCCAAATATTGTGCATTTAGTTCTGAGTGTATGAGCAAAGAATGACCATCTTACACACCACATAGAATTACAATTTCACAGGTCCAGGACATGAAGCCTTTTTTAAATTGGGAAAAGAAAAAGAAAGGCAAGATAGTGCTTTACCCTAGTCAAAAGGTCACTCAACTCAGATTAACTTAGAATTCATGAAACTCTAGTCAAGAAAGTAAAAATGAAAGTCTGACCCTTAAAAAGGCCAGATGTCCCACTAGTTTCCTCTTACATTTTAGTCAAGCACATAGTTCACAGGCAGAAAAGTTTACTATGAGTCACAAATATGCCACCAGAAGAGATCCAAGAGTTTCCCTTCCAAACTACAGACAATTCCCAACAAAACAGAAGACACCATTCCAGCATCAAAGCCAAACAAAGTGAGCCAGAGGTCATCAGCAATCCCACCTAGCAGAAATGGCGATGCAGAGAAACAGCTCTGCAGGCAGATCCTGTGGCTGGAACAGCTCCCGGAGCATGGGGGTGATGAACTCCAGCAGAACAGCATCACAGTCACTCCAGCCCCTGCTCACTGCAGGAGTCCTGCTAACATTTGTGTTTACTGCTCCAAGTCAATGCCAACAACTTCACAGTCCCGACCTAATGAAAAGTGCTGTCCCACTCGACCTTCAACCCCCTCCATATTCCCACTCTACTAAGGTGGGTGCCTCTTATTCCAAACACCTCAAAGTCCATCTAAGACCCTTTTCATCACACACACAGAGGCCTTCTTCCATTTCAATCTTTTTACTCTACAAAACTTTCAAAGGGGTTGAAAATTTTCCCTTTCTTAATCTTGACAAAATCCTTTCCCACTAAGTCCTCTGTAACCAGGCTGCTGCACAGCACCATGGCTGGAAATTAGGGGCTTATATTGGAAATGCTGAGGTAACCTTAGACACAGCATCAAGCTGCATGAAAACCCTATCACAGTACTGGAAAGAAAGTGCATTTAAAGCCTAAGAGGCTCTGTCATGCAGCACGCACTGCTGCTGCATGCTCTCAAACTTTATTAAATGGGCCTGGGTGTGGCAGCAATGAAGCACAGCCTCCTCTGACTTTGTACAGTATGAGGGCTCATTGCCACCACCAGCTGTGACCACCTCCACCCTAACAAGGAAGGGAAAGAGAATGCACTAAATTAGAATCTAGTTTTGTCATCACAAAAAGAATAAGGGAACAAAATTAGTCTGTATCGAAGTCAGTGCTGGAGGGTTACTCTCACTACCTGGCCATTATTCCCTTTGCTATTCTTTGCCCAGCATTAACACCTACCCATTCCTCCAGCCCAGTGACTCTCGTTATCATCCTCATTCCTCTGTTATTACCAAACCAGCCTTCCTCTGGGAAAGGTCTATCTATCAGCTGCAATGAACACTGGCCACTGTATTTAGCATAAAATTTGGGACTTCTGAAATTAAGACAGTAAATCACCTCTATCCTCTGCACATAAGAGACAAGTCCAGATGTGACCAAGATATAATGATGCTATTTTATTAAAAGACGAAAAGAAAAGTGAAGAGAAGCGAGTGAGACTTGGTCTCAGTGAACATTTGAAAGTTAATAACTCTACATTAATAACCCTGACGAGGACTGCTGTTAGAAAGACAAAAATATCCAGGAATTTAACACAGTAAGTTTTATTAAAACTTTACTTCCACCTAAAGTGCTTTGGATTATTTAAGATTTATTTGAGTGAGAGCAAGGAGACCTCATCTAATCAGGAAAATGCTGCAATAGCCTTTGATTCAGAAGCCATCAATTTACTTTGTGTTCACAGACTATGTAAGATACCAAAAATGAAATAATAAAAAGCAGTAAAGTAAAAGAGATGATATGGCAGAAGACCCCAGGTAGTAGCAAGGGGAAGAAAAAATAATTATGTTTTAAAGACAAACTACCTGCATGCACAGTTCTGAAATTATAACATCCCTATCACATTACTGTGTGAGCTGCAGATGAAACAAAGTAATGGAGAATAACAGGGCCACACTGCCTCTTTTGAAAAGAAAACTTCACCATCACAGAAATCTAATAAAGAGAATAAAAGCAACAGGCAAAATTAGGAAAGCAGAGAATGAAAAGTAATAGTATTGATTTAAGTGGTTCATTTTTTATTTATGGATATCTTTCCAGTGGATGTCTCAGAAGGATTTTATGTTTAATAGGCATCACCACTGTGCAAATGTTTTCTAAGCAAAAAGCCCCCACTCTTTACTAAGGCAATAAATGGCTTCATAGTAGAAAGCCCTATGAAGAATTCAAGAACCAAAATGAAATGTGGACCATGGAAAGCACAAGGAAACTTATCCTCAGTGAAAGCCCTTTGACACTGAAACAATTTAATAGAAGGTGGGTGCTACAGGTGATAATGTTTTCATTTGGTAACCCTGGTAGTCTGTCAGACATCCTTGACTTCTCAAAAGAGAAGGTGTATGTACTACTGACTGACAAACCAACAAAACCAAAACAAAACCCTCCATTGAATACACAAGTCCTAGTCTCAGAGCCTTAAAGAGAGTTGCTTCCTACTTCTCCCCCTTCCAACTTCTGGTTTAAATTCTTCTAATAATTATGTTTTGAGTATTTATCCGAAATGCAGTCTATTCCAGAGACTTTAACTGTAAAACCCTGATTCAGCTAAGAAATTAAATCCCACTGCTTAAACTACAAATTTTAATCCATAATTAATATGTAAAAAAAAGGGCTCTATTTATTTGCATAAATTGTTCTCCTCCTTCCCCAGTCTCCATAAGAGAGAATGTTGTTTGCCAATATTTTACTTCATAATTTCATTACCAGTCTCTTCTTCCCTTTCCCATCGGTCAGGTTTTGTATTCAGATAGAAATGTCTTCAGATACTGCCTGGCAGTATCCTGGAAGCAATCACATCCAGCTGAAATTGAAAATGCTATTTAGTCTACTGTGATTTTGTTGGTATCAAATATTCAGATTAACAGTAAAGATGGTGGTAGGGAAATTGTAACAGCTTTGGGAAAATGTAACATACTCAGTACCCATTTCCTTCATTTACTGAGCAAACATGCTGCCCCTGGGCAAATGAGTGTCAGATGGCTAATAGTCTCTGTGCTGAAGGGAGCCAGGAAGCAGACTGTTAATGAAGCCCAAAGGGTACTGGAAAGAGGCAGTGGGACAGGACTGGCAATCTTCTTTCAGAACCCAGAGCCTCACTGGTGCAGCTGACCTACATTCTCGAACTCGGAGTTGAAGGCCAAGTCAAAACACGCATAAATAAAATAATGGCTCAGATTCAGCGGGATGTCCAAGCATCCCATGCTGGTGAGAACAAGCCTACTACTCCAGCACAAGCCACAGATGGTAAATATGATCCCAAGCCACTCAGTTTTAACTTGCAAAAGGCCCTTTACATAGCAGACCGTACTTTGCCAGAACCTTGCGTTAGATTGCTATTTATTGACTCTGGTGGTGGTGAGAAATCCAAGGCTTTAAATGACCAACATAACCCTTGCCTTTGAAATCTAATTCGAACCAGTTTTATGACTTCCTTCTTATAAGTAATTCCCTTTATCCAGGCATCTATTAGATTTAAGAAAGAAATCATAGCAAGCCTCAATTTTCAAACTCATTTTTACCCAGTGTAATCTTTCCTTAAAAGATCACAAATTTTCTTCATGATCTGCACATCTAAATATCTTCTTGCACAGCCAGGGGCAACATCTGCGTATTGAAAGCTTGCAGTCTGTGGGTTTCACTGTTTTACATCCAGAGCAAAGCACACGCAGACTCAAAATAATGCCATGCCTCCGTTTTTCTCTTCAGCGAAAAAGGATTCAAAGAAAACATATGAGAGGAGAATGCACTGGTGTTGATTTGTATTCTAGAAGTGAGCAGATGCTAAGAAATGAAAATTATTTAAGCAGAAATCTTGATTGCTATTCTCTGCAGAAGGGTTGCTGTAACATGAGCCTTTTGTTTGCTGAAGAGACAGATAAACTGCACCACTAATTAGTCACATATAACACACAAATACCCAAATCCTTTATAGCACATGGCAAATGACTCAGTTCTAATGCTCTAAATGAACACACTTTCAACTGATATTCCTATAAACGTTGTATTAAGAGAGGTAAATGAAGGCAGAGTAGATTCACAAAACCATCAAAGTGAAACTGATTTTATTTACTTAGATAAAACCCCCTGAAGCAGGCTGGGCACAAAGTGGAACAGACATCTTGTTTATAGATAAAATTTATTAAAGTAATTACTATCTCAAGTTCACAAATTGATTATTTTTTGTCCTGATTCCAGATTTTAGAATTACTAGAGCTGTCTTCTTCTGTCTTAATCACATTCCTGACTTTTCATGACTTTCTCAGCTTTGGAATAACTATCTATTGAATTGAAATAGCTAGTTGCTAACTTCCTTGAATGTAACAAAAATCAAGAAAGTACCTCTGAAAAAGTACTGAAACATTTTGCTTGTTTCTCAAAAAAACCCTGCTTCTGACCTCTTAACCAGTAAATTTCAACAGGTCATAAAGGGGGAATCCTGAAGGTGCTTAGGACGGGGCGGGTAAGTAAGGCTGCTAGACTGAATTATTTCATTATGGCTAAACTACACATTTATTTAAAACTAAATTACAAATCAGATTTTTCACCATTACTTTTATATATTTCTAGTCCAGTTAAAATTAATATTTTGACCTGCACAATCCTAAAGACCTACCCCCATTTATACATTCAAGAAAATACTTGGAAGTTACAAACCAAGCTATTCCACCCTACAACAGATTTTTGCCAATCCTGAATTTACAAGGAGCACTTAAGTCTTATCCCCACAACTGAGAACCTAAAGAACCCTCCCCTGACCTCACTCCTGTACCACAATCATGGCAGGATTCCTGTATGGAGACAAAGGCACAATTGTAGTGGGTGCTCCCATGCACCTCCTGGAGCCACCAGTTTGGCAGCAGAGCAGAGAAGACTACAGCAGCACAGCTTTACCACTCACCAGATACCCAGAGCAGGATCTGAGTCACCTCAGCCTTAGGTCCTGAAGAAAGCCTTCAAGCTCTCCTCACTTGCATTTTTCTGCTCTGAAGAAGCAGAAAACAAATATTTGAGGCACAAGGCCCCAAGAGCTAAAGTCCTCCTCTTCTTCTTGCTACAGCCAAGATGCCTGCCCTGGAGCAATGGACCCAGGTATAGGACAGGCCCTCTTTCCTGCCTTTTATCCTCACCCTTACTGGCAACAACAGAAACCACCTGGCTCCCTATATCAGATAGCACAAGCTGTCCTAATCACCCTGCAGCAGCTGCCACCCACTCTACCACTGCACTCTCTTTTCTGTGTCCCTGCACCAGCCCTGCTCTGTCCCCAGGATGTGAGGGACCCACAGCTCCGGCTTCGGAAGTTTCAGTCCCTAGAGCAGTCCTGCACAGAGAGGTGGAACCACCTCGTAATCTCAGCCTGTGTTGGCTCAAAAATACCAAGCAAACATCGGATTGTGCACTTTTGTGTACACATGTGGATACAAGGAGGCAAGGATGGTCAAAAAGATACAGCTGCCTAAGTGACTGCAAAGCTTTTGGCACAAATTCAGGTGTGCCAGGGAGACACGGCAGAGGCTTGGGAAGCACAGCAGCTGGACAGCCAAGACAGACTTGTTAACAATGAGAGCAAGGAACAGAGCTCTGCAACAGAGAAACCTGAACTGGTTTAACTGGGTCCTTCTCCTTATAAAATAGTTATAAAAAGAAACGTGAGATTACGGGACCAGCTGAAACTGCTGTGCTACTAAAACACAGGCAACCATTGATCTCAATAATGTTTGCTGAATGCTTACAGAGAAACAGGTCTGCAGGGCTAAAATATCTTACCAGTTCTCATTTAATGTTTTTAGACATATACAGATCCTTGTGAAAGTCAAACACAGCAAGTGGAGAGAATCCACACCCAAATGATTCCACAGTAATAGTGGGTTTGCTGAAATTTTGAATGCAGAAGATAGCAAAGGTTTTCCTGCATAAATACAAGACTGATAACTTAAAAAAAGCTGTCCACAACCTGCCATAACAACTTAGTATCACCCATCTCAAAGAAACAAGAGCAACATAAGGAGTTCAGAGAAAAAACTCAGAAGTAAATACAATTTATTTTTTTCTTCACATAAATGACTGTGCAACTGAGATCCTCTTAAATTTAAGCATCACTAACAGATTAGCCAAAAAGCTAAACTAGAAACCCAAAAAGCAAAACTAGAACACAAAAAGAGAGATGGAATTTACTTAACAAGGTCAACAATAGATCCTGGCACATCTCTGCCTCAGGAAAAAGAATTTACAAATGGAAAAGACACTTACCACAGAGTTTTGTAAATATGGGTTGATGCTCACACACCACCACTCAGCATAACATGCAAAAATTCACCCTTGTCAGATGCACACACATACCCCCGAAGCCACACATTTATGGCAGCTTTTTCCAGAACCAGTCAGAAGTTTTCCTTTATGTCCACAGCTGATGAAGTACCATTGCATGTGTACCTACCATATCATGTCGAATTCTCCTGGGTTTTGAAATGATCCGCACTTCCTACTTAGAGCTGGAGCTAACTCATTTCCCAAAGAGTTTGGTTATACATCTCCCTTGATGAAAAATTTAAATTGTTCAGCTAAGACGCAGTGTCTTTTTACCCCAAGACACTACTCCAGCAGGAGTTCAGTAAATAATGTGAAACAAAACCAGGGAAAGGAATCAAAGTGTTTTGTAACTAGCACAGAAAGGGTTTGGGGTTTGTTTTCACAAAGTTCAAACAGAAGAAGTTTTATGACTTAAGTAGAAGGAGTGCCAAAGAGTTTGGAGAAGGAAGGTTTCCATTAAACAGATCTGAACTGGTTCAACAGTAATTTGAGCTCTGTATGAGCTCACATTTTGCTGTGCCACTGTCAGCAGTGAAGCAAAAACTTCACAAAACACAGGAGGGAGCTGATGACAAATGAGAGGGCAAGAGGCAATGCAAGGCCAGCTCTGAAATAGTTACTTGCACTGTATTACAGCCTGCCATGACAGAGCCTTTCCCACATTTTAAAGCTGCAAACGTAAACACCACTTAAAAGGAAATTTACGTGAATTGTGAAGCAGGGAATGAAAATAATGGGCTGGAAGAAAATGATGAGTTTTCCTATGCCTCAAGGAGCAGCCTTGGGATGTTCTGGCTCTCAAGAGGTAATCATGGTTACCAGGGCTCTCCATTTGTAGGGAGCAGGATTTCAGGATGGTGTTTCCTTTCCCCCACCCTTTGCAGGCTGTCAGGAGAGGCTGCTATCAGCTGTGGCAAACCCCACTCTGGGACATGGAGATGATGTACAGCAGCTCAGGACAGCTCATGGGCAGAAAGCTCAACTGCTTTTGAGGTCTGGCAGAGACAACTTAAGGAGTTGTCTTTCACCTGCACGTAAGTCAGCTCTGATTCACAGCAGAATTATAATTTTGATGGTGAAAAGCAGCTACTAAAAATGCTTTCTTGCAACAACACTGCCAAGAAAAGAGCCAGGAGACTCTCTGACAGCATCTGCAATTTATGGGAAATAGGCAATCAAGGAGCCATTGTGGGGAGGCTCAGTGGTGGGTAATGCTGCCTGGAGTTCATCCCTGTCTGCCAGCACCTATATCGCACAAGGGCAACTGAGCACATTCCCATCAGTTCCTGCAGCAGGTAATGCAGGTGACCCTTTGGAAACGGGGGCCCACAATCCCACAGCGTCAGCCCACAAGAGGGTGACTGGGGAGAGTCACACCAAATCTGCAGCTGACGTGAGTCCCAGCTCCTGCCTGGTGCCAGGGCTGCACTTACAATGGTGCGGATGCTGTCCCTGCATTCTCCCCTGTATGGTACACACAGGATGGCACCCAGGGGACTGCTGGGCTCTGGAAGGACATGGTGACATGGTTTGTCTGATGGGGATCTAACAAGACACCACTTCCTCTTGGGCAGCATGGCAAGTCTCCCTTCTGACAGCTTAACATTTGATCCACAGATCTGCACATAATCAGCTCAGTGTTAGGATCTGCAGTTAAACCCCATTTATTGTCTGAACCTGAAAATTAGAGACAAAAACCAGAAGATTCAGGGACAAAAAGTAAAGCAAGGCAGTCAGAGTTGTTTCCCTCCTCGCTACACATGACTGTAAATGCAGCCAAAGGACATCCACTGGCAGGCAGAATTGATACTGGTTCGATCCCTTCTAGAGAGGCGAGCAGGCTGTTACTATGCTCCAGCAGAAAAAGTTGGGAATTACTAAAAACCTCACAGAAGTTTGGAGCAGGGAGGTTCATTCCTCCTGGGGAAGGCAAAATGAGTCACCGTCTGCAGTGGCAGCCCAGCTGCCCAATTCCTGCTCAGACAGTTTAAAGCCTGACTGAGTGGTGAACAGCACTTGCAGCAAGACATCGCATCAAGAGAAACCAGGTTAATGGTACAGGAGGCAAGGCACAGGCTTTGCTCAACAGGAGCTCTCCTCTCCCAGGAGTTCTGCAGATGGCATCCTTCATACTGCAGCAAATCCAGACAATGCTGGAAGTGTTCAAGGCCAGACTGGATGGGGCATCGAGCAACCTGCTCAAGGTGTCCCTGCCCATGGTAAGAGTGGTGCAACTAGACAATCTTCAAGGTCCCTTCCAGCCCAAACCATTCAGTGATGCTACAAACCCTGGGCACACCTTACAAGAGTATCAACAGGAATCCTGCTATGGGACTCATACTTTGCATATAGGAAGGCAATTTTAAATATGGATTGGCTTGATAAAGGGGACTCTTTAGTACACCAGTGCAAACATGCAAATGAACAGAAACACATAACCTGAATAACCAAGATTTCTTTGCATATTGAGACTTGCCAGCCAGTTCTTCTTCAGGCTTCACTGTAAATGGAAACATAAGTATTTTTGATAACCAGTAATAATGACTTAGGAGAATCTCTCTGATTTTTATATATTACATGGGCAAGAAGCCAGACAGAGCATTTAGTTAATTAAAGTTTTATTGATAGTAGTAAGTGGTACATTTCTGACATCCTTCTTTTTTCCTCCCCTGTAGAATGTGACCCTCGCCTTCCTTGATGTGCAAACAAAAGAAAATAAGAAAAAATAACTATGTTACTTCCTGCAAGAGCCAAGTAAAAAAGCTACCACAAAAATAAATAAATAACAACCAAATTCATCATTCAACATAGCCATACCCACAGAAACACTAATTTGCAGATGAAATGGGAAAGAACCTTGCCTAGGCTGCTAAAGAGAAATTAGATAGATACATTTCAAATAAAAAAACAAAGGCAGGAAGTAGGAAAAAATAATGAGATCCTTATACTCTGCAAGTTGGCCAAATGCATCAACCCTTGTTATATTTGGTTTTCATGTGTTACTCACTAGGCATGTTCATGCACTGGGAAGAAAACCAGATAAAACATGTGGTTATTGGCCCACAGAGATATCACAGCTAGAATGCAAGCTCAGGTCTGCAGTAGCTTTCCTTAATAAGTTCTTTCTCTATTTAAGCAAAGATTGATCCTACATGATGTGACAGGCCACCGATACAAATAAATTGCCTTATGATATGATCTGTGAGCAGCCAACATATATTCACCATGGGCTGAGTTCTGTACTAGCATGTCTAAGTTTCCACTTCATGTAAAATCAACTTTTATCTCTCTGTGATACAACCCAGCAGTTGAAATCAATGCTTAGTCTTTCAACCCAAAGGCCTGCAGCCAGTTTACAACTACATAATTTGAAATAACAGGAGTTTCCGATCCATTCCAATTTTCAAGCCTTTGTGATGCACATGTCATTGAATTACAGGAACAGCTCATGCAGTTACAGAAAGCTTCTAGAAGGAAGTGATAACTGAACATTACCCTTTACAGCTGTAACCAAATAATGGGACTGAAATACATTGGGTTTTTTCCCCGCCTCCAGCTTTACAGAATTTCATGTGGTTCATGGGTCAGAAGGTCAGCAAGGACAAAAGTATTATCTGCTGCTCCCCACTCGCTACCCACAAACTGCCAGTTAATGCTGAAGGAAATCGGAGTGGTTTGCTTGCGCAACAGGCCTTTCTAAAGAGGTAGCAACCATGTAGTAAAGCATTTACACACGAGATAGGGCTAGGATGCCATTGTGATGCCCACATCTTAATGAAATCAGCATGGCTCTAGCAAAACCAGAGCCACCACAGGGAGTTCCCTGGGTACAAAGCTAAACTGCAAAAACACATCCAGGGAGAGATTGTTCCGTAACCATGAAGCAAATACAGGGCCAGGTCAGGAATTTAGGTGAAACAACCTTCTTAGATTTCTTGTATGATAATGTAAGTGTGCACATGCAACCTGCCCCATAACTTTTGGCCAGTTTCAGCCAAATTTTTAAAGGGTTTGAAGCCTCCATGAAACTCCCCTAAACTTCATGTAAACTGATGGCCGAGCAATGAAAGATGCCAGGAGTCCTGGCTCTGACAGGCTTCAGTTCAGTGCTGCCAGACAACAACTGCAAGTAACAGCCTTTGGCAGAATGTTAAAAGCAACAACAAACAAAGAATTTGAATCAACAGGAAATGAATTGTCAGAAAAACAAACCCAAGGTTTATGGAAGGCAAAACTGGAGGATCCCCACACTGACCACATGGGAACTGTTATGACAACACGCAACACAGAAGAGGTCAAGTTTGTGATGATGGAGTGAACGATTCACACAAGCTTATCTCATACAGCTCAGATAGAAAGTGTACAGCTTCGGGCTGTAGCAGAAATACATATGGTACAAACAGATATACCCTTCTTTTTTCTTAGTTACCTCATATTTCACTTTTTTTACAGTCTAATATTACAGTGTGACCCATTTTCTTTCAAAGTTTATCAAACACGATGAAAGGATCAACTCTAACATACCTACCTACCTCATTCTTTCTCAAAGTACGTGTCCTGTTAAGACAGTTCTGGTTTCTGGGGCACATTTAAAGGAAAAAAACCAAAACCAAACGCACACACAAAAAAAACCACAAGAAAAAAAAAAAACCAGCCCAAAACAAAACAAAAAACCCCAGCACAAACAAACAAAAAAAGCCCCAGAAGCCAAAATTATTCCAATTTAAAATAAAAATACCTCTTCTATAAGGAAAAACACACCATCAATGTCATGAACATGATTAAAATTTCAGAATCTTTCAAGAACCACTTCCAGTAATTTTACAAATTTCCTGTTGTTTGTAAATTACAGAATTGGCATCTACAATCTAAAGCATCTTTCACTTTAAGGAAAAAAAACCAAACCCTACTAACCTTTAAAAAATTGCCATATATGGGATGGAAACATAACTCTGCTGCAATGAGAATAAAGCCAGTTTCCTCCAAACCCTAGATTAAATTATAAACCCTAGGCAAAGGCAAAGAAAGGCCTTCTCAGAATGCTCTAGTCCCTTCTACGAGCTTTAAAGTAGTAACACTTAAATCTAGTCTAGACTTTCAATGTCCCAAACTTGAATGATTCAAGCTTTTTAACTTCCATTCAACCACTCTTCATTTAACACTTTGTTTACAGAAAGATATTTAAATTGTTCTAAAGAGCACCACAGCTCACTGTAGAACCTTTTGATTCTCTAGCAGGCACTATCATTTATTTACTTTAGGTTTTCCATTATTCAGGTGCTGGCTAGTGCACATTCAAATGAATCACAAACAGCAGAACAAACAAGACAGTTCAGGCAAAGGAACACAATTCAAACAACATCCAGTATGGGAGACATTTAGACGCCCAGAGAATTAGGAAATTCTTGCTCTGCTTTTAACTTAGCATGTTTAGAACCAAAAAATTATCATTACAGAAGACTGAAATTGCTTAAAGTTACACAGAAATGCCACTAAAAACTCCCTATCTCTTAATTTTCACCAGTGATACAAAGGCATTGTCCAAAAACACTGCAATAAATAGATACTGCAATGAATTCTTTCCAAAATTCCTTCCAAATTAATATCCAGAAGAGGAGGAGAGAAACCCCAAAGCCTGTTACAGGACTACACTGTTCTTCCAAAATACACAAACAGTGGAGTGGTGCAGTGACCAGGTGTGTGCTACCACCCCAAGACCACGCAATTTAGAGAAGTAAGAATTGTGCTTGGAGATCCACCATCCTTTCCACTAAAAAAATAACGATCCTGGATGGCCCTTGTGATCCAGGGAACTTACCAAAAGGAAAAAACAAAAACAAAACCAAAAAAAACCCCAAACAAACAACAACAACAAAAACCCACAAAACACAAAAAAACCCAAAAAAACCCAACCAAACAAAATTATGTTATGCTCAGCCAAAATTGCAATGAAAATTAACATTTGACCAAGACAGAGAGAAACTGACATTTAATGAAGCTGCAGTTGATGACATCCCATAAAATTATGCCAATCACTTGTCTTTGAGTCAGCTCCATCTCCACATTTAGTACAGGGCTCTGGCTGACTCACACCAATCCTGGGAGATAAGTAAAGGAAATTTCGAGCATGATTTTGCTGCAGCTTTTCATGATGAACTGTAAATTTGCCTAGTTCTCTTCATTTGAACTCTAGTTATTTGAAAATTTAATTTAAATTCCAATTTGTTTTTAGGAGTTTTCTCAGAAGCAACAAGCTTAATGGGGGTAATGCTGGATGCACAAAATTGGCAAGTAGAGAAATGATCTAGTCTAAACAGATTCTGTTTTCAGTAAGAAGCAGCTTTTTAGGCTGCTTACTTGCCTAAAGGCATTTATGGGAAGAAGATTTCTATATTGGGATAGTGAGTCTATGCTTGAAATATAAAGTTTATATTATCTTTTCATTATGTTTCTATTTGCATTGTTTCATCTTGTCTGTTGTTCTCTTGGTTCAAAGTCCCAAGTTCACATTCTATCCTTGCATTAATTAGTTATAGCTTTAGGCAAGTCAATTCAGGCTTTGTTTCTTAATCTTTAAAAGAAAGACAATAGTAAATATTTATGTACTCTAAATAGATATTGGAAAGATGTGTTACCCTGACACAGTCAGTTTTTCAACCACACCACTCTATAAAATTCTATGCAAAAATTACCCAGTCTACCCACATTAACTGGAATGGTTGTAATTTTTGTAAATGGCCTGTGGCACTCCCTATTCTTTCCTTCCTCAAGGAGACCATTTCCTACAGTACATTTCAAAAGCCTCCCATGCAGCAAACCATGCTACCCAGAGCTGAGTTCATGGCATCCTAACTATGACAGTTAAAAAAAAAAAAAAAAAAGTACATTGATTACAGAGACATTTAACCTTAGGAATCTGAATTACTGTATATCATAGTACAGAATTTTTTTCCACTCCTCTTCCTGGGGGAAAATACAGAGGAGTAAGAGCTCCTTATGTCATTGCTTTTACAGCAATAATTTTTCTGTGATATTCAATGTTTTGTTGACTAGTGTCTGTAATCTGGTCCTTTCTAAATCCAATCTTTGCCTGACTTCCTCGCACACAAAACATCTGCACTTACAAAGTAAATTAACTACATCTGTGCCTGCTTTACTAGTCAATTAATCAGCTTCCTATAAGGGAGAAAAAATATCCTAAACCAAGGTGGGAATCTGGAAATAAAATAAAGATGAACCTCAAGCCTTGTGAAGCATCAAACCTGAGCAGGAAATCAGCTGGGGCTTCTTCATCATTAGAGATAAAACAGGAATAAATAAACTCACCACTGGCTCAAACTTTAATTCTTAATTCTACTAGTGCTGATGTTACTTGCAACAAAGAGATTAAAACCCAATACTAAAATGGGAGGAAGGGGTTGAAACAGTCCCTTAGAGCAGTCATTTAACAAAGCACCACTTTATCAATGCATGCCATGCCCAATTTGATTCATTAATTCCATTTCAGTGCTGGAAGGAATAAAGTCTTTGAAAGCACACACTCTTCTACTTTAAAGCTGATTCTAAACTCTTGCCTTCAGAGCACAGAACAGCACTCCCCCTATATGCCACCAGATGCTGACAGTCAAAACGATTAAGCATTAAAACAAAGCCTTCCATCAATACAAAAAAGAATCCACAGGGAAGTTGAACAGGTGACACTACCTGTTCTTCAGCAACAAGTCTCCTTCATAATCCTGTGGTGGGAATGAAAACTACAATGCTTTGGAAAACAACTTTACTGAAAGCTGATATGAGGATGCTTCAGCAATTAAGAATTTTGTACACCAGACACCGAGATCTTAATTAGAACATCAGTATAAACCTGGGCATCCTTCTGGGGCAAAGCTGTTGCACATCCCACACTGAGCCCACCACAACCTCAGCACCACAGAAATTAGATCCTCTCCCTGGCAGATGCTGCCTGCAGTCATCCCGTGCTAGCAACACTAGGACAGCTTTGGGGAAAGGAAGAACTACTTAGCCACAGGAAATCATGGCAGTGGATTAGGAAGAGACTAGACAGACACAGGAACTACAGTTTGAGCAAAAAATTTAGCTACTTAGGTATCCATATGGCCCACTGCCACAGCATACAACAAGTCCCCTAGGACTTAAATACTTCCCCATCCTGAAGTTCTTTTCCCAGTTCCTTTAAAAAGATATCCCAGTATCACTGACCTGACTGACTCCTGACTGCATTTTGAGTGGGCCTCCAGTTTTAGAGTCATCTGCTCTAAAATTACACAATTAAAGTGACAGCAGTTTTAGAAATGTTCTAGAAGAAAAGCACTGGTCTAACTTGTATTAAGCCCTGTTTTCTTTGAAAATCAGATTTACTGTATAGACCAGTGTTTCTCCTCCCTGCAATATTTTTGGCTGAAGCTGGCAAATGGATTACATTTAGCTAAAGAACACGTTGTCTTGGATCTGTTAATCCTATTAGTTACCTGGAAATAGGTACCAAGGTTGAGGAGATGCTTTTTTAGTGCTTCTATAGAGAAAAAGTAGGCCCTAACTAGCTGCAGAGCAATGAAGCAGCTTTATATAGATACATAATGTTACACTGGAAGTTTAAGTAAAAAATCTGTCTCTCCATCAAAGCAGCTGCATTCAGTGCAAGAAAAATTTTTCCACTTCAACCCTCATACCAACATGCTTCACCTTTTTCTGTCTCTAATATCCATTCACACACCCTTACTTAAACTGTAAGTTCTTCAGGGCAGAGACTGTCTCTTTACAACAGTGATAAGCATGAAGGGCCCTCAGGCCACTGGAAAAAAACCCCCAATAGTTGGCACACTTATTTTCTAACTTCATGTGCTAACTTGTCCTCAAATCCTTAAGCAAAGAAATTATTTTATTTTGCTTACATACTACACTGAAAAAACACCCAACCAACAAACCAAAACAAAACCAGTCATTGCACATTCAGTAAATTAGATTTACAGAGGAAACTTTGAAGGTACAGCACTTTTGCCCAATTAGGAAAAGGATGTACCATATAACATGGCCAGGTGATCCTCTAACCTCTCCCTCTTTATGCCCAGTTGAATCAGTCATTAACTGCAGACAAAGCAAGACAGGCCCAAGAACTCAGATTGGAGCTTCCCCAAAAGAGATTTTTGATAAAATGGCATCTGTAACATCTGCTTTGGCCTTTTAAACTAAATCCTCCACCTAAGACTGACAAGCACATTCACAAACTCCAGTCTTCATTACAAGCTTCAAGGCTGGCTTTCTAGTTACTCTGTTTCAGAAAAATATTTTTTAAAATCTTTTCAACACGATTTAGTTTCACACCAAGAGATAAATGCTTTCTGCTCTTCAGAGACATTAATCTTCTTGAATTCTAAACCTTGCTTTCAAGGTATTTTCTGAAAAAGGAAGAATATGTTTGCTCGTATTTTGTGTAAGAAGTTTATGACTTGCTCAGCCTTCTTGTACTTGAAAGAACAAACAGATAAATGAACAGTAATGGGCAGGCTAACATTGCCTTTGGAGAGTCACTCCCACAGTTTCAATCTGTGGTAACAAACCACTCACAGGACAACCCTTGCATAGCCAGGGCTCCCTTCCAGAACACACCAGACTCTGTGTGCCTGAGCACTTCTGATCAGGCACTGTGTCACTGCGCTGCTCACTATGACAAAGGACACAGGAGAATGGTGGGACAGTGACAAGGCAAGCCAAGCTCACCTTCCAAAGGGCATCTTTTTGTGTGGCAAAGCCACTGCCCGCACCCCTGACATGCTGGGTACAACCCCCAGCACTTGTTTGCTTCTGCACATTAGACAGGGATGGCCTCAAATGTATTTGAGGCTTGGAAGAAAAGATTGGTTTACTTTTAGAAATACCAAACCATTGCCTTCCAGCCAATGAAAATCCCCAAACTACCATGATTCTCTCCCTAGCTTTTCCTACATTCTCACGTGAACTGGGTTATGAATTTCTGACAGACTGTTTTCAGGGAGCAGCACTGATGTGCCAGGTATTATGGGAGTTTAAGAGGTGTTTTACAGCTTGCCTTATATGTCATAGATCTTCTTCACGGACAAGTAACCTCGAAAAGCCCTAGGACGAAAAAAAACCAAATCCAACCATAGGACCATGAAAAAAATCATAACCCAATGAAACTCCTCCTCCCTATTCTCTCCAAAAATAAACTCCACAAATCCCAGTGGCTTCAGATAAAAATTGGCTTTCTTCTTCTACCAGCAGCCAAGCCCCAAACTGCATCTCAAGGTGAGGCCAAGCACCCACTCTTCCTTGAAGAGCACCAAGGAGCTCAACCATTGCAGCAAGTCTGAAGGACATAGCAGCAACGCAATGTGACACTCAGCAAGTCATCTTTGTCCTCAGTGATACTTCAGAGGAAACTGAGGTAGCAGAGACATATTTCAGTGAAACAGCAGAGCAGTGTACATGTTTGAAGGGCTGCTCAGCTAGTCATCGTGCCAGGAAGAAGAAAGGCTACTCTGACTTAAACTCCTCACTCTTCAGAGGCACTAAACAGTAAAGCTGTACCTCTGTGGTGTTTCTAACATGCAAAGCTACCCCAGACCATTCCCTCTGAGCCCTGTCCTTAAGTGCTCCACTCAGCTAGAGGTGCACTTCACCCAGTTGACAGCATAAACTCCAGCTTCCCTGAAATCTTTTCAGCTTGTTTAGAAGCATCCAGCACAGGCACTGGCCTAGATTAGGAATGCAGTTATGCACACACGAATGGTCTTGACCCACTTCTTGTCACATCGTCCTGGCTACTCAGAGCTGTGAACTCTATTTATTATTAGCACCAGAACAAAAAAAAGCCTGTGTATGTACATGAGGTCTGACAAATGCCCACTCACTGCACAGGCAAGGAATGAAAGGAATTGCTCTACTATTTGCCTTCATCATCCTCCTCTCGCCAGCCCACTGAATGCCATGACTATTGAAATACCTTTGATGGGCAGTGTTTGCCTCCCCTTCAGGGCAGACACTGCTGACTGAGTTAGTTAGCACCAGAGGGCACAAGCATGGTGAACTGGACATCCTTCAAGGAGCACAAAAGAACTCTTGATATTCAAGTAAGGAAAAGCAGCTCACAGTGAGCTCCCCTCCACACAATAACACTTTCAAGACTTAGTTTCCCCTGCCTAAAATATACTAGACTACAAACCAGAGGGACTGCTTCAAATGAAGCCAAACATGAGGACAGTTTCTCCTTCAGAAGCATTCCTGGGTTTCAGCTCTCCTGCTTACAAGAAAGGTAAGTAAGTCCCCAGTACAAGGTAAAAAATAAGACCCATCCCACCACAAGCAGCAAGGCTGCTCTCCAGGATATTAAAATACCCCGCACAGCAGCAGCAGCACTTTTCACGCTTCATCATCACAAGCTCTCTACAGGACTCTAATGCAGCTCTCACAGAGAGTCTGTAAATGTAAACGGCTGAGATTTGCTGAAGGACAGCACAGAGGTTTTACAGTTCATCCTGAAAGCACAATGCTGCCAAAAATTGCAATATAAATGTAAAAATAACGAAATTGAGCTCATCTAAATGAAAGGGATTTGTGCCACTGTTCCTAAATGACTGCACTATTTCTTTCTTTGAAGAGGAGCATGTATGTGCACAAAAGGCAACTTTCTGCTTTCATGTTGTCAAAGACATTTTAAAAATGTAAGCAAATCCAAAAGTTTTGCTTCAAGGATAAATAAAGCTAAACAAGGCAAAGGTTATTTCATTTGTGCTCCCTGCTGACAGCATAAAACTAGGATCCTTGTCCCACCTAAGCAAGCTGATGATCTGCTAAAGACTCAAATTCCACTGCAAACTACATCTATGCTACAAGCAAACTGCACGAAGTCACCACAAAACCTGCCCCTTCAGTTACACGCCCAGGCTAAACCAGTGGAGGAAACACTGATTTCAAAAGTTATTTTTAAATGTGATACAGGCCAGCAGACAGCACTGCACACAAACGCTCCAAAATCTTTGCGACTTATTCTTTTGTAGACACAGTTGCAAACACTGCTCTCCCACCTGTGAGAGTCCCACCCTTCATTGCACAAAACTTACAGCACTGGACTAAGCACAAGATATAGGCTGTCAGCACAAAAGATGTTTTGAAACCAAAGTTACAAACAGGACTGACTTCACAATTATAACCACCAAGCACCAAACACAGCACTGTAAGGAAAAGCACTACTTCAGTTTTCCCAAAGCAACAGAGCACAAAGGTAGCAGGTAACCTCCAGTGCTTTGAATGACATAGAAAAGGGAAGAAAAGACCACATCTTTCCTTTTTTTGCAGATACCAGTGCTCCCTGCTCATATAACCCCGTAAGATTTCTGCCACAAGAGAACTGCCACAGGCCACTCCCTGCTGTCATGCAACACCCACAGCCCTTCATACCAACACCCCAAAGCAGAAGAGCAGCCAGGTGAGAAGAGCAGCTACGTGAGTGTCTGTGCATAGCACAAGGAAGAGAAGCCACCCCTTCAGAAACCACTTTTTTAAAAAAAAAAGCACAAGCCTGGTTTCTCAGGGTGGGGATCTGCACTCAAACCTCACCCAGCTGCTGGGGTCACAGAAAGGCAGTACTGCTCTTGATGTGACCCGCCTGGCTCTGCAAAGCCTCCTCTGCCCTTCTGCTGGCACCTGCTCACACACAGCTGTACAGTGGGACAGATGAAGGATCTCCCCAGAGACCCAGCCAGAAATCCATGGGTAAAAACAGCACCCACTACCTGAAGGCAGGTATAGAAAGAAGGAAAACGTCCCGTTCTTTTTCTTCTCTCCTGTGTATGCTGAGTATCTTTGTTTAAGTACTTATCACTACAAAACCCTTCTGTTTTCCACAGTCTAACAAAGACCAACATGCATGGTGGTGATGGAAGAGCAGTCAACCACTGAGTGCATCACAGCTGGGTGACCCAACCAATTTCCACATTGTGCCTTTTGGGCTGTGCCTCTTCTCCCACTCCTTCTGGCAGGAGCAGTACTGTCATTTCAATGCTTGCCAATAGCTCAGGACACACAAATTCAAGTTCTTGCACCACTACACAGTTCCTGGGTGGTCACAGGGAACTCATTTTCTTGCTTGTGCTTTTATTCCCCATCTGCAAAGGAAAGGTGTCTTCCCCACAATGGGAAGATGTGGTACCTTCCCACTTCAGTGTGGTTCTAGAAGGATTAATATAAATGAAGCATTCACAAAGGTAAGCCTGACAAGAGCATGCAAGACAAGTGGAAGTATCACTGATAAATGTAGTTCTAAACAGATAATTTATCTTTCTCCTAAAAAAAATATTTTTCCTGTCAAATTTGCAGCTTTATGTTCAGGTTAGCATGTGAACAATTCTCTTTCCACAGCTGAATCCTTCCACTGTCTTATGTCAAAATGAAACATCAAAACCCTGACTTACATGCTTTTTAAATAAACACAGAGGAGTTGCAGGCTCCTTGCAATATTATATTGTGCTGCAAACCATACTTCACTGACAGTCAAAAACACACCAGGTCTGGCCAAACCAGAACAAACTTTAGAGTAATAACTGCGTTGAAGAAGCGTTACGCACATTTTCTTCTCCTTCACAGTGAGACGGTGCATGTATCTTGCTCTTTGATACTGTGTCAGAATGGTATCAGCCCTGAGCTGTGTCAGACACGCTCTTTTTGTGTTCTTATGAGATGCAAATAGATCCAAAGTTGTACAGCGCAGAGATGTCAGATACAAAACGGCTCAGCAGAAGCTGAGCATTGAAACTGGCTCTGTTTACAACACCACAGTCCCAGAACAGACTAAGAGTTGGCCACATGTATTTAATACTGTTAACCATGTACAAAGATAACATAGCTTTATTCAATAAAATATTTTCTTTGAAACTTTGATAGAGCCAAAGTTCTGTTAGAGCCAATTACTGGTTAACAGTTCCACTCTTCTTCCCACAGCTAGCAAACATGATTATTTCCTTCTCTCTTTCCCCATTTTTCCTTCTGCTCCAACTTTTAGGTAATTTTCCTGTCCTTACTGATGTTGTGAAGAAGTGCTCTCAAAACCAGTTGTTTCTCAGCATCCTGAGTACGGGCCGTGTGTAAAAACTGAGTGACTTCCCCACCCCCATCCCAGTCTACCACTCTCTCTCAAGCCAGGCTGTTCCACTGCGTGACTCTGACAATCTGCCACTTCAGCAAACGCACTGACCAGAGCCACCACACAAATCAGATTGTGAAGGAGAGCGTGTGCGAGAAAGATCTCCCAACTGCAGCTGCCACACAGCTCCTCACTTACCCAGTCGTGCAGGGGGGGTGCAGGGTTCAACACAGTCTCAAAACCTTTAAATGCCTGGAGGTGAACTGGACTTCAGAGAAACTTCTTAATTTTGAAGAGAGAAAAAAGATGCTAAGACTGAAAAAGAAGGAAGAGAGTAAATTAAGGGATATGAGATCTGAAGCAGAAAGAAGAAAGCAAGTGGGAAAGTATTGTGAGGACCTGATGAGAGAATTCTCCCCTTTCTTCAAACTTTTGGGAAGCATCAGCATGCCATTTCAATTAACAATACTCAAGTGGTGAAGACAATATAGCGACACTACTCTTGAGCATTAGGGACGCAGAAGTGACATTTCACCTGCCAAAATCATCCCTGGCAAAACTCTACCATCACCAGTGGAACGACACCAAGCATGAAATTGGCCCAGAGTTGCATTAAGACAATAAAGGCTTTGTTTCAGGAGATATGGGGCATTTCTGGTTCCTTATAATAAAGCTCAGCAAACAATTGTTTATTGTCCCTGAGCAAATATCGCTGACACCAAACCAGCAGCCACCACATTCATAGAACACACTGTCTGTCCATATATTGCTAGGAAAACATCCATCAACAAAGCAACAGATTGCCACTGTCCTGTTCATATCACAAGGAAATTAAAGACATTTTAAATGCCTCCCAAACTGCCTACCAGATCCACAAGCAGTCATTCTCATTTTCAGCAACATCCTTCCACACTCCTACTTCTCTGCCAAGTCAATGAAAGTTAAATGTCCTGACTGGTGCTACAGGACTCAGTGCACACACAGGCATACAACAACGCTCCACTGCCAGAGTTATTCAACAATACTCCCACCACAAACTATACACTGCAACCACACTATGCTCGCACAGAAGCATCTTTTTCTCCTTCCGTTGCATTTTTGTTTGACCATGCGAATTCTCAATGAAATCCCACAAGTTCACATGTTCCTACCGCTCTCTCTAGTTTGCCACAAGCATGCCCTGGACTTACAGACTCTGCTCCAACGCCAGCCACGGCTGTACACCACATCTGCACAGTATCGATTTATGCCAGACCTCATTAAGCTATGAAAAAACTCAATGGCTGAAGCAAACAAGTACTTCAGGCACACAAAGTTCCTGTACTGCACCCTTTCTCCTTATGCACCCCCAAAGTGAGTTCATCCGTGCAGTTTCCCTGGCCAGCTGTGCAGCCTTTCAACCCAATGCATAGGAAAACCTGGACATTTGAATTCTCGGGATCCTTGAAGGAAACTTTGACCGATCCAGGTGGGAGCGGTGGGAGCAGAGAAGCAGCTCCTCGGGGCTTGTCCCGCTCCCAGCTTCTACTTGTTTTAAAGATCTGTAAGGAGACATCCACTGCCCACACCAGAAGTTCAGCTGCTCTGAATGCCCATTTTACAGGGCACCACATATAGGAAATACAATATTTATCTTTTTTATCTGCTTTTCCGACTCCTCTACACATCCACCACTACCCACTCCCCCAGTCCTGCCAGCCTGCACCCACGGACCCCGCGGGACTATGGGGGTGCTCACACGGCTGAAAGAGTCACCAAAGGATCAAAGCTGCCCCCAAGAAGGCGCCGAACACACCACGGACACACCGAACACCCACCGACCCCAAGGCCTCGGCGAGCCGGGGACACCCGCAGGGGGCGGCGGGACCGGCGGCACCGCCGGAGCCCCGCGCACCCCGGGCACCCTTCTGCTTGCTCCCCCTTTAATTTATGCAGAGCCACGACGAACTCCCCGTGTCCCCCTTCACGAAGGAAGGCGCGGGTGCCCCCCCAGCCGGTACCCGCCGCTCCCCCCTCCTCCCCGGGAGCGACCGTCCCTCAGCCCCGCCGGGCTGGGATATCCCGTCGCTCCGCGCCAGCGCCTTTGTGTGCGGAGAAGACACAGAACCTACCTCGGCGGGGCGGCTCTGCCCGCCCGGCAGCGCGGGGGACGAGGGCAGGGGGAGCCGAGGAGGGACAGAGAGGAGCAGCCGCTGCCTTCCCGCCCGCCCGATGCCGCCGGAGTGTTCGCCCGGCCCCGCCACACGCGCGGAGCCGGCCCGGCCGCGCCTGAGGGGAGCGGCGGGGCGGGCCGGGGGCGGGCCCGGCGCTGAGTCACCGCCGCGGCCGCCCCGCCGCCTCCTTTGTTGTCAGGCGTGGAAAAATCCGGGGTGGCGGGGATGGCTAGGGGGAAATCCCGAGGGAAACGGGGGAAAAACGGGGCCGCGTGGCGGCCCGGGCCGGGCTCCACGGGCTCAGTGCCGCCCCGCCCCGGGAGGAACAACGCGCGTGGGGCCAGCCACGGGTGGGTCTCAAATTCCTGCCGGGGCCGTGGGTCCGCTGAGCGGCCCCGCTCACCTGCGGGAGCCGCCGCTCTCTCCATGGAAGAAAATCTCCCAGCTGTGCCTAACTTTCCCGAGTGGTTCCTTCCCGTGTCCCGGAGCCCTGTCGCTGTGGATATTCCCACTTAATTCTGTCGGAATTAAGATCCCCATCCAAGTCGAAGGCCAAGAGGTCACGGCCAGCCAGACAAAACGTGTTCAGTGCATGCAAAATCTGTCTCGAGTGAGCACTACACGATGGGGACGTGAAAGAGAACCTGGGACACGGCATAGATTGCACAGACTTTGGGAATGAACCCAAACAAAGAAAGACATTTGAGGATGAAATATGTGTTTATGCACTGGGGTACGCACTGGGATTAAATAGATTTCTTTTGTATATTTATCGCTGGGATTATTTTGGGTTTCTTCAAAACAGATGACTTGAATCACAGCACCGCGGCTTGAGTCATCTGAGGGATGGAAAGCTTCAGGCTGATCTGGGGAGCTCAGTAATTTGAGGAGCTGAGCACTCGGCATCCCTTGGGCTGCGAAGACAGACCCTTCCCCTGCAAAAGCCCCAGCCTCAGAAGTCCCAGCAGGAAGAATGTTGGGTGCTCAGTAGATGGTGCTATTTCCACCGAATTTATGCTAAATAACCCACTGCCCCAGGATGGGAAGGGCAGCGAGTGAGTTGGAAGAAACATGTTTTCTGTGGGGCAGGGCTGAAATCCGGAGTGCTGGTTTGTACTGAAGAAAAGACTATTCAGGTCTTTGTGTGCAGCTGTTCTTCCACTAGGAATAAACGACAGCCGGGGTGAAACCTAGGAAATAGATGAAATCCAGGGCACCAGTGGCTATTGTCACATCTGGTTCAATTCAAGCCTGCTGCCAAGCACCAACATACACAATCAGAGCTGTCCTGTGAACAGATGAGATGTTAAAAAATACTCAGTGCTCCTCCAAAAGTCTCTTGTGACATGCCAAGTTGGACAACCGTTTGTGTTGTCCATGTTCACAGTGTCCGCCCTGGCAATGGGCAGCCTCATTCCCCAGCACTCTTTCCATTACAGGAGTGTTGTGAGATACAGTTGTTTTGTATGTGGTGCTCATGGACGCTGTCTGAAGAAAAACCTCATAAAAATTGATTTTTAAAAAATAAATGTGGTAAAATTATGTGCCTGGATGAATGAGGCAGTATAAATATTGATTAGTTCCCTGGGCTGTGAGCAACCCTCCATCTGAAGCATGGGAGGGGGAGATAGTTTATGGCCAGAAAATTGCAAACAGCAACGAAATAAAGTTAATTGCAAGGCCAGCAGAATGCTGGATTTCCTTATCTTTTGCATTCTTGACCTTACAGACCTCTCCATATCATTGCTGTATCCAAGCATTAACCATTTGTATTCTGAAGACACTTCGTAGTAGCCCCGATCAAGTTTTTATCTCTGTTGCCTTAGACACTGCACAGGCAGTTGTCCCTGTTCTGAAACCTGACATCTCACATCAGTGTTTCCCTACCCTTCCTCGGCTCAGACAGCTATTTTGTTGTGATATGTATGATCTTCCCAGCAGATCCTGCACATCCACACCTTTAAATGGAATGTAACACTTTTTTGAAGCAAAATTACAAAAAAACTCTGCATCTCTTGCCATGGCTTGACAAAGGAGCATGGGCATTTTTCATGGTGTTTTGTTCCAGAGTTACATTCAGTTTAAGTGTGTGGTTATGCAGCATCGTTGGCAGGTGCAGCTTTAGCAAAGTCCACACACACACACAATTCTCTTGTGCTTTGTGAAATTACTGTAATGCTGTGCAACCCCTAAGCTGCCATGGCTGTATCCAGGCCTGAAAAATATTGCTGGACTTAAGTGAGAAAGGGGAAGATTTGTGAGGGGCAGAAAGCTGAAAGGACACACCAAGGACACACCTGAAGACCAGCAATGGCTGAGATCAACCTGTTACTGTGTTGTCTTAATTTCTCACTCAGTGCCTCATAAAAGACAGTGGTCAAATGATAGCTCTGAGTTAAACATCTCACAAGCAATTAAAGGGATAACTTGAGTCATCATGTTGCCTGGTTTTGGTGCAACAGCTGCCTGGTACCTCAGACCCCTGGCAGGGGAATGAGTCAGTCCAGCTCAGCTGCAGCCCCGAAGAGAGGAACATGAGTGGTCAGCATTGTCTCCCATCTGTGAGCCACTCAGATTCCCGGAATTCCTATTCCTTCTTTCAGGCACATCCTATGTGCCTCTTGCCTTTTGACCACAAGAAAATTACAGTCCATGGTTCATGTGATGAAGAAATTTGGCCACAACTGCATTTTATTCATGACAAGCCTTCTCCCCCCAGCACTGTGGGTACTGAAACTCTAGAAAGCGCTTGAAAAAGCCTCAGGGATCTTTCTAGATTAAAAGCAATATATAAATGCAAAACATTACCATTTTATTTGACATGAAAAGCAGTGTATTGGAATAGAAAAGAATTAATAAACTGGCTGCACTTTAGACAAAATAATTCACTGGCAATACTTAACATGAAAAAATTCCCTTATTAACATTATAGCCAAAAGTGCATAGACATTCTATCACATGATTGTCACAGGACATATGCAGTATGTACTTTGGCATTTTGGTATCTCACGAATCAAGTATTATGTATTTTAATTGCCTGTTGCTGTTTGTATTTCTTTTTAGTCAAACTGCAGAATTAAAAGCAAAATCATCCTTTAATTTAAATCCCTCTTTGTGAGGTAGGGAATTGCATTTTATGCCGTGTCCACACCATACCTGGCTTTTGAGTATTACCACATTATAACCTTAAATAACAGTAAGAACAATTTTAGTGTAGCAGAAACAAAGTGGAGTATTTTACAGGGGCAGACACAAGTGGAGTCAGCTGCTGTGGGATTCCCCTTCCTTAGTTTTAGCTGTCTGAAAGCAGACGTCTCGTCTAAGCAGGTCATGAAGGCTGGGTTAGAAGTAGGTACCCTCAGAGAGAGATTTGTGCCTCCTACTCTAAATGTCTGTATTAGAAGTGGATTAATTGCTTTGGAAGTGCTTCTGCTGGTTGTACGAGGCAGCACCTGACCAGCTTCAGCTAGATGCCTTCCTCAGAATTTCTTTAGCTTTGTGTAATTCCTTCACCCAGAGTGGCAAAATTCTTCCCCATTGCCTGCTCCTCTTTGCAAACAGGAGTTGAGTGCTGCCTGTACACCAGGATTTTTATTCCATATAATGTGGGGAAGCACTGACTTGAATCACAGGAGACTGTGGTTTTCTTTATTTGCCTATAGCCACTTTAAATGTAATTTTTTCCTAGATTTTTAATTTAATAGAAGGCAATCAACTGGAATGCAGGTTGCTATGAATGTTTTTCCATACTGTAATTCTGTAGAAACATCAGTTGAGTATTTGAAGAAACATCTGCTATGCACATAGATGAATGAATATATATAGGAGCTGAACAATATGACTTTGGAGCTTGCAGGGTTTTCTTTACACAAAGCCAGGGGCATAAAAGGGATTTCCTCCAAGTTTTCCTGTGTATTAATAATGAAGATCAGGATGCCACCTTTGCTTCCTCCCCTTCTGAGCATACAGTGAAAGGAAATGGTCCTGGATCGAATCATAAAGAGCAGTGGAAAAAAACAGACTACACTCCACGCTGGCACTCAGAAGTTTAATTATCCAGCATGCTGCATCTTTATGGAAGAAGTAGACAGATAAATCCCATATGTTAGTAGTTGGCCCCCTGTGGCTGACCTTTGGCTCAAATATTCCATATTGTGATTAATGTCACACAGTTGGATCCAAAACATGCTCATTCCCCAGGCTGCAGAAAAAAAGGGGATTAAATTTACCTTCCAACAGCAGAGTTTCATTTGATCACTCTTTTGGAGACTGATTTTATCCCTGCCTGTAGTCTGGCCTCTGAAGAGCTGTTCTGCACTCCCTCTGCTAGGACTTAAGACCCAGCTTCTCATATTGCCTCCATTACTGACTCACTGAGCAACCTGAAATAAGTCATTTTGCCTCAGGTTCTGGTCTTGTAGAACAGAAGATAACTGTGACTTCCTTGCTGACACAGTTTGAACTTGCAGATGGAAGACACTAAGCGAGGTTCATCTTCAGACAAAATTAGGTATTGACCTCTAGAACCTCAAGGTCTTACAAGATTAGGTCAGAAAATTATAGATATGCTTGGATTGTGGTTTTCTGGCCACCTTCTCCCTTAATCTTGCCATTTTTATGTGCCATTGTTTGTCTTCTCATGTCATTATAGTGGTCTTACATCATTCTAGTAACACAAACTGTACCCCTGGCACTGGCATAGGCAAGCAGGCACCAAGATCTCTGAGCCTACATGTCAGTTTGATCATGAAGGACACAGGATCTGTGGAAAGGATACACAATCCTATGTGTAATACAGATACACAGTGCCTAGCGTTCCATAGCACTTTTCTGGGGAAATCAGATCCTCAGACATAACATTTACAAGAGGGCTCAGGGTTGTAATGCAGAACATTTTAACAGACTCCACAACATGTCACCACTGGCATCCTCTGTAGGGTCAAAGCCTTGAGGTGCTGCAAGTAATGATACCAGAATTCCTCCCCATTTCACCTCTCTAGAGTGAGGTCAGACACAGAAAGCCTCATTCAGCTAATTAAGCCATTGCTAAAATTGCCACAGCCCTCAAGTTAGTTTAGACTGAGCCTGTATTTCTGCCTGCCTCTTAGATGAGATGAAGCAACAAAGCCTGATGAAGGCTTGGAAACTTCTCCTGCTCCTGTGGAGGTCACGAGGAATTTTGCTTCAACTGGACCTAAAAAGATACGCCCAGCTGTCTTCCCAGGGATGACACAGGAAAGTCTGTGAAAATACAGCTGTAGTAGCTGGAGACCCAGAAAAACGTGAGACAAAGCCTCTGAGGAGGTCTGTCCCTACCTCCAGCTGGGACACATCTGGACTGTTGTGCAGGCTGGGCAAATTTTTCCATTCCCAAGCTGGTTTATTTACCCAGGATGACAGGCTGTTAGCAGACTGTGCTCAGGGTGGCCCTATAGCAGTGGGAGCAGACAATCTCATATCATTTCGCACTACAAGAAATAATCAAATGCTCTTTCCTCCATGAAAGGAAAGATGGGCAGATATTCTCTGTGCTCTAAACCATAAAGTACATGCAAATTGCAAAGGATGAGTAGCTTTATTTCTGTCTTTTGTGCAGTAATGATTGCACTCTGGAGGCTTTCCATGGGCCGTGTGAACACGTGCAGAGGATTATTCTCATGGATCAAGACTCTACCATCACAGGATCTCAAAGTGCTGGTTAAACCTAACAACATGTCCTGATTTTGGCTGGGATAGAGTTAATTTTCCTCCTAGTAGCTGGTAATGCAAGACAACAATCACCATGGTGTTTGTAGCATGCCCATCACCAGAATATATAAGCATGTCTAATTTAGAAATGAAAAAGATTTCAACTGCCAACCCTAGCTGAAGTTAATTGGAGCATTAGAGATCACCATGCCTAAAAATAAAGTTAAAAAAAGAAAAAAAATACAAAAAAAACCCAAAAGAACAGCTGCTGGCCTTTGATATCTAAAGCAGAAATTTGAATCTCCAGGTGTTGAGTTCTCTAGTTTTCTGTGTGAGATTTCCTATGCAGAAGTCCATGAACCTCGGTTATGCTGTGCCAAGCAGAGAGAGTTAAGCAAGCTCAGTGTCTCAGACCCTCTGTGCAAGCTCTGCAGAACCAGTGGGTACATGCCCAAATATTTTGAATGTAGGCAAATCCCCTTGCACAGGCAGGTTAGCCCAGTTTATTATACCACAACAGTTGCTGAGCACCTAGAAATCCTTAAGATAGCCAAGCTGCTCTGGTTTTCCATAATTTCCTAGAAAAACAGAAAAAGCCACAGGATGGCAGATGATTTAGAGAAGTGATAGGGTTGACAGAGACTTCCAAGCCAGCACACTGGGCTGGTAGCAGTTCTGGGAACAGGAGTCAGAACTCTGGGTTCTTACTGTCCCAGTAATAGCCAGGTTGAACACTGGAGTGTGTGTCCACCCCAAAACTGGGTCTGTGATCAGCACATGGCATCTCTGGCTGGCTCAGGCCCATCTTAGGCAGTCACACAATGAAATTCTGCCTGGATTATCTCTGGTCCTGCATGCAGTTGGGATTTCTGGGGTCATTCTTCCTGGGGAAGTTGTGCTAAAATAAGTTCAAAGTCTCTGATTCTTTCTCAGTGAGTCATTTATCATGAGAGTGCTTGTCTTGGTCCTCTAGACACATGGGGAGAACTGTGGGAAGAAGCTGAAGAGACAAAGTATATGGGATAGAATCCCAGGGGAAGCCAGAGCCATAGCCTGCACTTCCAGCTATGGCTGAGAAGTTGGGTTGTGTGAGAGTTTATTGTGTACAATCAAGAAAGAAAATAGGGGGAATGCTGTATCAGAGCCTTCAGCAGTGGGTAGTGAAGGCACAGTGTGAGCACAATAAGTCCATTTCAGCTTAATCAGTTTAGAATTTCAGCTGAGTCTCTTGTCACCAATTCTGCTGCAAATAATAATGGAGTAATGACAGCAAAGCAAGCAATTAACTGAAATAGGTTGCAAACCTTTTTCCTGGTTTCCCACTTGAAATAAATCATTATTCTGTCCCTAACTCTTCGTTTTTATTGTCTGCCTCCTGTGGTCTAGTAACCAGCTGGTATTCCTTATGAAGAAATCAGCAGGTTGATTGACGCTGTGGCTACCCTGAAGTCCTCTGAGGCTTTCTTATTGACTGACCATATCTTAGATAAGGTTGCCAGTAAATTATAGCTCTGCTTAAGAGCATCTGCCTCAGGGCTGCTCTCCCCTCATTATAAATCCTGATCTAATCCTGCGCATCTCCTCAATTATTGGAGAGTACAATTCAAGAAGTGGCTTCCCCAGTGCACATGAAATGAGATAAACTATTCCTACATAAGGTAAACATGACTACTCAAGAGTGAAGCTAAGCATTTTCAGGCCAGTCTCCTCCCGATTTTCATGCGGTTTCCAAAGGAAAACATATCACCACTCCTGTTAATGATGGCTGTTATTTCACCACAATCAGTTCTAAAAATCAGTTTGAAAGTTCTACCTGTCTGTGGAACTACTTTTAAGTATTTCTAACTGCAAGAGCCCCATGTATTACAATTCAGGTGACAACCTTAAGAAAGGTATTGGGTAAGTCACTTTAGAGTCCCCAGTCTGCCACAGAAACCCCTGGAGATGCTTCATGGCCATGCCAAAATATGGGAAAGACATTTACCTTATGAGATCGATGAATGTGAGAGAGCAAATGGAAAAGGGACAAGTTTATCTTAACACTTTTTTGTGTTAGGCAGATAAATTATGTTCTGGATTGCTGGATGAGTTCAACATATCAGTGCTGATGGAGGTAAGTTACTCCATCTTGTAACTCCATGAACAAAAATATCTCATTTGTGGAGGCATCCTATTATACTGAATAAAGGGTGAGTAAAGGAGCCTGTTAGTGCTCCTGTTGGATCAGTACCTGCTCCAAGTTCCAGTAACTGAGACAACTGCTGTCACTTTCTGTGGTCTTCCACACACACCACAGCACCCAAGTCCAGCTTTGCAGGTCCTGCCTGAGCTCTGGCCTGTCTTGAACCTCGCCTTTTGTGAGGAACCTTTCTCTGGAAAAACCCTTACACTGCATGTTGACTTTATATAAATACAAAAATTATGTTTGAACACTGTTAGATGGGTGACTTTATTTACAGCTTTGTATTTTCACCAGTATAAATGGGAAGAAACAGAAGGATTTATTTCATCCAGGGGAAAATGTGCATCTAGGAATGAAATTAATGTAATCTGTGAACCCACAGCAAGGTTATGTGGCAGTTTGACTCAATGTAACATTAATGACTTATTCTAATTGTTAAAGTCACAGATTATGTTTATTCCACAGCATTTCCTTTCATCTAAGAGAACTTTATTGTTCACCCAGCTCCAAATACAGAGTGAATTTTGACATCTCTGGTGGGAAATCAACAATCTGTCTCATTGCTTCCATTATCTATGTGAGGTGTTTGCTTGACCATTTATTTGTGCCAAGCTAGATTGGGATGTCAGATGATAGAAAGAAGAGCACTCATCCGAGGGTGTGGTGGGACTACACACAGATCATCCTTCCTCAGCCTCAGCTTACCTGCCAGCCCAAGGAAGCACTGCCGGTCCTGGGACAGGCCTTGCAGGGTCCCCTTGGGAACCCTTCTTGCACTTCCTCCTGATCAATCATAAGATAAAGACATAAAAGTCTGTAAGAGTGGCTGCAGTGTCCAGGTTAAAAACCTGTCATGACCCATTTACAAAAGTAAATTCCCAAGGAGTACTACAGGAAAAGGGCAAACATGCATGATACTCCAATCACAGTCTCTAGACACCCACAGCCTCCTGAAAACTGACTGCAGTTTCTACTAATTTCTACAAATTTCTACTAATTTCTACAAATAGATGAAGATTTCTAGTTATAGCCCTCCATTGATCTTTTTCCCCTTGGACCTGTCCAGCCTCCCCTTAAATTCATGTGAGACTCTGGCAGTATCATTTGGCAAGAAATTGCAAAACTCAATAGTCTTCTCATTCTGCACTGGTTAATAAATTTTTTTGTGAATGTTAATCACTGTCACTTAGTACAATTCTTCTTACAGGAAACATTATCCTACAATCAATGGAGACAAACTTCTATAGGCTTCTCTGGTGTTGGATCCCAGTAGTATTGTTTAACCCAAGCCCCCTCAAAATCAGCAAGAGATTCTTAATTTTAGTTAGGTCCACAATTCCTGGCTGACTGGAAAAAATTGTCCAAATTACAATTTAGTCAAAGTGAGGTTTCACCTCTCCCTAAGTATCCGGTATCCTTTATTGCAGTTCTGGCTTTGTAATCCTGCTTTAGTTTCTAGCAGGATTCATCAAAACAATAATTTCACTTCAAAAAAAGCTACAGAGTGTTTTTTAAGGAAAGATGAAAGGCTGAATGGTGATTGGGGCTGCCCCACTACAATTACCGAAACAAATAGGTCCAATAAGAAGCTCTGCTCTCATTTACATGGCTCCAGGACTCATCTTGCTAAAGTGTGGCCCCTTTTATCAAAGGATTTAAATCTGAATTATCTCCTTGTAATTCCCTCAAATTTATACCATTTGTATTCTGGTTTTCATCTGTGCTATTAACTAAGGCAGAGGCACCCTATAAATACAGCATACTTCAGTGGACTCCCTTATTTATATATTACAGATAACTTCAATATTTCCCCAAACAAGATGTGCCACTGTGACCCATAGAGTCAATACATATTGCATTTGCATTCTTTTATAATGCAAGGCAGTTGTAGAATTACGTACAAATAGACCTCTGGGGGCCTGACCTCCCAGCTGTATTAAATAAATCCCCTTAGCACAAAGGAGGAAGAAAAGGAAACAAAGAGCTTCCTGCTGGCTTTTCCTGGAAGCATAGAAGTGAAATAATTCACTTCAGTGTCCTGTGGAAATAAAGGGTGGTTAGAAAACATCAGAAATCAATCTTTACAAAAATAACAGCCCTAGAAGGGAGAGAGTGAACATCTTGGCTGTAGAGAAGAGTGGAGTTTTCCTGGTGTATTTGCTCACTATCATGGCCCTTTACTAAGTTACTTTAGTCTTTACTCAGACTAAATGTCCTTGAGCTGTGGAAATCATAAGGGGAAAGTGCACCACTGGGATGGACATAGTTACAGGGTGGGTTTTGGCAGGAGTTTATATAAACTCCTCTGAGAGGAGTTACACTGAGTTGCAAATTTGTCTTTATTGGTACACATACAGTACTCAAGCTGATTCTGATCTGATAAAAGGAGCTGTTCAGACATAATTTCTGGTTTTCTTGCAAAAATATTTAAACAAAAACTTGAAAACAATTCTGTTTCAGTTTAAAATCAAACATTTTTTCAGGGTTTGTTCACATATTAACCAAAACCCACATGCCTTCCTAAAACTTTTAACAAATATTTCCATTTAGTCTAAAAACCTGTTTCTGAAGAAAAAAAATCTTCTTTTGGAAATACCAATTCTTCTGGAAAAACTGATGATAGTGTTTGGTGATGCTGAGCAGACTCTGTAATGTGGGTGATTCTGTTTGTTCTGCCTTATGGGAGGTTCCTATGCATTAAGCCTGGGTGAATGGCATTTCCATTGCCTGTAACACCAAGTCCTCCCCTGTGTGTCTCTCATTGTCTGTACTCCCTGGACTTAATGGCAGTGGAGCGATATTTCATTCATCTCCTATGACAAGTGGTGTTTTTCATTATGTTCATTCCCAGAAAGAGACAGAATGGAAAATTAATGTTTTTTTTCTAGTTTATGTATGTGTTAACAGAATAAATTTGGGAGAGGGAAGCTCAGCAGTGCTTACTCATGGCCCCTTGGTTTTGTCTACTGATGTCGTTGTCCTGTCTCACAGCATCCAAAGTGGAGACACACATTTTGTTAGCAATTAAATGAATGGGAAAAAGGCTGGCAAAAGTTTTCCCTGTGGCACATTTCATTTCAGAGACCGCTGAGATCAAGGGATCAGAGGGAGGCAGCTGAAGCTTAGCATGTGTCAGCAGCCCTCCAAGGACCTGCCACATCTTGCATACAAACATGATTTTACCAGTCCGAGCACTGATCCTGAAGCCCTGTTTGCATATGACAGCATATGCCAGATTTTTGTTTGTAAAATCCAAAGTGGGAATGACTGGGATATAATCAAAAGTCCCTGACTGGGAAATTTTAGACAAATGGTTCTGGTTTCAATCCATCTCCTTTGTTAATCTTATTATTCAGGAACTACTTAGAGCTATCTCATGCTCATTTAAACTAAATGCATAACCCAATTAAAACAATCCTGAGCTATTTAGATCTATAGAATTAGACAAAATTTCAGTGCTTCTGATATTTTAGATCATTCAGGGCTCCGGTGTGCAAATATCTATATCATCAGTTTATCTTCTCCCACTTCAACCATCATTAATAAATTGTACATATGGGTTAGGAGATTGTCATATTTCATATATGACACAACAGTTCTAGCCAATTTCTAAATTACTGGGTACTGTAATCCCCTGGTACAGCTCTGTGTCTGACTACAGGATACAGGACTTGGGTCTGCAAATCCACTTGGGTGCCTGGGATCATGGGAATGTGCTGAGGAGATGGCAAAAAGGACAGAGGAAAAGGGTGGAGCTGGAAGCATTTGATCTATCAGCACAGCAGCTTTTCCTAGCAGAGCTGGAGACTTACCAAAGGCCTGATGACTTTTTTCTGCTGTAGGAAATAATCTGCTAGCTAGAGAGTTCACAGTGGAAGGAAACAAGGAGAAGGGAGTAGTTAGATGAAACAATGAAATGCTTTTCTCATCAACTGTACTTAAACCCAGCTGCAATTTGATCTGTTCTTTTGGGAACAGGCAAGCAAGGTATTTCCAGGGGATTCTCACAAGGTTGTGATTAAAAACAAGAAACGTGCAAGAAATTAGAGTGAGAATTTAACTAAAACAAGGGCAAGAAACTCATGGCAAAGGGAGCTCAGCAGATAATTCCATTCACAATTTGTTCCCTGGATTTCGTACCATTTATGTTCACAAGCTCTTCATGAACAGATTGCACATATTAAAACAAACAAATGAGGAAATGTTTATTAATTACGGAATAATTGATATACAATATGTTATGAGTTAGAGATTTTTCTTGGTCTTCAAATTGTATCAGCCAGGCTTGTGTGACTCATAATTTGCACAGTGTCACTTTGTCACATGAGTCAGATGGCTCTGCAGGACAAACCCAGCACAGTTCATCTCAGCTTTGATGTATCAAAGAGAGAGGGGACCTGGTGGAGCTGGAGAAGGTACAGAGGAAGGCAGCTGAAGTGAAGGGGATGGAGCAGCTACCTCACAAGGAAAGGCAGAAGAGGCTGAAACTCCACTGCAGTTTAGAGAAAAGGCAGCTGAGCAGGGATATGACTGAGATCTGCCTGTTCACAAAGGTGGTGGGTCAAGGGACAGAGTTATCCGTGCATCACTCAATACTGTAACAAGTACAGCAACACAAGAGCTGCTTCTTGGGGGGATCCATGAGCTGAAGCACTGGTGCCAAGGGTGCTGTGCCAGGGGACATGACAGCACCAGGGAAGCAACCAGGCCTCCCAGGCCGTTCTGTGATTCTATGGTTCTATGATCCTATGATTCTGTGATTCTATGATTCTATGACACTGTCATAGATTTGGCCACGTAGGTTTTGGTTTGAACAGTTCATGTCAGATCCCACATCTCTGCTCATGGGCTTGAATCCCATAATCCCACTAACATGTGGATTCTTTCCCAGTCACAGAGGAGCTGGGCTTCCCAACGTCGTAAGTGCCATGAATTAAAATTGGTGGAATTAGTAGAATTTTACTACTTTTATTAGTAGAATGAAAGAACCTCAAAAAGGCAGTAAATCTGATTTAATTTCTGTAGGCTCAGCTATAGGACATTCTTGTGCCCAACTCTTTGGTCAGTAGCAGATGTCAAGGGTAAGGAGTTCATTAAATAGACCTCCACAGTGTCTTTTACCACCTCAGCTTGCTTTCCTGCTTTCCTGACACAGTTTTAAATTTCTTGAAGATACTTCTCTACCCATGCCATCTCCTTTCACTCCTCTGTGCGCTTCCACACGCTGAATATGCATTTGAACCTGACAGACACAGATCCCTGCTATGCGACAGGGCCTTGACTTTTTTCTTCCTTTTTAAAATATTTTCTTCTTTTGTACCTGCAAATTACTCTGGGTGTGATTTTCTGTACTCAGTTACAGGGGAGGATAATTTGTGCCACTCACAGGGCTTAGCAAAACTGCAGGCACTGGTACCTTTGTGCCCAGTTCTGGAAAACAAAATGCACCTGCAATTATGTGTCCATGGGTGCAAATTATAAGGATAATGCTTAGACAAGACTGGGAATTTTTCAGTGAGATGGATTTTTGCTAGAAAACAAAGAAAAAGAACCTGATACACCTGATCTGAGGGGTTTCTGTGGGAATTTTCACACCAGTTTCAACAACAATGGCATTCCTGGGAAAATCCACACCACATGATAATCAACTTGTCCTACCTCAGAATAGCAAGAATTCAGAATTAGAGCATTTTCTAAAGATGAGGGAGCCAAGGTCAAATCCTGCTGTGCCTAATTGATGTCTCACATCTCCAGTGCATGCCCAGCCTGCAAGGTTACCAATGTACCAATGACTCCTTCTCAAGGTTTTCGTTTGAAGTTGTCTCACTCAGCTTTAAGAAGTCTGTCTGACTGCCTCAGCACTCACAGGACTTAGTAAGACTGAGGTTCACAGCTGGCCTTTCATTTAGACAGAGCAAAGTCACGCCTCCCTTTAGACTGAAAATGGTATAAAACTTTTCAAGTCCCAAACACATTATGAATCACCCTATGCATCCCATGTTATTGAGGCAAAGCCAAAAAAAGCTTTGCTGGTGTTGTTTCTTTTTCAAATGTCTGTTAATAACTATAAATAACTTTGAAATTCAGGCAGGGTTAGTCCAGATGGGTCAAGGTGCTCCACGAGTATGCTGGGGGCCATATCTGCTTCCTTTTTTCCAGTAAGAGCGTACACACAGGCATTATTTTTCTCCATGTGAGAAAATAGTGCTCCTATTTTACAACTCATTTCCCTCTTAAAGACTGTAATCACGTGAGAAGAAGCCAGCTGGTCTAGCCCCCAATAAATAGCCCTGACCAGCTGTAGTGGAAGGAAATCTGGTAGTGAAGCCATATGAAGAGCTGTCTGTGGCTCTATGCCGGGCTCCCGCTTCCCTTTCCATGCTGGAACATAGCTGAGCTTGGAGGTGAGGCCAAGGCAGGCAGTGAGACCTGTCTCTCACAGAGCTGCTGCTGCAGATCCTTCATCATGAATGGCCTCTCTTAGTTTTGTAAGTTCTAGTTCACATCCAGGACCAGGTACCAGAGCACTTTCCCCCACTGATGCTGCAAACTAATCCTGACCTACTTGTAAATATGGCAGTGAAAAGCTTTGGTGAAAGGCATGAGGAGCTTTGAAGGGCCTTTCTGTGTGTGTGTGTGGTAAGAGTCTCTTGCTTCTAAAGAACTGATCTGAACAGGAAGAGTCTTAACTTGGCTGAGTCCTCTGAGCTTCATTGCTCAGTGACAGATGACATTTCTCAGCCTTGTCGGAAAAAAACACCACTAAATTGAAGCTCTGTCTCATTCTGCTTCACTAGAACATAATGAGGCAAAATTACAGGGTTTGCTGGCACTGCTCAGGAATTCAGCACCATGACTGTCCTCAGAGCCAGCCAAGTAAGAGAGCTACCAGCCCCTCCTGCGGCACCTGGCACAGGCTCTGGGGCAGTGCAGAAGATCCACTCAGGCTTTTTCTGGAATACTTAAAAAATCCTAAATAGCCCCAAAGGTTCCAGGGGCAAACAGAGCAGATGTAGCAGCTGAAGGACACTGGAGCAGAGCTGCTCCAGCACTGCTGTTGCTGAGGGCTGTGAGGGGCATTAATGGGTCCCATGTGCTGCAGGAATGCAAAGCTCTGCGTGGGCTGGGAGATTTATGCTCTTGACATTGGGGGGATTTCCTGGCTAAGAGCTGATTGTTTTGGTCTGTGCCTCTGCTCCAAATTACTGTGACTTTATTGAACAGCAAACCTGAGGAAGCAGCAGAGCCAGAGACGGACGCTCATCCTGTGTAAGATGCTACTGGTTTAACCTCACATTTCTGAGGATGTGGAGCATGAATTGTTTTTGTTTAATGCAGTTTGTGTTTAGTTGTCATTTAAGTGTCATTAAAAGATGAGACTGGTCTCATTATGGTTATTTTCTATTTTATGTCTTCCACAAGGCCCAGCAGTGAAGGTATGTAGGAACAAAATAAAACTATAGTGGTTTCCCAGCCCTCAACAACGTATGGGATGTGCTGAGCCACAGATGGTGTCTTTATGTTTTAGCAGCCTTCAGTCACTTCAGTGATTTTTATGAATTTTTTTCATTAATGAACTCATGTAAACTGCTGGCTGCCCAAACATCCCATAACTCAACAAAACAGTGTGGTGAACTCTTTACTTTCCTTTGATTTGTACCTGCTGTTTGGCAATACTGCACCTCCTACATGGTATTTAGGTGGTTGTGTGGGCTGTAGTGTAGTTTAATTGGCAGAATGATATACTTGAGACTGACATCAAAGATTCAACTGTTCCATTTTTTGTTCATCTTGGACTTCTGACCACCACACCTGAAGCTGAGCTTCCCATAGGGAAAGAATCGATGTGTTTGAAGGGTCTGCTTTAGGTGAGATCACCTGAAGACACAGACATTCAGTCATAAGCTCAAGGGCTCAAGAACTCTGCTTTTATCTTGGTAACCCAGTGAGACACTTGACAATGGTTTGGATGCTCAAACTGTGAGAGGAAACATGAAAGCAGATAGAGTGACATACTCCAAAAGGAAAGGAAAACTGTGAGAAGAAAATGAGTGGCTCTGAAAAGATCTGGCAAAGACACATGCACAGAGGTACAATAATAGATGGAGATGTCAGAGGGATGGAGGAAGGAAAAAGAAGCAAAAGGTTCAGTGATTTGGTTTGTGCCTGTGATTTAGGTCTGTGCTTAGCTTGCAATAGTTTGTTTTGAATGTGTACACAGAATAAAGAAAATCACAGATCATAAGAGCAACAAAACCTGAGGAAAACAAGGCCCCTTCTGAAGGGACCTTCCCCTCTGGCCACCACATGGTTAACAGAACCTTCATTCCCCAGCCCCTTATTAACACAGAATTGTCAAGCTTCAGTGTGATCCTTGAACACCTATAGTTCATTCCTGTGGTTCCCTGAATGTTCAAGCAAGACAGAAATTTAGTCGGGTAACTTATTTAGGAAAGCCTTCTCCTCTTTCCTGTGCTGATCACATTGCAATATATTGCTGGCATTGTTTAAAGTGTTACTGGCAAATAACGCTGCTTTGTGCATTATAAATAGAAATCAGGCCGCAAATGGAATTAAGTGTGGACTGAAAGGCACAAATTCCTGAGCAGAACAGTCTGTGTGTCTGACAGGAAATAGACAAACTTTGTTAAATTTGCCCGGGACCAGCCTAATTTGATCTTGGAGGGTTTTTTTTGTTTTTTTTTTAATGTGGTTTTACATGTCTACAAAATGTAACAGCTACTTGAAACTGAAAGCAAAGGCAACAAAATAAGATCTCTCCAGGGCATTCCAAATTATTTAAACCTGAGCTTTTCCAGAATTCCTGTGCAACAGATAACAGTAAACAGTAGGTTAAAAATGTACAACATTAGGGTTATACAGGCAAAAATAACAGCAGACATTTGTGAAGGACAGATTAGCAACAAATCCCTGACCTGGATGATGGGATTGAGTGTACCCTGATCAAATTTGCCAATGACACCAAACTTGAGTGGGGAATTGGACACTTTGGAAGGGAGAACCACCCTGCAGGAAGACCTGGATAGGCTGGAAGAGTGTCCTAACAAGAACCTTGTGAAGTTCAGCAAGGACAAGTGTGAGGTCTTGAACCTGGGAAAACACAATCCAGGAGTGCAGCACAGGCTGGAACCAGCCCAGCTGGGAAGAGACCTGGGTGTCCTGGTGGGCAACAAGCTCGGGATGAGTGAGCTCTGTGCTGCTGAGAAAGAATGGGATGCTGGGCTGCATCAACAAGGGCATCACCAGCAGAGAAGAAAAAGTCATCATCCCACTCTACTAAGCACTTGTCAGGCCACACCTGGAGTTCTGTGTTCTGTTTTGGGCCCACATCAAAAAGAGGTGTGGGCAGGCTAGAGAGGGTGCAGAGAAAGGCCACAGAGATGATCCAAGGACTGAGAAGCCTGTCATATGAGGAAAGGCTGAGAGAGCTGGGTTTGTTCAGCCTCGAGAGAAGAAGGCTTAGGGAAGACCTTATCACCATGTTCCAGTATTTAAAGGGTGGCTACAAAGAAGATGGAGACTCTGTTTTTACAAGGAGTCACATAGAAAAGATGGGGGGTAATGGGTACAAATTATTCCTGGGAAGATTCCAGTCGGACCCAAGAGGAAAGCTTTTCATAAGGAAAACTATCAGCCATTGAAATCATCTCCCCAGTGAAGTGGTGGATTCCTCAACATTAATGCTTACAAGATTAAATTGGAAAGGGTCCTGGGCCATCTAGACCATGCTTTTGCCGAGAGAGGTTGGATGAGATGATCTTTGAGGTCTTTTCCAATCTGGTGTTCTATGATTCTAGGATCCTATAACATACCAATTTCTTAAACCGTGCAAAACATCAACTGTGCTGCAATTCTGCAGTGTGCTGGTGGGGAATTGCATCCGTCTTTTGGGATTTTCCGTCAGGTTCTGTACTACTCAGGCATCTATCACATAAAATATGGAGCAGATGAACTTCTTAGAGTCTTCAGCTTATTTTATGTTGATTAATGTTATAGGTTTTTTTTAGTTTTGCTTCCAGTTGCAACTTTCACAAGAACATTGTGGACATTTTGGTGACAATTAGAGGGAAGAATGTCGAGTTTCTAACAGCGTCTGTCATTTTCTGCTGGGGTAGCAAGGCCTTTTGGAAGATTAAGATTAATCTTTCCTGCTTCCTGGCTCCTAAAGATAGCATCCAAGCTCTCCCCTAACTGCACTCCAAGTTCATTCCACAGCTAAAAGCTCTCCTTATCAAAGATCTGTTCATACCCCTCTCTCTCTTCCTCCTCAGCTTGCTTCCTCTTTGGCATTTTAGAAAAAGATTTAGCCACCCTGACATTTTCCATATCAATACTCAGCATCACTGAGTTGCAAGAATCCAGGCTGGTAACTGTTAACTGGAGGTTCCCTCTACAGGCATCTTTGGGGCTTTTTGTAAACCCCAAAAATCAAAAAATGTTGGATTAGAATCATATAATTTTCAGTTTTGTATTGCAAACCTTGGAACATTTCCATTTTCTTCATGAGATTTACATTCAAGGTCTCTTGGAGAATGTATTTCCTCTGAAAACACATTTTGGCTTTGGAGAAGCCCAGCTTTTCTTTCCAGTTCTGCTGGAAATTCAGGAGGAACCCATGTCAGCTTTGCTTTGCTGGAAAAATCTATTGCAAACTCTGCTAGGGGACGAAGAGCTGCCTGTAAACCCGGGGAGGTACATAGAGATCTGAGCTCTTTAACGTAGCTGGGCATGGACCTGCCCTGATCTGAAAGCCGAGCATTCCCAAACTCCTTGTCTTTGCAAGCAAGGTGCTCCCATTTTCCCACTTGGTGTAACAAAGGAAGAGGCACTGAGTGCTGTCACCCAGCAGGGGTGCATCACTGAGACACTGAAGTCGCAAAAAAGGACTGAATCGTGCTCAGGACTCTGCTGAAGTCAGAGAGGGTCCTGTGCAGACCCAGGCACCTGGAGCTTATTCCATGATCACAGCTTGGATTGATGTACGTGATCCTACACTACGGCAAAGCTCCCATTGATCTTCATTATGCAGGATGAGGATATGAGTGATCTGGGACTGAGGAAACACTTCAAGCACAAGAGACCTTCATAAGTATTTTAATTCCAACCCTTGCTTTAAAATTGTAACCATGATCTATGGCTATAATTTATGCAGCAGATTGGTAGTAAAAGTATTGCGCAGTCAGGGTGATATTGCAAATGGGAATTTAATAATTGCTGATTATTTTAGAAATGTTGTCTTGTAAAAAAAGACATAGGAATAAGTGATAATCAAGGGTAGAGGGATTACTGCTGTTGATTTAAAAGCTTGCTGAGGCAGATTCGAAATCCCAAAGCCAGAGCATTTCTTTTAGCAAATAAAAATGCAAAGAGGAACAGACTGGTGGAGTCTTGCTCGAACAACTGGCAGGCAAGTAGCAATAAATCATGAAAAAAACGTTTCCTAAAACTTTCCCTTTTAATAAATTAGGTGTTGTTTGTATAATAGCTTGGGAGAACATGTTAACACAGAACTTCTAGCTAGATAACAAGCCAAATCCATCTCTGCATTTCGGCCCAGTTGCACCAGGGATGAATTTGGCTCTGTCTCTCTACAAACATGAATCAAGCTGTTTGCATTTTGTCATTACACTATCCCTGACCCAAGAGTATACATTTCCTTGGCAACAGCAATTAAAAGCCTGACAAAAACACTACACATTATCTGCATAATTTTTTCTTCCTTAGCAAAAGTTGTATTTTCCCACTCCTGCCCCTCCCTAACTAAGGAAGATTAAGGGGCCCATCCAATTTCCTGTGAAACTGAAGATAAAAATTCCTCTGGTTTTGACAGCAACAGCAGTGCTTTCTTCATTGAATGATTATTTATTTGATTGATGGCTGAGCCAGGCAGCAGTCCCAGCTCTGTTGGCTCTGTGTTTGGCTTATAAAAGTTCTCTTGTCTGTGGCGACATCCATTCTCTTCCAAAGAGAAGATGAAGGTGGATGCACCAGGGATGCACTGGGAGCCTTCTGGGTTCCCAGGTATTTGGGGGAGTTGGCATCAGCTAGCAGGGATTTATTTGGGAAATTCACCAAAAGTAAGATCTGCATGAGTATATTGGGACCACACATATCTATTTAACCAAGAGATTCACCATATTACTCATGGGTTTATTCTCTATGGAATATTTTGATGAATAAACCCTCTTCCAAACCCTTATCAGACTTCTCTTCCTGATTCAATGCAATCCAAGACTAAATAAGGTGTATAACTAATAATTGCAGGAATATCCATCATGGCTTTTCTCAGCTGGATATTCCAATTAGAATGAGAGAATTTGCATGTGCATCAGTTATAACATACAAGATGATATTTACTGGGCATCACCAAGCCTCTGCTCAGAGCAGTGTTGATTGCAGTCCCCATCTTTAAGGAATTTTCTGTGCAAAATAGTTTAGTCCTGTCAAATTCTATTTTCAGAGGAAACCCCAATGAGTGTTTCAGGGTTTATGTTCCCAGGCTTTTGGCAATTGCTGCATCTCAGGGTGGTATATTTATTCCCTTGCAGGGAGCTGAGCTGTTGACAATGCAAACTCTAATGAATGCTCACCTCTGCTGGAGTTAAAACTTGCCTCTGCTCACTTGGGATGGCTGAACCTGACTTGTAGCCTTTCAGCTGTCATTGCAAGGAGCTGGGAGATGACCAGAGTCATCACATGCTCCGCAGTCAGTGGTTCAAGAGAAGAGTATTGTTATTGGCTGCATCTAAGAAACCCACCAAGGTGCCCTGTGAAGTTTTTACCTGACTAATGGTAAGAAGAACAGCAAGAGACAAAAACAAAATCTGTTTTCATTCTGCTTTGCTTGTTTGCATGGCAACATGATAACCCCACTGCCAGAATCAGCAGCCCTTTTCCATTAGCAAAACTAAGCAGTCATTACCACCACACTGTAAAAGAGCCCAAATCTGCTTTTTGCAGCTTCTGAGAGAGAGGCTGCAAAGGGAAGGTGGATTTTCCACATCTGTTTCCTCCATCCACCTCTCATACGCTCCTGCAGGGCAGGAAACACATTGCTCCATGCACCAGCCGCTGACCCCCCTGGGAGTCAGCCTGTGAGCAAGGCTGGAAGTCCTTCACACTTCATCTGGTGGAGCTTTGAAAACATGGATTGCTGTTAAACCCAGCCTGACTTGCTGTGTCAGGGCAGCAGTCTGAGCAGAGAGAGTGCTTACTTTGGGTATAGTAAAGAGAAAAGGAAAGGGCAAAAAAGAAGTCAGTGAAGGGACAGAAAAACAATGGAACCTGGCCTCACGAGGGGTATTTCAATAGCCGTGCATGTCAGTGTGAGGAGCTGGCTCCTTCACGGGTATGCCCTGGCTGTCCTTTCACACTGAGCTGCAGATCAGTTCTGCCAAGAGTCCCCTTATTGCCCACTTCTCTCTGCTTCATAAATCTCCTTCAGGATGTCACCTCTGTAGAAGGAGCCATGTTTGAGTCTTTCCTGCTATGAACAGGGCCCTAAAAGTCCATCACCTGACTCCAACACCTTCCCTGTCTCACCCCAAAGAGCCCAGTCCCAAGGCAAGGTTGTCCCCTCTCTGCCCTTTCCCCCTGACTCCCATGAAGTTCCCCTTTAGTCTTTAAGTGCTTCAGGATACTGGCAGCCAGTGTGACACCACAACAGATCTGCCAAGGAACTCTCCCACTTGCTCCAGTGCTTCCTTGGGGCATGTGGCTGTTGGAACTTGTAAGGGTGTTTACCATAGCAAGAATGTATCTCTAAGGCTTCAAAACATAGAAAAAGATGTTGTTCTTCCCCACCCATCCTCTCCTGACAAAGAGTGTTTATGAGCAATTGAAGATAAACACTTGTCATAAAAAAACTTGTCATCTCTTTTCCCAGTAACCTCTCAGCATCTGGCCCCTGTCTCTACTGCAAAGCCAGATAAGTTCCCTTCCTGATTTCATCCAGCTCATTTTCACACTTTCCAAAACTTGAAGCTTGCACGCTGTTGAGCCCTTGAGACTGATAGAGAATAGCCTGTGTTAAGCAAAAACACCAGCCAGGTCTTCACAGTGCAACAGCCTTTCCCAAAATCTCCCACAGCGCCTTGTGTAGTTCAACAGAGGCCAGGATGTCGTTCCAGAGGTCAGCTCTTCAGCTTGGGTCTCGCAGCATCACTTATGGGGGGCACTACTTAGGCTGACTCCCTCATTAGCAAGGGAAAGGAGACAAAAGGGGAAAGAGGTTGTAATTTTAAGAGATTTCTAGGTCCTGCAGCAGAAACAAGAAGGCAACACTGAATTGTACCCATGAAGAATACAATGGATTCCTCTGCTAGGCAGGCAGAGGGTGCAGCGTTGTGCCCTTCTCAGATGTGCACAGGTCCCCACGGCTGGGTCACGGGGCAGGCTGCGCAAGGAGGAGAGCGAGAGATGCAAAGAGCAGTAGCAGAGCAAGGACAAAACGAGGTGCTCTGTGATAACATCCTGACTTCCTTCAACATTTGTCACTTCAGAAGCAAAACTCAGTCCGAGGCAGTGTTGTTTATCCCACACTGGGAAGGATGTGCCTTCATCTTGACTTCACCCCGACCTTTTAATCCCACACGTTCTCCTTAATGAGATGTGCTCTGAATGCTCAGCAGATACGAGTGCAAATGAATCCCTGGCGTGCACGGAACTGCAGGGTTTAGCGTGAGGTGTTGATGTAGCTCTAGGATTATATACAATTAGTCTGTCTAGACCACGTTCAGCAGGGATGTGGATGGGGTGAGGATTAGCAGCTGGGAAATCAGATATTCAGTAAGAGGGTGGGCAGCTGGGTTGGGGCGGGAGAGGAAGCTGAGTGGAAATGTAAGAAAGCACCAGATAAATGGCCACTGGGCCGGATTTACTGTACACCCTCAGCTTCCTTGCACTGGCTGTTCCCTGTGCTCTTCTGCAACAGCTCAGCCCTTTGCAGTCTTGCATGTCTTTCCTCCTCCACATCCCTGTTAGCATGGAAAATGGCATTGCTTTCCATTAACACTGGGTCACTGAGACAGAAATTGGACAATAATCATAGAATCATAGAGTTCTTGAGGGTGGAAAAGACCCTTAAGATCATCACCTCCAACCATTAAGCCAGCACTGTCAAGGCCACCATTATACCATGTCCCCAGGTGCCACATCCACATGTCATTAAATCCTCCAGGGACAGCGATTCCTCTTGGTTCATACATAGGGACCGTGGAAGAACAAAACCTGAACCCAGGTCCCCAGGATGTTCCTCTAATCCTTGATCCTACTCACATCCCCGGTTCTTCCATTCCAGTCACCTGGGATGTTCACCTTGTTACCAGGTATAGGAGTACCCCTATAGAAATCAGAGCCATGATCTATTTGACATGCCACAACAAGTACTACTCACACTGAAAACAAAAATGTCCTGTTTTGTTCCTCTTGATATTTCCTCCAGGTGGCTGGGCCCAAATCTACCCCCACACCAGTGCTGAGTATTAAAGACATGCACAGGGGAGATAACTTGTCCCTCCTCAGCCTCAGGCTCATGGCACAGGTTGTTTTTCCCGTAGGAAGCAGGTGTAGGCCTGCTTTGGGGACAGTTTGCGTGGCCCTGTTGGGACATGGTGGGCACAGACCACCCTGGGTGGATGGCCCCAGCTCTTGCTCCTTTGCATTGGGCCGTGCTTTGCCTGGCACCGGTGTTTTGGAGCCAGATGGTCCTGCAGCTTGTTGTTTCTTGCAGTTGGGCTCTGCCAGCCTGAGCTGACGGATCCGAGGGGCCTCGGAGAGAGCAGGAATCTGCTTTTGCTGAAGCGTAGGAGCTGTTTTAAACACATCAGCAAAGTCTAGCGTGGAGAAGACCCTGCTGCCTCAGAAGCATATTTAGCCAGAAGCATATTTAGCTGATACAGAAACCTGACCATATTTTACAGAGCACATCATTTACCCTGCTCCAGGCATGGCCTGGGACTGGGATGCTTCATGCAGTTCCAGCTGTGGGGAAGGAGAGCTCTTTCTCCAACAACCAGATGAGGAAAACCACAATTTTTTGTTGCATGAGATGGAAAACCAAGCACCTAAATTCATCTGCTTCTTTATTTACTCCTCCCTCAGTGCTGTTGGAGGATCTTCAGGTACCTCTTGGCAGCAATCTTGTACCCTCCCACTCTCCACACTGAAATAGGACAGGAGGTTGGGAGGGTGGAATGTGAATTTTTTGCAGCGCTGTTCAACCTGTCCTGTGGGCAGCAGCCCTGCCTGCAGGTGTCCTGCCTGCTCTGACCTCAGAGCACCAGGAGCTTTCATCCCTTCTTGGGTAACTAGCTGATCCTATGCCCAGGGCATGGCTTGGTGCTGAGGAGTATGGGTGCTTTTGTACTGTCTGTAGCAGAAAGAACAGAAATTAATCTCTCTCTGCTCTTGTCAGCCCTTACATCACAGATATTACACAGTCTTTGTAGTTTCCAGCAGTACTTGGCTTTGTGGAACTCCTCAGTGGCTTTCCTGTCTCCTCTTGGCCCTTGGAGATGTGCTGCTGCGCACTGACATCCCACTATCTACAGGCTGGAGGCAGGAAATACTCTGCTGATCTTCTTGGCTCTAAGGATGCAGTTTCCAGTCTGAACAAACCCCAAGAGACTTGAGGTTTTTGCTTGCTGCATGACAAGCAGCAGGAGCCATAGGTGTGGGGTGCTTGGGATGTATCCCACCACACCACAGCTGGCAAAACAAATCTTTCCACAAAGTTTTCACCACCTGCCCAGCTTCCTCCCCACAGGAAATCCAGCCTCCCCCCTCCTGGAGACAAGAGCTGGACCTTTGTTTGCAGCTCCCCTTTTACAAATAAAACCAGTGCTGACTAGTAAACACAGCACCACTAAATGTGCAGAGCAACACTCAAAGATTGGAAGATAATGGTGGTTTATTCTACTGACTTGGGTAAGAGGAGCTGCCAAATCCTTAAACTGTGTGCAAACAGCTCCTTGTTACTGAAATTTGCTTTCCAGCAGCACCCTAAAGCCTAAAGCCCCAGCTGGGACTGGGATCCTGCTCCATACCTGCTCTGCTGAGGTTTTCTGCTTCTTATGCACTCAGTTTGAGAGGCTGGTTGGGATTGTGAGAGAATTAGGGACAGATCCAACCTAGATGCAAAACTGACTCATCAGGAAGAGTTTAGCTGCAGAGAGTGTAACATGCAAATGGATAGAAACAACATGAGGATCCCTACACTGGGTCTGACCTGGAGTCCAGCTAGATGAGTATCCAACATCCAAATAAGTCTGAAACCAGTGACTTCACGAGCAGATAAGCATATCCTATCCCTTCATCTATGGAGATTATATTTCCCTTCCAGTAGTGGTAATAGCTTAAACCCCCTTAAATTTGGTCTTTTTATATCTCTCCTACACTAACTAGCCCCATGCAAGCTCTGTATCTCCCAATAAACAAAAGGGTCTCAAGACTGAAGAATGTAAAGAGTTTGAACATTATATGAGCGTCCATTTACCTCCTCCTTATATAGTACTTCATTGCCTTGAGTTAAAAGAGACTATAAGAAGGAGGAATAAGAGGTTTAGGTTGAATATGAGGAATAATTTCTCCACTGAAAGGCCTCTCTGCTAGAGGCTGCACTACACAAAGAAAATGCCCAGAGTCCTACTCTCCAGGAGGACAAGAGAGGGAATGTCCCTCCTTACACAAGCAGACATGAAGAGGGACAGTTCATCTGGATCCTTGCATGCAGACTTTCCTGAAATATGGCATGGCATGCAATACTTTTAGTATAAAAACATACAATTATTTTTCTTTTCTAAAGTCTTTTTCTAAGAACTGTTAGCTTGGAGCTGCTGGAGAATCCCAAGTGAGAAGTAAAAACCTGGAGCAAGTCTGTAGTGCCAAAGTGGCTTATCTCCCACTGAGTGCAGAGGAAGACCTAATTCTGGAGAGGAAGAATCTGTGGGATACAAAAGGCTGGAGGAAAACTCCTTGGAGAAGCTTCCAGAAGAGGATTTCTGTCTAGCAGATCTGCCAGAGGTTCAATGTTCCCTAAAAGCAATGCTGACAACAGATTGTTATCCAGGAATTTGCTTTGGGAAACAACTTTTATGATTAAAAGCAAAAGTTTTAAATGGCCAGAAGTTTTGCTGACTCTGTTTCAAGGATACTGATATTTTAACTGAGAGCATTAGTTTCTCCAGTAAGAAGTTTTTGATGGCTAGGGAACTGTGGTGGTCCAAAAGTAGTTTAAATATAAGTGATTTACATTTTCTATTAAAAAAAAGCAGGAGGTGAGGAAAGTTTCACTGAGCACAATGAAAGAACTCTGGATTTATATGGAATAAAGTAATAACCAGGCTGAACTGCCAAACCCCTTAATGACCACATTCCCTTTCCAGAGATGGAAAAAGAGAAGGACCAGCACCTTTTTTTTTTTCAACCTCACATTTCCAGGAATCTCTTTGCTTTGTTTTTCACATCAGGATTAGAAGAGGTAGGGGTAAGATATCAAGATAAAGGTCATCCTTAAGTATATTTAGTCTGATTGAAAGTAGGAAATACCAGAAATCCCTCCAGATTCCCAAATCCACTTGCCCATTTCAAGAAACACAGATAAATCCCCCAACATCTGCTTGCCTATCAACCACACCAAAAGGGAAACTGCAAACCATCTGCTTTTTGGAAGGCAATACCCAAAGCAGTTTGCTCCTGAGCTGGTGCTTCAGGCCCTGCACTGTCTCTGTGTCAGTGACCAAGGGCAGGGAAGGGACCTTGCAGAGGAACAGCCCTGCTCCTTGGCATCTGGGGGAGCTGCCAAGGAACCCCCTGCCTCTGTCTGCTCCCCTTCAGATGGGCTGTGACAAAGGCTCCTGCTCTTAGGAAAGCCAGGCCAGGGCTAGTTCTTCAAACATGAAAGGATCTGCTCTCTGGTCCCTGACACGTTACGTGGCATTTGTATTTTGGATCAAGTCACGTGTGACATGGGTTGTTACTTTAAATTATATTCAAGGTGTGTGCTGTATATTTGCATCCTGTGCTGCAGGAAGGGATTTTTTTGAAGTTCTTATTTTTGTCTCAATGTAAACAAATGGACTATAATTTGGAAGAGTATCTATGATGCTGCAGATGCTTTGAGCAGGAAAAGAATTTTTGTCACTGGAGGATAAGCCACGTTGAGGGAGCTCCATGTAATAAAACACCCACACACCTTGGGCCCTTTCTTCTCTTTTATTTCCAGCACTGCCCAGGATTTTCAGCTTCCCAGATATACATGGCATTGCAGAGGGGATCACACGTGAACCCTACAGTAGGTGCTGTGTAACAGGGATGGAAACAGAATCCAGATCATTCTACCCACAGACTCCCACTCTTGCTGCAGGGTCATGACTGGCTTGGCCACCAGTCACTTATAAAAAGAAAACTGCAGTGTGCTTGAGGGAGGTGGAAAGGAAGTTAATCTAGATCATGGGGTATTTTCTGATTTGTGAGACCCAAATCAGAGGTTGATCTCCACTTTGCACCAGTGGGTTACTTCAGCAAAATACTTTCTTAGAACCTGCTTCATTTGCCATTTTTTAACCTGTGGCTCCACTTCTGCTCAAGCAGCTTTTTTGCCAAGGATAGAAACATCTTGGCCAGTTTAGGCTTTTATCATGTTAAAGGATAAAGTTCCAGATCACAAAATATTTCCTTCTCTGGTAGCTGGAGAAGGAAGTTGTGACTTACTGGAGAAGCCCTGTGAGCAGCAGAGAGCCACGAGCAGAGCAGAGACCTGCTGAACCCGGAAAACTCTCTCTGTTTTGCAGCTGAGCAAAAATGCGAAACAGTTGCTTCAGTGCTGGTTAAAAATACCTGTGGCTTGATCCTGCCAGAATTGAAGGAAGTCTGCTCTAGGTTAAGAAAGGCATTTTTAAAAAAAGTCATTTTGCAGCAGTGCAGATGTTTGCTTTAGTGTCACCAACAGCCCAGGCTGAAAGGCTGCAGGAATGAACACACACCCATGTCTCACTGGGCAGCTCACCATCCACAGCTGGCATTTCCATATTCTTTATCACTAGGAGATTTAATCATCTTCCCTGGTGCAGAAGCGGATGAGCAGCACATCCAGTCAGAGTCTTTAATATATTAAATTACTGCAGCTACATCCACTTGCCAGTTACCTGCAAAGCCCCTGATTTCTGCTCAGAAATGTGCTTTCTGCTTTGCTTGGATCATGGCCAGTTGGCTTGTGGTGCAGCTGTAACCACACCACAGCAGCAAGAAGAGAGGAGCCACCCCGAGAGTTTTCTTTAGCAAGGAGCCAGAACGTTGTTTTTCCTTCGTTTCCCTTGGTTTCCTACTTTGGCTTTGCTTTCAAGGTTTGTGGAGGAGGGATGGGTGGTTTTTGGCTGGTCTGTGGAGCTGATCTTTCCCTGGATGCTGTGGAACTCACAGCCCATGCCAGCATTGCTTGTGGTGTCTGTGCTGGGAGAGCTGATGATGATGGGACTGGTGAGGTTGCAGTTGCAAAGCAGTGGTGAGAAGGCTGACAAAACTTTCTCTTAGCATCACACCAGGCTCACACTAAAGCCATTAGCAGGGATCCCTGTGCCACAGATGTTTAGGTAATGGGCCAGAGCTAAGGACCTGTCACCAAAGAGCATGAGGAGGAGCAGTGTGACAGCCTGCTCTAGCCCACAGAGTGAAGGTGGAGCTGGCTTCCTGCAGCAAGGTTAGCAGGCACTAAGATGAGGAATTTGTGGCAGAGCTTCACCTGCTCTTTCACTCCCCAGGCAGCCAAACACCCTCACCCCTTCCTCCTGGGTCTGCCAGGGGTCTTGCTCCTTCTTCCACTCTTTGCAGCTTGTTGGAACCTACAAACTCACCAGGAATGTCCTCAGCAACACATGGGTGCTGCCTGTGGTCAGAGTTAACCCCTTTTTGCAGTGACAGGCCATAAGCAATCACAGAAGAGGAGGACACTAATCTAGTACCTACGTAGAGGGAGGCCTAGGGAGGTGCTGAGGGGAAAAATCCCTCAGCCTCACCATGCAAAGCAGCTTCACAGCCACCCAACACAGCTCCTGACAACTTCCATGTCCAGCCTCACAAAGGTCTGGATTGGGAAAGGCTGTTCTGTGCTGCAGAGTCATCTGCAGACAGATGCAGACAGCAGTTGGACATCAAAGTGGTTCCCAGAGCTTTTGTCTCTCTTCCCAGTTCCTCCAGGCATCTTGCTGGTCCTGAACTGAGTTTTGGTCAGATATTAATCCTTGGAAGTGTTCAAGGCCAGGTTGGATGGGACTTTGAGTGACCCGATCTAGTGAGAGGTGTCCCTGTCCATGGCAGGAGGGTTGGGCTAGAGAGTCTTTAAGGTGCCTTCCAACCCAAACCATTCTGTCAGTTTTTTCTATTATTTTATGATGTATTAAAAACAATCCTTTCGTTGTTTGTTTTTTTTTTTTAAAGAGTATTTTCTTCACAAACTTGCCTTTCTGTTGGCACCATTCTGTTTTTAAGTCAGGAAAATATGTGGGTTTTTATTTTTAAAAAAGACACATTCCTGTGACCAACGTTAAAAAACAATAACAAAATTATGTCTGAGCTTTTCAGACTTTACATGGAAAATATTTGTTATTCATCTGCTCGGAAAATTACATAAGCCTTGCTCATGTTCTCTCTTCGGTGCAGTTTAGATAAATCATGGTTCAGAGGGCTCAATATTGATTCCCACTTGACTCTTGAAACACAAGTCCCAGAGCTGTGTGCTTCTCAAAGTGTCTCTGCTCACTAATTTTCCTGCAAATGCCAGAGCCAGGAGGTTCTCTTCCATTTCTCTGCCACAAAAAATAAAAGCAACCTTGTGACTGATTGCAGCTGATGGAGGGTAAAAGCTACATGGGTACAAATGTTTCATTTCATTGCTGCATCCTCACAACACTGCCATCAGGATGTGGCACAGACGCTGCACGTGAGCCCTGTGTGTCCCTGCCAGGCTGGTTCAGCACTGACATGAGTGGGGAAGATGGCAGGGCTTGGGTTTAAGGCTTTTTTTTCCCCCACTTTTTTTCCACATCTCTATCAGCTCAAATGCCATCCCTCAGCAGGTTTTTCCTGCTGCACTGCCCTGACCAGCAGCTGCTCAGTTGTTGCTGTGTTTTCCCCTCTCCAGTCCCAGCATCCTAAATCTCAGCATCTGCAGCTGGTGACAATCATTTGCACCATGGCTTGTATTGTCATAAATAAATAGGGAATCCAGGTTACAGCACACACTTGTCCCAGCACTGGATATTACCAAGCAATTAATTCACTTGCCCAGAAAACTCTAAACACCCTAAATAGATGCCCAGGCAGCTTTTTTCAGGGTCCTTTTCCATCAACTTGCTGTCTGGGTGGGCCCATATTAAACACAGGCACCCTCTTCAATCTATAACCACAGATTTGCAGAGAATGTTTTATTTTATTGCTCTGAACACAGCAAACCAGTCAGGGAGGGAAAGGTGGGGGAAACTCCACAAAGCTGAAAGCTTTGCTGGCCTCTCCTTTGTTTTGCCTTATCTAGAAAGCCACAAGAGGAAGATATAGTCCCTCCAGATTTTGAGTCTGCAAAGCAGATACAGCAGCTAGGTTTGAGAAGTGATTGTAACACTGATGATGGATGCTCTCTTAGCAATCTGAAGTCTTCTCTTTGTAAGAAATACCTGTTGTTCACTTCCCCCAACACGTCTGGAAGCAGGAGGTGCACAAGGCTACCAAAAATAAATCTGGGCATGTAAAGATAAGAGGAGCAGGAACTTCCCACCAAAACAGGCTCAGGGTGGCAGAAAAAAGACTCTGCTGGATACCTTTTTAAGAGGTGTTTTGGGACTTGCCAATGATTTTAACAGCAAGATCTACCAAACTGGAGTTAACAACCTTTAGCCTGGTTGTGATTCATATCCAAAACTTTATAGAGAGGTTTCATGGCCCATCGTTTCTTGTTAGCAAAAAGGGAATTAAGTTCTTTAAAGGGGGATATGGACAAATTCCACTTTATTCATGCTGTAAAAACCTGTCTCTTCAGTGTATGGATTGGGGGGCAGATCCAATACTGCACATACCCATAGTCACTGTTTTTTGCAAGAGAGGAGGTGAAAGCCAATTTTAAATGTATTTAGCTGCAAATGCCTGCCCCACAGAACCACCGTGTTAACAGATTGAAACAAATCCCAAGACAATGGACAAGCTGGAATAGACATACAACAAGTTCCAGGCCTGTTATCACAGATATCTCTCATTTGCCATGATCTGAATGTCAGCACATTATCATCCCAGCTCAGGCCCATCTAGAAAAGACTGGTTTTAATTTGCTCCCCAGAATAGATGCAAGCTCCAAACATCACTCATACCTGATAAGGGCTCATTCTCCAAGACTGGCAAATCTGGCTGCTCCTGTGGTGACTCTTCTTCTTCATCATCTTCTTCCTCCTTTTATGTTGCATTTCCCAATAGAAAGCAGAAAAAAAAAAAAAAAAGAAAGAGAGGGAAAATGCAAACCATTAAACTTTGTCAAAACGAGACAGAAAATTTTGGTACTAATACCAAACAGAAACATGAATTACATCAAAAACATCTCTCTTCAAACAGTCTTGTAACTCATGCCTAGCATTAAAACAAGGCTCCTAACAGCCCTGTGTCAGGCATCACCTCCCCATAATGCCAGTAGTACATAGGGAGGAGGTGATGCTCAGAAATCATGTGAAGCCTCAGAGAACTACACAGCATTTGACTGAAAAAGCTGGCTGGAGCCAGCTCTAAATCCAAGATTTAATCTTGACACTTGAACCCAGTGTTGCCTGTCTCATGCTCCAGCTGAAGTCATTAAGCTTATCTGTCCAGTTCAGAAGAGAAAGTTTTACTAGAATTATTCAACTTTTCCATATTAAAATACTAGCTCCATTTCTTTGAAAAATCCATCGATGCCAAACACAGAACAAAGCAAAAGGCTGAATTTTTTTTTTTTTTTGGAGATTTTGCCCCTTGATAAGTGAAGATATTCAGCATTCAGAGGAAAAGTCTGTTCACAGCTAAACTTCTGATTCACCATCTCAGATGTCTTGAGCTAGATCAGATGAGCCCTGCCATCTACTGTACCAGCAGTAGTGAGTCCAGCAGGACCAGAACAGTGATTCTTCCCCTGTATTCAGCACTGGTGAGGCCTCACCTCAAATCCTGAGGTCTGTTTTGAGGCCCTCATGACAAGAAAGACATTGAAAGGCTGGAACAAGTCCAGAAAAGGGCAACGGAGCTGGGGAAGGGTCTAGAGCACGAGTCTGATGAGGAGCAGCTGAGGGAGCTGGGAGGGAGTTCAGCCTAAAGAAAAGGAGGCTTCTCACTCTCTACAACTCCCTGACAGGAGGGTGTAGCCAGGTGGGGGTCAGTCTCTTCTCCCAACAAGTGATAGGAGAAGAGGAAATGGCCTCGAGTTGCACCAGGGGAAGTTCATGTTGGATATTAGGAAAAGGTTTTTTACCACGAGAGTTGCCAAGCAGTGGAACAGACTGCCCAGGGAAGTGGCTGAGTCCTGGTGGTATTTAAAAGATGTGTTGTTGTGGCACCTGGGGACATGGACAGGAGTGTCAGTGAGGCAGCCTGGAGGGCTCTGTGCTGGCAGTGGCAAAATGCCACCGAGCCGCTGGCAAGGCAGGGAGGCGCTGCCGGAGCATAAAGCAGGCAGATCATATTCGTCTTTCAGAGTAGTATTTCCAGATTAAATATAAGAGGGAAGCTCAGAGAGGTCAGAGGCTGAGATTGACTTTCAGAATGGTGCCTTTGACATCCAAAGAGGGAGGACAGGCTTATTAAAAATGCAGTGTGGATTGCAAATCTGTCACACACCCAAGCCACCATGTGGAGCGGGAGGATGGATGAGGCGGTTATGGAGAACCTGCTGACAACGACAGCCTCTCGAGTGACGGGTCAGTGAATAGTTTGCTGCTATTCAGCATTGCTTTGACAGAAACTACACAAAGCAACTGTGTGGGGGGCAAGGAGCAAATGTTCTCTTCCACTTGGAAGCTTGTTTAAAGTCTTGTGGGGGGAAATAAGACCATGAATGAGAATTAAGTTCTGCATTGATTTAGGAAAATCAGTTTAGTGAGGCAGAACAGAGAGGGGAGAGAAGCAAAGGGGGAATCGTGCGAGATGGCAACAGCAAAGACAGAGAGGAAGAGCAGGCAATGCCACTGAGACATGCTGGGTGAAGGCTCCACCAGCTTCTGCCATCTCCCTGTCTTTCCACTGCTGTGCCCACTCTGGAGCACACCAGGTTCCACCTGCTGCACTGTTTCTTGGCCACAGTGAAAGCCCCTGTAGGAGACTAAAGCTGACAGTGTCCAGTACAAGGGTAAATGCCAAGAGGAAGCCACACCATCTGCAGGCAAATGTTTTGCATGCCCTGCACCGTTTCACTCCCTCTCATCTTTTATCCCTTAGCAGCTGCCCGATGGCTGCCTCACCACCATCATGGCAGCACCATTAACTTGCTGCAAATTGAACCTTCCCTATAGGAAAATTCTGGGTAGAAAATTTTAAATAGGAAATTTTTTATGTTTGGTGGAAATTTCAAAACAACAGTATTCATCAGATGTTGAAGGCAGTGACTCTCGAAATGTTGCCAAGATGCCTCACAGGTGTTTAGTTTTGGTTTGAGCTTATGGATGAGTGGGGTATGCTATAAGTGCTCTGTTCTCATTCTGTCTCTGTCTCTAAAACCATCTCTTTTTTTGAGGAAATGGAAGTTTCAGGCAGATTTTGGGGACATGGAAGCCAGATATCCTGGAAGGTACAGATCATAATGCAGGGGGTCCAGAGACAAGGGAATTGTATTACATGAGTCTTAACTGCAGCAGACCAAAATTTTTGGTGAGGGAGACATTTATTATAGTTGCAAGATGCAGCACCAAAGCATCCAAACAAGTGTAACTCACTACTGCATGGGGCCACCACTTTCTCCTGGCAAAGTTTAATCAGACTTAAGTAACTTGACTGTGGTGAGGCTCTGAAACAGGATGCCCAAAGAAGCTGTGGATGCTCCATCCCTGGAAGTGTTCAAGGCCAGGTTCGATGGGGCAATGTAGGAATCCTTAGTCAGGAGCTGCTGGGTGGATCCAAGGGGAGAGTGTCACTTTTCTGCTTTTCTTGTTTTTAAGAATAAATTAATTTCTGTATCTATCAGAAAAGCAGTTGCCTCAGGCAGTAAAAGGAAGCTAAGAGAGAAGCTACGTGGAATAACAGACTCCCTGCCAGTAAGTGCTGTGAAAATCCTCTTAATGCCATCTCCCAAGGACCCTTCTGAGAGAAAGGGGGATGGTCACCTCTCCATCAGGCACAGGTTTAACTTGGCTTGGATCCAGGTAAACTTTTCCAGGGTATCGATGACTGGAGGTTGCAAGCACTAAACCTGTGTCTCTCCTCGCAGAGAGAGTCACATGCTCAACCCAAACCTGGGATCATGTGCCCAACCCAAATGGATCAGAAAACAATGGGAAAAGCAGTACACGAGTGCTCCTCCCTGTCAGGAGTGGGCTGATAAGGAAGGGGTGGCATGGTTAATGACATGCCAGGGGGATGAAATAATGTCTTGAATGAAAGCATCGTGATAGGCAAGAGCCATATTTATGGGTGTGCAGGGCAACTAACATTTCATACATATTTCAGCACTTCCAAGATAAAAATAAAAGGTTTTCTTATGGGCCTTGTGGAATAGATAAGAGGATTTATAATAGCTACATTTCTGGCCCATAATCCTTGGGAATGAGTGTATTTGCTCCACATGCCAACTATGACATAGAGACGAGCTACATGATCAGCTCATTCCATCATGTAATTTGGGCTGTAAGAATTAAAGCTGATCTTTCTGTTTCCCCTTGGCCCAGCAGAGCATGCAGATGTATCACCCTGCAAAGAACTGGTCATATGGCTGAGAGCCAGCCGTGGTTTTAGCAGTGGGATGCACGACTCTCACCCCAGGTCTTGGCCCTTTACCTCTCCCCTCTCCTGTCATGCCCCAACCCCTCTAGCAAAGTCACCTCTGGCTTCCCACCACCACGACTGGTTTAAATTCAGCAGCACCCTTCTCATTTGAGAGTTATTTGGGAATCTATCCAGCAGGCACTCATCACCTCCATCCCTCTCCTGCAGCACAGCCGCAGCTCACTGAAAATTCGGGCAGGGGTTTGACACAAGGGGAGAGCACTGGGGAGCAGAGCCCTTTGCCCCCAAACTGCCCCCACAGAGAGACGCAGGCTGGAAGGGCTCTGCCTGGGGAAGAAGTTGAAAAGGAAGCCTAAGGCTGTGGTAAGTGGTAGATGAGTGACCATCCATGAAACTTGAAACAAAGGATTGCTAAACCTTCCTAATTCACCTCCAAAGTCCATGTCAGGGGGAAGGAGATGGGTGATAGCAGGACTATGGCTCTGTTTGGACATTCAGCTTTGATTGTCACACGTTTCTGAAGTGCCTCTGCAGCTCACAGACAAGCCACAGAATTTTCCCTTGGCAGAAAATCTGCCGTTGTGCCTCTCTAGCATAGACTGTGTCTCTTCGGTCCCTGACAAAGAACAAAACCCACTGAGTCCCCAGGGATAAAAGTAAAGCTTGGAGAAAGCTGTGGGATCCTGAAAAAGCCATTGATAACAGGATGCACAGGAAGGATGGAGGATGGGTGTTCACATACGTCCTGTCTGCTGTATCTTTTCAATGCCCACCAGGCCAGCAGGGAGCACTTGATCTGACAGATGGTTTTCTTCAGCCCGAGTAAGCCAGGGGGGACATCACACACACCCACACTTCCCAGCTTCCGCTCCCAGGCTCTCCTAAATCCCAGCAAAGAATCTCACTGCCCTTTCACACAAATGCCTGGAGACTAGTAGCTGCCCCCAAAGTGTCCACATCCTCATCTGAGAGCTATCAGAATTACTGCCCCTGAGCAGAAAGGACTTTCTGGCTTGTTCTGACCAAAGCCCTGACACAGACACAAGCTCCAAGTGTCCCCTTCCTCGAAGTGTCAGGAAGGTGCCACTGTGAAGGTCACTTAGCATCCCATGTTTATAGTGTGATCATCACCACTCTGAGCTCCCAATAATTCAGAATAATCTATGCATTACTCATGCAAACTTGAAATTGCCCACAGGGACCACAGGACAGGTGACAAAAGCCAAACCAGTCTCCCTAATCCAGGGCCCAGGGTTGGTGAGGCACAGATCAGCCATTCTGGGTGTCAGATGTAATCTCTGCCTTCAAAGTGGTGGAGAATGGAGTGTCTCTAATCTACCCAGAGTGGCACTGTTTGGATGATTCACCTTGATAAACCCATATATAAGAACTTCTCTTGCTCAGGGCTACAACTGGCTTTAGTGGGATCCCAAAAGATGTTTAATTCTCGGCATATAAAACTCGATATAAGCTAAAAAAGAAAATCCCATCCTATTCCATCAGCAAAGGCACCAGCCCCACCTCAAGGTCAGAAAACAGCTGCTGAGCCACACTGCCATCCATCCCTCAGCCAGGTCAGAGCTCCCTGAGCAGAAGATTCACTTTGTCTTTAATTCAGGGTGCGGGTCTAATGCAAGCACATTTCTCCATAAACAGAACAAGTCACACAGCCCAAAAGCATGTGGGAGCCAGAGGCTGTTCTTGGTTTGGGGTTTTCAGCTCCAGAAGAAGCTTCCAGATGTGTTATAAGTGGCATGTATGCTGCCCATTGCTGCAGGATCTGAGCTCTTCCTGCATAAAATCAATAGCAGGTCAGTGGGGAATTTCCTGGACTCATTTGATTTCTCTCAATTTTTTTTAATGTACAAATAGGTGTATAGAAATGAATACTATTTCTTAAAATTATGTTTGAGAAAGTTTTTTGATTTTGAGAGGATTCACTTCTCACCTCATTTATTTTGTGGCTGTTAGAGTTACAAGGTTAGTGGCAAAGCCAGCACTGCAAAGCGGCTTTGGAAAGGATCCTCTTTATGGTGGAATGGCTTTTCACAAAGAAGGGTGGCATTTTCACAAAGGGGGGTGGCATTTTGGGGGGGGTCTAAAGCCAGTCAAACTGGTCTTGCCTGATCTCTTCTTAAAGTTCACTCCCTCTTACTGTTTTCCTCAAGGAAGAATGCTTTGTCACAAGCTCTCTCCAGCCCTGCCCTAGGGCTTTGTGATCAAATACTGAAGCCCATATAAACAGCTTTTGTACTTTCTGCCTGGAAAACCTCTTTGTCCTCTTACAGAAACATTTTCTCACAATTTCTTTGGGCAGAAACCACTTTCCAGTTGAAATAAAAGCCTCACTTTTTCTGTCTCTAAGCCTCTTGATTGTATTAAAAGGTACTGGATGCATCAACAAATTTTAATTCCACCTCAAGATGAAAAAGGCCTCTCGAACACTTAACTCTAATGTCTCAGCTTGGAGTCATATTCCAGTCTCCATCCTGTTTGTCAAAAACACAAAGTCAGTTCTGGCCTTCCACCCTCTGGGTCTCAAAGGTGGCCCTGAGAGTAGGCTGGGCCTGCAATTATTGTGTATCTCTAAATTGAGAGAGGGTTTGTAGAAACAAACTGAATGGAGGAGGGAGGATCCCTGGTCTTATAATAAATACAGGATTTAAAAAAAAAAAGTAAAACCTTACTGGGGACATGGCATTTTATAGATTTCTTGCAGAAAGGAGTACGTTTATGGAAAATTTTGAAAGCTTTTGCTTTTGGACCAGTTTGGAAGAAAATCAAATTTTGCCGCCTTTTGTTTTCCCAGGAATGATATACCCACCAGAAACAGACTGTGATTTTCAGATGGCTTGTCTAAAACCAACTCAGTGCTACCACACAGCACATTCCCTGGCTAAACTTGTTGATTTCCATGTTCTTTGCTATCCTGGTTTCTGCCTTTCCTGCAATATTTGCTCTGCACTTGCAAAAAGACACACATGAGCTCCTGAGTACAGGCTGATTCCCACTCACCCAAAACAGAATTTACTGACAATCACCTGAAATAGCCACATTTTTAATAATGATAGAGTGGCTAAACCTGTAAGGAGAGTAGGCATTATATTAAAGCTACTTGTCATTACTTTAGAAAGATAAAGAGACAGGAGGCTACCACAGGAAGTACTGCTTAATATTTGTGCAGAAGAGAAATCCCTTTATATCCCTTTTCTGTGACTTTTACAGCACTATCATGAATTTTCCCCAAATCTGAAAGGGAGGACAGAGCTCACAAAAGTTGACAGTGAGTCCATCCAGTGCCAAAGAGGAGATGGAAACCCACAGTATTACAGGTGACAAACAGCTCAAGCAAAACAGGGCCATGAGCTCTTTGAGATATTTGTCACTGAGGAACCTGGTCAAAGCTTTCTCTGCATAAAGGAGCAGGTCAGAGGCGGAGCAGAGGAGAGCCATCCAAAAACTGGTGGCAAAATATCAACACAGGAGTTTCTGGGTAGTGGGAAGAGGAAATTTAAGATGGGAGCTGGACACAGGCAGAAGGATGAGCCAGGTCTCCCTATCTGCCCTCAGCAGACACCTGGTACTTTTCTGTGTAGAGGACACAAAAATAGATCATATTTATGACAATAACACTATCTGCACAATGTTGTCACAAAGAACAAGTCATGTAGGTGTCTTTACTCCTTTCTTTACTTTCATTGACATTCGTTTAAAGTCTTGTCCTTGAGACATTTCGTTTCTAGGAACAGTTTCCTTCAATGTCCGCTGCATCCCACACTACTTCTGGTGATCCTGCCAGTGCGTGGCTGTATTTGAGAGACTGGATGTTTAAGGAACACAGTCTAGAAGATAATTTCCTTGAATAAAAATATTCCCCCACCTCCTCACTCTTGCGGTGAGTTTTGGTGGCGAGGGAAGATCCTGCTGGATCTGTGGAACTGGAAAAGGAGTACATGTGGCACTTTGTGATATGATTTAGTGGGCACAGTGGTGCTGAGTCAAAGGTTGGACTCGATGACCTTGGAGGTCTTTTCCAACATTAATGATTCTATGATTCCATACCATTATGTCCCATAGCTAGGGAAGACAGGCAAGCAAGTTTGCCGAAAGCAAAAAAACAAACTTGAAAGCAAAGGGGGAAGAGGAAGAGGAAAAGAAAGGAAATCCTCATCAAATCCTCATTTATATATTTGTCCTTGATGCAGCAATACTGCCAGATGGCTGACATGTGAGGCCAAGTTGGGCAATGCTGCAAAGGGCTTTGCAATAAGAATTGAGAAAGCAGAAGCTGCTGGTTTCTGTGGTTAAAGCCAGCTGCCAAACACCCAGGAATGGAAAATGTCCCACAGCAGGGCCGTTCCTGCCTACTCTCAGGCTGCTGACATCCCAGCATATACTACAGGTGCTTCTCCACGCTTGCAGGAGAGACCTACAGCGAGGAGCCTTCATGGAGCCTCCCTCTTCCCTGGGAGTGGGCTGTGCTCTGGGAAACCCCCAGATCCACTCATACCTCTCATTCCTCTCCCTTCCCCAAAAGTCCCTTTGCCCCCACTGCTGCCCCTGGGCTTTTGCAGGGATCAGAGTTCCCGTATCACCTGCACATTAACCCCACCAGAGCAGTGGAGGAACATGAAAAGTGGGGAAAAGATGGATACAAGTTCTGTGTCCCACCACAATGCTCCTCTGCTTGATATGGGAAGCACTGGGGGTGCACAGCACAGCTTCCAAGCAGGAACAACACCTCCATCCACGGACACACCAATAATGGGCAGCAACACTGCCTTCACCCCGGCTGTGCAAGGGGATTTACTGCGCTAGCAGAGCTTGGGTGTTTGGGTAAGAGGGGTCCCTTCCAGCAGAGCTGGTGGGGCAGGGAAGGGGCAGGTGGAAAAGCTGCAGTCCTCTTTCTTGTTTCTCAATTGGAATTTATTTAAGAAACAAAGGAATGTTTGCTCATGCATTTTCCCTTCTCCGTCCTGCCCTTCATGTTGAGGTTAAAAGGGAGAAAATGGGGCAGGAGAAATGTTTCACTTCTCAGTTTGATAGAGAACTTGGAGGCTTCAGAGAATTCCAGGTGACTGTGCAGGAAGCATTATCAAAAAATGTGAGGTTTTGTTAGAAAAGTGGAACTATCATTTTCCCTTGCCAGGGGTTAGGGTCTTAGAGGATCCCCTGACCCACAGACAAGTGTCCATCTCAAGGCAGGTGTGGGTGGGCTACGGACACAGCACAGGTGCTCTGCTTGTGCTGCCTTGGCTAGAGAAATACTGGAGATAATCAGATTATAAAAGCAAAGCTTAAAGTTGTCAGCACTGTCCTTTCTCTCACTGCCCCATCTCTCTCCTCTCCAATGCAAACCTCCCCTGCTGAGCTTCTCTAGCACTCAGGTTCTCTTGTTGGCCCTGGGGACATGCTGGGTGTCTTTTACACATTAATTTTTGGGATTTGGGAGTTTCTCAGCTCCCATACCCTGGTTTCAGGTGTGCCCCTTCACCATGGCAAAACTTCCTTCCTTCTGCCACCACCCTTCACTCCCAAAGAGCCTGTGCGGATCTATCCCTGTGCATCCAGTGATGTTCTATTCTTAGAATAATTTAAAAATCCACCTAAACAAACAAACAAAAAACAACCCAGAGCAAGAGACATAGACACCAGAACCAAATTTTAAAAGTCTCTGGTTACTTTTGTCTCAGAGACCAATGATTCAGGTTCTGCATCTCACAAAACTGTCTGGGAGCTAAAAATATGTGACCTCTGCAAGGAGAAATACATAAATCTGCTTGGCCTTCACAAGTCACCAAACTTTCAGGGCAATGAATGTTCTGCAGTCTCTGGTTTATTTTCAACTTCACTTCTGCAATCATAAAAGTCTATTAGTGCTGAAAACCTGGAATTGAACTGCCCTTTGGAAAAACTAAACTCAGATTAATGTACAACTTGGTCTGCTCAAAAGCATGAATTAGTCACGCAACGTTAAATCATTCAGATAAAAGTCTCAGAAAAGCAAGTACCTTTCTCTCATGACTGGTATTTTGCTATTAATAAATTAATTAGTGTAATAACTGTATTTCTTGGCTATTAGTCACTCAGATGGGGGTCACCGTATTCTTGTCCCAAAAGAGAATTGGTTTAAGTCTGTTATAATCTGATGGATAAAAATTTCTCCAGTCTGCTTGTTCTTGTTGTGAGAGTTTGAGCAAACTTAAGTGCCTTTAGTAAGTGTCCCCATTTCCCACACAGCACACCCCCACTGTGAGCCCTGGCTGCTGACTGGATGCAGAAGATACATTCAGAACTAGGGGTACCCAAACCTACAGAGCCTGAAAAAGACCCCTCAGCCTTGCTCATGGGAAATGCAATGAGATGTCAGCCCCGCAGAAAACCTAATTATTGACCACAAGTTGGAAGGAACAGGCTGGTGATCTTGTATGGTCAGAAGTGGCACAGAGAGAGACCTGCCAGGTCATGTCCCTGCATGTGGCAGGGGCACCTGGGTGTGTCAGGCTGGAAATGCCCTCCTGAGTCATGAACTGATCACCCCCAAACTCCTCTTCAACTCTACAGTACGGGATGGGCCAGCCAGCAGCAAAACAGCAGCCTCTGTGCTCTTATTTCTGCTGAAGCTTGGTAGAGCTTTTGGGGAGGGAGTGGTGAGATCTTTATCAGCAAAGTAGCTTTAACAATTCTAACAAATATTTTGTATAGCAGAACAGTTCTATGGGACCAGCACTCAAAGCCAGGAGGGACCCTCAGAGGAGCAAATCAGGTTGGGGTGAAGCTGTTTCCTCAGGCAGCGCCAGCACTGGGGCCCTCTAACAGTTCCCCATCCCTGGTCACTGTAAATGCACCAATCTTCATGTCAGCACCAGGACAGCAGTGTGGTGAAGGAAGAGGGAGAGGATGGGCTTTTTGGTTGGTGTTTAACCATAAATTTGATCTTGAATTTATGCTGTGGGAGCCTTGAAGGATGGTTTCTCAGCCTCGACTACCCTGCCTGTTCCTTTGCCTTATAGTCCTGTCCCTACAGCTCCTGCTGGCTCAAGATTATGTCTGGCACATTTTTAGTGGGGATTCGCTAAGAGGAAATTATCATTATGGTTTGGGAACCACCTGATGGCACATGCACAGTGTAAGGAGGATGGGCAGCTACAGCAGCAGTGGCTTGGACTCCCTGGAAACCCAGCACCCAGATCAGAGGGGCTGCACTCCTCTGCTGGCATTAGACAGGAAAATGAGGCAAATAGCCTTGAAAAACCCTTTCATCTAAACATCACTAGTGTTGGTAGAAATACGATCTAAAAATGCTCTGCTTTCACAAGATGAAAACAAGATGTACAGCTGTGGGGTGCCTTAGTGCAGGGGTTTGTCACGTCCCCCCCAAATGGGCACGTTCCTCCTCAGTGATTTATTCCCAGCTCTCCTCCAGTCCCCCTCTGTGCAGGTGGCCTGTGGAGGGGCTGAGCTGTTCATCAGCTGCGGAGCAGGAGGCTGAGTACAGCCTGCAGCATGGTGTGAAACATGCAGAAATGCAGACCACAGAAATGATATCTGGGGAAAGACATCCCCTCACTGAGGGTGTATTAAAACCCATGAGCTGGGAACAGCCCATAAAATGTGTGCATTGGGGGAGAACACAGCTGCAGTGGGAACTGAGTTGTTAATATTGCACGAGTCATTTAATGCATGTTACATGGGGTAGTAGCAATGTGGAGAGGGTTACTCCCTCCTTTATTGCCCCAGGAAATTCATCTTTTCACCCATGTGCAGGAATGAGAAGAAAAGGTTTGGGGACTCCATGTGTCCCTTCTGGCAAATGCATCACTACCTGTCCATGGGAGACACCCCCACCATCTCTCATGTGGGCTATCACGTGCATTTACAACTTTATAGCAGCGTGAGTACAAAGGGCTGGGATCTCCCAGACCAGCTCCTGACCACAACAAGCCTTGGCAGGACAGAGCTGGTGATGTGCTCCCACAAGTGGGCACTGGCCAGGCTGCTGGGCTCGGGTCCCATCACACTTAACCCACATTCTCTGGTTGCAGCCAGCACCAGCCTTTCTCTTGACTTTGGCCAAGAGATTTTCTGGTCCCTGCTTATAAAACCCTCTGAGGGAAGCAGGACCTCGCTGTCCTGGACCAGGACCAGCACTGGCATGGCCCTTCAGTCTCTACACCCATAGTTCACAATCAGTTTAAGCCAATCTGAGACCATACTGTCACCCAAAGATGTGGTCCTGCCTACTCCCTGCCCTGGTTGCATGTTTCTTCTTGCTCTCTTGTGTCAGCACAACTTGTGGTGCAGCTACCAGAAAGTTGGATCAGTTTGGTGGCTCATTTTTCAGCCAGATTAGGAGGCTGACCTGCCTCACCATGTGGTTCCACAGCTGCTAGCCTGGCACAGTGGCGGTGGCAGGAATGCACAGCCAGGAATAAGGTTGGGCAGGATGGGACAGGCAAGCAGGACTGTCCCTTTTGGCAGCCAGGCAGAGCTGGATTGGCTTGAACTGCTTGTGAAAACCTGCTTTTAATTTTCCCTTTGGTAAATACGAATAATTCTCTTTTAATGGGGCAGTTATGCAGCTCCATTGTGCTTCAGAATCACTCTAACCACAGCATCTTTCTGCAGATCATAACTGAGTTAAGTGTGTTGAGCAAATAATATTTCAGCTGCTAACAGTTGAGTCAACAGCAGGGTGATCACGATTTAATCTTCTGTTTCACAGGGGGAGACTGCACTGCTATTTTACAAAGCCTTTTTCATCACAATAGGATTCCCTAAATCAAAGGCTTACAGGTGTGATTTTTGGCTGGGAACAAACAGTTGCATTCCTATCAAATGCATTCTGCTTTCCAAGCACAAATAACTTTCAAATCCTTGATCCAGGAGAATTGCTTTCCAGAAAAGGAAGGTGTTGCCGTCCCAAGAGTTCAAAGGCCCATCAGGAATGTGGTGGTTAGGATGCTGCTAACAAGGAATCTTTCATTACTGAGGAGCAATTCCTAGAAGCTAACCAGGCAAAAATGCCTACAGGAGGCTCAAACTAGCAGAATTTAGAGAAAGAAGTAAATTCAGCCACCAGCAGTAAGAAGAAGGCAACATCTCCTTTTCTTTTTCTGCAGAAGCTGAATAAAAACCCCATGCTCCTTAGCTCTAAGCCCTTTCAAAACTGATGGAGTAAAACAGACATCTCTTTCAAAGACAAGCTGAAAAGCTGCTGAATTTTCTTGTTGGTCTTTGTGGGAATATTGCTATATAATAGTCAATGGCTGTGCTCTTTGGGAGGTTGGATTAGATGTGCATAAAGATTCCTTCTGCCTTTTCAGGCTATTCATTTTGTCATATGGATTTCTTTCAGAGTGCTTTCTTTTTATTACATCAACATTCTAAAGACAGGCAGTGATTTCTTATTCTCTAGAGGACTTTGCATGGCCACATCAGCAGAAATAAGCAATTTTATCCTGGAGGGATGTGGGAGTACCATCAATGAGAGGCTCCCAATATGCAAGATGTAAAGGAAAGCAACTCCTTTCCCAGGAATGTGAGGTGGTCAAACCTTTAACTGTCAGCTATGGTCTGATTTCAAATATGTCATGAGAGATCATAGGAATTTCATGCAAATTCATTTATTGGGTGTTTTAGTATTGACAGACTTCCTTGCAGAATTTATGCAAGCAGTGCATTGAGGCCAACAGGTCATTTGGGCCTGCAGGCTGCTTGCCAGGGTATATCCTGGATTAAGGCAGGAAGGTGGAAATAAAAGCATGGAGCAGTTGTCCTGTGCAAGTGGGATTTGTCCATACGCGGTATTGCTCTGTGGGGAAGCCATTCACCCCAACTCTTTTAGGACAGCTTCTTGTCCTTCAGTCGTGCTTGGGACAGCTTTAGGAGAGAAAGGTTAGGGAGCAGGGAGCTCAGCAGAGCACAGAGTCTCTATCTCACCAGCCACTGCTGATCACAGTGAACCTCAGTGTTTGCACAGGGTGAAGCAGAGCCCTGTTGCAACTCCAGCTCCATCTGTGGGGTTACAGCAGTGAGACTGCTCCCTGCCCCACCAAAACCTGCTCCAAACCTCCTGAGTCCCAGCTGTGGCAAGAAACTGGGGAGCAGAGAGGACAAATGAAGAGGGCAGGAGTGAAGATGGAGCAAGGTTAATCCACGTGTCAACCTACAGGTCAAAGCTGGGAGGAGAAAGGGGTCCTCTGCTTGCTGCAGAGGGCTCTGGAGGGGTGGAGGCTCTGCTGGAGAGGAAAGCAGGTGAGGAGCCACTACACAACTCAGAAGCACGTGCTGTTTGCATATGCTGCTCTGTAAAATCTGGGTTAAAAAAGGAGATGCTCCAAAATCCTTGTAATACATATGCAATCCAGATGTAATATCCAGAAAGAACAGCCAACCTCCTCTTCAGAAGTACCTGGCAAACTTGGGGTACTGAAGTTGCAGACTCTTCTCTGTAGAAAAAGTTTTTGCAAATATAAGGCAGGAGATTTTGTTTGTAAGAGTCTCCCTGAAGCAGGGAGGAGAGTCGGTCTAGGAGGTGCTCCATAAATTGAAAACAAGCCACCACGCTCTAAACTACATGTATTTTCTTACAGAGCAGAAGGTACTGAAGAGAAACCACCAGCAGAGTTGTAGCAATTCAGGGGTGCAGCTTCCAGAGCTGCTGTAAAGTGCCTTGATCTGGTGGGAAGGACGACAAAAGACGGGAAAGGGAAAGGGAAATGAGCTGCCAGGAGGGGGAAGCCACCAGCATTTGCTTGTCTCAGCAAGGCAGGGCTTAATGTCTTCTGCAGACAAGGAAGCAGCCTTCCACTGCTGCCCTTTCCAAGCCCAGGTCACTGCAGATAGCAGGGTAATAAATCTGTCAGTCCCTCAGCAGACAGACAACTCCCCTCTGCATTCCTGTGTGGAACTGCAAAGGATTATTTGCTGAATATCTCCCTTTGAAACCAAAGCTAAACTTCCAGAGCTCCTAATCTGACCCTGGCAGTGTATCAGCCACACAAATCTCCTGATAATAATAGGTAGGGTGTGTTATAATTTGCAGTAAGGAAAGCTCTGCATCAGATCCCTGCATCCCAGTTACCTGAGACATTTCTTCCCAAACTTCTCCACCCTTGTTTTCCAGCCAGTCAATAGACAAAGATAAAAAAGAGGTTAAAAAAAACTAAAGTGGAGTAGCTCGCTTCTAATATCTTGCTAAAAAAAGTTTCCTTGCCATATTAGATTGCCTGTGTCCTCTAAAAGACCTGGAACATCAATCACACATGCTCACCACACTCCCCTAGGGTAAGAAGAAAGATGATGGGATGCCAAACTCCTGCATCAGTTGAGTAATTCTGCTAAGCTGCTCCTTATTGTTTCACTTACAAACCTGATCTGCAATGTAACTGGTTTGGGTTCTTGCCCCCAGTTCCACCTGCACAGAGCAGGCTGGCAGGAGGAGTGAAGCACAGTGTTGGAAGATACATACCCATTATCTTATTACCCTTTGCATCATCAGAGATCCATTATGACTGAGGTCCAAAATACATTAGAAGCCTTTGAACTGATCATTTACAGAAAATCAGCAGCACCACTGTAGTTTGGTATTTCTAGAGGTTGGCTGGTGTCAGGCTTGTGATACATTTAATGATACAACCAGGAAAGACAGAAGAGCAGAGCCAAAATGCCCATACTGTTACCAAACATCAATGCTTTAAGAAGCCATATTATGAAACTAGAGCTTTCTGACATACAGTCATGGTGAATATTAATAAACTTACTAGAGATGATCCAAGTTTTCCATCTTGGCTTTTTGTTTTGTTTTGTTTGCCAAACAACAACAATAAAAATTTCTTCAGCAGAAAGCGACATCATTTCAGGCATGAAATGGTATGACTGTGTTTTGGGACAAAGATAAAAGACTTTGAAATTACAAAATACATAGTCAGGTCTCTGGGCTGCTCTTGTTCAAACCACACTGACCTTGGGAGGAGCAGGACAGGAAGCAGGATCAGGACAGGTTTCAGTCACCTCCCAAAACTTGCCTCACTTCCACTTTTTCAGCATTAAGAGAGTTTCTCTTTCCCTCCCACCTCTGCCTCCTGCTGGCCGTGCTCTCGGGCTGTGATTTCTTGGGTTGGGTGGGGTCTCACACCCCTCTGCATTTACTTCTCAGCCTGTCCAGAAGTCCAGCACCACGGTGGTTGTGCATGAACCAGCTGCACTGGGTCTAAAGCCATAAGCAAAACCAGCTCACAGAACTCATCATCCCAAAAATCTACATTATTTTTTTGTCATGGAAGGTGTGGGAAGGAAGTGGGGGAGCAGCATCCTTCAGATCCCACATCTAGCATTTCTTGTTATACATTGCACAGGTATTTTAAAAGCCAGGTTCAGCTTTACAACAGCAAATGCACTTTAGGGGGAAACATTAAGAAATAGAAGATGAAAGGCAGGCTCAGAGGAAAGGAAGACAAGAAGTGTGGAAAGGACCAAGGGGCCAGACCCACATACTGAGACAGCTATCAGAGCAGGGAGGAAAATCACAGTGACACTGTATTTTAGGAAAGAAACTCATAATGAAAAACCCATCAGATTAGATTAGACTTCTTTCCTCCAATGCCTTGGTGAACCTGGAAGAGCAGCATGTTTTTTTTAAATAACCTATGTGTTCTACATGGTCCTGCAGGTTGGGGAGAGTATTCCGGATATGCAAAACCACTCTGGACTCCAGTAGTCCCATCCTCGGGCTGGAGAATGGGTGTTTATGCCCCAAGGGCAGGTACAGCCAGTGACCACTTTCCTGCATCCACCTCCAGAACAGGGAGATGGGGGGAGCCCACCGGAAGCCCCTCAGCATTTCCCCGTGTAAAAGGGAGGAGCGGCAGCACATCTCTGGTTAGGAGCCCATATGGTGATGAGACATCACCTCGGCACGTCAGTGTCAGCTGCTGACATGATCACAGCTTTGTCTGGCACCCAAAGTCTCCTGGAAACAGCACACTGGGCTCCAGAGCTTCTTTACATCTGAATATTTGCATTCCTCCCTCTTGGGTTTTAAACCTAACCAGGCTTTGCAATTAGCTTCACAAGAGCTGCCCCTTCTTCCCGTCCTTGCAACAAATGCTGAGCCTCTGACATGGAATGGCTCAGCGTTTGCACATTGGGGGGCAATATAATAAACAGCTCAATCAATCCATGCTTTCTTATTTATCTGCCTGTTCTTCAGAGCAGGGCAAAGCGTGTGCTCGTGCCCTGCCAGGCCTGAGAGGCTAATCCCTGGATATTCCACTTGGGGTGGTGTTTATTTTATTGCTTCAGATGGCAATCAGGGCTGCTAATGAACTGACACACGGGTGAGGAGAGGGGGAGAGCTGCTGACTGGGGGCCAGAGGAACGCCCCCTCCACTTCCCACATCCCTGCTCTCCCTTCCTCCACACCTCTGCCGCTGCAACGCCACTGATTTCCAAGTCTCCCATCTCAGTCCCCTACAGACAGTGCCAGTTTCTTGTTATTTTTTATTGACAAATGACACCATTAACCAGGCAGATTTTAGTGAGATGTTATTCCTGTTCTCTGCATGTGCAATTCTGCTGATTTTGTTGGAAAATCAAGTTCCTTCCTGTTGCTGGTAACATTTGTTCTTTGGCTGAGAAATGTGGCTGAAGGGAATGAAAACAATAGGATTCAATGAGCATTTGCTTCCAGGGGGTTTCTTGCCAATGCAATTCCACAAGAAAAACTAACAATAATGAAAAATGACGTAAGTGTTAATATTATCTCTGAGAAGAAGTTAAATTGCACAAGCCTGGGGAGCTAAAAGAATGGTTTAATTAAAATCTGCTTGTGTCTGCTTTCTTCCCTACATGTTTGAGCAAAGCCCACTGGGAAAATCCTCCTACAAGAAAGACGAATCTCTCTAAAAACTGGAGAATTCCCCAAAAACTTATAACCAGAAAAATAAGGACAAGGAGTTGCTTAAGGCCACTGGCTTCAGTCAGAGCCCAAATAAGTGGTTCCAGTCCCTGCTGTCCCTGGGGCTGTGCTGGGGCAGGAGCAGCAGGCACCCATGGGCTGTTACTGTGACTTTCAGAGATAATCTTGTTGGCACAAAAATTCTCTTCTTCTCCCTATACATTTACCTGTATTTATCATCTCAGAGCCATTTTTGGACCTTAAATACTTTTCTTTTTCACCACTCTAAATTGCACGTGAACAGAATCCATCCTACTAGGGAGATTTTTCTGCCAATGGATGGTGACTCAGCATAAATAATTTTCCTTTACTGCTTTGGTTTATTGTTTGAGTTTCCTGAGAGCTGGTTCTGCCACTCTTCCCTTTCAGAAATTGTGCATGATTTCAGACCAGAGGATCTCAAGGTCTGAGACTTTATTTCACACACTTTTCTGTCAAACAAAGTTATAATACCAGATGAGGAACTGCTGAATTCTTTTGCAATAAAAACAAACTTGTCTTAAAATTATGAGGTTGCAATATTTGAAATTATTTATGTGATTATATTTGGCTGAAACATGAAAAATCTGTTCTAGTGAGCTTTTTTTAATTTTTCATTTACAAATGTCAGTTTTTAAAAGCTGCAAAATGTGGAGGTTCGTGTATAATGGGAATTGTATGGTAGCAGCTTAATGAATACTAGATGCTTCTGTCAAAGGATCACATATGATTGAATAATAGCAGAAATATTGGAAGAAAAATTTCCAGGGAGTGGAGAAAAACACAACATGAAGGACTGAAGCTCATCCAATATTTGAAGCTGAGTAGAAGGAAGCAGAACTGAAACTGATTTTTGCTTAAGACATACTTGCTTTTAATGTCTAGAAGGTCACATACCCACTCAGCATTGAGACAGCGAGTACTGAGAAGGCTTGGGATATTAAAGGAGTGATCTGTCAAGGATAGCAGGTCTGCAGTGGAAGGTGGCAGCAGACAGAAGAGCTTTTGGACAGGTTTGTGGAATCAGAGGAAGAATTTACCTTAATATTAGGAAAGGACCTTCTCATGGAGACATCCAAAGACACTGAACAGACATTACCGTGGTCCTCATAGGGAATAGGGCAAGTTTTTGCTCACACAAATAAATTTAAGTCTGGAAAATGCCCCACTCTAGTGGGAGATGGGCCTCATTCAATGCAGGTGTCAATGCCTGGGTCACTTGAGCACTCTTCCTAGTGAAGACACCACTTAGTCACCAAGAATTTGTACCAGTCATCTGAAATCTCATTGAGCTGCAACCTGGACAGCAAAGTCACACTGCACTTAATTACTTTTTCTTTTTCCCCTGGAAGGTTCTAGATCATGCAGTTGGGCTGTGGAAGATAAAGATCTACCACTGAAACAAGGTCCTGCACTATCACTACTTTTCATTGCCCAGTTTTGATCAGCTGATGTTGGTTCTTCTAGATGCCAAGTGAAGGGCTCATGTTCCTCAGCAGCCAGAAGTATCTGTTAAAATTGCACTTTAGGCACCTAAAAATTAATCAAATCTTTTGGAATCCAGACACTGTTTTTCATAATAAGCCAAAGGACAGACGCAAATTCTGTTATCACACAGGCCAGTTAGATCTTTTTACTAATCTCCACCATTTAGATCTGAAATTGCAGAGCAAGGAGCACACTGTTTGTGTGTGGGACTAAATATCATTCAGCAGCTTCTACCCACTGAATTATTTGTTAGCTCTGTTAAATTACATGCCTGTGCTTAGCTTGTCTTCTTGTAGCCAGTACAACAGCAGGGCTGGAGGCAGCTTTGTGTGTGTACAGGTGAGAGGACAGTCCTGTTCCCTGAGAAGGCATTGTCTTTTAGCCGCAGCATCTGTCTGCTTTGTGTCAGGGCAGGCAAGCTAAGGGTCCCTTCTGCTAGTGCTAGTTACAAAAAAGCACTAATTTAGACAGAGCAGCTGGAGAGCCTTGACTGCTGGTGTGTGGAAAAGAGGGTGACAGAACAGGGCCACCTTCCAAATGTATAGCTGGTCCCAAATTACAGCAGCCTGCCATTGTTCTCAGGGGTGTTCAGCCTCCGTGTGGAGTCCTTACCCAACACAAAGCTCCGTGTGCGTGTTCTGAAGCAAAGCTCAAACAACAGCGTTTTGCATCTGATGCTCTGAAATCAGTGACAATCTCCACTGGGAGGGACCCTCCACATCAAACCCTTGGGTCTGGCTGTGCTCAGTTGTTTCTTTAGAGGAACTAATGGCCCAGATGATTTGGGGTTTTGGCACTTTTGGTGCCCTGTTTGTGATCTAAATGTTTCCATTTAAAAGAATCAAGAAATTAGACCTTTCTTCTAATGGTTTAGATAAGGCTTTTCTAAAGCTCAGTATTCAGGTGTGTTGCCTGGGGAGAGGCTAAGGGCTGATCTCAGTGTAGAGCTGGGCTGCCAAGCCATGGCCCTTCAGATCAGTATTTTGTGTTAACACCCAGGCCCGGTGCATGAGGTATAGCAACATCTGTGGGTACAATTGTCCTCAACACATGGCTATGGGACAAAGAAGAAAAGCAGAAGCAAAGACAAATGCTGTCATGACAGAAGTGTGTGATACCACAGGGAGTGGACTCTGAAGGACTCAAAATAGCTATACTGTAATCTATTATATCTGGATATAATGATAAATCTATAATGATACACGTAGTATGTATATATATTTTTATATATATATAAATAAGATTTATAAAGTTTGGGTTTTCTTGAGCTCTGTGTCTCTGGGAAAATATAAGGTCATGTTCATCTAGGACCTGGTCTTTATTCACAGGCAGAGTCCCCAAGGTCCTACTGGCTGATGACCAGTTTGGTGCTGGATCAGGCTCCTTAGGTGCAGAATTTTTTAGGTTACTAAAACTAATGCCAAACCAAGAATATTGTGGGGGACCATATCAAAGGTCTTCCAGAAATCCAGGTAGATGAGATCAGTAGCTCTTCTCATGTCTACTGATGCCACCACTCCACCAAGGAAGGCCATTTCTATGGCCACTCAGGCACAACTTGCCCTTGGTGAAGCTGTATCAGCCTTCTCTTCTGTTTTTGCTCCTGGAGAGAGGGTGGCCATGGCTGTACCAGATGGGAAGACTGCTCAGCAGCCAGCCCTGGATCAGTAAGAATGCACAATATTGACAGAGTCTGCTTTATCAACAACAAAACAGCAGAGCTGCGATGTGTCAAGTCATAAATAACTCATCATGGGGAAAGTGTGCACCGTCTGGGCAGGGAGCCACAGCACTCATCCTTAGATACGCATTCAAATCAGCCCCATTAGTATCATATTCTTCTGTAATTACTCCATTGATTCAAACTGCATCTTATCTCCCTCCAAGAGCTGCAAACACCCTTTAATTTACTGAAAGCCAGGAGGAATGAGAATGTTACCATAACATTCACACTGTGTTCAGAGCAAGGCTATGGAGAACAGGCAAACAGGGCATGAAAACTATGGAGCTGAACAGTGTCGGTTCTGCAGGCGCTGCAGTGAGCAAAAGCCAAAAACTGAACACTAATGGGATGCCAGTGTTTACTCACACAGCAGCATCCCAAGACCCTCGTGCTCACCCTAAGAGTAGAAGGGGTGTGAACTCTTCACTGACCCTGGGCTGTTCTGTGATGGTGATGAAACCCAAAACCTGTCAAGTTTCACGCGGTCTCCAATTTCCTAGAGGAGGTTTCAAAGTGCTCCTGTTACAATATCTTGTTTTCAGAAGTACCTTTCATGAAACTTCACAAATTCTCCTTAATCCCCTTTAAGTGAGGGTCTCATGACTTCTAAGAACTTCCTGAAAGCTCCACTATTTCTATTATTATTGTTGGCACAGAGGAGGTTCATTACTCCCAAGAGCTGTTGGAATAGGTTTCAGGGTGGGAGAGGGCATGAAAGAAGCTCTTAGGCTGTCCCTCATCACTCTGCTAGGCAGGAGATGCTGTAGAACAGCAGCTGAAATGCAACTGCATAACCCCTGTGCAAAAAATAACCCAGCTGACGCAAGCTGAGGAAGGAAGAGGTAAGAAAGAGATTTAGAAAAAGCAAAAAGAGCTTCTTGTCAAATAGAGGAAATGGCACCATTTTGGTTGGGGTCGGCTAAAGCAGTGCCATGTGAAAGATGAAAGGGGAGCTGTTGAATGGGGAATTCTGCAGGCAAGAGAGGGTGGCAGTGCTCCCTGGTCTGTGCAGAGATGTGCCAACCTAGGGACAGCACAGTCCGGGACAGGACACGGCGTCTCTTTGACCAGAACCTGCTGCTTCTACCCCAGAATGGATTTTATTTTGCGCATGTGCAGGCCATGGAAGAAAATGAGTTGTGTTTTGTGCGTTGGCCAGGATGAAAGGCTCCGTGCTGCCATTACTTCTGTGTTTGTGTGGGAGTGGAGAGCAAAGAAAAAATGTATTGACAAAGTCTGGTTTCACTTAGGTGCTGTTTATGTTGAGAGTGAAGAACTGCCAGCCCACACACACTCTCCCCAGACAGCTGCCAGCTACAGAGTCAAGATTAAGAGGGAGAGATGAAGGGAAACATTACAGTAGCTTTCTCTAGTAAGAGATTTTGGTCATAGAGGACAAGGAAACAGAGAGGAAAAAACTCAATCCTGTCCAAGGACCTCTCTCAAGCCTCTTGGAGGTCTCTGGCCAAATCACTAGGGCCATAATCTCCCAAGTGAATTTGTCAAAACATTAAAACATAAATATAATTTGTATAAATGACACTGTTGTATTTGAGATGCTAAGCTCCTGCAGATGTCAGAGGAGCAAATGGTGTTAATGCTCCTCTGGCAACCACAGCCCGTGGTTGAGTATCCAGCCAGAGCACTTTGAAGAGATGGGGTTTACCCTTTGGGTTTAATTTTATTAAATTAAAGCAAATTTTCACCAGAGTAAAACTGGGGAAAATAAAAGTAGCTTTATTTTGTTGTGCTGGAGAAAAGACTATCCCAATGCAATTCCTACAGTCCCATTGATGAAATGATCACAAACATCTTCTGCTGAGGGGTGGAGTGGAGCTTTTGCCAAGGTAAGCAAAAGGACAGCTAAGTATTGAGCAGCTGCCGTTCACCAAGTAATGATGTTCATTTCCTGCTAGTTTTTAGCTGCTCATCAAAATACTTAACAGCTCCCAAAACATACTTGACATGCTTCCTTCAGCAGTCAGACACTCAGGCCCACAGGGCTGTCCAGCACCTGAGGGGGGTTTGAACACAACCACTCTCAGCTGTTTTCCCAGGAGAGCATGAGAAGTGCCAGGAATCCTCATGAGTACTGTGACCTTAGGAGCTGGTATTAAAAACCCATTGAGCATGAGTGTGTTTGACTGTGAGAAGTCCCATCATTTTCAGTGGACTGTTGAGATATTCCATGTATTTATGGAGTTTACATGCAGGGTATAACTTCAGTGTATGTCTTCACCTGGGCCACTGCTGATGTGTTTCCTCCATCTCAACTGTCCTCATCTCTTGCAGTCCTGTATCTCCACTCAGTGGGCACTTTCCCCTCCTGTAAATGTGAGACAAGTCATTACCAGGCTCTGTTTTACATCACTATCTTGACACTCAGATACCAACAGCCTTGTCTGTTATGTCCAGACTCTTGAAAATAAGCTTCACTGCGTCACATCCACTGTGTGCCTTCTCCAGCCAAGGAACTAATCTAGGTCTCAGAAAGGTGCGGGTGAAAAACAGACAAAGCTGCACATTCAAAGTTTGAAAGTAGCTATGAGATTCTCTAAGGGCTTCTATGTAGCCTGAAGGTGTGACTGGTACTTTATCTAGGAAGTTGCAGGTGAGACCAATTTCATTGAGGCTCCCCAGGAGCAATAGGATGCTTCATCTGACATATCATTCCTATGATCTCTCGTTTAAGGTCTCAGCTTCTGATTTTCTGGTGGCTCAAACAGCTTGAAAGGGAAGAAATGATTCCATGATGCATTGGATGATGTTTGGGTCTCTTTTCTTTTGGAAAATAAACCAATCTGAGCTGTGAAGATCAACACAGTTCAAGTCAGGTGAGTGATATTGCAAGTAGAAAGGGTCACTGATATGTTTTTGTCAACATGAAGCATTTATTGGAGTCATAGCGCAGTTGTTGGTTCAGAGCAATAAGGATTTCTTCTAAGTTCCCACCCCAGAGTTTATCAGTTGGTAAAACTGTACTTGGAAATAAAAGATGAGAAATTTTTTCATGCTGTAGCTGAGGTTGAAAGATCAGGCAAGCAAGTTCCTGTCTTTAGTTCTGGCAGCTTTGATTTATGGCCTTGTAAAGGCTGATAAAGACTCTCCAGGCAGTAGACAAAACACAAGAGAATTAATTCTTTACACATCAGAATCAGGACAAAAATGCAAGATGTCAAGTACTTCATTGACATTTAATCATGCTTTATTACTGAGGCAATCCCTAAATATTAAAATGATGGTTGGTTATTTACAAGCATATTGCTGCCATGGTAATTGTGACCAAACAACTCTAACTCAATCTCTTTGGTAATTATTTTCAAATCTAATTTCTGTTTGGATCATGTTTATATCAGATTTAAGGTTGGCTCCATCTGGAGCAGATGCAGTTTTCTCATAAAAGGAATAATTGATCAAATTCTGGATTTGGTTACATGCATGCAGCGCCGTTGTAATCCAAAATATGTGACTACATGTCCCAGGAGGGAGGGTCAGCTGGAATATCTCGTTAATTAGTATATTACATGTTCAAATTAGAATGGTATGTGTCTATTAGTGAAAAGTGGACTGATCCTGTGCTTGAAAAGGATAATGCTGGCAGGTAGACAGCAGGTCTCTTGATGCTGGAAATTCTCAGTGTATTTGTCCTTATCTCCTTGATGATGTAATTTTAGAAATGAAAAAGACAAAATACAACGAGTGTTTTTCCTGACATTACTTCAGCTATTGTTGAAAAATTTGATGCAAGAACATTAAAGGTCTCTTGTGTAGGACTGTGAGATTCCTGTGTTGACACAGCATGTTTGCCTTTGCCACTTAGCAGCTATACGCTATTTTAATTCATAGATTTCACTGTGATTACATAGGAAATAGGACAAATTCTGTCTGTTTTGTTGCTGGAGAAACTGAGATACAAAGGGAAATTCAGATATGACAAGAAGGATGGAATTCTCTGTCTTCTCCATTGGGTCTCACTGGCTCCTTTAGCAATGTCTGGATATTACTATTTTAGGACAGGCATGAACTCTGCTTCGGTACTGAAGCGCCTTCAGTCCCTGTTTTCCATCAGCCCTGTGCTTTCTCCTCTCCTCTCCACTCTCCCACCGAGGCCACCCACACCCTGCTCATGGAGACCCTGTGCTCCTCTTTCTCTCCTCATGGACCTTATTTTCCCTGAGTCCCTTCCCTCAGATGTACACCAGATGTCCTATGTGCCTCCCACCACCTTTTCTCTCCATCTTCTTCCTCCCTCTCACACCAGGAGTTGTGTGTGTGGTCCCCACCCCATCACATGCCTTGACCATAACCTCCCTCTCTTTTCCCCACTCCCTGCTGCAGTCCCCTTGCTGGGACCCTCTTCTTCCTCTCCAGATTTATCATGTCTCTTCCCCAACTGCGGCAGAAAGTCCAAACCCCCCAGTATCTCCACATTCCACACTTTCATTCTCAAGCCACTGGAGTCGGTCCACATCCTGCATTCTTTCTTCCACCCACTGCACTCTGACTTCCAACCAGTGCATCACAGAGCCTTCATGAATAGCCAGGCCCCTCTTCTTCTTTTGCTTCAATTATTTGTTTTCTCTTTACCTGAGAAGGCAATCAGTGAGGGTACTAACATTTTAAAACCAGTTGAGCTGATGGGCAGAGCTGAGGGAGGACCCTGCTTTGCTGTAAGATGCCAAGAGCTGCCACTAAGGAAATCTCTCAGAAAAACTGAACATGGATACTCAGACACCAAGACTCTGTGGATCCCCTGTTTCTCCCTGACTTGCCTCCAGAATCATCTCAGCCCATTGGCTATAGAGTGCCCTGACAGCCTGGGATTGACCAGGTGGAACATCTGGGCTGTGCGTGCCACGGAGAGAGAAGTCTCCTTGAGTGTGGGGCTTCAGACCTTGGCAGGAAGCTCTCAATGCTGAGGGGCAGCAGAAAGCCCAATTCCTGCTCTGACAAGGAGTTTCCTTGCAGATCTCCTCAGTGACAGGAAAACATCAAGGCACTTAGAAGAAGGTGTTCAGCAGGAACTTCAGGGCAGGACCACACATCATCCTGATGGATGGGTTTTTTTGTAGCTTGTTCTTAAAAAATCCCTAAAACCAGTGATGAAAGATGTGAAGGGGTGTCTTGGATGATGGAATTTTAATCACCCAGATTGTCCAGAGGGATTTGGCCCGTTCCTGACTTCTCCTCTGACTGCAGATTCATATAATTTTTACTCCTAAATTGGACCATGTGTGCTCCTGGAGAAATCCCTGGCACAGCTCAGCCAGCAGAATCCCTCCTCCACCGCTGTGTAGGCATGGAGCATCTTTGGACTGCTACAGTCTTGACCCTTCAGCATTGCGCGTTCCAACACTACAGGCCTGTGGAGGTTTGGGATGTCTGTGCCCAACATAAGGAACCTCTTCTGCTACAGTGAACACTCACAGCTTGAGAGAGGTGTTGGCAGGAGCTTTGACAGCACAGAGAAGAGCAGCAGGTGAGCAAAGGCAGGGTGAATGGTTGGAAGGGAGCAGGTAGGAGCAGGGAGAGGGAGAAATTGTCACCAAACCATTGTAAAGCCAAGAGCACCACAGGCTGTCTCAGTGACAGCAAAGAGATGCCTCGTGCTTATAAGCTGCATGCATCACCAAAATCCAGACATCACAGGATCACAGTAACAGTGACTGGAAGGAGACTCCTGAGGTCTCTTTTCCAGCCTCCTCCTCAAAGCCAGATGGCTGACAAGGGTATGTCAGGTCAGCCCTGGCTTTGTCCAGCCAAGTCTTGTAATCCTCCAAGTGCAGCATCCCCGTCACTTCTGTGTGACCTCCTCCCATGCTGCTCTGCCCTCCAGGTGAGAAAGCCTTTCCTAATGTCCAACCTGAACCTCCCAAGAAAAAACAAAAAGCAAGTGAAACCACAGAAATGTGCTGGTGAGGGACACCTTGATAACACCTGGTTTGGCTCCTTGAATGTCAGCAGGACTAAGTATACTCACTGCATCCCCAGATAATGGCCAGCTAGCTCTTCTTCAGAATCCAGAGCACCTTCATAGTGAGCCCTCCCTTCTACAAATTATTGCTCTTGGCCAGCTCCATTTTTTCCTTATATTCTACATAGGAGCTGTGGTTGACAGCAACAGGACTGATGTGGTCTACAGAGCTCCCAGCTCTGGTAATCACAGCATTTCCACTTGGAAAGCCTGATTCTGATGAGTTTCTTAATTCCAGCAGATATATCTTGTATTAAACATTTTTCTAGAACTTGTTCTACAACAAGGGCAGATACCTTTGCCAAACACAATATTACCTGGCTGTGAAGGGGAAACAAAGAGCAGCACTCTGAATATATGTGATTTGGCAGGAAAACTGGGAGAGGAATGGACTCCTAAACAAAAACTGTGATATAAAAAAGTTGAGTCACACTTGTGGCTTCTATTCCTCAGTGTTTATCGGGGAGGGGGGGGAGGAAATCCTGTGATCTCCAGTTACCTAGCCCAGAGAAAATGAGAACAGCACTATTTTTCCATTACTATTTATTATTTTAGTAGTAACAATGGCAAAACACCCAATTTTGTGATCTTATTAAAACAAGAATAAATTGAATTCACCAAAACTACACTCAAAGCCTTACTGTTGCCTCCAAGCACACACAATGTAAAAATAAGATAGAAAAGGCATTCTGCAGCCACTGGTGCCACAGCCTCGAGGCACCTGGCTGAGGTGGCAAAAATGCAACGTTCACTCAAGTCAGGGGGGAAAAAAAATTATGCCTGTTCATTTCAAGGGATTTTGGATCAGATCCAAAATAAGTGAAGATCAACAAAAGATAGGAAGACAAGTGATCAAAATGTACTGTAAAAGTGCCTGGTATTATTACAAACATCCCCTAAGGCTTCTGATAATAGTGCAGGAAAGCTATAGCTGTCATGTTGTATTACTTTAGTAAGAACAGCCATTAGTCCCTTCCTGACTGCATGCCAATCAATACAAGGCAAATGCTCCTACGGATTTTTTTCCTACCCTTTTTGTACTTCGTAAAAGCGAGCCAGTTCTCTTACCTTCGTGCACAGTGACTTCTAGAGCACTCACCTTTGGCACGTGGATGATGGATGGCCTGGGGATGTGAGTGCAGAGTGCAATAACATCCTCTTTAGCAGCAAACACTGATGACTCGCTGGTAGCAGGCACTCCCTGAGCAGCAGTGTGATTGCTGGAACTGCTGCTTGCACGGCTCTGTTTTTCAGAGCGTCTGCTGGCTTTGAACATCTCCTCGCTGTCCCTCTCTTCTCCGTGCTTGATGCTGCTGGCTGCTACTGCAGATGGCTGCAGGCACACTGCTGAGGCTGCCTCCGTCTTCTCCTCCTCCATGGACACAGGACCTGTGTTGGGCTGCTCAAATGGAGTGTTTTCGTGTGTGTTTCCAAAGCAGGTGAGCAGGGCTGAGCAAGGGAAAGGATGCATCTTGGATGACAGGTTATCGGATCCGCTTAGCCTGCTTTCCACATCCGCATAATCAACAGGCTGCACTCAGATCCAGAAGGGCGCCCAAAATGAAAGCCCTGGCATGATGGCATTCCAGCCTTCCTAGGAGAGAGCACCCCCTTTTCTGCTGTCAGGAGCATTCAGAAGTGGGGTACTACACCTCCTGCTCTGTCCTCTACCAAAGTCAGCCTACTATCTCCTCACTGCCGCCCACTCCTATTGTCTGCAAGGCAAAGAGGTGCAGACAGCATAAAAACGTGTGCAACCCTTGCATGCTCTTGCTGGGAGCTGTCAGCAGCTGAACAAAGCCCTCACAATAGCCCCATAACCCCGGCGGGCTACGGTTACAGGAGCAGCCGCTCCAGCATCCAGCGGTCCTCAATCAATAGTGCCACGGCCTCAGGTTACCTGGCAAAGGAGGCAAAAAGATAATGTAGCCTGAGCTCTGCAGCCATAACAGCATCAACACTGTATCAGTGTCATCATAACAATAGCAAAACTGGCTCTGGTAACGCTGCTCGGGTGTTTATTAGCGATAAACCACGAAATCATTCATCTGTCACTGACTCGGATCAAAAATGTACTTCCAAGTCCTGGCTGGACTGTTCATCGTTAAGATGGGAAAACAAGTGGGTGCTTTGGTCAGGAAGGTGAAGATGGGGTGCTGTGTAGGCAGCCCATGTCCAGCACACCCTCCTACAGCACAGGAGGGATCCATCCCCACAGCTTCTCCTCCATCGCACATCCAACATCGCATCTCCCGGCTCCTCCCAAAGTCACCCGCTGCTCTTCCTGGCCCTCTCCATTCCCCAGAGGAAACCAGGGAAGCATCCTACTAAACCTTATGTATCATTGGGTGGTTGTAAAGGGAGACATTTCCTTTTTTCAATGTGCAGTGGCTCGAGGCTGGCTGTTATAAAAAAATATGCGGGAAGTGAGGGAAGAAGGGAGTTTGTGGTTAAAGCATCTGCTTCCAGAAAATCCCAGTTCCTCCTATTTTGTGCTGCCACAGGCTTCCTGTGTGATAGCGGAGATGTTATTTGATCTCCATCTCCATCTGTAAAAAGGAGGAGAGTAATTGCTTCTTTTTTTCCACCCACAACACATATCCTGTCTCTTTACAAAAGGTTATAAACTCTTGAGGGCAGCAGCTTGTTCTTATTTGTCTTTAGGCTTCCAATACAAAAGCTCTCCGAATACAAACATTGTATTTACCTGCTAATAGCTTCTAAAGAGAAATTTGGGGTTCAGTCTTTCCCAACAAAGTCATAATCTTCCATTTATTTTTCTAGCCTGGTTTGCTCTTAGATGTTGCTAGATGTTTGTCAGACCCTCCCTGTAATTGTTCCTTTCATCTTCCTGTAAGGTGTAACACTGGGCAAAAAATGTGATATATTAAGAGAAACTCATGCTCCCAGTAGTAGCAGCTCATTAGGAACCACAGTGCAGAATGCTGAGGGTTAAATTCCGGATGTGCCAATTGTCGGCACTGGGAGCAAAACCATCTCAGGTCCCTCATCCCCAATAATCTTAAAGTTCTCTTTCTACTCCTTCCTAACCATTTCTTGCACATCTGTGTGTCTGCATGGCTGGTGTTGGGTTTTAGAAAGGTCCAAAGTGGCCTCCAGCTTGCATAGCAATGCATTTTAGCCTGCAGGGGCTCTTGCTGTCCTGTATCACTCCCCTGCTTGTAAATACTGCCAGGGTGAGGTGAAGACCATGCAGCTCTTGGAGTGAGAATCAGGTACCTGCTGACCCAAAAAGTCTTGGAAAAAGTTAGGAGAGGATCTAATAGTGGGGAAAGCAAACTCAGAGGTAAAAAATGTGCTGCAAAACTGGAAGCTCTTGAAGTGAAGAGCATTAGCTGTATTGTCATGGAAGAGGTTGATTTTAGTTCAGGGTCCACCTCATTTTACTTGAGGTGAAGGTATCAGTACCAATGTCAGCATTCAGCAAGTGCCAGGAGACAAAGGGCTGGCTGTACTGATATGCAGCAACTTCCTCTCGCTTTGCATCCATTCGGGTGGTCATGGATCCCTCCAGAAGTGGATTCATTACAGATAAATCAATTTTGCACATACCTGGGTGCCCTGCTCTTCTGCACAGCCCTGTGGCTGTGAGAGTTCAGATGTTGAGGCAGGACCAAAGAACTGTTTTTATGTGGGAACAGCTTTTGGTGCTTAGATGAGAACGGTAATTTCAAAGTGATGCACAACTAAGACTTCAGTGATCTGACATTTCTTTAATTAAATGGTAAGATGTCCTTAGAATTAAAATAATTATTTCAGCAAGTCAGTCAGCCAACAACCTACATTCAATTATTTCCAGTTCTTCAGCTGCCCATGCCAGCTTTTCTTGAACTCTTTCTGAGAACCTAGTGAGTTTATAGGGACACCAGTCTACACAAAGACTAGTTGCATGAGTGAGTCATGACCACTTAAAGTCACCACATGGCACAGATGCATGTCTGAGTGAAGAGTGGTTGCTCTAAAAATCGGGCATGTGCCTGTATTACCTCTGAGGAGGGAGGATGTTCATTGCCTGCTTGCTGTGGAAGCCACAGAGATACTTTTTCAGCCAACAAAAAGAGCTAAATGCTCCATTGTACCTGTAAGAGAAGTGATCAGGACAAGGGTAATTAACCCGTGAGTCCTGTCCTGAGTTCAAAGACAACATGAGAAAGCTCACAAGCTGAGAATGTCCAAAATGAACTGGTGGTGACATCTAAGAAGTGACAGCCATGAGCCCTAGCAGTCAGACATGGCCTCCATCTCCTCACAGCTTGGGGCTACTTGGTTGTGGTTTAAGCTCATCACTCTAGCTAACACTGAAGTCATGATTCAAGGTTTATTTCATTCAAGCAGATCTCCTTGCACCAATCAATCATGTGTACTAACCACTATTCATGTGTGATGAGATATTATTAGGACAAGAGACAAGGCTCACTTTATTTTTCCTGAATTTCCTCATGAATTAATGATGAGCTGAAAGGTTCTGGCTAAACAGCTCAGGGAGCTGGACATCTTGAGTAAATGGAGACGATGAATTTCAGCCAACTCTTGACCTGTCTTCAGTATTATTCCTTCAAGAGAAACTTTTCTTTCACATGGCTGATATTATACTCTCTTCTCAGCAGGAGACATCAGGTCAGATTTAGCTCAGATGCTCCAGGCTTGCAGCAGGAACTAAGCCTAGCTGCGTCTCTCACTTCACAGGAGCCAGTTTTACAGCATTTACAGCTTTTGTTCTTCTGTGTTGTTCTTTCTTTCTTTCCTCATCACTCCTACAGTAGCGCCGACTCTCTAAACATCTCTCATACCCCTGTCTGTCTGGTGGGGTTTTGCCATAGCTCAGCATTCCCCAGCGTTTCCCCTTCCTCATCCTGACAAAAGCCACAACCTGCATCTGCTGTCTCTGTGCTGCCTGCAGAAGGAATATGTTCATGGCACCAAAGTAAGTTTATGTTAAATCAGAGCTGATGGCAATCAATAAAGTTCCACTGTCTTCAAATTTTGGGCGTCTGAAGCAGTGATCAGATGATATAAATCCAGTCCCCTGCTATCTTCTCTATCTCCTTTCAGACTGCTCAAACTTTAGCTGGAAACCAGCGGAGCTTCTGGCTCCTACTTCATATGAAACATATTAAACTGACAGAGGGCAGGTTTAGATTAGAAATTAGGAAGAAATTCTTTACTGTGAGGTTTGTGAGGCCCTGGCACAAGCTGCCCAGAGAAGCTGTGGATGCCCCATCCCTGGAAGTGTTCAAGGATAGGCTGAATGGGGATTAGAGCAGCCTGGTCCCGTGGAAGGTGTCCTTGCCTGTGGCAGGGAGTTTGGGACTCTGTGATATATGTTTTCTATACACATACAGTATATACATTCTATGGAAGATGAGAAGGATGTGAAGAGAGTGTAGCTAAACCATGAACTCATGAAATCAGCAGGAAACAATTTGGCACTGCTTGGATGGAGCTTAATAGAAGATAATTCAGAGAAGAGCTTTGTGGTTCCCAGAGGGACCAGTCTCGTGGGAAGGCTTAAAGGAGCTCAGCTGGAGATGCAACAAGAAACCAGTAAGATATGCAATGCGATAAGATGGCCTGTGTTTATCTGAGACACATAGGGATTGAGGCTGAAAAATAAGATGATTATGGTAGCCCAAATGCTCCCTAATAATTTCAGAGTTTCTTTCATCTTCTGTTGTACCTGCTATTAGGCATCACTGAGGGCAGGTGACTGGATGAGAGGAACTATTAGTTTCATCCAGTTATGGCAGAGCCTGTTTTTCTAGGCAGGAAAAATTTAGACTGACCAGCAAAAGAATTTACTTAATAGTAAACAAGTTTTTAAAAACATGAACAAGAAACTTTTTGAGTTTTTTTTAACTCATTTTCTGAAATTTCTAAATGTTTTGACACTTTCAACACCAAACAAACAAACAGGCCCACCCTACCCCCTCAAATTCCATTGCTAATCTGGTTTTTGAAGGTCTTGAGCATGCCTGTCAAAATCTCACCCCTGAGAGGCTACAAAAATCTCCTGTCTTGGGATGCCAAAAACCTGACAGGACTAACTGATTAGCTGGAGGCAGACTCTGAATACACCCCTCTGTCTTCCCAAGAAGGGCTATAATTTTGAGGGGCTGTGAAAATGCTTATTGCCTTTAAGGATTCCCACTGAGTATCTGGGAAAAAAACACAAGTAAAAGGTAAACCCATGTGGTGAGATTACAGAAGACTGGAAGTGAAGAGCTAAACTAAAGCCCTTTGCAACAAATTGTGCTGTTGTACTGCAGAATTAATACCAGAAGTTGGATGACTCCTGAAGCGGGATGGATGCACACATTGCAGTCTTTATATTAACAAAAGTCATTGTTCAACTTTTCTGCTTTTGGCCATGCAAATAATATTCATACCAAACCAAAGTCCTGGGCCTTGGAGCCAGAAGCTTTTGTAAACCAAGTCTTGATTCCGCTGTTGAAATGGGTACAACGGACATGATGATATTTACTTTGCTATCTTCCAGCTGGGCAGGTTCCTTCCATCAGTGAAAACTTGGAAAAATCAGAAGGCTGCTTAATGAATTGGCTCTTTCTTAACAAGTGCTACTAGTTTCTGAGATGGATTTAGAGCCTTGCTCCTACAGCTGGATTAACAGCAACTGAAATAAAACTTCTGTCTGAGCACAAGTTGTCCTTGAGGCAGCAGTAGAATCTCTTCCTTTTGTAGTTTAGAGGATTCAAGATATTTTTGTTTTAAATGGCCCTTCATGCACTAATGACACTTTAAACTTCTGAGCCAGAACAGTTTCAAATAACTGATGCTTTGTAAATTACCAGCTTCATTTACTTTCTGCTCTTTTCTCAATTACACATCCAACCTTCACAACTTTATACATTTATAGCAATTTTCCGGTTTTCACTCTCACCCACTGGTATTAACGTGGTGTGATTGCAAGCATTAAGTAAAACAAAAGAGCAATGACAAAATATTTGCTTGAGTTTACTTCATAGAAAGATTTCCTTTGAATTTGCAAATATGCATTCTAGTCACTGTGCAACCCTTTTAAAATAACACAGACTTGCCTGATGGCTGACTTATAGAAATCATCCCAAAAGGCAGGTAATTTTCAAGGAATTAAAAAAAGGGGGATTATCTTGTTTGTAACTTAGAATCATAGAATAGTTTTGGTTGGAAGGGTTCTTTAAAGGTCATCCAGTTCAACCGCTGCAATGAGCAGGGACACCTTCCACTAGACCAGGTTGCTAAATGCCCTGTCCAGTCTGGCCTTGAACACTTCCAATCCACCACCTCTCTGGGCAACCTGTTCCAGTATTTCACCATACTCATTACAAAAAAATTCCTCCTTGTATCTAGTTTGGATCTGCCCTCTAAGTTTAAAACCATTACCCCTTGGCCTGTCAGAACAGGCCCTGCTAAAAAAGTCTGTCCCCATTTGGAACAGGCTGCCCAGGGATGTGGTGGAGTCACCATCCCTGTAGGTATTTAAAAGACACATAGATGGTTGAACTCAATGACCTCAAAAGTCCTTTTCCAAACTAAATGGTTCTATGATTCTATCATCTTTCTTATAAGCCCCCTCTAAGTACTGGAAGGCCACATTAAGGTGCCCCTAGATCCTTCTCTTCTCCAGTCTGAACAACACCAACTATCTCAGCCTGTCCTCACAGAGAGGTGCTCCAGCCCCCTGACTGTCTTCATGGCCTTCCTCTGGACCTGCTCCAACAGGTCCATGTCTGTCTTGTATTGGGGTTCCCCCACCCTCATGCAGTACCCCTGGAGAGCAGAGGGGAAGAATCCTCCCCCTTGACCTGCTGGCCACACTTCTTCAGACTGAAAACATATCTTCAATGCAGCAGACACATCTGTGGACCCTGATGGCCTGATCCAGAGTCCCAGAGCTGTTCTCCATATTCCAGACGGTTGCTTTGCTCACACGTGTTGGCATATGGATGGAGCAAACTGCCAGATGCCCTTTTGGAAAGAGCTGGACTGAAGGCCACTATCCTGGCGGAGATCTTCTCAAACAGCTCTGATTTTTCCAGTTTTTGTCATGGGAAAGCAGGGGGTCTCAGCCCTTCCTTCACTGGTCTGCAGCTGTGTCACTGCTCCCGGCAGCACTGGGCAGCTCCACTCCTGTGTGCACAGAAATGCCGGCCGAGCCTGGACGGGGGGAATCATTCTCTGGCTGCACCTTCCCTGCTATGCCTGCTGAGCCAAGCCCTTTTCCAGTTGCACACCACAGATGGCTAATTAGGATCATGGAGAGAGGAAGTCTGCTCTGTGGCCTTCTGTGCTGGGAACGGGCTCTCCGTTATGCAGCTGAGGTCTGTCGCGTGTAATTCAGCCCGCGTGTTGCAGCTGGGGCATGGCACAGCACCCAAGGCTATGGCACAGTCCTGCCCTCGGGGACTGGGAATCTGATTTTGGGCATGGATGGGCAAGCGGGCAAATGGGCCATGCGAAAGAAGGGAGCAATGTCTGGGAGCAGAAAAGGTGGATTTTCAGGTTCTTTTCATTCCCACTGACTTCTTTGAACCCTCCCCATATCCATCTAAGAAACATCGCCTCTGCTATTTAATTTCAAGGTGCTGTCATTATCACTCACCCTTAAAATCACCTTTTAGTTCTTGACTATGCTAATTACAATGTAACAATTGCCTCCCAGTAAAAATTCACCCAATTTCTTTGACTCTGTGAGTCCTTAACTGAGCAAGTCTCTGTGGCTAACAGAAGGAGAGCCATGAGGAACCATGCCAGGTACCCTGTGTCACACATGAGCCAAAAAATCTCACTCTGAAATTTCTGATGCAAAGAGAAGCACTGTATTTCCCTCTTCCCTCACAGGAGATTGAAAATACATCATCATAGAGAACTTTTGGCATATATTGTAATTTGTGTTCTGAGTGCTTGCTGAATAAAACCCAGTCTTCAACTCAGCACACCAGTGATTTGTGAGTATTAAAACCAAAATCAATCTTAAACGGCAACATAGTGAGATATTTAAAAAATTGTATAACTGGTTTGTATTTCCCTGTAAACCTCTGGGCGTTTTGTAAATACACTTCAAAAAAACCATTTTATTTACATGAAAAAAATCTTTCTATTTGTATAAGAAGTAATCTTTCTTGAGAAGAACATTTTTGTGGGGAAAAAAATCTACCAAAGCAATTATCATCTCAGGAAATGTTACCTTGTGAAGTGATCTTTCTGCTTTGGAATCCCACACTTGAAAACTCTAAATAAAACCTGCACTTGCAGTGGTCTTGACCAGGGCCTAGGTGATTAAACCAAAAAAGGTCCTCAATCATTTCGCTCTGTTCAATTTAATTTTGGCTATGTCTACACGTCGCTTAGCTCCGCTTACTTTGCAACATTCTTGCTTGATGCTTGGGAAAATGAACAGTTGTGCCTGTGGCCAAGATTCTGTATTTAATCAAGAAATAAAATCATGGAATTGCAGAAAGGTTGAGGTTGGAAGGAATCTCTAGGGGTCATCTTGTCCAAGCCCCTGGTCAACTAGGACTACCTAGAGCAGCTGTCCAGAACTGTGTCCAGATGGCTTTTGAATATCATTAAGGATGGAGACAACATCCTCAGGCAACCTGTGCCAGCACTCAGTCATCCTCACAGCCAAGAAGTGTTTCCTGGTGTTCAGAGGGAATCTCCAGTGTTTCAGTTTGTGCCCATTGCTTGCAGCCCTGTCACCGGGCACCACTGAACAGAGCCTGGCTCCATCCTCCTTGCACCCTCCCTTCAGGTATTTACATACATAGATAAGAGCCTCCTGACCCTTCTCTGCCCCAGACTGAACAGCCCAGCTCTCTCAGCCTCTCCTCACAGGACAGATGATCCACACTCTTCATTGTCTTCATGGTCTTTGGCTGGACTCTCTCCAGTATGTCCAGGTCTCTCTTGTACTGGAGAGCCCAGAACTGAACAAACTACTCCAGATGTGGTCTCAAGAAAGCAGAGTAGGGGGGAAATAGCACTTCCCTCCAACTTCTAATAATAGTCTAATGCAGGCCAGGATACCATTTGCCTTCTTTGCTGTCAAGGCACTGTGCTGGCTCATGTTCAACCTGGTGTCCACCAAAGTCTGTTTCTGACAAGCTGCTTTCCAGCTGGGTGGCCTCCAGCATGTGTTGGTGCCTGGGGTTTTTATTCCCCTGGCACAGACTTTGCACTTCTGCATGTTGTGTTTCATGAGGTTCCTGCTGGCCCGTTTCTCCAGCTCACACAGATCTGGATGGAAGTGTAATCCATCAGTGTATCAGACACTCCTCCCAGTTTGGTGTCATCCAGTTTATGGTGGCGTAAAATGCATCTCAAATAGAAGTGGGTGACTTAAACATCACCCACTGAGTCCAGGAACCACAGCAATCAACTAGCTCGGGTCTGACAGTAAAAGCTTGGGTGTGACAGTAAAACTCTGGACTGACTGCCTGACCTGAATCTGTGTGGGCAGCTGGTGCGGGCTGCCCTCCAGCATTGTGCTCCCTCCTGCCCACATGTGCAATAGGGGCAATTCCTGACTGGCAGGCTGAAATACCTGTGTGTGTTGATTCAATGCACTTGTTCCATGTTTGCTTGAAGTGCCTGAGCAAAACACAGATGGCTGGGTTTGCTACTGCCCCTGCACCCAGGCTCCGCGGGCATTTCACTGCTGCTCTCCTCGCTGAGACCTCACAGGCAACGATCCAAAGGCATCGCTGTGGTGTCCTTAAGACTAATTATCCAGAACTGGGAATGGTAACCCAGCTACACAAGTTTCAACAGAGGATTCCTGGTTTTGTGGACATTTGGAAATATTCCTAAGCACAGATGACTCCTCACCACGATGCACTGAGTCCCTCTCTCAGCCAAGCCTGCAAGATGATCCATGACAGTGCTATTACTTTTTAACCTCCGTACAGATTCCACACTTCAGGTTTCATTTGTTTGATCCAGTCTTTAGACTTCTGGTTTTTTCCCTTCCCAACCCCACAACAGGCACATATGCAGCTTGCAGGTGCAGCTTTCCACTGCTTGACTTGTCGGGGTAGGTTTTGCCAGCTGCAGCTGGCTGCCTGATTAAACACGCAGGAATTCCCATCTCAGTGCCCACAATGCATCTAGCAGCTGTCTTGCTCTCACAGACTGCTCTGATTTTAAGGAAAATGGTTTTAAATAGCTGCTTCCCCCTCACACCCACCCTTTGACTTCACTGCAATATAATCAGGTCATGATAAACCACAGCACAGGTCTGTTTGACTCTGCCTTCTAGAGCAAATATTTGGCAAGAAAAAAAGTTATGGGAACTTTCAAGATGTTCCAGGCTTGGAAAATCTGGACATTTCATTCACATGCCTCAAATGTAAAATTAACAGCAAAATTTAAGGAGCAACTTTAAAAATCTCATTGCAGCAAAATGTCTTCTGAAAAGATGGGTCTGGTGTGTGATTTAGATGTGAAAGAGCTGAGCCAAGCAGTTGTAGGGTTGTTTAAGGCTTGAGAAGGAATCAGTTAAAGCTCCTGGTTCCCAGAGGCAGGTGAAAATGCCAGAATTGCAGATTCCACATTTAAAATATGTGTCTGAGCCCTTGGGCTTGTAACAGAGAGTCTGAAGTTTGTCCTGGGAGTAGTCAGTAACATACTGATGTGTGCCTATGGCCCTGTGCAGCTTCCAGCAGGGAGGAGACAGTGAAGGCCCTTTAGGAGGGAGGGAACAGATCCTTCATCAGCACACAGCATTGGGACAGTGTCCCACACTGCACCCCTCTTCTGCTCTGCACCCCCCACAGCAGATGCAGAGGATCACTCCATCAGCATCCCACACAATTTAGATGCCTCTGCAGGGCAGAGGAGCAGGAGAGGGGATACCTGGGGGGACCAATCCAACACATTTCCTATGCCCAAAGGCACCTTATCCTGCTGCTCTGACACTCTGGAGCTGATGCTGCACAGAGAGGGCAGACAATAGGCAATGACCATTAAGAAAGCAGATTTTAGCAAATACAAAAGAAGCCAAATTTGGCCTGAAAGCTGCTCAGTGCCATCCTCCAGGATATTACTTAATTTGGGATAGCTCCCAATTTCATAGCTGCATTTTGAGATCCATGGCAGGTGCCCAACCAGCAGAAATCTCTCGGTGGCGAGACTGAGGGGAAGCATTGTCCGTGTTTCTGACACGGACCCGGATCTCTGCCCCAGCCTTTCCAACGCTGTTAACTTCCAGGGAGCTCTTGGCTCAGCTCAGCTCAGCCCCCTCCAGTGCTCCCTTCAGGAGATGGCTTCACCTACCCACACTGGCTGTGAGCACAGACAGGGAGGTCAGATCCCAGCCTGTGTCCTCCCGGCAGAGCCCTCCTCTATGGCTCACTTGCCAGCAACAGTAGTGAGTGTTTCACAACTTCCTGCTCTGCCACTGCCTCTGTTGTGGGCAGACAAAAGGCTTTCTCTGGGCATGACATGCTGGGAGACAGAAGGCACCTCCTGTGCCAGAGTCTATGGAATGGTGGTCTCAGCAGTAGAGAAAAAATAGCTTTTCAGGCTGCTGAGTTTGCTGGCATCAGCAAATGTCGATTCACAGACAGAGACAGCTCCAGAATGCTGTGGGCTGATGGCAGCTATTTCTGCACCAGTTCAGTGGATGACAGAGTCCCACCTGGTACACAAAACATTCCCACTTCTGTGTTTTGTCCGGAGTTCATATTTTCCTTCCTAATTTTAAAATTTTAAAACTGCTGCTTAAACATGGATGTGACTTGTGTGCCTTTCCCACTAAGTAATTTTGCATAGGAACCCACACCAAGCCATGGGCTGATGGGAACTGTCTGGGCTCTGCTGAGTTCATCTGACTCCTGGCAACTGCGAGTCTATCCTTAGGTGCACACCTGGCTCTGTGGTAACTCCACAGGCAAGTTAGTCATAGCTGAGCAGACAAGAGGTCCTGAACAGGACCTAAATATCTATCTATATTTTTATATGTGTATATAAATATATTCTTGGCCACAGGAAAAACTCTGGTACTTTGCAAACTTTAGGCAACACAATTAAATCCATTTCTTGAAATATTTTGGCAGTGAAATTCAAATTTATGTATTTTGTACATAGTTTTATACCTCGTTGCAAAAAGATACGATGGTTTTGGATAAGAAATGCAGACTATTTTATTCAGATGTACCTGGAGGGAAATGGAGGTAGACAGGAAGGTTTAGGCAAGGTGGGTTTGGCCACATCCCCAGAGTTATTACTCTGCTCTTTTATGAAGTGATAGAAAATTTTAAAGAGGTGGAAGGGACTTAACTTCTGTGACAGAGCACATCCAAAAGGCAAGTAACATTAACAGTAAAGCAGGCCCTTGGTTCATTACTCATGGAGCAGGAGCAGATCCTCTTCCACTTCTTTTTTAAGGCAGATGTACCCAAATAATTTACAAATAGATACATAGATATGTAGATACATAGGTATATATATACATAGATATATAAAGATATATAGTTACCCATCTCTGTGACAGGAGATACTGAAAATTCACTGCAAACCCTAACAAGACAGGCTCTATTCAGTGATCTCAACACATTTCAAACCCTCTTGGCTGAGACAGCAAGTGTGGGCAGATGTGACATGGGACCTCCAGGAGATGCACATCCTTCCAGCCCAGCTGGGCCTCCCCAATGGCACTAGAGATGTCTGCTTGGTCAAGAGATTCAAGTCCAGGTTTTCCAGACAAGACAAGGCTGCCATGGTTCAGGTGTGAATTTTTAGGCATTTATTCATTTGTAACATATTCAAAGTCTGCTTTTTACTGATTTTACTATTGCATTTAACCAACTACAATCAGAGTCATTTTCCCATTGGTGTTTGATTATGATATAACAAGCTGTTTCAAGGCTGCCAATGCATTAACTAGTTTCTTTCTTAAGTACTGCATCTTGTTCTGTTCTGCTCCTCCAGCTAGTAGAAAGTAGGTCTCCCTTTTTCCAGCATGGGTCAAGTTACCAGAGGAAGGTTTCTTCCTGCTGTTAAGGGATCTGCTGCTAGTCTCAGACTTTGGGACTAGCTCAGATCCTGCCCATCAGGGCTTAAGCTGTTTGCCCAGGACTCATGTCACAACCTGTCCTGCTGCCTCCCACACCTTTCACAGTACAAGGGTGCCTGGGCAGAGCAGCCCAGGATAAGAGATGGCACATTTCCTTCTGGTGGAGTTGGAAGGGATTCTGCTCATTCTCACAGGAATTTTTGAAGTAGAAACATAATAGACAAGCCTTCTGCTTTCCTTTTATGATTTTTACCATTATCTTCTGCTGATCTTCCTGCACCTACATTTTCTGTACTTAAAGTTAAGCTCACAGGCCCCACTTGTATACGTGTCAAATAATCCCTTTAAACAAGCAGAATGTCCTGGAGCAGTGGGATTTTCTGGTTATGTTGCCATCCGTTGTACGAATCCCCGATTGGAAGGGATTTGAAGAGCACGAAAACAACAAGAGAATTGAGACCTCAAAGTCTATTGAAAACCTCTGAAAAGTTCAGTTTAATAGAGTAAAATGAGGTGGCAAAGTCCTTAAATACCTATAGATTTTGGCAAAGTATAATACAATGTGGGAAGAGATGTATTTAGAGTAGGTCTAAAAAGCTTGAGTTTTCGTTTATGATAGCTTTAAGTGCATTCGGCTGCATATTTGTGGCAAACTGCTTCAAACACAGCAAGCTCCTTCAAACAAGCAAAGGAAAACACAGCCTTGTTCAAGAATCATTCCCAAACAGCAAAAACCCATGGGTTAGGGAATAAGCTTCACAAGGGAACAAGTATGTGCATTGATGCCACACTGACTCTGCCATCCATTATAAGATTACAGGTGCAAGGTCAAACACTCATTTTGTCCTTTGTGCACTGCAATCAGATTTTTGAAAAAAAAAGACGTTTTTTCCCCAGGATTCTGCCTTATTCCGTAATGTGCAATGGACAGGGTTATCCACAGGGATTCTGCCTCCTTCCTTCACTGCTAAGACAAAAGGCAAAAACCTTCCAAGAAAGCCAAGAGGGATTTGTGGCCAAGGAGCTGCCCGTGGAAGCTGCAGCCAGTGCCAAATACCTTCGTATGAGATGATAAGATGATGTGATTGCTGGCTGCTACTGCTCAGTGTCAGCAGCGAGTGCTCTGATGGCGACTTCTGCTGGTCTGTGCTGTCCTTGCCCTGCCATGGCATTCCCGGGCTGCTGCTGGCACTCCAGACAGAGCCCCTTCCTAATCCCGACAGCATCATGACATGCTTTAAATGAACTCACCTGAAACAAAAGCAAAAGCCATGATTTTTGCTAAACTTCAATTTTCTGGTAGAACTGCACTGGGAAGCAGTGACACATCGTGTTTTATCAGGAGACTTTGTTTATGAGCAACCATCAGCAGACTGGGAACGCACCACTGGAAATCCCCCTGCAGCTCCCAGCCTAAATCTTAGCAGAGCTGGTGTAACAAGACCAGAGAAATTTAAAGCTACCTCACATCAATAAATCCTGTGCTTGTAAATGGCAAATTCTACCTGTGTCACGCACACTTAAAATCAATGGTGAACTTAATCTCCACTGCAGCTATTGATTTACCTACATTGACTTAAATTCCAATATAGTAAATCGAGAGCTCCCTAGAACTGACATAAAAATGCAGGTTAAAGGCTCTTGTCTTAAGAAAAATAATTTTAGCAGGATTAGTTATTTTTGCCTGAGTTTCCCTCTGGGTATGGTTGGACAATCACAAGCAGGCAGGTTAGCTCCTTAAGGCATGTAAGAGCCAACAGCAACACCGAAAGGAAGAAACCTCCAGGAACAGGCTGGAAAAGCAGAAGGTAGCACATGCCACTGCGTCCTGTAAAGCTCAGCTGTCCCTGTTTTCATATGGCCACGTGCATGTGCGCATGTGAATTCTGTCACTTTCCTGCCAGACGAAAGTATCTGAAGCTACTTGCATCAGCAGTCTGAGGTTAAATTAAACCATTGGGGGACCTGGAGAGGACTGGATTCTGTGCCAGCTTGTAGTGGAAAATTTTTAGAGCGTCTGAGGCAAGGAATATTAATAAGAAAATCAGAAGAGTGCATGCATGCAAATGTCAATGATGCATAGTAAGAGGCAGATTGTTTCCTAGCAACACAGGCTTTAGGCTGGTTAGTTTTGGTTAGCATTTTCTGACTAATAGCTGCAATTTGTATCTGTATTGCTGCTCACTTGCGTACCTGTGCTGAGAGAAAAAGCAATGGAGAACACAGGGTAGGATCTGTATGTGCCAGACTGTGTTTGCAGGTGAGAACTCTGCATGTGGGGAACCTGCCAGCATTCCAAAAACTGATGATTTGAAAGTGTCTCTTCAGATGCCCATTTCTGCCATGTGTGAACTAGCTCTGACCTGGACCTTGTGCTTCAGGCAGCTGAGCCAGGGCACATGAGTTTCATCCCCACTGCAATTTGGCACTTCCCTCCTCCCCTATCTCTATTCCATAGTACCATATGCTCCAGGAATACCCCATGGCTTACTCTGCTCTCAGTATCACCAGTGAAGGACCCTTGACTTCACTGGTAACAGGGCAGAGCTCTTTTATTTATTTATGGATTCTGTCTGTGGCTTTATTTACACCATATCCTCAGAGAATAGTGTAGAAAAACAGCTCCTCCCTGTGTGTGTGTTGATGTGTGTGTTATGTACAGGTCTTGGCATATTGGGACCTCTGCTCACCTATTGAAAGGTAAATAATTAATGATTGTTTGTCTGTTAGAAATCTTTTCTGAAGGTGTTTGACAAATGCCTTGCACTGCTAGGGTGCTACAAAAGCAACTCCTAATAAAAACCCCAATCATCCCTTTGAGACAGTGTTTGTGACCAATATGGGCTTGATACCAGTGTCAGCTCAAGGTCTGATCTGGGCTTTCCACACGGACACTTTGGAACAAGCTCTGCTTTCTCCATAAAGACCCTGCCGACTTCTCCCCAGCCTGTCAGTACTTCCAGTGCTCAGCCTCCCTCATTCTCCTGGAGAGCTCCATGTGTTTTAAGTCCAGTTTCCTTTCTGCAAGAGGAAAGAATGTGAGAGATGTTTTGGAGAGCATGTGAGTTTTCACGTTGTCCTTAATTCCTCTGTGCTGTGGAGAGGAAAAAATTCACCCAGTTGATACAAATGCTGTGGAGCAATTGCTGTCACAGAGGCAGGGAGACCAGTTGTTGCATCCCAAATGAAATGGGCTTGCAGTCCTCTATCCTCCACTGATCTATCTGCAGCTCCAAGTGTTTAAAGCCAGGGACCAGGGCTTTACCAGTCCATGACATCCCTAGAGGAGATGGCACCAGCTCCTCTGTTTCATTTCTTTCTTCAAGAGGAAGGCTTCAGAATAAGACTCAGCCACCAGAAAAATCACACAGGAGAATGAGTCTGAGAAGTGCCCAGCCATGAAAAAAGCTCATGTCAACCCCTGCACTTTGCTAGGAAAAATGTAGCAGATCCAAAAGTCATTAAGCCACTGGAAATGAGATTTCATTCAGTCCATGGGACTGGATATTTATGTTTTATATCCAGTTTTTGTCTGCCATGAAAAGCTGTCTGGTTAAGAGGAATGCAGGTTTTTGATGTACAAAGAAAGCAAGAAGAGGGAAAAGAGACATCACTTATTTGGGTTATTTAAAACTCGGCAGTCTTTGTTAACATCTGTTCAACTTGAACAAGCAACCTCTCTCTGAAGGAGTCAGCATTGCTCCTCCTTCACTGCAGAGCTGGGAAAGTGCCCATCCACATCCATGAGTCATCCAGACAGGGCCTCCAACAAAGGCTGCTCTGGCTAGCAGGGAAGTGTAAGCCCCAAACTCTTCACTTTTCCTGGCCTACGCTGTAAGTAGATGAGAAAGGGGAGAGACGGACTACAGAACTCTTTATTTCCCTTTCTGACTGGGTTTAGAAAGGCTGAAGAACAGAAACAGTCAGCAGGAAGGTACCCAAATGTGACAGTGAGACCCCGAAACCCAGAAATTTGCTTTAAAACCTTGGCCTACCTTATCTGAGCTCACCAGCATGAATATCTGCCACGTTATACTTTTCACAGATCTTTGGAAGGGGATGCTGCAAAGCTGGGAAGGCTTGCACACTCCTAGAAACCCGTGGAAGTACAAGGCACAATTATGCTAGGGATGTTGACTGCCACAAGCCACTGGCTAAAATCACGGGACTCCCTCTTCCATGGGGTAAAACACGTGGCAAAGGAAAGGGCAGAGCAGTGCCAGACCTGCTTGTAATGGATGTTGTAAATGTGCAAATAATGGATTTTCAAGAAGATATTGAACGATGTTGTTTCTATTTAGCAATGCTTTGTTTAACTTTGCACCTATAATAAATCCTGAAGGTAAGTCTTGGATTGTGTCAGTCTGTCACATGGGCAAACATAATGAATGTACAATTAAATGAATTAATGAGTAATGTGATACAGCAAGGAAGTTCTCCTTTTCATGGTAGAATGCATCCCATGAAAGCAGCAGGGGTTTCCTACTAGCTTTTACCACACAGAGAAGGCAAAGAGACCACCTGTGGTTCTAAATCAAGAATGAGCCTCTTCCAGCTCTACTCATCTAGTCTGTCCCACCAGGACCCATGGTGGATAAGCACTCTTCAGCACGGGGGCAGGAGGCCGATCCACAGAAACCTCTGCTTATCTCCTGGCCAGACTGATTCACTGTTTCTCTGCACCCCAGGAAATTCCTCTTGGTTTGACTGTAATTGTTCAAGTAGATTTTGTCTTTTTGCTCTGTGGTTGAAGAGCACTCAGAGGAATAACCTCTGGGCATGAGAACAGGCCAGGAAAATCCCCAAAAGATAACCTGGGAAAATCCAGAGCTGAAAATTCAGCATACACCTTTCTTCAAAGGGTAGACCCAGGCAATTGATTGGTGCTGCAGATGTCTCTGCTGAAGTTGGCCTAAAACTCCTTCTCTGTGGAGCGGGATTTGTCCCTTGCAAGCTGCCAGAAAGCAGCACACCTCCCGCAGCAGCTCTTCTGTGAAGGCTTCGGGGATTCCCCTCCCACTTCCAAAGAAGCGAGGAGTCCCTGCGGCACGACTGATTAACATCAGAGCACGGAGAGGTTTTACACCAAACTGCCTGAGTGCACAGCCCTCCTGTGGATCAGGAGGTGGGATCAGTCGATGTAATGTGTCCCAACTGCCCGGGCCCCAGGTCTGCCCTGAATGAGAAGTGGTTTGCTCTCCATAAAAATGTGTCGTTTTCCACAGAAGTGGCAGCTGTTATTCCAGAGGCAGTTCTCTGGGTCCAGGTCACTAAAACCAGAGCATCACAAAGTAGAATCATTCGGGTGCCTGAAATTCCTCGAAAGCCCTGAAGATGTCACTAAGGAAGAGTGCAGCTGTTTGCTCATCAGCACAGCAGCTCCCTCCTCTGCACCCTTGGCCTTTCCCAGCTTCCTCTGGAAAGGTGGAAGGGAATTTCAGTGTTATCTATTCAGTCATCAGCTGATGAGCTGCCAACAGCTCTGTTAATTTTCCCCTGCTGTAATAGGCAGTTTAGGGCCCCAGCCAATGACCAGGGAAGCTGCTGGAAAGAGTCCCACTGATTTCAATGCCCGTCCAAAAACACACAGCCATATATGCTGAAAATAAGCACAGATCCTCCAAATTTGCTTCTCACAGGCCACAGGACTGTCCTCTGTTATTCATAATTATCATTATTATTGTCATTACTGGATTTGAATTAATGCCCATGAGTGCAGATGGACAGAGATTTTTACTGAGCACAATTTCGGTCATTTAACTTTATCAGACTTAAAACAAAGAAGAATAGTTCCAGATGCCATTCTCTCCCCTTGCATCCCCACAGCTGCTGGCCAGCTATGATGCCCACAGCAAAAGCTGAATTTCTCTAAATGAATTGTAAAATCTGTCCAAAAATTCTTTACATACAACAAGAAAATAAAAACCTTAAGCTGAACAGCAGAGATTGCCAAAGGAATATTAACAAGATAGCTAAAGACAGGGATCATTAACACTTAAAAAAATTATGATTGCTCTGTAGTTTAAAGAAGAACTGTAATTTCATCTTTGAGCTTTATAGATAACAGTGGGATTGTGGGAAAGGAAATAGTTCTGTCAGCTCTGCATGAATCCTATTAACACTTTTTTTTAATAAAAGGAGCTCAAAATCTATCACCACTTTGATCTCAGTTCAATAACGCTAATCTTAGTGTTGGTTTTAACATGGACATTTAATTGTGTTTAATCACCTTCTGCAAAAATCAATTTAGTTGACATGATACTGACCAGGACTGGTCAGCAGAGATAAGAGCTGTGTTCTAGCTACTCCATCCTATTACACTCACCTCTAAGCAGCCAATTAATTAATGTGGTTATCCTCAGAACACCCTTGGGAGGAAAGGAAAATGCTGCTCCTATTTGTTTGTTGGTTTGGGGTTTTTTCCAAATGAAGAACTCAGGGAACAGCAAAATTAAATGGCTTCCACAAGATCACACAGTAAATCTCTAACAGTGCACATAATGAACTCCTTGTTTCTAGCTGGCACCCTCATGCCTAAATCCATTCTTTTCCTAAAATTAAGACATTTTTCACTATCTAATCTGATGCTGGTCATAACCTGTTATGGTAGTCGTCTCTTCTTAAACTGCTGGCTTAAACACCCCTCAGTTTTCATAGAATCATGGAACTGTTCAGGTTGGAAAAGGCCTCTAAGAACATAAAGTCCAACCTTTACCCCAGCAGCAGTGTTCACTATGACCCCAAGTGCCACATCCACGCACCTTTTGAAAACGTCCAGGGATGGTGATTCCAACACCTGACCTCCCTTTCGGCAAAGAATTTGTTCCTAATATCTAATTCTAATCTAAACCTTCCCTGACACAACTTGAAGCCATTTCCTCTCATCCTTTTGTAGAGACCTTGCCCTGCAGAGTGTGAACTTCATGGCAGTGCTTAATGAACACAAGGTTTTCCACTCAGAGCACAAAAGTGAATTTCAGGAATATTTTACCATGAAGTTTGCTTGGAAAGCTCTGAGCTTGCCTCATGGTATGCTCTGTAATTCATGTCACAACTTAGATCTGCATTATTAACCATAACATTTTGCATTTATGGAGCATCCTCCAGCCAAGGATCTCAGCACACTCCCTACCTATTATTTAAACCTTTCAGCTTTCCTGCAGAGTGAGCTTGACATCATTTAAGAGATGGAAGAACTGAAACACAGAGAGGAAAAAAGGACAAAAATGTGCGGATGTGGACCTTTACTGAGGGAACCAAAAAAGGGGTATATATGTTCGAAAGTTCTCAGGCTTGACAAGAGTAATAAAGTTGTTCAGCCAACCTTGATCACCACAGATGTGCCCAAAGATGATACTGCCTGACACAGTCAACAGGAATTCCTTAAACAGCAATGAGAATATCACATATTTTTTGTTTTATTAACACCAAGTGTACATGCAATTATCCGTGGCATGTGCTTATATTTACTCTACGGTAATTCATACAAATTTGATTTTCCTAATAGCCAAATTTCAACAAAGCCTTGTCAAAGGTTACTTGTGCCAGTTCTCTGTTCTAGCCTTGCAGTGCGTTTGCTGTATTTAATTGGTCTTCAGTGCCTCCTTGCTCCTGTCAACAATAATTCTCAACTGGCTGAGTGGCAGCAGAGATGAAATGTACCGGAGTGACCTGAAAGAGCTTCCTATTTTCAGGACAATATTGTTTTCAGTGGAGTCATGGCAGATTCCCTTGGGATGCTTCAGTGTGGGTGAGTAGCTCATTCAAGGAGCACTGATCAATGCCCCAGGTACAGGTTGGCAGCTTAGTTGCTTCCGGTTGTAAGAAAATAAATTTTCTCCTACTTTGTGACTCAAGTTTGTGATGTGGAGTGCAAAAAAGGGTGGTTTATTTTGAAAGAACGCCAAGATTTTTCAAGAAGAGAAAGAAAATTACCATTCTTGATTTACAATCGAAATCAGAGATGTTTAATATACTTTAATATACTTTATGTCCTCTAAAATATAAACCAATCTTGGGATACTCTCTAATAAGCACTCTGGTGTGAGTAAAAGAAAATTAATCTGGCTTCAACTTTGCTGCCAACCTACCGAGCTGCCAAAGAGACTGAATGCTGCAGGTAAGCTGTAGCACTGCGCTTTCACGCGGCAGTTCTGCCACCTACAGGCACTGAGAGCGGCTCTACAAGGCGTTTGCCTGCCAAACTTTCTATGTACTTCTCTTTTTTGGTCTGTTGAGGGAACACTTCACAGCAGTCAGCCCCCATCTTCGACCCATGAAAATATTTTGTTCCACTTATTATATATTAAGACAAGTATTTGATTTACATGACCCAGTATCTGAGCTTGCTTCTTCCCTATCATTTATATACTGTGGTCATGAAGCAAGGATACTGAAATCGATTTTATCAAGTGACTTTTGTAATGGGTGGCAAGTGTTAGAGCAAAGCCAGAAATAGCTACAACCTCCACCAAAGCCCAGCAGCTTTGGAGGTGATATACAGACAGACCCTCCACCACCATGTGTGCCCAAAATAAGCACTGTGACAAATAATGATAGTGTAATTACTTTGAGGGGGGTTAGACAATGAGCTTGAAATGCCTCTTTTTATAGAAAGTGAGGGAGATGGAAGGTTCTGAACAGAGATGACAGTACCTCCAGTAAGACTGTGCAGTCTTGCACCTCTGTCTTGGAGAAGAAGCTGTTTTCAAAGCTGGGGTGAAGTGCCACACAGAGGATTCCTGTCCAGGTCCCCCACAGCCAGTCTCTCACAAAGCTCTCCTGAGAATTCTGGCCACTGCACTGGCTCTGTTCACATCCTCAGGCCAGAGATGACCACAGACCACAGTCTTGCAGCTGCTATCTTGTCTCCTCAGAGCTTTATTTTCTGAGAATTAAGTCAGAACACACACAAGATAATTAAAAGACGTTCTCTCATCCCTCTTACCTCACCCCAAGGGACATTTTAGAGGACATTTAAAAGTGCAAAAGAGTCTTTGTTCGATAGAGACATTTGGTTCCACTTTAGAAGGCTTTCAGTACTCAAAGGGGGACTGTGAGAAAGATGGGGACAGAGTTTTTAGCAGGGCCTGATGCAACAGGTGACGGGTTTATATTAAAAGAGGGTTGATTTGTATTAAATATAAGGATTAGATACGAGGATATAAGGCTGCTCTGGTTTTTGCAAGGCTGAGAGATGTGCCACAGTCCGGAGGAGAGGGGACAGCTCTGACACTGTGAAAGGTTTGTGCTACTGCTTTTTCAGCTGGGGATAAGACTAAGGGGCTTCCATCAGAGTACCCATCCAATTCTGAGCTGAGTTTGATGCATGGTGGGTGTTTGTTGGATGTAGGTGCCTGGAGATGTGCAGGACTCCAGTCAGACTGGGGCTGCATGTTTCTCCTCTTCCCGAGTCAGAGAAATAGCTCTGGCAGGGGTGTGCAAGATCAAATTCCCTTGCATCCTGAATCCACTTTTTATTTGAAGGTGGGTTGTTGCCCCATCTATCAGCTCACTCAAGCTCAGTGCAGCCTCTGAACTTCCCATTAGATAAGAACAACTCCCAAAAAGATAGGAAGGGCACAGGCAGATAAAGGCTTTTCACTCCTCAGCAAACACCAGTTGCCACCACAAACCTCTGCCAAGGCATTTCCTGCCTGCTGCCACTCAGGTTTGCTTACACCTGGCAGGAACATGAACTGCTTTAGTTAAGATAAGCAGAACTACTGTATGTCCATAGGGACATGGCCATGGCATAACAACAACTGGACAATAATTGTGGATGTGCTTAGCTGCGTAGGAGTTGTTACCAGTGTGGCCACAAGCACTTTTTAATGCACAGATTACACATTCTGGCTTGGGTTCTAAATACTAATATATTGATATAAATGGTGCAACTGGTATTAGGATTTGGAGGAAAGCACAGGAAAAATATTCTTGGTTTCTGTATTGGGGCTTCTGTTCTCCTTCACCCTCCCATCTTCAGTGTCTCTTCCCAGACTCCCTTCTCTTTTGTTTTGCCAAAAGCATCACTTGGAAACCCTTCCCTCCTAATTCTACAATACCTTTTTCCAGTCTGCACAGCTCTCTCCTGCCCACTTCTACCCTTTTTCTCTTTTCATTCCTCCGTTTACAAGAGAAGACAGAAAGGAGCTACTACAGTTTGGACATACTCCAAAGGTATTGTTTCCAGTTGTATAAGCTTTGCCTTTGTCATGCTGCCATCATCTCCAGTGCATGGACTGCTGGCATCTGAGCTCCAGCCTTTGGTCACCTTCAGCAAGCTCAGTTACCCAAAGGAAGATTGTCCCGTGACTTAAGAACCGTGGGATCTGTTCTGGGACAGAATATTCCTTTGCGACTCTGAGCGACACCTTTCACCTCTATGTGACCTAGGTCCTGTCAGGAAAATTAATCCACAAACACCAGAGGTTTATGTCCAAAAAGGAGACAGAGGAGTCCTGTTACTTTATTCGAATAAAGGGAGAGGCCATGGGGCATTTCCCCTGGGGTGTCTCAACATTTTGGAGGGCGCAGCCTCCTTTTTATCCTAATTTCCCAACCGCATTTCCCTCTCTCTTTCCCTATGGGCTGAGGTACTTGAGAGGTACAGACTTCTCGAAATGCCTAATACCTAAGACTCCCTTCTAATGTATAATCCCCCCTTTATTTTAATCCTTATGGAATTTATGGTTCTTCCCACTGTTATTTCATCTCTCAATATCCAGTTTCGTTTATCAGCAGACCTATAATTTATTTGTAAAGACAAATCTCTTTCTTTCCCTTCACCAATCAGTGGAATCCTTCCCATTGCTAGTTTTATCTCTCAGTACTAGTTCTATCTTCCAGCAGGCCCACAGCTTGTTTGTAAAGACATGTCCCTCATTCCTTTCAGTCCACTGCTTTAATCTTCAACACATCACATATAAAGCAGCATAAGGACAATCTTTGCTTCGGAGCAATGCAGTGAGATGGCCCAGAGGGGCATTTAGACTCCCTACGGAAATGAGATGCAAATGAGCACCCAAAGCTACACAAGTGCTGTCACCTGCTCAGTGTGAGGCTGCAAATGTGAGGTGGCCTGTGCTGTGATAACTTTGCAGTTCCTTTTATGGGGCCACACGAAATCTGAGGAGCCTTTGGCACAACAGCTCTGGCAGGATGAAGTTCTGTGTGAATTATGCTGATTTCCCCTGGCAGGATTAAAGATTTTTTTTTTCCTTCCCTGTCCTGTGGCATTGAGGATGGATTTCTCCAACAGCAGTGCAGCATTATGAGACACTGAGCTTTGCTTCCAGACATTGGTCATGCCTTGTTAGATGACGCAAAACCAGCACTTCAGCTCAACCTGCAGCACTAAATATAGAGATATTTCTGTAATACAGGAAGGTTGGACATTAGGGGGAATTTCTTCACGGAAAGGATGATTAGACTTTGGAACAGGCTGCCCAGGGAAGTGGTGGAGTCACAGTCCCTGGAAATGTTTAAGGAAAGCCTGGATGTGGCACTCAATGCCATGGCTTGGTTGACATGGTGTTCTTCAGTCTTAGGTTGGACTCGATGATCTCAGAGGTCTTTTCCAACCTAATGGAAAAGGTTGAAAAGGTTCTGTGACTCACAGCGTCTCCCTGCATGTGCTTCATTGCCAGCAATTAAACTGCGAGGGGCGCCACGGACATAAACTGATTTACCAAAATATGAATATCGATCTAATATCAATATCCAACTGAGACGGACAAAAACTCTCTAACAGTTTAAAGTTAGAAAGTGTATGTTTTATTTGGCCCCAGGCACTGCATGGGATAGCTCCCTAAGACGCAGGGCCCCGATCCAAGCAAACACAAAGCTTTTTATTTACAATTATGAATATCGAAAATACAAATGCATATTCATAACATTAACACCTCCCATTCTCCGCTTCGTATGGAAATGAGCTTACGTGTCATTAAGCATGCGTAGTGTGTGTTCTGAATTGAGTCGGTGGTCTCGAATTGGGTCAGTGGTCCCAAAAAAGATGAAGTAACTCATCTTCCTCAGTTTGACCTTTTTGCTTCTCTGAACTTTAACAATCCTAATTACTTTAGTGACCTGTAAGTTTCTTCTTGCATGATTTTTGGATGGGTTCCCACAAAGGGAGGAAATTGGTAATTGTCCTTGTTCCCTACACCAACTTACCAATGTTTCTACTCCTCATTCTAAGCACAGCTGGGCAAACATGCAAATGACAGATCATGTTACTTGGTAATCAGTTACTAACATCTAAAACCCTACTTCAGGTCCAGCTCTCCTAACTATTTTAATTAACTCTAGCTGGGCCTAAATTCTTTCCTATTCCACCCATTCCATATAGCTAGCCTATAACTAAAATCTTTATGTTTCTTTTAAATCTATGTTTCAAGACCACACACACAGCTGCCGCTTTCTCCACTTTACTTTCTCTATTTTCTAATTCCTGCACTTTAACGTCTCTTTTCCCGCCGCCCGAGCGCCCCGGGTTAAGCACACCCTCACGGACCCGCCGCCAGCGCCGCTTCCCGCCGAAAGCCCCGCGCGCACACTCTGCCCCCGTTGCTATGCGCGATGACGCCTCTCGCCTCGCTTTTTCTCATTGGCTGCCCCGCCGGGGACGGAGCAGCGCGGCGCGGGATTGGCTGGGAGCGGGCGCGCGCGGGGCACGTCGGGGCGGGAGGGGCCGATGGCGGCCATCGGGGTCCACCTGGGCGCCACCTGTGCCTGCGCCGCCGTGTACAAGGTGAGGGCCCAGGGCCGCTTGGGGGTCCCGGCCCGGGGGTCTCCGTCGGTCGGAGCTGTTCCCTCGGCGGTGAAGCCCCCAGGGGCGGCTCACGGGTGTGTCTGTCTCTTTCTCCGCAGGATGGCCGCGCCGACGTGGTCGCCAACGACGCCGGGGACAGGGTCACTCCCGCGGTCGTGGCGTTCTCGGAGAGCGAGGAGGTGAGGCTGACCCTCCGCACGGCCATGTGGGGAGGAGGAAGGGAGGGGGCTCTGTCTGCTACTCAGTTTTTCCTTTTTTTTTCTCTTTTATTTTTCATTCAGGTTGTTGGCTTAGCTGCGAAGCAAAGTAGGATAAGAAATATTTCAAACACTGTAGTGAAAGTCAAGCAGATCCTTGGGCGAAGGTAAGAGAACGGGCGTGAAAGGGGCGGTGAGAAATTTTTCCTATTGAAGCTGGTTTAACGTCTCAGCACTAGTACTGAAATCATCTCTTAAGAAAATCATTCTGTTGTCATAGAGTCACAGAACGTTTTTGTGTGGAAAAGATTTTAATGATCACCTCGTTCCAACCCCCGTGCCATGGGCGGGGACACCTTCCCCTAGACCAGGCTGATATTATAAATTTCGTAGCCTATATTTCATTCCAGCAGCAAAGAGATGCTTCTGGAAATAGAAAAGTAGAGAAGAAACATTGTATTTTATGTCTGAATTTGTCTCTGGAAATGAAATTGTGAAATATAGTAACAAATTGCATGTATGCTTTTCATGCTTACTTAAGTTTCTTAACTACAATGTTTTGTTGCCTGACTGCTTTCCTGTGTGTAAAATCCACTATGGTTTTGTTTGCATGAAACTTTGTGTTGCTTTTATTGCAATAGTGAAACTATTGATTAGTGCCTGTTGTGATTCCGCTGGTGTGGTTCTGTTCCTGTTGTGACGCCTGTTAGTGGAGCTGTGATAATTTGTACTGGTAATTATAGTGACACTAGAACTACACCTCTTGGGTTGGATTTAACATCAGAGATGTGACAAAACTTTTTAGTGATGACCCGGCTGTGTGTTACAGCCCTTTCATTGACAGGAGCCAACAAGATGTTGTCCATTCTGGTGTATTTCTCAGCACTTTCAGATGCAGGACTTCACTGAAATCTTTTATAATGGTTGTGGAGCATAGCAGGTTAAAACAATGTGTTGGGTTTTCCTTTTCTCTAAGTAGTAGGTATTTTTTCAATCTTAAGTTTTGGGGAAAGGAGAATGAAAGATGCCAGCAGGCAGAACTGTTGGGGTTTTTTTTACTCTATACTTGTGTCTGTAGAGTGAAAACAGGACTTTTTGGTTCAAGTATAGCTCGATGTGTTGGAGATGTTAGAAGAAATATCAGCAAGATGAATGTGTGCAATTAACCTTGAACATGTGATTTATTTTAATATTTTGCATTTTTCTGGGCAGCTCTGGTGACCCTCAGGCAAAAAAATATATTGCAGAAAGCAAATGCTCTGTGAGTATGATGATTTGTATAATTTTATGCTTTTCTTGTCATTGTTTGGGCCACGCCATGTCCATGTTCTGCAGCGATCAGCTCTCATCATATAAGGTCCCTTTGCTGCTAATGTGGAATGTTTCTGTTTTTATCCAGTAGATAACCATGTTCTGAGATCTGCCAGCATAATATAGTTCCAACAGAAAAATTTTTATCTCTTGGCCATTCTCTAAAGGGATGAATCCTGATATATGTAGGTAGTAGCCTTGTGGTTTTTCTTAGAGCTGGTAGAGATACTTGGGTTGTAGCATCTTGTGATAAAAATCTTTAACCATTTGATTTAATGTCAGTAGTTAATTTGCATAAGATTGTGCTTGTTACTAGAAAATTTTGCAAAACAGGAGAAAAATTATCTTGGAAAATATATTCATAAAGAAGTTTTTCCCTGGGTCTTGACTGTTCACATTGTTGTGATTTTATATATAGCTGGGGGTTTTCTTACAGAATATGACCAGGAGTGTGTACTTTCGTTCCAAACATTGCTTTTGTACTAAGGAAAACTCAACAGAAAAGGGAAGCCTAGACTCTTTAAGTCCTTGAATGTCACTGTTGTGTCTGTCAGATGCTACAGGTCTTCTTCTGATCTTTGATAAGCATCTTGAAAGCATTTATTCCCTAGTAGTAGAGTACTAATGCAGAGTATTTACACAGTCCAGTGCTTTTTACTTTAAACAGAACCTAAGTTAAACATTACTTTTTGTTATTAACCAAATTACTGTCTAACAAAGGTGTGTTGGTTTTGCTTACAGATAATTGAGAAGAATGGAAAACTTCAGTATGAAATAGATAACAAACTCATTAACCCAGAAGATGTGGCAAAACTAATTTTCAGTAAAATGAAAGGTACATAATAATTAAATTTATAACATGTTTTAGCTTTTTAAGCTGTCCTCATATTTTTAAGGTGTCGTGGTTTTTTCCCTTTTGCTTTTGCTCACCATGCTGTGCCTGTGTTTATAAACAGAGACTGCCCAGTCTGCATTGGGTTCAGATGTGAATGACGTTGTTGTCACAGTACCATTTGATTTTGGAGAGAATCAGAAAAATGCCCTTGGGTAAGAGCACTGAGGTTTTTCTCTTTTTTTATGTGCCTAAAGCAGATGGGCTGGGAGATCAACAGTGCGAATTCTGCTACTGGACTTCAGCTTGGGACCATCAGTCAAGATGCTGGGATGTTATTTAAACTGGGAAAATAGGAAAGCAAGAGATGCAAGAGATTAAATCCTGAGCTGAGAAACTTTCAATGGAATTCCCTGATGCTACCAAAATGAAATTCTGAATCACTAAAGTGACAGAATTTTGATTTCATCAAGGATAGAACATCATTCTAGATCAGGATATTCAGTGACCCCCTTGAAATGCAAATAGTTTCTCACCCTGCTCCATAATTTCCCCTCCCTGCCCTTCATACTCCCCAAAGCAAGTGGTGCTACTTGGCCTATTGAGATCCGCTTTGTCAGAGCGCAGATGTGGAATACATACCAGTTTTCTACTTTGAAATTCTGTTTGGAAACACTTCTGGTCTAACAGTTAATTTCTCTGTATGAAAACATAATAAGTATGCTTAAAGCTGAGCATAAATGGCAGCATCTATTTCGGCTTTTTTTGATCTGTAGAAGCCATTACATTTAACGGTCATAAAATAAGTAAAGCACCCCTAAAAGTTGGTCAGAAAACGGTGAGCTGGGGATTTGCAGTGTCTATAATGAAACATTCTATTGCTCTGGTATAACTTGAAAGTGGAGGAAAACAAGTTGTGGGGTAGTCCCAGGGTTACTGAAGTTTCAAGAAAATACCGAAGTAAAATGTTACAAGTGAGGCACAGTAAATTCTTTTTGAAGTAAATCAGTATTCTTGCTGAAATAATGTATCAAGAACTTTTAATACCACACCTGAAGATACGTTACCAAGTTTGATTTAGGGTGGGGTTTTAAATTTTATGATTGAGGGGTGTTTTGCAGTTTTTATAGGCTGTGTAGACTGAGAGACCAGTGTTTTCTTTGACAAGGAGCACACAGCAGATCCAGTTACCTGAAGAACACAGTAGCAACTGAACTTCTTGGTACTTTTCTTTTCCAGTCATTCAGTTTTGTTAATACCATGCTATAAACAAGGTCTGATGAGGTGGCACATGTAGTTCAGGTGAAATCTTAATAGTGTGTGACTATAGTGAGAACATTAGAGTAAAATGAAATGCTGTTATGGCTCATTGCAGGGAAGCAGCTGCAGCTGCTGGGTTCAATGTTATGAGATTAATTCATGAGCCGTCTGCAGCTCTCCTTGCTTATGGAATTGGCCAAGATTCACCCACTGGGAAAAGGTAAAATCCTAATATTTTACTTCTTTTTAAGCTGCTGTACTTAAATCCTGAGAAATCTTAAATGAGGGAATGCTGTATTACCTTAGCATAAGGCTTGTTTTGTTTTTTTCTCTCAATCAAGACAAGAAGCATTTAGAAGTTGTAATTTTATAGTGTTTTAAATCCCTTTGTTTTGGTCTTTATATTTTGAGAATTGTCTTTAAAAATTTGTCCCCAGTTTCCGACTTGAATAAGCTGATTGGCTTGAAGAAAAATGCATTCCTTTTTAAACATATTTTGGCATAGCTGGTTTTAATTGTGGGAGATGGGATCCTTTTACATGTGCTGGAAGAACTAAAGCAGAGCTCCTGGGTTCAGTAGGTGCATTTGGTTGTCTTTATGAATATACAGAAAATTCACTTTCAAAATAGCAAAGACTGGTATCAGTTTGAGCTTTTTTGTTCTTGTTTGATTTTTTTTTACCATTCTCAGATACTTTTCGCCTGATTAAAACCTGCAATACATGGTGGTCATCTTTTGACTGTGTCAAAATTAATGCTACTTTCAATATTTTTTTGATGTGGCAGCAACGTGCTGGTTTATAAACTGGGTGGAACGTCGCTTTCTATCACAGTCATAGAAGTAAACAGTGGAATATATCGTGTGCTTGCTGCAAACACAGATGACAGCATTGGTGGAGTTTGCTTCACAGAAGCTCTAGCTCAACACTTAGCTTCTGAATTTCAGAGGTAAGATTTGAATTCTAAGCATGTTGCTCTTAGGACAGGAACTTCATTATCTGGTGCTTGCTGTAAAGAAAACAAAGCAATCTAGCAGACTATCTGTGAGTGAAATGGTTCAAGTAAAGATGGTGTTGAAGGAGCAGTCAGTTGTTTGGGGCTGAGGAGGAAGACTGGGAAATGCCTGGGTTTGAGTGGATGTTGCTTGAAGCTGGTGTTGAACTGTAAGGGCTCAGCCATGAACTCTGCTGTGTTGAGGTGTGTGCAAACTTTCAGTAGTGGCGTTGTAGTTAATACTGAAATGTTTACCAAAAAGAGTTCAAGAGCTCTAACCTGTTTTTCCTTTCAGAAGGAGTTATCAGTCAAATTCCTGCCTCTTTAAACTGGTATCATCTTTTTTTTTAAATACAGGTCTTGTAAACATGATATTAGAGGAAATCCCAGAGCCATGATGAAGTTAATGAACAGTGCTGATATTGCAAAACATTCTTTATCAACCCTGGGAAGTGCAAACTGTTTTGTAGATTCACTGTATGATGGATTAGATTTTGATTGCAATGTGTCCAGGTAAGGCAGATTTTGAAGCTACTGAAATCTTTCTAGGTGCTGTTATGGACATTCAGTAAGCTTTGATTTCTGGTGGTGTTTGTTTTAGGGAAGGAAATAAGATTGAAGGCAGATGTGTTGTTTCATACTGCTGCCGCAATCTGTAGTGGTCAGGGCAGTCACAGTAACAGTGTTGCCTAATGGTTAGAAAATAAAGTGTGAAAAGGCACAAGGACACCCCATCTTTGGAGTCTGGTTTTTGATGGGAGGGGAATGGATACTGTAATGAGTCAAGGTGACTGTTTCCTCCCCCTTATTGTTTTTGTTGTACTTTCCTTGATTTTTAGCTCACTTTGATTGCTCTTCCAGGCAGCAGCAGCTTTAGCAAAATCAAACAGACTTTTCCATTCCAGAACTCCAGCAGTTGGGGCTGCTAAAATAAGGCACAGCATGTTTGAAAGTGGGAGAAGCAATACAGTATAACTGGGGTCGGCTCACTTTTGGATCAGGATGCCAGTCCTGTGGATCAGTGTTGCAGACTTTGATTTGTTGTATTTGTGCAGAGTAGAACTTCCTTTGCACAGTTGAAAGAGACAAAGGCAAACACAAGTTTGTTTTTTAATTTGCTTAATCTACTCCCTGTGTGAAAATCAAGACACAGCTTGATTTTCCTCTAAAAATTGAGTCTTTGTATCTATTTTAAAGGTCATGAAGCAGTTCCAAGATTTTTATTTATTTTTTACACAAGTCAAGACAGCAGTACTGGATGTTGTCAAAACAACAATACTGGTTTGTTTTTTTTCTTTAGAGTACACTGAAGAAGAATGATTGTGCATTCTATGTAGGTGTTCATGATGGAATTAATAGCACAGATACTTCCAAAACAACAAAATCACTTGAAGATTAATAATGGGAAAACATGATTTTTTAAAAATCCCTTAGTACCAGTTGGAAAACTAAACCATATTCTAAAAATTATTGTTCTTCCATTTCACGTATTTGTCTTTAATGGATGAGATGATACTTTTGTAGTTTTTTTTTTTTTTTTTCTCTTCTAGGGCGAGGTTTGAACTTATCTGTTCTTCACTTTTTAATAAATGTGTAGAAGCAATTAAAAGGCTCTTGCAGCAAGTCGGATTTACAGCAGATGATATTAATAAGGTAATAATAGAAATAATTTGTCTGTAGGATGCTTCATAATTCCTCAAGAACAATACTTGTGGGGCCTGTTTTCCTTGCAGATGGAGATTTTAATGATATGCTTAAGCATTTTTAACTGGGATCCAACTGAATCTATAGACTCGAGATCTTTAGGACTGCTGTAGTTGCTTTCATTTCAGTTACTTGAAGTTAAGTACAAGGTAGAGTCAGATTCAATTGTGTGTTTTTACTGCTGCATATTGAGTAGGTGGGGGAGGATTTGTCTCAGTTTGGTGTATTTGTGTAATTCTGCCCAAATTCAGGCTGAGGAGTACCTTCCTTAAGTTCAGTCCTTCATTGAACTTTGGTTAGGGTTTGCTGACACTTCTGGAGGAAGGCAAAGTTTTGATTCAAAGTGGAACAAATTGCTTCATGTCCACTTGGTGCCTGTGCTCCTCCTTGCTGGCTTAAAAACCGCATGAGGTGCCAAACCAGGAGAGTGCTTTAATTCCAAAGATGGTGGGCAAGGCAGCAGGCATTAGTAGTTTAATTCAAATGGCGCTTGCCTTGGTGTAAGAGAAGAAATTCATCTCACCCCCTTTGTACCTGTGCATGGCAAATGGTGCTGCATTCATTGCTGTTGGAATTGGCTCATCAGGTCTGCAGCTAAAAGCTGCCTGGTGCTTTCAGTGACACTTGGTGCCTTTTCAGACTCTTAATTATTAGTGTTTGCTGAGTCACATCTCTGTTTCACTGGTGGATAATGAAGTATCCCAGGCCATTTAGAGAACAGTTTTTGTTTTCTGGTGGCAGTGGTTCTTAGGTGGCTTTTTAGGTTCTCATCTCAGGCCTTAATGCTTTGGATGAGGGGCAGTGAACACTTTAAATGTAAAAATAAAAAAATTCAGAGTTGTAAATTAGATTTATGTTTTACATGAGGAAAAGTGAGAGTTAGCTTTATTTCCAGATCTGGCTGATTTTCAAAGTCACTGTAATAAGACTTGGACTTATGGATCAAACCTGACTTGCTCCTTCCTACAGGTGCATGGTGGAAGGGTGAGTGGCAAGCAGCACAAGTTACAACATGGGAAAATTTTAGATTCCGAGAAAGGAATTTATAGTATGAGGGAAATCAGATGCTGAATTAAGGGCCTACAGAGTCTGTGGAATATGTTTCTGTGGAGGACAGATCCTGAGCAGCCTGTTGTAACTATACCTGTTCTGACCAGGAAGTTGGACTAGATCACCTCTGGAAGTCCCTTTCAACTTGATGTTCTTTTTGTGATGAATTTTTCAATTTTCAAAGTATTACTTTATCTAGATGATTCTTGCTGAAAGAGAAACTTTTCAAAGACATCGTATTTCCTTTAATTTCAAAACCAAAAGTATTAGAAGTCAACCAAAGATTAAATCAATTTTTATTTAAACAACTGCAGATAATAAAATATCCCAGAGCAGTTCGCATTTCTGCACAGCAGGGAGTGACCTGTCTGTTTTATTTGCCAGAATAAAGATTTGAAATAATTTTGATGTTTTTCAGGTAGTTCTTTGTGGTGGGTCTGCTCGAATCCCAAAGCTACAGCAGCTGATCAAAGATATTTTCCCAACTGTGGAATTACTGAATTCAATTCCTCCAGATGAAGTTATTCCCATTGGTGCAGCCATAGAGGCAGGAATTCTGCTAGGGAAAGAGAATACCTTGTTAGAAGAAGATGCACTCATTGAGTGTTCTGCCAAAGATATTCTTCTTAAGGTAAGTCTAAAATTAGAATATTAGAAAAATTTACTGCTGCAGTGAATATGTAACACTAATTATGTATGATTGGTGTTAGAGAAACAGCACTGTTTTATTATTACTTCTGCACATTTGCTATAGATCAGCAGTACATGGTAACTTAGGTTTATTGACAAAAAAATGACCAGAAAAACTGGATTTAAAGGGGAGATAGATTGTATCTTTCCTATGTTGCAATAGCTGGATTTCTTCTTAGTAGGAATGTTGGGTTTTTTACTTGCCGTGATGGTAAATGTGACAGAGGGAATGAATCTTGGATTTCTTTTCTTGTGGAGCATTGCTGTAGCACTTCCAGCTCAGTGAAGCATTTCAAAGACAGATGTGAACTCTATGTTTTTTTTCTTTTTTAAGGGAGTAGATGAGTCAGGGGCTGATAAATTCACAGTGCTGTTTCCATCGGGGACACCACTGCCAGCTCGAAGGCAGCACACCCTGCATGCTCCTGGAAATATTTCCTCTGTGTGCCTTGAGCTGTACGAGTCATTGGGGAAGAGTCCCATGAACGAAGAAGAGAAATTTGCCCAGGTGAGTGAGTATATGCACACTCGTGTGCTCTTTTAACAGCAAACACCTGGAAATCAGTTGGACCTGGGAAAAAAATGGAAACCAATCCCACTACTACCAAAACTTGTTAGAAAATTATAATGACATGCATCTCCTTGGCATTGGTCTTGATTCATTCTTTTGTACGTGCATAGTATTCAAACACTTAGTAAAGAAACTGAAGTTTCCCCTTTGAATTCCTTAATGGCTGGGTTTCGCACTTGGCACTACTGTAATAAGATCACCTGGGATGAGAGATCTTTACCAGTTATTCCAGTAGTGCACAGATCCTCCAACATTTTAAAAATAAAACTGATGAGGAAAATGGCATAGCTGATGTGTTGATTACTTTTTGTTCTTTCTAGATTGGTCAGGATCTTGATATTAAATATTGAATTCAATTTATCACAGTGGTAAAATGAAATGATTCTATCAAGTGGGGGTTTAAAGTTGTTGGAGTCAACCTACAGAGAGAACACAGCTTTTTTGAAACAGTGATGATGTGTTTTCCTTGGAAAACTTCAGGGAAGGGGCAGATGTATCTGAAATTGATGGAGTATTTAAGAAGACTGTTATTCTGCCTTAATTCTGCCCAAATACCTTTAAAGGGGACAGGGAAGGGATGTTAACTAATAATTACAGTGCTGATCCTAAAGGACACTGTGGGAGTGATAGGTACTTCAGCTGAGGGATAGATCCTGAACCAAACCACAGAAACAATAGTGCAAGTAGCTAAAAATACATGAATTTCCACATCTTAGCTGTTGTGTCACTTTCCTTGAACTGCTGTGCAAGAACTTGGAGAACCTGATTATAATCAAACTTTTTTTTTTTTAATAGATTGTACTACAGGATTTAGATAAAAAGGAGGATGGCCTACATGATATCCTAACTGTTCTCACTATGAAAAGGTACCCAAAACAGTTGTTGTTCTGCTGTTTACCCTGCTGTGTTGCACTTCTGACAAGCAGTCTTTGCTCCTGAGTGTTTAATTTTGTTTTGTGAAACTTCAGCATTTTATTGGTCACAGGACTGTACTGTCCTAGCAGGGGTACATCCTGTAGAAATGTGGGATTTCTGCAATACCTTTGGTGCTGTCATTGTTCTATTCCTAAAGAAACAAAGCTTAATACAATTATGTAGGTTATTTTTAGCAACTTCTGAACAGTTGATCAGTTTAACCACACTTGAGAGCAGTCAGGATCCCAGACTTCTGTGGAAGTGGGTTGGGAACTTTTGCTGAATGCCCACACTCTTGGGAAAAACTGAAGGAGACTTTGCCTTTTTCAGTTATGAAGGATTGTAGAATTTACAGTGGCTCTGTCCTTTTAGAGGCAGGGTTGTTAAGCAGAGAAACAGTGCCACAGGAAATTTCTACTTGCTATTTAAGTTCAAAATACTTCATTTCCTTATATTAGCTATCGGGCATATTAATGCCTGTTAATAGGCCTCACCTAAAATGCCTTGTTTGTCACACAGAGATTTATACTGAGCACTGATAAGGAAAACATTTAGGGGATTATAGATGCAACTCTGTTGTGCAGAAAACGAGCATTGTTTTAAAGGAGGTTTAAGGAATATTTCTGTGAAAAAGGGAGAGGAAGTTTAGTAGAGAACATCTATTTCTACCTAAGTTTTTTGTGTCACTGTATACCTAGCTGAAGTAGGGATCAGTATTGTTTCTTAATTCTTGGATTTTGAAAATTAAGGTTTTCCTAGTTGAAGAAGATCCTTGGAATTTAAAGACTACTTACACTTCAAAAGTCAAGTTCTTGTGCTATGGCAAGGCATGCTTATCAATCTGTTGCTGTTACTTAGAGTTCTCACAGTGAATATTTTGAATAATATTACCACGTATTCTGTTTACAAACCTTTACTAAATAAATTCAATTGCAGTATTTGAATGCAAGATTTAAACAGCTATTCCAGCATATGTAGAGAAGATAGATGCTTTAAGGGCAAGAAGTGCATACATAAACACTTAATTTAAATTAATTAATTAAACTTAATTAATTAAAACTTAATTTCATAAATCAGTTTCATCTGTGTTGAAGCATGTTTGTCATGCTTTTTGATGCTAATCTGTCTTCCTTTCATCTGTGTGAGGACTACTCTTTATCCTCTCTGGAACATGCCGTAAGTGTTGTGTTGAGATAATCCTAAACATAACCCTCTCTTTTATCTAGGGATGGGTCCTTGCACGTTACCTGCACGGATCAAGATACTGGAAAGTGTGAAGTCATCACTGTTGAAGTGGCATCATAGTCCATTTTGGAAGGCAACATTTTTCTAACTTGATTTTTGTCTCTTATTGGCTTGTCTGCCAAAGCAGTGACTCTCTGGGATGTCTCTCATGATTCTTAGAGGACGTAATAAACTAGAGTAAAATGTTAATTTGCCACCAAGTCTGTTTGGAGTGTGGTGCAATACGTTAGTCAAGACGTGTGGACAGCAGATTATTGAATTATCAGCACTTGATTTACAAAATGGAAAGCACAAATGCTTGTGCCTGTGGTTCAGAAACAAGCATATTATGTAGTCTGAAGATTTTTCCTTGACTGATCCGGTCTTGTACCCGTTCCACCAGTGTATCTGTGGCTTCAGCAGCATAGCTTTGAACCAGCAAGAACCAGGCTGGTGAAAATCCCCTCCCTGGTAATTGTACTGGAATCCCATGTGTTCTTGATACTGCCCAAAACCATGAAGGTGGAGCCCATTTGTGCTGACCTCTTGAGCAAGTTAATTTTTTTTTTTCAGGAGTTTTTTTCTGTAAAATGGTTTTGTGATATTACCTGAGAAATGTAAGAGTTAAATGTGCTTATTTATATGTTATTAAAATACATTTTTTATGCAGATCCTGGCAATCTCCATTCTGTGTGGCACTGTTTTAATCTGTATTGTCATACATTTGTCTGGGTATAAGCTGGCAGGTTTTTTCAATACAAGATGGGGCAGGCAAGTGTGGTTATGGAATTTGAGGGTCTAAGCCTAAAGTTAAGGGGCAACAGTTCAGTCCTTACAACAGTGTGTTACCTTGTAAAATACTGAAAGTGTCACAATAGAGCCGCAAAAATCAGAGAAAATAGAGCAAGGAATACCTGTGTGGATTTGAAGAGAGCTGTACTCCATTACCTGGGATTTGAAGTGAACTTGAAAACCTCTTCTACAGCCACCTGAAAGGAGGTTGTAGCCAGGGGAGTCGGGCTCTTTCTGCCAGGCAACCACTGCCAGGGTGAGAGGTTGCTGACTCCTAAGCTGTGACAGAGGACGTTTGGGATGGACAGTGAGAGGAATTTCTTCACATTAAAGGTAATTAGGCATTGGAATGGGCTGCCCGGGGAGGTGGTGGAGTCACGGTCCCTGGAGGTGTTTAAGGAAAGGCTGGACATGGCGCTCAGTGCCGTGGTCTGGTTGACGAGGTATTGTTTGGTTATAAGTTGCACTTAATGACCTCAGAGGCCTTTTCTAAACTAATCGATTCTGTGATTCTGTCAAAGCTACATTAATAGTAAACACCTCATCTGAGTGAGGTGTGATGACGGTGTAACTTTTTTTTTTTTTTAAACAAGAAAGACCATTTCTCTGAGGTTCTTCCTTTCAGCTCTGCCCGGGGACGAAGCTGCCGCGCGCTTCCCCCGCCTGCCCCAGGCACTGCAGAGCTCTATAAGAACAAAAGAGAAACGGCTTGAACTCCGTCCCGCTCCATTTCAACCATTCTCCGCGCCGTTCCCGCTTTCCCAGCCCGTCTCGCCGGGCGCCCCTCACACCAGAGGCGGGAAACCGGGGGGGAGGGGGGGGGGAACGGGCGGAGCCGCGCGCGCGCCGAGCCGCCCTCTCCGCTCCGCCCCCTTCCGGCGGGGGGTGGAGCCTGCGCGGCCTGAGCGCGGCCCGCCGCCCCCAACATGGAGGGCTGGCGAGGAGGTGAGGGGGGAGCGGGCTGGGGCTGGGGCCGCCCGGGGGCTCTGCCGCACCCCCGGGCGCTGGGGGGCCGGGACGGACGGGGGGAGGACGGGCGGGGAGGCTCCCTTTCGCTCTCGGCGCTGGGAGCTGCTACCGGTCCCTGTCGCCCGGCTCCGTCAGGACCGTTCCCGCCGCCCCTGCCCACAGACCCCTGGCGGGGCGGGGAGGGAAGGGCTGTGGGGGTCTTGCCCTCTTCCCTGAGGGTCCTGTCCGCTGCCCCGGGGGAGCTGTGGGAGGAGGACGGGAGGTGCCTGCGGTAGACATGGAACGGGGGTGGGACGCGGGAGAGGCGCTGGATCCCGGTGGCGGCCGCGGGAAAGGCACCGCTGCCCCCTCCCCAGCTCCTGCGCTGTGAACTGCGCCGGGGCCGGGGCCGGAGAGCCCCGTGGAGCCCGGGGGGAGGCGGCTCCCGCTCTGGACTTCATCCAGCCCCTTGATCCCGGTGCTTCCCGGGCTCTGCGGAGTGTCTCGTCCCTCTAAATCCGCCTGGCTGACAGGGCACTTGCGATCCTTCTGGATGCGGGCGGTGGGTCTCTATTTCCTCGTCCAGTCACCATGGTTGCATCGCAAATGCTCAGTTGCGCTTGACTACAGAAATTTGGCGGTCTTATTAAAGAATGGAGGTTTCCTGCTTGCCGTAGTTCAGTTATGCGTTGCTGTAATTGTAGAGAAATTGCTCGGTTCTTAGTGTAGCTTTCACCTGTGGAAGTCTCTGCCCTCCAAAATATTTGTTGTTCTTTATAAGTGTACGTACTGTACAGAATAAAGGTGCAGGGAGGGAATCATTGACGTGTTTTGCTTGACCTGTTAGAGAAGGGTTGAGTTGAAGACACTGCAGTTGTACAAGAGACTCGTGGACTGCTGTCAGAAATGGTAATGTGGGGACTCTGGGATGAGGCATAATGATTTCAATTTAGCTGAGACATTAAATAGGATTCTTTACCAATTTTCTTATTGTAGCCTGGTATGTGCCATGTCTAGCTTCACTTGAGACCCTCCAAGAATTATGTAGGAAGGAAAATCTCAGATGTAAATCCATTGGAATCACCAACAGGAGTCTAAAGAGTTATGAGGTGGAATATTTGTGTGACTACAAGGTAGAAGAGGTAAGAGAAACACAGACCAATTTGATCACTCTTTCAGCTGAAATTTGGAAGCAAGCCAAAGGTAGTTTTGCTCGTAATATAAAGCAGCAGGCAGTGAGGACAAAGCTTTTGCTGGCATCAAATTAAATATATTTTAAACTTTGAACTGTAAACAGAAAGTGGTGTAAACTGCTACGTTCAGTAATGTGGAAGTTACAGACGTTAGAATGTGAAATGTTTCACCTTTGCGTATCTGATGCTGATGCTTTAAGTGATAGCTCAGTATGAATTATGATGCCTCTCCCTTTATTTGCAGACAACCATGTGTATTTCTCTCTTGACTCTTTTAGTCTGTTTAACAAATAATTAGGGCCATGTGCTGCAAATGGATTCCTGTGAAATTCGGTCTCAGGATTTGTCCTTGTTACCGTTATTTGTCCTTCTCAAATAAGTGCAAAACATATGCTGCTTTACTGTAAATACAATATTACATGTATCAAATTAATTACTGATCTGGGAGGATGGTTGATATGACCAATAGTGGGGTTTAGACTTTTTTTTGCTAAATTTTGTATTTATTTTTTTTTGTTCTGTATGTGATACAACTGCATTCTGCTTGTGCATATGAGTCATACAGCAGGTTAGCATAACTTAGCACCTGCCTTTACAAACTAGCCTCCTCTTCCTCCAGGTATGCCGTTAGCAATCAGAGTTCATCCCAACTTTTGATTTCTTTGCCCCTAGAGATGATATGTAAAATATGCAAAGTTGTGCTGTAAGTTAATTTGCAAACAAAACCCCTGATTTTTCTCTTTCTCCCCAGTTGTAATGTTTATGGGGACATCAAGGCCTTCTGCCCTGTGTGCTGATCCTTAAGTCCAGAGCCCTTATAGTTGTCTGTGTGCTCTGTGATGCTGGATTTCAGCAACATGAACTCTGGCTAAATCTGTATCTGTTTCTGTATTTCAAGGGCAAAGCATACTATCTTGTGAAATGGAAAGGATGGCCAGAATCTTCAAATACTTGGGAGCCTCGGAAACATCTGAACTGCCCTCTGCTTCTGCAGAACTTTCTTAGAGACAAGAATGAATACTTGTCTCGGGTGAGAGAAGGCAAAGCACTGAAAGTGAGAAACCATGTTAAAGCTTTGAAACCTGCAATTGCAGATTACATTGTAAAGAAGGCTAAACAAAGAATAGCTCTGCAGAGATGGAAAGAAGAACTCAACAGGAAAAAGAATCATAAAGCAATGATTCTGGTGGAAAACACCGTGGATCTTGAAGGCCCTCCTTTAGACTTCTACTACATTAATGAGTATAAACCTGCTCCGGGAATAAATGTGCTCAATGGAATAACAACTGGCTGTGAATGTGCTGACTGCCCTGCTGAGAAGTGCTGTCCAAAGGAGGCTGGGTTTATTTTGGCTTACAATAAACGTAAGAAATTAAAAATCCAGCCTGGCTTGCCCATCTATGAGTGCAATTCATATTGTAGGTGTGGGCCTGACTGCCCGAATAGGATCGTACAGAAAGGGACCCCGTATTCCCTCTGCATCTTCAGAACCAACAATGGCCGTGGCTGGGGAGTAAAAACCCTCCAGAAAATTAAAACAAACAGTTTTGTGATGGAGTATGTTGGAGAGGTAGGTATGTATTTATCTCATATAGGTGAATTACATACCATCAAGGAAATGGTAGGTAAAATCTAGCTGAGCTTTCTCTCAGTTTTAACACTTCTTGACTTCTTCACCCTGAGGGTGGTCAGACACTGGAACAGGCTCTCCAGGGAGGTGATCACGGCAACAAGCCTCATGGAGTTCATGGAGTGTTTGGACAATGGTCTCAGGCACATGATGTATTCCTGGGGATGTCCTGGGCAGGGCCAGGAGTTGGACTTGATAATCCTTGTGGGACTCTTCCAATTCAGGATATTCTGTGATTCTACTGTATAATAGATCAGTCTGCTTTTGAGTAGAGAGATAAAGAGACATTCAAGTCGACAGCAAAATTATGTTGTCCAGAACATTCCTTCATTCCAGAGCAGTTGTAAAAGGTCAAAGGTAAAGAGAATATTTATCTCATATGGCACTAAAGAATTATTTTAGATACATGCCCTAATAGTGCTTCTAAAGGCAAGTCCTTAATTTCTTTCATGGCAATCATATTCTTCATTCTTCCCTGATCATCTTTATTGGAGTTTTTGCTGTTCCCAAAGCACAGTTGTTAGGAAACTGCCTGCACAGTTTGTCAGTCCCTTTTCTGTTTTGTCTGAACTTCTAAGGTGGTATTTCCAAGCATATTTATTAGGGGCAATTAACAGCAAGAATAAGACTCGTAGTACAGACATTATCTGTTCATTCAATCTCATACTATTTCAAGGAGAACTTTTATGTTATAAAATACAGACCTTGACTTCCTCTTGAGATTTTGTATTGCCCTGTGTTTGTTTATATGGTTCAGCCTCTGCTCTGCTCCAGAGCTCTTCACACCAGCAGTTCCCAGCAGCCTCTCTGTTACAGTGTTAGATTTCTACCGCAAATCTGCCTTGCTACTATGTTGACTCAAAGTATTTCCTTCTGTCCCTTTGTACAGTGTTTATGGTCTTAAGTAGATTTCTTCCATGCTTGCTGCCCCAAAGCTTCTAACTTCTCATTTTCATAGGTTTCCTTTAAATATGCAAGAGGTCAGACATTCCAAATATCTCTGTTAATGCAGAAAGGTGATTATGTAATTTTGTTGCTTAAAGGAAAGCAACTTTTCACCTGAATATACTTAATACCTACTGCTAAGGTCTCAAATCTCATCTGTCAGATTTTAGAGGGATTTGTTGTCCAATTCCATCACATTTTGTATCTCTCTTGCTGCCAAATCATTATTTCTTTGCTGAATCTGCACAACAGAATGTGTTTAATGTGACAGGCTGCAGATGAAGTTGTTTAAGCTGTTTCTTCTGTCGACAGTGACACGCTCGCCTAATTGAATAGATTGAGCTTTGTGAAGTGATGTCTGTCTGAGCTGCCATGAATAGGATCTTTCATTGCAGTCAAAAATAGCAGGAAGAAATGCTTCTGGGAAGGAGGAAATGAACATCGGGCTGTAAATGTGGCTGGGTTTTAAAGACTGATACCTGTTGATCATCTGTGCAAAGGGAGAAGGTCAAATCTTGGTTTTATGTGAAAGAAACGAGGCTTTCTGGGTCTTATGGAAAAAGTGCATATATAGAAACCTCAGGCAGAAACAGTTGATTATATTGTCATCATCAAAACTATTAACAGAGGGCGCTGATATGGGTTTTTTTTCCAGAGACAAGGTAGTGCTGTGCATCAGCTGTAGACAAATTGCATCCAGAGAAGTCTCAGTCACTAATTAGTTCAGCTGTATGTCCTCTTATTCTTCATTCATTAGATGGAATGCTATTTTAACATCAAAAACTTACAGTGGTATTTTTTACTAAGTATTTTTCTAACTTGATTGTGATTTTTGTTTTGATTTAGTAATAGTTAATAATATGATGCAGGTTTCTTTTTTCCTTTTTTTTTTTTTTTTTAGGTGATTACAAGTGAGGAAGCAGAGAGGCGAGGCCAGCTCTATGACAACCAGGGAAATACATACTTGTTTGATTTGGACTATGACTCAGATGAATTTACAGTAGATGCAGCTCGATATGGAAATGTGTCCCACTTTGTGAACCACAGTGTAAGACCTTGTTTTGTATACTAAGAATTTGGAGAATTATCCTAATTGTGCTAGAAATGTCTTCTACTGTAAACATTTCCTTACCATATTCACAGTTTTTCTGGAGTCGTTTGCTTCATGCCAGCACAGTCCATTCAATCAGATGATGCAATAAATAGAACAGAATTCTTGGCCTTACTTGGATTGAGACTGCCTATAAAAATCTGGGAGGGAGATGCTGCCTGAAGTGGACATCCTACAGGACTGGAGTTTTCACTGAATCAGCTAGTTCTAGACAACCAAAATAGGGTTGGTTTGGGTGTGTTTTTTCCGAGTATGTGAAATACTTAACATGTGACAGGTCCTTAATAAAATTAGCTAGAGTCATAGATGACAAGAATTGATGTGTTATTTTGTAGCTGGGCAGGATGGAATGTTACTCTGAATTTCATCCTGCAAGTTTGGTAGAGGAAACAGAGAAAACTCCTGTGCTTTCTTAGGTATCTACAGGGGAGAAATGTAATTTTCCCTCCTAATCTAAACTTGCCAGAGAGCTCAAAAGTAAATTTTAATGAGCAATTTTTTGTAGTGTTTTATTCAAGTTCAACTGAAGTACCTAAAGCAAGAAGGCTGAGCTACATTTGTAAGGATTCCTGAACTAAAAATTATTATTTCTTACTGATCCAGTGTTTGTGAGGTATGCAGTCAGTGTTCTACAAATACAGAAAATTCATGTCTTCAGGTTTGTGAGATGATGATACTTGTATTTCATGCAGGCTTGCCAGGGAGAAACAGACAGTTGCTCTTCACTTTCACAAATGGGAGTGAAGTATTTTCAGTCTTCAGTGTAAAGTTAAATGTCTGTAACTTTGCTTCTGATTCTTTAATGTGTGATATATTTCACTGCTAAAGAACAAAAAAACATGCAGATTTTAAGAGTCTCAGGGACTGCTGACTTCTGACACTTAATCCAGAGAAAATGATGAAGTGGTTTCTAGTTCCTGTTTAGTGACCTTCACCCTTCTCCTACCGCCCAGCCCATGGCAGGGAATCCAGAAGCCAAGCAGGTTTGCAGTTGACAGTAGAAATTCATTCATAGTATGAAGATGTTATCCCTGGTCTGGAAGCTATGCTTAAACATCAGTACAGACTAAAGAGTGTGTGAGGCTTGAAATACTAGGTTGTTTTTAATTTTCTTTCAACTTTAATTCTTCTTGTGGGTTTTGTTAGTACATACTAGCCTCTGGATGTAGCTCTAATTACTTTGTCATCATTTTTGTTGTCATCTTTGAAGGTGCCATTTTTTTTCATAGGTTGTTGCATATTAGTGGAGGCTATGTACTGTGTAAAGGTTACCCTCCTGGAAGGACTTGAATCTGAGCTATGAATGTTCTCCTGGAACACTATTTCAATTTGTTTATTTCAGAAGATAACTTAATTGCAGGCTTCTGTCACTGAGACAAGCACCCATTCTTTCTTTCCTGTGACCTTGGTTTACTTAAACACTTCTGTGAAGTTTAGTGTTAATTTTTCTAAACAGAAACTGCATTAATTTTTGTTTACAGTGTGATCCAAATCTTCAAGTCTTCAATGTGTTTATTGATAACCTTGACTTGCGTCTTCCTCGAATAGCGCTGTTCTCTACCCGAACCATCAAGGCTGGAGAAGAGCTAACCTTTGACTATCAGATGAAAGGTCTGCACATTTTAACATGGTTCTTGTGGGAGTTTTGGGGTGCTGGTGGGCTTTACTGCAGGCTGACTGATGGTAGCATTTCAGCTCAGGCATGGCTTTTCCTAACTCAGCTCTGGATTTCAGAACAGTCATCGTTCATGGCGTGTAGGGCAGAGAAGAGCACACCCAGAAGCTTTTGCCTGCATCTCTAGTGCATTTCCTCCCTCAGTGCTCCAAGCACATCAGGGATTGTGGCTGGATTGTCTGGTGAAGCAAATGATTTTGAAGCTTTTTTGCAGGAATGCTCAAAGGTATGGTCAGGCTGCCCTTAAATAAAGCTTTCCTTTATTCAAATTGGCATTTCAGGTAAACTACTTTCTAGGTAATCTGCTAGTGATAGTTACTAAGGCAGTTGTAACAGCAGCATGAGGCACCATAGGTTTGTCTCTGGGTTCTGGTGTCTTTAGGCCTCAGTTGTAGATGTAGGTCCTATGGAACAGCTGTTTCAACTGGGATAGAGTTAATTTCTTCTCAGTAGCTGGTACAGTGCTGTGTTTTAGATTCAATGTGAGAAGAATGTTGATAACTTACTGATGTTTTGATTGTTGCTAAGTGGTGTTTTTGTCAAGTCAAGGACTTTTTTGTGTCTCGTGCTCTACCAGTGAAGAGATACTCAAAAAAAATGTAAAAAAAAAAAGCTGGGAGTGAGCATAGACAGATGACTTGAACTGGTCAAAGGGATATTCCACACCAGAGAATGTCATGCCCAGTATAGAAACTGGGGAGTTATCCAGAAGGGGCTGATCAGAGTTTAGGGATGGTATCTGGGCATTGGTTAGCCATAGGTAAGCAATTGTATTGTGCATCACTTGTGTTTGGCTTTTTCTTTTACTACTACTACACCTAATAATAATAATCAGCATCAGCATAATCAGAATACCATCATTATTACAATATTTTACTGTTTCAATTACTAAACTGTTCTTATCTCAACCTACAAGTTTTACTTTTGATTCTCCTCCCCATTCCACTGGGGTGGAAGTGAGTGAGTGTCTGCGTGGTGTTTGCCAACTGCGCTTAAACCACGGCACTGCCAAATTGATGTTGAATCCTTAAAAGTCCTTTTTTCTCTGTGTTGTCTGTGACACTGACATTGAAGGCCAGTGAAGGCCAGCTGCACTCTCAGCTGATCCATGTGGATACCTGGGGGCTACAAAGCTCAAGTTTGAGTTTTGGATTTCAATGTGTATGCCAGGTGTTGTACAAGTAGTTGTAACAAGGGTGTCAGTGGAATCTGAGTATAGCTTCACACACAACTCTTTGAACTGGGGTGTTAGAAGGCCTTTAGAAGCTGTTTGAGTACTGAGCATGATCTCAGTCTGTCTTTTAGAACTTCCTGACTTGTGTTCATCTGTGTTGCAGGTTCAATAGATCTGACTTCAGACTCTGCTGAAGGTCTTAGCCCATCCAAAAAGAGGATCAGAACTGTCTGTAAATGTGGAGCCGTGTGTTGCAGAGGTTATCTCAACTGAGTTCGGGTATCCAAAGTCAAATATTTTGTTCTTTTTTTAATGTGTTTTAAGAAGACTCTTCTTTCACAAATATATTCAAGTATTCTTACATCTAATATAAATAAGGATGGTGGAAACAAGGCATTGTGTTTGTAATTGAAATGGCATAGGCCAAAGAAAGAGATTGTAGTGTTTCAAGCCAATACAAAACTGATAATGGGGATTAAAAATTCATTTTTCTAGAACAGTTGTTTAGGAAGCAGTAAAATGTATGCAAAGAAAACTCTAAAATGTACCTTGATTTGAACATTCATAGAATCACAGAATAAGCTGGATTGGAAGGGACCCACAAGGGTCATCGAGTCGAAGTCTTAGTCCTGCACAGGACTGTCTCCGAGAGTCACACCTTGAACTTGTGCTTGGTGCTGTGACTGCTTCCCTGGGGAGCCTGTTCCAGTGCCCAACCACCCTGTGGGTGAAGAACCTTCTCCTGATAGCCAGTCTAAACCTCGGGTGACTCAGCTTCAGGCTGTTTTCTCAAGTCCTGTCACTGGTCACCAGAGTGGACAGATCGGTAGCTGCCCCTCTGCTTCCCCTTGTGAGGATGTTGAAGAGCACAGTGAGATCTCCCCTCAGTGCCATGGTCTGGTTGACAAGGTGGTGTTCAATCATAGGTTGGACTCGATAATCTCAAAAGTCTTTTCCAACCTAATTGATTCTGTGATTCTGTAATTGGTATTAACAGATCCCAGGTGTAAAACTTGAACTTCTTAGCTAGTGTTACGTAGAATTTTTTCAGTTGTTATGCTCTGATTTTTAGTTAAGATTCTGTAGGAGGACTGCAGTTCCACAGAGCATTTGTAAATATGGGATTGTCAGAAGTAACATTCGCTGTTTGTTTTCATTGCAGAAATTTGGCAGTCATGGCTGAAACAAGTTGCTGGCTACACTTTGGAAATAGATAGCAAAAGGTTAAGGAGAGCAGCCCATTGTCTAACAAAGCAAATGCATTGTGGAGATATGCTCTGTTATCTGTTAGGTGCAAAAGAGCCCTGGGATTGATGTATATTCACAACTGGTTTTGGTTATTTTTACATACTGTGTTTTTTTTACCTAGTGACAGACTTCTAAGATACTAGGCCTGTATTTTCTGGTTGCAAAAATGTTAACTTCAGTGAAGTTAGACTAGGGGTGAATATACCCATTTGCTGTAGACATTTGTAAGATGTTCTTGAATGTAAAGGCTGAGAAATGTGCTGTTCTTCAGCTGCTTGAGTCATCTTTTTTTTTTCCTGATCATCTTAAAGTTGTCTCAATCTATTCATAACATATGCTAAGTTTTGCTTGGCTTCAAAACCACTGAAGAGCAGTTGAGGTGGGTGATGAGTGGAGTTACAGCCAAGGTCCATGCTCTAGGTATGATCCAAATGCTTTATTCTCATGGATTCAAAGCTTGTAAAACTTGCATATTGCTTACAAGTCACATAAATGTTGACAGGGTCAGGCAGAATAATGTTGCTCCATAAATGGATGCTCCATAGCTGGCTGCTGGCTATGTATCATAGGTCAGCTAGTTGCCTTTATAAGGTGCACAGCTGTTGGCTCAGGTGAATGAAGTCAAGTACCCAGCATGTAACTGTTTACTTAATTTGTTAGAAAATGCCTTAAATTCCATGTTAATTACTAGCACTTCAGAAAGAGCATTTCAATGTTGTTCCTTAAGAAGCACAGTTGCATTTGTACTGAAGATCTGGCTCTTTGGTAGCAAATGACATTTTATATGCTACTAGCCAAAATCAGTTTTAAACTTTTGGTGAAGAGCATGGGCCACTGGAAATGCTGTGTGAGTTTTGTAATCTACAATACAGAGATACACATTGAAATAGAGACTTTATATTGTTTAATGAATAGGAGAAAGTTTGCCTAGATTTGGAAGTATTTGATGTGATCAGGCTCACCTGTATCCACACAGTTGATAACCGCTGAGTCTTGTCAGTTTTTATTATGCCATATCTCTAATGATTTTTTTTTTTAATTTAAAGTTTTAAGTGGAATATGGAGCTTTAATGTCAGCAAACTCTAGATGATCTTGCATCGTTTAGAATCATTAGTGCTTTCTCTTGCATGTAGCTCAAGTGAGCAGTGCATTCCATGTGGATGGAATCTGCAGTCTCCAGCTCCTTAATCTGCTGCAGTCGGCAGCCTGCACTGTCCCTGCAGGACGGAGTGGCTGCGGCAAGAGATGGATTCCTTGCTCCAAGAGATGGATTCCTTGCTCCAAAAGATGGATTCCTTACTCCAGCCTCCCCTGTGCCGGGGCACAGGGTGGGCCCCAGGCTCTGTCTCTCCCCATGCCCAGTTTGATTTAAATATTGCAAGTTGGTGCATTTTAGAAGGTAATAGTTGTGGCAGTTGTACTGGAGTGCAGTGTCTCCTTTTCCAGAGGCAGAGAATGTTATCACCAGCACTGGAATAATGCTGCTGTTTGTTAAGGATATGTGTGTTATCTTCTGCCATAAATAAAGAACCGTTAATTTGTGTTCTGGGAGGTAGCAGTATTTTGTATTTATTTGAAGGAAACCCATGGATCCAGTTTCCAACATAAGAGCCTTGAACAGTATTTTATATTTACATATTCAGTGTATTTGGATTGCAGTCAGTAAATGAGCTCAATGGGACACTGTGTCACTTTTAAAACTCCTTTTACTGTTTTTATGAGTTTGGCAGAAAATTGCCGAATTGGAAATGCAGAAAAAGCTGTTTTCAACTTCTTAGGGAACCTAAACCAGCCCAGCTTCTGCCTTTGTTTTGCTTTGTGGTCTGTTGGCATCGTCACGGTCACCAGTCGTGTATGCACTTCTTGGGGGCTGGTGACCTGTCCTCCAGCTGTTCATTTTTGTTGGTTTTATTTTTATTTTTTGGTAGCAAAACTAAAGCTGCAAGATCACCTGTAAGAAAAGCTATTGTCTATTTATTTAATCTCCAATTAAGTCAATCTTTTGGTTATTTTTAATGTATGTTTTAGGAACTGTATTAGAATATGCAGTTTGTAAGCTCAGGAACATTTTCTTTTCATATTGTGTCATCTCTAGTATTGCTATCTTCCTATAGTTTTTGATAAAATAAATTAAATTTAGTTTTTCTCTTGTTGTTGTCATTCTTAAAAAAAAAAAAAAATTAGGCTGTCAAAATTAGTTTTAGCAGTAGAATTTGCTTTAAGACTGCAACCTCTTAATTCTTGGCCTGTACCCAAATTTTCTAGGACTGTAAGGACTCCAGCAGAGGGACCATGAGGAAATTATGTGTTTGCAGTTCACAGCTGATAAGAACTGGTATAAATTTACACTTTCCTGAAGCAGACTGGATTCCTGTATATTTGAGCATCCTGTTAAAGGCAGCCCTGAACTTCTGTGCACAGTACTGATATGAAATGAGCCAACAGAAGAGGTTCTGCTCTTTCTGACTTTATTCACAGAGGTAGTTCCAACAGCAGTTCCACTCAAGCTTGCTGAAAGTTGGTAGATCACATTTGGAAATCAGGTTAACAAATCCCACAAACAGCAGGAGGTAACAGTGGAGAAATACCTGGATGTTGAATATCCTTAAAATCATACATAGATTATGGCAATGCTTTGTCCCTCCTGCCTCTGTTCCCCGTGGCAGAATGCTGGTTGGTTTAACATTCACATGTCACTAAACATGGCACAACAACTGAAGGCGCACTCAGAGGGAAGAGGTGTTGTGCTAAAGTATGTTTAATTCTTTGGGACTTGGAAAACCTCAGGGATTTTTAGATGACTTCTGTGGTTTGGATATTTCCTAGGCACTCCAGTTTAAGAAAAACCTGAATTATATTTCTGTGTTAGAAGCTAAGAATTTTGGCAGAGATTTAGGATGGCACACGTGCATGGAGAATATATTGTCTTGATTTAAAATCGTGAAGCCTACAGAATGTTGCAGAGGAGGTGAAGTTTTGTAGTACAAGAGCCTTAAGTAATGCAAGCACCTGTCTGGGATACCAGGTTACCTTCTGTGGCTGAGTTACCTGCCAGAGCAGGACAGGGCTGGTAACTTGGGAACTACAGGATTTTATTTTTAAGTTTTTCTGAAGAACCATTCAGAACAAACCAGAACACAGAGGAACTGATGACAAGTTGTTTGCAGTGAGCTGGAGATGAAGCACAGACAGTGGTCTGCAGTACCTTACTCAGGAGTTAAAGCTCAGTGTAAAGAGAGACTTTTTGAAATGAACAATTTGATTTAAAACAAATTAAACCTCCTCACAACCTCAGTAATTCTCTAATCTGTTTTGCAGTTGTTTTTAAAATGAACTGCAGTGAATACTCATTAAATTGTTATAATAATGATAAATAATAATAGTGATTAAAGCCATATTACAACTGCCTTGTTTGCATGGTTATTCTTAGGTGTTCCTCCCCACAGTTAACCATGTGTATTTTATTAAACCCTGAGATCACATTAAAAGGCAAACTCCTAGAGCTCATGTTAAACACTAAATTTCATTTAGTGTTCTACCCTTAGTTTTGTCTGGTCCATTTTTTGTCTGCTTACAGTCCTGGAGAATTGAACCTTGAGAGGTAGAAGGCTTTTACAGTCCCTCCTGGGAATACTTCCTTTTCAGTATTTCATGGAAGGAACAATAAAGTTACACAGGCTGCAGATTCCTAGTTCTGACAGTAAGATATTTCTGAAAAAAACATGACTCAGCATAGCTGCAGACAGTAAGCAGCACAAAGAGAAAAAGAGTTCAGGTATTAGTAAACATGCTGGGTATTACCACGAGGTAATCAGTTATATGAGTTCTCAGGAGACTTTTTTCTCATTGATAATGTTTTCACCTGCTGCAAGCTTCTTGTATAAATGGTGCAGTTTATCTGGCTGAGGTGCTTCAGCATCAGGAGTTAAGGGAATTTCAAAGTCAGAGGAGCTCTGGGAGTCCCTCCTCAGCTCCAGATCAGGAGTCCTGGAGCTGTCACTTATTTCCACCAGCACATCCTGAACATGGGCAGCACCAGCCTCTGCAGCTTTCTCACAGCCTTTGCTTTTCAAGGCACAGGCACCATAGTGGGCACAAGGTCTGTTCTGACCTGGTGGCTTCCCCCTGCCACTGTCCAGCTGAGTGTCCGTGGGAGTCTCCTGCAGCACAGGAACCACTGCTCTGCTCCCCCCTTTGCTCATGTCCAGGGCACTTCTCTCCTGGGACGTGATGAGCACTGTGTCCATTTGGCTATCCCAGCCCTGGCTCCCCTGCTCTGATATGTGTGTTGACTGAGAAGAATTTTGGGAGGAGATGTGTGTTGAGTCACTTAGTCCATCTGAATCGCTGAAGAGTGACTGGGACCCGCCAGCATCTGCTGAAGATGGCACGTTGTCCTCATTTTCAGAACTTTCTTCTAGTTTATTACCCGTAAAAAATTCATCCCAGCAAGGGACATTGGCATTAGACTCCTGCTGGTCACTAGTTACTCCATTGAAATTGGCTGTGGAAATGGCATCTGGCTCATGGGAATGAAATTGAACTGTATTTTTTTCAGATTCTTCTTCGTCATCTTCATCATCATTATCATCATCATTTGATTCCTCACAGTCCACAAAGTCTACCTTGAGGGAGGTGTAAGCTGTGGTCCCTTTATAACTTTCTGTGCCCTCATTAATGTTTCCTTCAGCATTTTCAGACTGCCCTGTACTGGAGGGCCTGCTCTCTCCTCTCTGCTGTTTTGGAATCTTAGGCCTTGTAGAAATTAATTCTGAATCAAAGAGATCATCTTCATCTGGCAAGGAACAAACAGAAAATCACTAAGAAAAGTTCACATCTCTGCTAAAATCTTGTTGAGAGCAAAGTTTTAATAAAAATTCATTTAGTATAAATTGAGGAAAATATTCTTGAACCCAGCTGGAGATTTTGCAGGATGATATTGACAGTGTTTGCCTTGCCTTGTCTAGCACAGGGACAGTTAGAACAAGCTCTCCTAGGGCTGATCTAGGACTGAGAGAAGGAGCTCCATCCAAAAACTTACAGGACTGTTGAGCATTAAGTGCATTTTAAGACTGCAAACAAGTGTGGTTTTACGTGATCAGTGCTCTCTCACCCTCCTAATACCTAAGTTCACATCATTTCTATTTCTCCTTTCCAGCTGTTGCTTTGAACACGCAGGCTGCAGTGAACACCAAGGCTCTTGGCATCTCTGCTTAGTCTCAGACTTTAATTTAAGGTGCAGTAGTAGCAGCAGAACCTTTACCTGTATCAGATAATTCTCTCTTGTGGGCTCTCTTCAGTGTTCCTAAGGGCTTGTACCTGGGTTCCATGTTTCTCCTGTATGACCTGCATAGTGGCTTTAATCTGAGGGGAATGAGAAAAGCAGTTAATATTTAGAACTCAGCATATGCTTTCAGGAGCAAAAGTAAACCTTTTAACTTGTTTTAAGTACACTGCTCCATGCGTTTCACAGGCACTGCAGCAAAAATGTTAAAACAAAGGCAGCAATACCTAGGGCAAAATCCTTGATTCATTGGTGAGCTTCAGCAGCTGAAAGGTAGAAATCTGTCCTTTCAATATATTTACCTTAAAACATGTACATAATTTGGAAACTATCTTGTAGTTCCTTCCTTAGAGAAGACAAGCTGACAGGGTTCAAAATCCAACTGTGGTTTTATTTAGTGATTATTAAGTGGAAGTCTTCTTTCTAACTAAGGAGGAAAGGAAGAAGGAACAGGAATCTTTGTTCTGTCCAGACTGAGACACACCACAGCTCTCCTGTCCCCCGAGGGCGCTTTTTAAGCTGCCAGCATCTGTAGCAGCACAAGAGAACTGGCCTCTGATGCTCTGCAGAGAGGAGGAGTTCAAGTCCCCAGAGAAACCCTCTTTAAAAGAAACTTCTGAGAAGTAGCAATGACAAATAGAAATGGGTCACAGAACACAGTGAGATGAATGTGTATTCAGCTTCACCCCAGAGTTTACCAGCAGAAAAGCCTCTACACACAGATAGAAGTAGAATACAAACTCTGAGACTCAGCTTAACATACACACATGTGCTTCAGAAAGCCCAGATCTGTGGGACTGAATATAGAAAAAAAAATCTGAATTATCTGACAAGTAAAGCAAAAGGCAGAGGCCCTCCTGAGAGGCTGGGATTCAGGAGGGGAATTGTCCTTACAGGAACAGAGTTTGGATCACCTCTGGCCAGCATCCACTTGTCACTTACATTTCCATAACTTTGTCCTCTGTTGCACCCAGTGGCAGTACATTGGGATACACATTCACAGGAGAGATATAGCTCAGGAAATCCTTGATCTAAATTCCAGAAAAGAAGAAGCAATTTAACAAATTACATCAACAGTTAAGAAAATCACTTAAAGGTAGCACTGATGCAAGCACATCCAAAAGTACTACTAGTAGTCTTAAGTAAAGACCAATGTAGCCCATGACTCTGTCAAAGTGGGTATCTCTGGAACAAGAAAACAGGCCTGAAAGGATGCTGAGAACTCAGCCTCACCTAACACCTCACTGCAATTATCTGTATCAATTATCTACACAGACCATCACTATCTCTGAAAGAAAAGGCTGGGAAGACCTGGAATGTGATCCAGTGCTTGCCTGTCCTTACTGCTGTTGATCTTTCCAAAATGCAGCTGCCTTACTGGACACTTCAAGTCTCCAGGTATGCAGATCAGGTATTCCTTTCCTCTTCCTAAAGTCTCTCTTCAGTCCCCTGTAAAAGCCCATTATGACAAAATACACTGTTTTTTCCAAGCCTTACTCTGTTGCCTTCTGGATGATCTCCAGTAAATTTCTTGAAGAATTGTGTCCAGTTTGGGGCACTCCTGCTGAGGCTTTTTCAGTGCTGAGCATTGGAAACACTTGCAGGTTGTGGATTACACTCCTATCTGTACAGACAGTAGGACTGTCCTGGGGTGACCTATAATGTTATTGCAATTTTGTATCCAGCAGTTATTTACTGTTCTTTTTTGCCTGATGCTGTTCCACTTGTTAGGAAACTGTTCTTTTTTAATTTCTCTCTACTCGTGTTCATTCCTTATTGGTGGAAAGGGATTGGCTGAACCTATAAAGGGAGACAACTTGTTCCAGAGTGTTCTCCTTTAAACTGTCTCAAACCAAGACAAGGACCCATCTATTTTTGCATGTGGAGGTAGGAATGTTACAGTTACACTATCCCCCATATTCCACCAGCAAATTCCACACTGGGACCTACATTTAAAATTCTGCATGGCAGAGCAAATTTAAACTTATCCAGGATATTAAAAACAGTACTGCCTTCCTCCATTTTGTAGTGCAAGACTTTGTGATAGTTCACTGTTATCACTGATCCAGTTTCAGTTCAGTTTTTTAGGAGAAAGAAGTGTTTTTAGAGCTGTATTGAGTCATGTTAAATGAAAGTGCGTGATTGTGGGGAGGATGCTGCCATGACCAGTTTCCTTTTCGTTTTTAACACAGGAAGAGGGGCAACAGTGGCAGTCAGGATGTGAGAGAATTATGTTTAAATGTGTGGGCAGAGAAAAGAAGGCAAACCCACCCAAATCTGAGTAGATAAACAATGTATTGTGAAGCAAAACTCCATGCTTTCAGCATTGCACAGTTACACAATAATCTAAAATAGAAAGGCAGTCAAAACAATTGTACCAGTGACCTATACATTGAGAACAGAGAACAGGAAACAGGCTTGTAATCCTGCCCTACATTAACAAGTTCCTCTGCAGCTATATTAAAGCAATTTTTTGTCTTCAGCATTCAGAACTTCCTATCCCCTTATATCTTATTACTGACAAGATATTTTTTATTATGACAAGTCATGTCATCCACTCCAGAATAATCAAAACTCTTACATTTCCTTAATCAATGTATACTCAGTACTACAAGTATACAAACCTCGCTGTATGAAGAGTGGAAAGAGAAACAAGCTCTGTATGTTCTCTCACCAGTCCTAAATAAAACAGAGGAGGAACAAAAATTAGGTAATTGCTCTTCATCCTCGGTCAACAGACCAGCATAACCTGAGATTCAGTTATACAGGTATCAGGCAAGTTACAAACCTGAAACAACAGGTTTCTGTGTGGCCCAAATGCTCACCTCACTATTACACTGGTTTTCTTTTTCCTTTCCCCGAACCACATCGTGGAGGGTTTGATGCTGATTATGTGCAGGGGAGTTCCATTGTGGCAAGTCATCCCACACGGCAGTCTGTTGCCTCGGAAGCAGTCCTCATCCTGTCCAATGGAATATAAAATTAAGCCCACAGTGACCTTTTTTACCCAGAAATTAAGCAACATAGTATCTAGCCAAACCATGTTCTTCTCTCACTTACAACTCCCTTGAAAGACCTTACCACACCTTGCTTCTTTAGTGCAGCTGGCAGAGAGAATCAGTCAGAGACCAATGCCCCAATGTGCCATCTTGGGTTCTACCTGTGTTCCTCCAAGCTGGAGCCTCCAGCCAGCCAGCCAGACATCCCAGAAAGGGAGAGCCTGTGCTAAAACCACACAGTGTGTGGCTGCAGCAGGCGTCATTCTGAGCCTCTTTTGATACACTGAAGTGGATAATACCTGATTGATCCAGTATTGCTTGTCTCATTTCACTTAAAACCACAATTTTCAGGTTTCAAATACAATTAAATTACTTCTAGCATAAATTAATATATTTTTCCTTTTTTTTTTTTAAAAACCCCAAAACCTTCAACCCACTAACTAAGGTTTTCACTCTGCTTTACATTAAGTCACCATTTCACCAGTCTTCATTAACCCAAAAGGTCCCAAACATCAGCACCTATAACCACACTTTCACAGCAAAGTCAGGGGAGGCTTTGCAGAACGAACGCACCCGAGGATGTCGGCAGGCGTGAATCTGCGTGTGTCGGTCTGTGGTAACGTGGCACAGGATTTCTGGCATGTTCCTGAACATATCAAGTTTGTTCATGTGCACCTAGAGAAAGAGTTTACTCTTTAGTAGTTCAGTGTGTTTGCCAGACTGCAGCTGGAGCAGCTATTCAGATGTGACTCTGCTCTCCCCAAATGCTGGCAGGCAGTTAAATTATTAGTCCCAATAATGTCCAAGCAGAGACGTGTCAGCCATCTAGAACAGTAGAACATACCTTCTATGCTGAAGAGGGATGAATATTCATGAAGAATTCAGAATCTATCTACTGACTATTAATACTGTATGCAAATTACTTTTACGATTCACAAAAAAAAAGGGAGAGAGGTAAACACAAAGCTTGAAAACTGGGAATTAAATTCTTTTTGTGAAGTCCAGATGTTCCAGACTGAAGTCAACTAGTTAACTCATTTTGAGCACAACTGCACTTTTTAAGAGAAGTTAATGAAACAGGCCTAACAGCGACCTAGAGCAGCCCTCTGAACAGCCACTGCCATCTCAGTGACTGGCCACAATCATTACTGAGGTTCCAAACAACAATTAGAGAAATGTTACCTGGATTCCAAGTTCCTCACTGAGGTTTATGAATAAATACTCATATCCATAAGCAGCTTTGCAGTTCAGCCACACAACATGATTACGAGACAGCGAGGTCCAGCTTCGCACTAACTCCAAGATCCCATTTAAACATTCCTCCTGAAAAGTATAGAAAATGCTGTCAATCATCTTAGAAGATACTTCCAAAGTGCTGTGATTTGGTAATGCAAAATGGCATTGCCTTGCAAGACTTACCTAACAAAGGTAGGTAATTAATTATTAATTAACAATTTTAAGGGCCTTTCCTCCCACAGTTTATTTAGACTTACCCGGCTTGGTATGTGATAAAATTTGGGATCACAAAAAGTAGTGTCCAAATACACACTCTGGATGTCTTTTATTCTGGAGGAGAGAAATGTGATATCAGAGTAAACATTGCATCACAGTGCTAAGATATGCCACTTCCTCTCTCTTCAAAAGGAGGTAATTCTACCTCTTTATTACAAAGAATAAGTCAAAGGGGGCTTAAAACTGCAGTATTGCAATTATATTTAATAATTATTAAATTATTAAGTTTAAAATTTTAAATTAAAAATGAGAAAAAAAATAGTATATTATTCCCAAATTGTCGATGTCATATGATTCTTTCTAAATCCCACAAATAGCTCACCTGGTCCCTGAATGCAAAAGCTCCATTCTGGCTGCTTCTCCTTTTGCAAGCCTGAAATCCCCTGTGTACAACACAGTGCCATTCTCACCTTCAAACAGAAACCTGCAGACAGCAACACTTGGGTCAAACTCATCATTAAATGCCAGGTGGTGAAACATTTCAAGTATTGAAAGGACATACATGACTGAACCTGGACAGTGACCAGCTGGCAGAAGTGTCACCACTACATCTTCTTTCTGGAAGAGAGAGGTTAGCATTATTTTCACACTGTAGTAAGTACTACCAGTACTTTTGTCAGCACAGTGAAAGCAATGCATTACTCCCCACAGCCTCCTGCAGCATTTAGTGTTGCTTTTAAATCCAGAGAGTTTCTTCACATTGCAACAAGCACTAAAGAGCAACAATCATCCTGTCATGGCAGAAGAGAGGACCAAGTATTGTACGGTGCTTATAAAGCAAGTTGGACAGAGGACAGTTCTACCTCCTTGGCTCCTGGTGAACAAGTACAGAATCACAGAATAGTCTGGGTTGGAAGGAATCTTTAAAGTTCATCCAGTCCAACTCCCCTGCAATAAGCAGGGACACCTTCAACTAGACAGACTGCTCAGAGCGTCATCCTGACCTTGAATGTTTCCAGGGATGGGGCATCCACCACCTCTCTGGGCAACCTGTTCCAGTGTTTCACCATCCTCATTGTAAAATGCTTCTTCCTTCTATCTAGTCTGAATAGACCCTCTTTTAGTTTAAAACTATCACCCCTTGTTCTGTCACTAGAGGAGAGGAGGGGCACATACATTTTAAAACCAGCTTGTCCACTTTGGATGTTGCAGCTGTTTCCTGTACTCATGTAAACAGCATTACTGCCCATGACTAATATGAATCTTTTTTTCCTGTAACTTACCTCACCAGATGTTTCATCTTCTAAAGAAATCTGAGTTGGAGTTTCAACTTCCAATGCAACCTGTAACAAAATTATTAACTGCATTATAGGATTTACTGAACATTCTGTTTCATGTTTATGTCCAGGTATTCATTATGTAGACATCTCTAGCACTCACTGTGGCTAATGCTAAGCCTGTAAAATTAAACCCATTTTCCCATAGTAAGTCATAAATTTCCATTTCCAGTGGAATAAATTTTCCTAAAAGTGATCTAAAAATTAAATGGAGATACCTCAACCAACGTGTGCGTACCTAAAAAAGTTAGAGCATGTTGGACTTCCATCAGCAACAGCTCTTGTTCCTCTGGATGGATCACACGCCTGATTTTTGGATGACTGCAAAGCCCAAAACATCCACAGCACAGCAGTGGATCTTGCAAGGACAGCTCTGTGCTGCAGCACTTCCCACTGCCCACTATTACCAGAAGCAGAGCCCACAAATCACTGGGAGCACATATTCCTGTGTTTGTGCAGAGAGAATTAATTTTACTTCTATAAAAAAAACTCATGTTCAATTTCATAATGCCTGCATCTGCAAAGGGAAGGAAATAACTACAAGCTCACACCTGTACATAACACTGATCCCCTGCAGTTTGGCTCCAAACACTATCATGTACCTTTAAGTTCTTCAGTGACTTTATACTAAAACTTCTTCATGTTATAGTCCATTTTCCAAAAATCAAAAGGAAAATCATGTAACTTCAGATATATACACTCCAAGCAATGAGAGACTTTAAATGAAGCAAAAGAGAAATTAAGGACAGCAGCAAAGAGATGTGAGCAAGGTAAGGAAATGAATACAAATTCAAATGTACAAATGATCACTGTAAAGATGAAGGCCATGTAAAGCTGAAGTTGAGAGAAAAGGAAAAATTTTGTGGAGGGAAAAATAATTAAACAACGAACAGCAATAAACCAGTCCCACATAGCAAGCTGCAGAAAGCACATTGTTGGAAGTACTTAAGGCCTGAAACACTGTATCAACACCAATATTTAGACACTTCTGAGGAGGGCAAAGCTGCTTCTTTCTGAGAATCACTTCTTGGAAAGTGCTAATTTCAAAATAAACACAAACTCACAATATGATTCTCCCAAAACTTGTATTTCCAGTTAGTCAACAACAATTCCTTAGTTACTGGTGAGCAGTATAGTTTAACTTTCAAGCTGTGAGGAGACAAAAAACACAGATAAGTGTTTTTTTAAAGTAGACATGAGGAACAATCTAACAACACATCAGCACCTGGCAGCCAGTACATCAACCCTACGCTCAGAAACCTCTCATGTGAGGAGACCTGCAGAACTGGAAGCCTGCAGGCTTCTCTTCAGCACAGCAAACCCAAATATACCCCTGTGTGCCCCTGCCTGTATGGTTTTGTGTAGACACAAATGCAGTGTGTGGTTCATGGTCATGTGCAGACCTATCTGCTTGTTTCTATACCCCTGCACAAGGAACAGGCATTTGGGACAGTCAGCACTCAGCAGAACACAGAATACTCCCTTATGAAGCTTGAGCTTGTGCACAGAGACCTGATGAGCAAAGAGAGATTCTCTGCTTGCATCTCAGGAGATGCAACATCTACTCCAATAAACAGAGCCTAGGAACTGGTCCACAACCTCCCTGGGCCCATTGCCACGTTTGATCATCATTATGGTGAAAAAGGTGTCCCTTGCCCTTTCCTTATGAACTTCCATGATGAGTCTGGCTCCATCTTCTCTACCCCTACCTGCAAACAGTGATACATGATTGTCTCCTACTCCTAAGGCTGAAGACACATCCAGCTCTCTCAGCCTCTCCTCACACATCCCACCCTCCTGCCCCAGACCAGCATGGTGATCCTGCTCCAAAACACATGTTGGTCTATTGTCCAGGGGAGCCCAGGGCTGGACTCAGTACTCCAGACAAGTCTCACAAGTGGGGCCAGAGGGGAATAACTGTCTCCCTCAAACTGCTGGCTACTTGCTCATACACCTCAGAGAGCACAGCTGGCCCCCTTCACTGCACAGGCACAGCACTATCTCTGTGTACCAACACACTTCCAGGGAACAACAGAGAGATCTTTATGAAGCTCATGAACGTCATGGAGGTCAACAAGGCCAAGTGCACCCGAGTCTGAGCAACCTCAATATCAAAACAGACTGAGGGATAAAGGGGTTAATAGCAGCCCTGAAGAAGACTTTGGGGTACTGGTGGATGAGAGGCTGGACATGAGCCAGCAGTGTGCATCTACAGCTCAGAAAGCCAGTCATATCCTGGGCTGCATCACCAGCACTGTGGGCAGCAGGACAAGGGAGGGGATTCTGCCCCTCTGCTCTGGTGAGACCCCACCTGCAGTGCTGCATTCACGTCTGGGGACCTCAGCACAGGAAGAACAGGGACCTGTTGGAGCAGGTCCAGAGGAGGCCAGGAAGATGCCCAGAGGGCTGGAGCACCTCTGCTGTGGAGACAGGCTGAGATAGCTGCGGTTCTTCAGCCTGGAGAAAATTCTGGGGGGACATTACTGCTACCATTTGATATTTAAAGGGGGCTTTTAAGAACTATAGAGAGGGGCTTTCTACAAGGACGTGGTGGGGACAAGGTGGGGTGACTTCAAATTTAAAGGGGGCAGGTCTAGATGAGCTACAAGGAAGAAGTTTTTTACAATGAACTGGAACAAGCTGCCCAGAGAAGTTGTGGATGCCACATCCCTGGAAGTGCTTGAGGCCAGGTAGGACGGGGCCTCGGAGCAACCTGGTCTAGCTCCTGGGACACCTCCCGTGTCCCTGTCCCATTCCTACCCTGTGGCTTACGACCCACGGCAGATCCCCACGCAGTTTCACTCACGCTTTGCCGCGCACCAGCCCCTTCCCCCGAGGCCGCCCCGCCGCCAGCCCGTACCTGCCCTCCAGCCTCCTCTTCAGGGCGGTCGCCCGCAGCCCCTTCATGTGATCTGGGGAGAGAGGCACGGGGTCAGTCGGGGGACACACGGGGCGGGACGACACACGCGGGGAGGGGCAGAGCGGCGGCGGGAGACCCTGGCGGGCCCTCACCCTTGTGGCAGTGCGACAGGAAGAAGGCGCGCGCGCGCACGTTGTCGTGGTCGAAGCGGTCGATGGACACGGCCGGGTACTCGCGCGTGCGGCCCCCGAACCGGCTCATGGCGGGCGGCGCGCGCTTCCGCCCGCCCAGCCCCCAGCCAATCGCGAGGCGGCCCCGCCCCGCCCCGGCCAATCAGGGGCGGGCACGGCCCGTTAAAGGAGCCATGGCGGGCGGTTGCCTGGCGACCGTTGGCGTCACGGGGGGAGAGCCGTGAGGGGATTGGGGGCGGGGCAGGCCGGTGAGGGGCGCCGCCATCGCGTCCCGACCGCCGCCCCGCCCCGCGTGGGAAGAGTCGCCGTTTTCCCTCTCTCGAACTGAGGTGGGCCGCCTTAAGGGCTGGGTGGGCGGGTTGTGGCCATGGCAGTGGGAGCAGGGTGAAGTTACCGTCGCAGCACTGATTCAGGCCGGGATGTCTGCCTGAGCACCACGGCGTGTACAAGGAGCTGGCGGGTAGAGTAGGTAGAAGTCACTGGAAAGAGGGGAAACTTCGATTAGATATTAGGAAGAATTTTTTTACAGTGCAGCAGGTGGTGAGGCACTGGAGCAGGTTGTCCAGCGAGGCTGTGCTGCCCCAACCCTGGGACTGTTCAAGGCTGATCTAGTGGACGGTGCCCCTTCTTATGGCAGGGGGTTGGAACCAGACGATCCTTAAGGTCCTTTCCACCCCCTTCACATCCTATGAAATCTCTTACTGGCTCTTCTGAGACCCCAAGCATGTCCTGTATTTGCTGACTTGGGTTAAGTGCTGTAGGAGGTACAGCCCTCCCGCTGCTCTGGCCCAGGGCCCCTCCTGCCTGGGGACATGGCGCTCCTTGCTGGGCTGAGGATGCAGCAGGGCCCCCTGTCCTGCTTGATACCCTGGCCTGGACCCAAGGTGTCCCTACTCTTCAGCTTCAGGTTTGCTGGTGAATATGGGTGTGCACCCTAGGTATACCAAAATGGGTGAAGGTACAGACACCACTCCTCCCCAGCACCAGGCACACAGGCTGTCAGCTGAACCTGCTGACATGCAGCCCCTCACTCATGACAGCCCTCCCCCAGTAGCTAATTTTTCAGGACACATCCTGTTCCTGCTTCAGTGGCTGGAAGTTAAGTACCCCCACCTGCGTCAGCAGCTGATATCACAGGCCAGAGGTGCTCATACCCCCAAGCCTGACTCCAGGAGCTGGCACCACTGTTCACTCACACACAGGTCTCACACAGAGCTGACACTTTGTCCTTGCACCACACACACATGTGGAATACAGAGCTTATGCAGAGAGACAGTTAAGATTTAAGAAGGTGTAGGGCTCAGCCAGGTGTGTAATACTGACTGGCCCTGTTTTACACAGGACAGGCTTATTTTATACTCCTTTCTGTCTGTTCCCATCTTTGTTCCTCCCTGCTCCACTTCTCCTACACGTTTCTCACAGATCTATACAGTTCCATGGATTTCCACAGCTCTCCAAGTCTGGATCCCCCTGGGTAATAGTCTCACCAGTGCAAAGTCCAGGTTGATCTCCCTGGATGTCATTCCTGTAGTTTCCTGATAGCCCATCTATTAGTGCTAGAGTTGAGGTTTGTTCTCTATGTTTGTTTTGTCAGGTCCTTGTCTCTGCACGATTTGTTTGTTTCCCCCCTTTTCCCAAATTTCCCAACTGACAAGGTCCCTGATCAGATAACCTTGCTGGAATAAACATTCTCACGCTCTTCACATGCCCCATGACTGTCCAGGTGTGGTTCTCATCACCACCTTCCTCATTTGCTGCTCAGGTTTGAGTCCCCATATACTGTTGTATGGCTTCCTCCCTTTCCTGTAACCCCGTTTTGCAGTGAAAATGGTCCTTGAGCAGATGCCTTAAAGGAGCAGATGCTCTCTTCCCACAGACCCTTACAGCCTGTGTAACTGTTCAGGAAACCACCATGTCTGAGCCCAGGCTAGTTAGGATTCCACAGTAATTGTGTTATGATTAACATTAAAAAATATGTTCCCAAGGCCAAAGCACTCACTGTTTACCCTGAATTAGGAGCAGGCAAACATTGTCATCTTAGCAAAGTGCACTTCACTGTTCAAAAGTTCCCCTTAAATGAAAAGTGTTAATATTAAACTGGGTATTTTCTTACCATTCTCTTGTCTTCTTTATTTGCCTTTATCTGTCTGTTGTCTTTCATCTCTTCACTGAATTCTTGGCTGGAGTACAGCTGTCTCCTGCTCTGGTACAATGAAAACAGCTCTATGCCTGGAACTTGGACACACAATAGACAAAGAGTACAATTTTCAAATAGCATCCCAAAAATATCAGGATGGTGTTTTCATTATTTGAAGTCACCAAGCTGGAACTTTCAATGTATGTTCTTTACTTTTTGGGCAGGAGCGCCTGTGGACAGGCACTGTGAATTCATGGTGACTCAGGAAGTCCCAGACCTACCTACATGTCTTGAAGAAAAACATTCATTAGGTGAATCCAGCACCTCCTATAAAGAAGTACTTAATACTAATGACATGTAAGTTATCATAAGACACTTACATTCATTATGGCTTAGCATTTATTAAGATCTAATGTTATTCCTAATCATATTGACTGTCTAAAGTCAATATTGACTGACAACAGTTCTCATCAAACACTGATGAACAAATACAGAGCTTGAAAAATCCCATGATGGCTGCAAAAGAGCCCTTTTCAGCACAGGGGAAAAAAAAAATGTTGAGATAGATATCCCAAAGACTACCCTAAATGTTAAGAATAAGGATTTGCTTATCCTGTTAATTTGTATTTGATACCTCATAACCAGGTGGGAAGATTTCTTTTTTATTTCAGTAAATGGCTGCTTTGAATTGCAAAATGCTGCAATGCCTGGTAAAAGAATGCTTGGAGTACTGAACTGCAAGAAATGGTGAAGTGTTGCCAGAAAAATGCCCTTTTACATATTTTTGTTGATCTCTAATAAAGTGTGTTCAGTAAGAGATGAAAGGCCCTTTCTTTGTCTCTTGATGGCTCTCATACAAACAGATGACAGGTGTGCAGGCTTCTTTCTGCTAGTTTCACATCATGATAACAATAATTCTTGATATAATTTTCCCAAAGATTTTTATCCTGTGGTGCAAGACTTTTTTTCCAATTTCTGCTTTTCTAACAGACTAGTGGCATTTTGCATTTGATAAGATTTCAGCATTCAACTTTTCAAGCTCTCTGTTGATACGGGAACTTGCCAAGAAAAGAAATTTTACTCCATGTGCAGGGTTTGGAGACAACATCCTACCCACAGGGAGGGAGACTGTATTCATCCTCTCACTGCAAAATCCAGAAGCTTTCATTCCTTCCTAATTATAAAGCTGAAGCTTGGTGACATTTCAAAACTAGGAAAGTACTCATCTCTGATCATACCTGCTAGGCATGATAGTGATATGTGTGTTTTGCTTGCAGAAGCAACAGAAGTTCTATTTGAGTAGCAAAATAAGATACACTCAGGAAAGTAAATGCAGTGAAATTCAGATATAAGGCAGAAGTCAAATGGTTCATATTTCTTTTCATATAGTTCAAATCCGTCCCTGGTGAGTATCCACTGTCTGCAATTTTTTATTGCTTTTTTGTTGCTGTTGTTTTTAATTTGTTTGGTGGTTTGTCTTTTTTTTTTTTCAGTTTGAGTTTCAGCTTGCCCCCTCTCTGCTCTTTTCAGGTTTAGCAGTTGATTAACTTGTTTACTGTGTCTCAGCAGATTGAACGAATGGGTTTTGTGTGAGGAGGAAGTCAGTGGCAGTCAGTTGGATTGGGCGAAGGTAGGAAAGGGTGAATTCTGGCAGGCTGTGTGCCTTGTCTCCTTATCCAGTTTATCTGTCAAGACCTCATCTCTGTCGTCTGCACTGTGGCCATGTGACTGGCTGCACACTTCTCCTTCCCCCTCCTCTCCTATCCTGAGTGTTTGCTGTTCTTCAGTAACAGCCCAGATCTTCATTCTGTGGTTCCCAGTTTTGTGTCACTTCAGGAGCAATAAAGAAAAATCTGGAAATCTGCCTGCCTGCCCCAAGGGGACACAAATGCGAAGATGTGAAATTTAAAAAATATTGCATTTAATATTTTTTTAATGCATCAATTTGCACAATTAAGTTTTAGGAAGGTTGAGTCAAGATGTGTATGGAAGTACAGATGAGTTGGGTTTGTTTGAGATCAAGCAGTGCATTTAATTTGATTCCAGCTGCTTATAACTTCTTCCTTTTTTAACCTCAGACTTTGAACTCTGTAATTCCTTTATTTTAAATTTTGTTTTCTATCTGTTACTCTGTGTCCCCAACAAAATCACTTGCTTCTGTCTTCTCTATTTAATTTTCCTGTCTAATTTCAGGAAGAAGTCTGAAGTTTCTGAAGTCATGAGTAAAGCTGACATGAAACCAAAATCTATGCATCGTGCCAAAATATGGTCAGATGATGTAGAGAACTTATACAGATTTCAGCAAGCTGGATACAGAGATGAGGTGGAATATAAACAAGTAAAACAAGTTGATGAGGTAAGATTCAGAACTTTGAAAGGGTTACTACTTTAAACTTCTGTCTCATGTAAAATGATTAAATAAGAATGGAGATGCAGCTTATTTCCTTTCATTTAGGCTAGGTTCTGATACAGTGTTTCCTCACAGGTCTGACTTGAATTTTGGAGCTGTTGTTTACTGTGCAGAATACCTCATTTCACAGAAGTGAAACAGAAACACTGCCTAGCCTGTGTTTTGCTCCCCCTCTCTGATGCATTTAGAAGCATCACAGATCTCTTTGAACAGATGTAGCTGATCTCCAAGGGAATAATTCAGTATTGAGGGAAGAAATATTTCAAAGTGAGTTCTCTGAAGCTTCCCCATTACTCTGTCAATAGACTTGATAGGAAACTCATTGGTTGTCCACAGAGTCAGTCCTGTGTCATTGCTACTGCTTCGGTTTGCAGTTGGATTATGTGGTAGCACAGTTGGACTTTGTGCACACTCAAAACTTGGCCTCTGTCAAAATGATGTCCACAATGGAAATATTTGATGCCAGCTGTGCTAAAGGCAGTTGTGACACAGGCTCTTGTCAACACCAAGGACTTGTGCCTCTGCTCGCTACAGTTGGTGGTGATGCTCCCCAGCACATCAGATGAGCTACTGAGTAGTGGCCAAATATCCAGTGGCTACTTGAGGTTCAAAACAGCAACCAAAAGGTTAATACAGTGAAGAATGCATCATCTTTCTTACAACTCTGTAATTTATCTCCCAAAGCAGCAAATATAGTATGAAAACCACAATTTTAAAAGATGTTGACCTCCTGTGCACATAAGAAAGCACAGAAAGTTCCAAGAAACTCACTCCCCATCCAGTTAACTCACAACACAGAAAAACATTGATGTGCATGATAAGATACAGTTTATTATTTTATCATGGACTCTGATACCACTGCAAAAGCTGTGGTATGATTTTCAATAACTGCAGAAGGAAATAGTGTAATTATTGTGGTAGGATCTGTGTGTTTAAGATTTATGGCAGGGCACAACCACTGGCAGTTAAACCCTGATGAAAGTTAAAGAACACCACTGAGTCATTGTAATGTGAGTGTGTATTCTGTTCCAGTCTGCCAGGGCCTGGCAGTGATTCTCTTTCAACTTACATATTCTGAAATGTCTTGTTTAGTCCATTTTAGGTTTCTATAATGCAGTTGTTACTAAAGATGCAATTATAGTGTAGGTAGAATGAATATTAAGGCTGTTATGTTTAGACAGACAATGCAAATAACACAGCTGTATGCCTGAAGTCATAAGGTAAGTGATGAAACCACTTCTGGGGCTCTCCAATTAGAGAATGTTCTAGTTTGACATCCTGTTGTCAGCTCTGCCTTGAAGAGAAATAAGATGCTTATTACCTGATTTTTAAGGTTTAGTTTAATCAGAAGTAGTCATAGATGCTCAAGCTGAGAGAGCTATTAAAGCCATAAAGCTATTGAATGTGCAAATGCTCAAGCCTTTAATTTAAAGCTTTACACTGTGGAACAGTGAAGAGCACCAGAGTGGTGCTGTGTTTATGTGGGGTTGATCCCACCATCTTTAAGACTGACACAGTCTGCAGCTTACTTTATTTTCATGAAATTGCTAACTAAAACCACATTTTTTATGGTCAGAAGGTCTGAAAGAAACCTTTAAGTGTATGCAGTCTTACAGAAGCAGACTCTTACAGCCTCTCAGATTACTGAATAACTGAATAGCATCAATGTTATATTCCTAAACAAGATATTTTAAAATCTTTGACTTGAGCAATTTTAAATTAGCCTGTCAAATATCTTAGATTCCTATCTCTAGGCTTTTCAGATCACATAAGTTTATGCTAAACCTGAAAACTGGTTTCTGACATCTTGTTCTCAGTCTGTTTTCAGAAGTTCAGCAAATTAATAGAAAAGTAGTCTTTAGATGCAAATGAGGGTTTCCTATGGAATTTAACCCTATATTCTTTGCAAGGTAATGAACAAACATCATTTAATGTGAGCATGTTCAGGTGATTGCATGTCCTTTTTGTTCTGCTTGTAGGTAGAGTGCTGGCCAGAAACTGGATTTGTTAAGAAACTTCAGAGAAGGGACAATACATTCTATTATTACAACAGGCAAAGAGAATGCGAAGACAAAGATGTCCACAAAGTGAAAGTTTATGTGTATTAGTGTTGTTATTGTTCTGGTTGGTTTGTTTTTATAAATAATTTCTTAAGACCTGTAAGTAAATGAATTGTGTAATCTGTTTTACCTTAAGTATCCATGTCATGCTTAGATAGGAAGGGGAGTGCTGGAAATGTAGAGAAGCCTGAACTATAGACATAGAAGCTTCACTTTTTCCCTCCTATAACCAAAAGTCTTATTATTCCTCATTTTCCTGGTTACAAATGCTTTGACATAAAAAAGCTGGCAGATGGGCATCATATATTTCAGTTAACTGTATAGCATCCATTGTAAGTAAAGGCATCAATCTTTATTCCGAACAATATAATCTTGTTGACACTGGTTAATGTCAGCCACAGTCTCTTGGTGTAGCTAAGGGTTATGAGACTCCAAAGGGCCAAAGTAAGGCCAGAGCACTGACTAAAAATCCCTTGGAGCAGAGCAAGAATAACAAGCAAAGAATTTAAGTGAAGGACACTGAACAATCAGCCAGTGCTGAGCTGCAGATATAAAGACTGGTTATTGTGATAGAAAGAGTCACAACAGAAATGTCTTTCTATCTATCCCCAAAGTATTTTTGTCAGGTGCCAGTATTAATTACTCTAAGAGGAAGTATTAATTGACTTACTAGCATATGCCTTCTTGCAGGGGTGGACTGTGGATTTACAGGTGTTGGGAACATGGGATATAAAACTCCAGGGAGAACATGAAATCCACACTCTGTAATATTTAGGGGAAAGTGACGTACACAGATTATGTGTGGGATTTCTGGGCAGAATTCATCTCATCTAACTTGGAATGTCACATTATCAACATCCACGCGTGGTCCTGTCATTTGGACAGCCTTTGTTCTGAATAGAGAAAAGCTCTTGTGAGCACAATTAATTTCTTTTAAGTGCAGCTATGTAACATTTTCTTTGAATGTGCTGCTGTGACGTCAACTCTGCAGCAGCTGCACATACCTGGGCTACTCTGAGACGCTCGATAAAGATGAGGAACTGTACTTACCTTCACTCATGAAGGGATTTAATTAAAATACTTTGAGATGCCAAAACTCTTGATAATTGACCAGTAGAACAGATTATTGTTATGTAAACCAGTAGGTGTGTTTGTGGTAGTTACAAAAAAATTGCTATTAATATTTCCTATCTCTATACTGTTGACCAAGGGTATCTAAACTCAGTTTTAGGCATGAATTAGCAGTGTACATTTGACCACCTGTCTTATGGATATTCTTAATTTATTTGAGCCTAAGATGGAGGCAGACTCGAGATGAGAAATAGAGGACTTACAGCTCCTAGTCGAAATAAGTATGGGTGCAATATTTAAAAGACCTCATTGACAATGATTGGTGGTGATCTCATCTTATTTAGACAACTTGGAAAATATTAGCTTAAACTTGTATGAGCTCTGCTAGAGAAATGACAGAAAGATACTCTGAAGCAACTATGAAACATATTCTAGGAAGGTTTTAATGGCATATAAAGAGAGAGTTACTGCAGTGTAGAGAAATAAAGCATTGCTACCATAAATGCCACTTCAGCCTTTCATTATTATTTCTTTTATATTTGGAGTGCTCTAGATATACTTTTTAAAGACAGGACTTTTTGCATACTTTGCAATTAAATAGTGGGAACAGAACAATTACCAGATAACCCATCAATTTTGTCACTTTAGTTTAGTGGATCTCACTTTGTTAACTTCATAGATTCCTAAAAACAGTCTTCCAGTGGACATGAAGCAGCCTTTAAAGAATTACACAAAACACAGATGTATTGTATAGCCAGCTCAAATTTATTGTCAGAAATTATTGCTATCAGCACACACAGAAGAAGTGAGAACATTTCGTACAGCTATTTTCTCAGTCTATAAAAAAGACGTAGTTGGGCATTCGAGAACAGGAATTAAAACTGCAGGTAACTTTTTAGGATTTAATGTGGATTTTTTCCTCAAGAAAGATTTTTAAAAGTTGAAATACATGTAAGAGATTGTTCTGGGATTCCTTCATTTTACCTAACTCCTCAATATTTTTGCAATACTGCTGGATGCTTCTGTCTATATTTTAAAACCATGAGTGTGCATTTCATGCAGCCCATGGATATTTCCCTTCAAATGAGTAGCATGGGAATTCATGTTCCACTTTATATGAGTTGACAGATCCTTCCCACTTTGAGAGAGTGAATTACCTATATTTTATTACTTACATTTTTCAGCATTTTCAGTGTGCAAAAAGATTGAATCTCACTGTGAGATTTAAAAGATTCACAGGATGAAAAAGAGAGACAAGCCTTGTAATTAGTAAGACCAGTTTACAGAGATGGCCTTTGTCAGGACAGTGCTGAATTTGGGAGTTCTCTCAGTTCATTAGTGAAACAGCAGGTTTTGTACTGGCAGTGTTGGTTTCAGTTAAAATTGTCCTTTGACATCCAGTTCATGCCAAACTTAAGGTAACGTAACCACTGCTCCAGCCTGCCAAAGTTCCTCCTGACCTGGCTTTGGCGTTCAGCTGTGCTGGCTGAGCATGAAGCTGATACTTGAGTACCAGCAAGTTTTCCTCTGCTGCCTGTGTGCAGGATGTATCTTTCACTCAAAGAGCTGTCAAAAGAACTCAGTGTTTTATCTGATACATCTGTAACTGAAATATCCCTACCTCAGTTTTAAGCAGGTGGAGCTTACTTGTCTCTTAAGCTATGAAGGAGTATCAGAAGTAAGCGATTTGGGGTAGCTGGGCTTTATTTTAAGGGTGACACAGCAGTACTTATCACCATAAATGATTTCTGAACATCATTATAAAAACTTCTTTACTGAATTTTAAAGAGCTAAAGCACATCTCTCAAGTTTTATTGCTTAGAGATGAAAATATGTGCTATTTTTCTGATTTGACTCTTATTAAAAAGTAATTCTGTGAAAGTACTTTCCCAGGTACTTATCTGTAGGTATTTCTCTTATCAGGGAATACTGTAACGCTCTAATGGTCATTTGCAGCAGCTCAGGGAATGGCAGTGGCAAGCCTTTCTGTTAGCTTGCAGCTGCCTAAGCCTCATCTACTTGGTCTAATTCCCTGCATGGCTTTGTACAAGAAGAATAAATCCTTTCTGTGCCTGTTGAAGCTGACAAGAAGTAGGTAAAACAAACTTCCAAGACCTACTTTTCAGGCTTTGTGTTTGACAACTACATGTGAAATGGCAAGAGTGCAACCTGTGCGTTCCAGGCTGGTGTGCTCTGTTTTTCAGCCTTTACTGGAATCTGTTATGGATCAGTATTTTCTGACAGTGATGCCATGGTTGTTTGACTGCTTTGCAGTCACAGCAGCTCAAAGCTCTACACAGAAGGATGGTATAAGTGTTTTGATTTTCACTTAGGCACCCAAATGGAAAGTTGTTTTTCCATCTCTGAAGAGAGTTGAACCTCAGCCTTTTGGTTTTCAAACATGGTTCCATTGTTTCAAAGTGTTGAAAATGATTGGCCTCAAACTCATTAAAAACAACTTTCTAACTCACCAGCTGTTGGTGCAGCTGTTCCTCACATGGCCTATGCAAATGAAGGCTGCCTGAAAGCAGCTGGAATGGAGTTCTTCTATGCTCCTTGCAGGTTCTCTCCTACTAATCCAGTTCCACTGGATTATTTCATGCATTGGATCTGCTTTCTCAGTAGCCTGCCTGTGCTGAGCACTTCTTGGCAACTTGTAATTACTTAATAAAACACAGTTTCTTTCTTGTTGCAATTAAGACTTTGCATGTAATTCAAATCTGAAGCCCAGCACCCACTCAAACAGCATTTGGGAGGGTGACTGGGGAATGTGTACTGTCAGTAGAGTTCCAGGGTGGCACCCAAAAAATCCCTGCAATGTAGCTTTGAACAAACACAATCATTTTTATAGATGGTTTGTTCTGCCAGTGTGTTTACATCTCTCAGTGTTGAGACAGACGATCTTTGCTGCCTGTTGCTTTTGTGGCTCTTCCTTTCCCTCAATACTCTTCCATATTCTCTGCCTTCACAGGCACTCCATGCTCATGGATCCCTTGAAAATGCTGTCCAGTGTCCTCTATCCTGGCTCCCTCAACCAGCCCTGGCTCAGACCTTGAGTCTTTTCCAGGGGCTGGCACACATAAAAGGTAATTAAGGATGTGATTTAATAAGAAGGCAGGCCAGCCTACCTTCTGGAGATTCAGGGCCAGGGCCCAGCCAGGTGATCATCCTACCCAAACGCTGGCTGACATGTCTGATCCCTCCAACCTCCTTCCTTGTCATCTTCCCATACTTGTTCCACCCTGATCCTTCCCTTCCTGTGTCTTTGGTCATTTCCCTAAACATCCTGACTAAGTTTTGTGCAATCCTCCAAGCTCCCTCAAATACCCCTTAAAATTCACACTAACCATGTTTTTTCCATCCTATCAGTTACAAAATTGAGGTAGATCGTCTCCAAAGCCAGAGTAGCTCATTTAATGGCCCATCAGTCAGTGCCTGGCAAGCTCTGGCTTCCCTTATTGTCTCTCTCATCACCTGCTCATTAATGGTTGTGTGCCTGCATGTTTAAATCACTGTCTTTCCTCGTTATTTGTTACTTCTGTGATACGAAGTAACCAAACCATTTAGTGAAGCAGATGCTCTCCAGTTTCACACGTGCTCGTGGCAGCCTCCCCGGCAGGCGCTTGGCTGCGCTTTGAGGATGATGCAGAGGCACCTACGCGCCGGAGCTCGCGGTGCTGCCGCGGCTGCACGTGCCTGGCAGGCGGCAGCTCTAAGGGCGTGGAGATACAGGGAAGGGAATGCCCAAAAGCAGAAGGAGGAGGAGGAGGGGGAACGGAGAGAAGAAGGGGGCGGGTTCAGGGAAGGACGAGCAGGTTCAAGAGTCAAGCACACAGATGCAGCAGCATTTCGCCAACAATCTCGTACACACAGAAACCTCTTCCCCTCCTGGCAGCTCTTGCTGGTTGGGGAAGTAGGGTGTGGTCCCAGCTTCTCGCTGCAGATGTTCTCCTGCCTTGGCAGGAGCACCCAAATACCTCATCCAAGGGGGAGCGGCTCTGTACGGGTGGATCAGCTACCGCCAGCTGCTTGGGGGTGGAGCAAAAAGCAGGGGGACTGGATATATGGCAGATTCTTCATTTTTGCCCGGGGTGTCTAGAGATGTTTGCTGTGCTGTCCTGGGGAGCATCCTCGTGCCAAGTACACGATGTTCCAGCCAGTGCTGGGATGTGAGCGAGAAGGAGCCAGCAGGTGGGCTGCGAGTGCGAGGAGATAAGCGCTGGGATGCTGTGCCTGGAGAGATGGGCTGGAGCCAGGCACACTTGACACAGGGATGTGTTGGGCGGTGTTTCTGGAGAAAAGAGCATGGTGTCCCTGCAGATCGGCCTCTTTCCGTGGCTCTGGTCTCCTCAAGCTACAGACAGTGGAGCTCTTGCTCTGTGGTGGTTACAACCTGCCAGCTCCTATCCTAACCTCCCTGACAGATACATCTCCATGTTGTTCAGAAAGAACGTGAATCACAATCCAGAACGACTCTTCTTCCCTCCACTGACTCTTCGAAAAGGAGGAGGTCTGTGTAACAGAGCTGAAAGATCACTGTTTGGAGGAGATGCTAATTAAAAACATGAGATATCTCTTTGATAGCCTGTCATCCAAAACTTTGGTCTCAGCAAATGAGAAATATTACTACACTTGCAACTACAGAGATTTATTTAAAACACTAGTGGATTAATATTTTGTCAGATCAGAGCAATATTTCAACAGGGAAGGTAGGTAGGTAGGCAGATAGATAGATAGATAGATAGATCTGAAGGATGAGTTCAGAAGAGATGTTTAGAAGAGATATTAATTGCTACAGAATGTATATTCCAAGCAGATTATTGAGAATGCAAGGCAACAGAAACAAGAAATATAAAAACTTCAGTATGTTATAGACTTTAAGACGGCATTAAAATATCACCAGGAATGTTAACTTCGGAACAGCTTCTCTGTTATTTACAATTTTACCACTTATATCTATCAGATGGGAAAAACATCACACCAAATGTTCATAATTCCTGCTTTACTATATCAGAACAAAGTAGTAGGATCCATCTACACCAGATGAAATAATTTACCATCTGTAGCTGAGGAGGATGTGGAACATCACCTGCTAAATACAAACACTTTCAGTGCAGAAGTCTGTACACTCCCAGTCTTAAGACCAGCAGCTCAATACTCTAATTTCACTCATTTCAGATCTTAACAAACTTTAGAAAACTGGAGACGTGCCAGAGAACTGATGGAAGGTCAACATGAACCAGTACTTAAAAGGGAATGAGACTAGACTGGATAAACAGACTCTAATTAGGGATAAATTAATGAAGTGGTTACATTGGGACTCTGTCAATAGGGGTAATAAGTATTTTCCACTGACACATCTTGTCTGATACAGATGAGGTGGATACAGAGTTGTAAGACAGATACAGAGCAGGCAGAGGTTTTGTTTCTGGAACATTATTGTACTGCCTGAGGACTAACACAGTTTCCAAACACTGTCATCAGTCTCAGCCCAGAGTTACCTGACTATAAGCAGTGACTTGTGCTGTGAGAGACCCCGAGATGAGAGTCCACACCCTCAGACTCCGTGAAATCCATAAACGTTAGTTAGATAACAGCTCCCTTGTGCAAAAAGTATTTGCATGACTTGCTTTTCAATTCAGAGGCTGTAGCCACTGCAGGTTTTGAATTGCACCTGCCCATGGAGAAGAAAAAAGCCTGCGGTTGGGGCAGTGCCAGCTGGAAACATTTCAGCGCAAGAGGCAGCAGTCTGGATTTCAGGCAGATGTTTTAGTCAGCCTCTGGCTAGCCATTGTTTAATGGAGTGTGTGCCTCAGGAACACCGAGTTTTGGGAAGAGAATCTCCTTCTCCTGGATGTGCTTGGATGACTGGTAGCCTTGAGGTGGCTTGGGAAGATGAACGAGCAACACAGACCCTTGATGCCAGTGGGATGACCTCTCAAAGTGTGCTTGCTGTGGGCAGAGAAGGTTTTTCATCTCACCTCTCTGCAGACCATCACAAAATCCTGCATTTCAAGGCTGTGGTAGTGCCAAGGGGAGCATATGCACATGATAAGGAAGGACAAATAGATGGATAGTTTTCTTTTGTGTTCATCCCACTGTGGAAAGCTTAAATGACAAGATGGAAAACCTGCAAAATCAGGAGGTGATACTGCTGCTGTGTGTCCTTTTGCCATTCAAAGTAGATTTTTCTTCTTGAATATCAGTACCAATGGAGATTTCCCTGTGATATTCCTGCCACCCTGGCGGGGTGACAGGTGGTGTCTGATTTGCAGATGCAGCAGAGGAGGGGCTGTTTTGCCGTTCAGCTGGTGTGTAAGGAGCAGTGTCACACCGAGCTCTTTCCTCTGCTCTTCAAAGGGGTGTTTTGAAGCAGCCCCACAGCTGCTGCCCCACTTAATGTCTGCCACCAGCTCAGAGGAGCAGTTGGTAAACTGCTTATACACGTATCAGACGCCAGGAGGGAAATTTGCATTATATATGCATACACATGCATATATTAATGAAATGTTTATCTTTTTGAACATATTTTTTCTCAAAAATAAAAAATATTGAGGACATTTTTCTCTAAATCTATCAAACACTGTGACTCTCAGCTGAGGTTTTGGAGCATGAAGGAGCACATGGGAAAGCTTCTGCAATACTTTAAGTAAGATAATATAAAAGAGGGAGAATCCACAATCCTCATAAAACTCAAATGCTGAAAAACCCACGAGAGAACGAAAATTATAATGAATAATTCAGAAAACACATCCTTGAATCAGAATGTTTCAGCTTCCTCATTTGCTCAGTCTCCCATCTGATCTCCAAGAGCTAAACATAAATGTGAAAAAAGTGAAATGAAATAGTCTTGCAGAACCGTTTGAAGCCCGCTGCCTGCATCCTGGAGCTCGGAGGGACGCCACGGGCTGAGATTCGCACCGGATCTGTGAGCTCGTGCCTCCCTCTGCTGACTGCCTCCCCACACCGCTCTGTCCTTGGCTGTGGCTGTTTTTCCCCTCCCGCTGGGCTGATGCTCCTCCCGATGTCTGAAGCAATGACAGTAAAGCCCAGGGAGCTGCTGGATACGGGCTGTTCACATCAGCCCCAGCTCCACGGTGCCAGTGGGTGACACTCCAGCAGTGCCGTGTTCCCTTTGTGGCATCTGCCCCATGGGTCCCAGTGCCACTAAGGTTCTCCATTAACACTGAATTAATGCATGAATCCTTGTTTAGGGGGAAAATCTCTGAAAGCTGTAAGGCAGAGACTCGAGGAAAGTTACCATAAACTGAGAGATGCAGGCAGAGACCTTTGACTGCATCACTAGATTGCACCTGGGCTATACTGGAAATACTTCACTGATTTTTTTTTTTTTTTTAAAGTTGAATATATCTGTAACACCCCTTGGTACCAGTTTTAAAGTCTTTTGGTCCTTATAGGCAGCTACTAAGTAAAACTGACCGTGGGAACTGCAAAACTTAAAGGTTTTTGATTATCTTCTCCTTTCCCACACCCTCTGCAGAAACTTCCTGTTCTCTCAGCAGAACATGTGCCCCCAGCAAAGGCAAGAAATGTATAATCTCAGCATGGCAGGACTAACTGAAAAAAATCATGCCCCTTGCTCTGGGGGGAGGCGCATGCTGGCTGTCCTTGAGCTGGTTATCTCTTGATGATCTGCCACGGCTGGGTGACCCTTTCTCTAGAGGGAGTCAACCCCAGCTCTTCTGGGATGATGGAGAGGGATCTCAGTGTTGTAAATGTCTTGTCCATTTATTCCTCTTCCAGAGACTTTCCTCAGGTCGGGGGCTGCCAGAGACGAGATTAAAGTCTATTCTAACAAACCAAGTTTGTTAGTCAGGTTTCCTTTGGACTTGAAAGCACAGATGAAAACAGCTCCTGGGTGTTCCAGGAATTTTGTGTTTTGGAAGCTTTGTTAGAAAGATCTGAGGAAACTGGTATCCTTTCAAAATAAAGTGTGCCAGGTAGAATAGCCCAAGGACCATCGTGCTGGGAGCTGAGGGCTGATTTAATAGTGCAAAAACCAATTACCAGGCTGTAATCAGTAACAGCTGTGTCAGGAAGCTGAAATCGCTATGGGGAAGGAGACAGGCGAGCAGGGCCTGCTCTTGCTGGAGCTGAAACTGAGATAAATTGCAGCAGAAAGCCCCTGCTACCAAAGAGTTATGGAATAAATTGATGCATTAGAAGCCTCAGTGCATTAGATCACTTGAAAGAACATGCAGAGCATCAGGGAGCCAGGTTGGTGAGGGGCTGAATGCAGCCCTGCCTGCCCAGATGAGTTACTGACCCCTACCCTGGGACTCCAACAGCCAGCTGGTGTGTTCCAGAGGCAGCAGCATCAGTGACAGTGATATATAACTAGCCTTGGGACATATAAAATTTTTCATATATGTGCTGAATGAAACCTTTACCCAGAGAGCAGGGAAAAACACATGATGACTTTTAATATAAATAAAGTATGAGATAGGAGAAAGCATATATTCTTTTTTAGTCTGTGGTGCTGATGTTCTGAAGAGACTCCAAAGCTCTCCGCAATTTATGGGTCATATCTATTTCTTGGAAGTAATTCCAGGAATATTTTTGAGAAAGGAGAGCTAAAGCTCAGCATGTAAACCTTAGAACTGCTCTTAACAGATGAAGCTAGCTGCAATAAATGTAAAACACACTAAATAAGACCAAGGGAGTTGTGTCCAACCTGAGCAGTTGTTTCCAACCTTTCCAATGTTAAACCACCTGAGATTTCCTTTAATATTACTTCCTCCAGTAAAAAGCAGGTTGTTTTTTATTTCAGACCTGAGAAGCACAGGTAATTTTCACTGAAGATTGATATACTTTGAATTGTAGAAAAAAGTGAATCTGTTGGGTCTGTTATGTTAATGGCTCAATCAGACTCACTCCACAAATTAGGGCTGCTGTCTGCCAAGTGATCACATCACCCAGGAAGCACTTTGATGCACAAGTGAGTGCTCCAGGTGGGAAAGATGTAGATTGGTTAAGTGGAGAAGACGTGTAGCACTTAAAAAACAAGATACTACAACAAAGCATGGGCTGAGAAACAAGTAATTCCCCTGTTCCGATATTCACTGATTATTGATTCATTGTTTATTATGTGCAAGTAACAATTTGTGGTTTTCAGCAAGTTTTGCCTGTGTTTTGCATTTGTTCTCAGTTATTCAACAGATGTTGGAAGAAGGTTATATCCCTTTGTCCCGCTGAGCCATAACTCCAAGTATAAATGCAGTACGTGATGCAGGGCACTTCCACAGTTGCTTCCCTCCAGCCACCCCTGTGCCCCACCCAGACCCCACAACCCCCTTGGTATTTAACCTGGGCACAGCTGGAGCCTGCTCAGGAATATAATTAATATACAAGTGCTGCAAAATGAGCACAGAACCAACCGTTCTGTAGGTCAAGAGCACTTGTGTGTCAGGAAGCCACATCCTTCACACCACGGGATTGCTGCTTTTCAAGTGGTTCAAGAGGCCATGAAGAGTCTCTCCACTGAGTCCTGGAGACCTTTCTTCCCCAACACTTAGCCTGGGAACAACTGCTGGAGGGTTACAGGAGGCCTTTGTGGCATCCCACCCAGTACTTCAGCTCAGGGCACAGTCAAGCTCGTCAAAACTGTGATAATTTTCCAGCCTTGCTTGAACTCAATACTTTTCATCTTCGAAGCGGCAGCGTTTTGGTCTCTGAGTGTGTTGAGCGCAGAGGCTGAGAGGAGATCGAGTGCTCCGGAGCCCAGTGTGCACAGCACGGCCCCAGGTCAAGCGGCCCCGGCAGCACTTGTGACCTAAAATGACAGCAGTGTTTCGCAAGAGAAGCGGCTGATTTCACCGGGCTCTTGCTCAAGAGCAGGGGAGCTCCGACGTGCCATGACCAGCGGCCTGTGGGGGACCTTCGATGACAGGGGCTGACGGGAATTGGAGCCACCAACAGCACAACTGTTCTGAAAGTTCATATCTGCAGCTGGTGTTCTTCTTTCTGATCTTTTCACCTACAGACCTGGCCTAGAAATATTTTCTATACAGCAAGAAAGAAATGGCCATGCTATTTCTGCTAAATTACAATTATATTTAGGGAAGTTTGTCTTTCAGGTCAAAAAGCCCCCTGGAAATCCTGGAGAGGTGCATGGCAGGGAGAGCAGGGTCGGGGGGAAACCACAGGGCTCATTTGAACAAAAAACATCTGTCCTGGAAGCCATGACATTTAATGCATCTTGATTGGTTTATTTTCATCCTCGAATGCACTTGGAGAAAGGTTGTATCCATGATGGTCTAGGGGATATCCAAGAGGAAAGCTATTTTCTGAGAGCAAGTGATGTAGTTAGAAAAAATGAAATTAATTAAAAAGTAAAAAAACCCACAAACCAACAAAAATAAATTAAAATTAACATAAATAAAAGTATAAATCGAAAATATAATTAGAAAATTAAAAGAAATTAAAATAAACTAAAAAAACCCAGTAAAATTAATGTCCCCAGGCTTTCTCACATGCAAACCCATCTTCAACTCCAAAGCAGCAGCAGCAGCAAGCTTTATCCTGAGCAGAAACAATATGTGGGAAAACTTTGGCTAAGGAATGTATACATCAAAAGTGTTTCACTGCCAGCAATCCCAGTACGAGGAATAATCCCTCTCTTTTATCTAATTTAGATGGGTAACTCATGTAGGGGACTGGGAGGAGCACATGTAAATTCATTTTTCAGCTCTAGCAGCATCAGATGTTTAAAAATAAATAAATAAATAAGCCCCTCCAATAAAATAAAGCAAAGTAAAATAAAACAAAATAAAATACAAAGTAAGAAAATTACAACACTATAAAATAAAGGTTAGGTTGGATATCAGGAAGAGGTTTTTCACACAGAGGGTGGCTGGCACTGGAACAGGCTCCCCAGGGCAGCGCTCACAGCACTGAGCCCGACAGAGTTCAAGAAGGGTTTGGAAAACACTCTCAGGCACAGGGTGGGATTTGTGGGGTGTCCTGTGCAGGGCCAGCAGTCGGACTGGGGTTACTTGTGGGTCCCTTCCAACTCAGGATATCCTGCTTCTATGATTCTATGAGAGTAAAACACAATAAAGGAAAATAAAATAAAATTTAAAACCCCCATAATAAGAGCAACAAAATAGAATTTAAAATGAGAAAAATCAAATCGAAATCAAATCAAATCAAGCTCCTTTCTCCGAGCTGCCATAGCGTCACCCCTAACGAGATTTGCACAAATACCGCAACTTGGTTGAGCAACAAACCGGCGGCAGCGCGCCCGCCCCTCCCCGCCGCTCCCCGCGCAGCCCGGGCCGGCGGCTCCGCACCCGCGCAGCTCCCGCGGGGCCGCTCCCGCCCCTCCCTGCCCCGTGCCCGGGGCGGGGCGGGCGCGCGGCAGCTGCGCGGGGCGGGGCGGGGCGGGGCGGGCGCGCGGGGAGCGCGGGGCGCGGAGGGGCCGCGGAGGGGCCGCGCGGGGGGGCTGAGGGGAGGGGGGGAGGCGCAGCATGAGCGGGCGCCCCCCCGCGGCCGCCGGCGCAGCGCCCCCGCGCCATGGAGGGATTCCCCGCCCGCGGGTACGGCACCGGCGGCGCGGACAACCGGCCGCTCTTCGGGGAGACCTCGGCCAGGGTAAGGGACGGCGCTCCGCCGCACCGGCGGCCACCCCCGGCACCCCGCTCCCCCAAAACAACCCCCCCCAAAGCGAACCGCAGCGGAGAAAATGCAGCAGAAGGTCCCGTAGTGTGTCCCCCCCACCCCCTCTGCCGGCGTAAATGCCCGCCGGTAATGAGGAACCTCCTCCCCGGCCGCCCGGAGAGCGGCAGCTCCCCATCCCCTGCCCCCGGGCTCGGCACGGAGCGCCGCAGGCAGCCGAGCGGCCGGCCCGAGCGAGGAACCTGCCCGAATCCTGCAAACAGATAAAAACCCCCTATGAAATAAGAAAGAATCCTCAGTCCCCCCAAAACAGCATCGGAAATCAGAGAGGCTGCACCCCAATGGAAAAATATAAAAGTAGTCCCCCAAATCCCAAAAGAAGGAAAAGCTTCAAATTGGCGTAATTATAGAAAACCCCCCCTGAAATAAAACAAAAACAACCCTCTCCCGATTAGTGCCCCAAACCAAAAATAATCCATCAAAACCAGCCCCAAATTTAAAAAACACCAAACAATATCCCCAGAACTAACCCGCTCTCAGCAAGACCCCCTCCCCAAATAAAAAACTCACAAAACATTCCCCTCCTTCCCCAAGGAAATCAACTTTCAAATAACCGCCCCCAAACCAACATCCCCCCAAAACTGTGTCGAGGAGTTGGGGCTCGGGGTCCCAGGGTCAAGGGGACCCCCGGAGTGGGGTTGGGAAGGGGTTTGGGCACGGGCAGGGGTCACACAGCCACTGTGTCCCAGCCGGGTGTGCCCTGCAGCCCCCCAAGCCGGGGCTTTGGGGCTGCAGCACCCCAGGCTGCCTCTCACCCGGTTAGGGGCGTCTTTGCTGGGGATGGGGATGGGGATGGGGGCTGCGTTTGGTGCTCTCCTGGGAACTGATTTTCCTCCTGGGATGGAGGAGCCGGCGGTGGCTCTCCTTGGCTGACGTGTGGCAGCAGCGGCTCCTCAGGTGTCAATCCCCGTAAGCCGCTCAGCTCTCGGCACTGCTGCGGGCCGGCGCTGCTTTGGGGGGCTGTGCTGGGGAGGGGGCTCCTGCGGCTGCCCTGCATCGGGATCCTTCGGGAATCACGATACCTGGAGATGTCCCACCATCGGTTTGTGACTTGGGGTTGTCCCCTGTTAGGAGGGGTTACCCACACTTGTGTGTGTCCGGGGGGTGCAGGCTGAAACTGCGTGAGGTTATTCACGAGTGTATCGAATGCATCACCGCCCTCCCTGCAGGTACTCGGAACTGCTGCTACGGTGATAATGTTTAATGAAAACATAAAGTGATACCACCCGGACTTTTGGGGAAAAATAGAATGATGTGGCATAGGAGGACAGGCAGGACCCCAGGAAGATGAACTGAGGGGGGCAGACGTCCGCCACCAGCAGTTGCTGGCCCTGATGGGAGCGCAAGGGTACCTTTGTTGGAGCAGTGCCCTGCACACTTTGGTCCTGTTGGCCAGTCCTTGGTCAGGGATTTTGGGAAGCCCCCAGCGATGAGGGAGCTTCTGGGGACTGGGATGTGCCATCAGAGCTCGATGGCAGTCCTGGCAGGTAACCCCCAAACTTTTCAGCCTAGGTTAAGCCTTGGATCCCTGATCCCCGTCTTTTTCCAGCTATGCCTCTGCTCGCAAAGGAGAGCGATAAATAATAAACGTGGGATGCTAATTTCAGTTCCTGGGCTCTAATGGGGATCCAGCGTCCTGCACTTCACCCCCTGCCTATCTCCTGTGGCTTCTTTGGAACCTGTCATTTGGGCCGAGCAGCAGCCAATGGTCTCTCTCTGCTGTACCCGTGTCTGACAGACAAGGGATCACTGTGCTGGCCCGGGGTCCTTTCCTCCCTGATTCACTGGGGTTGCCTAGAAACGGACGCTGGTGAGGTCCCGAGCTGGAATGTTCTGTGTCAGAAATGGAGAAGCTGAACTTTGCCTTTAAATGGGAGCAGGTCTGCCAGGAGGAGTGTGTCTGCCCACGCCCCAGCTCTGCTTTTGGGTCTCTGCAAGTGATGGCCGATATTGGCAAACCGGGAGTCTCTGCTCGGGCTGGGGCCACAGGGAGGGGCAGGGGCAGTGCTTGTGCCCCAGGAAGGCCTGCACCTAAAATTAGGGGTCTCGCACCCTTGCCAGCAGTGGGAAATGGATGTAGAGATGGGGATTCCCTCTTCCTGCCTTCTTGCACTCTCCTGGTCTCCAAGCTGGTGACTTTGAGGGTAAAGCCACTCTGTGGGGATGGCAGAGCTGGGCAGCAGCATCGGCCTCCTTACCTCGCCGTGGTCCAGCTGCTCCTGCCAAGCTCGCTCTCCCAAGCGAGTGCTGAGCAGAGCCTGGGGCAAGATGGTACCAAAGGAGTCTCTGGTGGGAAGAGGGAGTGTAGCAGCATGGTGCTGATGAACGCCAGGCACTGTGGATTCAGCTGTGGTTTCCAGGGATGCAGCACTGGCAGCGAGTGGGTATGAGACAATGCAAAGGCACGGCTGTACCATGGCAAAGAGGGGACAGAGTGTCACAGGTGCAGCACTTCTTGGGAAAGAAGTTGGAAGTTGGGTTCCTCCATGGTGGGAGGACATATGAGTGGGTGGGAGTTAATTGCTATGAGTTGGAAGTAGAAAACAATAGAGAGACTGACCAGCTCGGGATGGGAATGATGAGCCTTTGAGGACACACCAGGAACACTCCATGTCTTGCAGTGGCCAGCATGGCCCTGAGCACAGCTTGTATTGCCTGGAATTCCACGAGGCTGGGTCTGGCACTGCATTCAGGTATCCCCTACGGCTGCAGTGGGCTGCAATGGCTGCTGACCATCTGGACTTGCTGATGTAAGGCATAAAAATGGCCTTTTCGTCACTCCTGCAGAGATTGCACCAGGTACCCATGCTCCAGGGGACCAGCTTCATGCTCCAGGAGACCAGCCCGTTCCCTTGTCCTGGCCAAGCCTCTGCTGGGATTCCTGTGGGCTCAGCCATACACTGCTAACCTGGAGGATTCAAGGATGGGAGGGGGCAAAGACCAAAGCTCCCACTCTCTCAAAGCCTGTGAAAGGGGTGCAGTGGTGCAGATACATTCTCAGTCCTGCCTCAGTTTCCCTGCTGCTCCAAGTAACCTTGACCCAGATCCCAAAGAATCCTGGCTTGTGCCCTCCTGCTTTGCAAGGATTTGATGCTTCCTGACCTTATGTCCCTTTCCCAGAGGCAGATGGAGGGAGACCTCTGCACTGCAGAAGCTCCCTGGGAGAAACTTGATGCCTCCAGCCCCTGCAACACCCTCCCCAGAGTAGGAGGAGAGGGCAGAAACCTCCTGTTTCAAAATGCAGCTTGTGCAACAGTGAAACATGGAATTCATCTCCTGTCTGGCCAACAGCTCACTACATCTCGACAGCTGGCTGGCTGAATGGGGACCCCCATGGAGGTACTGCTGGGCTGTATCAGAAGTTAGTGTGTGAGTGCCAGTGCCCTGTGCTGGTCCAGGTGACCTCAAGCAGCTGCAGGCTCTCTGTTTTGGTGGGCCTGCTGGGTTTTTTTGTCTTTTTACTCTAGTGGCTATTACGATACATAGTGATGCTGGAGAAAAACCCTTCCTGAATCAGCTGTGCTGGTTATAAGAGCTGGCTTTGCCAGCTGGGTGACATGTAGGATACAAGGCTCACTGCAGCTGGTTTCCATGTGCCCAGCATCCAGGAGTGTCTGTCCGGGCCGGGCTGTGCACTCGGACACGGTGTGGAGGTGAAAGGCTCCGTCAGCCCCAATCCCTTTAGCCGTCGCGGCCTCTGCTTGAGTATTTTTAACCTTTTTGCTGTGCTAAGCTGCCTGGGGCTGAAGTGTCAGTGGGCACTGGGGAATACAGCCTCTCACTGCTTTGCCAAGCCCGGGATTTCAGGATCAGTGTCTCTAATCCCCAGATCCTGAAATACCTTCTTCGGCCGACAGCGCATTTGGAAAATCTGAGTGACCGCAGGTTTAAGCACGGGGCAGGGGATGCCTTGGCCGCAGGGACTGGATGCCACGTGCTCCACTGCCAGCATCCGTACCTGATCCGGCTGTTGCTGGGAAGTCCATCACTCAGCAGTGTGAGATGAGAGTTCCTGTGCTGGGGGACGCTCTCTCCCACACTGTAACAGTTGGGGAGAAATGCTCCATGGCCACTGCCAAGTGTGACCCCCTTGTTTTCTCCTGCCAGTCCAGTCTGTCCTCACACAATGGGTCTCTAGCTAATTAGGAGAAGCAGAGTCATGCCTGAGTTTCTGGATGGTGACTGTGTCCATCCCTCCAAGCTCTCTGCAGAGCTGGCTGTGACTGTGCTCACCAGGTGAGCTCTGCAGGTTGGTGACCCACTGCTGCTCTGCAGCTGGCTCCCTGGCATTCCCTGCTATCTCTGCTGTTGGAAACCCATCTCCTCATGGCACAAGGAATCCAGTTGCTCACCTCTTGCCACCCTGAATGGCGGTGCTGAGCCTGAATGCAAACTCTGGTCCCCCTCTGTAACATTGCCTTGGTGGGCTCAGCCAGGTCTGCAGGGCAAGGGCAGAGCAAAACTGCCATCCTCTCCTGGTATTGGAGTGGCTTTTGGGGGTGAGGACCCTTCCGTGTCCTGCCTAAATTAAAGTTAGCTTTGAGTTCTTCAATTTGTTTTAGGTGAGGAGGAGGAGTCCAGCTGAGCCATCACAATATGCTGTTGTGGAGCATTTCATGCCTGCATTTCTCAAGTTGCTTCTCTTACTTTCCTGGAGTTACTTGTCTCCGTCTTTGGGGTCAGTGGTGGGTATCTCATAGTTGGCTCCCAGAGGCTGCCGCTGTGTGGGAATGCTGGTGAGGAGAGGGGGTTTGTGCCTGGCTGGCAAGGACCTTGCACAGGGGATGTGGGTGACAATTTCCTATGGGGGGGTTCACTTCCCACTGCTGCAGTCACCACTGTGCCCCCATGGCTTGGGGCTTCTGAGCTACAGGAGCATCAATGGTCTCGTTTTACAAAGAGGAGCTGGGGACTAATAAAAGAGGTTTCCAAGAGTCTGCTTGCTGTGGCCCTTTCACTTGGAGATGAACACAACCAGGGCACAGCATCCACCTGTTCCTGAATCACTTGAATGTGAGCTCCACGAAGCCTAGGTCAGGGCTGGTGATGTCCCACAAAACCATAATTTGCTGCTCTCTGCTTTCTTCTTGTGCCCTGCTGCTGCCATGTGTTACTTCTTCATGACCCAGGATTACTCCCTCTACAAATCCAGATTCTAGGAGGGAAGAAAGGTGCAAGAGCAGGTGGAAGGAAGCCCATCTTGCCCTGCCTGCTGGCTGCGGTGTCTTGGGCAAAATGCTTTCACTGCACAAACTTTTTTCTCACTTTCTTTTCACCACACTTAATCACTCTCAGTATAATTAATCGAAGTTTGTGGAGTTTTCTCTCTGCACAGCTTTTCTGCTGTAGCTGTTCTTCTAGCCTTTGATTTGAGTTGTCAGCTATGTGCAGCCCAGCCTGACTGTAGTGATACACATTTATACTCAGAGCAGCACCAGGGAGAAGGCAGTGTGCTGGCAGGGATGGGAATGTTCTCTTTTTCCTTTGTTTTTCACTCCAGAAGGCGCATCAGTACAGGGTCTTGCTCTGGGTGCTTCTCTGAGCCCATGGTCACACAGCCCAGTGTCACAGCCAGCCCCTGCCCTGATGCCACTGGGATGGGACTGCGATGCTGGCACTGAGGGATCTCTCTTCTCAGGTGCAAAAAGGTTGTGTCCTCCCAGTCAGTCGTTTTACACGGATGAGGAGCAGCAGAAAGAAGTGTGGGGGGATATCTGTCTGTCCAAGCAGAGCCACTGTGTGGTATGTTCAGATCTGCTAGTGTTAGGGTGGAATGTTTGGGGTGTGGGCAATGCTTCACCTCCTTACCAGCAGCCCACAAATGCCCACCTAAGACTCTATCAATCTATTAATTCTCAGGCAGTGAGGCTAAAAAAAACCTTTCCTGACAACCTCCATCTGTGCGCTCCCACTTTAAAAAAAAGATTTAAAAATAATTTGCACAACTGTAATCAATTTGGATGTAGCAGAGAAGCCATCTGCAAATGAGCAAACCTGCTGCACAAGGCCTTGACCAATACAACCTCCCTGGGGTCCATGGAGGGAGGGAAACCCTCCTGTGTGGCAGAGCTGACCAGGGAGCCTCGATGGTGTGCTGGGGATAACGTGGATCCCGGCTGATGCTCTCTGTTGTTGGTTAATGGTCTGTTTTATATGGTTTGGGGTTCTTTGTTGTTAGTGGTTTTTTTGGTACACAAAACACTCTTATCTTTTCTTCAGGACAGAATCATCAATCTAGTCGTTGGTGGCTTAACAACCTTGCTGCTTGTAGTAAGTATCTCCCATCCCACCCCATGTTGCACCTTCAGGTGACAGGGAAAAAACAACAAGTCCTCCCCAAAAACGGGTGGTGAAACTTCCAATGACCAAACAGGTTCTAATTTAGGGCAGGCAGTCATTTTGGGACATACCTGTCTTTTGAAACTCTTTGACAACAGGAGGGGAATACCTTTCTTCATGTCATCTTTTAAGAGCTGTAATAAAATCTCTGGTAGATTGTCCCCCCTGGCTGAATGTGAGGCTGAGTGAGACAACAAAGCATTTATGTGCCAGGAGAGCATGTTTGCTTCTATTTCCTTCTATTTATGATTTATTGTCCTCTATTTTTGGCTTATATAAGTCTTTCCAAAGTTTGTCGCTTTGTGTTGAGCTGTGCTTTCCCCAAGCTTTAAAGACAAACCCAACGCCATCGTGACTGGAGACCATCACTTGTATGGTCCACGGGGGGTGCAGGGAGGCTGTGGGGACAGGTGAGGTGCCAGCTGGTGGAACACTTGGCAGAAGCGATGCTCCTACGTGGGCAGTGTGCACCCCCAGGCCTGATGGCTTCACGGCTACTTGGAGGGTGGTTTCTGGCAATGAGCCAGCGTGGCAAAGCTTTCATCGTTTTTATTCCACTCTTCTCAGTGTGCAGCTGTATCAAAGCAGTTTTCCTCCAGACTTGCACATTTTCCTTCAGCTCCTCAGGGGTGGGAGTCAGAGAGCAGGGAGAGGTGTGCAGAGCAAGATGCGAGCGCTGCGCTGCTCCAGCCCTTGGGCTGAGCCTCCTCTCACTGCAGCGTTGGCGAGAGTGAAATCCTCATCTTTGTTTTCCTCCATACAGGTCACTTTAATCAGTGCTTTTGTCTTCCCGCAACTACCTCCAAAACCTGTGAATGTATTTTTTGCTTTCTGCATCTCCTTGTGTTGCATTTCTGCTGGCATTCTTGTAAGTATTGCCACGTTTGCCGTGCTTTTGACTTGATGGCTCTGAATAAAATCTGCTTTATGTGGTGCTGCCTTCTTTTTTACACTCTCCTAGAAAAGCTTTCCTGCCTTGATACCACAAGCTGACAATGAGGGAGTGGTAATGAGTTTGTATTTACTGCAGAGTAAGTGTGTGAACTGAGCCAACTCCTGCAGCCCAGCTGCAGTGCAAGAGTTGTCACCTCTGTGGCACTGCCACCCATAGCTGCCAGTGGAGACAGAGAGTAGGAAACCAGGGAGCAGAGTACTGAAACAGGAATGCAGAGATGGATTGTGCTGCAGAAGACACTTGAAGTGGGACCAGCCATGCCACTTGCATTAGTCAGCGACCTTTCAAACACAGGGGATGGAAGCTACAAGGGTAGGAAGGGACAGCAAGTAGATGTTCCTCTATTCAACAGCTGCAGAATTCCAAGGGAGCTGGTCCCAAGCATTGGCAAAGGGAACTGGCAGGTTTGAGTTCATAGAATCACAGAATGGTTTGGGTTGGAAGGGGCTGTCAAAGACCATCTAGTCCAATCCCCCTTCCATGGGCAGGCCCACTGGTGGCTCCTTCTTCTGTGGTAGCTATTCAAACTTGGAGCAGTCTCCTTCCTCCAGCTGTGACCTGGAACAGCCCTGAACCCCTCACTGCTGGGGACGCTGGGAAGTTGCTCTGCGTTGCCTGGTGAGTCCCAGTTTCTGATCCTAAAGCTGGTGGCCACAACTCTGCCCAGAATAGACTCTGTTAGTGCAAAGCTCATGTTTGTCCTCAACCAGGGTGTAGCCAGCTTTGAGTGTTAAAACACCCCCAGCTAAGCCACCCACTCTCCCTCCCTCTTCGCAAAGCTGACCAGAGAGCACATGTCCCCAGGGACAGTTTCACACACAGACACACACACACACACTCTGTCTCTCTGGCCAGAGGAAGCTGGATTGTTTCACAGGAAGAAAAAAACCCCCAAAACCAGACATACAAGTTGCCAGTTCAGTTACCATAGAAAGCTTCCTCAGAAGTACCTGGCTTTTTAAAATAACACGAACTCCTTTTCTCTTCTAGATCTACTGGTATCGACAAGGAGACCTGGAACCCAAATTTAGAAATCTAATTTACTACATATTGTTTTCTATTGTCATGTTATGTATATGTGCCAACCTGTACTTCCATGAAGTGGGTAAATGAAGGACATTGGGAATACCCAGCAATGATGCTACTGTGTCAGACTGCTTCCAGCTCAGCTCTCAGCTCTACTCAAGACATTTAAGTGAGAACAATCAGCCTGAGAGGAAAGGAGTGGGTTGTGCAAGGATAAATCAGTACATGATTTTCATGTAAATGTATATGTAATGTCCCTCTTGTTGGGGAGAATTATTGCCAAAAGACGTGACATTCTGCTTTTTTTTGAAGAGCTACTGTTGCACTTAATGAACATTCCAGTTGTACTGATGTTTCAGAATGGCACAAGCTTTTTCGTTTTGGAAAAAACTGCACTTTTTTTATTACTGTACAAATAAACTGCAGCATTGAAAGGATCTGTGGCAGTATAAATAAATAGCATGTTACAGTGAAGTAAGACAAATACTCTTTATTTTATTGAAACTGAATATACAATTATTTCTGTTCCCTAGGTAACCATTTAAAACTACAACTTATTTTTCACATTAACAAAACCACAGACTGAAAAAGACCAACTCTTGATTATGAAGAGCTAATTACAGAAATAAATAAAATAATTTATACAAGTCTTTAGTTTCTATAGCTTTTTCTCTTGATTCCTAGCTAACAGGCTGCTGCTCAGCCTAGTGTCTGTTTCAAACGATGTAGGAATTAATTGGCCTCCTTTGCCTTGGGGGCCTATGTCCAAACTCTCACAGAGCTATTCCTCCAAGACTTTGCCACCTTCACACCACTCCCCATCTACTAACCTGCTGCAGGAATCACCTCTGGAGAGGTGGCTGGTAGTGTCAGGTAAACAGCGAGAGATACAAACATTCCAACCTACTCACAACAATCTCAAAATTCCAAGCTTGTGGGGGGAGGCTGGTGGGTCCCAGTAGCTTCCCTTTCTCATAGCCCTTCCCTTTTTATTCAGCTTGCTGTAGTGATGAGAAAAAAGAAAAAAAACCCCAAAAAACAAGAAAAGATTTTCCACAAGTGATCTTTCCAAGCTCTGTCCATTGCCAGCAACGGACTCCTCAGGAACAAGCAGACCAGGCACGTCCCATAAGCTTCTGCCTTCTTCCTATGCCACAGACATACTAATGAGTCAGATGAGATGGGAATACACACACCACTGCTTCATGATGCTCCCCACGCTCCCTGAAGTCTTTGATGGAACTCACTCCTTCCTGAAATGTAACAGTCTCTTACTCCATCTATTACAAGAGTCAGTGAGTGCAGAAATCCTCACCCATTCTTCATGTAACCTGTGCAAACGAATACTTGCTGTGGCACTAAGAGGCTACAGTCCGCAATCCTTGACTTCTGTCCAGTTCTCCATGTGTGCAGTTCAGCACATCAGTAACAAGTCAGATCAGAGCTGGATGGATCTGAGCAGTGAGCACTACAACAGAGGCTCTTCAGAACACTGGAACACCCCAGTGAGATGTGGCACCTGCAGGCCTTGGTTGGCAGCTCGGTCCCCCCTCCCAGATGAGGGAAACAGCCTGAGCAGAGAAAGTGCACTGTAGTCACTTCACACTGGAAGTTTCTGTTCAAAGAGACAGACCGTGACTGCTTTCTTTGGAAATGTGGCACAGGGTTGTAACTAATTTCACAATGCAAACATGGTCAATAGAAATAGACACCATTGCTGCTTCTCAGTGACAGCTCACTAAATCCTCAACATCCTTTGAATCTTCCGAGTCAGGGCTGCCCAACGATGAGCCAATAATGTGTGACCCATCTCCATGATGTTGTAGGATAGGATCTGTCAAGAGACAATAAGCATTAGAACTATTGCTGTGCCATTCTAACAAGATATAAAATACAAACTTAGGAGACAGGAAATGTAGTCTGGAATTCTAACCAATTATAAGCAATATTGTTCAAACTAGGCAGTTTGCAATTTTTAGTTTCACAGGATCACAGAACAGCTGGGGTTGGAAAGGACCTCTGGAGATCCTCTAGTCCAACCCCTTGCTAAAGCTGGTTCAGCTAGAGCACGTTGCACAGGACCACATCCAGGTGGGTTCTGAGTATCCTTAGAGAAGGTAAGTGATGACCAATATAGATGGATATGGATGCAACAGTGTGACTTGCATTTGCATCCATCAGGTATTACACTATCACTGCTGACCCTCTGAGGGCTCTGCAGGGAGATCCTTCCTCTGAGGAGTACTTAAAAGTTTCACAGCACTGACATGTAAAATTATTTAAGAGAAAGCAAGCATCCACTAAGCACTGTCTGCAGAGACTCAAAAGCTCTATATACTGCTTTAATGAAAGGGACTGTCATACCTGTGAGAGTTGTCAAGGGCAAGACTGATTCACTATCTATATCATCCGTTGCCTGGATAAAACCATGGGAAGAAGGAACAATAAGCACAGTCTCATCATCTATTGTAGGTTGATCAACTTGTTCTTCTATCGCTGGGGAACCCAGGTCCTGCACAACACAGAATAGGCCATGAGAGTGCATTCCTGGTAGCATAAACAAAAACCTGCATTGCTCAGCCATACTCCACAGTAAGCATCACACTCTGGATGACTTTTATCTCATTAAATTGAAATGTCAGCACCTGAGATAGTTTATTTCAGCATTTACAGGACATGTTCCATTTTAGTGCAGGCACCCAAAAACAGTATGAGAAGAATTTCACCCTGTTGAGCAATATAAAGGCAGGTGGAGAGGAAAGGAGACACGGTGGTGATAAAACGTTCCCTTGCAAGTCATACGTTTTGTCTGAAGAGGAATAATTAGGCTTTTCCACTACTTGCTGTCTAGATGTTCTGAAACTAGAACATTACATAGTATTTACCTGCTCCACAAACACAACAGCTTTACCTTAAGTTTCACAACTCCTGTTGTCAAGTGTTAACTGAACACAGAGCTCAAAGACCCACTTGATTTGCTGTGCCTGTCACTGGCTGGAGGTTGGCTCCAGACATTTTTGCTGAACCTCATGATACCAGAAGATTGGCAACACACTGATTCCTTCCAGCTACAAGTTGTCAATACCCTCACTCTCTTCCCAGCCTACCATAACTGCTGCTGCTGCCTCTTCCCTGGCTCCTGTGGTACTGGAATGGCACTAACACATCTGGCTGACTCAGTGTCACAGCACACTCCTCGTTCCACAAACACAGTGAAAAGTCATCCTACACAGTACTGCCAGAACCAGCAGAGATATTTGGATTCCAGCTTTTTTGTGTAACGTGTAAGGTTTGTTCAAACTTCAGGAACTCCTGATACAGAATGCCTTCCACTGTTGCTGACACAGTGGAAGGTACCTAGATTTGTCCCTGTTTTCAGAGGGAGCAGGAATTGTTTAGGAGAGGTCACAGCCCTCTATGTTTAAGAAAATCCTCCTCCACCTTGGTTTCGTCAGGAAAACTTACTTCCTTACATAACTCCACAGTGTTTTTGCAAAGGCAGCTGCCTGAAAACCCCTTCCCTAATGCTGCTGAAGAGGAGCTGACAACCTGTGCTGCAGCTCAGTGAACTGCACTAGGTCCCATCCATGAGGGCACCATGTGCCTGACCTGCAGGAGCAGCTCTCTGCAGAGCACACAGCTCTGCCCACCAGCAGCACTGGGCTGGCAAGGCTTGAAACTGAGAAGAGGAGGCGTGACAAACTAAAGAAGCCATTGTGGCAAATGGGCACCTTTCCCAGCCAGAAATAATAAAACCCTGCAGCATGACTGCCTGCCTCCCACTACCCACCCACAGTGACAATACAACCCTGGCAAGCTCATAAAAATAACACTGACTTAAAGAAAACAAAATTTAGGCATGTTTTTCTAGAGTAACTTTTTACTGAGAATTACTCACAGACAGTTCACTATTTCCTAGAATTTAAATACACACGTCAAACTTGAATCTGACTAGAAGGGTAAGGCAAATTAGAATTACAAATTCAGTTTGTTTTTCTGTAAAGAAAAAAAAAGTTTATAGTTTTATATCCTGCTAGCCATAAGCAATTTGTACAAAGCTAAATTAGGAACTAGGTTAATATCAAAAGTTTATTAATTCTACCTCGAGAAGCTGAAGTTTTAAACTTAAGAGTAGAAAGCTGATGGTCTGTGTCAAATGTTGAAAATCTTAACACAATTACGTCAACCATGGCACGGAAAGAGGAAAATGGAAGAATAATCCCCAGATTCATATGTATGCAGGATTCAGAAGCTTCTGTAGTAGCAAACTTGAGATGTACAAAGATTCTCCCTTTTGTAAGAGCATAATGGATATGGACTGTCTATTAGAAGCTTCTTCAAAGACAAAGCCAAAGCAGATCAGTGATGGATTTTCAAGACTGACAAAGCAGAAATACAGGATGGGGTATTTCACTCTAACTCATCTTTTCCCACATTCTAACCTAATCAAACTTGTAAGGGAAGAAGTATTTTCTACCCACTAAAGAGTGTTATCTTCTTTTTAGCACCTCTGTTTTCTGTGACTTAAGTCATTTTCATAATTCCAACAAGTGAAAGATGGAGGAATTTAGTATAAACAATCCAAATACCTGTAATCATTTGGATAAACTCATCTCTGCATCTCAGGTGTTAGAGATGAATAAATCTGAGGCCAGAGAGAGAACTAGCTTAACACTTCAAATTCCCATTTAACAGATACTTGACTGGAGCAGTACGTTTAACAGAAGTCCTCCAAACTGGAAACTGTGAAACATCTTGAAGTATGTTATTAGATTCATAAAGCAAAACCTAAATACTTTGCCTCCTTTGTTCAATCTATCTATTGATGCAGGTGTGTTGGACAATTAACAGCCCAGTTTAAAGCAACAGCATCAAACAGGAATCACATGAAGGCAACTGTTCAGTGCCACCAAAGTTCCAGCTTTCCACTGTCACCATTCAGAAGTACCCTGAGTACTGAAATGACTCCATAGCTAGTGAGGTATTCAGTGCTTCAAATGAAGTCACATATCAGTCTCAGTACCAAACTAGATGCTGTTACTTTCATACTCATACCAACAGAGCTCAAGGATACAGGATCTCAACAAATACTTGTAGAACTGATAGAGAATCACAGAACTGTTTGGATTGGAAGGGACCTTGAAGATCATCTAGTTCTAACTCCCTGCCACAGGCAAGGACACCTTTTGCGAGACCGGGCTGCTCAAAGCCCTGTCCAAAGCCTTGAACACTTCCAGAGATGAGGCAGCCCACCACTTCTCTGGGCAACCTGTTCCAGTGCCTCACCACCCGCACAGGAAAGAATTTCTTCCTAATACTCCATCTAAACCTACACTCTTTCAGTTTGAAGCCATCCCCCTTTGTCCTTTCACTTTATGTTCTTATAAATTAGTCTCTCTCCATCTTGCTTGTAGCCTCCCTTCAAGTACCAATATACATGAAATCACTGAGATATTTCAAATAGCGTAACATAAAGCCCAAAGATACAATGAAATCATTCTCTATGCAGAAGTGGAGAAAATATCAAGTATCATGCCCTCCCTTACCTCAGTAACGTACGTGCTGGGTAGATCAGAGTGAGAATCCTCATCCTGTTTCAGGCTGGCATCTGCAATCTCCTCCTCTGCTCTTACCATAACTCCATCCATCAGTTCTCTGCTATTCCTGCTGCTAAATTTGGAAGCATCATCTTCGTTGTAGGCTGACTGCTCTTCGTCACTCAGTTTGGACTGATGGATATCATCTGGGAAAGTATTTGTTCCCAGGGTGTCTGGAGGATCTGTCAGGTCAGCTGACTGAATGTCTGAATCCACAGTCAGTTCTGTCTGGGTGACAGAGGACGAGATGTCTTCGGCAGCAACAGTGCGGATTATGACACTCGGCGTGTGGCACTGCACCGTGACGTTGTCACTTGTGTTTAACAAATGCTCTGGCTGTGAGCAGCATTTGCAAAAAAGAGACAAATAAAACCCCCAAAAAGGTCAGAGACTTTCCTGTAACTATTTACAAGTCTTTCAAGCAAATACAAGCAAAAGATTCAAATTGCTAAGTGTAGTTTAGAGTTTTATATACACAGGATGTCAGCCCAGATCATCTGTTGACCTTTCCTGTTCCTAAATGATAACTCTGTAGACTGAACGTGGTGTCGTCTGTTCTTTAAATCACAAATAAATTAAAAATAAAACAGTATGAAAGAGGCAACCATTCAGGTGAGGATCACTGTAGATTCAGAAGGTCAGGGTTTTTTCAACTGAATTTTGCATCACTTTTGTGATTCAATCTCCAGTTTGCTTCCCCTTTCCTCCCTCTACCAAAAAGCAATACTTGGCACTACTATCGAAGTGTTGTGAACCATTATCTATTCGTGAGAGTAACTGAAAACATCATGAAACAACAAGATTTGGTTTTGCTGGGGACCAAGCCACTAAATGGAGACATCCTGTTCAGAACTTGCTCACTAAGCTAAGTTTTGAAGCAACCTGAGGTTGCTTTTTAAAAACAATACACAAACCCCCAAAATCTTAGTCTTCAGGATTTTAAGCAAGGTAACATTGTTATGATTTAAGAACTGCTTTGCAAATTTAACATGTATGTGCAGGGCCCTACCTTACAATGTCCCCCTTCCCCCAGTGCCCAAAGCCCGGAGCTGTCCCCGCCCAGAGCTCTTACGGATAAGGCGTGAACGATGATCTGCTCCGGGGAGGCCGGAGCTGCTGTGGCCGTCAGGGTCATGGTGGGACTCGTTGTCAGCGTTAAAGGGAGGCCTTGGCTCGAGCTTGTCTGCAGTAAGTAGGTACCTGGTGTCCCAGTCGGCTGGAGGTGGAAAGACTACGAAGACAACACAGGTTTAATACCCAAACACACTGCCCAGGCCATACTGGAGCATTTTGATTTACATGAACCAGCCTAACTGTAACTCCCCTGGAAAACCACCACAGCAATCCAATCCAATCCCTTCTGCACTGACTGCTGTACTGCACTCAAAAACCACAAAAAAACTCATCTAGAACCCTGGGCTACCAAGGCAAGTATTAAGGGCAGGAGCCCATCAGGTCTGTATTATGCTGTACAACAGTAGGTAAAAAAGGAATGAATTCAACTTACTTTTGCCTTGAGATTAAAGAGAAACTGTGCTATAAATTACAGGACAATGGAATTGACACAATCCTTACTGGCTGCGAGCTTTCTCTGGCTCCTCTATTTCAGATTTCAACAAAGAAAAAAATGCAAGCACAAAGGAAAACTTAATGCAAATTTAAAGCATTTAACTGTAATTCACAGTTTATCTTGCAGCCCTAATGGATTACACTTTCAGAAATAAGTTTTAGAACTTTTAAATTCCTTCTACTTAAATTTTTTTTTAATGCACAGTTCTATAGTGTAAGAAGTAGCTGGGCTTAAAAGAAAAAAAAACCACAATAACAAATACCAGTTACTTACTGGAAGAATCTCAAAGGTTTGCAGTGTTCCACTGTTCAGTGTTATTGTTTCAGAGTCAACAGTAGCAGCAGGGGAATCAGTTGAGGCTGCAAAAGGACGGCAAAAAAAAAAAAAAAAAAAGAAAAGGAAAGTAGTAAACCAGAATGTTCAGCCCTGCAGAGAACATAACATACTATAATTAATACATGGCAGGGAACTGTTAATTCCACTATGAGGAAAAAGAAAACTGGCTGCAATCCTAATGACAAAGTTCCCTAATTGGTACCCAAGACACAATACTATTTAAAGAGAGCATTCTACAATCCAAAAGAGCAAAAGAAACTAAGTATGGGTTTAAGCACACAGAGATAAAAGCAGAAAAATAAAGTTTCTGACGTGATCTAATTGCTTTCTGTCATGAGATTTGCAAGAGGTTCTAATGTAACGATACCTTTGGTGTAATGATACGCTTTGGATCATGTACTGCTTGCTTTAAACTGGTGTCAGGCTTAATACTGTTGTGTTTCCCACAGACCTCTTTTTTTTTTTTGTATTTTTAATCTTTTCTGCCCTCCACAGTATGTCCACCCTGATGAAAGATCAGATGCTTCACAAGATATTTGCCTAACCTATGTGTTATGACTGCAGTGTATAACAGCTGTAAGTATTACTACAACTGTGTTAATTACTTATGCAGTTATCTCCATTAATTCTAAAAGCAGTGAAAAAAAGCACTGAAAACAGTTGATGTACCAGGTTAAGATCACCAGGTCTAAACAACTTCTAACCCAAAACTTTATAACCATAATTATGATTTTTACTTAGTCTTAAAAAACAAATCACAAGTTCCAGGAAGCTGAAACCAAATTAATACTCTCCCTGGGACTTTCCAGTATTTTCCTAAATACTAAAAGGGGAAAAGATCTACAAGATGGTAACAGTGACCCAAGCACTAGAAACTCTGCGGCTGCAAAATACAGTAATTTTGGACTCTTAAGAAGATAAAAGCTCCAGTTTTGAAGCTTTTGTTGTTGTAGTGCCATGTTCAAGGTTTCCTGCTGCAGATTTCCTGGTACTCAGTAGCAGAGCTGTAAAGTGTGGCCTGTCAGTCACCCAGCCAGCTATATTCATAAAACCTCAGGAACTGCCCCTTTGAAACCCTGGGCCTTCCACCCAATGCAGCTGAAAGTGGCTAATAGCTTCAGCTCTCATGGGACTGTGAAACATACAATACAAAAGTCACTTGCATTACACAACCAGAAATTCTTTAGAAAACCAGACTAAAATGGGGGAAAAGGCTTGTTAGGCAGACAGAGGCGAGTCAAGTCACAAAATAACCATTACAGGGTTCAATTCAGAAAGAACTAAAGGTTCCAGGATCCCAGCCCCTCTTGCCTGCTCATCAAAACCCATCAGCTTCGATCAAGCTTCATCAAAGTCTGAGACCACTGGCATATTATGACAGATAAAAAGTTCTCGGCTTGGTGTCATGTGTCATTCTAATTAGAAAATAAATCTCATAAAATGAAGATAGCACTTAACAAATAGATTAATACAGGTTAATCTAATAAAATTAGAAAATTGTTTGCCAAATGCCCATTCAGTCACAGTCTGAAGAATCAGTTTGTAGCCAGATCAACTTAGCTCAGTTGGTCAGAGCAGGGTGCTAATAATGCCAAGGTTGTGGGTCCAACCCCTGTACAGGCCATTCACTTAGGAGTTGGGACTCAATGATCCACATGGATCCCTTCCAATTCAGAATATTCTGTAACTGATTTGGTAATCAGCAAGACCAAAGCAATAATTTTTCCTAATAAAATTTACAAATGCCAAATGGTGCAAAACAATACACAGTGCAGATGACAGACTGCCTGTGACTGGAGTTACTTAGTAAGATTAGTTACAAAATCAAGCAATAAGAACTACATTCAGAGCAGACCTGGTAATCAGTGTTAGATAATGACCAAAGTTCATCCTTAAGAGCATGGGAAGCACCAACTTAAAAAAAATACAGTGGTTTAGCAGAACACTAGCTGAATGTTGGTGTGACTTGGCAGCTAACACTTTCCAAGTGTTTGTCTAGAAATAACTGCCTAATAAAGAGCAGGACTAGAAAAAAACACTTATACCTTCCTTGCATCAGAACTTACAGACAGCAGTCTACGTAATTTACAAAAGGAGATCCTGTGCACGATGTTCATTGTTCTACACAAGAGTGACCAGAATAAACATATATAAGGAATAAACATATATGCTCTATCTTCATTAAGAGGTTTGTGTACTGAGGGCTTTTCAAAGAACAGGTTATGTGGCAAACTCCTGTGTGCTCACATACAGACACACCTGCAACACCTGTGTCCAGGTGCTCCAATTGCAGCTTCTTGGAACTACTGTCACAGCAATATCTGCATTTTCCTAACAGAGTTAGAAACAGGTAAATGGAACCCAGAAATGTTTCATCTGAAGTTATGGCAAGACCAAGGGAGAATTAATACAACTCTTTTAAGACATACTCAATCCTCCTCCACCACCTTAACATGAGAAAGCTTCAGGTTTTGTGTGAGTGGTTTCAGTACTTACAGACGTGGGTGATCTGCACTGGGATCTGCAGAGCTGCCATGGGACTCGGGGCACTGCCCGTGCTCTCCTCCAAGCGAGCCACCCGGATCTGCACGTGCTGCACCCCAGAGCTGGAGTTAGTGTTTGCTAATCCACTGCCACATTTGTTGTCTGGAAGCTGGTGCCCTGGATTGTTTTTTTGGTTCTCGTGGAGCTGTTTAAGACCCTTTATCAGCACTGAGAGAAAAAAACATTCATGCTAAAGCAGGTTGAAGAAGCACATTTGAAATACTACAATTGGTGATGTACCCAAGATGAAAAGAGCAAACGAAATCCTACAGAATCTGGAACTTAAACAATCTCCAGAGACATAGAAACTAGAAATTTATCACATACATAGACCATTTATAGTCAACTACTGCAGTGAACTAGATTTCCCCATGGAACCCAGGCATTTCACGATGCTTGGGGAGATAAAAGAACACACAGCCCATACAATTCTGGAACTCTCTACAATGATGCATGGTATATGCAAGCTACAATCAAGTGCCAGTATCACTACTTGTGTAATGATGCTATCAAAAGTAAATCCTCCAATCTTCTACACCACAGAAGCAGATTTGTTTGAGAGCTTGACAGAAATGTCACTGAAAACAGGGAGCAAGAGACAACGAATCCCACAGTGGTTATATTACAATTCTTCACCTGTGCATGAAGATGCCCATTGCTCCAACAGAATCACCCACCCTTCTTCTCTATAATTGCTTTGGCCCTGCTGAGGGAGCAGCTGATGCAACAGCAGGCTACAAAACCTGAGGCCTCAGCTTTTCTAATATTCATTACAGCAAACTGCCTAGACATCTCCCTTTGTCAGGGAAAAGACAGCAGAGTCTGTTGATTCAGTGCTGCATTTATATTATGAATTATTTGATGCAACAGCTGCCTATTAATGTGTGGTAACAAGAGGCTCTCCTCCCAGCTGCAGCCTCCAGGCAGGACTAATATATAACCACACTGTCAACCACAGCACAAGTGTGCGTTAAGTTACATCTTTCATTAATTATGACATGACTGATCTCTCTGATTTTTTTCCCTCTCCTCAAGTCAGACAAGGGAGGTCACAAACATCCCTTTGGCTTAGGCACTAGGTGTCTCCAAGCCAAAATGGGAAAATGGTATGAGATGTATTTGGGGGAGCTTTATACTCCTGACTCCTCTCCACCTCCTCACTGCAGCTAGTAGTAGATCTACCTTCTGTCTACAGCTAAGGCTCAGCACCTGTCAGAGATTACATTTTAACACCGTAAAGGCAACACATCTAACCTGAGGCCCTAGTTAGGCTGCAGATACATATCCTCTTCCACCTGAGGCGGTCACTGCCCTCCATACCAAAGATGAGCATCATCTGAGATCTGCCAGCTGGGCTGCTTATATACATGCTCTCACTTTAGCCAAAGTGAGAAGGGATGGCAAAATCTGTCTAGTTGTACACATCAGCTTGGCTTGTTTGACTGAAACATTTAAGGACTGCTTTTAGAAGCAATTCAGCCAGCAGATCCAAGGGGCCAGTAACTTCCAGCAAAGGAGCAATGTGGTCTTTGGCCAGCAATGCTATAAGCAGACAACAAAATGCAGCCCTATTCCTTTTACATATGTGAAAGGGGCTTTCAGAAGATAAGTGTGCAAGTAGTACATTACCAGGGAATGAAACATCTTTGTGGTTTGCAATCTGTCTTTTAATGGTCCACCATTTACTCCGAAGCCACTGTGGGGAGCGGACACTACTCCATCCTTCAGCCAGTAAATCCCAATTGATGTCATTTTCATCAGAAACTTCAAGTTCCGCTATCCTGGCAGGACACAGAAGATGTTGACCTGTTAGAAACTTCCCTCCAGACCGGCAGGGGTGTTGCACTAGTCCGGCCGTGTCACACGTAACAGCGCAGAATGACATGCTAGTGACCAGCCCACCAGAGCTCAGGAATCGACACAGGCTTCCAAGGCTCCACGCTGCCAGAGGTCAAGCAGAATCATAAACAACAGAAGATGGACTAGACCTGTTAGATGACCCAGTCCATCTCCTTGCCATGCAGGATTATTCTCCTTATTTACTTATACATTAGGATTTAGATCAGATTATCGTGAAGCATTCCAAGTGGTGGTACTTGCATCTTTTCTTTTTGAAAAAACATTCCCCAAACACATCTCCATGGCAGGAAGTACTTCCTGAGATTCACTCTGAACTTTCACTTTAATTAATTTCATGTTATGATATTTGTTTTCTTCTAAGTAACAACCACCCATCCTTAACACAGATTTTTGCCTTCTCTCAGATGCTTCTTAGCCAAAGTAGATGAAGTTAACTACAGCATTAAACACTTTCTCATAAATCAATCCCACCAGGCTCTCCACATAAGGGACAGTCTTCTCTACCAGAATCTGAAATCACTAAAAATCTCTGAATTGCCCTTATCTGTACATGGAGCATATGAAAGAGAGGTGAATAGTGAGGGGAAAATATTTTTGTGGAAGTTAAGAAAAGTCCTCTTCAGAAACAAAGCAAGAGCACTCTTGCAAGCTAAAGAAAGAAAAAAGTAAAAATTAAAAAAACGACCAAAACCAACCCTGTAGGATGAGTAAATGATATCTGGACAGACCAAACCAGAAATAATAAGAAATATACCCAGCACATTCTGAAATGTGGAATCAGGCTCCTCATTTTGAGTTCATGTCAAACAGCTTCAGTAAATTTGTTAATACTGCTTTGTAAGTAATCCCTGGATGTCTTGGCTTTTTATTCCCACCCAACCATAAAAATCCACTGGCTAAAAAGCCTGAGTTAAAGGCATTCAAAATGGGAGGAGGATTGGAGAGAGCAAAGATTTCCAAAGTCACTACCAGGTTGCCAGTTCAAATGTAGTCAGAGATGCTGATATCCAATCAGTGTTTGGTGGCCTACATGAAATTAATTTGCAGTCTCAGTTTAGCTTTTTGTAGACAAGAGGTCCACATCACAGAAACCACCACCACACTTGACCCTTGTTGGTCATCTCAGCAGAGAGGCCAAGGACTGAACGGGCAGGGAGACTGAGCTACCCTCCAGTTAAGGGTTAAAGCGCATCGGTGGGGCAACGTGTGGGAAGCTTGCACGGTTTGCTGCCTGTGCTGTACCTTTTCTGTGGAATAAAGAAGACTTCAGTCTCCAGGGTTTTCAATCTGACACCTTTCACGAACACTAACATTCACTAAAAAAACAAAAAACAAAAAATATGTTCAATAATAAATCTCTGGGAACTGTAAACACAGCAGTGATTTTTGGAAGATTCTAGAATTTTCAGTGTCTAGGAAACCAGCAAAATGGACCCCAATGGAATCCTGCTAGCAACACATATTACACACCTTTAAAAGTAACTAAAATAACAAACCTCAAGATCAGATTTATTTCATCCTCCTTGGTCCACTCGGTGCCGCCACTCTGTTTCCAGTTGAGATAGTTGAGCCATTTCGAGCGGCACTGTTTCTCCGAGCGCGTCCCGACCCGTTCAGCCACAGCAGCCCATGACACACCTTGTGTGACAATGTCACCCGGCTCTGTGCTTGTCAGCTCGTGCACTACTTCTGCCAGTCTTTTTTCTTCTTTCTCCGTCCACTTTCCTGAAAGAGCGAGAAGCCCTCCAACTTAACTGGCAGCAGATACCCTCTGTCCTGATCCGTAACATGCCAGCAGACACTTAACTTCCATGTCCAACACCTTATTCCAGATGTAAATATTGACTTGTGAAGAAGAAGCAACTGGTCTTAATTATTAACAATTTATATTATATCCATTCTTGATTAACAAATCAACGATTCTGTTGTTCTGCTGCCAAATTTATCTCTTCTCTCTCACAGATGAATGAGGCCACACAGAACTTGTCCAAACAGGGACCAAAGCAAACTGATCCAAGCTATCTGAACTGCGTTAGCTGGAGTGAATTAACCACACAACAATTTAGTGGACATTAATCACATGAGGTCTGCCTAAATTTTCCTTTGTATTTGAATATATACATTAAAACATAAATAGTATTTTACTCCTGAAGTGCATCTGTCTCTCTCGACACCAAACATACAATGTAAGTTTATAACTGTTAGACACAAAGGACAGAATTTTAAACAGAATATCCATTTCTGACACCAGCATTTACCTCACCTGTGTTGCAGGTATCCTTCATCAGTCTACATCGATCCTTTACAGATGAAGCACTTCTCCCCAGGGCAGCTCCTATTGTGGCCCAATCATTACCATGCTTTACTCTCAGCCTAAAAAGAAACGTGCTCATTAGCACTATATCCAGTTAGAAAATTACCAAAATATCAAATATTCTCTAATAAAAACAGCATGAACATGCAGTTTACAGGCCTAAAGACAGAATGGGGAATCACTTTGCTACTTCATTATGAATATTTTCTATTTTTCCTATGTGTTTCTAGAAGCCTTTTGGGCCAGCTAAGCCACAAGACACTTATAAAATGCTTAATATCTGTCTTGTGAGGCTTAATGAGTGTGTTAAACATAATATGAATGTTTAGATAAATAGCCAATTTCCATTCCATACAGGTTCCTCAATGATTCTCAGGTGGTGTAGAGAGCACTTGGAAATTGAAATAATGCTCGATGAAAACCCAGGCATCCTACAATTTAAATTAAGCAAAACACTGCATAATCATGTTCATCATTTTAACAATCATTTTCCTCCTTCACATGACAGCAGGTTGCTTAAAATGTTGATCCATGACTAGTTCTGACACATCCGGAACCACAGGCACCTTGCGAATGACACAAACCAGCTCAACTGATCCAAACAGATTCATCAATGCAAGGCAATAGACCCCCTTCCTTCCTTCAGTCCAACAGTTTCTTCCAACTGCTCAACCCTGGAAATGTGCAGGAGGGGATAAAGTCTGCAGCCCCATCTCCTTGATCTATCAGGTTCCTACTCAAAATTAGGCTTTTTGAGCTGTACTGATAGTTTATGTATCTGTAATACTTCCTAGGGGAGATCCTACTCTTGCCCTGCCACTTCCATTAGGAATAACCTTTGTTCAGATTTCCTGAAGAAATGGCATTTCTGTTTCTCATAACCACAAATATTGACTGTGCTTGTAAAAATCGGAAACATTCCCAGTTACAACAGAAGCCTGGCTTTAGAACTTCGTTGCATATTGTTAGGTCCTGAACACACACTAGAAAACAATTTTAAAAGAATCCAAATGTAGTTTCATTTTTCTTTAGATAGTAACCACTATTTTTGGATAGTGCTGGAGCAGTCAAATTTATTTGTAATTCTTCAGCGATTTCATATAAGGAAACCTTTAAAAATTAATCAAGCTACTAAATACAAACAAGAAAGAGTGACCTTGTTCATAAGATGACTTACTCTTTAAGCTTTTCAATTTCCTCAGGAGTATACCTAAGCAACAGGTAAATAAAAAGACATTATTTTAAACAGAAAGTATACAGCATAAATATTTTTATTTTACTAACCACACAGCACACATTTAGTTGTTCTGCTAAGATTAGAGATTAGGGATTCCAGCTGTAAGAAACAATCTGACTGAATATTTTGGAAGAATGTGAGAAACAAATGCCATTTTCCACATTAGTGCATTTCTAAGGTTAACTGGTATAACATTCTTCTCATTTGTCAGAAAAATTCCTCATTCTCCATGATCTTACTCCTATGAATAAAATAAGAATTTTCTGCATTAGTCTTTCAAATAAACAGCTACTTCTTCCTTACTGTCCCAGTCCACCATCACCATAAAGCTGATTTTCCATCAAAAAAGCAAATCAGCATTGAGAAGGTATTTTTAATTTTCAACTACCTTCAAAAATTAAAATATAATATCCTTTCTGGATGGCACCAGACCACTGTTTTAAAGAAGGGCAAGCAAGGGCATAAGAGGTGAAGATCAGTTACTTCTAGGTCACAGGTCTAGAAAAAGTTACATCTCAGAAGATCCAAGCTTGTGTCCAAGTCTTCTCATCATGTCAGAATCTGTTATTCACCTTTGTTTTGGGATTTTTGTTTGTTTTTTAGAGTTGTCATTGAATACCATCAATTGAACACAACTATTGTCATGGCTGATCTATCAGAATTGAGTAGAGGTGACATATTAGGAAGATCGAGGTCTGTTTGGCTAAAATTTTGTCTCACATGGAACACGTCAAACATAAATACATGACCCTACTCATACCAATAAAACCATGCAGCATTAGAAGGTTTCATACTTTCCAACATGGTTTCTGTCATCATACATGCGAAGAACTCTTCTATAGACAGCAAAGAGAGGCCGATTCAGACCCCAAGCTATTGTCCTGTAGAAATCTTTTCTTTCATCTTTTGACATTTCAAATATAATTTCAGTGGCATCTTTTATTCCACGGGCCTAGAACAAAGCATTTAAAAAAAAAAAAAAACAAAAAAAAAAAAACCACAAACAAAACACCTTAGATAAAGTCTCCTAGGAATCAAGAAGTAGAACACAAGAACTGAAGCCATTATGCAACTTTCTGTGTATCACAAATACTACAGTCTGAAAGTAAAACTGGGTATTTATGGATTAGCTCCCACAAATACAAATCCTTGAAGAGTAGGTTTTGTTGTTTTGGTTTTTTTTACGTTGGAGTCCAGGGAGACACAAAAGCTCTAACTCCTGTCCACATTTAAGAAAAAAAAATCTGTCCAATGTATATTTTAGATCAAAAATTGAACCATCATATATAACATCATGGAAAATGTATTGTGGTGGAATTAGCCTGGGGCCATACAAGAGAAGGCTGTCAAACAGTGCTATACCAATTTATTACATAATTTTAAATACTCCTTATGCAAAAGCAATTTCTTTCAATTAAACTACTCTTCTTGCTCTGATGGAAATTCAAATTCAATACAAAACCACTGCAATGAAGTGTAACAGTAAAGCTTAACTTCAGCTTAAACTAAGAATCACTATATTTCAATTATTCAAAGCAGGACAAGAAAGCAGGTAAGTGGAAAAAGAATGAATCGAATGATTTACCAGTAACTCAGAAAAGTTATTCAGCTAGCTTAAAAAAGCTTCACTAGATTTAAAACATAGTATTACCCATTAATGATTTTGTGGCAGAAACTCTAATATGTGTGGGGGCAGACACACTCTCTACAACTAATACTGTGGATTTTTATTCCAACCAACACTGAATTCAGGGATTTTTTTAAAACCATAAGCGAAGGATGGTGAAACTGTAATATCCAGGCTGTATATTCTCAGTTGTTAGGGCTCAGCTCAAATATTCTCAGCTGCAAACCTACCACAAATATGACTCACGGGCAATTATCACTGTTAGTGTGTTCACCACGTGCCCATTTGCACTGAACTCTGACCCTAATAATTTAAGGGGAAGAAAGCAGACACAGGCATCCTGCTAGTGAAGTACACAATCACAGACTTGGCACCAAGGAAGGCTGGAAGTTGTATTCAGTGCTCACTAAGGAGAATTATTTCTACTGCTAGTGCAATTTTTTTCAACCATCTTCAACAAAGCTTTTATGAGTCCTCAATGTATAATCAGACAAAGAGATTTAACCATGTAAAATGTCATGTCAGAATGTTCAAAATGGGCTGCACTCAGTATAAAATTAAAAGCAATGCTACATTTAGTAGTACTTAAATCCTGTCTATGAATAATTTTTTTTAATGTATGTCAAATGGGTAATGATCATTTTTACAACAAACCAATCTGAAACACTTATTGTGTATTCTGGGAAGTACTAAACAAAGTTGGTTTCTAGCAGGAACTGCATCACCACACCAACAAGGAGGGAACATACTCTAAACATACCTTTAAATAACGCTCAATGTTACTCATCAAAATGTCAATTTCTTCCTTTGACCACATCCCTTGCTTCCACTTATGGCCTGAAAAAAGAAATGACAAACTACTGAAGTGAAGGCCAGAAAAACAGCAAGAACAGAAGTATCTGAAAACATGACCCATGCTGCAATTAACACAGAAAAGACTAAAAATATAACTAGAATTAATTTTAAACAGATGTTATTTCATAACTGACAGTAAGCATCAACTAATATTTAAATAACGTGAGTCAGATTCCATTTCAAAAACATCCCATTTGTAAAAACAGAACGTGAGCTCCTCTATGCGCTGTCAAGTCACATTTTCAGACTTTCTCTTCAGCTGCAACTAGGAAAGTTCTGTCTTTAAACTGACAGCTGAGATTTCCATGCACTCATAATGATTCTAGAAGCTGGAACATAAAATGTGACTCAGAGTATTACCTGAGGAACTGGCAACAACATCGGGTTCTTTTGCATGCCTTAACGCTCCTGAACATGCGAGTAGTGCCACCTACTGTGAGTGCTTTTCATAGAGGTAAATGCTCCACTTAGTCTTTTTTGAGAAACTGGTCCCCATCTCTCTTTTTTTTGCATTGGGAGTAATTCTCAGAGGTCACAGTCAAGATAAAAAGTTGTGGGGAGTCTTTTATTTCCCAAATAAAAGTGGCAAACCAATAGAAACAAACAATAACGTTTCCTCTCTGTCTATGCCCTTAGAAACTACAATGCCAGCTAAGCTTTAAAAGCAAACCCAACCAACTTTATTCAGAGGGAAAACTTCAAACTTGAAATCTAACAATAAAACATTAAAACATTACTCCTCTAAATTTTCCTTTCTTCCCCTTATGGTCATACCATACTTTTAATTACACTTATGCTGGTGTGACCCAGTTTACATACTGGTGTGTGCTGGCTACCTGCCCACCTCTGCTCAGGAAAATCAGGGTACTTCCTTCTCAGCCTGCTAATTACCAGAGCTGAGAGACAGAACACACCAAAGAGACTGTTTACTCAAATCCAATTATAATGAAAAGTACAGGCATTATTACTAATTCCACTAGAACTGGTGAGAGAGTACTCTTTTCCTGTGCCCCACGGCTTCAATCTCTTCTTCCACAGCTACAGAGACAGAAAAATAATGTATTACTGTAACTGTAACTGTAATTCACACCTCTGTCCAAGCCTCTAAACTGATTTAATAGGACACTGCTACTCTTTACATGGAATAAGCTTTAATACTAAACTATTTTAGGAAAGGACATTTATTCTGCACTTCACATGTTTGCATATTCATAGTCAAGAATATCGTAACCTGCCCACAGGTCTGGGAAGAAAGCATTATCAGGTGGAGACTGCTATAAAATGATGACCTCAGACTACACGTGCCAAACTCTGAGCTACTGTAAAAGAAGACACATACTGGCATTCCTCCACTGCTTATCTCCTGACAAACCACAGAGTTTACAAGAAAAGTTCAGCCAGTAGAGATTCTCAAATATTTTTCTTGGCATATTTTACTAGAAATGTCTTCCTCAAATTAATCATCTCTGAACTGGAATCACCAAATTTAGTGCCCTCCTTTGACCAGCTGACAATGTTGCGTCTCTTCCTAAAGGTTTCTAACAAAAAAGGGAGTTGCTTTGAACTGACTGAAAAAAGAATTATTTTCCCTCTAGAAAAAGTAAAAGTCAAAGTAAGAAAAACAGTAGAGAGGCTGAGGAAACTGGAGAGACAACACATTTGACACTAAGTTGTTTCTCTAGGTTTAGAAAGTCGCTTCCCCTGGGGGGATGAAAGAAAAAACAAAAGCTCTTAAGTTCAGCAACTACTACACGATTGCACGGATATATTTGGAAAGGGAGGAATGCACAATGGGGTGGAAGTTTTAGGAGTAGTAGAGATTATTTCATTAGATCCTGGTCTGCAGGAGTCCTCTTCTTCTGAAGCAACTCCATTAACCTAATCATGGATTGGTTTTTCTCCTGGTTGTCCTCCCCTCTGCTGCAGCTCCCCACCCCCAGCCAGGCAAACACAACTCTCTGCCCCATCTGGGCAGACACAAAGGACCCACAGCCCTTCCCTACTGTAGCCACTACTGTCACCACTGCAGGCATGGCTCATCTCATAAAAAGCCAGACCAGATTACCTTATGCAACTTGCAAAATGCTCTGAGACATTTGGAATCATTTACCTTTTTACAGCATGGGAGAACTGCATTTGAAATATCCTACCTTTATTGGTTAGAGAATCCTTATCCTCTTTGGTTGTGAACCACGCTTGACTAACAGCTGATACTTCTTCATTGCCCATTGGGGAGATTTCATCCAGCTGTTCATTCTGAAGAATCTTGAAAAGACCAATATGAAATGATACAGTCAAATATTCAGTTGTTTTTCAATTTTCACTTTGCAATTAACGTGGAAACATAGTTTGAAGGCAAATTAAATCAGCACACCTCGTCACCTTGCTGACTGTTCAAAAGTGCCACGTTTTAGATACAGCATTGAAAGTATCACCTTTCTTAAAAAACCTGAGTAAGATTTAGCCTCTTAATATAAAGATGTTGTGAGAATTAATTGGTTAACATTTTTCATCTTGTTTAATGTACAGTAAGTAAGAAGAGTCTCACTGGCTGTGAAGGAAACTGGACTATGTCCAGCATCTCCAGTCTAGAACTTTTAAACATGGTATACCCACAATGAAAACTGCATGTAACTGCTAGGACTAGTGACAAGACAAAGACTACTTAAGCCTGTTATAGAGCTTAATTTATAATCAAAGAATGACAGAGATAACAGAGAAGCTTGTCATTTATGCAGATCACAACAGAGCATGTAATTACCAGTGGAGGGTTACCTCTACTACTCTTTGCTGTATTGCATTTTGGGCAGTAACTTAGACTACAAATAACCTCTCTCATACATAAAATTATTCAACTGCCCTTTTACAGAACAGCATTTTTACAAACAAGATCCATGCTCACATACATTTGTTTTAAAGTGTCTTATTAATTTAGTAAGCATTTCTGATACTTGTTTTCCTTTTCATTTCAATTTAAATAAAAGCATACATCAAATTGGTAAATTTTAAAGTTTTACTGTACCTGAATCTGGGTAACAGTTCCTTCATTAATCTCATCTTCAGCTACCTCAGTGGTAGCAGTCATGGTCACCTCAAAGCTCTGATCATTTTCTGAAACTTCAGAATGGGTAAGTTAGTTGCATACTTTACTCCTGAAGTGTTTTTTACACATGCTACAAGTTTTATAAATGGCTACCTTTGAACTGAAAATTTTGAAGAGCCTTATTTGGTATTTATTTGTTAACACAGTAAATTCACTAAAACGATTATCAACTGCTTCTCTTCACAAAATTTAAATATGAGTTTTGAAACCTTCAGTTTTACACTTGACTAACAACTAAGACCTAATGTGAAACATAAACAAAATGTGTTTGATGCAAACATTTGAAACTGTATTAATACTTCCTTTACAGCCTTTCTGGTATTTCCCAGTTATTAAAAGACAACATTCAAACCTTTTGGCTGCATGCTTTTTCCCCAGTCCTCCTTCAACATGATAATGCCTTTACTTCTGAGGAGTTTCTGGCTAGTTCCACCAAATAAACAGCCACTCTAGATACTGCAAATTGGTATTTTAACTAGACCTGGTTTTACTTCCCTCTGGGAGATTGTATTAAACTATCTAATATTCAATCAACTTCCTTAAGACTTATTCAGTATTCATCCTATTTTTTTTACATCAATCTCCTTTACATACACCTCAATATTACAAAACATTGAAATACTAACTATACTGTCTGATCATTAAAAAAACCTAATCTCTTAGCAGGTGGAAAACATCTAGTTTGCTGTTCATTTACTTATCCTTCAATTTATTCAATGCACCTGTGCCTGCAGGTCTCTTCTCCACTTTAAGACAGGCTTATTTTGCCAGTATTGTATAAATATCAATTGCTACAAAACTATCCAAGGCTGAGAGAAAAGATGATACAGAAGTACATTACAAAAATTGAGAAGAAAAAGCCCCATGGAAATATCCTAATGTGATTCAAAGAGTCCACTTTTAACCTTTACCAACAGATATTTTTGCTACAGGAGCACATAAAAGAACTTACTTGGAACTGCAACAACAGAAATGCATGGAGTAGAATCATCAAGGCTTTGATCATCCTCTGACAAACAAAGCCTCTTGTGTGGAGGTTCAGAGCTGTCTTCAGAGTCTACTTCATCAGCTTCTAACAACAAAAAAGTACCCAGGTTACTTCCTATAAGCTAACTGGAGCCTTGGACAGAGTTCTCCTAACAAAGTGGGCCAAACCAAATGTGACAGGCTGGTTCAGTGCTTTGCTGCTGCCCAGGAACTTGAAGTTATGGACAACAGCAGTTCATGTGATTTCCTCAACGTGCACTTTCTTTGAAAATTCCATCCACAGTCTGCCAAACACAAACCAGTCTAAGGAAATTTGGGTGCGTGCTTGGTTCTAAGAATCCATTTCAACTGAAATAAATCACAGCAGCTGTATCTTTGTTGGGCATACACAGGCAGTTTTGGGATTTATACCTAATTCAACATTTAATTATTCTTTAAACCAAAGCAGAACAATTCTTGCACAGTAAGCTGAACCTGAGTAGCTCACAGAATTTGTGGGCAGGGATGTATGGTGGTCAGATCACTCAAAACAAAGAAGAAAAAAAAAATACTATGCAATACAATTCTATACCATTTTGAGGGCAATGAAGAATTAGGTTCCCTTCAGTGTCCTGAGTCAAAGTCACAGAGTTCACGGTTTCTACTGTCACTGTGTCAGACTCTTCTTCAACTGTGCTCATACTCAAACCTGAAAGAGCAACATTCAGATTACATTTCTGCAGTTGGATTCCACTTGGACCATAATGCTGCTTCCATACCCCAACCAACCAGCACAACCTCCCCAAAGGAATGAATCTGCTCTTTCACAAGAAAAATCCACAATTTCAGACATTCACCTACCTTTACTTTCCTGCACCCTTACATATTGCAAAGAGTAAAATCAGATAGCTTTAAAGTAACTTCTCCAGTTAAAAATAGTACCTAAACTCCCTACTCAAGAGAATTTGCAATCTACTGATTTTTTTTCCAAACACAAACCAAGGCTATTACTTTTTCAGCATTTAAATTCTTCACATCTGATGATTTTTGTCCAATATTTATTCTGTTAATTTAATAATTCTATTACAGAACTGAAAGCTACTCAAGACTGACAAATATTTTTCTAGTGTCCTATTAGTCACAGCTGCCCTATTTATAGACTGCCAAGTTGCAAAGTTTTATTCTCCTTCCATGCATATAACTAAATGTGAAACTTGCGCTTTTTCTTTAGCATTTAAACAAGAGCAACAGAAAAATTGGTTGCAAGCAATCACCAGAACAAAAAGATATGGAGAGAATAACTAATCCAGGATAAGCCATTGAAGTCACAGAACTAGGGCAACATGAAGAGTCTCTGATAATTTCATTTCCACCATAAAAATACTGCAATGAAACACAAAGTTTGTAAGAAATTCTACGTAAATTAAACTAGTTCTGAAATAAAACAAAGCAATACCCCACAACAAAAGTTTTATCCAAATACAAAGAAATGTGACCTTTGCAGCTGCAGAAGATAAATGAAATCACCCCTGAAATATCCAGAAGCTTTGCAAAGATTTCATCAGTTTTAAGCCTGGTTTTGTTGACTTTGGCACAGATTTGTAAAAAGAAAATATCATCTATTTCTCCTTTAACTGCTCAGTCCTTTTTCTGTATTTACTCATATGTCAACAACAACAAAAAACTACTGTTATTTTGAAGCCACAATGTTGTTTAAAAATAACTGACTACAGCTTTAGAAAAAAGAAACCACAATCACATCACAAATTTTCCATGTACTAGGCAAGGATAGCCATATACCCATATGTAAGGGGAATTTACAACCTGGATTTCAAATTCCCTGTATAATGTAAACATTATTGCGTCAGCAGGAAATTATGTGATTTTTAATCAGAAAACATGTTCTTCGGTATTGAAGATTCCCAAGAGAAGTGTTATCCTAGAAAGATAAAACTACTGCCAGTCCTTCAAAAAAATTCTCACCTCTCGAGCTTGTTGGAAGATTTGGCACCTCTTTAAGCACATGTAGTGACTGATTCATCAAACTAAGTGATATTACCCTTCTGAACATGTAAAAAATTTCAGATACCACTGACATTTTAAATCAGAGGGTTCTCAAACTTACTTGCACATCTACCATCAGCAACAGTTCCTTGCCACATGCAAGCGTAGGACGAAGTGACTTCCTTGGGATTCATCTGCTGCTGAGTTTTACAGCCTGTGCTCTATCCTTCACTAGAAGCTGCTGTTTGCTGCATGGGTGTAATACTGATTTTAGGAACCCAATAGGGCATCCTTAATGCTAAAACATGAAGAAAGACATCCAAAGCATTAGAGCTAAATTAGAAGACTGTAACTTTTTCAACTCAGCTTGAAGTTATTCATTTAGCTTTTGGGGAGTGAACAAATTGGGACAAAATAAACAGATTCTCTTTTCCATGTTCATATGTACTTTCTGAGTAAGTTTTACTACAAGGACTTCTGTAGTAAAAATCCCTAAAGTTAACAGAAATGAGGTGGAGAATTCTTTAATTTTATGTCAACTGGTAGTCATAACATTTATTTTTCTATAATCAGCTGAAAGCACCTATTTTTCTTTTCACCACTTTAAAGGCCTGAAAGACATGAGATTTTTAAGACACATTACAACAGCCACATATTCCACCTACAGCTATTCTGAAAGCAGTGGAAACTATAGCACCATCCACATCAGAAGATACAGCAGACCATTCCTTCTTTTCTATTGGAAGACTGATGAAAATTGAATACAGGCACAGCAAAGCTGGGTTGTTCTTTCGGCAGTTACTCGGGACTTTATGAAAATCAACCTGTGTTTTTACAGGATTTGGCTACCAAATAAAAAACACAGGGCAATTAATCCCTTTGCATTCTCTACCTTGTTGGTTTGCAAATTTAGGAGGGAACAGGACACAGCATAAAAGGGATCCATACGTCCAAATATGGCATTCCCAGAGATGGGGAGGAAGCTACACCAGGATCAGTAGCTGCTACCCTGACACTTGCAGCCAGAGCTGTAACAGGACTACCCAGACAATGGCTGAGGCAGCACATCTGAGGGCACCACTGACTCTTCTGGTCAAGTCACACATCTGCAGTTGGCAGCTCGAGCTCCCACGCATTGCAGAGCACCCGACACTCGGCACTGCACTTTGTTCAAGGACCTGTGACTTCTCAAGAAACATTCCTCAATGTAATTCCTGGATTGAGCAGGGTTTTATAACTCCTTGCCAATTTCCCAAAAACAGTTTATGCCAACTGTAGCTGCAGGCTCTCCGGGGGGGGGGGTGAAATCATGTTCTGTGTAAGATACTCGAGATTCAGCATGCCTTATGTTTTCTGAGTAAAGGTAATAACCCTGACCAAACTTTGATAAAAACTGAGAAACAGCCAAATGCTTGATTTGATTCCCATCAACTTTAATGCATAAGGCCTTGGACCACAATTGAAAACTGAGTAGAAAGAACATGTGGAATTAAGTCAAAGTCAAATGCGTATTTTGGACATTATTTTTTATTAATCAGACCATACAAATACAAGCAAACTGAAAGAAAAACCAACCAACCTGATTCTTTCAAGCTACATTTATCCCAGGACAGGAGCACCAACCCACGAATACATGAATGAGTGACCAAAATCAGGAATAACTGTGGTGGTTCTTTTGAGTGAATAGGAAACAATCTCCAGACCTTATAAACCCCACTGTTTTACTTTAAAATAATGATGTGGCTACCAGGTACTCTGAACATACATCAAATATGACACATGACAGGACCACCTGGAGTTCACAGTGAGCTCAGTGGCCAAAGGCCTTTGATGCCTTCTCCTGATCCCAGCTGCAGGACACTGCCCTTGCTGGATGTCCTCGGTTCATCATGGCATGGCAGCCAGAGCTGTGCTAAACAATGCCAGACCACAGCAGAGGCTTTGGGATGTGCCACGTGAATTCTGCTCATTACACACACCTGCACATCCACACATCTGCTCTTGCACATCTGCTCTCCAAAGTTAAATACAAAGTAAATGACAGCCAAGGTTTCTTAATGAGTGAGAATTAGGACCTGAGTAGACTCATCACCTCCAAAATATCACCTTCTTTTCACAACTTCACTAGATGTGCTTTTGAAAATGCAAACAAGTTTTACTTTAAACAAAAGCCTTACTTGAATTTTAAATGAATAACCCAAGACTTGTCTTTAATCCTTGATTCAGATACATTCTTTACAGAGATGCCAATCTATCACTAATATTTCATGTTGTGAAGGAGGGCGTTAGCTTTTGGGGAAAGAGAACACTGTTGGATAGACATGCACTGAAAAGTGTGGATGGCCATAATCCATAATGAGATAGCACCTTAGAAATCAGTGTCAATTCAATAAGCATTTTTTGCCTTGTTGGATTTCTGTGTGTATTTACCAAACCGAACATTTTTTAGAGCTAGCTGCATTACAATTTCGAACAGGTTTCAACATGCAACCAAGGAGATGGGAAAATACTTTGTCTACAAGACTCATTTAATACAGAATTGCAATATGCATTTTCCACTAAAGCCAAATAATGGAGTGGTTCTTATTTATTTGGGAAGCATGCAGCAGAGTTAGACAGAAAAAGACTCACAAAGCTGATTTTACACCAAGCTAAAAAAAAAGGTAACACCTTAATACAAAATTCCTTTAATTCTAAATAACCCTCATCTGGCAGATGGGCTCAATTATTCTGAGGGCTGTAAAAATTAATCACTTCTAAGAAATAGTATTTTTACTCTTGCAAGCAGAATTCTGCCATTGCCCCTAGTTATTAACTGAATGTTATGTCTAGTCTTCAGAGAACTGTTGTAAATCTTTTAAAATTTCTATATGAAGTTGTATTAGAGGCTGCTTTCTCTGCACTGGGCACTAAGTATGTTTCACTAAGTCCTGTAAAAAGCAAAAACGGAAGATTATTAAGGGAGGCTTCCAGTTACTGTGACATTTAACTGGAACAATCACATAGAATGCATTGGGATTTCGAGGCATTCGTTCAAGAGTAACACAAAGGAAACAAAGTCATTACAGGACCTCATACTTTAGGACGCCTGACTGTTTAGTGTACTCCACACCAAGTCAGTACTTCATATACCTTATCAGGAGTTTTTACTACTCAACTAGTGCCAGTGCTGTCATGCTAATATTCAACAATCCCCCCGAACTTTACTCCAGACCAAATCGGTTCTGCTCAAATTTAAAATTCCACCATGCAGAAATTTTCTCTAACAGCTGCCAACAATGGATATGAAAAGGAACCAAACTGGACAGACACCAATCACAAGGATCCAGAGACCTGAGTTTGGGGCATACATGGATTTATTAATCTGTATCAGCATGAAATTAGAGTCCTTTAGGAACAGCTGCATCCTAGTCATCAGTGGTATTTAGAGAAGTGGGCCATCACCGAAACAGAATATATGGGAGACACAATGGGACAAAGTGTTCTCATTTGCATTGATCCAAACTTGGCAGAACTCCATGAATTCTAGCCTGTCCAGTGAAAGTTTAATAAAAAGCACTGAGCATGCTTTAAATGTCACACAGGGGAAAAAAACCAACACAGAACAAAATAAAATATATGTCCCAGCTCTTTCAAAAGAAATAAACACAGAAAGTTTCTAGGGTTTTTTTTTCAGTAACTGGCTCTTGGGCACAAGGTTATGGTTATGGATAGAAACCTTAGTACGTATCAGATGTACCAAAATTCTTTTCTCTTCATGTACAGTGCAACTCCAGTTTCATGCTAAGCATTCCAGTAACTTCTTCACCTTTATAAAAAATGGGTAGAATTTTAGCATGCAAGAAAAATATGAAAAATTATCGTAACTATAAGACTGATAAGCAAAGAGAAGTCTCTCTTGCTTTCTGATGCACAGACCAGCATAGAAATGATGGTCACAAAAAAGGACCTATTAGAACATGCAAAATACAGTAGAGAGATCTTTGTCTCTTATATGGCCACTTTTCATAACTTTGTATGGTTGAGACAAAAATCGGTATTTTGGGGCATTCTACCTACAGAATTGTAATTAATGTTCAATCTTTTCAGTAAGTCATAAAGCATCATGAAGTTGTTTATTATTATAATCACGTGAAATTATGTAAATGAGAACAAGAATGAGATGGGTCCATCTCACTGCAGAACCTGCATCTTCTGGTTTTGCAAAGGAATTCTAACTATGCTGTCAAGAGGCCAACTTACATCTGTAGCCAGAGCGGCGCTGGCAAACAAAAAGCATTTTCTAGATTACTTCAACTAACAATAGCCAGGTGGGGCTGAACAGTGTAACTCTTTGTGAATGAATACATAGCAATACTATCAGTCAGCTGAAGAAGTACCTGGTACAAGTGTAATACTCTTCACCACACCCAAAGCCACAAACAACAATAAAAAACCTCAAAAAAGGAGAAAAAAGAAAGGGAAAAAAATAGGCTTTTCTGACCGGAATCCTTTATTTTGGCAAAACAGAGCATAGCTCTAGTGCACAAAATCTTGGTACCGCTCTAAGATGAAACCCCTGATCTTGGCAGAGCCGCACATCTCAGGCTCCACTTACCCTAAGCAATCACAGATCACAACTCTCTGGGGAAAAAATAGAGATTACGAAACATAACAGATAAAACCCACAAGCTCAGGATACCCCAAGAGCAGACCCAGCGAGAGGGAATCGAGAAATTCAAAAGCGATCGTGCAGGTGGCCTCTTATTACAGGCATCCAGATATGGGGGAGGGAAGGGAGTTAAAACCAGAAACAACAACAGCGATTTAAAAAAATAAAACTTAATAAACAAAACAAACGCGCTGGCCGGCCTCCCCTTGCCCTGCCCTGCCCTCCCAAGCGAGCCGGGGCTTGGTGATGTCCAGAGCCAGTCCGTCCGTCCGCTTCCCCATTTCTCTGTGAGCAGCGCTCCCGACGCCCGGCAGCTCCCCGGGAAGGCGGGGAGTGGCGGCCCAGGGCTGCCCCAGGACAACAGCGGGCGGGAGGCAGCGGCCCTGCCGCGGCACTGCCCCCGGGGCGGCGGCTCCGGGCCCGCCTCAGCCGCCGCTGCCCCGCGGCCGCCAGCGCCGCCATTTGGCCCCGGGCGGCCGCCGCCATTTTCCCGTGCCCTCGGCTGGCGGCGGCGCTGGACGGCCCCGCCGTGGGCTCCGCTGCCCGCCCGGCCCTGCCCGGCAGCCCGGCCCGAACGCGCCGAGCCGCGGGACCGCACACGGCCGCTCCCCGCCCCGTCCCCTCCGCCCGCGGCCGCTGCCGCTGCCCGGAGCTCCCGGCCCCGCGGTCCCGCAGGGCCCCGCGCACTTACTTCCTGTTTTGGGTCCGGGCACTTGAGAAACCAGGATGGAGACTCCCAAGTACCAGGATGGAGGCGCCGGGCGGCGGCGGGCGGCGAGCGGGGGAGGCGGAGGCGGCGGCGGGGCGAGGCGCTGCGAGCCCGCCGGAAGGGCCCGCGCTCGCCCGCCCGGCGCTTCCGCCCGCCCGCCCGGCGCCACAGAGCGCGCGGAGCGGGGCCCGGAGCGCCGGCGGCGCCACAAAGCTCCCGGCGCCTTCCCCGCCTCGCTGAGGGGCCCCGGGCGACAGAGCCCCTGAACGTACACACGGCCTTCGCCGCAGAAACACGGAATCGATTAGGCTGGGAAAGACCTCTGAGGCCATCGAGTCCAACCTACCGAATACCAGCCTGTCAGCCAGACCATGGCACTCAGTGCCACATGCAGGCCCCTTAAATGCTTTCAGCAGTGGTGACTCCACCACCTCCCTGGGCAGCCCATTCCAGTGTTTAATCAACGGATGTCAATCAGTTTCTCATCAATGGCCACACATAGGATGGGGCCTCTGGAGCATCTCTCGTGAGGAGAGTCTGTGGGAGCTGGGCCTTTTTAATCTGGAGAAGACTGGAAGGGAATCTCAATGCATATGGATATCTCAAAGACGAGTGCCAAGAGAATGGTGCCAGACATTTCCTGGTGGTGCTCAGCAGCAGGATGAGGAGCACTGACCATAAACTAAAGCACAGAAAGTTTCACCTTAACATGAGGAAGAACTTCCTTACACTGAGAGTGACACATCACCGGAACTGGCTGCCCAGGGAACTAGTGGAATCTCCCTGTCTGGAGACATTCCAAACCCCCCTGGATGCGTTCCTGTGTAACCTCTTCTGGGTGACCCTGCCTTGGCAGGGAGGTTGGACTCGATAGTCTCCAGAGATCCCTTTGAATCTTAACCATTCCGTGATTCTGTGATCACTTTTCATTTCCCTCCTGCCCAACAACCTCACGAAACCAAGGCAAATTATCAAAAATAATCCATAAAGCCAAGAATAAACAAGCATGTAGCGGTGCCCAGCTTGTTGTGCTTGCTGTCTTGTGGAATGGGTGCCTGTGGGTGCTGTGATCCTTGGCAAAAGAGCTGAGCTCCTCACAGACAAACCAGGCACATAAGGGCAAGAAGGTGCATAGCATCCCCTACCTGCAATTTTTTGTCTAAAAACCTCATTGCACATCTACCACAAGGCCCCTTTTTGGCCACTTCCCTTATGTGTGACCTCCAGCCGTGTTCTCCCCAAACCTTGGGAGCTTTAAAAAGTGTTTTTATGGGAAGACAGGGCAGTTTAGGGAGGAGACATTGCACATGAAATTGTGGTGAAAGAATGGAGGTGAAATGCATAGCTAGGACAAGAAGGTAGCTGGGATATGGAACTGAAAGCAGGATTTATAAGATTTTTCCTTTGTTCAAAGGACATTTAAATTAACTCTGGTCTCTGTGTACTCGGTATTTCTGGACATTAAACCTCAGGAATGCCAAGTTCCATACCCAGTAGCTGACTTCCAGGCAAAAGATGAAGTGCCTGGTACCCTTAGGCACTAATTGGCCAAAGTAGAGCTACAATTTGCTATTCTAGGGTTGCATACAGCTGTTGGACTCATCAGCCATGATCTCTTGCAGCTTCTGGGTTTTTTCCCCCCAGTTTTTGCAGCAAATGAAGCATGGACACAATATTTGCCTTCTTTGAAGTACATGTCTGTTTTGTTGTTGTGGTGGTGGTTTCTTGTTTCTGGGTTTGTTTGGTTGGTTTGCTTTCGTTTCAAGGCAGCTATGGGCTTGCTTTAAAATTCACAGGGTACCACTTCCTTGACCTGTATGAAAATGCATCATCGGGGGGGCTGTGTTCAGACTGCAGGAAGCAATACTTCTGAAATTTCATGTAAGTCTTCACCATGTGAAAATTTCTAGAAAGACCTCATGCAGTAAGCAGCAAACATGAAGAGGACTCCTTCCATAAATCAGTTTCCCAATATGTCATCACTTATGAGCCTTTTCCATGCTGAATATAAAGCCTTTCTCCTTATTATATTTTTATCTTATTTATTTGGATGTTGATTGTAGAAAGCATTATTTTAATTGCAAAATCTCTATGTCCTTTTACACAGTGGTGTTGTTCTGGGACATATCATAGTGAGATATAAAGACGATAAATTGTGAAGTGGCAGCACATTGAGGACTAGGCCACTGGGATTTTTTTGCCACCATTTTAGTCACAGATCTGCAAGACTATGCACAGTTTTGGAATGATGACCTCTGTTTGTGTCCCATTCCCTGTTTATGCAATAGAAAGGATATAACAGATCTGTGCTATAACCACACTCAGAAACATTCCCTTTATATCAGGTTCAAGGTATGTGTAGATAGAATGATGACTGGAGTTCTCTGGTGTTTCAGGATCAAGATGAAATCTTTCTCTGTAACAGACTCTTGTTCCATGGAGCAAATGAGGTTCATCAATCCTGAGTTACCCCGTGTTAATGGAACAACTACATGCATCTATACCTATTTAACTTGATGAAAGACTCAAACACAGAGTTTGCGATGGACTTAACAATCTCTTTTTTAGATTAAGTTAGCTTTTCACTAACTCATACTGAGTTTTCTTCCAGAGGCCCTGTGTTCCTGGTAGCCACAAGGTGTCCCTACTGCCATGTGCTCCAGACCCACCAGTTGCATCTCAGAGATGCAGCATCTCTCCCTCTGCTCCAATTAAAGCCCAATTATCATTGCTCTGTAGGTACAGCAAACTCACTCCTCGTCAGGAATTAGGGGAGGAGTGAGACTGTGGTGCTGCTTGATAAGGCAAAGATGTCAGAAGGAGGATCGACATGCTGATGACTCACCATAAATCCTGAAGGCAAAGTGTGAATTTAATAATCCTAAATCTGATTCCGTGGGTGGTGACAGAAAGCTTGGTGCAGATCCTTTTTCATCACAGAAGAAATAAAGTTTTATTGTGCAAGATTCAGGAGAAAAAATGCAAAATGTAGAAAAGGCCTTGATTCCTGTTTATGAGGTTTTTCATATTTACATAGATTTCTATTTGTGTAGATATGTATCTCATTATATATGGGTATAGCAAATACATTCATTACTCATTGACAGAAAAAATATTTATATATATAAATGATGTAGTATTTCTGTAACACTTGTTAATTTATATGCTCCCAGTTTGGTAGGGGCTGGCTATGGAGAACTGCTCAGGCTGTGAAGAGCTGCCATGAAAGAGAGAGATGCCAGAGAAGGAGTACCAGGGCATTGGTGGCAGCCTGTGTGGGTTCTTCACTGCAGAGTGAATCTCCTGTAAGAAAAACTATTACCTTGTGGCCTGGCCTAGGAAGAATCCTATAGACAGCACTCACTCAATCCTGAGACCTTGTCTTTGGTGACTGTTGCAGTGACCGCTGCTGTCCACTGCCCAAGCTAGCTCCAGCGGTGTGCGGCAGGAGTGGGGAGCAGCTGGAGGCACGGAGCTTTAAGGCTGCCCTCTGAAGCCTCTGCTCTACCCAGGGGAGCACAGGCTCCAGGCACTGTAGCAGTCAGCAGCCCTCGAGGAAGGGAAAGATAAAAAGTAGTGGGGGAGGCTTGCCATGGGAGGTAATCTAACTTTACTGAAGGGAGTCCATGGCGAACAAGCAACAGTTGCTGAGCGACCACACCTTATAAAGGAGGGTTGAACAAGGGGAATAACCCAACTAGGGACCAATAGGCAGATCAGGAGGGAGGGACACTGGATGGAAGGACTCACATCTGGTCCAATGGTCTTGGTGGGTGGAGGGAGAGGGGTCACATGCCCCACTGGGGCATCCAGGTTTAGGGGATTTCCAAGAGGGGTGGTATCTGAGGGGGCAGGGTTTCGGGGGATTGATGGGAATCATATAAGGGTGATTAGGGAGGGCTCGGGTGACAGACACAGAACAGTCCAGAACTCCGGGAGGGGTTTGGGTAATTAATAGGGAAGGTGCCAGAACAAGGGGAGGGGATAACCATTTTTGGGAGCACTGGGGGAGTGGCTTGGATCTGGGACAGACCAACTGAGAGTAGAAGTGGGGAAGGTAGGGATGAACCATTAGGGTACAAAGAAGATACAAAAATACAATAAAAACATTGCATCACCACATCTCCCCCTTTTTTGTTTTAAAAAATTTAAAAATTGTTTTCTTTCATATAACCAGTCTGGTGGAGCCACTGCTGCTTCTTCAGTAACTTCTGTGTGGTAGACTTGAGGGAGTATAGTGGCGGTAACAGGCAAAATTTCTTTAACAAACTGAATAGAAACAAAACTAATAGAATAATGAAGGTGATCCAAAAGAAATCTTTGACGATGGAAGAAGCCCAACCAGAAAGTCCCCACTGGTCCAGCCAGCTTTTGAGCTATCCTTTAGATTCTTGCTTAATTTGCTGGACCATGTCCTGCATCTTCCTCAGCGTCGCGCCTATGTCTAGGGCTTGTGATGACAAGTTCATGCAGCAAAGACCCTCAAATTCTGTGCATTCGTGGTGCTGTAACAGCAACAGATAATCGATGGCAGCCTGATTCTGCAATGTTGCCTTCCTGGTTATTTCCTCATCTTCGGGGAGGTCACTGATGGCAGCTGAGGTCAAATTGGCTTGTTTAGCTACCCAACACTCTAGGGTGCCCAATTCCCCTAGAGCCTTCGCCGTGGCCACCCAAGGTAAAAAAAGGGACACGGCAGATCTCTTTAGATGAGACTAATGAAAAATTTCAGAGTCGCAATTTTCGTCCAAATTTTCAAAGTGTCTCTTTTTGTGAGCCAATGCAGTTTTTTTTTTTCCAAGTTTTAATTTGGAACATGTTGGGGGTAAACAGCGACAGTCGCCCAAGTGTGCACGGCCCTCCAAGAAGGCGAGAGGGGATGCCTGCCCAAGTGTGAGGAAAGAGACAACTCTTATTTAAATTAAAAATTGAAATAATTTATTGAAAGCAGAACAATTACAGAAATTGGAAAAATATAAAAATTTGGGAGCCTATGGCTCGATAGGTGGTATGCCCCAGGAATGCAGGGATCTGAGATCTTTGGCTGAAATAGCACTGAACCTCAGATGGTGAAAAAATACTTGCAGTGCTGAGGTGACTCTTGGCTAATCCAAGGGTCTAAAAGGTTATTAAAGGCTCCTTGATAGGAGTTAGGCCTTTAGTGCTCAGCACGGGTCTCCACCAACAGCTAACCTGGAGGTGTGACTGAGTTCTGGCTGGCGCTGCACACTGTTTTATAGTGCCTTTGCTCCGCCCCGGTCTGCCCACAGTCTGCCCCTTTGGTTTGAAATGATTGGTGCTTTCTCTTTGTGAGATCATCTCAGTCCACCAATAGCACGTCGTTATCGAGGGGGTGATATCAGTTGCAGTAAAGGCGGGAAAGTCCCTTCATTAAAATTCAGGTTGCCAAGGAGCTGGCCTGCAGGGTAATGGCGGAGGAGCTAAAAATAGCTGGTGGCTGTTAGAAACTGGGGTTTTGGAGTTAGACTTTGAATTAAGGTGCAAGATAAAAACACTTTAAAAAATATTAAAATACATCTAAAACGTATTAAAACACTTGTAAAAGTATACAATAAACATGGGAAAAGATAACTCTTGTGCTTTACATGTGGTTTGAGGCTTGAGAAGGGAACATAACTTGGGAATTTTATTAACTGGGGATTTTTAACTGGGAACAGTGTAACTCTTTTAATAAACTACTCTGAACAATTGAAAATAGTGATAATAAAACTTGGTTTTTGTAGCTGGGCTGATGGGTTAATTTTAATACTCAATTTAAAAATACTTAACCCAGAATTAATTAAAACACTTAATATGCAAAGACCAAACATAATTAGGGATTTCATGTATGACAAGTTCCCCCTTTTTCTCTTATGCTCGCATCTTTGGTCTTTGCATTTAAGTGAAGGTGGGTAACTCTTCGGGGATGGATTCAAGTTCTTTAAAACTGTCCCACATCTGCTGGGCAATTTTTCTTTCTATTTTGGTCTTGCTATTATTGATATACATAATTCTTTGGGTGGATGGCAGATGCTTCTGTTGTCCTTGAAGATCTTGGATGAGTGGCATGCCTTGGACGACAGTGGTGATTAGACAGATAAAACAAGGGATTAAACAAGGGAGAAAAGTAAGTCCTGTAAGGGAAAGTCCAACAATGATTAAAACTTTCTTCCACCATTGTCCTTGGAAGATATTTCCCCACCATTTGGAAGTGGTCAAGGATTGCCATTGCTGCACTGGAACATGGGCTAGTTTCCTGGTGTTTTGGGTAATCTTGGTGATGGCTTCACCGTGATCATCAATGTGGATGCAGCAGTCTGAGGTATTAAACTTGCCGCATACTCCACCTTCTTCTGCTAGTAAGTAGTCTAATGCTAGCTGATTTTGGTATATGGCTGCTCGGGTTTGCCCTTGCTGGGTGTTAAGCAGTTCAAGAGCAAGAGAGGTCTCATTAGGAATTACCTCAATTAGTGCTTGCAGTCTGATGATCCGGTTTAGCATGTAGATGGGAGTTTGGTATCCCCAGCTCCCATCTTGTGCCCATGTTGCAGGTCCGTAAGTTTCTAGGATCCTCGCTGCTGGCCACTCTTCTTCTTTCCATCTCTGGGTCCCTCCTATGTCTCTTAGAACGAGAAAGCTCGTCCTATAGGGGGATTCCGAGGTGGGGTCCAGCGTTTTCAGCAAGTAGGAAGAAGTTTGGTTGAATGGCTCCAAGAGTGCACCTCCCTTTCCAGAGAGGTGGTAAGTTGGAGTAAGCTCAGTTACTGCAGATCCAATAGAGGTCTTGTGGTGCCTCCCAGAAGTGGGGTTGAATCCTTGCTGCTGTGATCCAGTACTTGGAAATTTGTGGCAGAACGGAGTATGGATTTCCTTGATCCCAGCAGTGCCAGACTCTCTTAACAGAATTCAAAATGCAATTTTTGTTTTTAATTTTTTCTGCAGACCAGAATACATCTGGCTCTTGGGGTATCCACCAGTGTTTTTGCCCATCAGTTACCAGGTACCTTTTCCATATAGTCTCACCAACTTCTTTTAAAAATTTTCTTCCTTTCCTCCAGATGCATTCTTCTCCAATAACAGAATTGCTTAGCAGCCAGGTTTCATTTTCATGTCGGGTTGCGGGGGAAAGATCACTCAGTTGGATTAAATTGGGGGGTCCAAGACTGACTCCCGCCAAGGCCAACTTTCCGATTCTAAGTTCCTCCGCACACCCAGCAATTTGTTAAATTTAGCTGTTGTCCAATCCTTTCTGCCAGGTCAATAAATAAGTTTTTCCTTGACATCAAAGGATTGCTTTCTTTTTGTTTTTCCTTTTCTTCTATGACCACCTCTTGGATCAGATCAGTGTCATAGGTCTTTCTTTTTAAATAAATCTTCTGTTTTGGTTATATATCTAAAATTGAAACAGAGCCAATCGTCTTGGGAGTGGCACTCTCCCTTCTGCTTATTCGTTTGGGTGCCAATGTTTCTGCCAATCCAATATTTGTGACCTTTTTCTGAGCAGGTACTCAGTTCTGTTAGGTTTTAACAAGATGGATTAACCTAAGTATGTGCTCGGAAAAAGTGTCGGGATTTGAAATGAGTTTCCTTCTGCCTGATACACAGTCTTGTAACATTTGTTACAATGGTTGTCTCCTGCTTGTGTGAAGGGGGGCCAGAGGATCCAGAGACAGATCACATTTAGTATGAGGATGTCGCTCACCTTCCCCATCAGGCAGGCCCGGGAGGAGATATTAGCATTCAGGTCGCCTCTGCTGGTGGGGCTTGTCATCTTTGCTTCTCTAGTCCTTTCTTTGGGCGTCTCACCTTCAGGTGGTTTTTCAGTGATCTCAGACTCCTGGATCTCAGTGATCTCAGACTTATGGTTATTTTGGGGTTGGCCTTGTCAAAGGTTAGAGTTATCATGCCTGTAAATTTGGAACCTGATTGTACTGTTATTGAAGGAGAATGCCGGCTTCAAATGGAGCCTTACTGTAACAGTTGATGTGACAATATGTTTGTGTGAAGGCAGAATCTGTAAAAAGGGAACAACAAGAAGCAGAATTAACAACTACTTAATTTAAATATTTTTCAACTTAGTCTAACAACTTGTAGCTAGCACTTATTAATGAGGTATAACTGGGGATGAATTGAGATTACAGGGTTTTATCAACTTGGACTGAGGGACGCTAAGTGGAGCTTTCAAACAAGGTATTTAATTCGATGGTTTGTCTGGAGGTTTCTTTCCTTCAGTTGGTGGTGGTGCTACTGGACCCTTCACTCTCTTGATGTGCGTCCAGCCCTTTTCGAATGTTTGGACAGCAGTTTCGGTTGCTAGCTGGACCTGAAATGGACCTTCCCAAGATGGGGTTAATGACTTCTCTTTCCAGGATTTTACTAACACCCAGCCACCTGAATTGATGTGATGTAAATTAAAATCAAGTGGAGGTGTTTGTGGAAGAAGACCTTTTTCCCTTAGCAGCTCAAGATTTTTTGCGATTAACGGTACATACTGTTCTACATTGGTGTTCCCACACTCTTTCGCGTTCAATTCTTGTGATGTAACAAGGTAGGGCAATCCATATAACATCCTGTATGGTGAACAACCCAAATCAGATCTTGGCTGTGTTCTAATTCTAAGAAGAGTGAGTGGAAGGCATTTTACCCATGTCCATTTTGTTTCCAGCATTAATTTTGTGAGAGCGTTCTTGATTGTCTGGTTCATCCGTTCCACTCTCCCTCAGCTTTGTGGATGCCATGGGGTGTGTAATCTCCAATTTGTTCCTAATTGCTGAGCTAATTGTTGCACAATTTGGGAGGTAAAATGGGTACCTCGATGTGAATCTATGCGGTGGACTATCCCGTAACGAGGGATAATTTGTTCAAGAATCACTTTACTCACTGTCTGGGCTGTTGCGTTGACAGTTGGAATGGCTTCCACCCAGTGAGTAAGGTGATAAACGATTACCAATAGGTATTTCCACCTCTGGACAGGTGGCATTTCCGTAAAGTCAATTTGAATGTTTTGGAAAGGCCTGATTGCTCATTCAATTCCTCTGCCAGTGTTCTTTTTCATTACTTTTCTGTTCAACTTTTTGACAGATTACACAGTCCCGTGTTATTTGGTTGGCTATTTCATAAACACCAATGCATCCAAAAGTTCTGAGGTAGTGATCCGCCAGAGCTTTTGAACCCCAATGATTGGTTTGATAAATATTTTGTAAAATTTCTCGTGTTAATTTTTGTTTAAATTTGGTGCTTATCTGGTAAATACCAGCGGCCTTGAGAATCTCATTGGCTCCAATTAATACTAATTTTTGCTTCTCTTGATAAGTGAAAATGGGTGTGGGTAAAATGTTAGTTTGTGGAGTAGTGTCAGTTTGTGTGTATTTGGAAGTTGGTTCACTTCCATCACTTCTATCTCTCCTTCCACTGCTGCTTCTTTTGCTGCCAAGTCCGCTAGGTTGTTCCCTTGAGCTTCTTTCGTAGCTCCTGACTGATGGCCTGGGATATGCACCACTGAGATCACCTGAGGCAGTTGTAGTGCTTTTAGAATATTTAAAATCAATTCTTTATATAAGATATCTTTTCCTTTGGTGTTTAGGAACCCCCCTTCGGACCAGATCTTTCCAAAGGTGTGGACTACGCCATAGCGTATCTCGAGTCAGTGTAATGGTCCCGATGCTTCCAGCTAGTCGGTGGAGTGCTTTTTCTAGGGCATAGAGCTCACAGACTTGAGCTGACCAGGTTGATGGTAATTTGCCCTTTTCTAGCATGCACATTTGGTGTCCGTTGACCGCTGAATAGCCAGAGCACCATTTTCCATCTACCACTCGAGACGACCCGTCAATGAAGAGGATTTCCCCTTCATTGAGGGGACAATCCACTAGGTCCTCTCTGACTTTATTTGGATATCACTTACATCAATACAATTATGTTCAATTTCATTTTCTGATGGGGTTCCCGTAAAGGAATTGGGCTGGATTTTGATGTGCGCATATGACTAGCCTCAGGTGGTCTGAGTGCGTGAGAATGGCCTCATATTTGACCATTCTCGGGTCAGTTAACCACTCTGCAGCCCTGTGTGTTAAAATGGTTTTAATTGAGTGTGGTGTATGCACAGTCAAATTCCCACCAAAAATGAGTTTTTGGCTCTCTGAGACCAGAACGGCTGCTGCGGCGATGGACTGGATGCAGACTGGCCATCCTCTGGACACTGGATCTAGTAACTTGGAAAGGAAACCAACTGGCTTCCTGACTCCACCCCACTCTTGGGTCAAGATGCCATAGGCAATTCCTTTTTCCACATTAACAAATAGATCGAAGGGCTTTTCTAGTGAAGGGAGGCTTAAAACGGGGGCTTTCGTTAATTTCTCTTTCAAATTTTGTAATTTTTGTGTGTCTGAATAAGTCCAATTAAAAGGTTCTTCTTCCATTAATTTTTCATATAAAAATTTGGCAGATTGTGAATACTGATCAATCCACAGTCTGCAGTATCCAAGTAGGCCTAATAATTGCCGAATTTCTCATTTTGAAGTTGGAGGTGGTAAATTTAGGATTCCTTCTACTCTTTCGGCACTGAGTTTTTTTGTGCCATGGCCAATTAGGTGTCCTAAATACTTCATCTCCTGTAACACGAATTGTAATTTAGGTTTTGACACCCTTAGTCCATTCTTCCCTAGAAAATTTAGTAACTGAATTGTAGCAGTTCTCACCGTAGACTCCTGTCCTCCAGAGAGGAGCAGGTCGTCTACGTACTGAGTTACCTGAATCCCTTCGGGTGGAGAAAAGGAACTTAGCAAATCTTCTAGCGCTTGGCCAAAGAGTGTGAGTGCCTCGGTGTAACCTTGAGGCAAGTGAGTCCAGCGCAGCTGCTGCTTTCGTCCAGTGTCTGGATCCTCCCAGGTAAATGCAAAGATGTCTCTGCAGTGAGAATCTAGAAGACATGACCAGAAAGCATCCTTAAAGTCAGTAACAGAGAACCAGGCATGTGTTGGGGGTACCCGACTCAGGAGTGTATAGGGGTCCTGCACCAACAGATACCTGGTTTGGACTCTCTTATTGACCTTATGCAGATCTTGTACAAGCTGGAATGACTTATCTGGTTTCTGGACAGCCAAAATTGGGTGTTGTAAGTGGATTTACAGGTCTCGAGAATTCCATCTCGTAGTAAGTCCATAATAACAAGCTTCAGGCCCTTTCTTTTGTCCTTGGAGAGAGGGTATTGTGGTACACGTACTGGCGGGCTGTTTGGGAGCAACTCAATGGTTAGAGGTGTGATGTCCATTTTTCCCCGGTTGCCAGGTTTCGCCCACACTACTGGGTCAATGTGTTGCTCATCTGCTAGAGATAAAACAAACAATTTAGTGGTCATTTTCCTGCTTTGCGGTACCACCCCAACTCTTAGAGGTATTTGGAAGTCACGTCCTAAAAGATTGGTCCCAGCTTGAGGTAGGTATAGAACGTCCCCCGTATGAGTGCGCCCTTGTATGGAAATGGTTACATTTTTAATTATAGGGATGGCGAAAGTTTCGCCCTTTGCACCATATATATTTAACACATTTTGTGAGATAAAACATCCTGGAGGTTTTTCAGTGACACAGGTTCTTTCGGCACCTGTGTCCACTAAAAACTCCACTTCCTGTCTCTGGGGTCCAACTTCTAATTTTATCAAGGGCTCTTTTAAGTGTTTTTCCCCCAGAGAATAGAGCCCCTGACCCCTTCAGTTATTTAAAATTTGTCCCTCCACTTGGAGGACTCCTTGATCTTTCTGTTTTTTAAAACAGTGCCAGTGCCCGTGGCCTTCTTTATTACAGCATGTGCAAATTAGCGTCTTAGGTCCCTGAACGATTGAGGTAGATTGTAAGGTAGGTTGTATGTTACAAGTGCAAACTTGTGTCTGTGGCTGAGGGAAAATTTGGGTTTGCTGTTGTGGGATGCCCCCTTGGAAAGTTCTTTGTGTAGGAGGGTCGTGGATTGGAATATTAGTGCTGTTGCTCATTATCCGGCTCTTGGCCTTCATCCTCTCCTCATCTCTCCTAACAAAGACCTTTTGGGCTTCCTCCAACAATTAATCCAGTTCCCTCTCTGGCCATTTTTCCAATTTTTCTGATTTCCTCCTGATGTCAGGCCAGGAGTGAAGTACAAAATGTACTTTCAGCATAGTCTTACCACCTTCACTGTCTAGGTCAATTACTGAATAGAGTTGGATGTTGTTCCTTAACCAAGTTATCCAAGCTGTTGGGGACTCATCCTTTTCCTGTTCCCCGCAAAATGCTTTTCTCATATTATTAACCTGGGGAACAGCTTCTCTTATACCTTTTGTAATTGGATTTCTGCAATATTTCATGTTCCTCCTGCCTTCTTCAGAATTTGGATTCCATTCTGGGTCTGTCATTGGTAGTTTTTGCTCTCCAATCGGGCCCTGATTAGAATTATTTTCTCTGTCCCAGACCGTCACTCCTGTGGCTTTAATCAGTTTTTGTTCTTCTATTGTGAATAAAGATTGTAAGATTGATTGCATCTCTCCCCAATTATAAATATTAGGGCCGAGGAATTGATCAAATTGATCAGCTAGACCAATGGGGTCAGTCATTAAACTTTTCATTTCCTTTTTAAATTCTTGTACCTTTGACGAAGCCAGAGGTACGGTTACATAACCAATTCCTCCTTGAGCATTTCCAATGGGTACCTCTCTAAGAGGTAAAATTTTAGACTCATGGCGGGTGCTAAGGCAGGTGGGACAGTTGGGTGTTTTAAATGATTTCTTTCTAGTGCAAGATACTGGGCCATCCTGACTAGAGGAAATCTTGTATCCAGTTGTCTGTGTGAGAGCAGGAAGGAACAGAAATTTCTTTTTCACTTTCATTCTCACTTTCTGAGTCCCTTTCGGTTGGGTGACTCGATGAAGGAAGGACCCTTTCTTGTTCGATTTGGACTCTCCTTGCTGGAGGAGTTACTGGAGGAAGGTGGTCTAGACGGTCCCACTTTGGTTGATTTAATTTAGGGTTTTTTTTAGTTTTTGTTTTGGTTCTTCTGCAATGGGTAAAATTTGGTTTGAATTTTTATTATAACCAATTGAATTAGATTTTGTTTCCTCTTCCAATTTTTTTTTCTTGTCTTGTTCTTCATCTTGTTTTTGCCAATGATTTAACTAAATTTTAGCATAGTCTAATTCATCAGAATATATTGGAGCTTTGTAATGTATGTAGGAATGTAAAGCTTCGCAGAGCCACTTTTCAGAAGACCCATACTTGGGCCACTTGAGCCCATCTTTGCGAATTTGATTTTTTGGCCACTTAAAAACACAGTAACGAATCATTTGGAACTGGTCTTTTTCTTTAGTTAAAGCATCTTCTTCCCATTTTAAAAGCATCTGCCATAATGGGCTGTCTGGGAAGATTTTGTATTTCTTCACTGGGTCTTTTCTTTCGCTATTTGTTTGCCTCATTTTGTTACTGGGAAGCAAACAAGTAGCTTGTGCAGAAGAATTTGTTTAATTAAATAAACCGAAGTATTGTGTAGTGAAAACAAACCAAAATATTGTATAATAAGATAATATTATGAAATAACTTAAAATCAATACGCTATCACTATATAAAATCACAATGGTAATACATTTAAAAGCATAAAACGCAATACAACTAATGCAGAGAAAGGTAAGTAAAGATAGTAGATGTGTAAGGCAATTAATGATGGTGGATTTGTGGGAAAATTAAATATGGTAGACTAGTGGAAAAATAAATATGGCGGATCCGTGGGAAAAACAAATATGGTGGACGAAAAGAAATTAATTTTAGATTATAATAGGAATGATTAGTGTGTATTTAAATCGTTTAAGGTATGATTGAAATTTAGATAACTTTATATATAACTTAAAATTTAGGGACCACAGTGGTCTTTATTAGCAAAAGAGAGATTAAAATGGTGGCCCTGCCTGCCTTAAGTAATTTGTTAGTTTTAAGTAATAGATTTAACTGTAAATTTAAAATATTTATAATTGAAGAAAAAAGATTCTAATGAATAACACAAACAGCAATCCAAAGCACCAAAATAGTATTCTAGGATTAAAGCAGATAAAACAAGTAACAACTCTAATCCAATAAATCAAATAATCTGAACCAGCAGAGAGTATAAAGGTGCTAGATAGCACTGACCACAAGAGTCCAACTAAAACAAATTGACGCATTCACTTAGAACAACAAAATGGCGTAGTACAAATTAAAAGGACACAAAATGGTGGCCCTTCCCACCAAAAACTAAGAATTCAAAATGGTGGTCCTTCCCGCTGAAATTTAGAAAATTCAAAATGGTGGCCCTTCCCGCCAAAGAGAAAGAGAAAAGAGGAGTTTAAAAATGATGTGTCTCTTCGGTTCTAGACCCGAGGAGACCGAGACACTAATAAAATCGAAATGGGGCCGCGTGCACTCCTAAAACATGGAAACCTCCCCAAGAAAGGCCAACTACCACACTTACAAAAAGAATTCCACTTGAAGGTTTCCCCAAAAAACTAGGGGCCCTAAAAAGGGTAGGTCCCTAACTAAATACCCTTTAAGAAGGGGTCAGGCCTTACCAAGTTCTTCTCCACCCGAGGTGTCCTTTCTCTGCTGCAGTGATCCTTGTGGCAGTCTGGTAAATCCAAGGGGAAACCAAAAAAAAATTGCAAAAATTCAAAAATAAAAAAATTAACCAAAATCCCTGGATTTTAGGGCAAAAAGAAGGATTCCGGACGAGTCCCCAAAAGAGTTGTGAGGAAAGAGACAACTCTTATTTAAATTAAAAATTAAAGTAATTTATTTTAAAGCAGTGGCCATTATCTGTTTTGATTTCCTTGGAGACCCCCAAGACTGCAAACGCCTGGAGGAGATGTTTTCTGGCGTGTTCAGCCTTTTCTCCTGCGTGGGCAGAGGCGTAGACTGCTCTGGAAAAGGTATCTATGCTGACATGAACATACTTTAGTCGGTCAAATTTGGGAAAGTGAGTGACATCAGTCTGCCACACCTCACAGCTAGCCAGCCTTCTGGGGTTCACCCCAGTGCCTAATGAGGGGAGAGCTGACCGCTGGCAATGTGGGCACATATCCACGATGGCCTTTGCCTGACTACGCATCGGGTGGAACTGACGGACCAGTCTGGGTACGTTCTGGTGGAACGTTTGATGGCTCAGTTTTGCCTGCTCGAAAACTTTTGGCATCCTGGCCATTTCTGCAGGGGCGGCAAGGGCATCCACTCTCTCATTGCCCTTGGCTATCGGGCCTGGCAGGTCTGTGTGCGACCTCACGTGCATCACAAAGAATGGATGCTCTCGGTGGGAGACAAGATATACTAACTTCAAGAGCAACCAGAAGAGATTATTACTTTGAAACTTCTTTCATACTCTTTGCTCTTGCTACCACTCCTGTGACATAGGCCGAATCTGTGACCAGATTGAATTGTTCAGGGAGCCTCTCAAAGGCTCTGGACGAACCGCGGCCAACTCAGCAATTTGGAGGGGAAGCCATCATGTACTCATGTCTGCCCTCCACTGCTGAGTTTTGAGGACCCCTTTCCAGGATCATGCAACTGGATTCTATAGGAATGCTCCTGGGCACGGTCGTAAAAATTGGTCACAGCCTCCAGAGGTTTCCCTGCTTCTGATGTCTTTCTGGGAAACAGAAGCAAACTATTCCTGGAATAATTTGTGAGGCAGGAGGTATGGACTGAAAATCCTGTCCCATGTAAGCATCTAAAGCGTTTTCACATTCTCGCCAGTGCTTGGTTGCTTGAACATCTCTTTGGTCAGTTTGGCGGAGGACAGCTTGTCCTGCTCCAAACGGACCGGCAAGTGAATGCATGAGAAGTCACACCCAGTCAATTCCTGAAGCCTTGCCCGAGCCTTCCGAGTTAACTGGGCCATCAGTTCCTGGGCCTTAGTGATGGGTTTTGGACCTTGTCTTGTTCAGAAACACCCACTCGATGATTAGGAGAGAGTCTTTCTGGCCCCGGTCCCATTGCAATATGAGCCTGTTGAGGTGGGGCAATTTTCCCATTACAATGGATTTGAAGGGCAGTTCCAATTTGCAACAATGCGCCTGCCTCTCACGCATCTTAACCTCTACCTTTTCCAAGGCAGCCCTTGCCTCTGGGGTCAAGGTCCTAGGAGAACTCAGCTCCTCCTTCCCTTTTAACAAATGAATAGGGGGGCTAGGTCTTTGGTGGTAATCCCTAGCCAGGGCCTGATCCATCCTAAAGTGCCACACAGTGAATGAAGGTCCGCCAATGTTTGGAGATCACTTTTAATGGCCAATTATTACCTTGTGGCTTGGCCTAGGAAGAATCCTATAGAGAGCACTCACTCATCCTGAGACCTTGTCTTTGGTGAGTATCACAGTGACCGCTGCTGTCCGCTGCCCAAGCTAGCTCCAGCGCCAGGTGTGCGGCAGGAGTGGGGAGCAGCTGGAGGCACGGAGCTTTAAGGCTGCCCTCTGAAGCCTCTGCTCTACCCAGGGGAGCACAGGCTCCAGGCACTGTAGCAGTCAGCAGCCCTCGAGGAAGGGAAAGATAAAAAGTAGTGGGGACGCGTGCCATGGGAGGTAATCTAACTTTATTGAAGGGAGTCCATGGCGAACAAGCAACAGTTGCTGAGCGACCACACCTTATAAGGAGGGTTGAACAAGGGGAGTGACCCAACTAGGGACCCAAATAGGCAGATCAGGAGGGAGGGACACTGGATGGAAGGACTCACATCTGGTCCAATGGTCTTGGTGGGTGGAGGGAGAGGGGTCACATGCCCCAATGGGGCATGGAGGTTTAGGGGATTTCCAAGAGGGGTGGTATCTGAGGGGGCAGGGTCTCGGGGGATTGATGGCGACCACATAAGGGTAATTAGGGAGGGCTTGGGTGACAGACACAGAACAGTCCAGAACTCCGGGAGGGGTTTGGGTGATTGATAGTGCCAGAACAAGAGGAGGGGATAACCATTTTTGGGAGCACTGGGGGAATGGCTTGGATCTGGGACAGACCAACTGGGAGCAGAAGTAGGGAAGGTAGAGACGAACCATTAGGGTAAAAGAACATACAAAAATACAATAAAAACATCGCATCACCACAGGTGACAATCTCATAATTTCCTGACTTGCACCTGTGTGAGGCTGTAATGGACTGACCACCTTGAAAGTCTCTATGTATTCATTTTGAGTGCCTGCTCTGTCACTTAACCTCTGTCAGAGTCCTGGAAAATGTTAGAGAATAGTAATTTATTCAGGACCCTCAATACACAGTCTGCAGAGCTGGGAATGATGGCATTTTTCATTCTTTTTTCTGCAAACCTCTGCTGAGACACCTAAATTCTGATGGCAGTCAGTGCAGGCTGCACACCTACAACCTGGGTTGCTATCTGGAGGTGCCCACTTCTCTCCATACCTTGGGGCCATGGCAGTAGCAATCCCACTGAACCCAGTCCAAGACTAGGAATGGTTTTGTTAGTACGGCTAAATGGGAGGAAGAAAAAGAATCAGAGTTCCAGAGACAGTGAGCAGAGGACAAGGTCTACATGGATCTGAGCTGCCAGCGACATTGGGATGAGCCATTCTTCCTGCTTTGTGCTTTGTTTAGCAGGAAGGCAGCTGTGCAATTTACAGTATCCATAAGGATTTGGTGTTTGGAGGGGATATCCGGGAAAACTGGAAGGAGGAACTGGTTTCTCTAAGATGGGTGTATGGACAGCGGAAGAGGAGAAGGAATGAGACTTCACAGGATCACTGGCAGAAGAGAAGGGAGAGAAAAGGACAGAGCAGATGGGAGGAGCAGATGGGGCCCAGCTGGGAAGTGCTTTGCTGTGTGCTACCAAAATCAAAGGCACTGATGGCAGTGTGTCATGGGCGTTCATTAGAGAAGCCCTCCCGTTGAGTCATGAGGTGCAGAGAGGATGTCCCTTACTTTCTAAAGTCCTTCTTAGAGAGGAGCCTGAGTGTGGCTGGATCCAGTCTGAGCAACAGTTTATGTTGACTTTGTCAACAGTTTATGTCTAAAGGTTTATTTATGCATAATCGAACCTTTATACAACTTTGTCCTACAGGATTAAGGATGGCAAACCAGATGTATTTATATAAATATATATGATTTATTATGATAATGATTAGACAAAAAGATCTTAATCAGAATTATTTAGTACAAAGTACAGGAGCTAAAACTATTCTAATATAGTGCACTATGAAGCGATATTGAAGCAATTGCATTAAAGCAATTGTATTAAAGCAATTGTATTAAAGCTAGCAAGAACAATTATTAAGTAGAGATTGATGTTACTCACCCATACCAATGACTGTAGGCAGATTTCTTTCGCTCAGCCTTGAGGAATAAGCGTGAGGGATGTCCCCACTGAAGGGAGGAATCCCCACACATACACCCTAAGGATGTTAGAAGACCCCACTGTTAAAATTTGGAACTGGGCTTTTATAGTATAAAGTGATGCGCTGTCAGTCATATGTCTCCAGGCCAGGTGTGTCAGCTCAGCACCTCCAGGTTAGTGATCAGTAGTAGCACTCGTTTGTTCTTTTATCCTGGTATCTTACCAGGTCTACCACATCTTTATCTCACTATGAGGATGTTTAACTTTGAGATTGATGTATCATACTGGTTTCAGCATTATTCAGCACCAAAAGCAGCATGAGGTTCCCTTCTTCATTTACCACTGATAGCTTTGGAAGTAGAGCATTGTTCGAGTTGTTTTCCCCATTCCAGGCAGAGCATCCTGCTACACAGGGGGAGGCATGAGGAGAAGGTGGCAAATGCAGTTCTTTCTGCATTTGCAAAGGTGAACAGGTGCTTTCTGCATGGCATTGTGCACAGGTTGTGTGCGGGGACCATGGGTGGACAGGGGGACTGTGGCTGTGTAGGGGAGAGAGGGACAACCTGAGGGCCAAGAGCTGCTTCCTTGGCTTATGTCACCCATAAAATCCCAGGATTTGAAGCTGTATGCTCATGATCTTGAACTCTGATGAGTTAAAGGTGTGGGAGGAGAATGATGTATTCCACAGTGGAAAAACTTGTCCTGTTTTGGATTGTTGATTTATGTTACGTAGGTTCAGCTTTTTGGCAGCTTTTGTTAAATGCTGTGTTATTGTGAAAGCAATGACAAACCTCCTGTGCATTTGAAGGGGATAAATTAGTCTTAGGGAAAATGTGCCCTTTATGGTGTAGTTCTACTGTCTGCTAGCAGATGGTGCTGCGATATATCCAGGAGCTGGGAACCAGCTTTTTCAACTTCGAGGGGATGTGAGAAAGCAGCATCTCCTTTATATTTTCATTAGGGTTTGTTCCTAAATTTGTTTTACTAAAAAATGAAATTCTTCTCCTCTTTGTTGTTCTGCGTCCAGCTTCGACCATCTAAACAGGTCAGCCAGTTTTATTTTTGCCTCTTTGGATTATGACAGGGCTGGCAGGCAGAATGCAACTCAGACCCAAATCCTTCCACTGGAAGAAAAGCTATTCATAGCATTATTCCCCACAATGTAAGGTTTTCTTATGTTTACAAAACTGGCTTTTTTGGCCTATGCTGGTCTTGCAGACTTTAATAGCAGTCTGAAGTTTCTGTCAATAGATATACCCGAGACACAACCTAAACAACCCCTGAGAGTCACTTCTGCCCTAGTTTTTAATGGTTTTTTTATCTCACATGCTTGATACTGTGATCCACTGCTGATTGTTTTTCTTGCCATGTGCAGTGTGATTAAAGGTTTGTCTCAGTGGTTTCTTTCTGGGAAACAAAAAACCCCAGAACCAACCCAAACGCTTTTTTATATTGAAAAAAAGAGAATATTTGAAGGAACTAGTGAAGGATGGGATCAGTCTATTTAATGTCTAAATTTAAATGTCTAAAAAGCTGCTGAAAAAGTAGGGATAGATCTCATTTGCTTTCTAGAACTGCTGTCCAAGAGGTGCTTAAACTCTTCTTGCTTTGCTTGGTAGGTCCATGGAGCACCTGTATGCTTGGAGAGTGGCTGAAAATGCTAGAGCTAAAGGTCAGAAGCACCAAGAAGAAAGACCCTCTTCCTGCAGCCAGCACACTTGGAGCCAGAAAAGGATTTCTGTCACTAGCCTCAGGTTTTTCCTGTGAGGGTGTATTCTGAAAGTCCAGGGAACTGTGTGTGAGACTCCTGTTTTGTCCTGCCCAGCTGAGCATTAGGCTTTCTACCCTGGGTTCGTGTCAGACTCCGTGTAAGAAGAGAGGGAGCAGATCCCCCCACCATCCCTGCCAGAATGCTACATGACTGAAATAATCTGGGTTAAGAAAAATGTCCAAAATAGGTAATTATTGCCATTTTTCTGCTTCGCCCTGGATCTTTCCAGTGACCCAGTTTCCAGCACAAACCCATAAAGTTGTTAAAAAGTCAGAGAAGAGAGCTGCAGGATGTGAGCAGAAGTGATTGCAGGGAGACATCTCTCTGGGTGGCTTCTCTGCTGAGGAGAACATGCCCATGGACCCATGCTCCACACTGAGGAGGAGCCTGGACAGAAGCCTGCTAGCTCACAGGGAAGGAATTGTGCCAGAAGCTCTCATGAAAAAAGAAGTGAGCACCTTTTTTTTCTGGGGAAATGTTTGCATTTGCATCAGAAGGACCAGGGAGAGGTCCCTGATGTTTAAGCACATCTGGACCTCAGGTAGTATTTTCCAAACTCAGCACTTCATACATAACATCAATAATGTCAGTCCAGTCCTGCATGGCCAAGTTCTTCAGATACATTTATCTTGCTGATGGTAATTCCACCTGAACTCACAAAGAATCAATGGGTCTCAGTGCAAGATTATACCCAGTGCCAGGGCCCAGTTCCAGTGGTGATTTAAAGTGCCCAGGTGCCTTTTCCTGAGCTCTCTTGTGTTCAGAGCAAGGCTCAAACATTCTGGGTGCTCAGTAGAGTGGATTTCTGTGCCCATGTGCCCATGCACTGCTGTGGGGAAGTATGAGCATGAGTATGAGTGTGAGAAGTTTGTGTCTTGGAAAATCCATGACAGCGTAGGACCAGAAACCCAGGCCACAGCCAGTTTGTTTTTTCCAATTACAGACATGCAAAAACTGGTGAGAATAATCTTCAGAAGCAATTAAAGCAGTAAATCAAATTTGACAATTTAAAGGGCAGTGGTCAGGATAACATTTTCCATTTCCAAAAGTGACAGTGATATGTTTCTGGACCTCAAACAGGTTTGTGTTTCCCTGTGATTTAGCAGAAACATGTTTCACATTCTAATCTGATTTCCTAGGCTAGAGAAGAAGTGACTAAATGAGCTGATAATACCTGGCAGGTGTCAAATGACTTCTTGCCATCTAGAGAGAAACAGAAGAACATATGTTCTGATCTCCTGCTACTTAAGTTAGAGGATGAAAGAAATAGAAGGGGTTTAAGTTGGAAATGAGATCATGTATTATGCCCTTCGGACAGCATGTAATCTGGCTAATGGCATCACAGAGTTATATAAATAACTTCATTAAAATGAACTTGTTAAATGAGCTAAATAAATCAGACTCATTTGTCAAAGAGCTGGGATGAAATAATCAGGTTAATTTAAAACTGCTCACTGGGGGGATGATTCCTGAATTTGTTCCACCCGTGAAACTGCCATCAATGGCTTCAGTCACCAGTGGGAGCCCTGAGCCCAGTGTGAGAATGCAGACTGGGATTCCACATTTGCCTTTCCAGGAGCTGTCTCTTGTGTCTGTAGCAGTCTCCAGGGTCCCATACTGAAGGTATGTGTTCCAGGGCATTTAGAGCATTGTCCAAGACCCACCAGATCTAAATTCTTCTCTGGTGTCTGGGAGCTGTTCAGCCCCGTAGTCTGTGCTTTGCTGTCTGCTCTCTGCCTCAGAATGAATGGTAAAATTAATTGTAACCAATTGCTTCTGGCACCTGTCCCTGCCTTGATGGGAGGACTATGTGATGGCTCAAGTCTTTTCCTCACAATTAATTCAATGCTTTGTGCCTAAATTTTCCCTTTCCTCATTAAGCCCTTTACTTTAGCAGTATCTGCAGAGGTCAGAAGGATAAATCTACTTCTTCAGGCTAGAGATGGACTTGCTCCTCTGCGGTCTCCACACCCCTTACCTTTGTAGGGGTGAATAATAACCTGCTGTAAACTCACTCCACTGCAGGAGCCAGTCAGACTGTGCAGAATTAGACCAGCTAATGATGTGAACCTGTAGGGAGTGAACAAGTAGGAAGATTGTCCCAGATACAGGCTGTCTGTTTGTCCTTCCTAGTTTACTGAAAATCTCAGGTTTTAACTTGTGCTCCAGTGTAAGAAGAATTGCTCATATGCCATCATCATGCACTGGACATCCCACTTTTACCAGATGACCAGTTTTCTCTTTGTTGCATTTTGGATACTTTTCTTTTACATAGTAGAGGGACAGGATGAGAACATGGATCTCAGAGAAAATGAGTTTATAATCAGCATTTACAGACAGGCACATTTCAAACAAAGGAGTGAGGAATCAATTCTTTGTGTTTATGTCTTCCAGGATCACAGTTGTGAGTACACACATTGTGCTCCTACACAACGAATCTGCCCTGAAGTGCCTGTAGCTGGCAGCTATGAATCTATCAAATGAGAAACTGGACTGTGAATTCAGCTTTCAGGAATAAAAAACCTTTCAGCTCTTTAATATCTCTCAGTCCTGCCCTTTGGTTGTGCTCCAGCACAGGTGAAGGATTGTGCGAACATTAGGCTGCAAGACAAATTCTTTGTTCCCAGAGCACTGATTTATCCAGCCTGGTTGCTGGTAGCAACCTCTGGGCTATTCTAGCCCTGTGAGATGAAAACAAGTTTGGGGATCTGTTCACAGGTGGATACTCCAACCTCACCCCCTCCTCCTGTTTCAGTCAGGTGTGTGACATCCTGCCAGAGGACTGCCCTAATCATAGCTTGTCTGTCAGTCCACTGGTCTGTACCTGTGGACCAGTGCATGGCTGTGCTTCCCTTGGAGCACCCGGTCCATATAGGGTTTGGGTTGTTGTTTTGAACAATTTGGGAACTTGTGAAAGTTCCCAAAGCCATGCAGTCGCCACCCACCTCTCAGGGGGGTCAAATCAGGAGCAAGTGCTAGGCAGAAGCTAAAATGCCCTCCCGGAGGCTAGGATACAGGGGAGCATGACCAGTTGATCCCCAGCTATGAGCTGCAGGACACAGTCCACAACCAGCTCAAAAAGGGGTTGAACTGAGAAATTCTAGACTTGTTATCAGGGTTTTACCATTGGCTGAGATTCCCTCTTCCCCCAGGTCCGAGTTACAGGGCAGCTTTCTCCTCTGACAGCTATTAACACAAATGTCAGCTCACCCGGGCCCAGCACAGCTGCAGTGTTTGTGCAATTCACATTGATATCAGGCAGCAGCCGTATGTGTGGGGCCAGAGGTTGCGGTGCTGTGGTGTTTGGGATGTGATGCTGGAGGATGTGCTAATCCCTTAGTAAATGTCAGAGTGCTGCTGCACTGGGGATTGGATCATGTCCAAGCAGAAAACTTTTTTTTGAGCTTGCAAATGATTTGTGAGTTTCTTCATTATGATAATTTTGAGAGTGCAGGTTTCTCTGTATAGAACTCCTATGAAAGAAAAGGAGTGATCCTCCTAGGGATTTGAAAGCATCTGGAAGATCTTGTGGTTATATATTTTTTTAATTCATGCCAGATGGGTCATATCCTCCTCATTTATATGGCTGTAAATCTGGATTTATCCCACCTGGATGACTCTTGTCAGAATCTGTCCAATGTTTTTTAGCAGGTTGTCAGTCTAAACTGATGAAGTTAACCAGTAAAATCACTCTTACCAGTGAAGTGATCAGTACATTTCAAGTGTCAGACTCATTCCTTCAACTCATTTGTAAAAGCTTTCTAACCATCTTGAGCCAACCAGAATTAAAATAAAGGGCAAAATGTTACTCTCACGAACATATGGCCACATTCCTGCATTGTAGCAGTTCAGTGCTGTACTACAAATTGCATCCTGGTTCCTGTTACAATTTATGTTTTCATCTGCCTGATCTTTTTTAAAATGAATTTGTTCTCAAATTAAATCAACACAAATCTTTAGCTATGGCATGTAGTTGCTGGCAGGGCACCTTTCACTGCAGCTCAGTATCTAGAAGGAGCAGGAGGCAGGGTCAGAAGATGGTGGTGATGACAGAGGTCACTGGGTGACAAAAAGAAATATGGGAGGGATACTTCAGCTGGATGGAGAATCTGTATTTCCATCTCCTTCTCTCACTTAATCTGAAATGTTTCCATAATTCAGAAACACAGCTTTTTCAAACATTGATAGCAAGGCAAAGCTATGAGCAGCAAATGAGGCATTATAACATAAAATAACCAGCTTTGCCCATCAGTGTAAGGAACAGTGAAAGGATACCTGGCCTGTCTCTAACAGGTGATTCTGAGTTAACTATCTAGGAAATCTTTTTCATCTCGGCAGCTGATATGTCACTGGTGATCAGAAAACTCTGTTTGAGGGAAAAAAAAGCATCTCTGCTTATAGAATTGACAAGAAAAACAAGAAATTACAAAATCCCTTTTTTTCCCCCCTCAAATGAACAATATACCAATTAAAATACTCTGTCATCAATCAGCTATTTTGGAAAGAAAATCTAAAGTCATCAATGTTAAAATCATAGTCTTGAGATCTGTTTCTTACATGTTCTTCCTTCAAGGACAATGTGAACATCCATATGAGCAGGAGAAATTTTAAAAATGAGTCCTCAGCATTCTCACTGTGTAAATACCTTAGTATATTCTAATGTCAATCATGACTGATTCTGTGAATTTAGATCAGGAATATATATGATGGGATCCCAAGCTATAACATGTTTTAAATGATATTTGGGTATTTAGGACCTTTTTCAGAATGGCTGAAATCCAGGGAATGATACAAGTTAAAGAGCCTGAATTTGAGGTTCTTGCACAAGAGCTGCAAGTCCCTTTTAGACTTTGCAGATTCCCTGCTGAGAAATATTGTCAGCTATGGCAAATAGAAATAATTTCCATATATAACATCAAAAATATTTCCAGCTGTGGCAAACAGCCCTATGATTAGAGAGCCTAGCAATTCCTAATTCTTTTGGGGAAAAAAATAGTTCCAGTTACATATATGAAAAAAATCTTTAAAAACACCTCAGCCTTCTTGATAAGACAGCCTTTAATAATTCACTTATCTCTGTAGTGAGTATTAGACACCACAGGCATTGTGAGGAGTAAATGGAAAAGTATGGAAAAGGAAAAAAGCCAAAGTACACTGCAATTGACAGTGAATATTGAAGTTATCAATTTGATAAAAGAACAAATAAATACTGTTGAGATACATATATATATATATATGCAGTGATGTGGCTGAAATCAATTATTTAATTTGTTGTTTGTGCTTTGTTTTGTTGGTTGGTTGGTTTTGTTTTCTTTTTTGCTTATCAGTACTGTGCCTTTAATCTCAGAGCTGTTTGCTGCCTGCAGCAGCAGCAGCTGAGAGTCAGGCCAGTCCATCTTTCAGGTCTGATGCAGGATGCTGCACAGATTTCTGGCTTTTTCCCCTGTCCTTCCCTTTTTAATGATGGTTTGACCACAGAAGCTCTTCTAATTGACAGGAGAGATGCTGTAGCCTTTTATACTCTGCTCTTTCAGGCTGATGGAGTTGCCTCCACTCTGATCATTGGTAGCAGCAAGTCAGGCTCCAGCATTAAAAAGGTTTCAGGTGCAGATTTCCAGCGTGCTCTGAACTCATCTCTGAATATTTTCTAAATGTGTAGCTGCTTATGTCTGAAGCCAAGGCAGAGAGGCAGCAAAGGTCACTTGTAGAGATTATGTCTACATCCAGCCTTCTCCCAGTTTTCATAACATTCAGATGAAGGGATTAAGAGGTGGCCCCTGTCAGAATTTAGCAGGATAAGATATTTTCCCTGAGTGCCATGTGAATTTGTGTGAAGTCCCTCTCGCTCTGTTGATGCCTTTTCCTGGTCTTAAAATCAAGAGTCATTCATGGTTAAAAGGGAAAAAGGGATTTTACCTTGGTATTTATTTTAAGGATCCTTAGGTGCACTACGTCCAGGTCATATGCATTGAAATGCACCCCGCAAAAATGCCCTCCCCAAAAGATCTGGTATAACATTATAGGTTTTACTAATTAGCATATCTATCAAAAATTCCCCAATGAGAGGCTCAAGTGAGCCCCCCTCCCCAAGGAACCTTCCCCTGGATGGTTCTATCTTAGTTTACAGAATGTGTTCTGGAGAGGACCTTGGGGTCTGGGGCACACTAACCTCTACCTACAAAGCTTCTAAAATGTTTGGTCTCCTAGCTTGACAAACAAGTCCAAGAATGTAGGCAAAAAGCACTAAGAATACAGAAGCTGTAAAAAGGTATAACAGGGGTATAAAAGAAAAGGCAAAAAATCATCATGGCATCACTGTGACCTTCACAGAATCTGCCAGTCAAGTTCATTTTTTCTGTGCAGCTATTTTTTAACCTCACAGTGTGTGATAGCTCTATTATGTGCATGAAGAGCCCAGAGAGAGGTGAATATCTCAATGAAGAAGTGACGAAAATATAATGTATTCCCCAGGTATTATTTCTATGCAACTTCATTGCATTAAGTCACAAAAAAATAGCAGAGAGAACTAACTTCCCAGTAAATTAACAAAAATGTCTGGTTTGTGCTTTGCCAATAAGAGAAAGGGGAGTCAAATTTATCAGAAAGAAAAAAACCTCTGAAAAAACTAATTTTCCAACAGTTCAGCAGCATATATGAGAGTCAGACAGCTTTCTGTAGAAATGACTCTGTTTTCTATTTGCTCATTGCAGGTAATCATTGCTTTTTGATTTGGACAGCTCTGTGCAAATTTATTTTGTTCTGCTTCTGCAAATAGGAAATGGAAAGAAGTGTGATACAGTGGTGAAGCTGCACACAGAGCAGGCAAACCTGAGTTCTGTCTCCTCACTTTGCCTCTGTGTTGCTGCTTAACCTTGCATGAAGTATTGCCTTGCCCTGGTTGAAAATTAGAACTAGTCAATTTTCAGTTCACCCTTTTTCCAAAACTGGGAGCTTTCTGTGAAAGAAGGTTTTGATTGAACCATTATTGGTAAAAATATTTGGATTTGATTAAAAAAAAAAGCAGAAGTTTTAAGATCTATTTTCATCAAGAAAACCCTAACCAAAATTAAAAAAAAAAAAAAAAAAGTTTTCCTTTCTCTAAGAAGGAGATGTCTGAGCTGCCCTCTTAAAATTCATTAGCCTCTGGAGCATCATCTGTACACTGCTGTTTCCATGGCTGACATATCCCAGTCTGGGCTTCTAAACAGGTTTTCACGGTTTCATAACATGATTATAACACAGTTTAGTTCCACTCAAACATACAAGACTGGTTTTAAATGACAGTCCAAGCACTTTGTCCTTTAAAACTGTGTGTTTTAGCACCTCTTTCCCTCTCTCTCATCATTGTCAACCTGGCAGGTTTTTTATTTTTGAGATAAGGAAAACATTTACTGACTTAAAATGCCATGAAGTTTGATTAATATTGATGTGATATCCTGGAACTACATAACTAGCAAAAAATTTTTATATTTATTTATTCTTTGAGTTTGAAATCCCTAATTTTTCCTTCTACCTTGGCCACTTAGATAGCCACTTCCAGTTAGAGATAATTTTCAGTGCTGAATGGTTACTGTGCAGAGGTTGGATGACTCTTCCACCATTTCCCTGTCAATTTGGGAACCACAATCCTGATTAGAACATGGGGAGCTGAAGAAGAGCTTTTTTACCTCCGTCTGTCTTTGAGCTTCAAAAGTAAAATGTCCCTGTGGCAGAGACAGGACAGACATGGTAAATGGAGGATTCATGGCTGATGAAGGATTCAGGATTGAATCCTGACTCAGGGCAGTGACCCAGACCTCAGCCTACCTCCTGAATACCCTCTTGGCTCCATGGCATGATTCTTAGTTTCTCCTGTGAGATCTTTTACACTTTCTTTAATGACTTAAATAAACTTTGGGTCACCCAGAGATTTCTCTGCCTTGGAAACAGCCGGTTTCAAGATAGTTTGGACTCAGAGGTACATCCCCCAGCCCCAGCAAATACATTTAATACAAAGTTTTTGGTTACTCTATTTTTTTCCCCTCTACCTTTTCACAAATGAGCTTGCTCCATGGTGCAGAAAGCAAGCTGACAATAGAGCCCAAAGGTCACGTGATGGAAAAAAGTATTTCCTGGCCATCTGTGTTCAGGTTACTGCACTGGCAAACAAAGAAATAAATAGTGGGATAAATTGTTCATAGAACTATTAGGACAATTATGGGATTTTTCTTGTGATATGCATAAAATCTGATTATTACTTACAGCTATCTGAGGGTTACTGCTTCTCACAGGAGCTGAGAGTCTGAATCAGTCTCCACATTCGTGTGGCTCAGCGTCCTGCCCCTGTTGTGTCTGCACAGCTGCATCCAAAATCTTACACAAGCAGATGGGGAAGAAACCAGATCCAACAATTACCTCATCAAGACCAAACTTCTCTGGGTTTTGACCTGCTATGAATTAATATCCTCAGAGTCTCTGTAAATGTTGAATCTTTTCCCTAAACATCAGTATGTGGATACCAGTGTGAGTTTATTTCCAGGGGCTCTGCAGGCAACAGTGATTAGAGGATGAAATATTATCTGTTACTGTCACAACTATTTCCATAGACCCAAAGTGACAAAGCCAAGACCTGAAGCCCCTTGTGTGACCAATCACACAAAAAGACACAATAGAAAGGTGGTTTTGTCCCAAACATTTTACAATGTGTTTCTCAGAGAAGAGATGGCAGGGGGTGCAAATCAGCAGATTGAGGAATACCATGAAACAGGGAGTTTGGTCAGCAGGATCAGCAGCAATTTCAGTCTCCCAGGTGCCTTTTCAGTGTTGGTTTGGTTGGAGACACCACTTCTGTGCCTGTGATAGGAACTGAGGCACTGCTGGGGTGGGGACCAGTTATCTGCACTACTCTCACAAATGGGCTTTTTTGTGGATGACACTTTCCTTTTATTTGTTATTTTGAACCAACCATGTTATTAAAGAGCAAGATTTGACCTTTGCTCTCACTTCATTAGCATCCACAGTTCCAGCCTGTTGTTTATGACCATTACCTGAAATTCATATTTGTTGTGCCAGCTGCTGTTTGCTTTGGCTCTTGTTTGACTTTTTTCTGTTATGGCTTCAATGGTGGTTTTATCAATTTCCCCTTTCCACAGAGATCAGAGAGATGGTCAGAGAGAAAGGACTTATCAATTTTTCAAGTGGATGTAGGCTGTCACCTCTAACTAACTCACCTCTTGTATAGCACAGACCTCCAAATCCCACATAGTAATTTCTTCATGGAGTGGGAAATTCTGTTTCAGCTGTAGTGGTCCTTTCAGAATAATATCTAACCATGATTTAAAGATTTGTGGTAATATACAACCCACACAACCCTACACATGTTGTTCCATGACTTGCCTTTCCTATTACCATTCTATGGCTTACCTTATTTTTAATATGAAATTATTTAGCATCAGTTTCCAGCTATAATTCTCGTTATATCTTTTTTTTGGGGAAGGAACCACCTAGAATCCAAAATACGTTTCTTGTACAGGTGGTGAACAAGGCACCTGTGAACAAAGCTCCTTTTCACCTTCTTCAAATAAATGGAGGAAAGGGGTATCTTCTCCCTCTTCCTGCAAGCTGTGCTTCCCAGACTTATTTAGATTAATTATGTGTCTAATTTTCTTCAATTGCAGATTGGATTGGGGGTGCCTGCATTTTGGTTCCACCATTTCATAACCTCAGAACTTACCTGTCAATGGCTAACAGTCTCACCCCATAAATATTCTGTGAAAATGCACAAACCGTTGCACATACACCTTACAGCCATTAGGAATTGGGAGCACTCAGCACTGCAGCTCACTGAATGAAATGGTGATCATCTTGATCAAGGAAAGAATCTCCCTGCTGAGTCAGAATTTACTTGAAGAGCAGTGATTTCTGGAGAAAGCCACTCCTTTTTATCAGAATTCTGTTAATTGTATGTAGGGAAATGAACCTTATCAGGAATATCTTTGCTAGAATATAGTTGCACATTTCCATTTTTTTCAACAGATCTAAGGAGATCTGCAGGACCTTTTTTTCCTCCAAACAGCCCATGGTTTGACTTAGGCCATGTTAATTTGATACATTTCTCCAGTGAACAAATAGTTAACAGCTAAATAGTTCAATGTGCTGTCAGCACAGGATTTCAGAAAAGTATTAAATAGTGAAGAAAAAAAGAAAGGGGGTATAAGGAGTCACAAAGCCTCTTTAGTACTTTGTCTGCACCCTGCTAATTTCTGCCCTGGTAGTTTTTCACTCACAGTTACCTCGCTTTCCTTTACCAGTCATGGGCAATCCTGACCCAACCCAGTCCCACCTGCTGGCTGAAGGACAGTGATTTGGTTTGCATTTCCAGGGCACATCCAGCAACGAATTTCTCTTGAAAATACTAAGTCTTTTCACATGAATCTGGAACAAAGATAGTCATGAGCTCCTGAAAAGCTGCCTTTGTGGTAGTGTGTCATCTTCCTTCAACTTCAAAGTTTCAGGCATTAAAAACCACTTTCTAGGCTAACTGGACGCTGCTGAGTGTTAATTGAAGGATGCCCCCTTGCCTTGCCTTGCCTTGCCTTGCCTTGCCCTGCCTTGCCTGGCCTTGCCTTCCTGGTTTGTCTGAGCTGTGCTGTGGCTGCTGCCTGGGTTGGGCAGGGCTGTGAGAGCAGCAAAGCTGGTTCAAAGGGAGGGAGATGGGGTCAGTACACAGCAGTGGTACAGATTATTGCAAAAAATAGCTGAATTGTCACTCTCTTGCTAGGAGACAAAATAGTTTAATTCTCTGTCAAACCCAGAAGTGAACCCACACTTATACTCCAGGCGTTTATATCCTATTTAGAGTATTAGAGACTTGGAAGGAAGGAGAAGGAGAAAGGAGGGGGAGGGAAAGAAGGGGAAAGAAAAGGGCAGGTTTGTGTTTGAACCTGATCTTTGAGTACAAGGTGTCTGGATCCTGCAACAGCTGAAAGTACACACCTGAAAGTACAGTATTGGATAAATGGAGGAAAACTCGCTTACTACTTGTGTTTAAGTTTCATGGGTGTTTTAATACCATTGAGATGCTTTACAGAGTCAAAATACTAAAAAAATCTTAGTACCTAGCCTTCAGAAAATTGCTGGCATGGTAATTAATCCCTGTATCACTTCAGCTCTGTGAAAGGAGATCGGATATTTAGATAGCAGCCTGGAATAAAAGCACATGTGCTTGTTTTGCCATAACATTGTTTAAATTTTTAATGAGAAAGTTTCCAGTATAGTAAATGTAATTGCACTTAAATAAGATGGCACAGGAACAATATGGGAACAGGTGAGTTCTTCATGATGGTTGCACCTGAGAGTCAGAGTCAATGTTATGCATCTCCACTAACTTTAGCAGGGTTGAAGCAGAGCTAGCCTCGAGGAAGCTGCAGGTTACCTACAGAGCCACTGGAGATCTGATCTGCACAGCACTGAGTCACCCAAGTCCCATCATCAGTACTCAAATGAACCAAGATGGGCAGAATTGCTCTTTGAACAGATGGTCCCTCTACACAGATTAGCTGTGATACCAAAGAGAAATTTCATACCTGGTGTGAAGCTCTTTCAGTCCTGGTGTTCAGCTTTGCACTTCATTCCTAGAGGAGAAAACAGCTCAGGCTTTATTTTGCCAAACGAGTGAGAGCTTGCACAGCCAGGAGTGCCAGTGTGACACATGGAAAGGCCACAGACGACAATTCATCTCTGCCTGTTTCCAAACCTTGCTTGCACCAATCTTTGTGGACATCCAAAGGGAAAGATAAAAATAAGTGAGGAACTCAAGAGGGAATTCTTCCACCAAAGGTATCACCCGTGTCTTTATTAGCAATACACTCTGCATACTTTGAGTTTCACTAATTGGCAGTACTTGCCTGAATTCCTATAGGCGGCTTCAACAAGTGCCTTAAAGATGTGTGATCATTAAAATTAAAAAGGAACTGGTTATTTCTGTGCAAATTTTGCTAGAAATTTAGCATCCTACAAATTATAATTGCAAACCTTTACTATGAATATTCATCCATTAAAAGAAAAGGTGATGTGAATGATTTATTAGATTCTAGGCAGATTTGGAAGCAATTCTGCAGCTGGCGTAAAGGAAGAGTGAGTTTGTCTTCATGAGGCTGCAGTCATTTACAGACTGAAATAACCTCAGCATTTTCTGTTTGTTCCTTGAGGCTTTTACAGGAAGGCATTCAGTGTTTTGGGGAACTCTAAGGTATATTTCACAGGAAATATGACATTCTTAAAAATCTCCTAATGATTACATCTGCTCAGCTTTATTTGTCTTGGCAAAGGTACAGGTGTTTCCCACCCAGCCCCTCACTTCACTGGTATGCATATCTTGGGTAATTCTTCCTGTACAAACAAGTTGCAAAGTGGGCAATACCAAGTCCCAAAATATGCAGATTAAACAGGAAATTCAGAAATAATTGGAATAAACCTAGTCTGGTCTGATCTGTGATATTTTGACATCAATGTATGTTAGGGTTTCAGTTTAGTCTTAGTTTTTTTCCTGTTAAAGGAATTTTCTCCCATATGCATGTTGCTAGGGGACAAATAGCTGTACTTAAGAAAGACAAAAAGGGGGTGGGGCGGGCCTGGCTACTCCTTTGTCTACACCTGGGTGTGGGGGCAGTTCGCTCTGAGCGTCCGGAGAGAGAAGCTGCAGAGAAAGGAGCTGCTGCTTCTTTCTTTTTGGCCGTTCTTTTTTCCTGCTGGAAACAACGCCGGGACCCCAAAAGCCGCTTTCCCTGCCCTGCTGGAGACCGGGCTGTGGCTGCCCTGCTCCGCTGCTGCTTCGAGCTTTCGCTACGCTGTAGCCCTGCTCGCCCTGCCTGCCTGGGCCTCCGTGGGGTTCTCCCATCTGGATACACCTCGCCTGCCACCCGGGATTTGCGTCCGTCCCTGCCGCTCCAGCCTGCCGCTCTAGCCTGCCGTTCCAGCCTGCCGTTCCAGCCTGCTGTTCCTGAGAGTCCGGGATCGGCTGCCCAGGGGTTTGTGAAGCCTTTGTCCCATCCCTTCCCGGGATCCCAGGGCACCGGTGCCGCGTGCTCCCCGAGCTCGCTCCGGAGCGCCCCCTGCAGCCGCGGGGGAACCATCGCACCTGCCCTGCTCACCGGGAGCCGCCAGCGCCCCTGCCGGCTGCGAGCGGAACTGCACCCGAGGGGAAAGGGCCCGACAGCCGAGAAGGCTGGCACTGGGTTTGTGATTGCTGTTACTGCCATCGTTGTTGTTGTTTTTGTTTGACTGGTTATATATATATATATATATATATATAGTAAAGAACTGTTCTTCCTATTTCCCACATCTTTGCCTAAAGGCCCTTGATTTTCAAAATATAATAACTTAGAGGGAAAAGGGGTTATATCTGCCAAGGGGGGGCTTCTGCCTTCCTTAGCAGACACCTGTCTTTCAAAACCTAGACAATGTATTAAATGCTATAGCATCTGGAGAGTAATTTTTGGCTTTTGCAAGCTCATGAGCATCACATTAGGAACTCATAGAATCACAGAATATCCCAAGTTGGAAGGGGCAGCACACAAGGATCATCAAGTCCAACTCCTGGACATGCAGAGGACACCCCAAGAGTCACACTATGAACCTGAGAACATTGCCCAAACACATCTTGAACTCTGTCAGGCTCAGTGCTGTGACCACTGCCCTGGGGAGCTGTTCCAGTGCCCAAACACCCTCTGGGTGAAGAAACTTTTCCTGATATCCAACCTAAACCTCCCCTGACACAACTTCAGGCCATTCCCTCAGGTCCTGTCACTGGTCACTAGCGAAGAGATAAGCCTGACCCTCTTCTTTCCCTTGTAAGGGTGTTGAAGACCATCATGAGGTCTCCCCTCAGCCTCTTGTTCCATTCCCCCGGCCATGTCCTACCATGATTAAAGAGATCCCTACAAGGTCATGTGATGTCTCTGCAGCCAGGCATAGACATTTATTTTGATACGCATGAAATTGTTTTTGAGGTTCCTAATCTTTCTTTGGGGGTAGGAGAGGCATCTTTCTGCCATTTTACTTTTCTACTCAATCTTCATTTTGTAGGGTATTCAACTCTGCAATCTTAGTATGTTGGAATATTAAATTCCCATTTACATATATAGAAAAAGGCTCTTAAATGCTCTGTAATTAGATGATTCAGAGTGAGAGCCATTTCATTCAGTCTGACCCAAATCTGCTGTTTATAACTGCATACAGTCTGAGTACACGTCAGGGTTTTCTTCTGTGCTGTAACAAACTCATCAAATTTGTGGGGAAGTCTGTTTTTATTGTTCTCCCAGAATGAAATATTGTTTGTTCCTTCTCAGTCGTCACAGATAGGAGCTGAGAAGCAATTTCGGAGCTGGCAACTTTTTACGAGGCTGATCTGGAATACTAATTCAAAACTCACATTAAACATCTGATCAAAGTGTTTTGGGTTCCATTATCATGGATTTCTTAAATAGAAGCAGATGGTATTTTACTGTGTGACAGCATTGAGATATCCTCCCTCTCAGTTTTATCCGGAGGGAATACTATTCATGAGAATTCTTATGTAATTCTTAAAACCAAAAGGCCCAAATATACAAAAAGCCAGCATGATACATGGAACTCTTCCTAATGAGGTAAATTCTCCATCTCTATATCACTCTATTGCACTTTCCAAAACAGAACTTGGAAGCCCCAGACCTCTGTGATTAAAACTTAAGCATGTAAACAGGTTTTGTGTGATTTATATCTTTTTGTTCAGTAATGTTCCCCTGGCAATAAAATTTGAACAGGAAATTATGATGACAGTCCTTAAGCATCACTGTTGACAGGGATTAGCTAGGAAGCAAATCCCAGGTATTAGGGTCACACTGTAGTCCTTTCTCTTATAATTTTAGTAAGAACCTGAAATAACATATAATCTGAAATCTTGCATGAAAATGGTGGTGGGGCTCCACCCAAATTTAAGGCTCTGCCCATGTAATCAGCTGGCTGTGAAGGGGCATCAGACCAATGTTTCTGTATTTTCCTCCTGAGAAACAGTCATTTATCAAACAAACACAAGTGGGACATTGCTCCCTCTCCATCAGCTTTGCTTCTGCTTTATCTATTTATTCCTTGCCCCAGAATTAAAACTCATTTACTCTGTAAATCTGCAGGTTTGGCTCTACTTTATTTGATGAGGAAATGTCATTATTAGGCTCCAAGTTTACAGTAAAAACTAAGAAGTGTATGCTATTTTCTGTCCCAAGCTGCTCTCTGAGGCAATCCAGGGCAGTTCTGCATTACAGCAGATCTGAGAGGTGATTCTCCTAATGATGTGATTAAAAGCAGATCTTCTTTGAGTGGCAAAAGTGGATTTTCAGGGGATGATTTTATGAATCAAGCGGGCACAACTGGTTCTGTAAGCCAGAATTTGTCTTGTCTGGTCTAAAAAGAAAACTGAATATATATATATTTCTTTGCTGCATGGGATAATAAGGACTTCAGGAGACTATTACCATGGCTTATGTAAAGTAAATCCTGGCTCTTGGCACTATGAATTTTGCATAGAGGTTAAGAAAGATAATGACCTTCATAAAAGCAGCTCCCAGAATTGCTGCACGAGGCTGCGAGTTTCAGTGCCTGGAATGTGGATGAGGTATCCCCTGCCCTGGAGATTGCTTCCAGACCTGTGTTTCTAAGATTAGGAAGGGCTCTGCTTTCAGTTATCCTGCAAAATGGTATCATGCCAATGAGGGCATGCTAGTTTAATATAAATTGCACATGATAACTTTGCTTTTGTGCACAAAAAAATGGACCCTTTTTTCCTGTCCAAAAATCAAAGCACTGTGAAAATTGTAAAGTGCTTAAAATTCAGTTGCCTTGTGGAGGCAACTGCAGGGTTTTACAGTTTTTGAGAATAAGGAATTCCAAACAGGGCAGTTCAGCTTCACCAACCGTGAATCACGAATCCCTGCTGTTACTTGCAGACCCTAGCATGGAGAAATGTCCTCATGTTTGGATACAATCTTGGTGAAAACAACAGACTTGATATGGGCTGGAATCATATAAATGCCTTGTAGGAGCTTTGCAGGGTCACTTTTAATCCTCATTGGAACAAGTAGAAATATTCTTAGCAATGTCAGTGATTTTTAACTATTCTCTGAAGGCAGCTAGTTTGGGATGCCCCTGAGCAAAGGTGTGTCTACAGCACAGATACCTGCATTTCAACAAGTTCCTAGGACTATCCTAGCCAGAAAGAAATAGGTGTCTGTTGGACGTCATTCATCCTATTTTAGTACAGATGTCTGAAATAAGCCATGTGAATCCAAATGCGCAGTAGATGGCTCTGAAATGTTTGATACTCCAACAGCTCCACCTTAAAAATCAGAGAGAGCTTTAGGCTATTTTTAGCAAATCAGTGTAACAGGACAAAATCCTTCAATAATTCAATAGATAACAATCATCCCACAATCTTTTTCAATCAAAACTGCAGTTGGTACAAAACACACTTACTCTTAGCTCACTTACTAAATATGTGTTATAAACTCAGTGCTGCAACTGTGTGGAGACCCCACGACCTCTCCCCACATAGTCTGGTTGGATATTACAGCAGCTCTGGTTGACGTTTGCAAGTGAGAGTCCCTTCTCCATAAACTCAGCTGTCAGCTTTGGGAACTCCTGACACCACTTCAGGATGTTTGGCACGGCAGGCTGACTTTGTTTTAATGTTGCTCTTCCTTGGCTGTCACTCTGCCAAGAACATTTTAAATCTCTGAAATAAGTAAGAAAGCTTTAAGGTAAGAGTAAAATGAGCATAACTTAATAAAATGCAAAATATTAAATGAGCTATTAGTTTTAAAGTGACATATCAAAAGATAAATGATAATATACCTTACAGTTTCCTCTGTGCTGGCAGTGGGTTGTCTGAAAATCACGAGGTGAACATATTACAGATGGAGAAGGTCCTGGTCAGCTGGCCTGAACCAGGCTTACAGTCCATCAGCACAAAACCCTGAGCATGCTGGGTGACAAAAGTGGAATCAGACTTCACAATGGCTGTGCTACTTTTAAACCTTCAGGACTTGAACGATTCTTGACCCCGTGTGCTTCCACTGCCTCCAGAAAATTCCATTTTAGTTGATATTTTATTCATTAAATGCCATTTGCATGTGTTTGCTGGAGACACACAAAGGAGTACCCACAGAAAGCAGCTGTCTGGGTTCTCATGTAGGTGCCCATGTAGAGAGGTCAGCTGCAACTGGAACAGGATGAAGCACCCAATTCATCTTACACAAGTTCCCACAAAATGTCTAAATTTTGCCTCACTCTCAGGGACACAGGCATGTTGTTGGTTCTCCTTTCCTTCCAAATTTTGAGTGTTTTCCAGTGATTTTCTGGGGAAAAAAAAGGGAAAGTACTTGGCAGTATAAGCTACCTGCATTGACTAGACAGGGAAGTGTTGTCCTTGGAAAGAAATTACACTTTACTCATTTGATATTTTTGACATAGAACTTCTTTGTGGTTTGGCTTCATGGGTTTTTATCTTCTGTGTTTGCTTTGTGTTCAGGAAAATTAAAGACCTGTTTACCACCAGCCTCAGGCATCCATGGATTACCAATAGGGCAGCAGCCTGCACATCCAGCTGGGCAGAGTACTGCCGTGTCTGTGCCTGTGGAGTGACGTCTGCCTCTGTCCAGCTGCGTGTGACACAGCAAGGAGAGGGCTGAGTCACCTCTGTTATCCCTGCTGCCTGCAGCATCTTTGCCTGTTGGGTCATCTGGAGCATTTGGGAGTCAGCTGGGTGTCCTCTGCTTGGCCACTTCAGTCACCAGAGATATATATAGGTATTATGTTAGATATTAGATATATGTATGTTAGTTAAATAAGAATATAAAATAAAAATATACATCTATATCTAAATATATGTCTATATTTAATTAACTCTGATGTTTGGCAGAAATATACCTGGAAATAAGAATATTCAGTCTGTGGTATTTGTCTCAGAGAAGCGAGTTGTTCAGCTGCAGCAAAACCACTCAGTTGTTATGATGGGTGGGCTGAATACAACGTCTCATCAGCCTTTTGAAAAGGCCTGTGATTTCATTACTCTGATAAATATCAAGGGTCACTTTAAGTCTTAAAACAGAGATTGCTTTGACAAAGCTTTTAACCTCAGGCTGACATTCTACCTTACCTCCATGGTAAAGCACATTTTTAGAGATTAATTCAAACACACGATTCACTTTGCAAAGTTAATTTCAAATTCACTCCCTCTGATCTCTTGCAGGTCTGTGGGTTTCTAATGACATTAGTGTTTGTATTTTTCACAGCCAGAGGTACTGAAGATTCACCTTGCCCTCACCTTCACTATTTCTCAGTAATATCTAGGGATGAGTTAATACATAGTTTCACAAGGTGTTTAAACAAATCTTTCCATTCCTCAGCAGGGGAAGAGATCTGTCATCTTTTGGGTGTGGGGTGGGCTGTTTTGGTCCCACCCTGGATGCTGACACCCCCCTCTAATAATTATGCCAGGACCAGGCTCCTTATGGATCATCTCTACCTCTTCTTGGGCAGGTCTAGGCTGCAATGAGCATCCATGTGCCAAGGACATGCAGACAAATGCTCCAGCATGAGCATCCATGGTCCTATGGAAGACTGGATCAAGAAGACTTGGATTCCATTTGCCAGATACTGCACCTTTTTGGCCATAATCAGGTGGCATACTGCACTTTTTTGGCCATAATCAGCTGGCAGACACACCCCTCCTGTCCTGCTGTAAGTCCTTTTCATCCAAACATCTCAAAGGCTGATTAAATACTAATTTACAGAGAAATAAAGAAATACAAAGTGGCTTTCCTGAGACATCAGAAGCCATAGTAAGCCTTTAACTAAGATGTAAGTTTTGAGGTGATGTTCTTCAAAAGAATAAATTTTACCTGGGATGCGTCACTGGCAGTGATAAAAATGAAAAACATGTCCCTGGAGCTCTTGTTTTACCACCACACTCAGATCTCTCTCAGGGACTCACCCCTGCTCCGCTGTTCTACATCTTCATACGCAGTGGGGTTGGCACATGAGTGGAATCTCTGTTCAGAAAGCTGGGTTTAAGATGAACCAGAGTGCCTCATAGACTTGTAATTCAAAATATTTTCTTTCACGTGAGTTTGTAGGGAAAGGGGGCTTTGTGAAAGATGTTGGGGAAAATGGAATTACTTACTACCTTTGGGTAAGGTAGTAAGTTAAGCAGTGGTTTTAAAGAGGGAGGAGGAATTCAGACACCAACATAACCCTAGTGAGGAAAGCAAATTCATGAGAGAACAATTAATAAAGCAAAAAAACTACATTTACAAGTATTCTACTTAGCTTAGTGCCACTTGAGCACTAGCATGTTAATGCAGTGAGCTATTTATAGTGCAATAAATCACCTCACCCCTTAAATTGCAAATTTACCTTTGTGCATTTTGAAGGCTGCGGTGTGTTACCAAATTTAAAGGTGCTGACAGAGCAATCAGTATTTTTGTGGAGCAAATCAAACTGAGACTTTGTGTCAAAACAACATAATCCTGAGGGAGCTGGAGAAGCAAACATGCAGAGAAAGGTATATTCCCTGTTCAAATACTGCCATATTCCTTGTGAGGGAAACAGGTTATACTCCTAAAGATGCTACAATGTTCTTTATAGGACTCAGAGCACCTGCTTTAATAGACAATTCACCCTCAAACCACACAGGGAACAACCAAGGCTGACTCTGAGGCATCTCCTCGAAGTGGGGACAGGGCTGATGTGAAATGTACAGGTCTGCTCCCTCCTCCTGCAGAAAACCATGCAAAGCCCAGCTGTCCTCCAGATCTGTGTATCCCTTTCCCCACACAAGTGGTCCTCCCTCTCAGCAAGGGGTAAAAGCCCCTAGGATAGGGGGTGCTGCTCTTCTGATGGGTTTGGCCCCAAACCTCCCTCTTTTCCCATGAATATCAATAGAATGAGTTGGGTCTAACAAATGAAAACGTGTGGGAGTTTTAGGAGAGGGAGGCTGTAAACTCAGCAAGACAGGCAAAGAGTTTACTCAGTGTTTATTTTTGAGCACGCAGGCATCTGCCTGCGGCACCTGAATGGCTGCAGAAATTGTTTTCAGAAATTAATCATAATCGAGCCTGATGCGCTGGGTAAATGCGCCGTGACTCATCCAGAGCTGAACTACAGAGAGCCTGCACGGTGACTGTCGCCATGTTAGGATAAAACAACTTCTACAACAGATGATGCATGTGACAGTCGGATGTGCTCATCTAATTGCAGTAACCGGCAGAGAGAAGAGGAGCTTGTTACGAAGGTTTTGCATCAGCACACAACGTTTGAGGGTACTTATTGCTTCCAGGAATGCTGAGGATGGAGGCAAAAGGCTCCCAGGTGCCAAGAAAGCTGCTAAGAGCACTGAGCATTTTAAGCTTTGCCTGTCATACCTGCAAAATCATCTAACAGCACATGCCCTGCTTTGCCTTACATCAATCCTTATCCACAGGAGCAGCCTGATCTAGTGGGTGACATCCCTGCCCATGGCAAGGAACAGGAACCGGGTGATCTTTCCAACCCAAACCATTCTGTGATTCTATGATTAGGAGTCAAGTGAATGTTGCATATTGCTCCTTCAGCCTCCTTACAGCTGAAGCCCCACAAATGGAGATGGGACTCTGCACTGACTTGGAGGTCAGCCTGTCAGGGTAGATCAGGCTGCTTGGCCACAGCTTCACCTTGAAGTCACCTTGAAAAGTCATACTTCAGTCATGTGCTTGCGTAGGGCCAGCGCAATCTCACACCCACGTGTTGGGGTCCCTCCCCTGCCGTGTAGCCCTGGGAGAGGGGCCCTGAGGGGACAGACACGGGGCTTCCCTGCCCCTGCTCAGCCTCGTTCCCATTGGTTGGTTTGTGTTCCCTGCGCGGGCAGAAGGACCCTTGGTCCCGTGACTGGAACAGTTCCTGGGCAGAGCTCCGGCCATGCGGCTGGAGAAATAAACATCTCTGAAACAGCTATCAAGAATCTGTCTGTCCGTATATATTTCCTTTCCACGGGACTCCTGGTTTGATATATGCGTGTTGCAGGATCCCCACTGCAACATAATGGTGGGGAATGCGGGCAGAACGATCCCCGATCCCTAAGCGACTGATTTGTGTGAGTAAACCCTGGAAACTTTGGATTCCTCTTCTTGGTTTTGCTTTGCTATTCCATATCTAAACTATGGAGGAACCGTGGGAAGACTCTTGGCTTTCAGAGCCGCATATGGACATTTATCTTAAACTTAAAATGATTCTTGAACAAGGATTTGTAAATTTAGCTTGATTCAAGCTCAAAAGAACTGAAGCACTTCCTGGCATGGTTGTTTAAGAACTTTTTCTATGTTTCTTGGGATTATTTCATTACCAAGGGGCTTTTTGGGAAAACCGTTTGGACACAGTTAATACTGGAGTCAAAATATATGCCGATGGAAGACATATTTTCGTGAATATTATTTAATTACCGAGACTGTGTTGAGCCAATGTCAGCTGTGTCCTGGCGAAGGGAAGCCTGGCGCAGGGACCGTGCGGCCCTAGGCCACGTGCACCGAGCGCTCTGCGAGCAGCAGCGAGGCAGTTCCCGCGTGCGGGCGGAGTCACGCGAGCCGCAGTGTCGGTGGCGGAGCGAGGCGCGGCGGGAGCGGCGGGACCCAGCGGTGCCCGCTCGGCCCCACGCAGCGCGTGGCTGGAGCGAGCCCCGTGAATGCCGGCCGAGAGAGGCGGCGTGCGGGCGGCGGCTGGCGCGGTGGCGTGTTGAGAGCGGCGCCGCGCCCAGTCCGAGACGTGCGCTGGAGCGGAGCGCGGGGCGAGCCCATCGTCGGGGCCCGGCCGAGATGTGGGTGCAACGCCCGGCATCGGCAGCGAAGGCTGCGACCAGAGGAGGCGACGCACGGAGAACTGAGCGGCGCGGCCCGGCCCGGCCCGCGCAGCCCCGAACGCAACCCCGGGAAGAGCGCGCGGGCCCAGCAGCCCCGACAATTCCAACACGGGAGCGACCGAAAGAGAGAGCAAAGACCGCAGCAAGACAGAAAACAGCAGCCACTCGGATAAAGGAAAAGATCATAGTAACTAAGATCTTAGGGATAGTAAAATGGTATAATGTTAAGCAAAATTATGGTTTATAACAAGGTGTGACAACCAGCAAGACATATTCGTGCATAGAACTGCTATTAAAAGAATAACCCTGAAAAATGCATCCAAGCTTGGGAGATGGAGAGGTGGTGAATTCAAAATTATACGAGGTAGAAAAGGGTTACAAGCATCGCAGGTCACTGGGCCTGATGGTGTTCTGTGAAAGGCAGTATATATGCAAAAATCGTAGTCATGTTAGACAATATCTCCCTTGTAAAACCCCCCTACAGTCTCCCTTTCCTAATCCCACCTTTCCCTTTTACCCTATGTCCTATTACCCCCAGTGTATTCCCATCCATTTTTTCATCCATGGTTTCCCTCACAAAACCATTGCCTTGCCAATTGTTTCCCCAAAAATCCCTTTCCAATGCCGAGTGGGGGATGAAAAGGGGGAGGGAAGAAGTTAAACCTCTCCTGCCTCAGTTCCCCACAAAGCATGCTCAGAGAAGTTCTGTCTCCCTTCTGTCAGCCCTAAGATGTTCCACAGAAATCTGATTGGACATTTAAAGACTCAGGAGGGTGGTTTGTTTTGTCTTGAAACTGTTCTTGTTATGTTTAATCAGTTGTTTTCATTCTCCTTTTATTAAAATAAACAGGTGAGGTGTTGGGGTCCCTCCCCCGCCGTGTAGCCCTGGGAGAGGGGCCCTGAGGGCACAGACCCGGGGTTTCCCTGTCCCTGCTCAGCCTCGTTCCCATTGGTTGGTTTGTGTTCCCTGCGCGGCAGAAGGACCTTGGTTCCCGTGACTGGAACAGTTCCTGGGCAGAGCTCCGGCCATGCGGCTGGAGAATAAACATCTCTGAAACAGCTATCAAGAATCTGTCTGTCCGTATATATTTCCTTTCCACGGGACTCCTGGTTTGATATATGTATGTTGCAGGATCCCCACTGCAACACCCATGTACGTGAGATCACAGTCTTCTCACATGATTAATGACACCTCTGGCTTTTACTAAAATGACTTTGTTACAATCTCTGACATTTAGTTGGGTGCTTTTTATTTGGAAAAACTGGGTTTTGAAAGTTTACAAAGGCTCTCCTGGGAGCAGAAAATCAATATTGTTGTTAATACTGAGTTGCAGTCATTTGCTGCCATTGCATGTGTCAGTCCTATCAGCAGTGTCAGCTCAATTCATTTTTGCTACCAACCATAGCAATAATAAGGTGATAAAATAAGTCCTATCTACAAAAATCCTGTTTATCAAACAGGTGGGGCTTTCAAAGCATTTTAATGTTGGCTCAGGATGGCTCCCATCGATGTCCCTTGGAGTGCCTGGTATTGTTAACTTTGAAGCTTTTGAAGAGTGAGGAGATATTGTCATTGATTCAGGGGAAGCAGAAAGACCTTTGAAAGACCATTGAAAATGCAGCGTTTTAATCGCAAAGCTTCCATCGAGATCAGGCAGGTCAATAGAAAATATGAGCCCTGTTTCCTTCCAGAGGACAGTATCATAAAATCATAAAATGGTTTGGCTTGGAAGGGACCTCTAAAGGTCGTCTGGTCGAACTGTGTGGAAGCCTTGTGACATTTTGATTTTTATTTTCCTAGAGAAGCAAGATGTTTCTGATAGGGTAGCTGGGAGAGGGAGTTCTCCTCACCGCACCGTGGGACAGTGGCCCCTGACACTTTGGTGATGGCACAAGGGACAAATGGTGACTGGAGAAGTTGGGCAGCATAGGGACTCCTTGGTCAGAAATACAGCACTGCGTGGAGGCTGCTTTGCCTTCTGCTTTTTCCTAGAGCCCCGAGTGCATCTGTAGAGCCCTTGCCAGCCTAGAGTGGATGTGATCAGCCTCAATATACCTGGCATCACTACTGAATACAAGGTTACACCAAATAACTGTTCTCTGCTGCAGAAAGCAATTTAGTCCATGTCATTCCTCCTAACTTAGTTCACACACCAAATCAACGCAGGCAGATCATATAGATTTTAGCTTGCTAATAGTTTACCCTACATTACTTTTCAGATTGCTCACCCAGCCCCCCCATATGGCCTGTCCTCTCTGGGCATAACCATGTCACCATGGGTCTCTGGGAGTCCTCTAACAAGGCTCGATTTTGCATGCAAAGCCAAGAAAATCATCATTACTCAAAACCCTCTTGCTACCCAATAGCAGATAAATAGGTCTGCTGGGAAAAGATGCCTGTGCATGAATGGCTAAGAAACCCTAATAGCAGCAGTAAAAGGCTTTGGATGCTGATCCTGTTGTCTGTCCCCAGTTGTCTTGGAAATATTTACCCTTGCTATTCCTTCTTACTCAAAAGAAACATGCTAACTGATTTTAATGCAGAGATCATCTCTTTTTATTCTGAATATGGTAGGGAGGAGAATCAAATGGACTGTACATAATAAAACTGAAAATTAATATTTTCCCCTTAGTTTAGAAAGCAAATAAAGACCTGTCAAATCATGTGGCTATCTCAAAAGCTGAGAAATTCCTCTCTTACAGCTGAATTTCTTGTGATTCAGATTCAAGCAAGGCAGATTACGTCTCTAACCTCTCTTCTCCAGGCCTGTGGATAGAAGTGGTGCAGAATTACTTTGGGTCTTTTATGTCTAACTTTTGCACAGCTAATATTAAATTGTATGTATTCAAGGAGCTGTTTTAGTGCCAAGCCAAGTAAGATTTACAGGAAAATTCAACTGTAGTCACAATGAGAGAAAAGATGAACAAAGAAATCCCAAATGGAAGGCTCCAAGAGGTCTAAAATGGATCCAAAGATGAAGTTTGCTATAAAAGCAGAATACAGGCACTCTAAACATCTCTAGGGAGAAGAGGCAAAAATACAGCATTGGGGACCAAAGGAGGGAAAGGGATAAATGCTGAATGTTACATCTAGGAGTGAGAATTATGAAAAGGCAGTAAAGCTGATCCTGGCTTTTCTCTATCCAGAAAGCCTTGTTTCCTTGTTTTTCAGATGTGGGTTTACATCAGGAGGCTACAGCTACGTGAAGAAGCTTCACAATTGCATCACACAGCCCAGAAATCCCTGTGCCAGGTCCCTTTCCCTGTGCTGTGCTCTGGTTTGGATGCATGTGGGGCTGAGTGTGGAGTATAAGCCAGTCAGACATGTACCACTTAACACACACCAAAAGCTGGAGGATGTGAACCTTGTTTAAAGAGGACACTCACTAGACAGCAGAAAATGATCTAGGGTGGGCTTCATTTCACCATGTGTAGGTGTCTATATCAGAACTACCTGTGCAGTTAATGGAGAGAAAAGACATTCAGCTCCTCCTAAAATAGATGATTAAAACAATGTCATATGAAGGCTATCTTCACTTTCAGCCTTGGATGCTTTCACGTACCATTTAGAAAAAGGTTTCTGATGTGTTTATAACTTATTTTTATGGGAGAGTGAATAGTACTCCCAAAGCCCTGCAAGCTGTGCATGACAAAGTTAAGTGAGGTGAATCCCAGCATCGGGTTCTTCCATGGCTACAGGAGAACCTGAGAGAAATCTCACTGCAAATGCCACCAATTGTTTTATAGTGACTGCTTAGCCATCACATCAGCTTTCTCAGCAGGGTTCTCCAGATTATTCTAGAATGGAGCCATGATGGTCCTTGAATTACTTGAAAGTATAAGTGATGTCTAAGTAGGTCAGAGCTGAACCAGAGGCCTGGGTATAAACATTCTTTTAGTATTGCTATGTATCTTGAATTTCCAAAGAGCTTGAAGAGTTTGGAAGTCCAAAAGTAAGAACATTTGTAGGAGCAGGCACATATTTTAAATCTTTCTTGAACTGAACTCAGTAAAGCACCAGGATGACTTGATGTCTTGAAAGAATGTTAATTTTTGTCTCAGATGAAGTATTCCCTCATGGAAAGTACACAGATGACCAGGTTATATGGGCAAATATATGGTTCTCAAGAAAAAGAAGAAGTCTGAGCAGGACACACCGTGGTAGAGCTCACAGATGGACGCGTTAGCAAGACAAAAGAATGTTACCTTCTGTGGGAATACAGTTACTCTTGTAGAGCAATCACAAAATTTAACCACGTGGATAGTCAACAATGTTAGAAAATGAGATTCAGTGAAGAAACTCCATGAAATTGCTTTATGTTGATTAGCTTTTCCAAAAGTTGAAGTGAAGTGTGAGTGCAGGAAAGGTTTTTAAGGTGATTTCACCAGAAACAGGCAGAGCAGGAAAGGGTTAATAGCTTCATTTACCGTGTGATGTATTCCCACGCAAGCCAGCCGCTGTCAGCCTACAGACCTGACTAATCTCAAGTGTAGTTACTAATTGCTGTCATCCAAACAGTAGCTGGCAGCCATTTAATTTTCTCTTTCACTTGGTGTCATTAACATTAGTGACATATGGCTCTTTCCCTGCCCCAGCTCCGTGGCTACAGGGAAAACCTATGGCTTGAGCTTTGCAAACATCAAAGTCCATGATTAACTTTCAGCATTTTGCTTGTGTCAGGAAGAATTGTTTACAGATCTGGATCCTAAATGCCTGAAAGCTGTTGGGTTTTTCTGGGCACAACTTAGGACAGCAGTATAAAGGTACAATTTTGCCTCTTTAACTTTTACCAGGCTGATGCACAATAAAATTCAGGCAATAGGGGAGATGCAACTTGAAACACATTAGAGTATAAATTATTATTTACTACTTTGCTTTTCTCCTTTCTTTTTGTTTTGTACTTTAATGTAGGTGAGCTGGGCAATTGTTTGTAAGTGAGACTGCATGAATCTTCTGAATTACTTTTGTATCTTCTCACTTGACTCAAAATATTAGGTCAAGATTTCAGATACAGATCTCAAAACTCTGTTTCACTCCCTGCTATCTGTTCTTACTAGATTTAAAGCTCCTTTATCTCTGCTGCCTTATATATAGGTGCTACTTTTTTTTTTGTATTAGAGTTGCACAATATGTCTCAAATCCCACACTGCTTTCCTCTATCTCATTTGTTCATGTCTATCTGAGCTCATTAATTTTTTAAGCAGTATACTTTTTATTTTCTGCTGGCCAGATGCTTACTATGCACTGCAGAATTTTTGCCATCCTGCTTTCAGGTAAGATTTGCAGGATTTAATATCACAGGCATTTCAGATCCTGTTCAAATAGCACAGCAACCAAAGTGATCATACTTTTAAAGATCGAGTAATTTCTGGACTTTGTGTCATTTGGAAACATAAAGTAAGACAAAAAAAAAAAAATCTCAGATCTTAGTGATTTTTCTTGCTATGAAGACAGCAAGTTCCACAGAGGACAGTAAAAAAGCTTTGGTAACATGTAGTGAGTCATGAAGAAGAGTAGGTAGCCTTTTATTTGTAAATTGGCTTCTCCCCGCTCTGAGTTTTAAGGTTAAATAATTTAGTGATGCAAAAGGGTGACAGGACAGCTGACAAAGGACACTCTGGTACTCCCTTTCCTCACCCACCCCTGTGCTGTATGAAGTTCTGCTCACCTGAGCTGGCTTCTGCCGGCCCTGTTGCCCCCTGGAGGGTCCCTGGGAGTCAGCAGCAGTAACCCTTCCACTGCACAGAGCAATTCTGCCAGCAGCCCTCCAGACCTGCTTCCCACTCTGAATTCTTATTCAAGGTCAGCACCTGCAGCAAGAAGAGCACTTTTCTGCAAGTTGACTTTGCACCCATTTTCCTTGCATGAAAGACCTGCTGAATCCAACCAATATATTTTTTCCCATATATTTTCAGAGTGAGTCCCTTGCTGTATGCTGGGAGTACCTGCAGCTTTGTGTGTTTTACTTTACCAAATGTGAAGACAAATGCTGCTCCAGCTGAAATCAGTGCTCCTCCGACACTGGATTTTATCCTGCGGTTAAGGTGAGCAATGAATCCTTGGGTCCAACCTTGTGACCTACCCACTGCAGAAGCACAAAACATAAAGCAGCAGCATGGATTCTACCCTCTTCTCCACTTTTTCTGCAAAGATAATTTGATTTTTTCATGTAACTGATTACACAAGGTGCTTTATTTGGCACCCTGGTGAGCGATGGGGCCGTCGATGGAAGCACCATAACCCACTTTCCTTCCTCCAGCTGGAGCTAAAATCAGAGCAAGGCTCTGGACAAGAACAAAGAGAAATTGCAGACTTGTCTCCGTTAGCAGAGCACCACAGAGCTCCCTTCCTGACTGCTCCAGCAAGGCTCTCAAATGACATAAAATGAACAAAATGAGCCATTTTTATATTAGCATACAGTCACAGCAATGACACCAACCAGGATGGACAGAGGGTTGCATGATGCAAAGATCTGACTCTGCCCTTATACCCTGCATCTCTTTTCATTAAGTGAATAAAAGTTGAGTCAAACCTGAATCATGATGAGCAGGAACTGCAGTAAAATTACAAAAAAAAGTCACTCCACGAACTGAAAGAAAAGGAAAAAAAAAAAAAAGGGCTATGTATTGGAGTCTGAAAAGGTGGATCAATAGGGACGGGAACATCTTGTGCTAGCCATGAGAAGCTCTGTGCTGGGGTTTGCTAGTTAGATAAGAGGAAGCAGAAAGGACGACCCAGGAGGGAGCAGGAAAGTGAGCAGGGTTGGCAGAGATGCCAGGGAGGCAGAGGACAATAAGTGCCTGAGGCAGTCACACACTTCATTAGGAATGAGTAGTTGGACATTGCTGGGGAACAGGAGACAAAATTCGGGCTGAAAGGCAACCACCGATGGAGAAATGTGCATAATTCTGGGGATAAGAATAATTTGGGTCAGGCCACGGACAAGCTGCTGTCGCATCTCATGGAGCAGGTCGCTCCTGTGCTCTGGCCAGGAGCTCAGCGGTCCGGCGCACATCTTGCCTGGTGGGATCCCGCCTTGAGAGGGAACACGGGCATCCTTAGCGTCCGAGGAGCTGAGAGCTGGTGCAAGCACTCCGCGCCGCCTGGCGCTGCCATGGACTGGGATGGTGCGGGGGTGAGAGGAATCAGGCGGGAGACAGCGGGGGATATGGGCCAGCATCCCACGGCAGGGCTGGGGAAGGGGGATTCCATCCCACAGCGCCGCTCCCATCCCGGAGCCCATCGGGGCCAGACGTTCCAGGCCGGGGATGCTGCGGGCTGCCCAGCAGGGCCCGGGCTGCCGGCGGTGCCTGCGGGATTCGGCCCCGCTACCGCCCCCGCCGCGGAGGTTTTGGGCTGGTGAGATGCAGCCGGAGGATGCTCCGCGCTCCCTTCGCCACGCCGGGGCTGGACCCAGCCTCGGCAGCGTGCGCCTGCGCCGCCAGCCTTCCTCCCCCTCCCGCTCCTCCTCCCCGCCGCTGCCGGCCCCTCCTCCCGGCTCTGGCGGTGCCGGCTGCCGGGGCGGGCGGCCGGCGGGGCCGCTGTGTCCGACAGCCCCGGGGTTATGCCCGGCTGCAGGCGGGGCGCAGGGCCAGGGGCAGCCCGCGGCCGGGGCTCCGAGGTGTCCGGCAGGAGCAGGGGGCGGTGATCCCCGCCAGCACCCCCGCCCCGGGAAGGGGTGCTCGGGCGCTCCGCGGCGGGGGAGGAGGAGGATGATGCTGCTGAGGATGCTGAGGATGCGGCGGGCCGGAGCGGAGCGGGGGTACCCGGGCAGCGCCTGGGTGTGCTGCTGGCTGCTGGGCTGGCAGGCGGCCGCCCTGCAGCTGCCGCCCTGCGAAGAGGTGAGATTTTCCTCCTCCTCTTGGGGTTTTCCCCATCCCGAAGGGCGGGTGGGGGATATTGCACTGGCTCGGGAGGAGGGTGGCATCCCAGCAAGGGGGTGTTGCTGGTTGTTGCTGGCTCCCCCAGAGCTGTCCGTGGGATGATAGAGGGGTCAGACCCACGGGGAGGACCCTCCGCTGCGGTGCGGGCCGAGCCCCCCGCATCACGGGTAGAGCGGCTCCCTTGGCCGTCGGTCGCGAACCGCACTCCCCACTCCCCTTGCCCGTGGTGATCGCTGCTCCCTTCGGTGCATGGAAATAGTAGAGTCCCCCTCCAAACGAAGGGGGCTCGGCCGGCCTCGCTGTTTTTCGAAATACTGTGTTAAATCAGCGCAAAGGTGGAGAATAAGGGAGGGGTGGTGTGTCAAGCTGTCCCGCCTCCCGGTGTCAGCTCGGTGTGTCCGGGGCTGAGCAGTGAGTGTGACAGGGGGAGAGAAACTTTCTGGCTCTCTACTGCTGTAAGAACCCGAACCTGGAGGGACTTGGTGTGTTCGGAGCAGGGACGCCCCGCACGGCTGTGCGGGATGCGGGGCTGAGGCGGCTGGACAGGGATGTGCAGCCCCGGGTGGCCCCTGAGATTTTCCGGGGAAGGGAGCTGGGTTTCATGAAGCTCTTTTCCGGGGTTTCCAGCCTCACTCCTACATGCAGGGAAATCCTCTCTGCTGCTGTTAAAGAGCAAGTGGGTCTTTCCTGTGTTTTAAACCTGCTGTAGAGATGAGGAGGCTGGGTACCACTTTCCCAGACAGGTCTAGGTGGTCGGGGCTCTGCTCAGGCAAGCAGAAACCTGTAAGTCGGTTAACAGCGGTCTGTCCCCTTCCTTCTAACCCCCTCCTATCCGAGGATGCTCTGGGACCAGAGCTTCCCCACTTCACGTCCCGCAGTTCCACCGTTTAGCAAGAACTAATTTGTACATTTTCAGAGTGGGTTGGGGGTGGGTGACTGCAGCCAGGTGGGAGCACTTGGCTGGCAAAGGGTCCTGATCCATGCTTGGAGGCTGTTGCACTCTGGGACCCTCCTCGGCTGGGGGTGCAGAAGACCATGTCTCCTTCCTGTGGTGAAAGAGGGCATTTCGGACCCGGGGAATATTCCCTCTTTGCCTATGAAATTTACTTGTTGTCTTCTAAGTAGCAGAGCTCAGTGCTAGTCTAGCATGGGAAATCTTGCCGTAGGGAGAGGTGATGTCTAGCAAACCAGTGTCTGTTTTGGGCATGTTTCTCCTAAATGTTGATCATTCTCAGGGCATGTTTCTCCTAAATGTTGATCATTCTCAGGGCATGTTTTTCCTAAATGTTAGTCATTCTCAGAGAGAGGGATTTATGCAGCCACCTGCTTTAAATTACCTATCTCCCTTTTCAGCTAGTGAAGGGAAACAGGTACTTTTAGGTCTGTTCCCATCCTAAAGTCTTCACTTCAAAAAAATGAACCTGTGCAGATGGTTAAATGTGAGAGCTGAACCAGTGCAGTGGTACCAAAAGTGTAGAGCTGGTATTTTGAGTATCTTGTGTTGGGCTTTAGGTGTGCAAATTCTCTCCGGAGCCCTACTCCCATACCCCTTTGGATCTGGACCTCTGTGCTTTTGCTTTTTTTTTTCAGAGAGGCTAACAATGTTGTTTTACTTGACTTGAATACTCTTTAAAACAGAGACAGCCCTCACTCACATGGTTAAAAAGCTGTGTGTTACTTGTGCTGGGGTGTGTGCAGCCATGAAAGTGTGTCCCAGAAAATGTAGTTACAAACATGTCTGGATGGAGGCAGAGGGGAAAAAAAATGGAGCTTACGAAGAACCAGGATAGCAGATGAACTGCTTTACAAAAGGGAAAAATAGAAGTTAATGGTTTTGTCTCAAAACTTTGCCATTTGCCCCAGTTCAGCCCAGTTTGAATGACCTGGGTGGATTGCCATTAAAATCACATCAGCTCCCGATGAGATTGACTCTGGTTTGGGCAGACTCAGACGGGGATGAAGTTGTGCCATTAGAAAGTACAGCCTGTCAGAGGGTATTGTAGTCCTCTAAAGACTTGGTAAACATCCTTTGTTTTATACCCAAAAGGTCTGAGAAGGACAAGGCTTAATGTACTGGCAGGTAGTTAATTTTCAATCTTCAGGGGATCTTTTTTCAGCAGCACTTCCCCCCCCTCCTTCCTTGACAACTTGTTTTTCTGTTCCCTTGCTTACAAGAAATACAGATATCTGCTGGTTTGTGAGATTTCTGTGCTGGCACAACATTTGGAGCAGTGGGATCTCTGGCTGTGCCTGAGGCTCCTTGGTGCTCTGATTACATAGATAGTAAAATAATAATGTACAGGAATGTCACTTTCCAGAAACCTTTTTGTCATTGACTTAGCTTGTCAGGGACTGTAGTAGTTCAGCACACTGGATTTAGGAGGGGTGTGTTTGTGCTGCAAACCAAAGGTACAAGCAGCTTGAATGAATATTCCTGTGAGTTTTTGGAGTAAATCAGTACAGCCATAAGCTGTGTTCAGTCCAGGCTGTGATGGTCATTCACATTGTGATCTCTCCCTGAGCTCTCCAATGCCAGCAGCAAATTTAAAGGTGGTTTGTGCATCTCCAAGAGATGGAGGCAGGCTCAGCTTGGATGGCTGGGGTACCTCTGGGGTACAGAACCTGGGGAGACCCATTACTGTACCCTATGCCTCTGGTGACTTGGCAACTCAAATTAGGACAGTAGTAGAAGAATAATAAGTGCTTGGTGAATTCTTTCTGCTATGGCAATGATGATCAGGGTACTCATGCAAATGTTTCATGTGTTGCATAAATTATGACTTCGAGTGGAATTGATGACACCCATGCTTTTCACTGCCATTAAATACACATTAAGCTGTTATGTTGGAAATAATGAGATATTCATGCCAGTCCCCCTGCTGCTGCAGGGACAATGGTTGTTACATGTTATGTTCCAGTGTTTGGTGCTTTTTCTAAACTTTTCAACTGAATGTGTCTTCTTCAGCTTCCCCTCAGAGATTCACCCAAATCTGAGCAGATTTTGCCTTTAGGACATTTGATACTCAACCTAAATAGATCTTTTCTTAATTTCATCTTTCCTCTGTGTTGAATAACAAAAAAACCCCTAAACTCACTGAGTGACTCTTCTCTTAATTCTCATTCAGCTAAATTGCTTTCAAAGAGAGATGCAGAGTATCCTCCTGCTGGCAAAGATGTTTTCTTTCATACTCCTGTTCGACTCAGTTGTTATGCAGATTGAGAGCAAACACATGCCTTTGACATTGATAATAAATGTGATTCTGATACATTGCACGGTTTACCTGCTGTTTCAGTAGACAGGTAAATTAAAGGGTAATGCTAAATGCTTTCTTTAAGGGAATGTATTTTTGCACTAGTCTGCTAGAATGCTTATGGAAAAGACAAAAAAAAAAAGAAATGTTCGTGGAAAATGAAAGAGTCTTTTGTAAAATCACTTGCAAGGCAAAGGCAAAAAAGTCTTAAGAATAAAGGGGGAAGCATGAACTTGAACTTTGGTCAAGTATGGTGGATTTGGTGTGTTGAAATAGCACCCATTTTCATGATGAGAAAAGGTTAAAAAATTGAGTATGTCTAAGCTAAGTGTGAAGTTTTTAAAGCATATTAGTATGTTAAATCAGGATATTAGGTACTGAGCTAAGCAGCCTGGGAAGCAAGGTGAAATTCTGTCTTTCTATGTAAAGGATGGAGAGGAGATGTGTCAGTCTTGGAAAGATGTTACATAAGCCTGCACGCCTGTCACCACGTACACATGGCAGGAGTAACAGGGATGTCTGTTGGCAGGAATCTGAATATCTGAAACACTCTCGTGTTGTCAGTGAACTGTACCTGCTTGGGAAGAGGTTTGGAGTCATTGCAGAAGGCTCTGTAGAGGCAACCCATGTGCTGGCGGTGAAGCAATTTGGGTGGGTGATTAAAAGAAAAAAGAATAAAACCTGTCAGAGTGGTTTTGTGCCCTATCATTAGTACTCAGGAACCGTGAACGCTGTGTTTGTTCTACAGCTGGTTAATGAGCGCACAGTGATCACAGCAAAGGGTGGGGCTGCGTCGGTAAGGAGGGAGTAACTTGACAAAGGAAGAGAAAGAAGAACATGCATCAATGCGTGGGGTAGAGAAAATTAATGAGATGCAAATCTATAGGATAAAGTAGAAATAAAAAGGATTTTTGTGCACATGAAAGGCTAAATGTTTTTACTGTTAAAAGCTAATACTATTTTTTTTTTTAATGTAACCGTAAACAACCTCTGGGACTATTTGATCTCCAAGATTCATTTAGTCTTTGTTGGCCTTAAAATCTCTGAAGGGATTAGGTCATTTACGAAGGAATTCTCCTTCTTGGTTGGTTTCCTTGCTGTCCCTTATTGGTACCCTTGTCCCTTTCTCTGAAGCATCTGCATTTGCTATTTTGGCAACAGAGCAGGTGGTATCTCCACCAGCTGCTGGGATGATCCAATGTTATATTCCCTAATTTCTAGCCACCTTGAAAGATATTAGACACTTAACCTATGAACAATTCATAGTCAGCCAAAGAGGCTGTGGAAAGATTCCTATGCAGACTGTTTTATTTCTTTCACCTCTTGCTACACAGAGTTGTGTCTTTGTGGGGGAAAGAGAAATGTACAGCTTCCATTTTCTGTGGTGATGAAGGGTCATAAAGATGATGAAAGAGGAGCAAAAATCAGGCTACAAAACTGCTGACAGTAAAGTCGATGGAGTGGAAACATGAGCACAAAAGGTGAGGAGACAGATGCTAAAACACAGGTACCACAGCAGAAAGCACATGGCAGAGCAAGGTGGGGGGAGCACAGGAGAGACTGGTGAGGTGTCAGAAATGAAAACCTGAGAAGGAAGACAGATACTGGCATAAAAACTGGATAGTGAGCCATGGTTGTAATGATTCAAGAATAAGAGAATTAGTCATAGTGGAAAGTGCTGTAACAGACCATAAACTCAAAAGGGTAGTGGCCATTAAACCAACACAAGATTGCATTTCTCCCATCATCAAACATCCCTGGATCATTCAGGGTGAGATTTATCATTTATAAAGAAGGCCATGATTTTATTTTCTCTTTTTCTTCATAGGTTGAGGTTGAGTGAGAATGGGAGCTGTGCTGGGGTTCCTGACACATCCGTGCATTACGGAGTCAGGACTACCAGCCAGCCAGGGGCCAGGATGGCTTTTTGCAGGGATTTGGGCTGTCAGCTGCCTTCCCCGGGCCACACTCTCCACCAGGTGTTGGTTGGGAAAGCTTTGGCAGTACTGTGTGTTGCTTTATGCCAGATGGTGACCTGGGTCAGAAATGCTGGAATCACTTGAAGGGAACCTTTTCCGCGAGCCTGACCCTGTGCTCAGTGAAGATGTTGGCAGGGCTCCCACCGACTGCAATGACTGTGGGGCAGAGCCAGGGGCTCTCACACCTGCAGGGCTCAGGCTGTGGGCAGCTGGGAGATGCCATCACTGCAGGCTTCGCTGTGTCATATGGTAGGTTGCTGTAAACACCTGCTGAAGGAAGTGGTAAGCACCAACTAAGTAGAAAACAAAAATTAGAGAAGAACAGATAAAGGTTGGTAAAAAGAAAGGTAGCTTTGAATGCCTTATACTTGAGATAGTAAAGAAATATTGTTTGGCAACAGGTCCCAAATGTCTCCCAGATGGTGCCAAGATTTTTCTAGAGGCTGCTGCTATGGAGGTCCCATGTTGTTATCCAGCACGGCCATATCTTCCCTAACCCTTACACCTACCTGGAAAAGAGTGTCCCGCTCACTACCCCTTGGTAACACCTTAGGTCTTACCCTGGACCTGAAAATATGTTTAGATTTTGAATGCTGGTAGTGGGAACATTTTGGTTTTCAGTCTTTTGAAAACAAAAACCGCTGGTTTTGAGGTGAGAAATAGATAAACACCCCTTTTTGTTTTTTAACAACCATCTTTTAAAGCAAGCAAGCAAACAAACAAAACCCTTTCAATTACAAAACATTATCTAAATCTCATAATGACCTTGTTTCACAAGCATTGTGATACCCTCTGATAACGAGTGCCAGACAGTAATCGCTGTGCACTTGGGACGTGGGCTCAGAGCTGATTTAAGATGATCTAGGACGACGTGTGCAGCTGAGCCGCTGGCTCTGCTGCTGGTGCTGATGATCCTGTCACTGTGCTGAGTCAGAACTAACGCTGATTTGGCTGAAAACTCACCTGCCCAAAGGAAAAAAAAAACTAAAAAGCCAAAAGAAATGGGTGAGAGTTTAGCTGGGAGAATGGCAGAGATTACTCAGTCATTGTTTAGTTTCTGGGGGAATAGAAGTGGTACAGGAGGCTTTGGGACCCACCCATGAGCACAAGTCTGGTCTTTTATTTCTAGAACATAAAATTTTGGTGGGATAGAGTTAGCCTGGATTTACACTGAGATAATGCCAAGGGGATTGTATTTCCTGATGTAGGAAGAAGAAAACCAGAGCTGTGTGTTAAAGGTGTGAAAGAATTGCATTGTTGCTCTCTGTTGTGCTTTGACTTAAGAGACGCAAGTGCTGTCCCTGTGAGGAAAGGTATTTGCTGGCTGCAAAACATGTTTTCAGTGAAAAAAATAATAATTCCAGATGATTGTGTATTCCCAACTAGAAAATTCCTTTGACATTGAGTTTTTACTGCTACAAAGAGAAGACAAATCACTCATCCCATTGATATGTGATTAACCTCTCTTACCTGGTAGTGTTTTGCAGTCAGGAAATACAACACACAACAGAGGTGATTTATGGTGATACTTGAAGACTATTGGAAAATACCTACAAAAAGTGATAGGAACTGTGTTACTTGGTGGTGAAAATGCTTAAATTTCATTTGGTTAGATTTTGTTCCACCTTAGAGGTACAAATATTTTCCAGGGATAATCCACAGGAAAGTGGGTCAGGGTGTTTGGGATTGGTTAAAAGACTATGCTCACCCTGCCAAGAACAGGAACATCAGGAGAAGATACTGCTGTAAACAAGGTGAGCCAGTCCATGAGTATGGGCAGATCCCTGTCCCTCTTATAGTTAGTAGGGTAGACTGAGTCAAAAGAGCTATATTCTATATGATAATTACCGATGTGGGTTACTAGTGCTAATCTTATAATCCAATTTGATGAAAAACCCCTGCTTTGGGGAGAGGGTGAACTTTCCCTCTGAGGTTGGAACTGACCTGAACATGCTTAGAGGTGTTTTTGATGTAATGAATATGGTCAGAAAATTGAATTGCATTTGATAACCAAGCCAGAGGGAGGAGCGATGGAGATGCCATTAACATAATTGCTGCTGGCTTGTTAAAATACAGTACACATTTGATAGTAGAGAAATCAGTGTCTAAATTGATTGTACTGTCACAGGAAACTGAAGTGCACAAGGTGGTGACTGCTAGCAGCCAACTGAAGGGTAAAGGTGATTTAGACCTGAGCTGTTGACTCTTAAAGTGTTCATTTCCCACAGTGTTTCCTGTGGTGTGTGAAATCCTTCTGGTTTTGTGCTTACTCTCTGAAGTTTCTTAAAGGAAGATCTTCACACAGGCTGGTCGTGTTTTATACACACAAGGGGTGGTGCTGTGCCTTTTGAGAGATGTAGAGCAGAAATGGATGACTGCTGATTTTTCCCAGCCTTTTATATCCATGGCTCCCTCCTGCTGGGAGGTCAACAGTGCTGATCAAATGCTGCTTGTTTCTGGTAAGCTGCTTTTTATCTCCAGCTCTGTGGTTCCCTGAAGCAAATGAAGAAAAGAAAGATTTCCCAAGACAGTTCTTTTCTTCTCTCTTTTGTTTGTTCTTATTTAATCCAATTTTTTGAAAATTCAGACTTCTCTTGAAAGGAAAGAACAAGGGGCCCTAACCAGACTTCTTTACAGTAGGATTCATGCTTGCCTGGAGGGACTAGGAGCTGATGTTCATCTCAGGGATGCTGGGGGAAGGCTGCATGATAGAACTGGAGTGGGAAATGATTCAGCTTATCATGCTGCACCTTTGTCACAAGCACCTGCCCTGCAGACCTGCTGATGAGCAGCTTGTCTTGCCTTGTGATGAATGTCAAGTGTCCTGATTAGTAGGAGAGTGGCTCTCCCCTAGAGCTGCTCAAGCAACAGCTGAACCCAGGCCAACTCTCTCCGCTTCCAGAAGATCTGACAGGGTGACTGTCAATTAATGCCTGGTTTTGATGCTGAATATCGGATACACTAGGGCTCTGAATTCTCCTTTTTTAGCTGGAAGCCCACTGTTCTCTGTGTTAGCCTCTGCACAGTGAGAGGCAGTGGATCCAGAAGCGTTGCTCTATCCTGCACCAAAGGAACACATTCTGTTAGAGTCAAGCCATCCTTTTAGGGATGCACCAACCAGGTATTACAAATAGTTCAAGACTGAGCCCTGAACTGCTACTGAAATAGCTGTGATCAATGATCACACTCCCATTCACCCCAGCTAAGAGGAGACATAATGCCAAGAACAATCAATTCCTGTATCTTTCTGTTTTCCAGTATTTTTAATGGTACTGAAAGCTAACACTACTTAAATGTTTGCTGGCTCCTCTGAAAAGTCATTGCTTTGCAGTTCCAGCTTTTAAATTAAAACAACCCCAGACAAACCAGCTGGTTTGCTGCATTGCCCATTGTGATACTGACCTGCAAATCTCTTAAACTGCTTTGCTAAACAAGGGAAAAAGATTTCCTTAAAGCCTCATGATGTGGTCATGCAGGAATCACAGCTTTCATTGAAAAATGTGGGAGAAAAGAGAAGTTAAGTTGGCTCCTCAGTATTGAAGAGTTGAAAATGTCGGCTTTGAAAATCTGTAGAGTTAAATGAAGTGGAGCTAAATTGCATAGTGTTTTAAGGTCCTGTGGCACTTAAATAGGTTATATGAATGTGATGGGGTGGAAGCAATGATGCCTGACTCAGGGTTTTGGGAGGCTTTATGTGACTGTTACTGAAAGTACAATTTGATTAACAAACTTTGACATTATTTAAATTTAGCATTCACACTGTAGATAGTCTGATGGGAAGACTCAGTAGCACCTCATTGGGCACCACACATGCTAGAAATAAAAATAAATTATTGGGGCGATCACCTGCTCTCATAGGTGGTCTCTGGCCTGCTAAACAGGACAGACCCAAAGAGCTCTGGTCCCTGAGCTGTCAGTGTGCTCCCTGGCATGGATTTGCCCATGGCATCTGGCACAGCATGGGACACTGCAGTAGAAGCTCTGCATGAGCTCCACAGGAGTCCTGCAGTTAGGCAGTAAAGATGAGTGGAGGCAGTTGTGTCATGGGATGATGATAACTGGGTACATGTTATATGTTAGGAAGGCATGTAGCACACTCAGTTCTTCAGGACAACAGAAAACCATTGTGAAGAGACCTTGCTCCAGTGATCCATGTATAGTCCAAGTGTGATGGTGTGGAAGTAACATGGGGCAGAACCAGCATTTCATACCTTAAAAAGAACTTACCTTGCTTTTAATTGTACAAGTTAGGCACCTAGCTTGATCTAAGTATCTAGCTGTCAAGACAGAGACAATCGCCACTCAAGATTAATTTTTACCATCCTCTAAGTGATTTTTTTGCTGAATGTGCACATTTTCTTCCACTGTCTACAGAGGGATGCTGGCTTTTGCCAGGTAAATGCTCTGCTTTTAGTTACCTAAAGTAAAATAAGGACCCATCAGTGGAATCAGTCTCCACTGTGAGTTACATTAGCTGTTACACAAGCTACAAGGTCACTTTGCAGCACTCTGTAAGCTGCAGGGTTGAGGGTGTTGTGGTAAGGCTGGGACATCACAGTGTTGCAGCTAGGTCTCTGCAGTGACCTAATTACACCGAAGAAGGGATCTAAATCTTTGCCTCTGAACTGCTGAATTAGAAGGGAAACGCAGCAAGAGCACAGTCTTAGTTCTAGAGAGCTGTTAGTGAGCCAAGAGTTTTTATTGCTTTGCCTTGTAGCAGCTTCCTACCAAAGGTGTATTATCACACAGCAGAGTCCCTGTCCAGGGAATAATTAACATCAGGCTCATGCCAGGGTAAATTTCTGTATTTTATATGCAGCATTTATCTATCTATGTCTGTCTGTCTGTCTGTCTATCTCTCTCTCTCTAGACACACATATTTAAGCTTGCCTGTAATGATCAGCTTGTAATTTGTCAAATGGGCTAGACCTTGTGTCTGTATTTAATTTCCCACTGCAAAAAGGCAGCTGCATGATTTTTTATGGCTTCCCATGTGCGTGGTTACAGGCTGGCTGCATTGCCCAGGCAGGTAAACCAGCTATGAATGCATTTCTTTCTTTGTGTCCTAGGCTGGGTCATACCTCGCGGGCACAATCAGTAGCAAGGGACAGCTGAGGAGCTCTGCCTGAGCAAAACCCTGTTCTCTCCCTCCTGCCTTTCCCCCAGTCCACGGGCTGATGAGTCACTGCTGATGGATTTGACTGATGCAGCCCTTGTGATAACACATTACCCTGCCCCTGGAAAAGGCTTTAATGGGTACGGACAAAGCTCTGCCTACTGCTGTCACGACAAGCTCATCCCTCACCAGATCTGGGTTGGATGCAAGAGGGAATTTTGCAGCTCCAGGCACTCTTTAGTTGCTAGAAATGCTGACAAATAACAAATTTGACTTTGTAGCTGCCTAGGAAGCTTCCTTAGCCCTATGGGTAAATCTGGACTTCAGAAGAATTGTGTATTGAGTAGGGCTTGGCTAGACCCTGCTCCCAGAGATCATTTTAACTGGAGTTAGCAGCACAGACACAGAAAAGAGTCCAGAAGCTGAATGTAGCTGATGGCCAAGTTAAATCTAAGATGTGTTTTCTCCACCGTTTACTTAGGTCAGGCTGCCTTGGGCTGCTAGTTTCTCCTTGGTTTTATTTATTAGTTACTCTTGCAGTGAAAATGGACTCTGTGGGCTTGGAGACAGCCCAGGAGGGCAATACTGGATGAGGCTTGCTCATAAGTGTACAGTGTTACATATTTTTCTTGTCAGGCTGTGATTTAAGATATTGCTTTGCTCAATGAACTGGGTTATTTCACATAAGGCAGTTAAGTGCTCACAAAGGGCTGGTTCTATCCTGGGACAAGTGGTTGCAACTCAGGCAGAAGTTCCCAAGCTAAACCTCCCAAACATGATGTCCCTCTAGCGACACAGGTGTCATCAGTCTCTTTTTTGTCCTTATTTTTTCCCCCTCAAAACGGAATATTTGTAAAAACATAAAGCATTTCCAAAATTGAGTATTGACAAAGATTCAGCTAAAAATTATTAAGAAAAAAGGTCTTATTTGCTATGGGTAGTGTTTTTTGTTTTTTTTTTCCTGTTTGAAAATACTCAGCCATCTGGTCAGCAAACAAATAAAATGCTGAATGATATTGGCAGCAAAACATCCACTGAAAAACAATGAATGGGAGAAGCAAACAGTTCACAGTCTTTCTGTAGCCTGGTGGGTTTTGGTTTTGCAATATATTTTTCCACAGAGAAGACTCCTGAGTAAAATTTGTATTTGTGAAATGCAGAACCTGGTAATAATCTTTGTATAAGTAAATGCAGCTTTGGCAAAGCCTAACGTCAATAAAGTTATTTTTATTTTTACTTCCCCACAAGGATTAACTGTGTTTGGAAAAAGAAGCGCACCTTTTCTTCATTTTCAAAATGCTTAATTTTTTAGTATTACATATAAATGCAATACTATATATTAGTGTAATATAATATTGTAAGTAAAATTGTACATAAGTGTAACAAAGGCCTGGCTATAAACATGTTTTCTGTCAGTGTGGCCACTTTGGTTAAAATTATATGAGTTCAAGTTCTAGTGCAAATCACTTGTTTTGACACAAAACTGACCAATACGTGTAGCTCTTACCCCTCTTCTTTTGGGGACTATTTATATTGGTAGAGGAGACTTTATATTGGGGTAACATTCCCTTCCACACTGAAGGTTTATTTCACTGATTCACTTTCTGGCTGTACCTAAAATTCAGCCCCTGAGGAGGTCAAAGTCTGAAGGGGAAAAGCTGAGCCCAGATGTGAGCCAGACTCATCCATCCCCATGGAGAGACTGAGGAGCACACCAGGAGCACACAGACATGGGTCGCTAGTGACGAGGGAATGAGGGATGGCTTTGTCACATCCTGCCCTGTGCAGGCCAAATACCTCATGGGTGTTTTTCACATAGCAACATCTCTCAAGAGAAAGGGAAATGTGGAGCAAATGCATTTGGTAGGAAATTGTAGAGGAGGTGACAGGGCAGAAAAATGATACGAGATCAGACAAGCGAGCATCACCCAGACTCCCCTCTAATAACAGTGTTGTTCCTTTTCTAATATTTTTCTGGTGCCTGCTATGAAAAATTCTTACACCTAATGGAAAGTGATAACCAACAGCAGAGGGACAGGAGTGGAAGCTTTGCAAAATGCTCATGCATGTGCCTGCTTTTAAGCACATGAATAATTCCTCTGAAGTTTGAAAATGAATGCCTTATTTAAGATGAAGTTGATGTTAAATACTATCCTGGATTAAAGTCAGAGAATTCTGTGTATCACAGAGTCAATGCTCTGACGTAACTGAGATATATTATTGAATTTAAATCTTTTTCTTCCAGTAAGTTGAGGATTTTTCTTTAGGTGCAGCGTTGAAAAAAACGGATTGATTGGTGTTAAGAATATTTAAATCTTAAGTCAGTTTGGTGCTCATTTCATGCTCTTTTGTGGATTTTCATAGAAATATTTCTTTTTTTCTGTATACGTTTTGCAGACTTTTTAACACTTAACTGATGATGCCCTCTTATATGCTTTTTAAAATGGAATTTGTGTGGCAGATTGGACAGGATGACACTGTGGGACTGCTGCTGGAGGGGAAATGCAATGAAATGGGCCAAGTTGATTCCTCAGATGATTAAATCTGGCCATAGTTCAGGTCCTCACAGGATTAAAGTTGGTAACTTGTAGAATATTATTACCTTTATCCTCCTCTACATGAACCCCCTGGGAGCCCTGTGAGGATGAGACAATTTGGCAGTAGGGAAACTGAATCCTTGAGGACGCATTTTCCCTATGGACACTGCAACTGTAGAAGTTAAACCTGGTTCAGAGCAGTGGCTCAGTGAGGAAGTGGCTGTACAGAGGGAGATGCACAAGCTCTTGGATGTACTTGCACATGCCCAGAAATGTTTATGTTGAGCTAAATTGTTCATTCAGATTGGAGGAGCCTTGTAGATAAATATGCTGTAGTATTTGCCTTAACATTTGCTCCATCTGGCTCATTTTTCTCAAGTACATGGATATAATTTCTCCACTGAAGTTAGCAGCTCAGGTCGTCATCTGAGGTAAATTATTTTGTCCTACTCAGCTGTTTTATATCTGATGTAGTTCTAATTTGTGGATTCTACACATCTCAGGAGCATCCAAAGTGAGAGTCTGCCTGTGTCCTTTATTTTCAGATTATAAAAAAGGACCCAGATTTATCACCTTGTCTTGCATCTGGTAAAGAAAGGTCATGACAAGGCATGAAAAGGAGTGAGTTCATTTGGCTGGTGCTTCAGGAAGGGCTGATATTTGGTACAGTGTTGGTGTTCAGAAGGAGAACAAGGAGCAGAAATAAAAAGGAAAAAATTGTCTTGGGAGATGGAAAACTCAGTGCCCAAGGGAAACCTGGTGAAAGCTTATACATCTGTTGAATGGAGGCTGCCTGGGTCTGCTTGCTCTCCTTGAAGCAGTTGGCTCATCTGCTTGCTGTCCATCTCAGGCCTGGGATCTCCTGATCACTGAGTCATAAAATGGTTTGGGTTGTAAGGGACCTTAAAGATCATCTGGTTCCAACTCTCTTCCATGAGCAGGGACACCTTTCATTAGGCCAGGTTCCTCAGGGCCCCCTCTCAACCTGGCCTTGATGGCCTTGAATCCTTCACAAACTAGAGGTCAGCAATTTTTGCAGCGGCTTAATTAGAGCCACTTGGGATGCTGCAGGTACCTTAGGTAATTGCCTTCTTGGGATTTGCTTCTGAGCTATTAAATAGTTATACCCTGAACCCTCTCTGTGCAGATTGCCTTCTGAATAGGCAACAGTCAGCGACATCCATACTCAAAAAAACCAGAAGCTTCTCTTTTCATTTATGAGTCTTAAGCCCTGAATAGCTGGGAATAAAACATCAAGGTTGAAAAGGAGGAGGAATGAATAAAATCCAGCATATTAAAAGTTATAATTAGAACTGTGATCAACTCTGATACTGTCAGGCCTGTTCGACTGTAATAACTGAGTAGCTCTGAATAAAAAGCTTTACCATATTGGTAGTGAAACATGAATCCTGTTCTAGGAGAACATTTTGGCTGATTGCACAGTGCCAGGGTGTGTGGATCTGAGATACAGCATGTGGGTGGCTTTTCTGGTGTCCATATGCACGCAGAGTTTGCATACGGCGTGCTGTATACTTGGTGTTTGTGAATAACAGGCACTAATATTTACTTTCCTGAAGAGAAAAGCTGGGTTTATGTGTATGGAAGTGACCTTGTGCAAACAGTTCTCTGCCAGCCTGTCTGGATGCTGCTCTGTTCGTGTGGCAGGGAGCAGGGAGGGGCACCCATCCAGCTGGGGACTGTCCATCTGTCCGGCACCGCGGCACTCAGCCCATGCCAGAGCACTTCGGGGAACACCACTGGTGCCTTGTGGAGTCAGTGTGTCATTGTCCCCTCTGCAGGGCACTTGTTTGCTTTGTGCTCTGACTGGGAATACCAAATGACAAAACATGAGGATTTAGTGAGCTTTCTCCTTTATGGTTTTGTAGGCAGAAATTTATGACAGTGAGGGAAGGAAAATACTGTAAAATCAAGTGTGAAGCACTGCACTTCTTTTTGCCTTTCTTTTATTGCTATAAAATAGTGTATAAGGGATAGATTTCCAGTAGTTAACAAAGCAACCACTTCAGCCATGCATAGGATACCTAAATATTGAGAGTTAAAAAGCCGTCGCCCATTAATGCTACTTTGATGGGCCTTCATGAGATTGTGAATATCGGCATTGAACCTGACATTTTTTCCTTAAGCCTAGCATTTCTGTTAATGCATGATCTTTCAATCTAGTTGACTTCAATAACTGCAGATTTAAGCCCTGGGAACCTACTTCAGCAAGGTGTTTAAGGGATTGGTCTTTTGGGGTTGCGGTCAAGATGTCCCTTCTACTGCTGAGACCCTGTTGTCCACCATAAACCTGCACTTGCAGTGACCTGAAAAACCTCTTGTCACAAACAAGAAGAAGTGAAAAAAAGGTTATTTTGAAATGCTCCTGTTGTGTATTGAAATAGGGATTCCCGCTTTGGAAGAGAGAACCTCAGGAAAGTCATTGAAAAGCCTGGACCTCCTGAAAATACTGATTCTTGCTGTGTGAAAGCAAAGGGATACAAGGCAGTGGGGTGAATATCTGTAGGATTGTGTAAAATCACTGCATACAGTGAAAGTATCACTGAAGAAGTTTAGCCACGTAGCAAGTTGTGTGCATTTATTAAACTGAAAATACGATTATGTGTACATTTAGATGTATGTAATAAAAAGAAAATAAAACCCACAAAAAACAACCCATGATGTATAAATTTTAAATGGTAAGATTTTCATGTTATGAATATTAAAGAGTGTCATGCATAGATTGATGGTAATAAAAGTCATTCTCAGTTTGACAAACTACATTTATTTGGCTGTAAAAATCTGAGGAAAATTACAAAAACTCATAGAAAGCTCGTTGCAGTTAATGGAAAAATACTCACTTTGTGGAACTGGATTAAACCTGTCCAAATATTACTGCTGGGTGACTAAAAGTCTAGATGACTCAATAACATTAGAACAAGGAAGATAAACATATGTATAAACATCCTTTATCATCATGTTCTTTACTTCAATTTTCTCTTTAACCTGTTTTTTTTCCGAAAATTTAGGAGCTCACTGAAAAATTATGATTTTCCAATCAGCCTTGTTTAAAATCTTTTTGAGAAGCAATAGAGATTTGTAGATGAATTTGTTAGGTTTAAAGACTGAAGGGTTAAAAACCCCCAAACCCAAATCCTGATAGCAGAAAAGGAATCACTGGGATTTTTGCTTTGGTTTTGGAGTTAACTCCAGCCTCTGTACATGGCACTGAAGAAATCCCTGAGAAGAAAGGCTGGCCAAGTGGGATGAAACCTCAGTATTTATGAGGTAATTGTGAAGCAAGATTTCAAAGGAGTATTTGAAAGGGTCAACCCCGTCTGTCTGTTCAGAAAGTAATGGTCAAGTTTTCTGTTAAATAAACCCCCAGTGTGAATTCACATGTGCAACAGCATGTTTGGTGGTTTTTATTTTAAAGAGTTGGGCTTCTGTCAGTGTGTGAAATGGAGTGGAATTCATCTCCCTGAGTGGTGCTTCTCCAGTGGGCAGCATTGCCATCTTTAACCTGTGTCCCAGCCTATCCTGCCCGTACCAGTCCACCCTCCACGTGTGCTTGTTGACCACAAAAGGATTTAGTATTTCCTTTCCTGCTGCAGGGACTTTCACTGGCACACTCCTAGGGAAGAAAATGGAGAAGTGAGAGGAGCTTAGTCACAGTGAATTCATCTTCATAGAGGTTAATTTTCAAGAGGGAAGGCTCTGAACTATCTGCTGGTCTCTTTTGATATTTGTAGAGCTTTGTGAGCATGAAGGGCTGTGAGTGCTCGGTGTTACAGTTCACAGACACCACAGATGACACGTCGCTACCCTGCAGAAAGCCAATGTGCCTCTGACAAGTCTACTACCAGTGAGGTCTGACTGTAGCTTATTGTGTTTGACATCTTTTTACAAAGGGTAAAGTGTTTTAAAGAATTTTGTGGAAGAACTGTGAGAAAACGATTGCAGCAATTTCTTTTCTCCACACCAAAGACAATGCTCGTGTTAAAGTAGCTGACCTCCTCCAAAGCAGCTGCTATTTGAGGGCAGAAATGGTAAAATCTGGCCTTATAATCAAGTCCAGTGGTATTTAGACTGCAGAACCCTTTGAGAAAGGTCCTCTCGATCCAAAATAACAAGACCCTGGGTGGTTTAAGTATTATAACTGGATGAGAGTGTATCAGAAAAACATAGGGTTGCTGCTGAGAATCCTGAAAGGCAAATTGACACATGGGCTAGCAAAACAGTTGTTCTTTCCAGGGATTGGAAAGAACAGCTGCTAAATATGTGGTGAAACACATGACAGGAGAACTGGGTAATGTACATGGTGTGCTGGCAGGAGCAGGGTTTGTAGAGGAGGAGGAGGTGGGGATGGGTGGTGGGAACCTCATCCTGGAGACTGGCTGGCTGGACACTGTGCTGTTTTTTGCCCCAAAATTATATAAATCTATATTACAAACTTAACTAGATTCTATATTATATAGTCTCCTAACTAGGCAGCTTCTTATGTTTTCCTGCTCCTAAAGTTTCTCTGTGTTAATCCAATAAATGCTGCTGGATTACAAGGCACTGGTTATTACAGGAAGGGTCATGACAAGCTTGAGGCTTCAAGCTCCAGCTGTACTGGCTGGAAGGGGCATCTCCCCACCACCCTGGGTGCTGTGCCAAGGTTTTTGCCTGTGCAGAGATGTATTGTGCCCCAGGACTCATCATCACCTCTGAGCCACGAAGGAAAAGTTTTGTGCCAATACCCCTCAGTCCCTGAGGTTTGGGCAGCCCCATCACTGCATGGCAGTGGTTAAGGAAAGCATGTGAGGCTTTGTGTGCTTGGGGGCTACTGAAAAACCTCACTTGCATGGGAAGATCATAGAATTATAGAATGGTTTGTATTGGAAAGGACCTTAAAGCTTATCCAGTCCCAACTTCCATCTTTCACTATCCCAGGTTGCTCCAAGCCCCATTCAACCTGCCCTTGAACACTTCCAGTGAAGGAACATCCACAGCTCCTCTGGGCAACCTGTTCCAGTATCTCACCACCCTCACAGTAAAGAATTCCTTCCTAATATCTAATTTAAACCTGCCCTCTTTCAGTTAAAACCATTGCCCCCTCATCCTGTGCCCTTGTGAAAAGCTCCTCTCCACCTCACTTGTAGATCCCCTTTAGGTAGTGGAAGGTGTTGGAAGATCTCTTCAGACTATTTTCTTGGAATATTTACCATAAAACAGCCCTTGTGTTCCCTGAGCCCTCCAGCTAAGGGAATAGGTAGTAACTTTGTACCTCTCACCTCCTCATTAGGGGATTAATTAGGTGTGCTTTTCAAGATACTTGGACAGTCCTGAGGTCTTTGTCTCTAATTATTATGATCTGTTTTGTCTGAAGTGTTTCACCTCTAGAATTGGGCAGTATTTTCCTGCCTTTGGGCAATTTGACTGTCAAAGCTGTTATTTTCACTCAGTGTTATGGCCTGATGTAATTTCTTGCTCTAATTCTACAAAAGAGAAAAACTGACATCTCAGTTTCTCAGCCTCCTACGCAGGGTAACACAGTGTTTGCCTTTTATTCCCAGAGTAACAGAGTTAGTTAGCAGTGGTAAAATCTGGACCTGTTCTCTGTTACTGGCAAAGTAATAAAAATAAAATTATAGAGGAAATTGGTTTTTTGTTTGTTGCTATGTTGCCTTTAGGATTGAGAGATGTGCTACTGAAACTGGAGACTTAATGATGGCTCATTCTCTCTCCATTACTGGATGTTGCCTTTTGAATCAGCCTCTAGGTCTTTGAAATAATTATTTTGAGGAGATATGAGCATGTGTAAGTGTTGCCTCACTTCCCCCATACTGGCATGGCCTTTGAGGAGGGAAAAGACTTACACAAAGTCGGATACAAATCCTGACCCTGTCTGATTAAATTAAGAAGGAGGTGGAATTACTGACAGGAGTGCTCAGCTCCATAATCCGAACAAGAATGAACATTCAGATGAGAAATGCTCTGGATGCTAAGGTGAATCCATAGTGAAGTTCTAATTCTGTCCTTTTTTGACTAAGCCTAAATTGCTGCTTTAACAGTTTTCCAATCAGTAAGGCTGGCTGAAATGGTGTCAAATAATGTTACTGTTTTGCCACTAATATTTCTTAGGAGCAAGGCCACTCTGTTAATTTTCCATGAGCAGCACACTGTGCCATTCTGCTCTGCTCCAGCTCCTTCTGATGCTGTCAGGAAGGTGCTCACCGATGGGAGTGGGAGCTGATTGTGCCATGTGCAGCCATGGTGGGCACAAGCTGCTGTCATCATTCCAAGAGCAGCAGACCATCGGATGTCCAGAGGACCCAGGGTCCCAGTGCAGTCAGGAAAATTGGGATCTGCACCTGAATTTTTTTATTACTGGTGCATGGTTTAGGTTTTGCAGCTATTTGTCTTCTCTGACTCTGTAGGGTCAGGGATGGGGATGAGACCTGGTTTGCTGCCTGGAAATTAAGCAGCCCATAATTGTGCCTTGCTTTTGAGTTTTCCATGTGCCCAGCAGTGAGGCATCACCCAGTATGCTGCAGCCCTTGACCACTGCAATAGGGGGACATCAACAAGCCTGTGTGTACATGTATGCTCATATCTGGTAATACCCATGTCTTGTGGAGAAGGGATTTATCAGAGTATGCTTTCAAGGTATTAGCGATGCAGAGATTTAAGTGGGTGGCCCAGTGGTACTCTCAAAGCCACAGAACAGCTCAAGCTGGTGGCAGAAGGAGGATCAGGAGCTTTAAGCCTTATTCCCAGGGTTTGCTCTAAACACTAATGAACACTTTTCTTAATGTAAAGCCAAAGCCTAAAGTCTGTGCTGTGAAATATCTAGGAGAGTGAAACTTAGGATGCTTATAAGCCAGTTATCTTCAACCCTCCCAGGCATTTAATGCAGAGTCACAGTCCTGACTCACTCTTCTATACCATTATGAGTAATCAAGGTGGTAAAATTATGTTAATCTCTGATTACAGTTATTTATAGCAGTTTCTCATGTTCAGGAAAAAACATGCAACTAGTCCCAACTTAGGGTAACTACCAAAACAAACTACAGCCCAAAGAGCAACAGCGTTCATTCTTAGACATACATTTTCATTGTACTTAGTTATCACAGGACTCCTCAGGAGAAAAAAACCCATATAATTAATTAGATGGGATGTTGGGAAAAAGTGGGTGGAAAATGAGTCAGTGACTATAGTTGTTGTACCCAGATGTGCATGCTATGTATGGACAGGTCTAGAGCTTCCTTTGGATACATACTCATGAGTAATTCCCTATTCCCTTCTGCCATGCAGATAAGAGCATCTGCACTCTCATTTATTATTTATCTGTGAGCAATGTTTTTCTTTTAATTAGAAATGTCAAAGTAAAATGATCTTTTCTGGGACTAGAAATGGCTCTTGTACGTAAAGGGTAATGTGTGCTTGGAAAATATTAATACATTTCAATTAGGGAATGTCATGTTAAAGCTACTGTACTGCACTGAGCTTTGTAGAAATAGTGTTTTGGAGGAGATGATGAAATTTGATAAAAAGCCCCATTATTTTTGGTCAACCATTCTTTCTATGTGGTTAATATCCCCATATGCTACAAAGCCTTTTGCTAGTGGATGCACATGAAGTGCAACATGTAGGATGAAAGGTACTGCTGTACCACACCTCTGCTTTGCACACACCCCCATTTCACATTTGGTCACTTCTCAGTTTGCTGCATTGATTGCTCTCTGTAATTAAATTCTCAGCAGCAAATTAAATTTCTGGACAGCTGTGGCAGTGAACATGTTCCTCCTGTGTCTCCTTGGATGGTGTTGCAGAGGAAAGCAAGGCAGCACTTGCAAAAACTGTCAACCGCCTCTAGCAGGAGGAGCTGAGAAGGGAAGTATGGAGAGGGTAAGGATTAGTCCTGCCAGTCCCACATGCCTTAATAAAAACACTCTTGAATTAATGAAAAAGGCATCTGTATTTTTGGTTTCCATTCCCTTTCTCAAGGCAGTGTGGCTCTGGGAGGGTGGATGCTGTGGATGTTGTATATTCAGTTCCATGACAGAAGTACTGGAGCAGGGTGCTAACAAAGGGGATGCTATTTTTAGTGTTCAATGCCACTGACTGGGGACCAGATCACTCAGCAAAAGATCTGCCCATTCAGATTAACCTGGGCATGCTCAGTCCCACTGTGCTACAGACAGACCTTCCCATGTGGCTTCCCATTTTTAAATGTGGCCAAAGGGGAGTCCACAGCTTTTGGGTTGCCAGACTTTGCTAAATAACCTAGCTTCATCAGCAGTAAATCTTTTAACAGTTTTTAAAAAGGAGCAGCTGTAGGAAGATTAAAGTGTTTGAAAGCATCAGTCTATGACAAATGGTATTTTTTGGCAACTCTGGCTCACGTGGGCAATTTCTCTGGAGTCAGTGGGATGACTCGCTTGAGCAGAGGCCATTAGTCACAGCACCTGCATGGCCCTAATGAAGCGTGTGGCACTAAAAGAAGGATGCTGCTTCTCAGAGGAAGGCACGGATTCAGCCTTACTGAGTAGATGATGTAGGCAATTATTCCTGCTCTGTAGTTCCATCATTTTAGGAAGCATGACTGAAGAAATTGTTTCCTTCAAGAATTCCCATTATGTTTTTATTCAGATTAGGTTAGATGCCATTGAGTCAGCAGAAAGAGAGTCTCCACTAGCCTAGAAGCTGTGTCCATTCTTGCCACAGATAACAGTCTCTGCTGTAATCATTTGTAAGCCAGTGATGAGGGCTTTGATGGATTTGGATGACTTCAGTAGTCATAATTTCTTCATCAGGTAAACCAATGCAGATAGACTGGGATATAGTGAAACTGTTACCTACACGTGTCCAAAAGGAAAACCCTGACTAAAAAAGCCACTCAGATCAAGTAATATTAATGTTTCCAGATTTCCCCAGACAGCTGCATATAAAGTTTCTTCAAGTTGCAGTGCATTTTCCATGGTGTGGTATAGGGTGGGAATGGCAGGAAAGGTTTGCAGCCTGAGTTGTGCTGCTTTTATCATTTAGTGTTTTTTTTTTTCCTCTGGTGATCTGATTCAACATACAGCTCACAGCACCAAAAGGCTGCTTCCCAACAAGCTATGAAGCAAGACTTGGAAATTCTTCTCCTTATTAAAAAAAGAAAACCAACCAAAAAACCAAAACAATAAAAAAGATTGAACAGGTTAAAACTGGATGGCTGAACCCAATCCACTAATGATCCTGGTCATGATGAAAGTGATGGTATTATAAAAACAGGGGGGATAAAGATACCTGCTCTGAGAAAGGTAAACAACCAGGTGAAGATAGAAAGAGACATCTTTGGATAATATAGGAAAAATACAGGAAAAATAGCAAACAAAAATGAAGAATTATATATATTATATAAAATAGGTGATGTTGTGCCAAAATGTATCAAAGAAATGGGGAGAGATCTTAGACTCATAGAGAAGAGAGAATAATGTTTACTTTACACTAACTCCATTGCCGATAACATCTTAAGTGTTTTATGATGAAAGGATACTCACTCATGAAATAGCTTTATGGAAAATAATTAGTAGTAAAGAGCTTGTACAATAACTGGAAGGATGATTTGAATCTAGAGAACAAATACTCAATTAATGAATATGAAGAGTTTGGTATGATAGTGAGTAACAGAAAATTCTGAGAAAGAAAAAAAAAAGGTTATTGTTTCTCTAAAAAAAAAGACAGCCTCGGCTATCACTGGCCCATAAACCTGACTAAAACAGTGTAACAAATAACAGGGGAGAGAAAATCATTATCTTGCAAATAGAAAAATCATGGATTTCACTGGAACGAATCACGTCAGATAAATTTCATTGCTTTTTTGCGCTTGGTATCGTACTGCATTGACATCTCCTCATAAAAGAAATTCAGCCTGTGCTTTGAATCCCATCACATGGATTGATAAGTGACTGAGGAACTAAAAACAAAGCAATGACATGTCCAGACAGAAATTCTTAGCAGGTAATGTATTCACAGAGCAAAAAGCATTTTTATTTAGCATTTCCTTTGATAAGGGCAGGTTTTAACTACGCTCAGCAACTGTGTAGATGGTACTAAACTGGCAGGCACAGGAAACACTGAGGAAAAAGGAATAATTCATGGCATGGAGATATTTGGTTGCTACATGTGTAACTTAGTGACAAAGCATCCAATAAATTATTTTTACACCCTCACTGTTAGCTTTATTTTTTCTTTGGTATTTTAGGTGTACACAAAAAAAGATGACATGAAGCTCTGCCTTGTTTCTATGCAAGAGAAAGGGTTGGCCATGTGCAGTGAATCGACTGGATGTGCCTTAAGAGCAGACTTGTAATGCCTTTCTCAGAAGGAGACTGAGCCAAATTTTCCCAAATTTGCAATGGAAATCCAGTTCTGTCTCACATCTCTTTTAAGGACTGTTCCTGGACGTTTAGGCAGTTTTCTGTGCGCATGTATGTTTGTTAATTTTAATTTTAGAAGTTCCATCTCTCCTGTAAATGATCTAATACAACACATACCAGGGCATGCAACTGGTAAGAGACAATATAGATCCTGGCCCTGGTCCATCAGGCCTCTACAGATACATGCTTAGTTCTGAGGTTGGGCTGGATATGAAAATACTCAATATTTTGGCTTTAAAGGGTAGATCCACATGCTGGAAAGCTCTATTGTGTAACTACAGGTGGCAATGCTCTCCCAGATGATTCAGTGTCTGCATGGTAGCTAAGATCTACCAATAATTAAAAAAATTACTTTCTAATGACTCTTTAGAGGAGAATTATATTAACCAGTAAAAATTACTTCCAGTGGATAATTAAAGTATCTGTAGTAAAAATAATCTAAAAGACGTGTTCAGTGGAATGTAGAAACCTGTAAATAGGAAATTCTAAACAGAACCAGGGAGGAAGGGTGTCAGCATAACAGATGAAATTCAGTGTTGTGAGAAACATCAGTTTGGTGACAAAAAGTGCTAGTCTGTCTCGTGGTGGCTTTCCCTGAAGAAATAATAGAAAATATCAGCGATGAAGGGTGTAAATAAACAGCTTACGGAAAAATTCTATTAAAATTCAAATTTGATTCAAACTCAATTCAAATTAAATTCAAAAGTTCAATTCAAATTCAAATAGATTGTAAGGGAAAATGTGGCATCAGTTTTATTCTCCTATTTATGGCCCCTGAGCTCTGAGTTGAAGCTGAGCTGTCTGGATTATCAACAGGAGGAGATGAGAACATCTCACTGCTGACAGGGTGAACGATTTGGGATGTCTGGGGTGGCTGGGGCTGGCTTCTGGACTCCTGGGTCCATCTCTGCATCCTGTGGTGGCAGCAGTGGAGGCTTTCCAAGGCACTTCTTTTTCACTGGGGAGCAAAAGTGGGGTATACAAATATTTTCCTGGGAAATTGGGGTGGACTTAGCCTTTTAAAATCACATACAAGTATCCTGAGGAACAGCACTGATGGAACTGCTGGCTTTAAAAACTCTTGCAAATGCACGTAAGATGATTGCCAAAACAATCTTGACACAGCTTCTGCCCCTTTCCCTTTTGCCTTCTCAGAGCACCCGTGTGAGCCGTGGTGGCTCCCGGCAGCCAGCAGCCTGTCCTGGGTGCTGTCCCAAGTGTGCATCCATTTAGGAACAGCTCTGATGGCACCCCGTGTTGCTAAGGCTGCTTGAGGGTTGAAAGCTTTGTCCCCTCCTGCCTTTGTCCCCTCCCGCCTTTGTCCCCTCCTGACTTCCAGCTCCCGGCAGTGCCTGAAGCCAGAGGGACTTCAATGAGCCTGCCTCTCACAAGAGTGGAGACCAAGGGCCAATTACAGGCGGAGTTTGGGTTTCAGGATCATTAAATTAATCAGGAAAGTGCAGCCTAGTTCCTGTGAGGATGTTGTGTTTTGCAGCTGATGAGACTGTGTTCTACCTGCTGCCTTTGTCCACTGCCCAGAAAGAGCGAGAAAAGCTGAAAAAAAAGGAAAAAATATCCTGTTAGAAAAGAACTGGCTTAACGTTCAGTATTGTAAGATGAAAACAGCTCTGAATGTGGGATGCTCTTTTGACTTCATGTAACCATGCTGCAATATTATCTGCATGTACCTAGTTTACTCTGTGAATGTATAACATGATAGCTGATATATTTCTTTCTAATGTATCCTTTACAGTTAAAACAACCTGCTACTTCCTATTTGGCAGCAATGACCTTGCCTGCTGCCTCCATCTTAGTTTTATTTCTTCCTTCTCCTTAGAATCCTTTCATTTATCTCCTTTCCCTACTAGGCTTGTACTTCCTCCCCTACTGTAGCACAGCCAGGTTTAGAAATGGTTTTATGAACTGAATTTACAGAGATAAAGAGCCAGCTCCTGCAAGTCATCTGTACATAAAAGACCAATTAACCTTGAGAATCAATCCTGAGGGAAGCTGGGGAAGATTTCTGCTATTCATAAGCCTATGGTGTTTTTTCTTTTCCCTTTTTTCTTTGAAATGTGCCTTTGGATCAAGCTGTAAAGAAACTCCATTGACTTCAATGGTGCAAATGAAATTACATTTTGATACTGAGTTTGACTCAGTAGTTTCCTTTGAAGAATGCATGTTCTAGGAAAAAAGCACTGGGACAAGTTGTAGCTTCAGTAAAGATATAACAGGGTGACTTTGGACCAAAGACATTTCTTTTAATCAAGAGAGTTGTAGAAATCTTTGCAATTTACATTTTTCACAGCTTGCTCTCTGGAGCAGAAATTCAGTTCCGTGAAGTTGGATGTAAATGCACGAGGGGTCATTTTACAGAGCGTTAGTTTAGATAGGAGTTATCAAAATAGAGCAAGTTGTTTGTTTAAAGAAAGTGAAAATAGGCAGCAAAGACAAATATTGGCAACCAGTTCTGTTATGCTGAAGGATAGCTTGGTGATAATACCAAAGATGAAAAGTAGCTTCTAGATGTGGGGTGAAAGCTTTATATTTATATTGAAGGTATGAAATACATTGGAATCTCTCATTGCTTTCTTGGAGCATTACATCCACAGAGCACTGACTTTATTTTTTTTTAATGTACAAATGTGCTATATATAGATACCTTTGATTTCAATAAACAAATGACTCTAGGTTTAGAGAACACTTTTCACCAGTCTAAATAAGATCTTATGTCTGACACGCTACAAGTTGGGAATTGTATTGAATTTATAATTTTCTCTCTTAACTTTTACAAGATTTTATTAAAGTCAAGCTAAAGGAACAGAATTACCATTTGGTTATTGAATCATACTTTGGAGTTAAAAAGAGATCACATTAGGGAAATTCAAGGAAGGAAACTCTTACTACTAACAGGAAACCGATAAGAAACCTCCAGTGAAGCCAAGTTGGCGTAGGAGTCTGGAAATTCATAGATATTTGCAAATTGCAATGTGACAATCCTGAAAAGCATTGAAGTTGTCCTTGAAGTCGATAAGAGATGAGAAAGCTTCTCTCCTCAGCTGAACTCCAGGACAATTTTTAGCTCTGCAGCAAATATTGTTTGGTTTTTATTTTATACAAGTCTGAAATGCAAATCTCCCTCCGCTTCTCCTGAAGGAGGATGGATTCAAAGTGTGCTGAAGGCAGGGGGGGGAAGTTCTTCCTCTGAATTCAGGGGTTTCTTTAACTGTGTCCTTCCATCCATTTCTCACTTACAGCCTGTGCTCTTGCTTCTGTGTTTTAGCTTCTTCTCAATGAAAACACACAGCTGCTCTTTTTATAGTTGGCTTTGCAACAGAGTCATAGATGCTGTAAAACTAAAATACATTAAAGATATGAGGATGTATAAGCAGCTCCAGTCTATAATAAACTTTATCCTCAGTCTGTCCTTGATGTCTAGTCATGCTGTGTACAACCACACACGGCTAAACAAAGGAGTGAGGTTGGGTGATAGACCTGAAGACTTTTATAATTTGGATAGCATAAAAATATGGTGACATCAGTGAAGGCCACGTTGTTATTAAACCTTTTCACCAGGACATTTCGGAAATGGTGAATGGCAATGGAGCTTTCTCTCCTTCTCTTGCTTCAGTGGTGTGATTCCCCTTGGAGCTGGTTCCTGCCCCAGAGGGATTTCTTCTGGGGTGAGGTGGGGACAGGTGTGTTTTCCTGGTCCCTTTTGAAATAGTTTTTTCTGTGTGGAGAACTTTCCTATTAAAAGAGGTTTTTCCTTCTCTCATTTAATTTCTTTATCCACACTAGATTTATTGGTTCACAGAGTTGAGGGTCCTGCTGTCAGCTTTGCTCTGCTCAGTTTGGCTTACTTGGGACTCCAGAAATGTGGCAAATGCAGTCAGACAGAAAATAGCAAAGCGTGAGCTGCTTCTCCAGCAAAGCAGGGGACTCTTCCAGCCACTTTCAGAAACAAATAACACATGTTTTATCACACAGTTTTTCTGCTGACAGATCATATTACATTATTTTCTTACCAGTTGGTGGGAGCATCAAATCCCCAGTGGCAGGAGGACTTTGTGGATCAAATCCCGGGTGGCTTTTCAGAGCTTCATTGTCTAAAGGTTGCAGTTTTATTGCACCATGGAAGTGAAGACAGATTGGTGTATTGTATGGTTTGGTCCAAGACTTTTTTTTCCTGCCTGAAACTGGCTGAGAGATAGTTACTGATTTGGTGGATTTGGATGGTGGCCCTTTTCTGAGTTAGTTAGAAGCTGAACCTCTCTGGAACCAGCTCTTTCTCTGCTCAGCAAAACTCAGAACAAGCACACACCAGTTCAATACAGAAGTGAAGCTTCATTTTTAAAACAAAAAGTGAAAAAGAAATCTGAAAAAGACAAGTCTAGGTGTTAAGAGTTTGTCTACTTGGAGGTTAAAGTGTTCTGTACCATTCAAGTGAAAAAGTGGATCACCTATATATAAAATGACTAGCAAGAACATGTGGGCCATAAAGATTTTCTTAAATGGTTCAGTTTGAAAAGTTTACAATAATGTGGTCACTTCCACAAAATTTCTCAGGAAACCAATGCTTTTCCAAAGAGCAATTTTTCAACCAGAAACTCCCAGCCAATTCCTGTCCATAAGTACTGACCTTACTGAGCCAGAGCCTCTGCCACGGTGTAAGGCCAGATGAAGTCCTCTGGATAAGAAATCTGCCCTGCTGTGGTCTGGAGCATTTTGGCAGCAGCAGGAGCTTTGGAGGATCCTGGGGCCCTGGGAGAGCCTCTTTCAGAGACCTGCCATCATTGTATTCCCTGCTTCAGTAGAAGGACAGGAGGGGGTCTGTATGTCCTGGATGTATTTATGGGGTAAGAAGATGTTCTTTGAGGGGTGATCATTTCTCTGGTAAACACTAAGCACCTCCTTTCCTAAGTTTAAAACCAGGTTTTTTTAGCTCTAGATTTCCTCCTGCTCCTATTCCCAGAACAATTTATTTTCTGTCTTTTCATGTGTGGCCTCCTAGCTTTAAGCTTACAAATGTCCTGTGTTTGTGCTGAGTATAATCTGTTTAATAGAGAATGATTGCCTGAGGCTACAGATCTTAACCAAGCATTAGGCAGATCTAATTCAGCTGTGGTGCTTATTGGCCTGCAAAAGCCAGTGTTGTTTTTTGTTGTGTTTTTTTTTTTTTTTTTTTTTTTTTTAATTATTTCCCCTTTCCTGGCTACATAAATCTTCAGCGAATCCTTAGTCATGTGTTAAAGCTTGCTTGGCCTGAGGAGTTAATCCTTTCTAAGACAAGCCTTTTCTCTCTCACATGTGTGGGTATTCATGAAAGCTTGGTGTAAATCCAGGAGAGTTTGCTTCAGAAACTCATGGCCTTTGCTAAGGAAAGCACCTTTTTCACCTAAGGAACAGACCACCAAAGCCACTCTTGAACATTTTCCTCATATGTCTTTATTTAGACTAACCTCTGCCCTAACTTTGGACAAGTAAATTGTTTAATTGCTGGAATTTTTTTTCTTTCTCTAAGACAGGCAGCACAGACTACCCTGCCCAATCTTCCTGCAGCAACACCCCAACCTGATCTCCAAGGGTTAAGAACTGTGGTGCGTTCCGTGATTTTTAGTAGGGTTTGAGATACCAATAAATCTGTGCCTCCCTTTCTTTCTTGCCTAAATTCTGCTCGTGAAAAATAGTTTTTTAGCTGTCTGGGCTCACATTCATTTCCATGAACTCGTTCTGGTTCATTCAGGACTTTAGGGGGAGCCTGTGACTGAATGTGATCATAAAAGAGCACTTTTTTCCCCCCCTTAGAATGAAAGCGAAACGGTCATGTGAACTGCAATATTGAATAATGAGACAATTTTTTTAAAAAGAAATTACGTATTAGATTCTCTTAGGTAAAGAGACAAACTTTACTTGCATGTGAGTCCTAGAAAACCTTTGTGCTTTTATGACTACTAAATTATGTTAGAAATCTTCCTCTCCAAACCACCCAGCTAAGGTTGTACTAAATCCATGAACTCCAGACACAAGTAATTACGCTGCAAACACTCCAGTTGTCCTGGAGAGCCTGTATAGTCCTACAATCCTCTGTGACCCCAAATACAGCCCTGCGGGCACATATTCCCTTTCAGCTCTGCATGCAGCCTCACAGGTCACAGATCAGTTAAGCCTGGCTTTCCTGAGTTCCTTGTTCTGATTGTTGCTCATTAGGTGTTTAGCTGCTAATTCATGTTCTGCACTGCATGGGGCGTTGTCAGATGATTTACCACTGTGGGAGCTCTGTTACTGCCCAGGGCCCAGGTGGGTGAAGTATCTGTGAGGGGTAATATCCTAAATCACCTGGCTGGTCAGCTGTGCCTTGCAGGCTGCAGGTTTTTCACCACCGACTAAGAGGTGGGACCTTACTTTGCAATGAGTTTCCTATGGGCAAAGGAAGACCCTAAAAAGCTGCTTTCCCACTTCTGTCTACCATCTAACATGATGCAGCTTATGGCTTGGGTACCATGTGGTTGTAGAAGGAAAAGGTAATTAGAACTTGATTATGTGCCTGGTAGCATCATCTGCACGGTTTTCCCTTCTTTAGAAGCTACTCTGTGTAAGTGCAATGGTCCTGTGCAAACAGCTGGTGGTCAGCTACATCATTACCATTCCAAAATACTGAGACTTATTCTCTGTGCAGGTTGTGAGAATGGTGTTTAATGGTCCAGTTACACTCACTTCTGTCTACAAAATTTAGGTCCTGGCTCTTCAGAGTGTTTCCTCTGTTTGGGATCGCTTGTGGTGCGAGCTGGTGTGCAGCTCTTGGCAGCTGAGGGGCTGCAGGCAGGATCAACCACTGGTGCTTATAAATTGCTTCTGGGAAGCAGATGATGAGGATGGGGATTGTCTGTGTATCTGCAGTGTGCTGGGTTTCACAGTTGCACAGCTGTAGTGAATGGTGGAAAGGAAAAGGTGTCAGGATGTGCACCATTATCCTCCAGTGTGCATTTATCACTGGTCTCAGGCAATGAACAACATTTTCTCTGTCCTCTCTGTGAGTGGGATGAGGACATCTCCCACTCTGTTGCAACATAAAGTTTGGTGAGGCACTTCCCAAACCCATGAGAAGGTTGTTTTTGGTTGCACCTCCGTGACTTACCCTGTCAGGTTGTTCCTCTTCACCAGGTACCTTAAAGTGCTTCCCGGCTTTGAACCCAAAGGAAATCCTGGGATTACACCTTCCTCCTCCACTCTACAGGGCACCCATCACCCACCATTGCTGTCAGATGGCCCTTTGGTGTCCATGAGGAGGACACGACCCAGGGGTCATCCCGCAGTGACACTGCTTCCTGACCATGGCTTTCACACCCAGCAAACAGCCGTGTTGTGCTGCCAGCATGAGAAAAACATCTCAGAGCTCCTCCTCTGCTCTGCTCTGGCCTGGCTTCTGCTGCTTGCTAATGGCCCTGCCCTTCCTCATGTGCGTTTTTATCCATAAAGGCCAATTAAATCCCTAATGCTATCATTTGTCTGCCCACATGATTCCCAAGCACCTTACATTTTGCTGTGTAATAACGCAGAGGCACTTGTTTCTTTGAGGCTGTCTCTGTGAATCACTGTAATGTATTTGCACAGTGAAAAGGATTTGGAATTAATGTAGCCTGAATTGTGGCTATTGATTTAGCCCCCCCTTTCAATTTGGCACTATGTTTTTAACAAAGACATGCCGGCCAATCAGTTCATATCATGCTGAATCATTGTTCAGGGGGAATTTTTATTTTAATATCCCTGGATGGTGGAGTGGTGATAGTGGTGCTCCAGGGGCAACTCAGCCCCAAAGGGATCAGCCACTCCTGGGTTTAATGTTGTCCTGATTTACCGCAGCATCATACCGTAAAAAAAAAAAAACAAACCAAAAAAAAAACCAACAAAAAGCAAAGCAAACCCCCAAGCTCAGGCAGATGGCCTGTGCTGGTAATCCTTCATCATAATGGCTCCTGACAGAGCAGCTGTGTCTCACTGCTTCTCAGGGTTTTCCATCAGAGAGAACAGTTTTCCTGGGATGTGAAACTTGGCTGTAGCAGTTTGCTTCACTCGGGCATCTCTCACAGAGAAGGACAACACAGGAGAGGAATGATGTTTTTGGAAAGGGAAGGAACCTCATTCCTGTTGAGATAATCTGCTGTCACGTGACTTTCTGCTTACCACTTGTGTTTATGTATTTTTAAAAATACATTTCAGCCTTTAAATTGGAAAGCTTTTGTAGAGGCTGGAGGTAAAAGCCTACAGAAGCAAAACAGCTTAAATGGTCACAGGTCTTCACAAGAGACTGACATGGAGGCAGTGGTGAGTTAGGGAGTCTGGTGTTGCTCACTGAGGATTTGATTAAGCAGTTCATTCCTTCTCTTTGTGGGTTCCATGGATGTAAAGCTAATACTTCTGCAGGAAATCCCCAGGATTCTTCACTAGCGGTTTCCTGCAGAACCCCCCAGGTTATTTTCTGCAGGAAACCCCCAGAATGCCTCACTGATTTTGCCATCTCTTGTGTTGGATTTTCCAGTGCTGCTGGAGATGTCAGGTGGGTAGAAAGGCTGTAACTAAGATTTGCTGCCTTTGGTTCTGTGCCTCTCTGTGTGTGTGTGAAATACTCAGCCAGTGGTGGAAGATTCATAATTATTTCTCTCTCTCTTTGTGCCTAGTGGTGCATAGTTGTATATTGATTTGCTGTAGTTGAGATGAGCAGGCTAATTATGATGTTTCATTATGAACACTGAATTTATGGCATTAGGCAGCCAGTTGTTTTGTGTGTGACAGGTTGTGAATAAATATGATAGGACATTGAAAGAGATAGGCACATGGAAGGTAGTAGGTTGGGAAGGCATGGAGTGGCTTTGTCAGGGCTGCTCCTTCCCTGGAGTCTCCCTGAGCTCTGCAGGAGACCCTTAATTCACGTTCTCTGCATTTGGTATTACAATGAATTAGTGCTGATGGTGTCTCCATCTGATGTGATAAAGTTTTGGCTGGGTTCTACGGGTTGTGCTGTGGTTATATTCTGAGTCCTGACAAAATTTGAAGTCTGCAGTATTTCAAATGAGGGAAAATGTTCACTGGGTTGGTTTTATGCCTTTTTTTCCCCCTTTTTTTTCCCCTTGGAAGAAAATGTTGTGCTGGGTGGGATTTGCAATCTTCCACATTAAAGGGAATGTTTTCTAAGGCATTCTGACAAGTGCACTTCAGCTGGAAAGCAGACCATCTCCTGTTGCATGGATATTTCATTCTGAAATATCCTTTGCTTTTCAACTGAGCAAACCCCACAACTCAAACATTCCTCCCTCCTCCCCTCCTTCCTTCCAGCCTTCAGAGCGAATGACTTTGACGTCCTGAGTGGTTTCAGCTTAAAGACTCTCAGGTGGCAGGGACTCCTCCAGATGACATGTACCATCCTCTGGAGCCTCTGCCTCTCTCCCTGGACAATCAAAAGAGACATTTAGACTCTTTTAAATGAGGACAGCAAACTTCCAGACTCCCAGCTCAGGACAGATGTGATACTGTTGAAATAAGTACAGTTTGTGGAGAAAAATGGAAATGTAATCATGCTATAGCTACGCTTAATTCTGATTTTCAGAGTCAATTAAAAATTTATTTGGTTGCCCACTTTAAGATATAAGCATGTCATGCCCATATAACATCTCTTAATTTCCACTCTTCTTGCTTCAATGTTAAGCCTTGCTTGAAACTTCAGAGCTTACAAAGGACAGTGTGGTCAGTGGTGGGAGGAGGCTGTGGGAACCTGTGCCAGCATTAGCCTGAGAAATGCAGAGTTGACAGTATTTGGAAATCAGCTGCTTTATATGCATATTGCCTTTCAGTATATTATTATACTTTCTTTTTTTTGGCACCTTGACTACATTAACCTTGTGCTGGCTCCATGGGGCTGGCTGACACAAGATGGATGATGTTGGTGGCCTGGTACAGCAGCCCACACGCCAAGGGCCTGCAGAGGGGAGGCCTGTTTGCTCAGTAAAGGCACCTGCCTAATTGGCTGGAGAACCCTGTGCCCCTGATTTTATGTGATGAGCTTTCCTTGGAAAGAAAAGAGATGGATTATCAAGAAAGCTTTTCAGAATGATAAAAGTGGGGCTAAATGTTCCTATTTTGCTGCTTTTTGAAGCTCTGCAGAAGTGCTGTTTGGAATTGCCATGGAGAGGGCTGCTGCAAGATTTCCTCCCACGGCAAAAGCAACTCCCTTGCAGCAATCCCTTAGGCAGGATCAACAGTACAGATTTAGAAAGCTCTTAAGGAAGAGTTTGATCCAGTCTTTTGACCCTCAGGAGACCTGCATTTGATTTTCTTGTGTGCCACTTGCCACAGCACTTGGGGGATGATTCCAAGCTAATGAAGAGTCCAGCTGCTGTTGTAACACATGCCTGGATGGGAGCAAAGCTCTCTGTACCTTTTACAAATAAGGAACTAAGTGTCCTGGCTCTTAGCTCCTGGGCAGAATTACATTTGGGATAAGAACACTTATCTTCGGTGAAAGTGTTCAGGGCCAGGTGGGATGGGGCTTTGAGCAACCTGGTCTAGTGTGTGGCATCCCTGCCCATGGCAGGGAGGTTGGAACTAGATGATCTTTAAAGTCACTTTCAATCCAAACAATTTTGTGATTCTGTGTTGGGAAGAAGCTCTGAGGATAAAGTGACCAGAACGCCCAAGCTGTGCTTCAGTGTTCTGTATCATAAGGAAGCAGATGTAAGCTAAACACTGAATTAGAGGATTATTTAATAGACTCTGATTTCAGATCTTAGATCTCCAGCTGAGAAGAGCGTTGGAGAGCAGGTATGGATATCAGGGCTGTTCTCACCCATTTCACTGGGTGTCATCTCTACCTCAGAATTTCAAATTTTCCAGTTAGGGTAGGAATATGAACCCCTGCAGACAGATCCTGCTTCGACATGAATTTGCAGCAAGCTTAGTGAATGTCAGCTGATCCAGAGCTTGTGTGCTGAACTTGCAGCATGCTGGGAAAACTTCTGCTTAATGGAGACTGGCTTGAGTAGGGAGTACAGTCTTCCCTCATACACTGGCATCAGGTGATGCTCCAGCTTTGGTGAGAGGCATAGGTTTGTTCTATTCTTATAATTTCAGACTTGCTTTGAATTTTGCCTTTGGTGCTTTTGGTTGGTTCCCGTGTAGTCTTAGGCTGTGCAACTCCCTCCCCAGCTGCATGGCAAGGATGTGGAGCCCGACTGTGGATCTGTCTTGGAGCAGTGCAGTGAGCCTGAGCCTTCTGCTCTGTAAATCCCTGATTATCTACTTCCTTATGCAATGAAAACCTGATAAACTCAGGGGGACTCACATGCAAATCCTGCAGCCCCAGGAACAAATATGACAGCTCTTTTAGCTCTGTGTGCACTCAAGCCCATGCAGCCCTTTCTGTGCTCTGTCATGGCAGTCAGCACGGCTTTGTTTCTATTTCGAGCTTCAATTGATTGAAATTCTGTTTGCTGGGTTTTGGCTCTGTTTCTCCACGCTACCTGAAAAGGAACTGCGGGAACAAACAGCTTTCCTGAGCTATTGTTACTGCCTGGGGCAGGTCCAAACAGCTTGACTGCCCCACGCAGCCGTCCTGAGGGTTGGCCAAGGGGATTGAGACAAGAGGGCAGTCTGGGATCTGCTCCTTGCTGGAAGGATCAGGCTGATCTGGCTTGGCAAGGACGCAAGGAAAATTCTCATTGGAATCTCTGATGTCATGAGAGAGGGAAGAGGGTTGTCATTGCCCCAGGAAAGGGGTTGTAAATTGTGTTTCCTGCTCTGCTTGCTGAAGAGTATTTCCATCCAAATCTTCTGTGACCTTTTCCCATGGGAGTTTTACATGGAAATAGGAAACAGAAATAATGAAAGGGGGGAAAGTGATTATGTGGAGCTTGTGGGGAAATATTACTGCAGCTGTTTTAGCTGGAGCTTTAGGTCACAGTCCTTAAAGGAAAGGGAAGAGCCTTTGGTTGCTCCTGGTTTGTCATGTGGGTCTGAATGCTGCTATGCTTTGTCCTGAGTTATTTATTGTTCCTCGTGTATTTCTGGGTAACCTGTATCCCATCTGCTCTGCAAAGACCTGCTCTTGTCTCAGGCCAGGTTAGGGTGGTCTGCTGGCAACTGCTCTGATTCAGAGAAGCACGTGCTTTTCCTGAAGTGTGATTTTTATCTTACCAGAGCCACAGGTTCATCTCCAGCAGCTGAGGTGAAGCACTGAAGCACTCATGGTGTTATGAATGGTCAGTTGCATTGCCCCCATGATTTGTTTCCCTCTCAGTGTCCGTCGAGGTATTTTCTATGCAGCTCTAGATGCTTGTTTCCTTGCTCCTGGCAATCCCTTGTGGCTGGTCTGAACCTGTGTTGAGGTTAATTGGAGTGGAGTTTGTGTATTTGCATGTTTGTTGGGGTGCCAGAGAGACAGAGGCCACAGGAGAGATCACGAGGCTGGAGTAGTGCTGGGTGAGGAGAACAGATTTGTAATCAACAGAAAGGAACAGATGGCTTTAGTTGTAATGCCTGTATTTAGATTTGATGTTAATATTCCTCCCAGAGCACCAGCACTTCAGTGATATGTAACACAACTTAAAAGCATCTGGGGAGGGAGGGGATAAAACAAATGGGTTTTTTTGAATCCCGTGAGGAAATCCAGCCACGGATTTAGCCACAAGGTTTCAGTGGGTGTTAGCAAGCAGAGAAGGCAGCAGCTAGATACAATCTTCCTTCAGAACACTGTGGGCATTGCCCTGATGTGCTCATGCCACAGACCCTGAGGAGCCATGGTAGGACCCTGGAGGGGAGCAGAATTTGTGCCCAGTGCTCCACCTGCAGCAAGATACTGTGTCATGAAAGGAACTCTTTCTCAGAGCAGCTTTTTATTCAAACATGGGGAAAGACATCAAGCCCCTGCTCTGACATCCTTGCCATCCGTGTCCTGGTGAGGGCAATCCAATCCTTACAGCACCCCCTCATGCTGGTCCATGTTGGGATTTACTGGCGTGCTTGGAATTGTGAACTGATTCATTCTGTGAATGCAATTAGTCACCACCAGCACACAGGTGGAAGATGGAAGTTAATTCTGCAGCACCTAATTAGCTGTCATTACTGGAAGGGTTCAAAAGCAGAGACAAGATGTTTTGGTTCTGGGTGCACCATCAGAGGGTCTCATGGAGCAGTGGTCAGATACCCCAGACTTCACCCAAGACCTGTGTGTTGCTTCTAACAAACTTTTGTCATTCTGTTAAAAGATAAACAAGAAGCTAGAGTCTCCGTGGGTGTAAATCAGTGTGGCTCTGCAGGCAGCAGAGCTGTACCAAATTTTATCAGCCAAGGGGAGATGGATCCTGTGGGTTAAATGATGACAGAATTATCCTCGTGTGAGTTGCTGTGTGTGCATATGAAAATGCACAGGCAGGTGTGTGCATGCCCACACACTCCTTAAAGGTGACTGGTTTTTTTATTTGTTTGTATTTAGTGCACCTTGGAGGCTTTACCTAGACAAGAGTTGTAAATGAAATGTCATCAGATCATTAACACATCCCCGACATGTTAACAAATTATTGAATGATTTGTAGTTAAAAAAGCCAGTTGAAAGACTCGCTGAATAATATTCCTGCAGGTCCCCTGGCATGTGCATATATTAGAAATCCATGTGATACAAAGCACAGGACAAAAATGATTGATAGCAGGTTACAGTGCTCCTCATTACAATGAATTAATTGATCACATCTAGCAGATATTCCTCCCAGCGGAATCGCTGGATATTGGACATGTCTCTCTCATTTCTCTTCTATCCTTGCTGTTGGAAACATGCCAGGCAGTTTTACACCGTCATTTAAATTTATTTGTGACCTGAGAAAGTTGTGTTGCCCTTGAGACAGTTAACTTTTTAACATCCAGCTAAAAAAGTTTGGTGGTATTTTAGGAGATACAGGGATGGATATTATAAAAAGTTTTCTGATGAGGTGGAACTCCTCAGTCCAGTCCTGGCAGCAGGTCCCACCTGAAAGCTGTGTTGAAATGTTTTTCCTGATGCTTGAACTGCTCTTATTTGACTGGCATCCTGTTCTAAACCAAACAACTCCAAAGATATTAACCAGCACTGTTTTTCATAGTGCTGGGCAGTGGAACCCTAAAGCAAATGCTTGCAGGGAGTATCCCTTCAGCCTAGGGATGAGACTTCTTGTGACAGATAATGACAAGGATGTGTTGGTAGGGAAATAGAAGGGGAAACTTCTGCTGTTTTCTGTGCCATGCCATTTGACAGCTTATCCCCTCTTTCTGGTGGGTGCTTTTGGTGGCTCTTATGTGTTGGAATGACCAGCCAGAAACACAGAACAGGTTATTAACCTGCTGTTTTTACAAGTTCTCTCCTGGCAGAAGCGTCCTCTTTGCTGCACTTGTAACTGGCCTATTGCAGAGTCTTAAGTGTAAAGAAAATAAGTGCTTCAGGCCTTTCATTTCCCTGAAGCCATGCAAACAGTGGGCAAAATACTGTGGAATTGCATTAGTAAATTCAAATCTGTTTTGTGGTTTTTCCCTTTGCCTGTAGATAAGGCAGTACTATCTGTTAAAGAACTCAGCTGCTGGATTCCACTCCTGACCTGTCTTAGAATTTGGCATTAGGTAAGACAATAAAAAGTGGTCTGGTTCCCAGAATAATTTGCAGAGAAATGTATCATCTCCAGTGTGCCAAATGAGATTATACTTGTAAGGCAGGTGAGTGAAGACTTCTCTGAGACTCCACAAGCAACCCAGCAGTTGATGAAGGAGTAGGACTTATGCCTCTGGTCCATGATAACCTGCCTGTGCCTTGTAAGAGACCCAAGCCTGTTTGCCAAAGGATTTTATGTCTCCTGCCATTTTTACAAGGTGCCATTTGCTACATTCATCTTGTGCATTATCTGAAATGTGTTACAGCCCTCACTCCCGCATCTCCAAATTACCCAAGCCAAGCTATGGAGGGGCAATGAAGCAGGGTGAAAGGTTTAACTCCTCCTTTCTCCTCTAGGAAAAGAGTATTTTAGGTCTTAAGATACAATGCAGGTGTGTGTCATCATGTCTGAATTTCTTCCTGATGACTTTCCTGCAAGTTGCTTTTTGTAAAGCAGGGGTAGGAAGTATTGAAACAGGAATCAGCATTTCACCAAAGATGCAGTTAGAACACAAAGTTTATTCTCTTAACTCTCAATTTTCTATGGTCTGACTGGCATTAAAAAGTCTCTCTTTAATGAAGATTTGTAAGGCTTTGTTGCTAAGATCCAGAACATGCATTTGGAAACGCTATTGAGTGGCTTTGGAGATGTGTATCCCTAGAGACTGTTTTAATTTCCATATTCATTAAACTGTTCTGTGGTGCCCGAGAGACCCAAACCCTTGAATAATACAGCTGTGGAAGCTGGGAAAGGAGACAGCAGGATCAATGAGTGCTTTCACCATCAATTTAATCCAGTTTAAGTCTGTGTGACCAATAGGTCAGTCCTGTTCCTGACTGAAAATGCTTTTCTTCCTCTGTCCATCTTTCTGCCTTGGCCACGCATTGCCACTCTTTCCTGTGTCCACATCAGTGCTGACACAGTGTGCAGGGAGCTGTTCTTCTGAAAACTAGGAGAACAAATGACTTTATGATGGATCAGGTTCTTTTTAAATGTAGTGCTGACACAAGGGAAGAGAAAAGACATAGTTTGGGGCAAGCAAACTGCTCAGGATTTCTTATTAGCTTATTAAACCATCACCAGAGATGCCTCCACAAATATAGTTTCTCTGCTTGAAAATAATCTTTTTGAGGGCCATTTTGTGCCATCCTGTAGAATTCTCTATTTGGTATCTCCTTCCATGAAATTCAATGGGATTATTTTAAAAGGTAGAAAGGTCTGCTTTCTCTAGAGCTTCAGTTGCAAGGATGGCAATGACCATCACCTGTTACTTAAGCATCATCAGGGTGATGAGTACATGAGCTGGTTAACTGTGGCTCATCCTGTTGTCCTTTGAAGTGAGTGGATATCTTTTATTGACTTAACTGGGCAACAGATAAGGCCCTGGATGAAAGAGCCACTATTTTACTAGAGGCTACTTGTTTCTGTAGGTTGCAAAAATAACTAATCCCAGACACTTTCAAAGATGGCTAGGGGTTGGGCTGCACATAGCTTTTTTGTCAAGTTTTATTTAAAAGAAAAATAAATTTCTTATAGTCAAAGGGCTGCTGGCTGACCTGACCTTTTCAGACTGAAAATGGTCCCTGAAAGGAAAAATAAGATAATGATAATAAAAACTCTCATAGCCATTACTAGGCTGCTGCTGAAAGGGATTTGGCAAAGGCTGAGGAAGTGTCAGAGTGAGAAAGCACCACCTCTGCTGGAAGATGATGGTCTCTGACCTGGTGCCCTGTGAGGCTGGAGAAATTTCCACTGATTACAGCCAGAGAGAGAGTGCCTGACAGCCAAGACAAGAACTGTTCAGAGCACAGCCCGTTTCACACAGTTGATATTGTGTTACATGGGAATGCACTGTCCTTAAGAAACGACCTTCTTACAAATCATATAATAAATATATATAATTGTATAGCATAGTAAATGCAATTTCTTGGGGGACACAGCCAGCCTTTGGTGCCAGCCATGCTCTCTGAATCTCTTTATATGCTGAAATGGTATATTTTGGGCTGTGCTTTTCAACAAATAAACTCTTCACCCCCACGTATATCTCTCAGCTCTTCTGCTCAGCTTCCTTGCAGATGATATCTGCTTCATTAGCTGCCTGATGAATGGTCTGAGTACATTAGCATCATTTTATCGAGCCAATAACCATGAGCCTCACCCTGCAGAGCTGTGTAGTATCTGCCACTGGGAGGTTTCTAAAAGGTTAGGCAAAGTTCTGTCAGGAATGGTTTAGGTGTGGGGGGTAAGAAGATGGACTAAATGGCTTCTGAAATGCCCTTCTAGCCCTGCAATCTCTTAATTTATAACCCTGCTATAGAAATAGGACATGACTTCTATGACAAGCATCTCTGGGAGGCTTAGTTGAGAGGGGGACTGGAAGCTGTTCAGAGGCTGCACCAACACATTCAAAATGTCAGTTGCAGCCCAGCAGGTCACTGCTGGGTGCAGCAGGAAGGAACAGCAAGGATTGTCCCACCTAACCTCAGATATTTGTGTGGAAGCGAGTCTATACAAACTCAGCAGGTATGGAGGGAGAAACAGATGCAGTTCATGTGTCCTACTCTGAACATCTGGGATGTGCTGGAACTACCTCCTGGTTATCTCTCTGGTGGTCAGCATCCCATGCTGCAGCAGGCTGACCAACAGCAAAGGAAGTCCTTTGACCTGGTTAGTGTGAGAACTCAGTGCCTTTTTCATTTCCAGTGGGACACAATATTCATCCAAACGCTTTTTTATCAGTTGTTGTTTGCAAACATTGCTAAGAGTTGTCTCTGTCTTCCTCCTGCTGACAGAGCTTCTCGTGGCTCTCTGAACTTCACCCATCATTCTGCAGGCATCTGTCCACTGCAGGTCACTCTGCTCAATGGCCTAGCTCTGGACATTTATTCTAACACATTTGGGTTAGAATTCTGGTTTACATTTAAATAGGTTATATAAATACTTAGTAAAATGTGATTTATTCTGATTCCTTGCAAATATTGATGATATATTTTTGCTGAATTCTGGCTTTCATTCAGTAAACCTCTTCAGTTCATCTTTAATTTCCAGATGGCTTTGGCAGTGTTCCAAACTCAGCTTCTGGTGGTTGAAACCTGGTGCTTGAATTAGATTCAAGATGCAAATAGGCTGATTTTCAGAAAGTCTGAATATATGCAGCTGCCTTGTGAAGTTCTATGTAATGCAATTAGGGATGGGATTCTTACTGCCAAAAAACCCTCAAATGAATTAGGGGTCCAGAAAAGAGAAAAGTGGCAGAATACACGTAAATGTCTTCAGGAATTTGGGGATTTAGGAATAGTTGAAAGCTTGGCTCAAGTTTTCAGCTGAAAATCACTGATATATGTAATTTCAAAGGAGATTAAAGAGGAACACGCTCATGTTGGGGAGAAGTGTAGAGCTGGGCATTAGGTCTGGAGGAGTGATGTGACAGCCCTGCTGACACAAGGGTCTGCTGCTCCCTCATGGGCTGCTGTAATAGGAGCACAGAGGGGCAGCAGGGATATTTCAGATATAATTACAAATAATGAGTGTGGTAAAAGAGGAGGAAGGGATAGAAGCTCAAAACTAACAAGAAATGGGAACTTGCTTCTCCTTTCCAAAGCCTGAATTAGAAGTGACTGATAAGCAGGCCTTGAAAGCTCTGGAGTAGTTTCAAAGTGTTGAAAGCATAGTCCCTGAGTGTGCTAATGCTATGGAAGCCAGACATGGGAAACAGTCACGCAGGGAGAATGCCTTGTCCCTGCATCTGCTGTCTTTTGGGGTGACATTTCTTGGTGTAGCAGGGAAGTGAAAATGTTGACTCATTTTCATTGAGATGAGTCTGAGGGGAATAACAGTAGTGCTCAGTGAGGCTGGATTCCCTTCTTATCTCTGCCCGTAGTCATTCTTTCCTTAAAAGAGGCTTTTATTTGTGATGAGGGTTGTTTTTTTTTTTTTTTTTAATAAATACACAGCTAATCCCTATTTTACATGTAAATATAGACAGCACAGAAGTCTGTAAAGATTATGGATGCCCCTTTTGGCAAGCAGTATCTTTTAATAGCATTGTGTGCAGTTAATCGGGTTAAGCAAAAGCACCAGTGGAACAAGAAGTCCACGTTCAGGGAAGGAGTAAGTGTCAGACCTCTGGAGAGTTGTTGGTTAGCAATACTGGGCAGGTAGCAGAGAAGAGTTTTTTTTCTTTTTTTTTTTTTAGTTTGCCTCAGTGATGTCTGTGGTTGGAAAACAACAGGAGTAAAGCAAACTGTTAAACTGCAGGAGCCTTTTGCTATTGTGTTTCATAACAGATATGGTAAATGCTCATTGCTCCTGGGCTTCATCCAGTGTTTTCTGCCCAGACTGAGTGTTCAGTGCATTGGGCACTGGTTGTAAGGGCTTGTGCCCTCTCTGCTCTTCAATTCTAATTAAGTGGAAGGAGTGCAAGGCATCCCATGTATGTCAAAGGCAGGAATGAAAAAATTGGTGCAGAAAAATAGGAAAGGCATTGAAGAGGGTGTTGCTCTTTGTCATGGAGAAAGCTCATTGCTGCGGGCGTTGTCTGGAAGAAGGCTCTCCAGTCAGTGAAGAGGAAAACAATACTTGTAGAGTTTCAGAAATGCCCTGAAATAGGCATTTACTTTAAGACAGAGGCTCTGTGCCCTGGAAATGCCTGTGTCAGTCAACTGTTGTGGAGGATTGTAAGATATCTAGTTCAGATGTAGAGGTCTGGAAACATCTAATGTTACATTCACGGTGTCCGGGGAGCTGGGCAAGGGGGGCCCCTTGATATCACTTTAAATGAAGACGAGAATTGTATGCGAAGGGAGCTGCAGGGGACACAGGGTGGGACACACCTTGCTGAAGTGTTGCTCAGCGAGCTCGTGGTTGGCTGGGGCGAGGGCAGAGGTCCCAGGGAGCCAGGAGACCGCTGCTGGAGCTTTGCACAGCGTGTGTGCGAGGGTGCCAGGCCCACAGCATCAATCCCATATTGATGTGTTTTGAGCATAGGACTCTGGAAAAACTCTGTTGTGTTTTCGTACCCCTGGCAGAGCTGTGACCGGTGCACCATCTCTTTGCCATCATGTGCACACACAAGGGCTTCTTCTTGGGCATGGTGTGCTTCCAAGAGAGCATGTGTAGGTCACAGAGTTTCTCATTACAGTTTTCCATGGTACTGCAGATGTGATTTCACTAATTCTCCAAGAACAATAAAGCAGAATTCAGCACAGGGCAAACCAAACGCAGGTAACGCAGATGCCTATTTCTGGTAGCATTTTTCAGGTTACCATTAACCTTTCATTTGAAATTTAATGCTGAGGACTACACATTGATCCTGAGCAGTTTCTTGGAACAGCCCCAATTTTCTGACACTGTTGGGGCAGCACAGCATCCAGCTGCAGACATACTTGGCTTCTGCTGCTGCAGGCAGGGGTCGACTGCAGCCTGCAAGGAAAGCTGTCAGCTGCAGCAAGCAGGGAAAGCTGGCTCCTTTGCAAGGAGCGAGCCCCAAACAAAGGTGGTCTAAAAGTGTTGGCAGAGGCAAAGGATGAGAGAGGGGTCTCTCTGTAGGTTCCAGCTGGTTTACTGCCAGTGGAGGGTCCAGGGGCAAAGACCAGGAAAAAGGGGACAGCACAGCATTTTATGCGGGGGTGGAACAAAGGGAAACAACCAATGGGGATTGACTGAGGAGGAGGAGACAACAGGGGAATAACCAATGGGGATAACCTAGGGGAGGGAATTACATAAACCAACCAATGGGACATCGAAGAAGGGAGAACTTTCCAGAACTAAAACATAAGCAACTAGGGGAAATACATAAACATGAATTTATACATAAAACTGGGTGGAGAACTCCTGAACCAATAAACTTAAAACACGTAAACTGAGAACCTCTAGGAACGTGGGAACTCGCTGTAACCGCGGTGTGAGAGTCAGAGCTCTGTGTTCTGGAGGCCTGTCTGCCAGTTCTCTGAATGCTCTGCTGCTGTGGCCCCTGCCACATGCACTGCAACAATTTTCCATTTAGAAAATTGCATGTTTTCCAAGTTTAACCCTATGTGGATGTTGTTAATTTTTTCTTGAGAGACACTTTCCAATGGAAAGTTACTTTTTGGGTCTGAAATTCAAACCAGTTTTGCCAAACCCTAGGAATTATGATCAATAAATAAGAAATTCTGTAGGAAATTATAGCTGAACTGAGGGAGGGACATATTTAGAAGATGAAGGCTAAGAGCAGAAAAGTAATAAAACAGAGTCAGAATTACAGTTAAAATTAAAACAGGGTTGTGGCCAAATGTAAAGATACTATATGAGTTGATGATAGTGGGAAAAAACATTGAAAGCAGAGCCAGAGTAGTAGCTGGCAACAGATAACATCTGGCAATGGATTTGCCATGAAATTCATTTCAGAGAACTGGTGGGTGAAGAAATTTTTCTGTCATGGGGTTGGAAGTAGACAATCTTTAATGTTCCTTTCAACCCAAGCTGTTCTGTGATTCTGTGAAGAAATCCCAACATAATGCAGTAGCATTTTTCCATGAGAAACAAAGGTGGTGTGAGTGTCCCATGGTGCTGGGGAGGCTCCACGGTCAGCCTTCTATATTTGAAAGTTCAAATTCCTGAGGCAGATTAGAAGCACTGAGCCTGGTAAGCAGCATTAATGGGCAATTTCCGTGCCTGAAACACTGTGTGTAATGAAAGGTGTGGATGCTGCAGCCAAGGTGTGCTTCCAGCTCATAGGGATGGACCTCTGAGCTATGCTGGGGGCTGAGGGCATCACCATGGCTGCTAAACCAGCTTGAGATGCTGGATCATGTAGCTGAACCACAGCTCCCTGTAGTTACATTCACCCACCATAAGTAGCCACAGCAGTTAATTTAAAGTTGAAGTTGTAAGCTGCTGCTGTGCCTGTGATGCAGCACAAATTATTCTGGTTACAAAAGATGGATACAGCGGGGCCCTCAGTATTTGTTTCATAGAATCATAGAATCACAGAATGGTTTGTGTTGGGAAGGGACCTTAAAGAGCTCATGCCAAACCCTGTGCCATGAGCAGGGACATCTTCCACTGTCCCAGGTTGCTCAAAGCCCCATCCAACCTGGTCTGGAACACTTCCGTGGATGGGGCATCTACAGTTTCTCTGGGGAATTTTTTTTTTTGCAGATTCTTTGCAGGAGGGTTGGAACTAGATGATCTTTAGGTTCCTTCTAACATAGACCATTCTGTGATTCTGTGGTTCTCTGATTCTAAGACAGTAGCATTGGTAGCTGGCAGAGATTTTTGTGTATGTATGGGTATATGACCAAAGGCAAAAGTTAATTCGAAGAGTCTTCAATACTGTCACTTATCAGATTAACAGCCATGTCCACAGAGGTGTCTTCAGACATAAAGCTGAATTGAAAGTCAGATAGAAAACAAGCAAACAAAAAACCCCACCCCAACCACACTTCCACAAGGGAACTGAGCACAGTACAGGGAAAAGTAATTGAAAGAGACCACAGAGAACTCTTGTTCTGCTGTACAAACTTTGTGAGTCTTGTGACTCCTCTGTGGACACTGTTGCACACAGGGATGGGGTGGTCAGAGGGAAGGACATGTGTTATGTCCATCTCTCCAGAAACCTCATCTGAATGGTTAAAGCTGGAGAGGTTTCCATGGAGGGATGGAAACTTGACTCATGTGCCTGAACATGGAAGAAGAACAGAAGCCTTGTATTCTTTATAATTTTTGTTGCTGTCCTGAATTTTGAATCCCTGTTGATAGTTGACAGCTATCCAACCATTAGAGGGGATGTTTATGCACTGCATGATGTGTCCCTCACAGCTGCCTCACTTCTGGGACCCAATTTGGCTGCAGAGGAATTACACTGCTGGCTCAACATCACTGAAGTGTGCTTTGAGAGGGTGGCTATGAGAGCAGCCTGGATTGTTGACACCAAACTGCTGTCTGTAATTTTTTGACCTGATACTAAATAGGAAATGGATCTGAAAGTGCATCAGAGTGCTTCAATATCCTTTTCTCTGCTTCACTCCAGTCTTGCATATTTAATTTAATAGATTAATTTTTTCTTATGTCATATGAACTAGGAGATGGATCTATTACATTTATGTATTCTGGTCACCTTGTAGGCAGATTTCATACCAAGATTCAGGACTTTTTTTTTTAATGCATTCCTGAAAGATTGCATAATTAGATGAAAGGGGGAAAATACATATTATATTTGAGTATATTTGTAGAGTTGGGAGTGTGTTATATCATATTTCATGTGTTGATCTGGGTTTAGTTTTTTTGAGACAAATAGTTTTCCTTGTCACTGTGCTGTGAGTTAGGTTTCTAAACCATTGATTGAGCTACAAAGATAATTATTGAGCTTTGAAAATATTAATTCCAGAGAAATCAGATTATTATTTGCACCTGGATGCAAAATAGCAAAGGCTTTAATGATGTTTAGGTAGAACTTTATTAACATCTGAGTATCTCTGGAGAGCTATGGTAACAGTAGGAGAAGTATTAAACTTGGTATTGTTTGTTTTAGTAAATTCTCATTGTAAATGAGAATTTCAAGTCTTCTCCGTGTGAGTCAGCTGAATATTTGCAGGAATTAACTAATCTATTATCAGAGCCAGCATGGATCAACTCTTACGCAGCTGATCCCCCTTCTTCTGCTCCATCATGTACAATGTCAACTGCAAGGGAAGGAACAGGGAAAGATTGTCTCCAAAATAATCCCTGTGTGCACAGAGTAGCTCCTCCTGGGGTAGCAGAGGGTAGGGCCTGATGTCTGCAGTCATGGCAGGAAGGCAGATTTCTGCTGCCTCTTGCTTGGGGTTTGCTGTAGTGAGAGTGAGCTGCACCAACTAAAGAGATCTTGGGCTTGTGCCTTGGGCTGCAGACAAGGCCACTGCCTTCCCTCCTTGTTTCATGGCCAGTCCTACCAGGAGAAGACAGATAAATTAAAAGGAGCCAACCAGACTCTATGGATCACCACACCAGGCTGCCCCAAAATGATGTTCAGAAACATCGAGCCTGTGGCTAAATTTTCCTTGGCCCCATGAATTTTTGTGTTATTTTTATGGGCCATGAAGGGATGTGCAGTAATGAAGGTGGGGTTCCCCTAAGGAAATGGAGAAGACTCCATCCAAATTAAGTGGCTAGTTTCCCTCTGTAGCCAGTGGGGAGAAAGAAGTGTTTCTAGGATGGGTTATCTCCTTGTCCCCTCTGCAACAGGTGTCTAAAATAGGCACATGGCCAGTGTTTTACCTTGATTACTGCAGAGGGAGCTGGAGGTGGCCTTGCCCATGTGGAGCCATTTTGAGGAGCTTGCCAGGACGTGTCATTTGAACACAGGTCTGTTCCCTCTTACGAAAGTCATTCACTGTTTCTGCCAGCTCCACCCCAACTCTCTCTTGGTACCAAACTGGTTGAAGAATGAGATGTTGCTGAGGTTTATTTTAATCATAAACTTCTGGGCTCTGAATTTGAAAACAGAGCTATAAACTCAAAACTAAAAATGTAATTAAATGTGAGTCTAGATTTTATGTGGGATCTGAGTCAATACTACTAATAAGATGAATAGCTAATATTCTTTCCTAGCTAATGCTAGGAAGTTTCTTAACTGTTTTTCACTGAGTCTTCCCAGGGCTTATCTCAGCCACAGAGACCATGGCACTGATCTCCCCTAACACCATCGTTCTGCGTTGAGGTACTCCTCAGAGCTGACCCTGGGTGACATTTTCAGAGGTATCCCAGTACTGGGTTTATCTGCCCTAATTTGCCTGGGATTCCTCTGAAATTGTCAAAGAGGGAAAGGCACTTGCAGAAGGAATCATCCCATCCGTCTTAGACATCCAGCCTATCATGGCATGACTCATGCTCTTGAGTATGGCTTGCTCCATTGATCAAAGAGGAAGCCTTGCTGGCTGCTGTAGATCAGCTACTGTGATGGACAGAAATTTTTGATCAATCCTGCTCTAAGAGACAGGGAAAAAAATTCTAGTGGAATCTGCATCCTGTCTATCAAGTGCTTTTGCAAATCCCAACTTCTGCCCTAGCATTTGTGCTGCACAGCTTCTGATGAGTGCTGTGCTTGCTTTGTGATGATACATGGCAATCATCAAAGCTGCACAGTATGTTCCACGCCAGCTACTTCCTCTCTGGTTTAATTACAACTGAGTTTGCTAATCCCAGTCTTGATTAATGAGCTTAATATGCAAATGTTATGATGAAACTGAAACTCTTTGTAATTGCTTGCAGACAGATTACCACTTCGAGTACACAGAGTGCGACAGCAGTGGCTCCAGATGGAGGGTGGCTGTCCCGAATCCGTCAGTGGAGTGCTCTGGACTACCTGACCCCGTGAAAGGGAAGGAATGCAGTATGTTGTGACTTTTCATTTTACAGACTGTTACCTGCTTTTTGTGCTATTTACCTTTGTAGGGCTTCTAAGGTCTGCCACTGATGTCCCGAGTTTCCTTGAGTTGTCCTTCCCCTCCAATCCGACTTTGTCTCCTGGAGATGTGGAGCAGGGATTGTCTTTGCAGTGTATCTGTGCAAGTCACGGTCTGTTACAGGTAGCCTTTTATGCTGATTCACAGACAAGGCACATCTATGACAGCACTCCTGAAGAGGTATGGTTGCTTGTCTTGAGCTGCCCTGCTCCCCAGTTCTGCAGCTCTCCAGTTCATTTGTAGCTGTACTTGCCCAAATGGTGCCCAGGAGTGGTCAAACTATATTTGCATAGTGTCCAGATTCTCATTACTTTCATTATTTAGCTAATTCATAAGCTGAATGTATAAGGAATGGTAAATGTCTTACTTGCCTGAGTTATTTTTATGACGAAGCTCCTGCATTTTATTTATTTATGCATTTGTTTTTTTAACAATTTGGAGTGTTTTCATATCACTTGGTTCTCCATTTTTTTTAAATGTTGAAACACTTCTTTGCATCTGGCATATAAACGAACTGCTGCTCTGCAAACACATCCCTCACTGCTTTGTAGCTTCCCAGTTTGAATGCTCTTTCCCATCACACTTCCTTGCTCTAGCAATTCTCTCCACAAAAGATGCTAGTGGTAATTTATACCAGGGGGTATAAATTATTGTATCTGACAAATAGGATGAACAATGGCAACATTTTTGCAGTTCTATTGTAGAAGAGGTGAGATTTACTCACTCCTGACTCTCCTTCTCTAAAGGTTTATTTTCATTTCTTTATGTTCCAGTGTGAGGTACATAAATGTTTTCTGTAGCAGTGTTGATCACTGGAAGGTTTCTGACTGCTTGCAAGCGTCATTTGTCAATGTGTCATTCCTGGTATTTGGGTTTAGTTTCCAAGGTTTTAAATCTGGAATCTCTGTATATCCTTACGAGGTGCTTTTTACAGTTACAGAAATACAGACCTGAGAAGCATCTCAGGTGATCCCATAATTCATCCTCCAGCCCAAATAGCTGTAGTAGAGATGACTGTCATTCATGGCTGATGTTTGGCTGGGCTGTTTTCAGGCACTCTAGTGATGAAGAGCCCAGAAGCTCTCCAGCTATTTGCTCATATATTTTGTCCTTTTCATTTTCCCTCCTGTTAAAGATTTTTCTGCTGTTGAATCTCCGTTGTTATACTTCAAGCCTATCACTTTTTGCTACCTGCACTATAAAGGAGCAGATAGTTTTATTTCTTCTGCTGCACAACCACTTTTGGTGTACCCTGGAGTACATAGGTATAACTCGTTTTTTCTGACATACATTATTTCTTCTTAAATCTTGTGATAAATGGCTTAAGGTCCAGCAACATTACACTATCCTCAACTTTCTGCTATAGATTTCAACAAATGGTTCACTTCCCTCTTCATTTTCTATTATTTGTGCCTGTTTCTGGTCTTTAAATCACTTACAATGAGAATTCAGCTGGTTTATAACAATAGATGAATCTCTGGCTTCTCAGTATCTGGCCTCTGCGAGACAAGGTGAAAACTTTTCCCAGCAGATGGGCTCTGATATTATACACTAAAATACAGGATTCTGTTAAATATACTGGAAGACTCATCTCCTTCTTGTAATGTTGCTGTTAAATCCCATGACAGTTCATCTGGTTTGAGAAGCAATCAGATATTTGGCTTTTTTACTGAAGCCCTCAGATCTCATCTCCCTGGGCTCTTGGAGTTCTGCAGTTTTTTTCTGTGTATAGTAAATTAACTGGCTTCAGGAGCTGTCTGGCTATGTTCTGATGACAAAAGTAATTTTAGGTTTCTCATCTCTTAGTCTTTCACCTTTTGCTGAAAGAACAACCAATCTTTCAGCCTGAAAACATGAATCTGTCAACAGCAGTCAGTCACTGCAGAAATGTGCAGGGAACCCTTCTCCCATTCAGCTTGGCTAATGTGGTGGTTTTTACTGTAAAATATTTTAACCAGAGTAGAGTTTGGCTGACAGTCCATTCTCCAGTGGGTGGGATAAACTGGGAGAGGCAGCTTTTGAAAACTGACTGCCCTGCAAATCTCTAGAGTTTGCACATGGGGGTCTGTTGTTGATGATGTGTTGAAAATGCTGACAAATATCTCCTTACTGTGTTGTCATATTCTCTAAGCTGGTGGCTTCTGTCTCATCTGACAGCACAGCAGCTGGACCAAAGACATCTTACACTAAAAGCATGCATTTCTGCACCCTAAGGAAAACAAAAAGTTCTGTATCTGAGGCGTCTACAACTCACGTTCTTGGTGGATTGTGTGCAGAGTGGGATTTGTGCTTCAGGCTTGGCCAGGGGTTGCACACAACTCACATTGATGGCTCCTTGAGATGCCTTCCTTCTCTCTTAGGCCTGGTGCTATTTTATCCCAAGATCTATCAAGAAATGCCAGAACTATGCCATATCCTCTGAGGTGAGTCTTTCTGGGCATTCTGAAATTTATTCAGATTCTCTTACGTCTCAGAGGACTTACCCTGTGCCAGGACATATCACACCGGCATTTTGGCATTTGGTAGAATCCTGGAGTCTCCTTGGGTCTTTCTTTGGTCCTTCAACCTGCAGAATCAGGGGCTACAGTAAAATCAGTCTGGGTAGGATGAGTTCTAGCTTGAGAGGTCGGTTATCTTCAGAAGTTTTGTTCAGCATCTGTTAGTCGTGAGATACACTGCGGCCAACCATGTCTCTGGTCTTAAGAGAGAGTTGCACTTGTATAGCAGTTGCAGTTGTAAAGCAGCATGAGCTCTTAGGGCTTTTTTGTCTCCTTGAGATTGTAGAGCCCTCAGTGGACACAATGGATATGGGGGAATCTGTATGAGAAAGTGAGGTTTTTTGGAACACATCTGCTGTCACTGCTGACTTTGCAAAGTTTGCAGCTGTTTTCATCTACTCAGAAATGCTGCTGCTTGAGAATATCTGCCACTGATCTTTCCTGCTCCCTGAAAACAGAAGTGACGTGCAGGCTGTCATTAATTTTGAATCCTGAGAATACTGTGACAACCTCTCCTTCTTCCAAATGCTCAGCAGTCATTCTCTTTAAATTGTGCCTGAACTAGGAATTTGAAAGATGGTATAACAATATGTTAAATGTCTCCTGCTCTGTAAGTACGTCTAGGCTGTGGCCTCCAGTGGAATGGAAAGACACTTGAGATTGCTAAAAATGTGTTAGCTCAGGTGCTTCCCATGTCTGGAGCAATTGAACTGTTGCACCAGAGCTCAGTTGGTATCTTGAGATGTGCTCGTTTTCAGGATGCTGTGTTTTACTGCTTTTCATTTGAATGAACCCATTTAAAATTAGGTTGGATATCTCTGTGCTTTGCTGCATTTTGAAGCACACAGCGACCTGCAAATCACAACTGACTGTGTCCTGCTGAGCACAGCCCCAACATTCCCTAGAACTGCTGTAGGCTCCGAAACCTGCCAGGATTCTACCCTGTTTTTGAGTCTTCAGAAACTTAATCAGCAAAGTTCACCTGCAGAGAGGAGAGTGTCCTTTGAGAAATAGTCGTGGGGTTCATAGTAGAAAGGGCTGTCATGTTTTGACTACTTTACGACCTGGTTATTAGAAGGGTTTTTTCACCTTCTTCTTGCCACAAGCACGAGCAGCACAATGATCCACCTTCCCTCCTGTTACCCTCCTGCCCTCCACACCTCTCCCATGTAGGTGGTAGGTGGGAAGGAGGAAGGAGGCTCGCAGGAGAGGTTTTTGTGGTGCTGTAGGAGGTCCTGCTGTGCAGTGACCCAGATATGTGAGGGAAGCTGCAGTAGCAGCTCTTCAGTTGCAAGGCACTGGGACCATGTGTCCTGTTCTGTATTTCACTCCTCTCTATTTTTTCTGTTCTCCTTGCCATATGGGGCTGTAGTCATCACCACTTTCAGACCCTGCAGCCTGTGTTTTCCCATTCAGCATGGTGTGGTACTTCAGTGGTCACCCTGTGGGGCTGGGCTACCTCTGGACAGGCCATGGCATGGCCAAACCAGACTGCTTGGACACCTCTCAGGTTTCTGTTTGTTCAGAGCTGAGTCACATTTTTAATGCTGTCACATTACGGTTGCAAGGGTTCCTGTGAAGAGATGCATTCAAAGTCCAGAAAGATCTTGGCTAGGAAAAAGGCAATATTTATTACTCCTAGACCTACGCTGTCTCTCCTCTGCTTCCCGTTTAAGATGTCCCCTCCAGGCGTTTTCCCAATACTGTTTTGGAGGTAGGGTACATACATGGAGGTGGAGGTGGCAGACAGAGAGCTTCCCTCAGCAGAATCCAGACCTCTGAATCACTCCTGACAGTTGGGAATGTGCTTTACTAATTTGATCTCCTTCATTTTTAATTACCACAGATCTCCCTCTGATCCCTTCATGAGTCTGATAGCAGGAAAGGAATTTAGCTGATAAGGATCACTGCCATCAGGGCAGTTGCTTGGGGTTTTAAATAGAAAATATTGATGGCAGTCCAAGGGAGCAGTTTGCTTTAGGGCTAAGCCCTTGCCTGCACCCCTTTATGGCTGTTATCTCTGGGAGCTCTTTGTTTTGGTGTGGGGCTGTAGGCAGTGTCTAATGGGGACTTTTTGGGATTTGACAGTGGGAGCAGCACTTGGCATCGTCCTCATGCTGACACTGCACTGCAGTCTGTTTCTGTGGCCACCATCAGGCTCTTCTGCCAGCCTGACCATATGCTGCATGTTTTACACTCAAGAGTCTGAATTCGGAGCCTTCCTTCCTTCCTTCCTTCCTTCCTTCCTTCCTTCCTTCCTTCCTTCCTTCCGAATTCCTTCCTTCCGAATTCCGAATTCCTTCCTTCCGAATTCCGAATTCCTTCCTTCCGAATTCGTTCCTTCCTTCCGAATTCCTTCCTTCCTTCCTTCCTTCCTTCCTTCCTTCCTTCCTTCCTTCCTTCCTTCCTTCCTTCCTTCCTTCCTTCCTTCCGAATTCCTTCCTTCCGAATTCCTTCCTTCCTTCCGAATTCCTTCCTTCCTTCCTTCCTTCCGAATTCCTTCCTTCCTTCCGAATTCCTTCCTTCCGAATTCCTTCCTTCCTCCCTCCCTCCCTCCCTCCTTCCCTCCTTCCTTCCTCTCTTCCTTCCTTCCTTCCTCTCTTCCTTCCTTCCCTCTCTCAGCAAGTATAACCCAAATAGTGTGCTCATGGTGTGCTCTCCAGGTGCACTGATATTCTCATCTCAGAAGATTTTTTTTCCCAAAAAGGAAAATAGGGGTCACATTTTGACCTCATATTATTTTAAAATATTAACTCTCTTATTCCTTATTTCTAATATTAACAGAATATTAGTTATTTTTTACTGTCCTAGGAAAGAATAGGTGGCACCTTATCTCATAAATATATGCATATTTTAGTAGTGCTATGTGCATAATAAACTATAGTGAGAGTAATAGAGCATTTTTAAAGGAGTTGCATTTGCTGTGTTCAAGAGAGAAAAGTGCTGGTAAGGGTCATTGTTATAGTCAGCATCCAAATGCCAGTTATAATTATCATCAGGAAGGTTTCTTAAGAAAGGAGACAAAAAAATATTGATAATATAGAGGAACTTGATCAAATTATTGGAACAGGCTGCCCAGGGAGGTGGTGGAATCACCATCCCTGCGAGTGTTCAAAAACCGTGGAGATGTGGCACTTGGGGACATGGTTTAGTGGTGGAGTTGGCAGTGTTGGGTTAATGGCTGTACTCGATGCTTTTAGAGGTCTTTTCCAATGATTCTGTGATTCTGTGGCCCTGCTTAGCAATGTGCACCTTTACCTGGTGCCGCTAAGGTGGGAACAACTTCTTTGAAATCAGAAATGTGGTTTAGTTCTGAAGTGAGTTTTGTGAGCCTGTACCAAATGACAAATGTGAAAAGCTCCACCAACTTCAGAAAATAGACTGTCCTCAATTATGATGTGCTTTACTGGAGTCTGAGAGCAAAATTTGACCTGATTTATTGCTACTGAGCTGTGGTTGTTGAGTGTATTCTAACTTGTGTAATCTGCTCCCAGGATACCACAGGAGGAGATACGGATCTTCGTGCTAATTGCAGACTCAATTAGGGCAAATGACCTTTTTAAGGTTGTATGTTTTATAACACTTTAAGGCAATTTACATGTTCAGCAGGAGTTTTAGCATTTTTCTTTCATAACAGGAAATTTAAATAGAAGGTTTTGAGTTTGATGTTCTCTCAGTCTTTGGTAAAGTTGGATATCCCAAGCAGGTAAGAACTGGGCCTGCTCCTAACTCCCCTGAAGTCAGTGGGCATCTGCAGGTTTTGTGTGCACACACACAGTAATGCAGGGCTGCCATGGAGCAAAGCTGTTCAGCCAGCAGGGGTGTGCACAGCACAGTTTGAGAGCTGCTACTAAAAGGCTGTGATTTAGCAAAACACCCCAGCAGATGTTTATTCCTGTTCCTCTTAGAGCATCCCTGCTAATTCGTGTTCCTAACTCCAGTCAGGTAGGTGAGTCTTACTGATAGTATTAGGTTTCTCACCTGGACTGTGGCTTGAGGCTACACTTTCCCATGGCATTTCCATGTGGATTGATGCCCTGAGAGATACCCCAGTTTTACAAGTATTTTTTCCAGAATTTTTACTCTGTGCATGAGCAAGACACTGTTTTTGCAGAACAAGTCACGTTTTTGGATTTTTGAAGCACAGATTCAAAACAAAATAGGTAAATAATTAAAAAGCTGAGGAGTTTGCACTGAACCCTTAGAATTTAATTCCTGGAGAAGAGTTACTGGGAACTGCATGTTGATGTGAGACTATGGAGGGAAAGGCTGGCCTTAGTGTCTTCTGATGAATTCTTCACCTTGTTCATGTATACAATGTAATTAAATAAGTTGAAAAAAAATTCCTCTGTGTCATTAATTTCTCTCTCGGTAGGGAAGCAGCTGGCAAGACCTTGGGATTTATTATGGCTTGGTAGAGAGATGAGAGGCAAGGACTGTGTGTGTGTGCAGAGAACATCAAATGGCACTAGGACCACTTTGGGTGATGAGCAATCAGAATATGCCTGATGGAGTCAGTGGGGGCTAGAGAGCTGCTCAGTCACCTCCAGGTCTGTTTCCTGCCATCTCCACTGGGATGGCTGTTGAAACCCTGGTGGCAAATGTGCTTCCTGACCTCTTGGTGATCGCTGCCTTCCTGCACCCTACACTGCACTGCCGTGAATTGATTATTTCCATTCCAAACTCACCCCTTTCAGTATCCAAATGATGCAATAAAATGATAATTAAAGTGTCCCATGTGCCAGGCCAGCTGGGGAAAAGAGGTGAACTGAAAAAAGCTTTGTTCTATTTCATTATTTTTTGGATAAAAGGAAAAACTACTTAATCCTAAGAAAAGGGAAGGTCTCTTCCACAGAAGGTACTCTTCACCAAGTTATGTCAGGCTTCAGTATGGTTCAAGCCTAAACAGTCTAGACAGCCTTTTTTTTTTTTTAAATTAAGATTCAGTCTGGTTCCTGGTAACACATTGGGAAATGATGACTGAAGAAAACGAACATCAATTATTCACAGTCTATTGGAGAAGCCTTGTATAAATTATTCACAGAAGACATTCTGAAGCTGGTGAGATTATAGGAGACATTAATAATGAAGCAATGATTTCCTCTCATCCTTTGTCTTCCTCTTTTTTTCTTCCTCGTTCTGTATTTTGGTTGATCCTTGGTTCCATGTTGTGTGGACCCTGATGCCCCAGGCTGTCACTGAAAAGCCTCCCTGGGCTTGTCCTTGGCCACATCTGCCCCTCCAGGCATGGAGGCTTGTGGCATGTGTCTGCTGAAAACAGCAGCTGTTCAGAGACACAGCAGCCTGATGCTGCCAACCTCATGTTTCCTTTCTGAGCTACAATTTTCACCTCTGCCCATGGGAGGCTGAGACAATTCAGCCCTGACTCTGCCCGCAGGAGATGGCAGCATCTCACCTGAATCCCAGGTGGTGGGACTTTGGATGAACAACACAGGAATGGAGAGGGGAGAGCTGGAAAGCCAGTGCTTCAGATTATTTTTGCTTTGTATTTTCATTGGTTTGTGTAGATTTGCTCAATTGCTATCCCCTTCTAATGTTGTTACAACCTGGTAAAATCCAGTCCTGTGTCTTTATTTTAAAATTCTAATTATTGAGAGCCAGGGGGACACAGAAGTATACACATGAATGTGCATATGTTCAGTAGCAACAGAATAAACAAAAGACCTGAGATAGTTGTAGGTATTGTTAAGTAAGAAATGTCTGGAGGAAAAAGTCTGCTGAGAAGAGAAGAGTGGTGGAGGTAGAAGTAGTGGGTCCAAGTGGTGCGGGTTGGGAAGCTGGATGGGGGAGGAGGTGAGACTGAGTGGGCAGAGCTTCCTAAAGGAGGAAATCATTTGAATACATTATAGTTTGGTGTTGGAGGATGCAGGGTACTGAGACAGCTTTGGTTAATCATCTGGTGAAATACCAGATATTCTGATCCCTCTCACTGTGTGGCAGTATCTGGAAGATATTTGACATGAGAAAGCACTGCAGAGGAAAGACCTCAGGAGAAGCTGAGTAGTCAAGTACGTGTGAGGATCTACTCAGTTTGTCAGTCTTTGTTCATGGTAGTCCTGTCCTGATCCCCAGCATCAGAGAGTTAAGCAATGCAAGAACGTTATGGTCAGTTACTAGAAGTGAAATGTGCCAAATAATATTGATCCTAGTCCACCAAAATCACCAAGAGGGCCACAGCTGTACTAAAAGACAGAATGTGACCCTGGAGACTTGCAGTCAAAGGGCAAATGAGACAAGCTTGTTTATGGTCTGTTTTGCCCTCTGGGGAGCTGTTTCCATGTCTGCAAAGTGGTCGTAAAGTACAATCAGATCTGCCAAGTGATGTATTGCAAGCACTCCTTGGAAGTAGTTACACTGTGGGCAGGGCTCCTGCTTCAGGATGCCCCAGTCCTCATGGTGTGTCCTGGGAGGGAGGTAAGGTGCCACTGATCTTGACTTACAGAGTTTAAGAGTAGGGATTTTAATTAGATTTTCTAGTCTGACCTCTCAGACCATTAAAATACACCTGGCTAGGCTGATGGTGGGGCTGATAATGGGTATTTGGCATGAGCTTTTCTTCATATGGTGTCCAGTTACGGTGTGAAACACCTGAGAGACAGAGGGTCCATCACATGCCATGACAGATTGTTCCAGCAACCAGTCATTCTTCCTATTAAAAATCTGTGCGTTATTTCCAATTTGAGTTTGTTTGGGTTCAGCTTCCAGAAGGTGGCTCTTCTTACGCATTTCTCTGCTTGATTAAAGAGTGCAGCAGATCTTGTGTTTTCTCCCCCGGGAGATGCTTATATATTAATCAAGTTGACTCTCAATCTTCTTGTGATAAACTAAATAGATTAAGCACTTCAGATCTCTCACTGCAAGACATTACCCCTAATTTTAAAACCATTTGAAGCCCTTTTGTTTCATACTGACCTCATAAAAATGCCAAATCACAGCTATATGCAGTATTACAACAATCTTCTTCCCTGTAATATGCATTTCATCCTACATATCTCTACCTCCACCTCTAAATTTATCCAGATCTCACTAGTGCCTTTTTTGGACGCCTTGACAGTGGAAGTTCTTGATGAATGGTGGGTCTGCTCCCACGCTCAGGCTTGCTGCTCTCTGGGATACGTTTCAGCCCTCTGCAGGCAGGGCTGGCACTCCTTGCCCTCAGCAGCATGTCTTTACCTCTGACTCTGCCTAAAGCACACTGTGAGTGTGCTCAGGTTTGGTAACAGTCTCTCCCCTGCCAATCTTAATGCCATTCCTTTTCTATTTGCCTGCAGATCATTGATAAAAATGTGGGCAGCCATCAGACTCAGTCCTGGGCAGGCAAAACTGCCCCCTTCCTCCCTGCTCAAGGATGGTTTCCTGTCGACAGCCCCATCTGAGATCTGTTACTCAGGCAGTTCTTAATCCCGTTAAGATGTGCCCCGCTGGTGTTGTGCAGCACTACCTTTCTTGATCAGAGTGACACACAAAACTAAGCTAACTGTATTAGAAACCCTAAGTCTATTACATCCACTCTGTCACCTTTATCAAGTGACTTGTAATCCTTTTAAAGAATGAATTGAGGTCTATTTGACAGGACTTACACACTGGTGACTATTAGTACTATATCTCATGTCAATTTTTTATGAAGTGCATACGGTGTCAGCTTTATTGCATGTGTGTATGAATGTGTGGGGCTGCCTGTGGCAGTGTCTGGTTAAACAGTACTTTACAGCATCTTTTTGTCAGAAAGACTGGGCACCTGTACAAACCACAGCATCTTTTTTTTTTTACTTCTGTAGTTTAAGAAAGCAACAGCTGCGAATCACCAATAATTGCATCAGCTCCAAAGGCAGCAGTGTATCCAGCACCACAGTGTGTCATGCTGTTCCTAACTGCCTCTGGATGTTCTTCCAATTTTAAAAATGTCCATGGTGGGGGCAAGTCATGAAATCTTTTAATGCACTTCACAGTTTTCTTCACAGAAAGAAAGATCACATGCGGTCTTCGCAATGTGCGTAAGTTGGTGTGTAGCACCCAAACTGATATTTGAAAGGTGTAATAATAAAGTGGGGAGTCAGAGAGGGAGAGGAAATAGTGATGTCCAGTTATTCAGTAGAGATGGTTCCTCTGCAAATTAAGTATCAAATGCCTAAACAAATGGACTCTGGGGGCAGGGGTGTTCACAAAGTCTCCCTCTCATTGGAAGACTAATTTTTCCTCTGGATTCTGAAGCAAGAGGGAGGGTTTAATGGAGGATGAATCAGAGCACATGCCTCAAATACAGGATTTTGTGTAACACCTTAACTTCCTATGTTGTGATGCAGCCCTTCTTGTTGGCAGCATCTTGTGTGTGTCACCCTCACAAACACAGCGATGCTGCAATAATGTTGGCTGTTTCTGTGGCTGCTGCTAAGTGCTGCATCTGTGCTCACCTATATCTTAGTGGTATGGAGCAGCCACGAGGAAGGAGAAGCTCCTGGGATGCCCTGGATCATCTGTCTGTGCCCTGCTCTTCCACAAGTGACTCTGACCTCCCTGTCTCCAGCTGGAACAAGCTCCTGAACTGATGCAACTTAGATTAAAGAGGGTTTGCCCTGGCTTTTGGTCTCCCCCTTGGTGGAAGACCAAGTTGTGGGACACTAGGAGAGGAGACCATCTTCATGCTCACCACACACTGTATTTGCTGCCCACACCCCTCCAGCTGGAACGAGACCAAATGTTGCATCTGTTCCAATGCTGAAAGTGGTTGATGTTGCCATTAGCCACAGTCAGCTGCAAATTGAACCTGGCAAGCAGCTGGAATGCTCAGAGCCAGTTTGCTTGCAGGGGGATGTGTTTTGATGAGGAGTGCTGCTGCCTTTGAAATACAATTCTTAGAAGAAGGAAAGAAGACAATTCCCCATCCAAATAAGATAAAGGCTCATCTGTTTCCTGGAAGGTGAGAGATGGATGATGTGTCCTATGTGGCAGCTGGCCTGATCTCTTTTACCCTTTTATTTCTCTCAAATTATCAGTCTGCGAGGGGTTAAAATATATTAGTTTGGTTAAAGTAATAATCTCTGCTCAACCTCACTCGATGGAAGAGGAGGCTCTGCTGCCCTCAGCATCTTCATTATGGCAGGGAATTGCTCATGGTTCTTGACTCCTTAGTTGAAATTCATTACTCTGGAATGGTTAAGCAGCACTCTCAATTTCTTGCTATTTAGCTTTCTTTAAAAAAAAAAGTTGAAACTGTTAGAGAATTCAAAGAGGTTGTGAGAGAACTCACTTTTCTACTTCCCTTTCTGATAGCTTCTCTCTGCACCCTTCAAAAGGATAAAATAAAGCAAGATTGATTAATAATGCTAAAGCAATGAGTCAAGACATCTTTATGTATTTAAGGTGAAAAGCTGTACAGAGTGTGGTCGCAGTTCAGACACACATGGACGTGTTCACTGCTTTTGTCCAAGTCTCTGAAGAAAGCTCTTTCACACCCCAGGGGCAGGTACATCCTATGGCTTGAGCTGAGGTCACAGAGTCAGTCAGGTGGGATGTGAGCTGTACCTCGTGTGCCACTGCCTACAGTGAACCACTGAGGGTGGATTTTTTGTCCATCTGTCAGTCTTTCACTGAAATCCATTGTGGGAGGATTTCCTTGTTTATTCCCAGCCCAACACCCATCTCTGTGTGGATCCTGCCTACTTTCCTTCTTGGTCCATCACCAGTGAGCAACAAGGTTAGAAATCTGTTGGGTTGAAGGCCTCTGGTTCAAATTCAGACTATGCTGATATGACCAAGAAGGAAAAATGACCCTTTGGCAGATCATTCCATCAAATGGACCTTTCATCTTGTTTCCAGTGGACATCAAGGACAATTATACAAACAAATCCTGCTAGTACTGGCACAGAAATGGAAGCCTGAACTGTTAGTTGGATTCAGATGGAGATTGGTGTTACACAGCCATGAGTTTATCGAAGTACTTACAGTCATACAAGTTTTTCTGCAGTTTGGATAAACATTGGCACATCTGTGGAACCACATTTTCTGGGACTTGAGCCGGCATCATTGTTTTGGGCCAGTTTCACCACTTGGCTGCCAGTATGGTCTCATCCTGCAGTTTCTCAGGCTAATGAGTTTATGTCTGTCAAAGAGAGTGTATGAAATATCTGTCACTCTGCAACGTGGCATGTGTGAAACAGAAGAAAATCCCATCATTTCTTGGGATGTGAGTTGTGTGCGTTGCCCTGATCCTGCTTTGGCTTGACTGGCATAGTTCAGTTAAAAAATCTGCAAACATTGTAGGAAGTACTGTGTGCTGCAGAAAGTGTTCATTTGTTTTCCATTCAGGATGTTCAGTCTCAAAGAGGACATGATGCAGCCTGGGACTGAGGGAAAGTGGGATGGCCTGCCATTGGAATGAGTGTCCTGGCAGGAGATATGATTCCTGACACAGGCATGGGGCTCTGTGGGCATACAGGACTTCAGCTGCTGTCCAGGTTTCTGTTTTATAATGGGAATAATCTTCCCTTAGCAGGCAGGGATGTGATAAGGGGGACAAGGAGCATACAGCTGTTTGGAGGAAATAATTTTGGAGACATCAGTAAAAAAACCCACTTTGTGAATATACCTCCTAATTATACTTCCCTTAATTACACTGATTTTGAATACTGTCTTTGCTGTGCTGACAACCAGTGGTTATTTTCTCAGCATGTTAATGTCAACCTAATCAAAGATCCTCATCTTCTAGTCACAGATCTGTGGGTGACCTTTTCCACGACCACATGGTCTATCAGGCAAGATGTTTGAGGCTTTGTAGGTAGTTCATGTGAGGAGAAACACAGAAGAGACTTTTGGATTAGGTCTACTACTCTCAGCCAAGGTTTGTAGTGTTACATTACTGTCAGCCTGCTACTGTACACTCAGGTGAGTGAGAAAAGTCTGTTCTGGCTCTCAAGTACTGGTGGTTTTAATTGAGTTCAAGGTGTAACAGTTGGGTGAGCAAGGGTGAGGAGAACTCTTATAAATCCTCATTTTCACAAATTGCTTTTGGACACAATCTGTCAATAGAGATTTTGTTTCTAAAAGTCTTTTGCTGATGGAGACGAGCTGCGAATCAGGAGCTGTCATTGGGATTTGGTTTCAGTGCTGCCACATTAGTGAAAAAGCAGGTGAACATCTCAATTTTGCAGCTGATGTTGGTAGTTCAGCTGTTGTGTTCCTGGGACTGGGACATTCTGTTTAGTTCCCTTTAGTGGCAGTTCAGTCTTAATTAAAGTGGCAAAAAAATGAATGGAAGTTAATAGGGGTTGATGAATCCATTCCTATGTTGTAAATGATTGTCTCCCAGCTTTCTCCTGTGCCTCTGGTGAGTACCTGGAGATGAAGAACCAGGTGTGCAGCAAATGTTCAGAGGGGACCTACTCGCTGGGCAGCGGGATCAAGTTTGACGAGTGGGATGAGCTGCCAGCAGGATTCTCCAACGTGGCAACTTTCATGGACACGGCCGTTGGCTCATCTGAGAGTAAAGCCGACAGTTGCAACAAGTAAGAAGTTCTGTTTGCACCTGGGTTAGGCAGCTGCAGGTAAACCTGAGACAGCTCAGCAGCACAGAGCTGCCTAATGACTCATCTGAGCTCTGCAGAGGGTAACCAGACCTGCTAAGGGCAAACAAGAGTGGCTGGGAGGTAAAATCTGTAGTCCCATCTGTTTGCTGTCAACATGGTCTTCTTGGGCTCATCAGCAGCCAGTGAGTTTAAGACCAGCCTGGAGCTGCTCTTATTTGTAGCTGGAAAGCTCCAGGGTCATGGTACAGTAAATGTGGCTAAAAGGTCATTTTACAGCCTATTTAGATCTGTGGTGCTTGCAGAAGGCTGTTTCTGAGTGTAATTGAAGGTATATTGAACCTGTGGATAATAAACCTTTCTTGTATAGGTTGAGTACTAAATTTTTTGTACCCTGTCCTTTCCCATGCACAGTTTTAATGAAAAGTATTATATTTTATATTATTCATCTACCATATAAAAATAGATATAAAATTGTTTTATCTACTGTATCTGAAAAATAAATGGAAATCCTGTAATAAATTTAAAAATTCACTGCAGTTAGCTGTTGTGGGATTCTGGGGTCTTTATTATGTAGCATATTTTTGTATAGTAGTGCACAAAAAGTCTCCTCAGTATCTGTGATCTCAGTTGAGGCTTGTTTTGTTTATGTTCATCAGCTCTTCATGGACGCCTCGAGGGAATTACATAGAGTCAAACAGGGATGACTGTACAGTTTCTCTCATCTACGCCGTGCACCTGAAGAAATCCGGCTCTGTCTTCTTTGAATACCAGTATATTGACAACAACATCTTCTTTGAATTTTTTGTAAGGCTTTTTATATGGTGAATCCAATCTTATATAGTAAGAATTCAACCCAGATAAAGATCATTATCAGCAGCTTTCCCCCCCTTTAAGTTCCCTGTATGCCCATAGCTTGTTATTGCTGAACAAGATAAAAAAAATGTGCTTCTCTTTCTGTCACTTATACTGTCTTGTGGCATTTATTTCATCTTCAAAACTCAGTCTGAACTGATCCTGTCTGCCATGCAGTGGGATTTTTCCATTAGGGGTCATGACTGCCCCAGTTAGTCCAGCCTTTTGCAAGACAGGTATTGGTGGTAGATGATTTCATTTGGGGGTGTTTGACTGGAGTTGTCTTTGAAGGACTTGACATTTAAAAAGACTTCTTCCAAGGCAGTAGTATGTGGAAACCTTTAGGTCAATTTGTGTCCTAGTAATTTAGTAAGTAAGATGAAAAGAAAGGCAGGAGAAGTTCAGGTGATTTTCAGTAGGAATTAGGTGTCTGCACTGCGAAATGGAGGGGCTGGGGATCATTAGCTCTGACATGGGAACAGCCTGGCTGGGCTTGCACCGTGGTATACTCAAATTGCTGAAAGAGTCTGGTCAGCAGTGACCAGAATGGGAAAGGCAAGCCTGCTCTGCCCATCTGGAGGCACTGGTTGGTGTCCAGTGAGCTGGAGGGTTCCCAGCACCAGGATTTGCTGTGGGGTGTAGATGCCCGACGTTACTGAGATGCTTTGGAAGGTTCTACTGACACCTGTATCACTGTCCTTGTCATGTTGTACCTGCCATTTGGGATGGAAAAAAATGTAATAGGGGGTGACTCAGAAAGGCAGATGACTGGAAATTTTCAGTCTCTTCTGTAACTGCCCCTGTACCTGTCTGACAAGCTCTGTTTTCCATCAGAAAAACACAGCTCATGGCAACTCACAGGAGTGAGAAGTCTTAGCTGGTGTTGGTTAATATTTCTTGAAGTTTGGAAAAAAGTGCAAAGTATCCTTATCTTCAGTAGAGCTGGGAAAGGAAGCCAAAAATTACCTCTTGGAGGCACCTTCATGCTGCTACATCAGTGTGATAGATTGCTATTGCACTTTGATAACAGACTATGCAGGCAATGTTATTTAGCCATTTCTGTTTTGCATTAGGCTATCCTGCCTTCTTCACGGGAAGAAAGCAGCAAATATGCTTTCTGCTGTCAGGTGAATGTGCCAGGATTATGAATCCCAGCTCCAGTTGCTTGACAGACTGGCAGGTCTGTTCCTGCAATGGAGCGAATATATTGTTTCTCTGAGCACTGGCTTTGAAAATGGCTTCTTGATTATTGCTTTTATCCATATCCCACTCATTCACCTTCTCTGAATTTATCATTCCATGTTCAAGAAGCAGTGAGTGGTTCGGTCCTTTATCCAAATGCCCATAAATTCCTAGTCAGCCTCGGTATTTCAGGGAAGCCATATTTCATGCTCCTGTAAAAGTCAATTTTTTCCTCCAGCATGCCTTTGTGCTTAAATATATTTAACAATGACACTTTAGCTCTGGACAGTGGCATTTCAGTGGCAGTTTACTGGGAAATGGTGAGGTGTTTGATCTGCCCTTCCTTGGCTCTATTTACATATTGAAGCCATTTATACCTGATGAGAGGACACTATATATTCTTACCTTGTTTTTGCAGATGGGAACCAAGACACAAAGATGCTGTAGCTCAATTGCACAAGATAATTAGGGATCTACCTTCTAAACAGGTGCTTCTTCTCACCTCTTTTCCTCAATGCTGTTGATCTAAGTTGGAATTGAGTGTACAGATGCTTTGGAGGATGTGGGGTTGCACAACTTATTTCAGACTTGACATGGAGCAGCTTTAAGGAGGATCCTTGACTCCAGGTCAAGTCTGAAAGTGTTGAAGTGGCCTTTCTCCCTGGTGCAAAAAAACCTGAGTATGTGATCTCATGCCTCAGAGGGACTTGGTACTTTTTCATCTGAGAAGACAATTATAAGAAGAAAGAAGTGCACCAAACCCTGCTGTAATGAAATGCTTCTGAGCTGCACTGGACCTGGGCAAGGGACAACCAACCTCACACTTCTGCCAGGACAGACTCTCCATGGCCTGCTGCCTCTCCCTTGATGGCATTACTCTCATCCCTAGGTCAGGTGGCAGCAGGCCAAAGACAAAGCACATATTGTCTGTAGAGAAAATACTTTGTCTTCCAGCTTCGGCCCATCCACTCCTGCTTCCCCTATGACTGAGAAGCCTCTGGCTTTTAGCGAATTAAGTCTTGATGGGCTCAGGAGGAGGAAGCAGCAAGACAAGATTTGCAGCATCCTTGTCCGACCATACAGTGTGAGGCCAAGTCTGAGATCTCATCCTGCTCTTTTTTTGCCATCTCTGTCAGAGGGGGCCATTGGAGGAACTCTTAACCTGTAGCAGATTTTGAAAGTTGGGGGTTTATTTTGCCACAAATAAGGCAGCTGTCTAAATATATATAGACAAGAGGAACAGAGCTGAATCTTGTAATTCCCAGAAGTCATTATGCTAACAGAGATGCACTTGATTGTAGTCACTGATCTTGTGTTTTTATTAACAGATACAAAATGACCAGTGCAAAGAAATGGAGTCCACAGCAGACAAATGGGTGAAGCTCACAGACAATGGGGAATGGGGCTCTCATTCTGTAAGTGTATGAAAAATTCCTTCATGAAGACTTTTTCCATTTATAAATGTCTGTGATTTCCTCTGTCGAGACACGAAACATGGGCCAGCTTCTGTGAATGCATTTGAAGAAGCAGAGCTTCCCTACTACTGAGGGGAAAAGTCATGGAGATCCCTAAGGGGCTGATTCCAAAGGAAATGATATAGATGCAAGACTTTGTATTGATTTCCCTGGGCTTTGAATCAAGTGTTTTGTGAGGTTAAATAGATTTATGCAAATCTGCATGCCACAGTCACTTTGCATGATTGTAATTGAAATCTTTTACAACAGTTGTTTGCTCCTGAGAGCACAGGATTATTCCTTGTGTCTTGGCAGAGCAGTAGCAGTGGGGTGTGTACATGGAGACAAGCAGGACAGGCATTTTATTCTTAAGTGTGTGCAGAAGGGCTGGACTGCACGCAGTTTCTGCTCCACGGGGGCTTGTGTGAAAAACAAGCTGGCAGCACCGTGGTGGCTCCTGCAGCATGGATATGAGCCTGTCCATGTTGGGGGTAGGAGCCCTTTGGCTGGCCCGTGACCCAGCTGGCTGAGTTTGCTCTGTGAATGGACCATGTGCAGACCAGCTAATCTGCTGAGGCCTGGCTTCCACTCCACCAGCATACCCTTTTCCCAAGAGCCATATCAGCAAAGGCCCAGCATAGGTGACATTATGCCAGAAGAACAAGGCTTTTGTGGGCATAGGCAGCAGCATACTCTCTGTTTTCCATGGTCTGCTTATGCTCCTGGAAGAGAAATTCTATTTCTGAGCCAGCTCTGGTTGGCAGTGCCTGTTAGCTCAGGTGCAAGACCAGTGCAGCTTACACTGGGAGGCTGGAAAGCTGGGTGAGGAGGGATGGGTGGCATGAGCTGAGAGGTAGATCCAAGGCCAGGGCATTGGCATGGGTGAGCTGAGGGATGTAAGCAGTCTGCATGGGAGATGGTGTCATCTGAGCTCGTCATCTGGGGTGTGAAGTTGTTATCACTGTCCATGAAAGTTGTTGGGATGGCTGGCTGAAATGTAGACACCTAAGCTAGGTGAGATGATGGTTCTGGCTGTCCTGAAGGGTTTGTTCTGCACTGCGAATCCTGTCAAGGTGTCTTCTGTGAGCACAATTTTCCAGTTGCTGCTTCTGCTCTCAGCAGGTGAGTCCTACTGCACTCGAGCTGGCATTGGGTACCTCACCTTACACAACCTGATGCCTGTTTCAATATGGTCCCGGTTCCCCTGTTAGAAGTGGTAGCTCAGCTCTCCTCTGCCCCTATGGGTGGGAGATGTTTGGGTGTGGGAGATACAATATGCTGTATTTCTACTCTGCTAAATTTTTGAACTCTTTATCCTGGGTGAACAAAAACTGTGGTCCTGCCAGGCCTGTACAACACTCACTGCTGTAAATCACATTATGCTGGACCCTTATGCTGGTAGAGTTTATCCCTCTTGTGTGAAAACATAGCACTTTCAGGCCGGTATCCGTCTGTACTGGGCCAGTAGATGTGGTACAGCTTTGCAGGCCATGCAGGGCCTTGGTGAACCTGCTGCTTTTAGTGATGAGTGACACTGTAGTTACACAAGTGAGCTGAGGACAGAATGCACCAACACTTCTGCTGGAAGAGTTGTCCTGCCTTCCTACTGCCCCTTACCACAGCCATGATACCCCCACCCCACCACCCCCTCCACAGGGGTTGTGCAGCCACTGGCTGAACAACACCATAAAAAAAAAGTGGGTCAGGGCAGTGAGAAACCAGGTTGTTTTCTTCATCTCATCTGCTGTTTGTGGTCAGAAGTGAGCAGGAGGGATGAGACTGCTGCTGGATACAGCCATGGTTTGTGCTTGGCTTACTGGTCATGATACTGCAGTGCTACATGTAGGCAGAGCTTGATTTTTAAAACCTGTAAGCAAAACTCACCTGTGAACTGGATTTTCAAACTCTGGGTCATGTTGAGTTTCTTTATGAAAGTGTTATGAAGGCTTTAAAAACAAACTGATTGACTACATCTGAACATAAAGCTAGAGATAAAAGCTCTTGAGTGCCAGGAGTAGTTGGATAAAGGCAGGAACAGCTTTTCCCAAACTCTGCGTTCAACAAGGTCAGAAACAGCTCTTGGTGTTTTTCCAACAGGGTTGTTGGGAAACATTTTTATAAAGCACACTTTGGCACTCCTCATATATGCCTGTACAACATCTGTCTAGCTGTTTCCCCATTATCTCTTGACCCACTTAACAGCATAGGAAAAGCTGCTAGGATGCAAGAAATTTGAAAAATGGAAGTAAGAAATAAAACAATGTCTTGGCAAGGGGCTGTCTGCTAACTCACACGTGTTGTTGCAGGTAACTCTGAAATCAGGTAGCAATATATTATACTGGAGAACAACAGGGATTCTCATGGGCTCTAAAGTAGTAAAACCAGTTTTAGTGAAGAACATCACAATTGAAGGTAAGTAGTATTTGTCTTTGAGGTTTTATCTCACTCTTTCATCACAATGTTTGCCAAGTGCTATTTCTACTGCTGTGACTACATCACTGAAGTGGCTTTTTTTAGCTCCTTGTCCCCTGTCTCCTCCTTTGAAGTGTAGAAACAGAACAGCAAAACTTCACAGTAAGGTAAAGACTGGAAAATTAGTTTATCTTGTAAATGTTGCCGTCTACTGGAGAAGACTGGCTTAGCAAATAGACAAAAAAAGGAATAAACAGGTTTTCTTTAATGTAGTATAGAAAGACGGTGATTATTGGTTAGCCTCTCCACAGTGATAAACAGATACATATCATAACAGTGACAGTTAAGTTAATATTTAAATGACCTTTTTAATCTAGGATTGCTCTTTTGGTCCTGTTGTAAGCGTAATAAAACTTGGAGTGTCATTTAAAGTTCTTAGATGGGTCAGACTTCCATTGAGGAGTAAAGATTAAAGACCTAAATTATGAGTCAGCAAAGCCAAAGTGTCTAAAGTGAGTGGTGAAACTGAGTCTGATTTTTATGCTGTTTTATAGAGCTGGTTTGCTCTCAGCCATAAGCCCAGGTAGGCAGCAGTTACAGATGTATCTCTTTCAGTGCTCTTCCTGGAATTTTTCTTACAGGAGTTGCGTACACATCTGAATGCTTCGCGTGCAAGCCTGGTACCTTCAGTGACAAACCAGGTGCATCTGGCTGCCAAGTGTGCCCACGAGACACTTATTCTGAGAAAGGGGCTAAAGAGTGCACCAAGTGTAAAGAAGACATTTATTATGCAGGTACATAAACCAAATGGGTTAAGCAAAACCAGGAAGGTCTGAGAATGTGCAGTCATCAGCTGTTTCAGATGTGAGTGGTTGTATCCAGCAATGATAGTCTCCAGTTGAGATGTAAAAGGGAAATGAATGACTTCCCAAAATACGCAGAGGGCACATAGATACATAATGGGCCGCAGTCAAACGTTGTTAGGGGCATCCGTGTTAATATGAAGGGCTGGAGACCTTTATGACCTGGAAGGGGATAGTTCTCCTGAAGGATAGAACAGTCGTGCTGTGCCCTCTCGTGGTAATTTGTGTTATAGGTTGGCGATGACACGAATTTGCTTCATCACTATCTTCAGCCTTCACAGGTTTTGAGGAATGTCCTTTCCAAGCGCTCTCTCCTGGCTTGCCCCTGCATCCTGTGTGGTTGGAAAATGTGGTGATCTAGTTGAAAAACCTAGTCCCAAAGTCCTCTGCATTCCCAGCTGTGGTTAGGTGGTGATCATCAGATAACATGCTCTTAATCTAGTCTTCATAGTCGAAAGGTCTTCAGATTTCTCCCTTGTAGTAGTTTTAAGAAAGTCCTTGAAGAATCAGTTCCTGACCATAGCACCTGCTATCACCACTGGTGGCAAATGCCTGGGGACCTCTGCCTGTGTTCACGGTGGGAAGGGAAATATTGCAAAGTTATCTGGCAAGAGTTAAAATTGGGCCAGTGTTGTAAGGAAGTTTCTACAGGGTTAGAGGGATGGGATATTCACAACTTTTTTGGGTGACCTGTTCCAATGCCTCGCCATCCTCAGAGTAAAAAAATTCTTCCTAGTAATTCTCCCTTGGGTATTTTGAATCAATAAAGTCAGTGTGACAGTATGAGCATAGCTGGTATTTTCCTTGCTATGGAAATTTGAATTTAATTTAATTTAATTTTTTAGAATTATGGTATTCTCCCGTTTCAGTTCAGGGGAAGGTTCATGCAGACTTCATTAAGAATTTGATTTTTTTCATTCTCCTTTTGTATTTTTCTGCTGACTCTTTTTAACCTACAGATTTTAAGCTTGTTATGTTTGTTTCCAGGGACCATGTGATAGTTTAATATCCTGTTTCTCACCTTTTCTTTTAGATGAGGGATCCAGTGTGTGTATAGAGCGACCTCCATGCACAAGCAAAGACTTTTTCCAGATCCATACCCCATGTGACAAGGAGGGAAAAGTAAGTAGAAGGCATGATTGACCTTACCGCTATCTCTGCATTTGAAAACAAGGTAGTTTTTTTTAGGAATCCCTTTCCCAATTACTTTCCCAGTTTTGCTTCCAGCATTGCATCTCTCTGAGGCTTTGGGCTTGTGCTTTGCCTGCCATCTCCACAGCCTTTATCCCTCTGTAAGAATCTGCCAGATATGGGTCTGCCTAAGAGATGTGTTGTGGTGAGATGATAAGTTCCTTGCACTTGTGATGGGTCTGATGGGGTCACTGGTGCTGCTTTCATACTTCCATGCTGGTTGGAGCACAGGGTGAAGTACTGTCCCAGGATAAACCCAGCTCTTTAGTTGTTAATAATCTTTCCTGGCATACTCTGGGCTTGTGATAACTGTCCCAGCAACGCCCAGGCATAATTCAGGTGATACCATGACACAGGAACATTGGATAGGACCATTCCTGTTTCAGATAGAAGAGTGTTTGGCTGCATAGGTATGATGTGTGTCATGTCCATTAGTTTTGGCATCAAAGAAGAGCCTGTGGTGTGGTAAAACAATGGTATGTACATAGCCTGGAGTGTTCATGTGCAGCAGCTTAGCTGCTGGTAATGTGTTTGTCCCACGGGATGCCTGAAATAACTTGGACTCTCAGGACACTGTTTCACCCAGAGACCTTAGATCCACCTAGTCTCTCACAGAGGGACCTGCTGGTGGAGCAGCCGGGCTTTGTCTCAGCAGTCAAGTGGGATTTTTGGAGGAATTTGGAGAGGAAACTTCTGTTTACTGCTATAGGAAACCCACAGAGGTGTGGACACATGGTCAGGCCTGTTTTGTCTCTTTCCCATCTCTCTTAGATCCCATCTCTCAGATGTGATTGCAAACAGTCAAATTCCCTAACACCTGTGTCTTTCTGGCCTAATATTTTGTGGCAGGATGGAGTATTTTGGAGTCTCCTGATCAGCCAGTTTCAAAATGCAGCTGAGAGCTCTTATGCTTTGATAACGAAGCATCAGTGAGTTTAGCCCCAGAGCTGGCAGGCTCTGCAACCTGGTCTTGACTCACTGATTTCTGCTCTGTTAACTAATGACTCAAGAAATTAGCAGCAGTGTTCATGGCTGCACCCCCAGGTACAGCTTTAATTGCAGCCTCCTGCAGATTGTTCTGTCACTGCTCTGTGTGGTCTAAGTCTCCCTGGCATTGGATAGATTCCTGTTATTGACCCTTTTTCTGCCGCCTCACTGGCCTTCCCCTTCACTGGTGGACATCATTGGAATGCAAAGTGGGTTTTTCTGCAGACACCCTTCATTGTCCAGTTGCAATGACAGCAGCAGGTGTCACAGGCACACATTGGCTGAGTTTTCAAGATTGGTTTCACTGCTCTGCATCTCTGAAAATCGGTCCAAGTTTGCTGTACTCCCCAGGCATCTCTCCACGTGATGCAGCTCAATGAGAGGGCCTGACTCTGCAGGCCATCTTCAGGAGAACAGTGGCTGTAAAAGACCAGCCTATTGATCCATGCTAAAATAAGCCAGGTTTTCACTGAACAATAGATTGTTGTCTCCCTTCTGCTGTCCCACTCCATGTGTAGAAGCGGCCTCAGGATATTTAAGCACTTGACTCTTGACTTTTCATCTGCCTGCTGCTTTAAAATCCCAGGCTGAGCGCTTCAGCCCCAGCCTCAGAACCCCTCACCACATGGCCACAGGCACTCTCTGACCCTCTTCTCCCTGCTCAGATGCAGTAGGTTTCCTGTGGTGTGTAGTGTGTCTGGGCTCTGGGCAACCACACAGGTGCTTTGCCAGTTCCTGAGCCTTTTTATTTTAAATGCTGTGCACCCTGATGCTGCTGAAGGATTTCTGGAGCAATATTTCAGATAATCTCTTAAGTGTTCAGGAGCAGCAAGGGCAGGAACAGGTCCTGATCCATAGGAATTTGTGCCACTCTGGCAGCAGGAGTAGTCTGCTTGAACAAAGCAGGCAAAGCAGACCCAGTGCCAGTGACCAGATTCAACCAAGGTGGCCAGACGAGTCCGTGGAGATGAGGCATGGCCAGTGTCAAGCTGGAACACTGTGTCCATGCGTCAGTCAGGATGTGGGTCAGCCTGGGAACATGACCTGGCACAGGCATGGCTGCAACAAAATGCAGGCAGGGATGAAGAGTGAGAGCCTCAGCTTAATTGGAGCCCCCAGGAGCCAGGGCCTGAGCCTGAACTTCTTCCAGCTTATTTTTTGAAACAGTTTCAAGGAGGATCAATACTTCTTCAAGTGCGCTGTGTTACCGGAGGGCTAACCCTCAGTGCAAGCAGCTCAATGCCCAGGGTGACAGGGGCTCTGTATCAAATTCATGAAGTGAAATCTCCCTTACCTGAGCCTCTGGCCTCAAGATCCCTGATTACTGGGACCAAAGGGTGGAAGTACCCAGAGTGGGGGTACCCAGAGTGGGAGCTGTGGACAAGTTAAACTCTTGCCAGTTGGGCTTTTCAGCTGTGGAACTCAGCTAAGTTTCATCTTGAGATATAAAACCCTTTCAGAGACAGACCCAAAATCAGATGAAATTTGAAATACAACTTCATGGGTGATGCATCTCACCTAATCCTTCTCCTGAAGACAGAAACTTGTGTCCTCAAAGGGGGGTGATGATGATGAAGTGATACTGTTGTATAGGGTAACACCATGGACTGACTCATGTTAGTGTTCATAAACTGCTTCTTATGTGATGAAGAAGGATTGGAGGGGTTTTGGGAGAGCTCCTTCATGGTTTTGGCATTTTCTCAATAGGTGAAAAATGGCAGGAGAGAAATTGGGGACTTTTCAAAGAACAAGCCAGTATGAATTAAAAATGCAGAATGTGTGGTGCTCTCTGCTAAGAGATGCCTTCCCAATAAAGGGCTTTTATAAGACAGAAATTATATTTTGTGTTACTGTGGTTAAAATGCAGAAGTTGCATATCCAGTTAGAATTATTTATCTGATGTTCCTCAGAATCATTTGCATGGGGAAATTTACTAATTAAATAGGAATGAAGAGTAGTAATTGTTTTAAGCTTCACATTTTTATTTTGTTCTTAAAGTCTGATATTGTGGAATCTCCTATGAACCTAATCACTTCTGTGACCCTTACCCTCCCTCCCCTTTACTGTCCTGGATGTGCAAGGTCTGTTTTTGGTCTCAAATGATGGGAATACCCTAATTTAGTTTACAAAGGGGACCTTCCTTGATGCATCTAGTCCTAAAACTTCATAGTACACTGTGTGAGCTCAGTGTCTCTTCCTTCCAGACTCAGATCATGTACAAGTGGATTGAACCCAAGATCTGCAGAGAGGATCTCCCCGATGCATTGACCCTGCCTCCTTCTGGAGAGAGGCAGGACTGTCCACCCTGCAATCCTGGCTTTTACAACAATGCCTCATCTTCCTGTACTCCCTGCCCACCAGGCACATTTTCGGATGGGATACAGGGTAGGAATCTGCAAAAAAATTCATGTCCCTCCAAAAGCTGTCATCTGCTTGCATGTGACTTAGTTTAGTGACAGATCATCATAAGCCAGTGTTCATTCTGTGTTAAGTACTTGTTAAATAACATTGGAGAGCAGGATGTGGATATCTGGTTTCTCTCCTAAGTCCTTTCTTATCAGGGATTGTTGCTCTAAGTTGACCTGCTGTGTTCTGGATGCATTTCTTGGCTGATATAAACATCCTGAGAGTTATTTTAAGGGATTCTGAGAAGGGAATCAGAACTTTTACAGTCAGCAATTCCTTCTCAGCCATTGTCCTGCCCATGCTAAGTTCTTTGCTGTGGAAACCTCATTTTAAGCCCAGTCAGATGAACATCCTGCCAGCATTGTCTAGCCTAAACTCTGGCTTGTTGATTCTGAGATACATTGACCCAATGGTCCCCTACAGCATTTTGTGGGAACTCTTGTTTATCAAACCTTCAGCTGAATCTATTAAAATTAAGTGTGACTTGGGGGACCAGTTGCAGATTAGTTACCACGAGGTTACAATCTACAATTTATAAAATCCTGGTCTCATTTCCACTCTCCTGGTCCTGATAAGTCTTTGACTGTTTAACTACAAAGAAATAAACTATTTTCTTTGCTTATTACTTGCTTCAGAGAGGAAAAAAGCAGTATCTAAGTTCTTTAAAACACTGTTTGAGATGTGTTTTGGCTGTGTGATATCCTTTTCTGCCCTCTCACCCTTAGAGTGCAAAGCCTGCCCTGCTGGGACTGAACCAGCTCTTGGGTTTGAGTACAAGTGGTGGAACATCCTGCCAGGAAACATGAAGACATCTTGCTTTAATGTTGGCAACTCGAAGTGTGATGGGATGAATGGTGAGCCAAACTCCCTGTGTTGTTTGCCTGTCTCCTGCATGGATCCCTGTTGTAATGAAGCACCCATCAAAATGAGTGTGCTCTTGGCTATATGACTCAAAACACAGTTTCCTCCCTTTCCTTTAGTTGCACCAGGCTTGAAATTGCTTGTGGGAAGCAATGTCACAGTATCAGAAAGAAATAAAAAATCTGTTGTACACCAGAAGAGGGCAGGAGCTGCAGCCTGTATGGAGTTCCCTCAGCAAAGACCAATCCCACCACTGGCTTTAATGCATCTTTAGATGCGTTCATATCCCCATTGAAAAAAAGCACTGTTTTGTCTTCTCCATAGTTTATCTCATTTTCTGTTTTGTGATAACTGTGCCCAGCGAGGTCACACATAATTCTTTTAGGAAACTTAATTACAGTCTGTGATTTTATTCATTTAGCACTCAAAGCTTTCTCTCTGCACATGTGCTAAAATTGCAGCAGAGAGCAGTCACAGCTCACTGGTGAAAATGATCCTGTTTGGGATGTCTCCAGCCCTCTCTGACAGATTTTCCTCGGTCTGATCCACCCTGTCAGACTGATGTAACTCAAGCTCTGAATTATGTGTGTTGAGCAGAGGGGAACTGAAGTATGTGCTTAACATTTAACACGCAGATTCACTGATTCATCTGTTTTAAGGCTGAAAGATATCAGATGGATCATCCCCCTTGAGCTGCACAGCACAGGTCAGGGAATTTCAATTGCTTTGCTGATTTCAAAGGTGACAAGTGCCTGTAAAATCAGCAGTTCATACAATTGCTAAAATTCTTCAAAATGGAAGCATTATGATATTGCTCTGTAATTTATATCAGGCATCTTTAAAATACACTGAAATACTGAATTTTCAAAAAATTATGGTAACATAGATTTCTTTTGCCACCCATTTATTGAATTTTTCTTTCTTTTTCTGTCCTGTAAAGGTTGGGAGGTGGCTGGAGATCACATCCAGAGTGGTGCAGGAGGCTCTGACAATGATTATCTTATCTTGAACTTGCACATCCCAGGATTTAAGTAAGGAATGGGATATTTTTTCATCTATTTTGCATTTATTTCAGTCCCTTATACCTATTTCACACTATCCCAGGGATGATGTGAGTCTTCCTTTCTGAAGTGGAATAATGTAATAAATAAGAGACAAGGGGAAACTTAAATTTTATTCCTGTGTCCCCAGTTTGTCCATTGAGGCAGGCAAGTGTGTAAGACTTTGGTTTTTAGCAGTGTTTGCTTCAGTCCAAGATACAGCCAGTTGACTGTCTGGAAACTGAGGAAAGATGTTCCTATCCCTCTGTTTCTAAATTATTCCACAGTAACCAGCTAAACCTGCCGTGGGGTGGAAACTGGTGCCTGCCCTAAAAGTATTTTAGTGAAACCCAAGTTACTTTGCCCTTTGGCTCCAGGCAGCCTGCACAGTCTGTGCTTCCCGTGGAGCCAGCAGGGAGATGCAGACACTGCAGAATAATGGGAATCCCACCACTCCTGAGCCCTCAGACAGGATTAAATACCTGCTTGAGGTGCTTGTGTCTTTGTCGAAAGAATGAGCTTAGACTCCTAGCTCACACCAGGTGCTGAATATTGAGATAGATCAGGTGTGGAAGATGAACCTCATCCTCCCTTCGCTGTATTCCAGCTGAGGTAGGTGCAATTACATTGGTGTAAATCACTTGAGGTATGTAATGCATTTTAATAATAAGGTTCCCTACCAATATGGTAAAATTTGGGTGTTCATTATAAGGAGGGAACTGTACCATAAAGAACTTAAGATGCTTAAAAAATGACCCTGCTGCACCCAATACTCAGTGCAGAGGCACCTGCCGTTCTGCAAGGACAGGTTTTCTGTGACAGGACTTTGATGGCTTCACCATACAAAAGGGAATTTGAAGGATTGACTGCTGCCTGTCTGGAGAGCACCGTGTAAATGTTTTGTTCCTTCTCTGTTAAACAGACCTCCGACATCAGTGACAGGAGCAACTGGGTCAGAACTCGGACGGATTACTTTTATTTTTGAGACCATCTGTTCAGCAGATTGTGTGCTGTACTTCATGGCAGTAAGTGAGACCTCTTTCTCCATGACTGAGGACTCTGCCTGCTATTCCACGTCACTTTAATACCTCTGCATAGGTGTGATTAGTTGCACTTGGTTTATTATGATTAAGCACAGCATTAGTTTAGTATCTGCAGTGCCCTTGCAGGAAGGATTTAATGAATGACCTAGTAAAATTCCTCCATCATGTGAGTTGTGAACCATTCCTGGTTATCTATTTATTCTAAAAGAAATCGTTGGGCACTAAGGAGCCAATTTTCCCCCTGTTAAACTGACTGATGAAATTATCAGTGTCTCTTGTGCTGTTGAGTTAGCATGGAGTAATGGAGAGACAAGTCGAGATGTGGGACAGAGGGATAGGAAGAGGACAGTTTGGAAATTTGAACCTGATCCTGTCAATGACCTGGAGGATCAGTAGGGCACCAGACCAATGTTTGTTTGAAAGTCCATCAGTTGAGGAAGGCAACTGGATCTGCAGATCCCTTGCCCCTTCCATTGGAAGGGGAAGCTGGTTCTTTTTTGTATTTAGTGGCTGTGTAAAGGAACCAACTCTTAATTTAAAGAGAATTGAGTGAAAATTTAGAAGAGTCTGAAAATTTGTCAGTTGTGCAAAACAAGTATGTTTGCTTTATTAAGTGTTAAATGAAATTGTGGAGTCCTTTTAATATACTAATTTCTATATCATTAAACACTAGTGCTTAGTGTAGTATGACCATACTTTTGTTCTTCCTTTTTTTTTGTAAAAATTATGCCCATTTTGTAGGATGTTAATCGAAAAAATACCAATGTGGTGGAATCATGGGAAAGAAGTAAAGAAAAACAATCCTACACTCACATCATCTCCAAAAATGCTTCCTTCACGTTCACCTGGGCCTTTCAGAGAATAAACGAGGGCCAAGATGTAAGTAATTCTTTGTGTATGGGGCTTTACAACACAGCATTCTTTGGACACTCACTGCCAGAACTCCTGCCCTCTGTTGAAGCTCACAGGTTTCTCAAAAGGGGTGTGTGGCTCTCACCACAAAGCAGCCTCTGGGAGGCAGCTGTGGATAAACAATCCATGAGGAAGGACAGAGCCATGGATAAGTTGATCCCTGAACTGGTGCACAGAGATGAGGGTAGTGTCTCAGTGCCATGGTGTGATGACCCCGGGGTGGTTTCCTTGGCTCTCGTTCCAGAGTAGACAGTTCATCAATGACATGGCCAAGATCTACTCCATCACGGTGACCAACGCAGTGGATGGAGTCGCCTCTTCTTGCCGGGCCTGTGCCCTGGGCTCCAAGCAGTCTGGCTCGTCCTGCGTGCCCTGCCCGCCAGGACACTACATTGAGAAAGAGACCAGCCAGTGCAAGGAGTGTCCGGCCAACACCTTCCTGTCCATCCACCAGGTGTATGGCAGTGAGGCCTGCATCCCATGTGGGCCTGGCAGCAAGAGCACCAAGGTACCGAACCTGAGTGTTTCTGGGCGATGGGCAGACAGTGTTTATTGGGCTAGAAGCTCTCAAAGGGCTGCTTTAAGTGCTTTCCTACAGGCATGTGCCTTGTGAGCGCTGGAGTATAGTTATAACCAATGAGCCCACTCTTCCAATGTCACTAGTCTAGTTTCTGTTTGTGAATAATAATATAAAAGTGACAATATCAGCTCAAAAAAAGGTTCATTTCAAGAAGATGTACTGTGGGCAGTGTACAAACACGGCAAGCATATACGTTACTTCCACCAAAACTATCCCAGATGCCTGCTCTTTTAAACTCAGGGACTTCCTCAGCTGGATGATGTTTCTGGGCCTCTAGAAACCTGTAACAAGTTTCCCCTTCATGAAACTGTAAGCGTAGGTAAACATTTATCATGTTCAAGGAGCTGCACAGGTACTGGAAGAACAGCTCCAGTTTGTTCATATTCTGCCTGTCTTCAACTGAGTTCATATCCTGCCCTTGTTTCTTGAGCTGTTTCTTGTGTTTCCTTTACAAAATGCAAGTGTAAGCAAGGCCATGTTTTGGTCTGTTTACTGGGCTTTAAGCTGGAACATTGGGATCCTAAAAGCACCCAGAACAAAACAAAGCAAGAAATTGCATTCTCTTGGCTAATGCAGCAGACGACAGGAAGACCAGGCTTAGGGAACATTGCAGTCCTGATACATGATTGCAAGGGACTGAAACCGGAATTCTCCCAAGGGAAAGATCAGTTATGGGAATAAGAGAGAGTTCCCCTTCATCCTTAACAAGGAACGCAGTCCTGTCTGCACCTGTGCTTTAACTCCTAGGTGAATGTTTTTCTGCTGTTCTGTAACTGCTCTTTAATGGATGCCTCTGCTTTGCAGGACCACTCTGCATGCTTCAGTGACTGCCTGGTGTCCTATGTCAAGGATAACCAGAGCCTGAATTACAATTTTAGCAGCCTCAGCCAGGTGGGCTCATTGATGAGTGGACCCAGCTTCACTTCCCGAGGGACCAAGTTCTTCCACTTCTTTAACATCAGCCTGTGTGGGAATGAGGTGAGCTCAGCTGGCATTGAGGGTTGGGAGGATGAGCCAATTTGTTGCCTGTGTTGATGCTCTGGGGTCACACTGAGGCAGGACAGGGACTCTGTTTTAGCTGAGTTGTCACCAATACTGTGTAAACACTTCTCTTTGGATCTCGCTTTGCAGTGCAAGAGGACTTTTGAGCAGCCAAGTGATTTTCCAGAGCAGAGATGACAGTGGTTTAGGCCATAAATAATGCTCAGAAGAAAATTCCTGTCACATCCCTTTTCTTAGTTCTTGTGCCTTTGAGTCACTTGCATCAGAACCCTGACCTTTGTGTGCTGTCACCAAGGAGCTCAAGTGAAGAGTCTGAGTCTTTCAGCTGGCAACTTCTTTCCATATGTGTCTGTCATGGCTTCACTGGAGACGTATGCAGAGCCCCTGGTCACCCTGCTGTCTGCCAGTGGCCAAGATGCCCAGGTGCTGACTTTGCAGCCTTGGACAGTGTTAGAAAAATTTGTTTAGTCTGCGAGTTAAACAGGCTCTGTCACAGAGTCAAGATTTCTCTGTCTGGGGCTTGGACTGAAACAGAGCATGTTGTCACACACATAAATTGACCTTTCAGAGCAGTACCGGTGTTTGGCAGTGTCCCATGAAAGCCAATGTGTGTAGTTAACAATAATGCTCAGCCCTGTAAAGTTCTGAAGTCTTTCTCCCATGTAACAAAGGATTTGCTTGAGTTGAGACAAATGAGTAGTCACATTTCTTTACAGCATTTTGCATACTTTTAGGCTTCAGTGTGTATTTAATTACCACCTGGGATAGAGCTGCTGACAGCTAGATCCACAAATGTACAGATATGCTCTCTCCTCTGTGGGTCTGGTCTTCACTTTTCCAAACTACTACAAAGGTACTACAGTACAACTAACCATATGATTAGGTGGTGAGTCCTTGATATTTTGTTAGGAAAGCTGAATCTGGTAATTTGTCTTTCATTCCTGTTGCTCTGATTCTAGCACTGATCTTGACATGTGACATTAAAGCAGTCTTGAAGGCTATATATCTATTTAGGGATTTCATGTATTTGTGCTTTGAAAATATTTTATCTGGATTAAATCCCAAATAAACAGGTATTCTACAGTATATTATTTAAAGGCAAGGGAAGTAGGGTTTTCCTTTGCAAGCCATTTTACTATGCTCTGCAAGTAAACACTGTGCTGTCAAGATAAACAAAGAGGAGTGCTCCACAGCACAGATTTCTGATCAGACACCTGCCAGAGGTGGCATTGTATTTGAGTCTGTACAAGGCTTTGATTGGAGCTTTGACGATGGCACAGTTTGTTGTTGTGGTTTGTCCCTCTTATGACAGACACATAGAGACATCAACTTGTCATAAGGTAAAGGAATGAATCTCATCCAGTTTGCAATCAGGAAGTTTGCAATCTCTCCCTTCCCAAACTTTTTCATGTCTTACCAACAACCAACGGCTTCTTCCTTTTTTCCTGATTGTCCACAGGGGAAGAAGATGGCAATTTGCACTGACAATATCACAGATGTTACTGTGAAGGACATGGTTGCAGAATCAGAAGATTTTTCCAATTTTGTGGGAGCTTTTGTGTGTCAGTCCACCATCATCCCATCAGACAGCAAGGGTTTCCGAACAGCCCTGGCTCTGCAGTCCAACAGCCTTGCTGACAGGTTCTTAGGTACATGGTTTGTCTTTTGCTTGTTGTGGTTGTGGATGTATTCTCATGTATATTAGGGCTTCAGAGTAAATCCTTCTTGGCTCAGCAGCTGCATTACTTTGAGGGAAGAGTGAAGGGGCAGCCCAGGATCAGTCTCAGATGGTTTCTGAGCTGTAAAGCAGCTCTGCACAGATGCCACTGTGTTTTGCTGATGTTTCAGTTCAGCTGATGGCTGGAGGAGAAGAGTAAGGGCTGTGCCCATTTTTAGTTTTCTGTTTCTGTGTTACTCACTCTTCCTTGTGCTTGGTCTGGTGGGTCCCACTGTGCCTAGCATTTCAGCACAAAAATCTGGAGAGTGTAATTAAAAAGCACTGGGGTTTTTTTATGTTCTGTACCCACCTCACTCAGGGCAAGACCAATGACTGTGATACTCACTTTCATCCAAGTGTTTCTGCCCATGCCAAGATCCCACTTGGGCAATTTCACAAGAAGAAACGGATGTGGGGACTTAATTAGGTGAGGAATCAGGAGGCTTATGGGAGCACGTGGCTGTGCACATCATTAAGTCTTACATTGGTCCAGCTCACAAGTTCCCGGAATCTGAGGCCGGATTAGACAATGAAGTCATTTGGTCTGCTCACCTATCCATTACAGGCACTGAGTGCTTGTACTTTCCCCTGGCACTGAGCCCAGAAACTCATGTTTGACAAAAGCACATCTTTGGAAGAACATTCAACCTGGACTTTTAAGACTGCCAGAAATAAAAGTTTTGCCACAGTCACTGGTATTTTTTTTCACTGGTCAAACACTGTCTCTGTGTTCATTTTTAAAGCAGACTTGTTTCCTATTTCAACTTCCCTGACTTCGGTTTTCAGCTCTTGCTTTTTGTTATTCTTTCTCCATATCACAGCTACATTTTCCTTCTTGAAGAAATATTTTGTGTACTGGAATTGTCACACCCTTCTGACAAACTAAGCAGACCAAGTTCTTCTAATTGTCTTGCTATCATGTATTTATCTTGAGCATCTGAATAATTTTTGTGGCTCTTTCTACAGTTTCTGTAACTTTTTATACTTAAAGCATAGAATTTAAGTATAAATTAAATATATTTAATTTATATTAAAATAGTATTAATATAAATTAATACTATTAATAGTATTCCAGTATTTAATTTTCTATAATGGCAATAAAAATCACTTTTGTATTTGGAATCCCTGCATCCTTCTTTTTCAAAACTCATGGGATTTCATGATGGCTTCTTGGATCTGATGTCCACTCTGGATGTTTTTTCAAAGTTACAGTTTCCAAGGGAAAATCTCTCTTTCTTAAGACTGGCCTTCATTTCTTGCTGTACTTGTCATATATTTAGTTTGTTTGGGACCATCTTCCCAAGTGAACCAAGCAACCAAGTTGCTCTGTATTTTATTTTTAATCCTCTTAATCTTTGTCTCATCTACACACTTTACCAGCATGGATTATACAGTTACTTGCAGATCCCTGATGTTAATCTTGCATTTTCACAGTTCAGTATCGATGCCCAGACAAGCCTGGAGACATCCCATGGCCAGATAATTTTATAATGACTTAGCTAAATAGTTTTTAATGCAGAGTGTGAGCTTAATTGATAGTACACTGCTAACTTTTTAATTAGAATCTCATGTGGTAATTAGTGAAATACTTGATAAATTTACATAACTTTCTTTAGCAACCAAGTTCATCAGCACTCAAGGAATGAGATCAAATTTGTTCAACAAGAGAGGTTCTCCATAAATTCATGTTGCCTTTCACTCATTGTGTATCTGTCCATGAACTGAAACCCATTTTCCATTACCATTTTTTTGACTCATTGTGAGAGCCACATTGTAATTTGGGTCACCATATCCCCTCTCCATGAGTCTTTTGACAATTCACTGTCATCAAAAGCTCTGTTAAAGGTCACTCTTCGGTATGGGTTTGCTAGTTCACAAACATTCATTCCAAGTAGATGCCAGTATTGTCTCCTGCCACTGAAGGAATGAGGGCAGTCATTGACTTGGAAAGCAAGGAGATAGTCCTGTTTTTTCCTAATACAAAGAAAAGATATCAAGCTCTTCTGTTGCCTTTCTTTATCTCAATTGCTAAATTTTAAAATAGTTGAAGTTTGCCTTTCCTAACATAAGAAGGATGTGGACCTGCTGGAGTGAGTCCAGAGGAGGCCAAAACATGGTCAGAGGGCTGATCACTCTTCCTATGGAGACAGGCTGAGAGAGGTGGGGTTGTTCAGCCTGGAGAAGAGAAGGCTTCAAGGAGATTTTAGAGCATCTTCCAGTACCTAAAGGGGCTACAAGAGAGCCGGAGAGGGATTTTTTACAAGGGTGTGTAGTGACAGAACAAGGGGGAATGACTTCAAACTGAAAGACAGTAGGTTTAGATTAGCTATTAGGAAGAAATTCTTCCCTGTGAGGGTGGTGAGACACTGGCACAGGTTGCCCAGAGAAGCTGTGGCTGCCCCATCCCTGGAAGTGTTCAAGAACAGGTTGGATAGGGTTTTGAGCAACCTGGTCTAGGGAAAGGTGTCCCTGCCCATGGCAGGGGGGTTGGAACAAGATGACCTTTAAGGTCGCTTCCAACCCAAACCATTTTGTGAAGCTGTGATTCTATGGACTGTTTCAAGAACAAGTGCAAAACTTCTTTTCTTTAGTCTTTCTACCAGTTTCTGACCACTACCACTTTTTCTTGTTGTTCTAGAAATTTTTAACTCCCTAGAAGGATGCAGCGCCATTTGTACAACTCCCTCTTCTGAAATGTTGCAGTGGAACACCAATATTTTCTGTCTTCTTTGGTTCATGGGGTTGAAAGGATCTCTAAGAACTTTGGTTTATAGAATTTTCCTCCTTTTCAGCTTTTGCCCAAAATCCATGTAGTTCACACACCAGGCTATCATTTGTTCCAAATTTTGCCATCAAGGCTTGCCTATGATTCCATAATCCTTCTGAGTCTTGTTATTTCATTTCCCCCAGTACTGCAAATTGTCATTACATGATTTTGAGGTGTGAGTGTTATACATTCGAGGCATATTCTCTGAGTGGTTGCATCAGATCTCTTCAGCAGTCCTTTTCCAGCCTAAATTATTTTATGTTTCTTTAATATCCAACGATAGCTTTAAATTAAAGTAAAAGAGTAATAAATATTTACACCAGTGTTTTATTAAATTTTTCATTTTGCTATATCTACATGAGGAAATCAGACTGTATGAGGAACATATATATCTGCCAAGTTAAGTTAGAAAAAAATGTGTGTAATGTATAGTAATGCTATTAAGTGAGATCCACACCTTTCAGACTGAGGAAATACTACACGTAAAACCCTCAAAAATCCATTCATAGTTTGCTCCTTTTTTTTTTTCTTTCTCACATTTTAGGAGCTACTGTTGAAACAATGCTGGAAAATATCAGCATCAAGGCAGATATGTTTCCTCCCTCTCCAAGCAAAATTCCGGATGTGCATTTCTTTTACAAGTAGGTAAAAAATGCTGCTTATTGCTATGTCTAATGTCTTCATTTGTTTAAAGGAAAGCAAAGCTGTGAGGGGGAAGCTTTAACTCACCTTTAATATTTATCACTTTAATCAGTATCTGCCTGATATTGATTGACATGTTGAAGATCATCTTATAAAATCAGCAAGCACTCTTTACTCAAATCTAAATTATGCTTGATCTGTAGGAAGTGATACCAGAGCTTTGATTCATCCAGATGCCACTTTCAGTGTCCTGTTACTTTCCATATTTTCTCATATATGTCTTTGAAATGTCCACTTCTGGTTGCGTATTTTCTTTCACTTTCATTTGTGTTTACTTTGATGCTACAAAAAAAAACTAATCAAGATTAACAGTAATTGTTTTGACATGCAGTTACTAGTATGCTTTTCCTATTCTTCACTCTTCTCTGTAAAAAGAATGCCTCAGTTTGGGTAGGAAGTAGCTCAAAGATCAGCTCAGTTCAGATGTCTACATGCTGGTCTTCATGTCAGCTGTGTTTCTAAGCTGAGACTTATTTGAATATAGGACTTTGTATAACAGCACTTTATGCTTATGTGAATACTTGAATTATGTATCTGATTCTGCAAACTGAACCCCACACCAGTGACCCGACTTTGAGCATGCTATGAACTTGGCTTACAATGTCTATCATGCTGGAGTAAGATTTTTTTAATCCCCTTTGCCCTGTGCTATTTCAGGAAAGTTTGGTTCTCAGGTTGCAAGGCCAGGAGTGAGCCATCATAACCTCTCCAGCAGAGTAACACACCAACCACAGCACCTGTGATTCTCCTTTTCAATTGTTCTGTTCTGTTTTGTGGGAAAGTTTAGTCCTTGACTCAGCAGATTTCAAACTAGCTAGAAAACCAGAGCAGTTCCCAAAGTGGCATCTCAGAGCACTTTGAGATTTAAATAAATTGGTGAGGCCTACCCTGATTCTGTTGCTCTTTTTTTTCTTGTCAACTGGCAAAGTCAAAAGCGCTGTGGTAAAGGGTATTTCATTAATATTGCAGCTGCATGAATGTTTACAGACCTATGAAAGAGCAATATCCATTTAATGTAGTGGAAATGTGTTACTTTTCTCCTCTTGTTTGACATTAGGTCTTCAACAGTGACAACCTCCTGTGAAAATGGCCGCGCCACTGTTGTGACAATGAGATGCAACCCCAACAAACCAGACCAAGGAGAGCTTTCTGTGCCCAGGTATTTCAGTCTTTGTGTCCTAGTAGTGCCAAAAAGTCTTTGCTCCTCAGGTAATCTTTACAAAACTCATTAGTAATTTTATATTGTAATATAATAAAAATGAGGAGTGCTCCCTCCCTCCTCAGTCACTTGTTTCTCCTAGGTGTCCATCACCTTCCAGCAGACCAACTGACTGTGTTTAGGCTGTGTGGCAGGTTGTTCTGAGTTTAAAGGCAAAAGAAAATGCAGTGATGTTTTCTTGTCTTCACTTTTCCTTTATTTCAGTTCCTTATTTTAATCACTGGCCTCCTGATTAGAACTGCCTAGTCGAGGCTTTGAGAGGTAGTTTTTCTTTCTTGATCTACAGCAGTGGCTAGGGAAAATTATTTTTTTGGGGACTTTGAAATCTGCTATTGCAATGCTTATGAGAGCTCTGTCTGTCTTTTTTATGTTTGGGATATATTTATTTATGTGTTTCATCACTGTATCCTGGCCACCTTGTACCACTTGTGTTCAATTTGCCTGACTTTTTTTCCCTTCAGCCTGATTTGAGGGACTTTAAAAAGCTTCTTTCTTCCAAAATCCTGTTTATGCCTGCATAAACATAACTTCAAGCATAAGCATAACTGAAAAATTATGAAGGAAAAAAAAAGTAAAAGAATCAATTCTATTACTTTTTAGCAACACACTGTGATTCTTCAGAAGTTCCCTTCAACACTGATAATCCTCCTCTTTGGTTATCAAGGCCCATTTTAGTCCATCTGGATGTTAGTATAAATCTGCTAATTGCCCTTTTACTCATCCTCCTTCCCAAAAGCTAAGTCCTCTTCCCAAAAGTTAACAGTGCGAGAAGTGTGGGATGCTTTGATCCCTGTCCCTCTCAGGACACATGAACTGTGCTTGCCTGAATGAAGGCAAAGTAGAGTCTACTTCACAGGTGAAGTGGATTGATTGATTGATACTTGAACACCTTTGGAGATGCTTACCCCAGTTTCTGAGGGACCTATCACACTACAAATTATGCTGGGCAATAAGCCACTGTCTGTCAGCTGTGATGTGAAAATTCTCCAGTTGTTCTTCCAGTACCATAGGATAAACACGATGTGAACTGTCATAAAGCATCAGTAAGTGAGACGAACAACCTACCTTGCTTTTAAAAGTGTGAGCATGGGCAGAAATGGCACACAGCTGACACATGTACCTTATCTCAGTTCATGTTGACTTCTCCTTTCCTATCCCCCTTTGATTAGCTCAGCAGTCAGCTGTTTTCACACAGTGAGGTATCAGATATATGTCAAATAATGTAGCTCCTTGATCCTCCAGGCATGTTGTTTAGTATCACATGAAGCTACAGTAAGATGAAAGCAGCTGAGGAGAAAGGTCTGTCAGTGCTCTTGCCATGTAGGCTGGAAAAATGCTCTGTAATTCACAATTTGAATTCAGAAATTCAAATCTAGATAAGCCAGAATGGGCTTTTTAGAGCTGGGGATTTTAGTGCTTCAGATCAGGATATCAGGTTTCAAAATGATATGGAACAACACAACTTTAAATGCATTTTTCTGCATGAATATATTTCATATTTGCATGACCAAACTTCTTGCATGGACTTTTGGCCATTGCTGCTGTTAGACCTGATGTGATTGTCAGTAACAAAAGCTACGTGACTGTCCTGCCACTGCCAGTACAACTTTCTTCTGCAGGCTGAATACAAAATAGGCCATTAGTTTTTCTTAGAGTAAGAGAAGCTGTTATCTCTTCATTAACTGGTGAACATCCTTCTAGTAATTAACCATGACAGGACAAGTCCATTCCATATGGACTAAATCACCCAGACATCATTAGAACAACTACAGGAACCAGATAGCAGCATTCACCTGGAACAGCCACCGTGTGCAGGGGAAAAGTGATGGAGGTGTATACTGGTGAAACACTGGTGTAAGCCCTCCCCTCCCCCTGCCAGAAACTGAATTGTTATTTTAGAGCTTTGATAGCTCAACACCTGTTTTCACTTGAGAAAGCATTTTACAAACTGGGAAAAATTCTTCCCCCAGATTCTTCCATCTGCTGACTTGATGGATGTTTACCCGTTTCTCCTACTTCCCACTCCCAATCTTCAGCAGCAGAATGTGGATGAGGATGCAAACCCCAGAGTGTTTCTTTCATAACTGATAACTGAGCTCTGCTCTCCTCATAGCTCCTGCCCCGCGGGCACCTGCGATGGATGCACTTTCTACTTTGTATGGGAAAGTGCAGAAGCTTGTCCTCTCTGCACAGAGCAAGACTACCATGAGATTGAGGGAGCCTGCAAAAAAGGATTTCAGGTACACAACCCATGTCTCCGAGTCAAGTGGGCTCATTTGGGTATAACTTGGACTTTTGTTGAAATTTGGTGTGCAAATTGATACATAAGTACAGGTAGGGTTGGAAGATCTCAGCCCAGGCTCTGAGCTGGCTTGGATGCAGGCCGAGGGAGGAGCTGTGTCGAGACTCAGGAATGTTTGTGCCAATGGTAGTGTGGTTCCTGGAGGAGAGCTGGCTTGTGCTGACCAGCTGTGTGAGTAAGGATGAGAACTCTCAATGCATTCATACATGCGGGCCAGTTATTTCTGAAGGATGGAGTGCCCAAAGGACTTTGTTTCTTTAATAGCCATAAACATCAGGGGCAGGCCTGGAAAGGTTTCCAAATTTCAGTTCATAAATTCATCTACTTGCTTGTGATGTTTTTGCTTCTACCTTCTCTAGTCAAATATTAGGAAGTCCTTCCACAGGGTCAGACTGTCCTGTTGATCAAGAGCTCCTGTGCAGGCACAACTCATTCCCAATAGCTGTCCAATCCATATTGAGCCATGTGGAGAGCTATATGAAAGAGGAAATCCTTTTGCCATGCCTGAACCTGTAGGCATGAGCAAGGGGATGACTGATTAGACAATATGACTTCACCTAGAGTCTGAAAACCTGAAGGATGTGTTTTGGTTTGCTTTCATTGAAAAGTTATCTGATCTTTCTACCTCAGAACAGCTTGTTTTCTCTTAAGTCTAAACAGTTCTCTCTTTTCCTACAAGCAGCTCACTTTTTGGTGTTTTCTGTTTGAAAGGAAACCTTGTATGTATGGAATGAGCCAAAGCATTGCATCAAAGGAGTTCCCTTGCCAGAAAAAAGGACCAGCACTTGTGAAACAGTGGATTTTTGGCTTAAAGTTGGAGCTGGTGTTGGTGCTTTCACAGCCGTTCTGCTCATAGCCTTGACTTGCTATTTTTGGAAGAAGAACCAGAAGTAAGTACTGCAAATTGTATTATATATAAAAGTTAGCTAAAAGCTTGATGGAGTGAACAGAAAGACTTCTCCTGGATCTGACTTTATGACACTGTTGATGAGAAGTACCCTGTAGGATCAACCCATTCATACAGCAAGGTGATGTTTCTTCTGTCAACAGTGGCTATAAAAAATCCTGGTGAGGAAAGTATAGAAAATCCACAGTAATTTATAATGGCATAATTTCCCAATAGCAACTGTCTTTTTAACCCTTGAGAGTTTGAAGTTGAGTTTAGGTTCTGAAGCAACACGGCTTTCTCAAGCTCTGAAGACCAGAAGAGTATCTTCAGTCTAATTAGTCCCTTTCACCTTGGTAAAAAATTAGATTCTTGACCATATTGCTCAGTTCTGTTTTGGTTGTTGCCCCAGACAGCACTTCTTCATGCAGGAATCCCTCTCAACCTACTTGTGGTCTTTTGGGAAAGCATGGTTCTTTTATAAGAATAGAGGACTAACTGGAGAGTAAGAGCTCAGTGTATTGTTAATGTTATTTTGGTTACATATTTTTAATGATTGAAAAGTATCTAATTTCTGCTAAATACCTCAGAAGTAACTATATGGGAGGACTGCAGATAATCTAAATTACAAAAACCCCGAGTATGGGGCGTTTGAGAAAAAATCCATTCCTGTATGTCTTTGTATCTTCAGGCTGGAGTATAAATATTCCAAATTAGTGATGACAACGAACTCAAAAGAGTGTGAACTGCCAGCTGCTGACAGCTGTGCTATAATGGAAGGAGAAGATAATGAAGAAGAAATAGTATATTCAAATAAGCAGTCACTGCTGGGAAAGCTCAAGTCCTTGGCAACAAAGGTGAGTAGTAATTACCAATATTAACGCTAAAAATAATTATTACCTTTATTTATTACTGGATGTGATGAGTCTTTGATGCTAATTTCACAGCAGTGCAGCCTCCCACGCACACCTCATCCAGTCCATAGTGATCTGCTGAAATCCACAGACTGGATAAAATTAAAAAATGTTGTAGAGTTTTGGGTAAATGCTCCTTCCTCCACAAAGAGATTTCAGCAGCATTTTTTATTGCATGGGTGACACCAGGAAAAACCAGCTAATGGCAGAGAAAATCTCTCTGCTCAGAATCCTCACAGGCACCTCCATTGCTGAGGCAAACCAAGCTATTAGACATACAAAAAATTAACACTGGCAACACAGGCAACAGCCAGCTGCTTGCAGCTCACCTGGGCTGGCTTCATGGCTGACTTGAGAACCATAATTTTGAGTAGGATTCAGCTGAAGAGGAAGCATCAGCTTCAGCCTGTTGTCCAATACAGCAGCCTCCTCCATTTCAGTGGGAAGCAACACCAGAAAAGCATTTTTTTCTGCAGTACATGTGATGTGGATTGTTGCATGTCTAAATTGACAGCACCAAAGTCTTTGGTGTCCTTTGAACATTTCTGAGAGGAGACACAGAGGGCCATCATGGTAGATCCCAAAAGCACTTCGGTCTTTGTTCCAAGTGCCTTGAAGTTTGCACTATGGGAAGGGTAGTGTTGTCTTTAAGGGATTGCAGTGGGGGCATCTGTTATGATCAGGATACAGGTGAATAACATTTTCCCTTTCAAACAGTTTTGTTGAAGTGAGTTTCTTAGAAAGTTTCTTAAAAGGAGGAACCTTCCTAGGAAGGTCTCTTAAAAGATCGTAACAAAAATTTATTTTAAAATATTGTACTCTAACTTGTTGTCCAAATAATATCTCGGAATGCTGAATTTTGATATTTTTTCCTTATATGCCTTTTTTTTCTTTCTGTGATTGAGTGCAGTGTAATTAATACTTGTGTGCTGCCTTTCTTTTCCCTTAGTATTCTCTTCTCTTTATTATTTTACTTTATTTATTAGACTGGTGTCCTCTTGCCACACTCTACCTGCTCCCCAGATATCCCTCCTAGGAGAAGTTACCATTGCACAGATAATGTGCAGAACTTTCCCTTGACCCCCGCCTGACTATTTGTCCTGCAAAATCAATATTGATCCTTGTGGAAAGGGGCAGAAATTCAATATTAATTCTTAATTCAATATTGAGAATATTGAAAATGTAAATAAAATCAAATCACATCAAATTTTCTGGTGATGTTGCAAAAATAGAAGCAAGCTCTAGTACTTCAGTATTCAGACAACTTGAATGCCTACTTGGAGATTTTTAATGTTCCTGTATCCACTGTAGCAATCTTCCTGAGTGTTCTCTCCTTTTTCAACAAGCCTGTCAGATATTTCTAAGCTTGTTCTTTTTTTACTGCTAGATAACAATAGCTGGCAAACTCAGCTTCCAGTACCTCATTAGCTTACGTAGCTCTGTGTCCTGTATCCCTGCAGATAACTCAAATTTGTTACATATTTATCGAAAACAAATGTTATAGACATCACTTCTCATTTATGCAAAAGATGAAGAGGGTCATGTCCTGCTACATATGCATGTCAAATGTAGAAAAAAATATATGGAGGAGAACAAGGGAGAAAAAGGAGATATGTAGAATGAGAGAAAAAGAAAAATCTGCAGCATCCTAACTGTATGTTCAAGCTTCAGGCAATGGCGTTTCTCCAGCATGTCACAAAGATATTAGTGGGTTTAAGAACCCAAGGGATTGAGAGCTAGGCCTGTAATATAGAAAGGGATGAGTTATTTTTAATGAGAAGATAGAAGTCAAATAATTACAAACCTGTTTCAGAGTGGAGGCTGTTCTAGTTGTGTGTGTTGTCTCCAGCACGACAGTACCAGGTTCTTCAGAGCACATACTCTGCACTAGACTAGCAAAGGACAATTTCTCCCCTTCTTTCTCACATCTGCACCAGGCAGTCCTGATCTGTATGGGGTGGCTTTAGAAATCAGATTATGAAAGTAGTTTAAGATAGTTTCTAAACTATTTGGATGTGTATGTCCACATTTCTTGCTCACTCTGATGCCTGCTGGCCAGATGGCCTAGGCTGTCACCCAGCAAATGGAAACAGAGAGAAAACTCAACCCTCTAGCCCTGATTTGCAAGACGACAGATGATCTGTAGACTCTTTTTGTCCTGTGGGTGCCCCAGAAGAGGTGTTGAGATTTGAATCCAGGAGCAAGGCCGTGGTGTTCACACTCACAGGCTATGCTTCAAGCACTTTATATATTGTAGGAAACACATTAATAAGTGATAATAACCATAGAGATGATTACCTTGCAATTCCCCAGCTCAGACAACCTGTCCTGTTCTATGAATATGAAATGCAGACTTTCCCTGTACCCTCTAAAATAAGTACCATGAACAATAGCTATAGCATAATTTTATTGGTTTTGCAAATTTTTACAGAATTAGTAATGTTGTTAAATATTAAAGGGTCAAACTGTGCCCTTAATTACTGTTGTAAAAATAAAGTGAAGTTTTTGGCAAAGGATATTGAGAGAAGAAGTGATTGTGCTGACTGCTGGAGAGATTTTGAGGAAACCCAGTTGATGGGAACCTGTCTTTTCCATTTCAGGAAAAGGAAGATAATTTTGAATCTGTTCAGCTGAAATCTTCAAGATCCCAGAATATATGAAGAATTAATGCTGCCTTCAAAGAAACAAACCTAATTTCTATTTTTACAGGACCATATTTTAAACATATTCTGACACACATTGTAGTGGTGATCTTGGTGAGAAATGCTTGGCCATTTAGGAGGAAAGAAGACAGGAAGCAAAACAGAAAATTGGATTGCCTTACCATGTGATTGAGTACCTTGCCAAAAAACAGAAAGCAGATGCTTGGATTCCATACTGGGAATGAAATTCAACTCAGGAAGAGATATACATACTGCAAATAACATTAATTTTTTGCATTCACCTGGGCATCACTCAGGCATGCCATATGATTTATAGGTACCTTTCATTTCCTTCTGCCTCCTTCGATGCATATTGCTAAGAAATGATTTTCAGAGAGGCCTGCAGCCTCCTGCAAAAGTTGTGTGTTATTGTTTACTGGCATAACTGTGAGTCTCTCTTGAACTCAAAATTGTGAATGGTACTCGGAATGAGCCTCAGGTGAGTTTTGAACTTTGGAAAATACTTCCGATTTTAATGGTTTGAAGGTTTGGATGGTCTGGGTTTACCTCTAATGCAAGAGGGAACAGTGTTGCACCTGCAAATTGAACCCATTCTGGTGCCTAAGACATGGCCATCAGGGCTGGGGTAAAACGTAGTGCTATTAAATTTAAATGTGGTAACTGCTGTTGTGTGAATTGTAGGTCTGGGCCCATGAGTTTATAGGCAGTAGCAGGTTCAAAGTCTATAAAGAGATGTAAAGTGGTACCTACAGTGCAAGTTGCACTTGTCCCTCTCTGTGGAAGCTTGTCCTTTCAAGAGACATCTTTGGCAGATTCAGTGTCCTCCCTTGGGTGGCATATATGTCATCTTTCACAGGGTTGGGAACCAGCAAAGCCTGAACTCTGGAGGTACGGCAAAAATCTCCATTTTTGGGAATCAGGGATCAGCTTTGTCAGTTGTGAGGTTTCTTAGAAATACTCAGCCTCCTTTATTCCTGGGCCCATGCAAGGAAGGAGGGAGGATGGATGGATGGATGGATGGATGGATAGATGGATGGGTGTCCAGCAGAGGTAAGCATGGGTTATGTACTTGCACAGCATCTAAATGCATTCTGTGTCAGGGCAAGTACCAGCTCTGGAGGAAAGGCACAAAGCAATGCCTTGGAAACTGGAGGCTAGGTGGACTTTTCCATAAAATCAGCCACATTATAAGCATGTGATCTTCATAATATCCACAGTAATAATTTCCTGAAATTCCCACTGAGGTCGAACTCAAAGGAATCTGAAATTTAGGCAAAAAATATTTGAGTAAAATTATGCAAGACATGTATAGAGCCAGAGAAAATGAGCAACAATTCATGTATTGACTTCTGGTCAGACTCCTATTTTCATTACAGCAAATTTGTGTGAATTGTGGAATGCATCAAAACCAGAAAAGTGACATGGGTAGAAATGGTCTTTTTACTATAAGGAATATAGATATTTGATTTTATATGACTGAGCTAGGTCTGTCAATAAAAGAGGGCCCACTTTTAAGTAAAATTTAAATTAAACTGAATTTTCTGCACTCTAAATATTTTATTATACCCTAGATGTGGACAAAAATTTTATGAAGTTTAGATTTTTTTTCATTAGGGAAAATTCAGCTCAGTTATTTTATAGTTCCAGTGAAAGAACACACTCTTTACTCTTTTGATGGGAGATCCTTTAGGCATCTTAACTGAAGTGGTGTACATTTTCTGTTGGTCTTAAAAAGGCACTTCACTTTCCCAACAAAGATTTTTATGGGGTAATGTTGAATGTATATTAAATACACATTCCTTTTTGTATATTTTGTACCATTGCACACTTATTATTGTACATTGTATTTGTTGTCATGATGTCATTTATATATGGTTGTCAAAGATGATATGCTCACAGAGTAAATGGTTATGGCTTTGGGATTTCACTTCTTGGATCTTTTATGATGAGGGTTTTTATGTTGTTGATTTTTATTCAACTAGTGTGTTGTAGCATCAAAGATATATATCTGATGGACATTCATAAAATAAAGTAAAAATATATTTGAAATTTTGGACTTGAGATGTTTGGTGGCACTGCAGCCTTTCCTGAACATTGCAGGTCTTCAGTCATGAGTAGAGCTTTTCACTGCCATCAAATTGCATCTGTCTACATCTCCTTTAGTTTTTGCCCTTCTCTCTCTGTATGTTTTCTCAGCCACAATTACAGTTCATTCTTCACAACACTATTTCCTTTTTCATCACTGGACCCATATCTCTGTAATGCAGAAATGCCTTAATTTTTATGAACTATATTTAATTTGACTTAATACCACACAGGCTTCATTTGGTTCCTCTCTCTTTCCATTATATTTTCCAAATAAAATGGAATGGAATTTTTTGACAGTTGTGACAGACTTTGCTGTATGACTCTTAGCTCTGCTTCCAAATGGTTTGTCATGATGTTACTGAACATTCTCCCAGGCAGTCTAATGGCGTATCTGGTGCAGTGCTAACATAGTGGGATGCAAACAAATACTGTGGACCTTATATACCTTAAAATAAGAAAACTGCATTTCCCAAAATTTAAGCAAGTATAAACTGAAATATTTGAGCTGACTTCTGCTATTCTTTTCTTTCTATTAAAGATGTAGTAGAGAGGGGAAGTTTCCATTTTCCCATGAGACAAATTTTGGAAGCCTTTAACATTTCACTAAGAAATCAGCTGTCTGTGACCTCTAATGCTCTGCCAAAATATACTTACAGCAACCTCCCCCTTTTCTTCCACATGGAATCACATCAGAAAACTTATTTGATGCCATAAAACAATGTAAATCAGTCTATTATGTGTTCACTTGATTAAACGGAATACATTTTATTGCTATATTTGCATGCTTTTCTTTGAAATCTGGAGTCAAGCAACTGAATCTCTTAGAAGATTAAGCACATTTTAGTGGTGTCTGTATAAATTATTGGCAAATTAGCAGAACGTCATTGTCTCAGATTTGACAGTGCTTGCTTGGGGGGAAATGCACAAGGAATGTGTTCTAGCTTGGCTCTGATTATGTTGGTTGGTGTTTGTAATACAAATATGATTGATTAAGGTTTGGGGAAAACTACGTGTCTTAGAGCCAGAGTGGGAAATTGCTGAGTAGCTTCAATGATCTGTCATCTGTCTTGTTCAAAGAAAGGATTTGACTATTTGTTTTTGAAAAATAGATTCTGGGATTCTTTGTTAGTAGAGGGAGAAAAGTTTGCAGTTTTTGTCCTTTCAGAGCCAGTAGTATCCGTAAAATCAAGGTTCTTAATTATAATCAGAGAGCAGCAGGTGTCACCTTTTAGGAGCCAGTGGCTGTTGACTTCTCTCCAGCAGTGACCAGCACAGATGCTCCAATGTAAAAGTTGAAGCAGCTACAATTGATGCTGACACACCAATGGGGATGACATTTCCTCCTCAGCAAAGAATTCTGCTGGCTGTCCCATATCATGAAGCATGGAGGACTTAAATAGCTGTTGTAGATAATGTAACAGGGAATGATCGTAGAAAGACTGAATGTTTTGGGTTGGAAAGGACCTTAATGATTTTCTAGTTCCAGCCCCCCTGCCATGGGCACACACACTTTTCACTACACCAGGTTGCTCATCCAGCCTGGCCTTAAGCACTTCTAGGGTTGAGGCATCCACAACTTCTCCAGGAAGCACATTCCAGTCCCTCATCACCCTCACAGTATTTTCTGCTAGCACGAAATCTAAATATCCCGTTTTAGTTTAAAACCATTCCCTCCTGTTCTATTACTACCTGGCCATATAAAAAGTAAGTCTTTTATAAGCCCACTTTAGGTACTGGAAGGCTGCAATGAGGTCTCCCCAGAGCCTTCTCTTCTCAGTGGTAACCTCAAGAGAACTCTTGTGAAGTTCCACTTAATCTTTGGTGGTGGTCTCTCGTAGTCTCTCCCCTTGTGTGCTACTTTCACTGAATCCCTTTGTTTTTATTTCTTGTTGAAGACTTGTGAACGGTGGTGCTTTGGTAAGGTAAGGGGAGAGGAATAGAAATAAAAGTAAGTCAGGCTCATCCCAGAATACAGAGTGTGTGTCACAATGTACAGTGACATCACCAGTCACCTGGCTGGATGTGCCCACCCTGAATTCATGCAGCAGGAACGAGGGAGACACAAGAATTGAGTTGATCATAAGCTGACATTGTGTTTTGGTTGTTCCTCTGGATCTGTAGAGTTGGAATTCATCAGGGAGAATTCTCTAAGGTCCCGTGTACTGTGAGGCTGCTGCTCTAACAGTACCTAAAAGCCACAGCAGGGTTTTGTGACATTTATTTGCTACCCCATCCTTCTCCTCTTGGAAAACCAGCCCAGCTTGGCCTTTTCTTCTTGCAGTGACAAAGCTCAGTTTTGCCTGTGTTTATGTTGCTGAGAAGCTTTGAGGTGGCTCTGGATAAACAACAACTGCCCTTTGTCTTGCAGACAGTGGCCATTAATGAGTAGGCAATGGCACCATGGACATCAGACTGCATTTGGTGATGAGTTAAGGGTTTGTTTTGGTCTCCCTTACTCTAATTGTACTAATTGGGTGAAGCATTGCAGTGGAAATCTCCTTAAACAGAGCTGAAATTTCGGGGTGTGGTCAGGATATTTTGGAATCTTTTTTCCTGATTTTTTGAATTTTTTCCATTCAGGGAGAACGTGATATTTTTAAAATAGGTTTTGATGTTTCAGTTTGAAAAGACAATTCATTTTAAAATTGGTTTGGCTATGAGTGAAACCAGCTGTGTTCAATTAACTAAGGAAAAACAATCACTTGAAGAAAAAATAAAATATTTTGGTTTTCCATAGTAGACTTTGGCCTTGCTTTCAAACTTCATTAAAGCTTTAAAAACCAAACAACTCTTCTAAATAACCAAACCAAACCAAACTATGAAAAAACACACCCAAACCTGAACAAAGATGAAAAATCCCCCCAAAACCTTGTTTATTTCAGATTGACCTGCAATAAACTTTTTGAGTCTTATTTTTCTATTCTGCCAATAAATAAAAAGTGATCAGTTTTTCACAAACTTTTCTGCAATTGTGATTTCTATCAGAGAACTGAGGTACTTGGAACTTATGGTTTCTGAATAAAAAATGAAAGTTTTCTTCAGCCTCCAGTAAGGCACTGTAGACGCTGGCTTAAGCCTTGCTCTCATCCACAGGGTTTCCTCAGATTTCAGCATTTCACTCCTGAGTGTGCAGGGCTCAGAGCAGTGTGGTGACTGTCAAGGCTCACAGTCAAGGTACTTGGGAGGAACTGTGCCAGGACCCCGTCTGCTTTGAGGTGAATTGCTCAAATGGGAGCAATAAAGAGACTGGAAAAGGTTTTTACTCTAAACCGAAGTTTTATGTAAATGGGTACAAAAACTATAAACTGTTTTAAATAGAGAAACTAGAGTAATTATGTGAGACAACAGCAAAGAAAAAAAAATGTGATTCCCTTTCTCAAAAGGTTTTCATGCCAGAATGGTGTGGAAAGCCTCTGCTTTGACATTTTCATTTTCCATCCTGCTATGCTTTGAAACTGGATTACTTCATCAGGCAATACCAAACAATCTGCATCCATGGACAACTAATGGAAAGTAGTGAAAGGCTTTCAAGACAAAGCCAAATAAAGTACAAGAATGTCAGGGGCATTCGGTGGGGCTGGAACTCCAGAGCTCTGCATGTTTTGGTTGGTTTTTTTTGTATGAAAACCCCACAAGGAAGTGGCTTTCAAGCCAACTAAGTATTCATAGCAGGTGTTCAGACACAGACACTGGGTCATTTTCTCAACAGTGCTATCGAAATGAATGAGAACTCCAGCACAGTGAGATCCTCACCTGCTGTAAATTAACTTCAGTAATGTCAATTTAGATTCTGGGGCTGGAATTCATCTGACACAATGCCTTAATTCTTAGTGCAAACTCTGTGATCTGAGCAAGCTGTGCTCGCCTTTATTTGGAGAGATTCATCCCTGCCTAAGTGTCTGCCTGAGATAAGCCAGGGGAATTATGTCTACTTCCCTCTGCTGAGTACAAAGAAAGAAGGGGTTTACAATCTCAGATGCAGCTATTTTCCTAGGCCTTTTAAACAATGAGTGTTAGATGAGGTGCATTTGACCCTGATTGTGGCTTTCCATAAAAATTGAGAAGAAACTGTCATTGGCCTAGGCATTTTTAAGAGCTCCATAAAGCTGAGACATCAGCATTATGGTCAGATATTCTGACCTTTTGTCACACTGTGACCAGCCTCTTAGTCCACAAAAGAGCATACCAAAGCCAAATGAATGTAGCTGCCCAAACTGAGGTGCTTTAAGAGGTCTTGATTTAGAATGGAAGACTCCCAGCCTGTTACAATTTGACCCTGTGCCCTGCATCAAGGTGGGAAACAAGTCTGAAACCTTAGGAATGCCAGAGGTTGTGGAGAGGAAGAAGCTGAATGCTGAGCTCTGCATGTAGGGCGGACTAGTCTATGTCTATTTTGGGGAAAGCCACAGGGATTCCTGTTCTGGACAGCTCCATTATGTAGAGGCTTAAATGGCTGCCTGTGTAGCCAGTCATGGAAGTGTTGACATCAAGAGGTCTTTGCTGGTGGACACGTGGCTGTTTAGAAAATATAAGCATCTATCTATCAGTAGGAATTTTAAGAACCTTCATCTTTAATTTTTGCATTCCAAATAACAGCTACTTCCTTTGCCAGTTCAGCCCTAAAGGACTTGCAGCTTTCCAGAAATGTGTGAAAACATCTGCAAGTGCAGGAGAATTGGACTCCAGAGAACATGTACATCCCACACTACGTATCCATAGTGTCTGACTTTCAGGCCTCGCTCCGTTGCCTTTGAAGTCAATGAGAATTTTGCTATTGACCTCAGCTGGAATGAGATCAGTGGGAACAAGCCCTTAGGTAAATATGCTCAGACACATTAATCAAAGGTGTGTTTGTTTCCTTAATGACTTTTTGGACCTGGCAGAAGGGAGGATTTCAGACTGTTTCAATAGAGTGGGAGCAGCTTTGAGAGTGCAGTTTCAAAAGCCAGACTTTTAAGGTATTTTGCAATTGTCTAAGTAGGTGGTATGTGTGTCTTGAAGCATTTGGTTTGAATGCAAAGGTCACCCCAGAGACATGTGTAAATGTTTCCTGCATTTCTCTTTTTTGACTCTCTGGTCTCTGTGGTACTCCAATTACCTTTCACAGCACTGTTGATGCAGACAAGCTGAACCAGCTTTGTTTCAGCTGGAGATATTAAACAATTAAACAGTCTTAGCTAATTTTCTGACAGATTTTCTTCCAACCTAATCTAAATTATCTTTGTTTTTATATGCTACCAGTCTATTGTGTGCATGACAGCATTTAGTCATGCCAAATGAGTGAACCAGGAGTCAAAAATTTTTTGCTAATATCTCATTAAGATGAAATTAGGCATTTTCACTTTTGGAAATTACATTTTAATAACAAAAAAAAAAAAAAAACCTGAGGTGCTTTAATAATGTGGGAGGCTTTTTAAGAAGAGGGAATTTTTATGTGACCTTGAAAAAGCATTAATCATAAGCACATATATTGTGATATGGATTTTATAACACAGGCACAGACCAACACACAAATACCTGTGTACACACACTCCAGACTTTTTATCCTTTTTACCTAACCTGCTCTCTAGAAAAATGTAATGACCTTGAGAGAGTAAGAAACAAAAATGAAACCATGCTGAAAAACTTTTATCTTTTTATTATTGGTGCCTTTACATTAATACTGCTGTTTTGTGCTGAGAAAACCAATCTGTTACACGTAAGGTAACTGTAATATACAACATAGAAATGCAGTCTAAGTTAATTACAACAAGGAGCTACAAAAAAAATTCGTAGGAAAGAAGTCACCTAACATTGCAACTGTGCTTGCAACAATCACTCCCTTACTGCAGGACTATGCACATTGTGAACCATGGTTATTTACATGTCCCTTACGACCGTTAACAACAGGAGGGCTAAAATCAGTCTAAAAAGTTCCAGAACGTCACTATATACTGTACAATCCTCAAAAATAATTTATTACACTGTTTCTAAAAAAAGGTACTAATTTTGCTTGGATGCCTTTTGTTTTCTGGTGTTTTCTGGAGTGCACAACATGTGCAAAATTTTGCCTAACAGTCTAAAAACTCAAGAACTGAACCACGAGCCACAATCACAGAGACGAAGTGGTGGAGTCCAGAACTTCCCTCCCGTTGCACACAGTTGGCACGTACATACTGGCAGATGCTGAAAGAGAAAGAGAGGGGAAAATCAACTGACTTCAGAACAGCAAAAAGGGACAACACACAGGATTAGGATTTGTGTTCATCTGGACCATCTCACCCCATTTAACCAAGGTGCCCAATGAAAAGTCACTGCCTGTGTGAGCAGCAGAGCTGACGGGGTGCTGCTTGCACCTCAACATGGCACCTCAAACCCGAGGCTGAAGCATCCTCTTAAGAAACCTGATTTCACTTTGCTGACCACTGGGAGCACAGAGGGTGATTACACTTCTCCAAGAAGTGTCAGAATAAAATATATGAATTTTTTTTATTATGATTCTGTGCCACTGGGTCTCACTTTGTAGCACTTTGCATGATAGTGTGAATTAACACAGCTAGAATGATGCTAACGTGCCTCAGTAGAAAAAAAGTGGATTTTCTGTGTTTTATTGGCAAGAAATTCTAAGGTCTGATCCTTTGAGCTTTCACATAATTGGAGAGGGCATTCATGAAGAAAATATATGTAGTTTTAAATCCAGGAGGTAATCTACCATATTAGAATTCTGTGTCACTCACCTTTTAATGAATAAAAATAAGAATTCTAAGAACATATTTGATGAAGTGAAGAAATTTTCTAATAACTGAATTTAAAAGCAAGATTATTCCTTACCTAATCCCAGAATAATTTCTGCCTATAGGCTTCCTTTCTAGGAGCTCTGCATCAGGATTCAATATGCATCCAGAGGTGAGGGCCAGATTCTGATAAACTTGTTTACGTGGTATAACATTTTATACATCAGTTTTTATTGCTTTAGTGGTATTAGGTGACTACTAAACCTAACAATCTGTTTCCAAATGTATTTGTATTTTGAGCATAGAGTATATTACCCTATTCTGCTTAAGTCTTGTGGATTTTAATTTAAAAGCACACTTTGTTCATCTTTGTCAAAATTACCCATTGGGCATCAGGAACGTGTTTTCAGATACTCTGTGACATCTCTGCTCAGGGCACCATAAAGCTGCTTTTTGAAAGATGCATTAGGTTAATGGTAACAGTGACCCAGAGAAATGTGATGCCTTCATCAGAGAAAACACATGGCAAGCAACGACTTAGTAAACTCAATCATCCAGTGTAAAAAGCAATTTATGCAGCTGACAAGGGCATGCTCAATCTTCCACATCTGATGCTGGCTGCACTCTCAGTTGCACACTGCCTCTGTAAAGATGCTTGGTATAATTTTTAGAACAAATTATTCTTTCTTCAAATCAGCTAGTATTTTTCATTCTTTCATTGACTATAAATATTTCATGGAAAAATTAATTGCTTTAACAAAAGAAATTTAGAGGCATCTACTGGACTAATCTACTACTCAGAGGGTAGGACCTCTGCCTGATAAACAGGAGACCCAAGAGCAAGCCCCTCTTCTGCATTAGGTCAATGGAGTTTGATGTCTCACAACATGGATGTGTGTTGTGAGGCACAGGTGTGGAGCAACTGTTGTATGTGAAAGACCACAGGGCATCATGTCTGTGAATTGTTAAAGTTAACTATCAGGTTTTGTATTCTGTTTTTAACTGGGTATAACATGGCAGCACAATGACCTGAATTTTTATTATTGTTGTTATTTTTGTTTCTACTTTTTGTTAGAAAAATTGGTTCTGCTCAGGAAACCTGATTCAAATCCCTGTTCTACTGCAGTATGGCTACAGGCAAAAGCGTTTTGTTTCTGTGAACATCAGTCACTTACCCAGAGATTTTTTAGCTTCAGGCTTTTTTTCTTTTTTTTGAAATCCAACACACTGACAAGCCTGAATAGCTCAAATACTATGGTAACTGGGTCAGAAGGATATCAAAATTGGACAGAAATATATGGTGGTAGGTGAGAAATGAGTGGCCTTTTTTAAGTTTCCAGGCTTCCTGCACAGCACGTACCTCTCTTGTAGTGCTGGGATGCAGTTATTAACTCTGCTGGGTGGAGTAAAGTGTTCACACCAAGCATCCAGCTCTCCTGAGACAGAACAAAAGACCTTGCTTTTCATTACAGACCTCAGCAGTGTTAATCACTGGCCCTGCAGGATTCTGAGCTACACTCTGTGTCTTACAGCAGCCGCCAAGGGGTTTCCTGGAATATTGCTGGATGTGCAAGAGACACTTCACCTTCATTTTGTGTTGAGATCAAGGACAAAAGTGTGACATCAGCAGAAGTTATTTGGCTCGAGTTCTTGCTTTTGATCTCCTTTTTCCTGGCTGTCCCTCAGTTTGCTTAGATTATCCAAGGAAAAGAACCACGGGTACGATGTAAGAGCCCAGCACTGCCATGGTGACCTTGAAGCTTTGCCTACACAGACAGGAACAGGCAGATCTGAATTTTCTGTCTGTGTGCCACTTAGAGTCATGGAGTCATAGAATATCCTGTCTTGGAAGGGACCCACAAGGATCATTGAATCCAATTCCTGGCTCTGCACAGGGCAACCCCAAGCATCACACCATGTGCCTGAGAGCATTGTCTTCTCTACTCATGCTCACAGCTGCACAAGCGTGAGTTAATCATATATAAAAGCCATATATCAGGGCTAGTTTGGAGCCAGGCCTGGGAAAATAAATTCAGCAGGAAAAAAATTGCCAGTCTGGCTATAACAATAGCTTCAATTCTCGTTCTGACCGCTGTGGAGGCCACCTGAAGGAGCTCAGCTCTGTGTGCAGCTTTCCACGTGGACATAACTTGGACATCTGGGTGTAAAAGCTTAGTCTGAATTGTATAGGTGCTTAAATCAGACCTGAGTTCTCCATGAAGTTTTATGGGTGCTGAAATCCATAAAAAAGGAAAACAGGGGAACATCCCACGGGGGGATGCTGGGGCAGCAGAACTTATGCAGCACCCTGCCAAATGGGAATTTTCAGGTTCAAATAAATGGGTACAGATATACATATTTCAAAACATGTCATATACATAGGTACACTCTTACCCTGGCTCTAATTAGCTTAAATCTATATTCTTTTTAGTCCAGACTTCAGTTACCAGAATGATTAAAGCTTGGAGCTAACACACAGATCACCCAAGACCATCATGAGAGTCACTTACCTTTTCTCATAGTGTTTGACCAGTTTTCATGGTTCAGGGAGCTGTGTTGAAAACTGTCTGTGTGTGACTCGCTGTTCATGACCCACTGTGCTCATGGCATTCATGATCAATGGAGTGAAGAGGTGGTGGCAACCCTGAGATGCAATGGAGGTGGGATCCGTGGAGATAGGGAAAACACTGCCTGTTCAAGCAACTTGGGTACTCCTGACCTCGAGAGCTCTGACAATGTATAAGAACTGGCTTTTCAAAGTTAATACAATGCCCTAGACCTAATTTTGATGAGTCTGATATTAAGAAGTTTCTGAATGATGAAAATGCCATCAAGACCAAAATAAAAACAAGCTGACAGCCCCAGAACTGATGAGAGGAATATTTTAGACAAAGATTGGAACCAATATGGATGGCAACCTTTTTGGAGTTTTATAAATGACTAAACAGTTAAGAAAAATAATGGAAATGTATTTTAAATAATCTGCAAATTCATAGAAGGGAGTAAGGGAAGATTTTTCATCTTGAAAATATTGTTGCTGTGATAGACAGTGTTATTTTCCCAAATGATTGTCCTAGATGGAAACTACAGGGCTGTTTCCTTTGTATGTGATGGACCTTTCAGCCCTACTTCCAAGTCTTTCCATGGTCCAAAAAGCCCAACAAGGCAAGCAGCCCTGATTCAATTAGTAAATAATTCAAAAAGTAAATAATTGTAGCAAGCTTTCTAAACAATGAAGTAGTAAGAGATTTTAAGTCTGGATTTTTATGCTTTTCTTAATGTCCTCAAGCTGTTCACAAGTCTGAAAATGCAGGTTTTAGTGTGAAGATGTGCACTGAGGATATCTCTCAGTTGCCTGCATGCTTACACACGTGTTACCCAGCTATTAAAATAAAAGTTTCAAATTCCAGAATCCAATACAAAATGTTTATGAATCAAAGTGGTTTTTCACTAAGCTCATTCCCCAGCATGAGAGTATTAAAAAACTTGGAAAGACTACTTACACAAAATTCATAAGGAATGAAAGTCTCATGGGACTTACTATTTCATCAAGGGACCAAACTTCTAAGAGGTTTTGGGAATCCATTGGTCTTTTGGAAGTATTCAGCACTTCAGGCACATAGGACCATCTCATTAAATTTTCCAAAACAGCAAGGAGTATTTGCTCTCTGGTGTCAGGGCTGGATGCAGTCCTGACTCTGATGAGACTGGGAACATATAAAGCCACACAGCTGATCTCTTCTTAGGGACCCTGGGCATTCTTGCACAGTGTGGTTTAGGATGGGAGAGCCAGGGATGCCTGGGATCCCTTCACTTCCTAATCCCTGCTAATGTGATACATAGCAGGGTGCCAAGTTACTTCCATGCTCTGTCTGAAATCTGAAGTGCCAAAGCTTTTGAGACAATTTTGAAATTTAAGTGACACTCAAAAACCTCAGGCTAGGTTATTGTGAACTTGCTGGAAAAACCTTGCTCTGTGTCCCCCCTCTCCTCTGTTTCTTACTCCCTTCCTCTTTACAGTTGTAGTGTGCTTTTCAATTAGATTCCAGGGTGGACATGCTGTCCAGAGAGCTCTGTGAATGAGGTGCTGTGTGCCCCTATCTTTGACGTGTTAAGTTAGTTAAGCTAGACAAAGAAAAAACCCAAACAAATATACAGGTGACCTATTTTTTTTTGTAATCCATATAACTCTCTGAGCAACTCACCCAGAAAAGGAGTGACAGCCTCAAAACAAAATCACAGCCTGCTTGTGATGAAGAGAGTGAAGATGAAGGAAAGAAGGGAATCAGAGCAAATGAGTTGTCCTTGCAACAGAACACTGATTGCTTCTCCAGGCTGTGGCACTGACAAAGGGTATTGATCATGCTCTGCATACAGATGCAGTTTATGACATCCCTTGGATGCATTTTCAGTAGACTTGGAGCCTTTCCTTATAATGCAGGTGATGAGCCATTGAGAGCATGCTGCGTTGTGGCCCAGATCCTGTCAGCATGTTGCTCTGACAGGAATACTCCCAGGCAATCTGTTCCTGTCACACTGCCAGAGTGACAGTGAGACACAGGGTCTGTTTGGTGTGTGCAACAGGCTGGAGTCACAGCCCACCAAAAACTTTCTGCTGACTTCAGTGGGCTTCAGAGCAGGCTCTGAGCTGATTCCCATGGGAAGGGGATGAGTTTCCTCTCCAAACACAAAGGAAGTGGTGCTTTCACAGGGTCACATAGTTCAGCCCATCTTGTCTTTACCCAAACTCACCACAACCCCACGGAAAGGTGGCAGTCTTGTTACTTACACTGGGAGTAAGTGGTCCCGGTCCCACTGACACTGAACCTGTTGAGGTGGAGTCTGTGAGTGACCACGTTCTTCTGGGGCTGGAAAAGGATGATGTGCACCTTGGGCGCAAACAGGCAGCCCAGCACAACAAAGCCACTGAGACTCACAGAGATGCACATGGTGGTGGTTTGCACCTAGGAGAGAGCGGGCACAAAGCACTGTGTTTCAGTATGGAAAGCTCTGAAAGGCAGAATATTAGAAACATTATCACATAACAGCATGAACCATGGTCCTGGGTGTTTGCACTGGTGCAGGCTGGTGTGAACATCTGTTGCATCCTTGTCATCCGCAATCCTGGGATCATATGAATGAGGTGCTGGTGCTGGTGATACCCTGTGTCTCTGCATGTCAAGGAGACATTGATTGTGTTCTCTCTCATTTTAGTACAGAAAGGATAGATTTTCTCTCTTTCTCTCCTACCCTTGATTTCTAACTTGCTGAGAGAATCCTGTGTAATGCTTGTCAGGAAATATTGGAGCAGTGCTGGCTGCAGGGGGAACCAGCTCACACATAGTATACATTATGTGGGTTTACATCAGGTGTCTCATGCAAAACATCCCTCTGAAAACAAGTTTGGTCTCCAGCCCCAGTCCTAATCAGAGAACTTGAGTAAGCCCTTGCAGAAATATAGGTGTGATTTGGAGTACAGATAATATCTGGTGACTGTTTTCAGACTGGGTCTGAATGATGTCCTGATTTTGAGCCATCAGTTTTTCAGCTTAGAAATGAATTGTTTGTAAGGCTGCAGTATTTTAGAATAGTCGCCTTGGGGCATTTGTTAGAGTAGCTTTGCTGGCACTGTCTATCTTTTATCCTTTTTATTCAATAGTATAACTAGGTGCCAAGTTTACTGCCTCATTTTCAGTTTATATTCTTTTCTTCTGAGCAGATTCCTTAATTAAGATGTTGAATTAAATTGCTTTAAACTCTACTGCTTAATTTGAATGATTATACATCTATGGCTCATTTTTCCCTAGTTATATTCCTGCAGTTCTTTAAGATTATCCTTTTTCCATGGGAATGCTTCTCGTATCTCCTTGTCAGAAGTAATTGGTGCAAATTGAAAAATAGAGTAGGGAATGGACATCATTACTTTACATATATACTGAGCACAATTGGTATTTTGTCATCAATGAGGATAATTACCGCCATAATTTAATAATCACTCTTTGCACAACATGGGTGTGGCAAGCACCATGAAATGTGCTCAGCTTTCACAGGGTGAGTGAAAATGGAAGACTGTACAGAGACTGCATGAGAAAGGAACACCTTGGCTGAACGTTCTCCTTCACCTCTCTGCATTTTGTCCACAGAGCTGTGCTGTCAGGTTAGGTGGATATTGAGTTGTACAGGTAGGGCAAGATGGGGAGTTTTCTTATAAAACAAGAATAAATGAAGCTACCTTTATTTCCATTCGTTTCAAGGTAAGTTTTTTTCACTATCAAAACCCTCTCCCCCACCCTGCTTTCCTAGGGCTTGTGCTGCCTGGAGCAGCTCAGCTGTAGTGGCATAATTATACACTCAACCAATTAAATGATTTGGGTTTAAAATAGCTCCATCCCAGAGGGCTTCTTTTAATCCAGGTCACTCCAGTGGTTCAGTGTGTAACCTGGCCTCACAGACTGGACTGGTGTGCTGGCAGAGTAGAGGAAATCCCGCTAGACCTTGTGTTATGCTAAGGCACATGGAGAACAGGGAGGTGATTCGGGACAGCCAGCATGGCTTCACCAAGGGGTGCAGATGTCATTTGTCTGGAATTCTGTGAAGATTTTGATAGATGCCTCCAAACATCATTCTCTCTAAAGTGAAGAGGTATGGATTTGATGGGTGGGCTGTTAGATGAATGAGAAATTGCTTGGATTGTCACATCCGAGGACAGTGGCCAATGGTTTGGAGTCCTGATGGATGTCAGTGACAAGTGGTGTCCTTCAGGGGTCCATATCGGGACCAGTGTTATTTAATATCTTCATTAATGACATGGATGAAGGGATCAAGTGTATCCTCAGCAAACTTGCAGATGACTCCAAGCTGAGTGGTGCTGTTGCTAAGGCTGTTTATTGGTGATGCTACCAGAATAGGGCTACATTAGGATGGCACAAGTTGATTCAGAGTCAACGTGTGACACTGCATGGAAACTAAATATGGGCTTTTCAAAGGAACCCCAGAAGTGTAGACTTGTCATGAAAGTATCAAAAAGATGTTAAAAGCATTTTCTGCTGATTTTGTAGTACTTGAGTTAGTTTATTTGGAACCTTGTATATAAATTAAATGCCTACAAGTGGTCTTGAAAACTCCATTCAGGAGATAAATTCTGCTTGAACATTCAAGTCATGCTCCTCTTGGCCATTACTGTCTGTACTGTCCACTCATGTGACTGTCTGCACTGATATTTCCCTCCTTCTCTGTCTGTCTTCCTGATTGCTTTGGGTGTCCGGAGCTGTTCCCTAGTGCCTTCTTTAAACTTTTCCTTCATTAACTTCAATCCATTACTTGCTATTCTAACTTCTCCTGAGACTGAATAATCCCTTCCTCTCGTTTAGTTGCCTTGAAATTATTTATAGTCTGTGATCACGTCTCCCTGGGTTTACTCTTGTCTAGACTAAATATATTTAGCGCTTTTACTGTCACTCTGCGTGTCTCACTGCGTCATTTGTTACCTACCCTTGTTTTCTAGAGGTTTTCAGTACATTTCCTAAGCTGGGAAAAATAGTACTAAATATATTGTTCCAGGGTGGCCACACCAAAAGTACGTTAAGTGACATTATTAGCTCCACAGTTTTATGTGCTATTTCATGTACACACTATTGGCAATAACACCCCCCTAAGATAATCTACCTTTCTTCTGGGCAGAAAGTTGAACTAATTCTCTGCAAACTGCTCTAAGGGCCAACTCCCACAGTCACTTCTCACATCGTAATAACTGTGAGATTTCCAGTGGAGCAGATCTGAATCTTTTTTCTGAGACAATTTCCTTCTGTTCAAAAATACGATTTTATTGAACTTGAAGCTTTGCAACACTATATGACAATTTAAACAGTTTAATGTTTCTAAAGTTTGCTGGTGAAGGCTGACCAATATTTTCTGCTCAGTGAGGTGTGTCTTTTATAGTGCAGAAAGACTAAAAAGTTCTATATTTAAGTCGAACATCTGTTGAATTTTTTTTAACAACCCTGTTTCATAGGAAATTTTTTAATTCTATCCTTGTATTTTTTATTTGGAGGAAAATACCATGTTTCAATAGCAGATTCTTTTGCAGAAGGAGACTGGTTAGTCCGGATTTTATTTTAAGCTCCCTTTCTGCCAAATAACTCATTATAACTAATTCTAGCTCATGATCCACTGGGTTTTTCTGTTAGAACTATGACTTCAAATAGTGATGAACTCAAATGAATACTTAATCCATATGTTATGCCTCTATTGCAATCAGACTAACAGTATTAATCCCTTCCAGCTCTGACTGCACATGCTCTTTTTGAAATGACACCACCTTTCTTAGAAGTAAGCCAAAATCTGGTAACATTGAAAGAGAACTTCTTTGCAAGGGACCCAGGGGACAAAAGAACTGAAAAAAAAAGCCTTTAGTGAATGCTGATGTGGTCCTCTAAAGTACTGCACATAATTTATGGAAACAGATATCCAAAGACTTACTCTGTAGTCACTGGACGTCACATAAAATATAGGGAGAAAGGCCAGCCAAATGATGCACGTTGTGTACATTGTGAAACCGATAAACTTGGCTTCGTTGAAGTTCTCTGGACATTTCCTGGTTTTGAAGGCGTACACAGTGCATAAGACTACGAGGATTACATCATATGTTAAGGACATTAACATACTGGAATCTTTGACATTGCATTTCAGGATGACAGTCTCTCTCTTCTCGGGAAGCGTGTATCGCCTGGTGCCCGGTGCCTCCAAGATGAGCCACACGGACACCACCACCACCTGTACCAAAATGAGACTCAGGCAGATGAACACCTGAGAGCTGGGGCTGATGAACTTGGGCCGCTGAGCACCGTTCTTTACGCCATCGAATATTCTGGCAATGCAGTTCGTTTTTGTCAGAAGGGCAGAGTAGCAGACAGCAAAGGAACTTCCTAGCCCCAAACGGCGGAGGGTACAGATGGCTGGAGAAGGCTTGGCTATGAAGAAGAAAGTCATGCTGTAAGACAGGAAGACCCCAAAGAGCAGTATGTAGCACAGTTCACGGCCAGAGGCTTTGACCAGGGGGGTGTTGTTGTGCTTGATGAACACCCCAATGACCATGAAAGTACAAATAAAGCCCAGGCATGCGATGGTAACAGGACCTATTGCCCAAGCATCTTCCCACTTGATGTAGTCTTCTGGTAGGTCGTAGCAGCCAGTCAGGTCAGCTGTGGGCCATTTTCCAGGCCCACAGTCTGCACAAGTGAATTCATCAGCCAGGTACTCATATGTTTCACAGGGAATACAAATCCAACAGCAGACATCTCCTGGTTGCATATTCTTCATCTCGTTAGGAGCACAGGGGTCGCTGCACTGGGAGACAGGGACAGAGCTCCTGGACCAGTGGATAGAGTCTACCTCCAGTGACAGAGTTTCTGCCCACTGGCCAACCTTCACATAGGAATATCTGTCTCCAGTGAACTGGAAATTGAACACGTTGTATCGTCCTAGCCCATCTCCATAGGCATCAAATTTGACCATACTGTCTGCATCATTGGGAGGGTTGAATGGAGCTGTGGGGGAAATAAAAAAAGAAAGAAATAGAGAAATGTTATTATCAAAGTTATATTTTTTTTCATCCCTTTGGCAAGCACAGGCACATGACAGCTTAGAGAATACAATTCAGTTGTCAACAGGTAAGTTGAGAGGTCAGTATCTGTCTCAGTTTTGAACTTGGAAGAAGAGCTCAGATAATAGAATCCTATTCCACTTTACATTTACAAATGTTAGATGATCAATGTCCTTACTTTATTATGTCCTGGATACAAATCAATTATCCAAGTATTTCTCCCAGTATGTACCACTGCTATCTCTCACATTTTCTCTTGAAAGAAAGAGATCTGCTTCTGAGTCTCAGTAATTTTTGGTGAAACTTGGCTGCCATGATGTAAGAAAAATTAAATGATCGGTTCATTAAATGTCAGGTTTGAGGCCAAGAGTCTGGAATGCAGCTGAATAGAGGATTCATTTTGAGGATGAGGGAGAAGTAACTGTGAAATCCTCAACAATTTCTACTACATCTTTTTCACTTCCTGTGTTGTAGGAAATTTTGAATCCCTTCTATTTTGCTTCAATTTTACCAGTTTCTGATATTTCTGTATGGTCTGAGTTCCCCGGCACATGCTGCTTTGGTCCTGTACCTTGTTTGGGGAATGGATGAAAAAACCACAAACTGGATCTGTGACCTTCTGTGAAATCAATATTGTAACACTTCTAACTGGTAAGCTCTGGAGAGTTTTGTTTTTCCTCCCTCTGAGGCTTATCCAAGGAATGAAGAACTATTAAAAATGTGGGAGGAAATTGCATTTACCATGTGATTTATTGGACATTTGCTGTAGCATCAAAGGTGAAAATCTTTACAGGCAGGAGGCAAAATGATTTTTTTTTACCATTGATGAGCAATAAATGTCTTTGGCCATAGAAGTGGTTCCACTGTCACTGCTGGAATAAATCTCTTTCCCTGCCTCTGTGTCCACGCTGTGTTTGAGCTTGAGCAATATTGTATAAGGGTGTAATACCTTCCTCCACTTCAATCTCCAGATACTTTGGATTTCTTGTGGTAGATTTATTTAGCTTCTTTAAAACACTGAGGCCAAATTCTTTCACCTTTATTCCACGAAGTGTTACCTTATTGTGCTGTACTCTGGCTAAAGTCAGTAAAAGGGGCACTGGGTTTCGGAACAGAAGCCCCAGCTGGAGGGTTGAAATTGTAACCTGCACCTCCTCAGGTGCTGCACTTGGACTGCATTTCTTTCCCAACTTTCTACTTATTGTAGAGTTGGGATATAATTTACAGCCACCTATACTCCCTTATGGGTTTGAATCAAGACTCTGCTTGTTCTTATCCCTGCCCTCTCCTGCTCCTTCCCACCTCAGCTGTGTCAGCCACAGTGGTGGACAGCCTTGGTTTGCAGGATTACAGAATCATGGAATTACGGAATAATTCAGGTAGGAAGGGACCACCAGTGGGGTCCTCTGGTCCAACCCCCCTGCTCAAGCAGGGTCATGCCAGAGCACATGGCACAGGATTCATCCAGACAGTTCTGGAATATCTCCAGTGAGGGAGGCTCCACACCTTCTCTGGGCAACGTTCCAGTGCTTGGTCACTGCACGTAAAAGAAGTTCTTTCTCATGTTCATGTGTTCCAGTTCCTGCCCTTTGCCTCTGTCTTACTGCCATTGAGAAGAGCCTGGCTCTCTTCAGATACCCACATACACTGACAAGGTCCCCTCTCAGTTGTGTCTTCTAAAGGCTGAACAAGCCCAGCTCCCTCAGCCTTTCCACATAAGACAGATGGTGCAGTCCCCTTATCATCTTTGGACCCCTCCACTGGGCTTGCTCCAGGAGCTCCATGTTTTTCTTGTACTGTACAAATTAGGACTGGGTAGCCCAGGAACTTGTAAAAAGTTTATTTTATCTATTTTTTTGTCACTGTTGGCATCTAGTTTTACCATTCTGTAGTCCAAAACCTCTGAGTGCACAAAAATTAAGAGCGGCATAATCCTCCCCCAAATGGCCAGTCCTGCTTGAAGTGACATGCTCTAAATTAAACAGGTAGCTAAATTCAAAATATAGGTCAACTAGAAGAATATTAAGCAGCTTTCCTCCTCTCCCTCCTCCTCCTCATGCACAGGCATGCGAGCTCTCTCATCCAGGAGCAGCATTAAAATGAAATCATAATGCAGCACTTAACAGCTCCTCAATAACGTGCTGTCATTGCCAATGTCTTCTTTCATTATTCATAACACTTATATAGATTGTAGAAGCTGTTAACACAGCAGCCCAGCTTTAAGAGCCAGTTTATTCACTTCAGTGTTATCCAGGCCAGCTCCTGAGGTGGGCTGAGAGCCTGTCACTGCTGCTGGCACCAGTGGAGCAGCAGGTAAGGAAGACAGACTGCAAACTCGTTGTTTGACATCTGTCAAGTGCATAAATTGAAGGGCACAAATGCCCCAGTGCAAGTTATCTGAGGGTCTGAAACACCAGCATTTTTCAGGAAAGAATTCCTTCTGTGTAACATGTTTAACAACTTCTTATAGAAGTTCTGATAGAATATTTGTCATTTAAATAGAACAAAGTATTTTCCTTAGACTTTGCAGGTAGGTCCAGAAGGCAAAGCAGGTAATGTCACAAAGTTAGCTTGAAGCTCATGTATAATTGCCTTCCACAGGGCTGTTCCCATGCTACAAGTAGAAACAAAAGATTTTTGTAGGACAATATGTTCTAAGTTAATGAAAGCTTGTAGCTTCAAACATTCCTTTTTAGTGGCTGCTGATAGAGGAAAATAAATCACCCTCTTTCAGATGGAAAGGATGAAATCATTTAACCAAACAATGATGTATTAAATTATAGTATGGTGAGCCAAAGCCTACAAATGAGCCCACTGGGTGGCAGCAATTAATATACCCACTGATTACATACAAAATCACTAAGGCATTTTAACATATAATTTATCAACATGTTCTAGATCCTGTAGAATCACTTCCAAAAAGTAATGTTTTCATAAAATATGATGAAATAATAATGAAAATAAAGTTAAGATGCTTATCACAAGAAAGCAGGACCTTATGTTTTAGAGTAAAAATAAGGGTTTTTACAAATTGGTTTCCCCAGAGATGATGTCAGGCTGTCATAAGTCACTCTGCAAATTTTTTTTCCAGTTATATTTCAGTTTTGAGAGGAAACCTACAATCTTTATAGCAGGTATTTCTGGCAGATCTATTTCAGAGTTGTAGCTCAGCTCTTCTACGTTCATCCCTTGGGAGAGGACAGACAAGAGTCTCTGGATCTACTCAGCTGCTAGCTGAGAGGCTGAGTGACAATATGAATTTTGCCTCCTTTGAGCAGAGCCTTTGAATCTTTTCCCTTGCACTTTATGAAATGTGTTAAGAAGTTATACGAGAGGAATTTTGTAAAAGAAGTTATCAAGGAAAAGAAAAGATAATTAAAAGTGACTTAAAGATAAACCAGTGATGCTTTGTGCTCCAGCTTGCAGCAATTCAGCAAGGAAGATGCAACAGCAGTGACATTTATGAGAGCAGGAGGGCAGAAGACAGAAATCTTTGGAACCTTGGTGCAGGCAGGCCTACTCTGTCAGCTCCCTGCAGAAATCCTACTGGAGGAGAGGATTCCATTGTGCAAGTGGAGGACAAACTCCTTCAGCTTCAGATAAGAGAGGAATGACTGTAGATTTATTACTCCTTCAGTAGCAGATACGGATAAGAACATAAAATAACATCATAGCTTTTATGTAGTGAATTATGCCCTTTTTTTCCATCTTCCTAAGTGGGATCAATTTTTCCAACAGTCACATAACTAGCAAAAATGTGCTTATCTGCTGTTGGAAGCAGGTGAGTTGCTTTCATTTAGGAATCTTTATTATTTTTGGCGTCAGCGATGTACTGCTCTTGGTGACATGAAAAATTTCAGAAAGAAAGTTCTGAAGGGGAGATTTATTTTATCATTGAGCAAAACCTTTATTTGAAGAAATAGTATGAGAAGTATATTTAAATACTTCTAATCCTGCACATTGCCGCAGTTGAGTGAAAAATACTCCAGGATTTTTTAACGAGGAATGAAATGAGGAAAACAAAGCAGTTTTCATCCTAATTAGGCATTGGAAGCCTTTTAAGAAGCTGAGCAGCGTAGGGAAAGATGTGTGTCATCTTAACTGGCTTGGAATCAGACCAGGTTTTGTTTGTCAGCAACATCTTTGGGCCAAGAAGGATATTTTACATAGAGTCTTGCATGTGTCTGGCACAGATCTGAGTGTGTAGATGTTATCCTATAGAAAACATTCTCAGTAACACTTCCTCGTAGGAATGATGACAGATATCCCTACATCTAAGAACATTCTTCATGTCCATTAAAACACACATCTGTTTTTTGTTTGCAGAGTGTATTCTTTCTAAACAAGGTACAGATCACAGACACACAGCTCACTAGCTGTGAGGCAATTAATTAATAGCAAGGCTTGGTGAAAGCACTGCAGTTTTTCAGCTTGGCAGTTGGCAAAGCTGGGAGATTCCATGTGGTTTCGAAAGAGATGTAGAAAGGACTATTGGGTGCACTAAAGGTACATTCTTCCACAGTGTGTTGTCCCCAAAGACTACAAAGAGATCATGATTAAATAGAAATGGAAATGTAAAGAGGGAACGGACTGGAGTTTCTGAAAAGTCGAGTAAAACCTCCTTCGTCTCACTAGATGGTGCTGCAAAAACTCAAAACTTCTGATTTAAGACTGAAAAACAAGACATTTTTTATGTAACAGAAAAATACAGTTATTTTTTAATCCCCCCTACTCTTCCTGTTACATATCCAGGGCAATGTCTTCTTAAAACACTTCAAGGAAGAGCCTAGATTATAATATAACAGGATATGGTATGTTTGTCCAATGGGCTCATCTGTGTGTATGATGCCTTATCTTGAAAAGTACAGAAAAGACCCTGAGAATACACATTTATTTTCATTCTCTTTTATTTTTAGCTAGATATGGCTTGTTGAGGTCAAAGTGACTTATTTCTGCTTGGCTGAACATTCAGACCGAGCAACAGAGACCTGATGCACCCACTCCTGTTTCTGCTTCAGCACAGCGCAGCTGGTTTCATACCTGATTGACAGAAGGCACACTGAAATTTGGCAATTTAAAAGTTAGTATGGGAAAAGATCATACTGAAGTGCCACTAGATTGTACCTCTCCACAATTGTTTCCACAGAGACAAGTAGTCACTTTTAACCTCTGCACCACTGTCTCTGGATTTGTTTGGGTCATATGCAGCATTGCTTCTTCTCATTTAAGAAATGTATGAGACAAATGAGACAGATTAGTCCCCTACAAATGTAATTTTCCCATCTATATCTATAGATTTTCCACTCAGGTCTATGGTTTCTCCCTTAGGCTAGATGCTTGCTGTAGGGAATTTTAAAACCAGTCCCAGACCCCCCAAACTTTTGCAGTGGTCAGAGACAGAAATGTTTTCCTCAGGCCGTTTACTTTAGAGTGGTATCTAGAATAGCCCAGCCAAACTGTACCTGTTCTTTTTCTGTTGACCACCATGAGTATGACTATCTGAAATACATCCACTATAAATGTGTCTGAAGTCAAGTGAGATGAATAGCACCAATATCTGGAACAGAAAGGGTGACAGCTGGAGCACCAAGTGGTAGCAACATGTCCAAGCTCTCCACAGTGTACCTGCGAGCAGGTGTCTCTCACAAGCTGTCTGCACAGGCTGCTGTGGGGGCTATCAGAGAGAACAGACTGGGAACATTGGCAAAACAAGATAAGGGGCTGAATAACTAGAAGACTTTCTTCAGCTTGTCATTATCCTCATTATCCTCAGCCTGGCTGAGCACAGAACTTTCAAGCAACCTCTCCTGTGAAATGCTTGCCTCAAGCATAATGTTTTACATTTCCAGGTATGTGTTGTCCTCTTGCTTGTGTGCGTCTTGGGCATTGGTGTGGTCTTTAGGACTTGGGGAGAATGAACTAGATGCTAAGTTGCAAACCTTCATCAATGAAATTGAAATTTCCTTTATTTTTTAAAGGAAATTTAAGGAATTAAAAAAATAATTTCTTCTTTCTTAAAGCATTTGGATTTTGAGACATGGAAGGTAAAAAGCATGTAAAAATTCTGCACTCACTGTATTTCTCCTTAAAAATACAAATAATCTTCCCTGAATTTAAGAATATTTCTCGCAGTTTTTTGGTTAAGGTTGTATTAGTTCAACTTGAAAATAAAACAAATACTCATGGAAAATCATTCAAGGTGTTTTTCTTTTTTTTTTAAAAATAAGTCTGCTAGGTTGATAATTAATATTAATAATTTGTGAGATTCCAACATAGAAATGCCTTTCAATTGATACCATTAGTTTAAGTTTACCCACTTAAAGAAATGGTTGCCACAAGAGGCAAAATGCATGCAGTGTAATTCATACCAGCAATCAACTTGCAATTACAAAGGAAATTAAACCATGACTTCAAACTGCCTAACTCCTCCCTCAGGCCAACTCACTGTTTTGTACACAGAAGCAAGGGGAAACCATTCCCATTATGAAGAATTATGGCCACTGTGAGGGTGACAACACATAAGCTCAGGATTGGAACTGTAAATTCTGGGCTGGCCTTTGGTAGCTCCTGAAATGTTTTGGACTGAGGAAGATTTGAGTTGGCTGGTGAGTTCTCTGTCAGTTGCTGAACATTTATGTTGCTGTCAGAGCTTGAGGCCTTGGTTGGGATTTTCTGCCATTTCAGGGGTTATGGATTACCCTGTGTCCAATTTGAACATTTGGGTGAGGGACATTCCCATGTAACCTCAGAGCAGGGAACGGATGCCATGCCTTTTACCCCTCTCTTCCCAGCATATCCAAGGTGCAGCTGAAAGAGATTAAAGTTGCGTTTTAATTTTGCTAAAATTTACTTTTGGACTAATTAGGGACATGGTTATATCACAGGGGCATGAATCTTTTTCTTTTTGGAGGCACTGTTCCATGACATGTTAATTCCACCCCCAAACTGGAAACGTAGCTGTCTAAGGAAGTGTTAAATACCTAATAATATTTTTGCCCTTCTTTGTCAGCCTGAACTAAATATGAATAGATTTAGTTATTAAGATATTAAAGGAAGTTGGTTAAAAAATTCTCTCCTCTGTGGGGACTTGAGGATTGGAGAGGTGTTTCCAGACACAGCTCTGAATAATTTAGTTAGATAGTTTGCCCTTAGAGATCTGAAGCAAATGAACCATGAAATAGACCCTCTGGCTGTTATTTCCTAATTGACTTGATATGAAGACACTCCCAGATCAGGTGGACTGACATAGATTTAGTTGCTTACACTGCAATGCTATTATTTAGTAGTAGTAATATTGTAGCTGTGACAGTCCAAGATGCAAGAAATTTCAAGTGCCTAAGAAAGGCAGTATTTCTTATTAGACTTATAGATGGAAGAAGTGCACAAGCTTTCAAGCCCAAGGTCACTCCATTAGGTCATCAGAAACATTGCTCAATAAATTTGACCTTCATTTATTTTGAAGGAACAACTCTGCTCGGAGTTTAGTATATCAGGTTTTTATTTCCTGCTGGAAACACAATTTCCTTTTGCAAACAGGCTCATTACTATCCATTTTCAGAGTAATTGCTGAAAGCTTTTTGTTCACTTCTTTAAAAGTATAGAATTCAGAAACACAAGGTCTGATCAAGATGCAAGACAAGATATGACAAAGACATGTTATGCCAAAAGCTTCTTTTTTTTCCAGATATGTGGGCAGTCTAATAAAGGTATTGCCTCTTCCTACAGATCTTATGACTCTATGCTATTATTTTGTTAAGGAGCTACTGAAAACTCTCAGCAATCACCCTACAAATTGCTAATAATGAGGTAATTTGCAAAATGAAATTGTATTTGCAGTAGGAAAATAAAACCCTAAGCAGTGAATTATAAGGAGAGCATGTATTTGAAATAATTGAAGCTCAAATTTATTGAACATTTTGGAGAAAAAAAAGAGCTGTAGAATGCCTCAGAGTAGGAATAAAGAGACATTACCACGGTGAAACACAGGAAGCTTTAGGCTCAGACATATTATGCTGCTCAGTTACAGCAGTTGGCACATCTGACATAATGCTTGTGGAGGACAAAGATGAATTGGAATATAGCTGGAAAGGTAAATGTTTCACACATCACATGGTGTAAGATTCTGGAGTGGATCAGTTTTCTCTAGGAATATAATATGCAATTGAAAAAAAAAATGACCTATATTTCTTGAACATAAGTTTAATTAGAGTGTCTATTTTGGGAGTGCAGTTTTCTTACAGAGCTCCTATAGTCTCCCATAGTGGAGAGAAATTGGCACCTCCAAAGGTGGGCTCTGGCTAATGTGAGATGCCATCAGGAAGGTGGGTAACTTCCTCCATCAATAGTTCTCCAGTTACACTGTAAAGTGTTTCAAAGAATACATGAAAGTTGGGTGGCTTCAATTTTGGCCACTGATGGAAATCAAACTTATGTTTCAGTAAGGCCCACCACACACATTAAATGTGCTCATCTTCCTTTGTAAAGGTATGAGTCTGGATTTTATTTTTACTCTTTTCCATACAAATAAGGTGGTGGCTGGAAATGCACATCTACTGAAATTGCAAGTTAATTCAGTATTCAACAGAGTCCATCTCAGCTGACCAAATGTTGAGTCAAACAGAGAGGTGAAAGTGGGCTTCTCACAAAAATGAATTTCAGTCAAAAGAGAGTGAGATAAAGGATAACTCTTGGCTTTTAAGGCTATTCCTGCATATCACACACCAGCTGTAGAGGTAGCACGTCACCTCTCCCAACATCATCAGTGTTCATTGGCATGTGTTATTCTGCAACACGCAACCTGCACGTCCTATTAATACTTGCAAATTCTTCTGTTCTCAGGAATAAAAGATAAAGCTGAGAACACAGTATCATTTTTGCTAATACTTTGCTCCACTGAATCAGTTCAGCAACAGCAATCACTGGACCTCAGGGGAAAATGTAAAATGAAAATGTTGATTTATTTGCCTGTTTTATGGTGGAAGCAGAGACACATTGATAGGCTTAGACTGATAAAATGTTTCAGAGATCTAGGAGAGACATTTACAGCACTGCCTCAAACCTTCTTCTGACTGGAGATAATTTCTTCTCCAAAGAGCCTTTAAAGATGGGCTTTTTATTCTTTCAGTTACTGGAGCATTAACTAGCCATTAGCTATCTGTTCAAATCGATGTGCAAATGTAATACAGGAAGTTTAACAAACTTTTTCATCATATTTTCATCAGTTCTCAATACCAGTTTCATAGTTTTTTCAGCCACTGTCTGGTGGAGACCTATCCTGGTACAGTAGGCCAATCTTTGACACAAAGCTGATCACTTGGAGCAGTGTTCAGCTGCTGCATTCATCAGGGCAATAGAGAAATGTCATGGAAAAATTCTACTTTTGCAGAAACCACAGGTAAAATTTATTTGTAGGGGTACATGGTGAATAGTTAGTTATGTCAAGGGAAGGAACCACAAGAGCACAACCTTTCTGCACACAGTCAGCTACTGATCACTACACAAATTCAAACTTGGGAAGAAGGGAGGATTGTTTTCAGGGCATAATTAATAGAAAGAAGAGCATGTTTGCAGCATATGCAAAACATCCTGTAAATGGTGAAAAAACAAAAGCAGTAGCAAGAAAGTACAAGGACAATAACAACCTCGCCAAAAAAAAAGAACTGGGACTGTCCCTTGATTGTGGATGCTGGAACTCATCAGTGCTGCTACCTGAACACAGGACGTTCTCCCTTCCCTTTGGTGTGGAAAGACCACTGTTTTTGGATTTGCTACTCACTCTTTATAAATGCAATCTCAACAATCATACATCAAGTATTATCTTTTATTATAGAATTAAGTAAAGCAAAATTTTAGAGAGTAATGCGTGAGGGCTCCTGTGAATGTGTATGTGTGTGTTCATCCCTCTCTGTGTGTTTTCCAATCCATGCAATAAATGTGGTTAATAACTGGGTCACAGAATCAAGTGATATCAGATGTAGCCCTTAGGTATCACATTCCACCCTGAAAATCCATATTCTCTCAGCTACAGAGTTACATGGGATTTTTGTAGTACATACATTCTGTGTGAGGACTCTGTTCAAAGCTGGGCTTCCCTCGGCTTTCTCACACCAGTAGTTTCCCTGTTTCCTCTGAGCACAGTGCAATCCCTTCCCTGAATAAGACTATGGTGTTTTCTTCACTGAGCCTCCTATTTCAGCTACAGAACTGGTAAATATTTCATATCTCCAAAGGAATTGCTGCTTTAGTGTATTCCATCAAATTGTCTGGAATCTGTGTATAGCAGCAAGTAGAAAAATGTACAGCACATTGAATTGAGGAGTCATTGCAGATACACATTTAAAAAGTGAGTATCACTCAACCTTCAGAAATGGTCTTGAATGGTTCTTTTGTAAGAAATGTGTTAGATGTATACATGCCATTAGTCTAGAAGAGATGAGATGATTCATACATTGCCGAGTAGAAAGATGGGATTGTACAAGAGAAGCAAAACTGCAGGAGATGAAATGCAAATGCAAGACTGAGGGGGCAGGGGCCTTCAGAGTGTGAGGAACAATAACCTCTGCTTTCCATCTACTGGGTGTTTGCAACCACCACTCCCATCCCCACCACTTCTGGCTCTGAGCTGTTCTTCACAGCCATTCAGGAAAGAGAGAGTTTTTGTGTGGAGACCCTACATTCCAAATTACTGATCTTGGTAATTTCTTAATAAAATACATGCCTTAAGTTTAAGGATTTCTATTTGGAGACATGGTCCTTTCTGGCTTAGTGCTGAACGCCTTTTCATCCCAACAGGGAGCAGGTGAGCTGTCTATGGATGGAAAAAAAGCAAAAGAGCAATGCAAAGGATTGCTCGTGTAGCCATGCTACAGCTAGGATTTCATGGACATTTCTGTTAGAAGTTTCTCTGCTTCTGTGCATGAATATATGTGTCTTGTTCCCCTTGCCTTGAAAAATTTTAGTATTCTTTGTCTTCACTTGTTATATGCTCAGACAAATACACTTTCATGGCAGGAAGAAGGAAACAAAAGGAAATGACTCACCCAGATAACAGCAATGAAATATATTTTTACATTATACTCTGTATCTGCTAACTAAATAACCATAAATATTACAGTGATGCCAAGGCAGACATTCTCTGAGATGCTTTTAGAGGTGTTTAGAAACTTGGCTCTGACAAATGAGGAAATGAAAATCACACACATTTGTCTGTCAGGTCCATCCAGTTTGCAGTTGATGGGAGTTGTGTAGAAGGTCAGTTTGTGAAGAGTATGCATATGTAAAAGAAATTTCTGCTCCATGAAGATGTAGAGGTGGTTGCTTTTGGAAAAAATGGAAAAAATTTGGGGAAAAACATATTAGTGGAAAATGTAAACAATGGCTGTTTTGAGTTTGGGTTGAGTTTCTTTCTCCTCTTTTATAGAGAAACAGGCCTGTATCACTGAGTAGTGGGGTTTTTTGCACTGGGAATCAGAAATGGACAAGAAAAATTTGAAGGGAAGAGTTCAGGCTTTGCAGAAAGCTGAAATAGATTCACATGCTCATCTGGGCTGCAGTTTAACAAGTACAAATACAGCAGTTCACTTGGGACAGGTTTGTCTGCAAACTTGCTCTGTGGAAGAGATGTAGGACTAAGACCACAATCCATGTTTAGATTGCAGCACCAGGCTGGGCTGAGTGTCAGTGTCATACTAATGCAGCTGTACTGGTCTGGTCCCTGTTCCTGCTTAACCACCATTAGCCTGGGAATATTTTTGTACTGTGCTCTACTGGGTGAAGAAAATGTCTTCCAGGGATGTAGTGAAATTAAGGTTATTTCAGGAGAAAAGATACTTTTCTATAGATAATGCTTTCACTTCTGCCTTTGTAGTATAATTATTAGCTGCCAACAAGGATATAGGTATTGTAAAAATAACATAGCATTTCGTTATCTTTGGGATTAGACATCTGGATTTGTGACTTTCTGTAGTTTTCTTCATCACCTTTGGAAAAGACGAGTTTTCTTGGAGACTCACTGGAAGTCCAGGACACACCTGGATTACTCAAAAGAGTAAAATGGAATTACCTTCTCATGTCCTTGTCCTCATCCTCAACACTTCTGTGGTCATGTTCTGAGCACAGCCTTTGCTTTTGCCAGCCCCTATTGTAGTATCTCAGCATGAGAGACTATCTGATATTAGATATGGAAGTGCTGAAGCACTTTTCTGTAGCAGGTGGTAGAGAAGAGTCTGGTCTTTTCATGGGCTTTTCAGAGCCGAAATAGATGCTAAAATGTAAGGGATAGGAATCCTGAACCAAACTCTTCTTTCTCACCTGATATTTTCTCCTTCAAAGTCACAGGAAGAAAGAAGCAGATCTGGCATCTCTTTAGTTATGTGTGAACATTTCTCCCAGGTAAATCAGCATGAAGAATAAGAATATAATCCCATGGTATGTCCTGAGTTGCCCTCTACTGTAAAACCCAGTAGGCCTGGGAAAGGGAATGTGCATAGTTGGGGGATGAAAAGGTTGTATGAGACTTCCTGCTCCTCTGAGGACTGGTACAGACCCTTGGTATTTGGGATTCACATATCATTTGCCAGCAAAACAAAAGATAAAACAATAACTATTATAAAACAAGCAGCAGGCAAACACAGGAGCCTGTTATTTAGAGAAATTAGGTTACCAAGCCTTCTGTCTCTCAAATATGTGCTCTGAAAGAAAATCATTGCTCAGTTTGTCAGTCATGTGTTTCTCCACAAACACAGGATATCTAATCTCATCCTCATTTACACACTCGCATGGATGCTGTGAAATCTGTGAATCTGATTTATGGATGCCTAAAGGCTACATTATTAATAGGAGATAAGCAGCTGACTATAAATTACATACAAGGCATAAACTACATTATTTTATGTTCAGTATTTCATAGCTCAGCTGAAGTGGTGGATTGTTTAAACATTCAAGTAGAGGAAACTGAGATGGAGATCTAATTGCAATTTCAGGGATGCCAAAGTACTTTCACCTAAATATGCCACTGTAACAAGTCTGGGGCTGTTGTTGGCCCGTGGTTTCTGCAGGCTTTCCAGGAACGACACCCAGCTGTGTAAAGGCCAAAGGTAACATAGTTCCCGAGACTTCCTGAGGACTATATGAAGGAAAGCTGTTGCTGCTCTGTGTCCTGCTAATGCTGCATCTCTCACCTTTCTGTCCATGGGAGCTCAGTGCCCAGGTCAGGCAGAGGGTTGTGGCAGCAGGCAGTGGTGGCAGCAGGCAGTGGTGACAGCTGTGGCAGCAGGCAAAAGTACCTTGCTCCTGAGTTAGATGAGGAGCAATGGCCCAGCACACCTTGGCCTCCACTGCTGGAACTTATCTCAAGGGTTGAAAGCACAATTCACCTCTGCTCCTGCTCACTCAGGCTAATTACTGTGAGTTAGTGCCAAAGGAAAGCATGAAACAGCAGCTTTTTATGATGGTCTCTGGCTTGATAGCAGACACCATTAACAGGTAGGTCACTGACCTGCCATCATGGTGAGAGACGTTTTAATGGAAATTTTATTTGGAACACGTGCCCTAGAGATGACAACACCTGTGTCCTTCTGCCAGCCCAGATACTCGTTTCAGAGGGTGCAGTGAGTGACACACAACACATCCAGAGTGCAGACCCGTTGCTTGCCATCATGATACCTCAAACCTAAACTAGGGGTTGAAAAGGCTCTATAGTATTTTAGTTTCAACCAGTTTACATCTATAAAGACCTGATAGGAAAGGCTTTGTCTTTATCAGACAAGTTGGTCTGATTGCACAGCTGCCTTTCCTTTCAGCAGGAAGTTAGACTAGAGCCCACCAAACCTGCTTTATTCTTTAACTTTACGATTTTATACATTATGATCTAGAGCATACACAATTAAAAATCTATATAAACGCATATACATAAAGTACATAAATATATTAATATATACATATACTAAAATCTTCAGGAGGACTAAGTAGAGATTAGCTTATTTACTCTTGGAGTGTAAATTTACCCAAAGTAAAGGAACAGCAGATCCCATGAGGCCTGTAAAGAGAGGAGGAAGGAGAAAGAAGATGGGGTCATCGGGATTTCCAGGTCATCAAAATCTTGCTGCAGCTCTCTGTGTATTTACACCACTGTAACTCCAATACAGAGAGAATATGGGAAAATACTGTGCAGGTTCAACTGTTCCTCTGCTCTGAAACAGCAAGTCTCAAGTGTGCTTTCAGAGACTGTCCCTTAGCTGCTTGCAAGATTTTAAACACTATGACACATTTTTGGTCCCAGGGAAAGGCAGTAATTTTTTCCTATAAATCCTAGACATCTTTTTCATGTATATTTTTAATTAGTATCTTGGGGAATTCACTCTACATTTTTCTTGCTTTTATTAGCTACAAATCCATCATGTATTACACTTTTACGACTTTTATGATTAACAAGGTATTGGATGCCTTCTGCCCATGTAAGCTTTACCTTAATCTGAAAGCGTGTTCTGGTTTATGTTACAAATAAGCATCACAAGGAAGACCACGAGGACCTCACTGCTGACTGAGTGCTGAAGGCAAGGGGAATCTGACCTGATGAGAAGGAGCTCCTCGGGTGACATGATGGAGTAGCAGGGCCATCTGCCACAGAGCCTGGGCTTTGAGCTCCAGCTTTAGGCTGCACAGGTACTCCCTGCTGTAAACTCATAGCTGGCCTTTGAAGTTTCTGCAGCTGTAATCTGCTCGTGATAGCAAATGCAGCATTCTCTTAGTCTGTGCTCCATGCAGCCTGGCTGAGCACTGAGTTTTGAAGGGCACTTTTCACAGGAAATATTTATGGCTAAATCCCAGATCAGGGACCATGCAATGCTGCTGTGCTCAGAAGTAAGGTGACATCTGCTTGTTGCAGACCACGACACTTAAGCCCTTTCTTACTTGGATGGAACAGTTACGATGGAAATGGTCTGTGAAATTGTGTTCCCACAACAGAAGTCATCAGTGTTCAAGAATAAAGGAGAAGGTGAATGTGTGCTTCTGCTTCATGTTATTTGAGTGTTGACTGGGGCAGAGTGAGGAGGAAGAGAAGAAAAAAAATGAACCACATAGAAATGTAAGACCAGGTAAGAATACAGGTTTTGTCATAAAGTCCAGTGGAGGAAAGGGGACAAATCAGACCTGGCTTACAACCCTTTTCTCATTTTGAGTAGTCATTCTGGTTAGCCATGGGAGAGGATTTGTCCAGGATAAACTAGTTTTGATGATACAGGCTTTGCTGTAGAAGAGATGGATTTCTGAACACAAGTGACTCTGGTAGCTCAGGAAGAAGAAAGGGATAGGAAAAGACACTGAGTAGTTTAAATATGCACTGCCTAAAATTTTTAATGTCTTTTTTCCAAGTCATCTACTTTAGCCAAATTCTTCCCACCATTAGCTGTGGAGATTCAGAAAGCTTCATGAGACAGGTGGACATGCATACATCCCAAAATCCAACCCCCTCTGCCCATATGCTCCCACACTAGACTGAGGGCAGAGTTAGTCCTGTTATACCATCAGCCCTGCTAACTGGAGTGGGAAAAGCTGGAGCCCAGGCCCACACTCCTGGCTGACAAGGCTGTTATTCTGCACAACCAGATAAGCAACCCTGGGTCAGATGGAGCTAATGCTGGTCTTTCAGTATCACTGTTACCCTTCCTCACCTCCAGTCCAGTGTCGTGGAGGAGCAGCTACAGCAGGCAGCAACATGTAGGGCACAGTTGTGCAGAACCCTGCTCATTTTTATCCCAAATGACAGACACCCCTCTCACACTGTCCTGGCACTTGTCAAATGTGAGGCTTGCAGTAGTGCTGTGGGCAATGGCAACACTGCTTTTCTGTGTCGTCCTGGTGGCCTAAACAAGCTAAAATAGTCAGCAAAGCTACTTGCTGCACTGTCCCCTCCACCCTTGTGAGGGAGCAAGGCTGCTGGATATGTGGCTTCATCCCTGGATTCATAGCCCTCCCAGGAGTCCCTCTGTATGCTGCCCTTCAGCAGGCAATAGCCAGGTACAGCGAGAAGTTGGGTTTACTCTGTGCTCTCTGCCATGGAGACCTTTACTTTTGTTCAGCACTTCTTTGTTGTCCTAGTAATACAAGTTAACAGCCTCTTGAACCAGCATCTCTTTATCAGCAGAAAACCATCACGATTTAGAACATCAAGTGCCGCACTTGTGCCCTCAGGAGGGAATGCAGAGGATGAGAAGATCAAGAAGATGAACCAGCCTATATCTCTTTAAAAGGCCAAGCAAGCACTGAAATAGAGTGAGTGCATTTATCTAGGGGCTGGGCTTTGCATTCTCACATCCTGCTGCTGGAAGCTGGAATTGGGCACAGGTCTCTTTTTCTCTTTGCTGAAAATATCACATTTGTCATATATGTCTTACCGACTTGCAAGAAAATGATGTGCTTGGTGTATCTCACAGACAATAAGGAGTGAAATCTCACCCTGTCTTCATGGCACACTGCAGTTCTGTGGAGTTATTTCAATTTAATGAAAAAGGAGAAATAAGTAGGAGCCCAGAGGTATTAGTGAAATACCTGTCACAGCATGTCAGCACCAGTGGCAGCACAAGGATGCACAAATCCTGGCCAGTCCCCTACAGCCACCCTACTGTTAGCTAGTCCCTGGGTACTTCCTTGCAAATCACATTATTGCTGTGCCTTAAGAGCTCACTTCAGGCTTTCAGCTAAATGGCAAGTGAAAATAAGCCCTAATCACTCTATACTCCATCTGTAGTCAGTAGCAAGAGATGTAGGGGCAAATAATGCCTTGCATGGGCTGGAACACATCTGTAAGTGCTGATCCCCTCCATTAATTGTAATCAAAGACTAATCAAAACTAATTTGAGTGTGAAGGGTAAATGTCTAAAATTGCTCCGTCCCACACCAGTCATAGAAATGCACCTGATCATTTACTCAGACTGGTGTGGGTGAAATACACCGTGTTCCAGGAAACTGGGGCGATACATTCAGGCTCGTTTGCTAGATTTCTTTCACAGAAACCTGAGGTTTTATGCTTGCAGGGCTTGTCTATGTGGATCCCTGCCTTTCAGCAGAGGAGGCATTGCTTAAATAGCTGCTTGTGTGTCTGCAAATATGGCTATCACTGTTCTGTTTCTTGCCTGCTTCCGTGTGGTGGGTGTGGATCACTACCCAGGCTAAAGGAGAGAGAAAATCCACAACCTGACTTGGTTGCAGTGTAGCTGCTGGGCTGCTAACTTCCATGCCACCCTCCCTCTGCACTGGGAAAACATCCTCAGGTTTGGAGGTGGAAATAGGAGAGCATCATTGATCAAACATACCATGCAACAAGGTCCTCATATTGCATTAACAACACACCCAAAGACTTTCTTAAGCAAGGAAAGAGCAAAGGATAACTCTTGGTCCCATAGAAATCAGCAACAAGATTTGTATGTATTAAAATCTCACATATATATTAATTTTTCACACCTCTCTGAAAGGAAGAAGGCATGGAAGATTTGCTGAATAACTCGCTACATAAAAATCACTCACCTGCTTAAAAAATAACTTATATTAAAACAGGGATTCACATTATAATGGAAGAACTAATAATAAAGAAAAGAGATGAGCAAATTGTGTTGTAAGCTGGTAAAAATACATATGGAACAAAGCCATTGGAAAAGAACTTGACAGGTTTCTTAATGCTTTAAATTGGAAATGAAAATTATCAGAATCTAAACCTCTTCAAAGATTTCCATGCTGATTTTTAATCAAATTAATTTGGTTCAAAAAAAGAGCCTTCTGTTTTCAAAACTGAAAAATTACAGGCTTCAATTTTTTTTTCCAGCCTGAGCAGCTTCAACTTCCAATTCATAAAAGTATAAAAGATATTTCAGTCAAAATTAAAATTAATTTTTCTGGCTCTAGCTAAATAAAAATTTTCCTGAGATTTTGGTCAAAGAAACTTGGGGTTATTTTGACTTCATATCTAGATGTTGAGTGCAAAAATGCTTGGGTGCTTAAAAATATCTGCATGTTAGAAAAACTATTAAGAATCCTATATATGAACTAAGGTTGCTTAATCTTAAGGCTGGAATCTACTATTAGCGTATTCATTTAAGCCCATAAAAATACCTGTAGTGTCAGAAGAAATCTTCAAAATAACTGAAGTTTAAGATATTGAAGTGCCTACTCATTTGGGTAGGTCATTACGGCCCTGAAGTATCTCCCTGGCAGGGACAGAAGCACACCACTGCCTTCCCTCCTGATCAGTATGCCAGGAACCAGCTCCCATGAAGTGCTGTCCTCCTCAAACCAATTGATTTCAACAATTTGAAGACATTCAAGTATCTCTGAGGATAAGTGCAGGCAAGCGAGAAAAGACTTTCTATGTTGTAAGTGCTGTGAGGAAGGGAAGGAGAATGGATTCTTAGTTTCCATAAGTCTAAACCCAAAAAGTTTGTTTCATTCTGACTTGAGTACTTGGCTACACCAGCCATATCCCACTGGGAGCTGGTGAAGTGCCAGGGATGTGGTTTGACTCAGATCTAGAAGTGATCTGAGTCAAACACTGAGAAGATCTCTAAAGGAGGGAAAACTTCAAGCTCCAATTTGACAGTTTTACATAGTTTCCAGTGCTACTAGCATTATACAATTATTGAAGGTCTCTTGGGATTGAGCATGCTGCATCCTACACGTTTATCCTTCAATTCCTCTTGGAATTTTGTTCTCACACAAAGCACAGCGTGATGTTTCCTTACTATCAACTCAGTCAGTTGAGAATATCAGTTTAATAATACATAGAAATGCAAGTTCAACCTAGATGCTTCAGAAGAAACTTCGATATGTAGCAACAAAAGGACAGGATGTTCTACACTTCACTCGTTTCCTCTGTAGATCTATTTAGCTGTGCTAAAGTGTAATGTTGTTATGGCATAGTACTAATAAAAAAGCTAAACTCGGCCATATGTGATGGCAAAACCAGCGAGATGCCATGTGCTGTGCAGCCAGTCCCCATGAAGCTTGCTCATATCATTCCCAGATTGACCACCCTCCTCATCTCCTGCCCATGTTTAATGTAGCTTTTTTTATACTTTGTCATTAAGCCTGTAGTTCTGTAACACAGGTAATGGCACTATCCCATATATTTAAATATTTTAGATACATCTGATTCTATGACAGGAATTATTACTTTACTATTGCAAGGACATTGGCCATGGTCCAGCAATTATGTAAATTCATAGCAAAGTGACGGAGAGAAGGCCAAGTCTTGGCATGGGAATAGCAGGCAGCTGCCTGGTGTAGCAGGTGGTGAAAGGACCATTGGCTTTCAGACATGCCCAAACTGGCTGTGAATTAAATGGGTGTTGGTGTGTGGAATTTTAGAGGATGGAGTGCAACATTGCCAAGACCAGCTGTTGCCACCTTCACCTCTTCCTTCTGCTGGAACAGGAGGAGCATTGAGCTGGTTTTTTTAGGGTTCTCACCAAGCTCCTCTTCCTTCTCCTTTCTGTGTTCTTGTGACAGGAGTGACCTTGCCTGGGTACCACCCTGGTCTGAACTGTGAAAATAGCTGCCACCAGGAATTTGGCTAAGTTACCATGACTGATGAACATTTCCTTAATTACAGTGCCATTCTGTATGTATGAAAAGAGGAGTTATTTATTACCTGTAAAGTTTACTTTCAGGAGATAATCTTTGTACAGCTTCCTGCCATCCAGATGCTTCATGGCATCACAGAGTTTGGTGGTGTTTGGGCAGAGAGTCCTCTGCATTTTATGCAAGGCATGGGCCATTGCATACACAGCATTCACAACAAACATGATCTTGGATTCTTGCTCGTAGTTGGAACTGTTGATGGTGAAGTGCTTGTCACAAGCCTTTTTATGTGGTTTCCGGTTCTGCAGGCTACACTGGAATTTTTGCTCCCAGAAATCCTTGAACCAGGGGTTGCGTCTGTTGTTATAAGGGCTGAGACTTTGGAAATACTTGTCAAACTCTTTAACCGGATGGGAAGCAAGCTCCAAGGTTATGGCCCCCGATGCTATGTGCTCATTGCCCTTGACAATGCTCTCCTGTGCTCCCCACCCGTCGCTGGCAATCCAGGTGAAGGACACGTTGAAGCGGTTGGCGGCCGCAATGAGCTCCCGGGAGTCATCACCTCGCATGAACAGCACCACCACCCTGGCATTGGGTTTCTGGAGCAGCTCCCTGATCACGCCGTCGTAAGACTTCCTGATGTTGGACCGTCCCACTTTCTCGGAGGTGGCGATGCAGATGTTGCGCAGACGAGCTTCCTGCTCAAAGGCCTCAATCCCCGTCTCCCCGTAGTCTCCTTCGGAAGCCACTGTTGACACGTAAGTCCAGTTGAAATACCGCAGGATTTCAGCCATGGCTTTTGCTTGGTAGAAGTCCGGGGGCACTGTCCGTGCGAAATAATCATAGCGGGATTTGTCGCTCAGCTTGGCACTGGTAGAGGCGTAGCTTATCTGGGGGATCTGGAAGAGTCGGAGCAAATTTGCCACCTGGAGACAAAGGGGGGGGAGCACAGATTATTAAAGAGTGGCATTTATAAAATGGAACAAAAATATTTCGGGAAAGGCATTGACAGTGCTTTTTAATGAGAGATGTTCTGACGATTGCAGATTGAGGGTGTTGATAGGGGATGTTGATAACAAACTCCAGGGAGAGTATTGCACTGAGCTTATGCACAAAAACTGTTCTGATGCCCAGTTAATTCCCTGGGTCCTGCTGTAATGTTTGTAAGGATTGTAATGGACCTTTATTTTCGTGAAACTGAGCCTGTTTAAACAACAGATAATTAGACACAAATGGACAATATATTTCAGTTTCAGATTTCAGTAAGTGTTCCTTACTAAGGTCTGAGGATTTGCATGCCTTTGCTTCTGAATTCTTAAAATTTGCATAGTGGGATAGATCTTCTCCAAGACTCATTGTATTTGATAACCAAATGCACTAATAAGATATAAATTTCCATTTTGTGCAAATATCACAAATGTACAGGCCTTTTGCAGAACTTTATAGTCTCACACAAGACAAGTCCCCACCTCTCCTATTTTTCACTCATTTAAACTTTTTTCTGAGATGTTCTGACTTCAGACCTGCTGAGATGGCACATTCATTGCATGCAACTCTTCAAGTTGCACCATGTCCCAGAACCACACAATCACATTCACAGATTCACAGAAACACAGGATAGTCTCAATTGGAAGGGATGCACAAGGATCATCGAATCCAGCTTTTAGTGAATGGTCCATATGGGGACCAAACCCACGACCTTGGCATTACTAGCACCATGCTCTACCCAACTGAGCTAATGTCATGCTGACCTACGGTTTTTAATAAATAATAAAACTTTTAATAATCTCTATTTGCCCTTCTAGTTTATGTGGTCCAAAGTCCTGCTTTTTTTTTCTTTTTTTCATGTGTTGCTATGTCCAGTGCTTAAATATTTCCAAATCTACTCTGCTGCTCTCACAGAAGTGCAACTCTTGACCGCATCTCGAAAGGAATGAAGAAAGGTTATGGCACTTTTTTCCTTTGATAGATTCTTAAATAACAAAGGGAAGACTGGGGGCTAGAAGTTGTGTCCAGTAAATTAAATTTGAAGCTAATCTTGGAGTACAGCCTGATGAAACCATTTGAAAAGCCATAGTGTGCTTGAGATTCCTGCAATAGTGTACTTGAGATTCCTAAGGGAAACTTATTAAAAATTGCCCAATCATTTAATTTTTTCAATCTTCCCCAGATTTTTCCTTGACCACAGACTGTCTTTAAGAATTCAAAGGCAAAGGACTGTTTTGAAAAAATGTTGTAGAACAGGCAAATTTTGAAGGCTCAGATGTCAGTAGCAAATTAGACAGTCTGATTAAAAAAAAAAGGAAGAATTTTATTGCTTTTCAGCAACCTCTACGACTTGGGATTTTATAGATTTAGATTCTGTCTTTTCTGTAATGCAGACACTGAACTAGTGTCCTGCTGTAGCTCAGTCTCCCCCTGTAAACAGGTGTAATCTCATCTGGGCCAGACTCTGCTGCCATCCATACGTGTACAGGGACTTTCACAAGTCCTGGGCCACATGGAACTGAAGACTTCAGGAGGTCCTTGTCCTCCTGTCCTTCTAAAACACCAGGAAACACCAGATGTCCTGGCACCTCAGCTGTAGCTGTTGACTTGAAGCTTGCCTTCACAAAATAAACCACTGGGAGTGGCTTATTTTAGTTTAAAACAAAATATAACGTTTTCTACAGTGCTTGGAAGGAGCATCCTGAGAGAGGATGCTGACACTCTGTAGTTTTGCAGTGGGTACAGGCACAAGGCTGTGGCTGAACTAGTTACCGGCCCTCAGAAAGCAGCTGATATGTTCTTAACCTCCCTGCTAGATGGTAACAAGCATTAAACTCCCTTATACTGGAAGTGTGGGATTGAATTTGCATTGTGGTGATGTAAATGAACAGCTTTAAAGCAACAGGATGGGTAGAGAGGCTTTTTCTGTCACCAAGGTGCAATGGATTCTTTGAGCATCATTAAGTCCCTGTGGCTTTGTAACTTTGATTATATGCCCACAGATCCCCATGGTTTGGTTCACATGTCCTCTCTCAAGAGCACTCTGATTTGGTAATAAGAATCTACTCCACATAGCTATTCTGGAACATTTCCTGCACAACTGTGTGGGCTGGAACTGCTATTCTTGTCTCAGTTTATTCTAGCAGGAATTATTTTATTTGTGCTAAACCATAATGAAGATATGCACACATATCATTCTGCATTTTCCCCCTCAAATTGGCTAAAGAAGTCTGTTTTCAGCAGCTCAAGTAATGCTGTTCAGTATGTAGACAACCCTTCAGCTCACAGAAAGATGCTCCTAAAAATAAAGCAGCTTTATCGTTAGTTTGATTTATTTTTTCTTTTTTTCTGTTTTTTTCTTAAATATATTTTTGTTTGTTTGTTTTGTTCTGTTTTTTTCTTTTTTCTTTTAGTCTAAGCAGAAAAAGCATCCATTGAACTACTCTCCCAGTTTACACAGGGGCCCTCAGCCTTGGAGGCCACTATACTTCTAGGGTCCTTGCAAACAGCTGCAATTCTGATTCTTGTCCTCTGGGGAGAAGAAAGTTTTCATGTGTTTACAGCTGTCTGCTGTAAAGCTTCTCATTATGAAGCTGTCCAGATGGTAGATTTTTCATGGACTAAAAATTAAAAAATATAAAGAAGTCTGATTAATCATAAAGGATAGCGGCCCAAGCATCCCTGAAAACTACTACTGCTCATGGAATTCAGTGAAGTTGTATCTGTTATTCAGATCAGGACACTGTTCTTGAAATTCTCAGGTGGGGATTTTTTGGAATATTGTAATGTCTTGATATTAGGGACTAATTTTTCAAAAAAGGTCAAGTCTCAGGGACCTAGCTGATGCAATTGATTTCAGAACAGTCCCTTTTTCCAGCCATTTCCATGCTGATCTGAGTATTTGATTATGAAAATGTTATCCTGGTTAAGAGACTAACGAGAAGAGCACAGGTAGCAGGTTCTGCAGAGGAGATGATGTCTAAACTATGTGTACTCAGTGTAGTAGAGGACAGTGGGATGTAAACCAGAGTTATGTGCACTGAGATTGAACCACCTGAGGCACACCTCCACTGTAGCTCTGTGCTGCCTTGGCATGTGTGGCACAGCTTCAAAATTGCAGTGCAGATCCAGCTTTTGCTAAGTGAAATAATTTATTCTGGCAAAGCTCCAGGGAGCAATTTAATCAAGCCGTGGTGCATGCAATTAGTCCTGAAATCCATATGTTGACACTTAAGTTGCAGTAGTAGCCAGGTTTTTTCACTGTGAAAACTGGTGGGTTTTGCAGATACCTTTGAAGGTAAGTCTGGATGTTCTACATCTGCAAACCAAAACAGCCACTTCGCACAGCTTGCTGTGAATAACGTGTGTCGACAGAGTCAGCGTTCAGCGTGATGGGAAGCCTTTATTTGCCCTACACTGCTGGGCTTATTAGTGCAGCCACTGTCCTGTGGTAAAATATCCAGTCCCCAGGCAAACCTGGCTCTCACTCAGCTGCTGGGATGGGGGGTGATTTGTTGCCCAACATGAGCATGGCAGTAAGTCCAGTGCCAGCCACAACCCTCCGTAGGGATGTACTGCACCAGCAAATCCTGCAAACGGAGTGGCTGCGGCAGTGCCAGGGGAGACCAGTGTCCCTCTCCCAGCACTGGAGCCACATCTGCCATTTCTGCTTCTCTGAGCTGCAGGGACAGGATAAATGCTTGTGGGAAATTGCCAATCTTGTTTAAAACACTGAAAATGGCTCCATAATAACAACCTGCAAGGAGCCATGAATTAGATACAGCTCAAACACATGAACCTGGTTTCTTAGTGTATTGTAGCCATTCAAGAGTCCTGCTGGTAAATGGGGACAGATAGGTAACACCTCTATGTCTCAGTGACCTTGATCTGTCCTATGATTTATTGAATCTCATGGAACATTTTGCTTAACATTGATAGACCTTTTTTCTTTTTTCTTCCTGGCAGTAGGATTTATTCTGATGTTTTTGTTAAAATTTCCTTTCTTAATGGCCCAGAGACTGTTCCATGGATTTTTTGAATGTGTATGGGGCTGCAAAATGCAGGAAACATTTTGGAGAAAAGAAGAAAAGATAAATTTCAAAAGTTCTAGAATAGATAGGGTTTCTTCACCATAACACACAAGCGTGTATCACATATTTGTAGGACAGAGGAGGCCCCTTGTTAGATGACAGTGCTCTCTGCCCTTCTGAAATTTAACCATGCGAGAATCTCACGGCACTTAACACGGCTTAATGAATCTAATTTCACAGAGCTCCTTTGAGACAGGCAAGAGCTACTCTGAACAGACAATAAATTAGGCTGTGGAGCAGAACAGGATTGAAGTAAAGGAGTCTTGTCTCTATTGAGAAACTAGGCAAATTTCTGTCTCTCTGAGCTGCAATCTCTCCTAATGGAGATTCTGTTGCTGCGTTTGGACTCCTGAGAAAGCCTTTCTATTTCTGGGAATAAGTTGCTAGTCCAGATTCCCAGAGCAAGACCATGGCAAAGCCATGTCCAAAGTTTTCCTAATTTCTAGATCATTGCTATAACACAGGGCCTGAACTCTTGCTTTGAAGGAACATGCACTGCAACCAGTGTACATTGTATCCCATTCCTAAATGTTGGTAATCTACCTTGTGGGCTTTTTGTTATTATTTGGGCAGTTGGAAGTCAAACTGCACCTAAAGCATTCATTCCAATATATAATACATGGGTTTTTTTCTTATTTAAACTTTTCTTCTTTCTTAAACCTAAAAATATAGCAAAATTTTGGCAGAAAGTGCTATTTTAGAAAGGCAGGAAAGAAACACTGGTTCTGAATGGGCTGGGACGTGGATGTGTGATAGGTGGCAGGCATAAACATGATGTAAAGACTAAATGAGGCACCTCTCTAGTCAACAGTCTCCACTGGCCTGTGCAGTCTCCCCATGGTCTCAGCTCCTGGGAAGTACATTTTTTCTCACGTTAAAGTCTCCCTTTTTTCAATTCATAACTACTTTCTTCTATCCTCTGGTCCCGCATCATGTTGATAAAGACATTTACTTTGTGTTCCTGAGAACAAATCTCTACATACTGAAAAGCTGGTATTAGGTTAATACCAAACCTTCTCTTCTCCAGACTAAACATGTGCAGTTCCCTCAATTTCATTTTGTAGGGTTTGTGCTCCAGACTCTCCTCCCCATGATTATGTTCTTATTTATTGAATCGTCCTTTTACCAAGGGACCCAAAGTTGAACATAATATTCTACATGTGGTCCAATGAGAATAGAATAAATAGAAATATTTATTTCCATCTGTGTACTGGCCATGTTTCTGCAGATACAGCCCAGCAGGTTGAGAGCCTACTGAGCTGCCAGACTGTATCACTGGCAATAAATATGAGCAATACTTAAAAGCTGGGCTCCATCATAATTTTCCCTGTTCTCTTGGGATTTAGTAGGGTCCTACCTGGGGACAGTGTGACCCAGAGTGACTCAGTCTGGACACTTCTGACATACTCATATAATTTGGGAGTATTCGGGAAGAGGAGAGCTCAGTGATGCAAATGCAGCTGCTCAGCTTGGACCCAAGAAAAAAATTCACTCCAAGCTAATATGTTTTCAAAGGGAAATTAGGACCTTAAGGGCCTCACTGCTTTCAGAACTGAAAAACCTGTATCAGCCTGGAACATCATCTCTCTCTAGCCTGTTTTAAAACTATGGGTGCCATCTCTGGGATATTATAACTGAAGGATATTTTATTGAAGGCAGTGACTGCACAGGGGCTGTGTCATGACCTGCAGCAGAAAGCACCAATTTGGCTTCAGCAGGACTTCAAGCACTGACCCCGGAAGGTCACTGGGAATGCCAATATCCCAGTTTTTAAACTGGGATATTAAAGGTCAGTTGTAAGGAACTCAGTTAGATGTAGTGAGGTTATTTAGGAGTCCCAGCCTGGCTTGTTCTCCTATGGAATCTTCTGGTGCATTGCAGGACTGAAGCAGTGGTTTCCACCAGCTTTCTCACTCTTTGGTATTAAGAGGGCTGTTTCCTTGTTTGTAAGTAATGTTCCTTAACCAAATCCCTTCCAAACAGAAACTCAAGAAAAAATAATTCATTATCAAACAAATAAAAATGTCTGACATTTTTTGTTAGTGGGGAGAGGGCTGAAGGGAACATTATTTTGCTCTTCTACTGAAAATTCAGGCAATGAGGCTGGGAAAAATATAGATAAATATTTACAGCAGACTCAGTAGCTGTCACACAGAGAGAAGCAGTGTTTGAATGGTGAAATAACTTCATCTGCAAAATGAACATCAGAAATAAGGAATACTGTCAGAGTAACAGCTAGGATTTCTGCAAAGGACCTGGGAATTTCTTTTTATATTTGTGTCCATCTGTGCAATAAAAAGTAAACCATGGAGGGCATCCAGAGAAATGCTGTGCCTTGAAGGAACTGTTTGGAAATATTTTTTTTTTCCTGCAGGGGATGGGACAGTGAGCTGTCACAAATGCACTCTGCCTCCATACAGCATTACTGTTGAAGCGAAGTAAGCTGAGCACTAAAGTTGAAAAGAGACCTGTGCAGAAGACCTTGCTTTGCGTGAGGAGTGCAACTCTTCTCTGAGACTTCATAAACCTGCCTGTGAGTGACTCATGTCACATATACACGTGATCAGAAAAGGTACTAAAACTGCGGCTGGTGGTTCTAAAGAAACATGGAATTGCTTCTGGACTTAGAAGAGTTATCAGTGGTAAATATGGTTATTTGAGACTCATTTACTGATGAGTAAGTCTAGTCAGAAGAAGTAGAATGAGTGTAGGTGATGTCCAGGTGACCCTAGCTAGCTCTTATTTTTGGCCACTTCCTCTTGCAGTTACATCCTTTCCCACTTGGAACAGTTTATTGTTCCCTACAACTCGGTGAAAGGAGACTGTAGCCTGGTGGGGGTTGGTCTCTTCTCCCATGTAACAAGTGATAGGAAAAAAGGAAAGGGTCTCAAGTTGAGCCAGGGGAGGTTTAGATTAGATACTAAGAAAAAATTCTTCACTGAAATGGTTGTCGGGCATTGGAACAGGCTGCCCAGGGAGGTGATGGATTCATCAGCTCTGGAAGTGTTCAAAAAACATGTAGATGTGGCACTTGGGGAGATGGTTAAGTGGTGGACTTGGTAGTGCTGGGTTAAAGGTCCCACTCGACGATCTCAGAGGTCTTTTCCAACCTTAATGATTCTATGATTCTCTCATTGTATGGTAGAGCTCCCACCTTCTCACCTGTGATCTTAGTGGTTACTTATCCATCCCTCTAAAGTCATAATTTCCCCTTAACAAAAGGAGAAAATGCAACACACTGAAAAAACCCCAAAAATATCCCAAACCCAAATCAAAAAGACTGCAAAGGAATCAGTTACTGTGGGATTTTCAGAGAAGCCAGAGGGAGGTACCCACATTCCTTTGAAATCTCTAGGAAAGAAATATCCAGTGTTCTTTGGACAGTTTGAAAATCTCAGCCTAGTGGCTGTTCAGTTTCTGAAAGTGGAATAGAAATAAAGAGAGGAACAAACAGCAAGGATCTGGCTGAGAGGTAGTGGAGAGAGGGGAAGAACAGAGATAAAAGAGGGAGAGAGCTTAAAGGAGACACATGGAAGCTGGCAAGTGCACGTGTAGCTTAAACGCTGGTGGTAGGTGGTCCATCTCACAGAATAGATTTTTTAATAAGGATCTGGTTTACTTTTACAAGCACAAAATCACCAGAGGCTGTCATTGCACAGCACAAATGGTATGTGTGGCCTGGCAAACCTCTGCAACCCCCTGCACATTTCTCCTGCCCACATCCCTGTGGGGTCCATGCACAGTGGGGCAGAGCCCCATATGTTATATTTTGTTTCTTTTTTGCATTTGGTTCATTTAAGGATTTTACACTATTTTCAGTGGTGATAGAAGTCAGAAACTGTTGTTAAGACTCCAGTTGAAAGATGGTTTATCCTTGGAGGAAGGAAATGGAGGTGATTAGCTTTCAGGCTCCACAAGCGCTTGGCAGACTTTTGTGGCTAAGGAGAAATGACAGCCAGGAAAAGACTGCCAGTAAATGAGTACATATTCTGAATTTCATGCCAGATGGTCACTCACTTAGGAGTGGCTTTAGCTTTTGTGATAGCAGTAATGCACCATTAAACCTTCTCCAGTGGTTTTGTTACAGTTTGCTTGAGAGACAGCAAGGAACTGAAGAGAAGACAGCAGGGCACTGGTTTCTGTTCTGCCATTTTTTCTGGATGAGGCTCTAACTTGCAAATAACTGTCATGGTAGTGATCTGGAGGTCTTGTGGGTTGACAGCATTAAAAATCTTTACATCCATAGGAATATAGTACACATAGAAATTAAAAACCCAGCCCACCTAAAGGAATGTCTTCATTTTTCTAAGAGCTGACTGCAGGGAATGGACCCTAGTCTTCATTTTCAGAAGATGAATCCAGTTTTCAGAAATAGGAAAGAACAAATCCAGCACTTGAGTAATTGTATTCCTGCTTCCACAAGCAAATTCCTGACAAGAGCTGACCTAAGTATTTTAAACATGGAATTGGGATTGGCTATTCAGGCGCTCCTCTGCAAATGAATGTTGCCTTTTTATCTTATAATTTTAAATGTGTCGATCTCTCCAAGGAAAAGGCGTTTGAAATTTCTGTTGTGAACTAAGAAAGAGTGGATAACCTGGCTCAGACGAAAAGCCATGACCCCAAAAGAAGACCCTCCAAATTTTGAATTCTTCACCTCCTCAAGTCAGAATATTATTTCATGAAAACAGGTTTGTTTTTTCTTTTTTAACATGAGCTTTTCCATTGACTAAGAATCCTGGCTTGAGTTTTGAAAGATCAAATGCTGTGCAGATTGGGCTCACTGCTAATTTAAACACAACATCTAAAAACTAATTATCCAGATCATCATTAAGGATAATAGCCTAGTCTGACCAGAAAACAATTAAGCATTCTGCATTCTCTTGTTGTTTTTAGTCTCTGCAAAAAGTGCCTATCACATATACTGACTCAGTGGGGAAGGTGTTCATTGCTGATTTACCAGCAAAATCTTTTTTTCCTTAGTGGAAGGGTAATGAAAGAAATACAAATCTGACAGCAGGAGCATCATGAAGTGATTTGGCAGACAGCTGTCCAGACAAAAAAAGCAGGAGAGGGAGGGTGAAGGGAGAGGAAGAAAAAATATTGAAATATAAAGACAAACTCACAGGAGGGGAAAAAAAAAAGGCAGAAATAATTTTTGTCTGAATAACTCAGCATGTTTTATTTTAAGGCTAAGAAACTGCACTGTGGACTTTATGGTGTTTACAGCTCTCAGAAAAGGAAAAATGCTTGCCAGGGCTACATCTGGAAGCATGTAGCACCCTGAATGCTGCTTGAAAACACAGGGAACTGGGGTGCTGAGCCTTGCACACATATGCCTGGTGAAATATTTTGACTTTCAGCACTGGTATGGTTCCAGTTGTTACTGGAGCTACTCTGTACAGGTGACTGACTCTGAAATTGGGTAGTCTCTTCTCGCATGGCACCAAAATGCTTGTCTTTAATGCTTCAAAGTCCTTACAATTTCAGGCTTTAGTCTGCAATGTCTATTATTCTTGACAGGGATTTTCTTTTGAAACAGAACTTGTGACTGGCTATCTTAACAGGATGGGCAACAGGAGTGAATGGCTTAATTATGTCTTTTCTAGGACTTCATTACATCTTTTACAGGTGGTGTGAAATCTAGAGGAAAGCTAGAAAAGAGAGACTGAAGGAAGGCCAACACAATCTATGTCAAGAGAAAATAAACAACTGAATACTTTTTTCTAGCTGGAAAATGCTAGATGACAAGTCAAATGATTTGTGAAACTATTTTTCCGAAGAACTGTGTTAAGAAAGATCTTATGTTTGAAAAACTATTGACAACTCTAGGGAAGATCATAGAATAATATTAACTAAAAGTATTGGTTCATCATCCTCCATACGTTTTGCAAATTGGATGACATATGGATTTGCATACAGCTATATTGCCATTTTTTACATGTATTGGATGAGAAAGTCTCTAATCAGGACTTCCAATTTCCGTTGGACAGCTGCTCCAAACCCAAGATTTTGCAATATGAAACATTTGTATACCCTCTCTTATATATATTCGATGTGTGCTGCATCCAATCTACTGCCTCAGACACGGATTTAGCCTTAGGTCAATGATCACCAGAGACTGGCTTCAAAGGGACAGGCTGACAGATGCTGTGCAAGAGGCCACAGACTGCTCTAGAAGTGTGACCTGAATCCCTCTGGATTTCTGGGAGGGAGTGAAATACCTGTACCACTTCCTCTGCTCTAACCACTTTTATAGATATGTCTTTCAGGCTACCTCATATCTTCATGTCCTTTGGACACACCTGAATTTAGGGTGGACTAAGAAACACACTGACCACAAACCAAAGGTACAGCAAAAAGACTGTCAGCCTTCCACTAGTGGGATAGGGCAGTCATATGATGCTTCAAAATATTTTGCCAGCCTTCAGACAGTTGTAGCTCTGAGAACTGCTGAACCAGAGGAGGTACTTTACAGAATTGCTTCTTTTTGTTTCTAGTCACTTCTGGGACTCATTTAGCTTTTAGCATCTACAACAACCTACCATTTGCTGGTTTCATTTGATGTACTCTTTTGTCTGATTGGAAGAGACAATGAATAATGATTTCCTTAACAGTTTGTGCTGCCCAAGGTTCTGTAGCTATTATTTTTCCCCTTCAGATGTCTCTTTTTCAGCCTGAAACTTACTTGCTTTTTGTTCTCCAAGTGATCAGACCCACATAACTGATGAAGGATACATTCCTGCTCTGCTAGCTGGTCCACAGTGGACAAAACCACTCCTACTAAAGAAATGGCTGAGGTTCTGCTCTGAAGAAACTATTCTCCTGTGGTGTGGGTAAGGATTTGCCCTTATATTCCCTACTATGAATACACAGATGAGTTATACACTGGAAGAGAAAAAGAGATAAAATGTAATTTCTTTAAATTCTTCTGTGCTCATGCATGTCCTATGGGATCTGACCATGCTCCCAACTGATGAGAATTAATGCCTTCACAAGAGAAGCAACCAGTTCCCCAGTGTAATTCTGATTGAAAAGAACACTGGATGAACTCTTGGCCTATTTATGAAACAGGCAAATGAGATTCTGTGGACTTTCTGTCACTGCTAGCATAGTCTGCAATACAAAATAACTCTTATTGCTGTTGACACTGGTGCAGTGATTAAGGCCTCTGCTCAGTCTGAAAAAGCATCCTACATTGAGTCTCTGAAAAAACTTCCTGCACTGTCAAGACTTGATGCCTTTGGAAACCTGCAGCTGACCATGAAGAAATAAGAGATGCAGGGCTTAGTCTATGTCAGTCTGGGCTTAAGACACCACTCACTTGTGATTATGAGTCATGTGGACTGGCTTGTTTTATTTGACCCAAAATAACTGGATCACAGAATCACAGAATCACAGAATCATTTAGGTTGGAAAATATCTTCAAGATCACCGAGTCCAACCTTTGACCAATCCCAGCCATGTCAGCGAGACCACAGCACTGAGTGCCACATCCAGTCATTTCTTTAATATGTCCAGGGATGATGACTCCACCACCTCCCTTCCTGGGGAGTCCATTCCAATACTTAACAACCCTTTCTGTGAAGAAATTCCTCTTGATGTCCAACCTGAACCTCACTTAGCACAGCTTAAAGCCATTTTCTCTCAGCCTGTCACTGGTTGCTGGGGAGAAGAGGCTTCCCCTCATCTGGCTACAACCTCCTTTCAGGTATTTGTAGCTATATGGCCTCCTCTTCTCCAGGCTAAACACCCCCAGCTCCTTCAGGAGGAGTCCTTCATAGGACTTTCTCTGTAGACTCTTCACCATCTCCATTGCCCTTCTCTGGACATGCTCCAGCACCTCAATGTTGCAGTGAGGGGCCCAGAACTGGGCACAGGATTTGAGGTGTGGCCTCACCAGTGCCCAGTACCGAGGTCACTGCCCTGGTCCTGCTGACCCCACTATTGCTGATATAAGCCAGGATTCCATTGGTTTCTTGACCATCTGGGCACCTGGCTCATGTTCAGCCACTGTCAACCAGCACCTCCAGGTCCACTTCCCCTGGGACATGTTCCAGCCACTCTTCCTCCAGCCTGTTGCACTGCAGGGGGTTGTCGTGACCCAAGTGCAGGACCTGTACTTGGCCTTATTGAACCTCATACCATTGACCTCAGTCCATTGATTCAGGCTGTCCAGATCCCTGTGCAGAGTCTTCCTACTCTCCAGCAGATCAGCACTCTCGCCTAACTTAGTGTCATCTGCAAACTGACTGAGGCTACACTTGATCGCCTGATCCAGGTCATTGATATTAAACAGGTCAGACCCCAATACTGAGCCTTGGGGAATCCCACTAGTGACTGGAAGTAAGATAAGGATTTATTTTTTTATTTCAAATGTCTGGTGTTAAAATGAAAAATGTTATGCACACGCAGCATGGCAGGAACACATATTCAGACACATTGGTGGTATCAGTTATGATTGATGTGAAAGCAGAGATCTGCGCTCAGAGTTGTAGAAGTGTCATAAAATGCAAAGTTCAAAATAAATACTAAGATTTTTGGAAACCTCAGAGGCCCTCAGCATACACCATAACTAGAGGAAGTGGACAGCTGCCAGAGGTTTGAACTACAAGTGTTTTAAAGAGTGACTCGAACTAATGTGAATTCAGTAAAAATCATACGCCAGATTGACCCGTAGGGTACAGTGACCAAGCTAAGACTTGCTTTATTGGAAAACTTACATAAGCAGTGGTTCTCTCACTGGAATTGCAGATGAACGACTCTCACCTGGGGGGGCTGCTGTGACTTACCTGTATGGAGACGCTGCTGTAGGAACCGCCTATGACTCCTGCAATGAGCAGTGGCAAATTCTCTTGGATGGCATATGAGCCGTCAGGGCACATGTACTCTGTTTCATCCACTTTAGTCAAAGATGCCCTGACAAACTCCAAAGACTGTTCTAAGGCATATGTATCCCTGGAACACGTGTCCAAGATGTGAACTCCAAGCTTAATTCCTGGCAGCAAGTAGTTGTCTTTGTTGATTTCATCAATAGCAAACAGCATGGCCTCCAAGCGCTGGATGCCTCGGTCTTCATTGATTCTCCCACATTCTTCTATCCCAGTGCCTTTTTCCTTGATTGGGAATAAGCCTCCTAAGACCAGGTCTCCTTCTATCTTAATTTCCTTCCTGACAAAGCTGTGGTCACTTAGGGAAAGGAAAATTCCTTTGGAAAATAAAGCTAGCGCAAGCACTTGGAGTCTGGTGAACATCTTCATTGGTCCTGTTTTAGCAGCTCTAAGAAACACTGGTGGGAGCAAAAGCACTCTTCAGTCCTTCTGATCCATTGCCAGATATGAAGTGCTGTCCCACAAGCCAGTGAAGAGCAAGCCAACAAGTCTTTCCACTGGACCTCTAAAGAAGAGATGGGAAGAATTAGAAAAGGCAAAAGGAGACAAAAAGATGTGAGATGCCTTAATCACACAACCATCCCTCCTTAAGAAAAACAAGACTCTTTTCCAAGAAAATTAAGGTAAGTAGATAAATAAGTAAGGGAGATAAATAAGTAAGGGAGACATGAAAGAGGAAAATAAGAGACATGACAAGAAGGACTCTCGTGTTTCATGCTTGCTCAGGGCATGAAAATGCTTGCAGCTGGACTTTCTTTAATGTTAATCACAGTTTGGTGCTCGGATCAAAGGGAGAACACAGCAGTGATGTGTGTTCTTAAGATGATTTTACTCTCACTAAGGTCAGGACAGTTTGCCAATGACCTGAAAAGGAGAGAAATCAAACCTCCGAGTGAAGATCACCTTGTAACAATTCTGTAAATAAATACACATACACAAAGTCTGTTTATGAAACATAAATGTCCATAGACTCCTTGTCAATGTATCTTCAAATTTATCAAAGTGGCTGCCTTGATCTCCCAATCCTGAAATAAACTATGTGGCAATAGTTAAACAGAACACTTTAATAATTTATTTCTGTACTTACCTTTTCCTTAACAGAGTATATACTACTAGAGTTGCAGGGTTATTTATAATTTAGAAACACTTAGCACAAAGAAATTGAAATAAGCAACAATTAAGATTTAACACTGAATAATGAATGAACATGCTTATTGCAAGGCAGTTATTTATCCTAGTATAATTTCAATGTTGCTGTACCAAATTGTATGAAATTATAGCTTTTTATTCATATTTATTCCAACATTGTTCTCTCATAAATCATTAATGGGTCAGATTCACTGTTAAAGGTCTCTCTCTGCTATCCTAATAGTCTGAGCTGCAGACTGTCTCAGCAGAATTTTCCATTCAGAAATGTCAACAGAAAAAAGGCTTCCTCATCCCTAAATGATCTCTAAGTAAGCTAGTTTGTTTATCACCTGTGGTTTATTAAACAGGTCCAGAAAATATATTTTCTGGTAATGTTAAGTGAAGTAATGATGCTGAATGTATTCAGCAGTACTTTCTGTATCAGACTTAGTACTCTAGTTTACCAAACATTATTCACGTGTATACAGGGCATATAAAATAGTGGTACTATCCCATTAGAAATCATTATTAGACAAAAAGGTGACATTTGTCACATAAATGGCTGTGTGGTTAATAATTCAGTTGTGTTGACTTCCATTGTTTTCATCACTAATCCACCGTTTGGACAAAAGCAGGACTTGGGATATTTTTTAATGCAACATCCATTTTATTTACCACTGTTGCTCCTGTTGCCACTGTATCTCAGCAAACATTTGTCCTTACAACATTGGCAAAATATTAGTTTTCCCTGTCTTACATGTGGATGAAAAAGAGGTACAGAAAGATGAAATAAAATTCTCAGAAGATTCTAAATTCAGATTTTGATTTGCTCGGCACTCACAATCACTATCAAACATTGGAAAGGTCAACTGTGCCCTGAACCCCCTGGTTCCAACTGAGGCACTGATTCTGAAAAACTTCCTAAACAAGTTCTTCCAAGCTTGTTCCTGAGTGATTTAGCTAAGGTCATCAGCACAACCAAGAATCAAACTTTGATCTTTCCCAGTGCTCCTCTGATACCTTAATCATAAACCTTCTGGCTTTTACATGAGTCTTTTATAAGGTCATATTAAAACAATCTGCTTTCAACAGCCCTTCAACACGACCAAGAACAACTGAGTTACCCAAAGAAAAGGCTTTAAAATGTGGCTCTCTATAAGGTTTTTTAAAACTGTCCTGGGACATACCTAGAGCTACAGTGGATTTCCCTCAACAGCAGGGAGGATGTTCTCATCTCCCTGACTCTTTCATAGGTGCTGGTTTCTGTAAATGGCATTGCCTTTCACCTTGCATCTCCTCCGTGTCTCAGGAATCTGTGTGTCTCTGATACATCAGCAAGAAAGGACAGAAAGGTACTGAAAATTATTTCAACACTGCACATGGACAACTGATTTCCCCAGCGAAGAATGCAAAGGATTTCTATGTTCTGTCACTTAAGCTTGTTAAGTGGTACTGCTGAGGGAAACCGGAATCAGTGATGGCACAGCAAGGGATCAGTCCCTGCAGAAGTCACGGGGCGATCAGAGAAAGTGAGGGTTGGGAACAGGCATGACCATTACGCTGTTTCTTCCTTGCCACTTTGTGTTGACAACACTGGTCAAGTTGTTGAAGGTGTCTAGGGATATGAAAGGAGGAGGTGCTGGGAACCCCATTTGGGTTGGAGAACACAGATGACTCATCCCCACAATCCTGCTCTATCTGGGGACACACTGCTTGGTAAGGGGTGTCCACGGGTGGGGGCCACCCACTCATGCCAATTGTTTTACCCTCCCCAGGGCAATGCCTGTGAAGTCTTGAGCTTGTCACAGGGGCTTTGAGACTGCAGGGAGACACCATGGATGCAGAGTCCTGCTCCCCAGGAAAAACATCCTATTTTATGTGTTCAAATGCTCTCTTCATAAATGGAAGACAGTAAACAAAAACAGAGCTTAAGGTATCAAACAGGGCTTTTCTCCTTCATCAGACTGTGCATTGCTGCCTGTGTAGTGGCATTGCAACGTCCTGCTGAGGACCAGGGATGCTGAGCAGAGGGTGGGAGTGAAGCCATTAATGCATAGGGTGATTTGTCAGGGGAGGTTTCCCTTCCGGGCTGTGAGGGATGGATGCCTCCAGGGTTTCTCAGCACTGGGACTCCTGAGGGAAGCTGTGAGACAGATTTGGGTGGTCAGTGAGCAGTGTCACTATGGTGACACTGAACAGACATCTTGGTATGGTGAAGACTATTTTAAAGCAGATCACAGAGATGGGCTTGCAGCTCAGTTCCTCTCCTGTTGTCTCTGGTGTGCACCTCCCACATGCTTTCTCTGCAGCTTGCGTAACTCAGGACTATATATACAAACATTTCATACCTATTCCAGGCTGATACAGCCCATATTCTTCCTCTTAAACATGGTGAAGATACCACTGATCATATCCTTCCTGAAGTGATTTCACTATATTGACCACTCCAATTGGCTTTTGCAGTACCATCTTCTACTAAAAGCATGTTTCTGGGGTATTTCAAAAAGAAGTCTGTGCTGATCAAGCAGAAGTTCTTTTATATTTTGTTTATATTTAAAGTTTTAACATCAGCTACAGGCAGGGTTGTGTTGTTCTAGGTGTTAGTACTTAGTACTGTTAGTACTTAAAATATGTACATTCCTGCCCTATAGCCCTTGGATCCCTGGTGGAAATAGAAGTAGAGTCTGGGTGTAGAAGCAATGTAAATATCAACATGAAAAATAAACAGGCTGAAGGAGAAAAGTTTCCATGTCTGCATCAGAGGGTTTCTGCCAGCTTTGCTCTATCTGAACTTTAGCCAGAAACACACAGCTTGTGAAAAATCTTCAGTTGGCACTCCAGAGCCCCTTCTCTTTCCACCACCAAAAGTCCACAGGGGGAAGCTACACCTGCCCTTGGGGGATACTGTCAGCACTTCCCTTAGTGAAAGTAACTCACTTGTGTATAATAGCAGCCGTGCTGCTCTCATTGAAAATCTACTTGCCTATAGGTCTGAATCATCAGTTTTGGTGGATTATTTATCTGTCTGTGAAAAGTTGATTGCACAAATTTACTCTTTCTTGGTGTAAGTTTGCTTATTTAGTAAGGATGGACACATCCTTGCTTCTATGAAAGCAACTAAAATGAGAAAGAATGTCTGGGGTTTCTGTGTTCATTATCCCACTGATATCATCTCCAAAACTAAATCTGTCTTTCAGGGCTATATTCACATGGCAGCTCTGGTCCTCTGCAGGCCTTCTCTCTGCAGCTCATGGAGTAGGTCTACTCGTGCTGTTGGTTTAGAGATGAATTCTTATCAGACTAAGCATTTTCAGTCTGTTTTTCTATAGGTGTCAAACTCCAAAGAGAATTGCAGTTGAATCTTTCATTTAGCCAAATGACTTATAAATTGAACCTCATTGCTCATACATCAATGACAATTTTGTTCATGCCCTCCACCATACCAGTACCAATGCTTGGCAATCCAGCACCCAGCAGCCATGCATTTTCTAGTTTTCCAGTTATAAGGATGGAATGGGAAGCCTTACTGAGAGCTGAGGCACTTCAGATTGCCTAGCTATTTTTCAACACCATTAACTAATGAATGGGACAATCTACATGACTGGGCTAAAACTCTGGAGAGGTTTCCTCTCTTCCCTACCATGTACTATATCCTAAATTTCCCACATTTGTTCCCCTTCACAGTGTTTTGCAGGGCTCATCTCTTTATGCAGCTTCCTGACAAAGAAGAGCTGACGTGGGTGCCGGGGAAGATTATGTATAGCTTTGTTGTGGGTGGCTCCCCCTTGGCATTTGAGGATTTATACTGCATTATTCAGAACTATAATGTGTTACTGTGGTGCCTGGAGCCATATGTCAACTCGGTATCACCTGCTGTCCTTTGTAAACTTTCTTTGGAGGAGAACCATGCTCAGTGTAAGGTCACAGAGGAGGTTCCCACCACACCTGTGCTCTTGTGGCATTTTACAAATACTGAAGCTAATAGTTTCATCAATAGATTTTTCTCAAAGGTCACCCATCAGAGAAGTATCTTTCCCCAAGCCCTTGCTGTGCCCTCCAGATTTCATCTTAGGGAAGCAAATTTCTAAAACAATTCCAATTTCATCTCAAAATTCTGGTGCATCTTTCAAGACTGACACAAGAAGCTGAATGCAAAGATTTCTTTCTCTCAGAGATCATGGAGAACTTGCACAGTAGCATAGATCATCCAACACATTCATCACATTTATATGTGCCCTAGCAGAACTTGACCTTAATGCCTGATGAGAACTACACTGAAATATAGCATGTGTTATTTAATCAGAAAGAAAGTGATAGACAAGCTTGAGTCTCCTTGCCAATTATAATTAGAGACGTCGTCACCTCTGGAAGAGAAATATTTGTAAAGTAACCCAAACCTTGCAGTGACAGACCTGTGCCAAGCACACAAATTGCTCACATCCTGATTTTGGCTGGCTGAAATCGGGTAGCTTAAATCAGGACATAAAAGAAAACAAAGAAACAAACAAACCCAGGAAAAGTTGCAGAAAATGTGGTGAGGTGGAGAAAACAAATAAATTTCTACTATGGAAATGGAGAAGTTCCTTCATGAAATGTTAATCAGTTGCTGACATATAATTTTGCTGAAAATTAATCAAAGTGCTTTAAATTTCAATTGTTTGCTGTTGTATCTCAGATTTTTTTTCTTTCCTTATGAAAAATGACAAAAATGGCTTTCCAAGTAAGTGATTTTGTGAATTCCATTTAATTTTGAAAACCCATACAGGAAAAACATTAATTAATGCAATTACCAGCAGCATGAGGCTACAAACCATACAAGTTCATGCCATGCCTACTATACTGTAAAAGAGCTTGAAAAACCCTAAAAATTTACGAGAAATTTCAGTATAAAGATATATAAAGCAAGAGATTATATGTCAGTGTAGAAGTAAATCACCAGTCCTAAAATAAAAACTTATACTCTGTTACTTTAGAACAAGAAGAGAAATTCAGAACACTGTGTTACTGTTTGTACTGTGTGAGCATCAACATCTGATGCTTTATGTTTTCTACAATGTCAACATACAGCAGATGCCCAGCCCTCTCCTCAGAGATCTATGATATCCTGTTTCAGAAAAAAAAATTAAAATATTAATCAGGCAGGAAAACAGATGTCTCTTGCGTATTACTCTTTAAGTTTCCAGATATTAGATAACTAAATTTTAGATTAGAACTAGATGTATTAATTTAGCCTGGTGAGGAACAAGGAGCTCCTGAAGATCACCGGACCTTAATATGGTGTGGAAATATGGGTCTTTGTTACTTGTTAAAATACATGAGAGCATTTGGCACCGGCTCAGTCCTTCCAAAGTGAGCTCGGTCTCAGGAGAGGGAGTTACAATGAGCAGACCACCAGAGGCAGGGTGAGGCCAGGCAGGCTCCCAACTCGTTAGGGTTTCTCCCTGCTCTGACAATAAGTATATCCAAGTGCACTGAGAAGTCCAGCTGTGAGCCCGAGGCTTTGTGCCATCTGGACAGTTTGTGGTGTAATGATCTTGATGTAATGCAGGGTTAGACCTATGAAAGTCCCACCATCTTTCCTTCTGTCTTCTTTGGATTGAGCTGAATCTTACTGCTTTTTGTCCATCTGCTTATTTCTTCCGGGCATTGGTGACAGCTGAAAGCCCACCAGCAGTGACTGCAATGAACAGGCAAGTGCTGTGTGCTTATTGATTGTATGGTAGTTGACTTTAGTCTCAGCCTTCACGTGTGGTCCCATAAAGACATGGAAAAGGAAAAATGGGAGTATAAAGCCTTCGGGGACAAAGGAACAGCTGGCTTCTGTGACCTGTGGATGTCACAGCAATTATTCCTGCTAGGTGGTGTGGGAACACCAGCACCAGGCTAAGGTCAGCAATGTCAAATGTTGGGTGAGAGAGGTGATGGCATAAGTGTGGAGTAGTCTTGCTCAAAGTAAACCATGATGTTTTCAGTGTCATGTCCTGGGATGAAATATTTAGCTAAGAGAAGCTTTAAAACTTAGTGCTTAATGCAAGTGAGGCTTAACTAAGTGAAGTTAACACCATCCAAAGCACAGCCCCCTAAGGAGTATCTGTGCATTTAGTCTTTAGACACGTATTTAACCTCTCCCTCTTAATTGATTCTTAAGCATCTATTTTTTTCTGCCCACACAGAGATCATTGCTGCTTTGTGCTCCTAATCACTTCTCAGCTCTCTGCAATGCCTGCAGGGTTTTTCTTGAGGCTGGATCTCCCCGTGAATCTGTGTTCCAGCCGAGGTGCTCTGCCTGGGCATTCTGGGCTCACTCCAGAGTGAGCTGCCAGATTTCAATCTTGCCATTCTGCCAAGATGTTTTCCTCACACTGTGGCAATACAGAAAATATGGCTGAGCCTTTGCATATGTGGAGGGCAGAGAGTCCTTTGTCATTATTGTTTGTGTTGAGGCTCAGTCTGGCTGGCAGCACAGCCAGCCTCAGAGTCACACCAGACTCACAGAGCAGCAGAGTGTGCACCCTTTCTTGTCTCTGTCTGTATATGGGGTGACTTCTGCTGCCACCCAGCCTGCTCTGATGGCATGCAATCCTGGCTTAGACCCCAATAGCAGCATTCAAACCTGGCTTGGTGCTGTCCACATTACTGGTTAGGATAGGAGAAACTGAAATAGCAAAGCTGATGACCAGCAGTGGGCAAAGTCCCCTCTGTGGCTGCTTCTCCCCACCCTGATTTAGTGGTAAGTCAAATAAAAACCTTACCAGGCTGGTGCTCCCATCCCTGTCTGGTCTGAGCTGTATCTCCCAGTTTGCCACAGCAGTACCAAACACTCAGCTGGAAATTTTCCAAGTTAAGATGGCTCTTCCCATTTGCTGATCGAGGCAATATTTCTGCCTCTGACATATTCACTGCAAGCACCTCAGAGCAGGAGCTGCTGCCTTGCCTGTGGCTGTGGAAGGCTGAACTCTTGTCTCATCACTACTGCCGGTTCAGTGATGAGATTCCATATGCCTAATTTGCTCAGTAACATATCGCAACATTTTAGGCACTTTTGACCTCCTCCAGGAGTATCTCCTGCCTATTCTGGTCTAAAAAAGACACTGGGACCCCCCAAAGGCATGAAATTATTTCCAATGAACATGTAGGTGCTTGCTTTGGGGAGACTGGTTCACCTAGCATTTACAATCTGAGGTCAAGGTAGGTGCCTGATTACAGACAGGGTTTCACCTACTGGTCCCTTGTTTTGTCGTGTTCCTGGTAACAACACAAAGCATTAGAAAGGGATCAAAACATGGAATGAATGTTCAGGTTTTTAAAGAAAGAACTGTTTAGCAGTGGACTGTAGCTTTTTGATGTTTAGTTGTTTTCTTTTTCTTTTTTTCTTTTTTTGTTTTTTTGAACATAAAAAGATTAAAGATTTAACATCAGTAGCCTCTGTTGAAACGATCCTTCCCTCCTCCACCTCCGTCTACGCCCTTCCCCCCAGAGCCCAGACGGGTAACTCTTCCATCACATGAATGTTACCTCCAGGCTGCAGCATTCAGCCGAGTGTGAAATCACAATTAACGGAGCAAGTGTTTTGTAAGTGAGCAGAGACGGCCACAAATTACATCCTCCTATTAGCTGATTTTAGAACAACACTGTTGAACAGCTTCATGATTACTGGGCTGTGGCGTGTATTAAAAAAACATTAATAAAACATAATTGATTGTGAATTCTGCTTACTGCCTTTATAGTTTTAATCACAAAAGTCTGAGAAGTTTGTTGGAAACAAAAGCTGCCCTCAGCTATTTATGGGAACTGGATTGTACTAAAAATTTTACAGAACTTTATTTGCAGCTGTTGTAAATCAGTAAACTACTGAAGCCTATGGAGTTTTCTGACTGATAGATTGCCTTTGCCTTTTTCTTTTCCAGTCAGCAAAGAAAGGCACAAGACTGACTTACCTCCACCAGCAAGTACCCCTGAAGTGGGAACAACATCCTCGGTCTCTCAGACCTGCCATGCACTAGGCATGTCCTAAGATGCAAGTAATGTCACCAATAGGGAGCAGGAGCTGCTGGCTTCTATTTACTGAGAAACAGGCAAATACGGAGCTATACTTCAAAACCACTCACATTTATGTCTTTCTTTTGGGCCCCAGATTGTTTTCAAAGCTTAAATCATGTATTCTTACAGGAACCTGGAATGTTAATTCTGATTCATGACCCTGTCTGGGCTCATGGAGGGACAAGGTGTGTCACAAAAGTTTATGGCTACATTATGAAACTTGGATGCCCTGCTATGAATTTATGGACTTTAAAAAGGCTGCTCACAATCAGTCAAATGTGGGACTTTGAAAGAATTTGAAACCCAGCCAGTGACACAAATGGACTGCTCTTCTTCATCAGGTATCTAAATCTCACTCTCAGGCTGAGAATTCCCAAAACACTTCAGACACTGCCTGAACTTGATCAAGGTGATGCTTAACTCCACACATAAGCCAAATTTAGTCAGAGGAAGATGGACCTCTGCCAAAATCCTCAGGGAAATAGGCTCAGGGAGGTGGGCAGGATCTTGCCCTAGCTGTAACTATTTAAGCAGTTTCCTCACCCCACAGAGAGGTGGCATGAAGTGAGGAATAAACCTTACAAGTTCTGAATCTCTCCTGCTGTGACCACTAAAAATGCTAGTGCTAGGAGTGTTGAAAAATCTTAGAAGTGCATCTAAAATTAGGTAATATAATGCCTGCATTATTTATTGACTTTTTTTCAGCCTGTGCCCTGGAAAATAAACTTGTATAAACAGTGGGAGTAGATTGCTGAAAAGCATTTCCTGTTAAAGAGCTAGCGGCAAGGGTTATTTTCAATGAAAATAAACCAGAGAAAGCAAATTTTTCTTGTTTCTGCAAAGATTTATCTCATGAAGGCAGCAACAGACATGCCTTGTCTTGACCAAGGGAGTGACTTCTACTGCTAAGAAATGAAATGTATGTCAGTTACCACTCAGGCTCATCTCAGTTTAGTACTCAGCTCTTTGCAGAGGCATCCTGGAACAAACAACTCCAACCTGCACCAAGCTTCTCTTCTTCCCATACCACCTGTCCCTCCCTCAGACCTGATGTAAACTGCTTGCTTGGCTCCTTTCATGCAGCTCCACAGCAGTGTATGTACAGGCAGACATATATTTTTATGAGAAGAGCCAGAACCTCACACCCCCAACACATTCACTGCATTCTCTCACTCTAAATGGCCATTGCTATGGCAACAACAGCTTAACTCAAAATTTAGAGAGGCATTTAGCACAAATTATGAAAGAAGAGATGCGACACTGGGTAAAGCCATGCATGGTTTCATGGTCCACTGTGGCTCTATTCACCGATTGCTTCAGGACACCCTGGGGACCTTGCCACTTGTCTGTCACCTTCTGCCCAGCATGGTGCAGGAAACAGCTTTCTCTAACACTGGCTTTGTCTTTATTCTTTTCTGTGCTGACAGTAAATGGCTTTTCAGCCATCTGATCGGCCACAGAACTGAATTTGCAGTCCAACCAGCCTGGTCCTCAAAACCTCTGCCAGAACAATTCATGGCCTGGTAGTGTGAGCAGGGAATTCCTTGTTAATGAAGGGAAAGAAAGACACAGGCCCTATTTAGAGTATCTGGAACAGTGCTAGTGCTCTGCATCAGCATATCTGGCGGCAGATGAAGGCCCAGCTGAGTTGTAGGATAAAGCATAGTGCATGTCTGTGACACTTCTCCTTGCAAGGAGCTGCTTTTTGGTGCCAAATCTCAGGCATAGTGACAAAGTAGAGGAAAGACAAGCATGAATAACCTCAATGATTCCTAGTGAATCCATGTCTTTCTAAAACCTGTGCAAACTTTGTCCTGTGTTCTTACTTATGGCCACATTTTATATAAGCCAAGATGAAAGGTCTACAAGGAGAGGGATTTTTTGAAGGGCATGAGAGGGAGTAGATTTACAAAAGATCTAGAGAAGAAATTCTTCGCCATGAGGGTGAAGAGACACTGGAGCAGGTTGCCCACAGCAGTTGTGGACTCCCCATTGCTAGAAGTGTTCAAGGCCAGGTTGGATGGGGCTTGCTAGGGGGGTTGGAACTAAATGGTCTTTAAGGCCTCTTCCAACACAAATCATTCTATGGTTATTCTGTGACGATGATCCTTTGCTTTGGAAAAAGCACAAAATTGGCAAACACTATTCAGAGAAAGTTCATGTCTAATTTTAGACATCTAAAGTGAGGTTCCTTCTTTGGGACCCAAAGCTAGGCAGGATGAGCCTAGGTCTTAACTGTGCTCCTTTCATTCCTCACTAGAGGCAGACAAAGGGTTTTGGTCAAGGAAGAGTTAAAAATGCTTTGCATGGATGTTTGCATAGAGGCTTATTATTTCTTGGAAGGTACAGTCCACAGTAAGGATGTACTCCTGCCTCACTCCAGGAGGAGTTAGATCTGATTTATTTTGAGACAATCAGGACTGGATATTCTTTCTGTGTGGCCTGTGTGCCTTCTAATAACAAGCTCTCTTGTTATTACAGTTCTCATTGCAATCTAAGATTAATACTTGTATCCCAAATTTCACCGAGGCCAGCATGAATGAATAACAATCCCATTAAAGAATTCAAGAACTGGCCAAGAGTCACTAGTTGTATTTGTTAACGAAACTGAACCAGAGGTGAGGATTTCATTGCTTTGCTTGTACTTTCTGGCTTTGATCAGGGAGAAACTTCATGTCTGCCAGCATTTCTACTGACCACAGGAAGGCAGAGCCATCCACATGGCAGTGGGCATGCAATGAAAGCCATTTTGTGATAATTGCCTCAAATTCTCCTGTCAAGCAGTGACTGAAAAATGAGAGCTGAGAAACCACAAGACCAGGTGCATAAAAAAAAGTAGGTTAGGAATTGTACATGCCAGATTGTGAACCAGACTGCACTCCCCTCAAGGGCATATTCTTCCAGTTCCACGGCTTGTTTCATGGAGAGGAAGATGATGGAGAAGAACTGACTCTGGAGATTGTCTCTTTTTCCCGGGGCTGTGGTGTTACTCCACGTGCCAGTGCCATGGCTCTGGGAGGCAAAGGGCCCTACATCACACGTGATGAACTGCAGAGGTATCTTCGAGCAAGGAGAAAATTCAGGAAACAAACAGCAGCCTTGGATGTGGTTCTGCTCCAGCAGTAGCTGAGCAGCAGCTCAGGGTGTTGCTGAGCCTGGGGACAAGTTCTGGGGATCTCACTGAAAGTGCCTGGGAAGAGGGGAATTACACAAGGATAACAAGCATGGAAATGTGAAGGAATTTGATGGGAAATTTTGAAATTCAGTTTCTAGGGCAGATAGGTTTGACAACATCCTAGACCTTTAAGCTACATGACAACTTGCAGAGAGAAAGAACTTCAGTTCCCTGAGTTTTAAATTGAAGGACCTTATGTGCTTTTTAGGACTATCACATTAAGTTTGGCATCAAGCAGTGAAATACCCTCCCTTCATGGCTCAGGCCCAGCTGCCTTTCTCTCAGGAAAGCAAAATCAGCATGGCCAACATCTTCTGCCTCTTTCTATTCCACAGAGGAATGAAAAAATATACATGGAAAACAGGAGAGGCCTGTGAAAGCAGGTGACAATATTTAAAATGGGAAATCCTGTGGCATCTCTCCAATATAAAATGAAGACAACACTTGAGTAACAGCCTACTCTTATCACAGGCTGCATGATTTTAGTACATCCTAGTGGGTTGTAGAAGTGACATCTTCATTTGCAATAAAAAAGTGTCAAAGATTGCCAGTACTCCTGACCAGAGGAATTCTCACTGGTTTAGATAAGCCACTGACTGCTTTGACTGTGCCCTACCTGTAGCTTTCCTGTCTAAAACAAGTCTGCAAGGCCTGACATCAGGGTTTGCTGAATTCAGAGCCAAGCTTTCACTGATGTCAGTCAAACACAGGTTATCCCCAGGTGACATTCGTGTTCCGGTTTGAGTGTTTTCTTTCTGACATAGTATAAGACCAGGGCATTTTATTTTTTCCAAGACAGATACATTATCTGGCAGTTTCCAGCTGATGTAAGATAGGTTACAATAGTGATACAGCCTATCTATGGAAAGTCTCTTTGCCTGTGGTTTCCTGCAGGGGGGTTTTTTGGTGTTTACTATGTGGCTGAGCTCACTTTTCCGCCTTTCTTTATCAAGGGATTTTAATCTCATTCTTCATTCCTTTATTCAGCCACCTTCCTTTCCTCAAAAGGAAACCTGTAAGAAATTAATGTCTTCAAAGTCTGTATTTTGTACGATTTTGTTGACACTGGCTAGCATTCAGTCTTTATTGGAATTGGCAGTTAATGTAATTGCATAAGCCCTATTTCCTTAGAAAAACAGCCTTCAAAAGATCAGAGCATGCTACAAGAACTCCTCTATCCTTGCAGTGTACCAGGCTCTAACTTTTACACCTCCCCTGTTGTTATGTAAGCCAATAGCACAGCTTTATTCCCAGAACTTGTCAGTTACAGAACGTGATTCATCTAATATACTTTAGACATTACAATAGGATGAAATAAATTGCACACTACTGTATCTGTTTTTCTCCATGGACAGTGACCAGGGACTGTAGAACTGGACAAAGGAATTTTCTGCTTGGAGTGGACTCTTGAGACTCTCATTTAGTCAGTGAGGCCAACATGGCCAAAAGTTGTTGGCATGCAACTCATTTCACAGAATCACAGAAGCAGTCAGGCTAGAAGGGACCACAGTGGATCATCTGGTCCAAGCTCCCTGCTCAAGCAGGGTTATCCCAGAGCACATGACACAGGATTGCATCCAGATGCTTCTTGACTATCTCCAGTGAGGGAGACTCCACACCCTCTCTGGGAAACCTGTTCCAGTGCATGGTCACTGCACAGGACAGTTCTTCCTCACATTCAGGTGGAACTTCTTGTGCATCAGTTTCTGCCTGCTGCCTCTTGTCCTACTGCAAGGCTGAACAGGCTCAACTCCCTCAGGCTGTCCTTGTAAGAGAGATGCTTCAGTCCATCATCTTTGTAGCCTCTGCTGGACCCTCTCCATGTCTCACTTGTACAGAGGAGCCCAGAATGGACACAGTATGTATATGTGGCCTCACTAGGGGTGAGTAGAAGGGCAGGATCACCTCCCTGGATGTGCTGGCAATGGTTTTCCTAATGCATCCCAGGATATCATTGGCCTTCTTGACTCCTGGGGCACATTGTTAGCTCATGGACAGCTTGTTGTGCACCAGAACCCCGAGGTCCTTTCTATTTTAGGCTGATTCACACCCTACATTCTATTGACAGTATTGATGGAATCCACATATCATCACTCAGTTCACATGAGACATCAACAACAAAGAAATCTAGGTAAGATGGACTCCCCTTCATTCTCTCAGATGTTCAGTATAGCAGAGGACTGGTCCCTCTGTCACATTATTTAGATGTTATCATGCCCTGGTAGTATCAAACCTTGTGCCTTAGCATTAAAAGCCCTCCTCTGTGAGTAGGAGCAATACCATATGAAACAGGGAGAACTCACATTTTGCAAATCCATCCTCTCTGTGGGCAGTGTTTCAGTTTCATTCTGGGATCATTGATTTGCTAGCTTTGAGCTGTTTCCTTCATCAAGCCCAGAGGATAAGCTTTTTTTGCACTGCATCTTTCTCTCTTCTATGGCTAATGCTAGTTTATTCTCCTTCAAATCTTATGTAACGCTTTTACAGGAGGATACATCTGTGATATGCTCTTTGGCTGTTTTTTTGGAAAAAATATGAATAAACCAGAATAAACTGGAAGATTGTCAGTGTATTTTGCAGATTATCTGTGTTCCAACTCTACTCACAGGAAAATGCAAAGTCGATTAAAACCCACCAAGTGTAATAAATATGTTTTTTGATTCTGTCAGCATGGCTAAAGATAAAAGCTAACAGCAAATCCATAATACATTCATACAGATCAAATGATCTATCAATCCATAAGCTTGCATTCATGACAGATAAATGCTCTTATTATCTTCATAGCATGCCCCAGTTAGTCCAGCATGAACTTGGTGAGTTAACGTGGCACTGCAGTCAGGGTGTTGGCATGCAGGAAGTTTGTTTGTTACAATAGCATTTTAAATGCTGAAAGTTCCATTTCTTCAGTCTGTGGACTGTTCCTTTCATTGATTACTGCTCAGTTCAGCCCTTCACCAGCTCTCAGGTGTATCCCACTCCTTGTTCCCAGTTACGACCTCCTTGTGTTCCTCTTCCAAGCCTTCCCCCTCTTCGTGCCAGCAGCTTCTTTCTCCCTAGTTATTTGTACACTGAGCCTCAAGCAGAAAACACCCTACATTTCCATTCACCTAGGGCTTGAGACAATCATATGATGGGAAATATTTGAAAAATTTAACAAGAGGTACCACAGTCAGAGAAAACTTAACATTTTCAAGATAAATTCAAGAATTTGTGTCAGTTACCACTTTTGTCTGGTCCACTGGTTTAGTGAGTCAGGGGTATTATAAACTTGAACTACGTGTTCTCTTGTATGAACAGACTGTTTTGAGCTAGGACTGTAATCACAAGGAATAAAACACTGTCTAATGCAATGGCCAAATCAAGTACCAGTGAAAGAGGCTCCATTTGTGTCAATCATAGTTATCTTGTTGATGGATCTGTCCCATTGTTAATGTTAAAACCCTTTTTGTTCTCTTGTTCCAGCTATTCAGAATTATTTATTCATCCTGAATGAATATTTTGTGCTTAAACTGAATCTTAGAAGCTTATTTAGAACCACTTAAGAACTTAAATTAAATATGAGTGTAATGTGGAGAGGCATAGAAATGAAAGATCCATAATTTTTCAAGTGTAAAATTAAATTCCTCCCTCCTTTCCTCTCTGATTTGATGCATCTAATACAAAGTATATGGAATTTGAGTAGGTGTACTAAGAAATTCTGAGAGTTTTGATAGATATCTGCGTGTGAGAGATACACGACTATTGGAGGTCCACAGAAATATATCAATTGATCTATCTTTTCTGATAGAAGTTGCAGATTTTCTCCATTTACATTTAAAGGCCAACAGTACTGACTTATGAATTTTTTCCTATTTTATCTATTGCTTCTCAGGACCACAGGGAAGAAATTAAAAACTCATCATCTGGCCAGCATGGAGGCTCAGAGCTTTGATGGTTTCAGCTGTTAAGCCTGCTGTTTCACAGAACCCATTTTTGACTCCTAGATCTGCTTCCCAAATCAATGTGCTCTTGTTTGGTTGGAAGCAATACAGTTCCAGACAGAGTTAGCAGTTTATAAAATTTCCATCAGCCTAAGCATAGCAGTGAGCATATATGTGCATACATGCATGTGGGCTTTGTTGCTGTTTTCAGCATTCAGGAAGCAATTACAGGAGAGCATTAGCTGTGCTTCAGTGCATACTGTGAGTCTAAAGTAATGGCATGATCTTCACTCAGAAGATGGATCAGCAAGGCAACAGGGAAGTAAACCCACAAAACAACTAATTTTCTCTAGGTTACTTCTCTGTTTTGAACACCTAGCCCTTATGCTCAGAAATATTTTTTTTGTGGAGTTATGAACAGCTCTCTCCTTTTCAGCAGCTGAATGGGTAAAAATTTTTTTTATTTCCCCACAGTTACAAATCCCTTTGTTACAGGGCATAATGCCATCCCCATATTTTAGCAATGAGAAGCTGTGGAGAAAACAAAGTATGGCCTGAATCAATGGCAGAAGAAGCAAAGACTGCTTCTTTCCCAGTGTCAGCATAAAACTCTCAGAGATGATGAATGTCTAAGAACAATGAAGAGAACATGAAGCTGTAGGCAATGGGGTATTACCTTCAGTACAGCCTAGTCCATATGCAAGAAAAAAATGGCTCCTGTTAAAAGACTGATACAGCTGCAAAAAGTAAACACCATTTAGGTTACCAAAACACTTTTTCAGGTCTTCATCATCCAAAGCTAATTTGTTTCCCCTCAAAAACATCCATTGAATTCCCAATTCTCTTTACCAGTGCTGCCTCACTTAAACTAGACAACTATGGACACAGTGCTAGTCCTTTACAAAGCTATTTGTCCATAAAGATAATTAATTTCAATGGAGAAATGCATAGCCAGCAGCAGAACCAAGAGAAAAGAGCTCTATGATAATAGGTCAGAACTACTTAAAGTGCCCTGAATACTCATTGTGTTGTTGATGAGAAGGAGCAAACCCTGGCATTTTCTATGAAGGTGTCCTTCAGCACTTTTTGACTGTATGACAATCATCTAATTTAAATACTGACTACCCCAAATCTCAGAAAAACTCATGTACATCACATATTTCCCACACTCGATTCATTAAAGCACATGAGTTTTTTGGTTTTTGGAGGTGGCTTTGGGCTCACAATATAATACACAAAATTCCCTTCCAGTTGTCTAGAAAGTAAACAAGCACACTGAAATCTGTTTCTCGTCTCATCTGTCCTTGGCTCACCTCTTTGTACCTATAGAAAATAGAGATAATATTACTTTGTGACCTTGCAGCTGTGTCCTAAGGATTAATGCTTGCGTTACATGCTCCTGCAGTGAAGGGCAGTCGGGTCAGTGAGTACACTCTGTTCTCCTTTGCATGGAGGTAAATTAGGTGTGCCTCTGATGGCAGTAGAAATTTGGCCCCATTGGATGAATCCCATGATCTCCAGGCTTTAGATAGATTCATTCAGCTGGCACCATGCCTCAGACCTAACTTCAGTGTTGTGACATATATTGCAAGGAAAGGTATTTTTGGGTTGTGAGAGAGTATATCGGTAGGTAAAGCAGGAGCTAGGGGCATGATGGTAAAACAGGAGATACTCTCTGGAGAATTATATCACCTGCTCCCTCTAAAAGAACTGGTAGAAGGACCATTCAATAGGGCATGTGGGGTCATCTCTCTGCTGCTAGCACATAGAGAAAAAATCCTAAGATAGCAGTGTTTCTGGGGCTCACTCTCCTTTCTGGGCACATGAAAGTTCCTTAGGAAAATCCCTTGGGATTTTCTGAGAATCTGGGTTTGGCTGCTGCTCCAAAGTGCTTTCTGGAGAGCCTTTCTAATGGTTGTGTGGAAGAGCAGGGAAGCCAGCTGAAATATGAGGGTGTCAATAACGCCTATTGAGTCTGAATTCCCCTGGGCCAGGGCCCAGGTGTAGACAGACGCTGTAGGCAGAGTGCTTGGCAGGCTGACTCTGATTTCTGAAGCCAGGCTTCATCCTACAGCCATGAGCAGGGTGGTGCTGGGAACTCCTCACTGCACTGAAAATAGCAGCCCAGAGCTCATGCTGCAGCCCACGGTGTGCTGGGGGATCTGGGCAACAAGGAAGCCCTCTCCCCAAGCAACCCTTAGTGTATCATGCCTTGACAAGCACCAGCTAAAACCTCAGCATATACCAGTCGGGCAAGCACTAGTTATTATTAGTATTAATTATTCATATATTTCCATTTTATTTAATAACTCAGTTACAACTATTCATATTACTGTCTCCTTACTCCAGCACTTACACAGACTCAGAGGGCAGATGATAAATACATTTAATACTCCCTCAAATGCAAATGTTTTTGTTTGTTTTTCAATGTTTACTTGCTTGACTGGAGCATTTCACTTGAGCTTCATACCCCAGTTAGTTATAGCAGATTGCATGGTGGGACTCATGCCTGGGTTGCTTTACAACACCAAGATAAATACCGGTCTGAAGCACTGTCATGAGGTCAATCAGGTCTAAGATTTTAAATGCCAAAAGACTTACAATTCCATCCTGACAGCCCCTCTGCTCCTTCTCATCTTTTCCTCAGCAATAAGACTCATTTAAAGCTTTAAAATATGGGAAGCAGAAAAGGAGTCATTAATTTTACTTGCACAACAGCATTCACACTTGTAAGGCTTTGAGAGCCTCCTTAAACCCAAAAGAATTCAGATAGCCAGGGCAATGAATGCGTACCAGTACTTGAATTGGAAGGACATAGTTTTCAGGGCTGAACACATATTTTTGTCCTGCAGGAAGCTGACAGTGATGAGAGTATGTAGGATGCTTTACTACCACATTCACGTGATGCTACTTAATTTCCCCACTCATCTTGTTCAGCATATTCCCTTTGCATTTCTTAAATCAATAGAACTGCAGCGAGCCAACAGATTATTTCAGTATTTTGTAGGATGCTCTGCCCTTACCACCATGCTTAATACCTATTGTTTTTGGTAAGGCAAATAAACTCCTTAAATGTTATATTTGCTACTTAGAAGGAAGTTGACTGTGTGTTTTGGGGGGTAAGAAATTCAATTGCAGAAAGCTAAACATATATGCGTGGAGCTGAATGCTTTTGGAAACAAATTCTGTGGGCTTTCATATTTGTATCACTGTCATGATTTTGGATGGAAAATGGAAAACTTGTGATGAATGCATAATAGGCCATTGCATTTCCATCTGAGACAGAAGGAACGTGCTTACTTCTTCGGAGGGAAGACAGATGAAGGCAGGCAAGCTGCAGAATAAAACAAGAATTAAGTGATAGCCTCTGGATGATCATTGTTCTGCTATCTGTTCATTATCTGTCTGGGTGTAGGTAGCAAACACCACATGAATTTAAATAAAACCCATTACTCACACTCACTTACAGACGTGATGATAGGAGTTGCTTGACAGGTCTTACACAGGAAACTCGGATGTAATTGAGCCCGTTGCTCTGTTGATTCTCCTCCAGCAAAATTCTCTACCTGTGCAGGAATATTTTAAGACCTCACTAAATTTGACGGAGTGTTAGGGTTTTTAGCTTATTTGTGTTTTGTATCATTATTGGGTGCCTACAATAACAGATGGTGAAATCTCCTGAGTAAGCCAAATGCCAGTGATTTTCCTTACAGGATGTCATGCAAAAACACTAACAGCTCGGTTCCTATTAGTACTAGAAACCGATGGGCCAGCTCCAGCACCTTTTAAAATTCCTGGATGTCTTTGGATCAGCTTCTTGACACAGCTGAATGAGGCAGGCAATCTGCTTTTAAGACTCCTTTAATACTCCCAGAGTTTCTGCTGAACATCCTATCAAAAAGGCTAAAAATCTCTCTTAAAGAGCACTTTCTTTTTAGAATACACAGGTTCCTTTAGAGACAAGTAAAGTCAGGGAAGTTTGCAGATGAATTTAAAACACCCATTTGTTTTTTACTTCTTGAATCAGGAACTTCTCACTTCTGAGTGGTTTGTGTTTGCTGGCAGCAAACACTTATAAGATTGCACTTGGCATAGGTGACAACCAGCTTGGCCAGGCTTGTCTTTCCTTGGTCTTTTCCCTGTGTCTCTTGCTGTGCCGTATTGAAGGAATATTGCTTAATGGGTATAATGGGATATTTACATCTATTTCATGTTCCTAGAGCTGTCCTAATTGACTCTTTTCTCTCATCATGATTAACTTATCATCTGCTGATCATGAAATCTCAATAGAATTCATAGTTCTCTGTCAAGTGTGACTGTAGGGACATTTCTCCCTCCCTGTAAGTCTCATACTCCCCACTGGTGATATGAAAAATGTTGGACTCCTTTCACCATATTCATGGGCTTTGAGAGTAAGTTTGGATGTATTTATGAAGTCCATAAATTTAGATTGTCTTCTATTTATATCTAACTGCATTTCTTGTTGAAATTCTTATTTTCAAGCACACGTATCTATTTATGATCACTTTTAAAATTAGATTTCCTTTTGAATGAACTGTTGATGGTCCCTTAAAAAAGAGGGGTTTGCTTTGTTGGGCCTCTGATCTGAACAGGTTCCAAACTGGGGACAAGGTTTGAGTCTTTTCATTGTATTTAAAGAGAGAGGGGGAGAAATTCTTCTGCTTTCCTTCCTGGTTCCTCTGAAGATGTAACTGAATTTCTGACAAGTACTGTATTTTAAGAAATGTGTAAGTATAAGCAGGGGTCCTAAAGAGGTGAAATGCTCACTGCAATAGGCTTTATACACACACCAAGAGGGAGTCCTTCCCTCTTTATATCTGGGACTGTCTGTGTTGGACAACAGTCAATAGCTGGTAATGGACACTGAGTGACACAGAAGCAATAGGGACAAGATGTCTGTCAACTTCATACAACCCTAGTTATGTACAGATGTTTGTTGGCTTGGGCTTTCATTACTCTAGGCCCCCTTGTTTTTCAGAGAGGTAAGCCCTGAACTTACCCACTTTGACATTTTCCGTGAGGGAGGAGAGAGGTAGCAGAGAGAGAGGAAAGAAGGCGATTCTTATGAAATGTCTTCAAGGATAATTAATTTCTTTTGACTGATGTCTATGGAGTTTTCATATTTACTTGGAAGGAAATCATGCTCAGCAATTGTCATTACCTTCCAGAGAAGTGTTGCATTAGTTTGAAGGTATATTTGACACATATTGTGTCAAAGCTCATGTCTCTCAGACATGACATGTGACAGCTGAAATTATTTGACATGCTCCAGTTAAAGGAATTGAGAATCAAATTCCCAGGGGCTGTGGACAGTTTCTGTACATAAAGCTCTCTTTTAGTATAAAGGAGATTTTTCAAAAGCATTCAAAATCAGTTTTTCCTGCTCTCATAGAGTTAATTCTGGATTCTTTTGATCACCAAGGTAGTTCTTCACTACATCTGAGCCTTTCAGTTTGGCTGAAATGATCTTAGCAAATAGTCATGGACCACTCTGGTCTGGATACCGTCTGACAGATGGGCCATTACAGAGAAAACCTCTGGAGCTCCAGAATTGGAAGGTCCCATCCCACAGATCTGATGTGAATACTGCTGGGGCTAAGACAGTCTCAAGCCTCTTACCAGGAGCTGTCTTGGGAGAGTTATACTGGTCAAAACTCCATGGCTGGAGACTGTTTTAGCCTTTAAATGATACGGTCATATTCTCGTGTCTGTCACTGTTTAGGAGCTGTAGCTGCAATCTTTGAGCTCCTCTGCCATCAGTACAGACGTTCAGAACTGTGCACAGTCCTTCACATGAGAAGCTGCACCCTCATATGTATAGCTATGTCTGGTCTCATAAAGTAAACCTCTGTGGGACCGTTCTGAGGCAATGAGATCATTAGGCCCACAGTGGTGGGCACTCATCCAGCTGGCCTCTGCCAGCCTCTGAGAAAGGGGGCCCACATTGTAAATGTATCTGGTAAATGATCCCCACTATGTGCTAAGTCTCCACACATCTCTATGAATTATTCAGAACAATGTCACATCCCAAAAGAACTCCAGGGACCATTCAAGCAATTTCTCAGTATGGGCAATCAGGATTATATTGTCAATGTCTTTTCACTGGCACTGTTTAGCTCATTAGTAATACAAAAAGACAGTCCTTACCACTTCTGCTAGAGAAGTCTTGCCTGATGCATCCTAGCACTCAATTTGCTTTGCTAATAGCTGCATCAAGATTGTCCCTGGGCACCATCTCCTGGTTGGGAAAACTCATGAGCCTTTTCCTATGAGGTCTCAAGTATAAGCTTCCAGGTGCTAACTGAAACTCCTACTTTCCTAAAGTTGAAAGCTCTCCAGTCAGTGAATACAACTTCCAGAGTACAGACAGAAAGGGTATTTTCTGCAGGTATAAGGTGGTGTTGGTGCCATTGCACAGGATGCCATTTGAAACTTGTACATAATCCATGTATTATTGTGAAAATAATAATTGAAGTAGGTATAGGTATAGAGAAGGACTACTACAAAAGACAGTGGACTGATGAGACTTTTAAGGCGAAACAACGTGGCTTCACGTGTTTAGCTTAGTGAAAGGAAAGCTGAAGTTTTTGACAGCTATGCATAGACACCTCAGGGGTCTGAGTACTCAGAAGGGAGGGGATTAAAAGACATTTCTGGAATTAGAACGAATGACTGTAACCTGGTCCTGAATAAACAGACATTGGAAATTATAAAGAAGTTTCTAAACAGCAGAGGAATGAAGTTTTGGAAAAGCTTTCTGACTGCAGGAATAACAGTCAAAAAAACAAAATTTAAGAGGTAGCTGAAGAATTCCAAAGAAGGGATTATATGACCTGATGGTTCATGACAGCAAGAACTGAACTCAGTGACCAAAGTCATCCCTTCAGGTCCTATCTCTGATGATCTGAAAAGTGTTTAAGAAGATCATGTCCCATTGATCTGCAATGACAGAGAAGGTGGAGACTGAGTCTCAATCTCTTCATATCTAAATGCAGCATGATACCCTTGAGCAACAGTCCTGCCATTCCATATAACAGCAAAAGAGCCTAGGAATAGCTTCTGTGGAGACAGTAATTTGATTTACCACAGTTATGAAAGAATGGACTCAAAGAGTTATTTTTCCTAAAGTGTAGTATCTTTTTTCCTGGGTATGCTATAATCATGAGAAATAAATTGGCAGATATCTAGATACAAATTTTAAATCCATGAGACCTTAAATGCAAGAGCTTTTGTATCCAAATGGCTGCTTCATGCCCTAAATTCTCTGAGTTGTGCTTAATTCTTGCAGCACATAAGGCATGTAAAAACCACCCACTCACTACTTCAGAGCCATTTTTCTTCATCTAAATGAAATTTCTTTAGTTCCATTCATCTTTACAGCTCATTCAACAGGTCCCTCTGCAGCAGTGAAGGGGAGCATGTTTCAATGTGCTAATCCAGCTCAGAGATGGATTAATTGACTCACATGCCCCTCTGATCACTAGCCAGATGTCTTTCCCCAGCTGGCAAGCCTTACTAATTTTCTTGTTGTTGTTGTTGTTAATTCTGGGTTTCCAGCCAGCAGGGGCTCAATCAAGGGCAACATGCCCTCTGCCAACATTTTGTATTCTTTGGTCTGCTTTCCCTTGGGCAAAGACATTCAGCTATGAACCTCCTTCCCTGGCTCTTTTTCATCTGGCCTGTGGCCCCTGGAGAGAGCTCTCCTGGTGCAGTTGCACTTGTGTATCTGGCACCTTGGGCCACCACAGGGCTGTGCTGTGAATATTCAGGGTGGGTGAAGGAGGCATGTGGGGCCCAGAGGGCCAATTCCAAGAAGTGATATAAAATTTCAGATCTGTGCACTGAATTTTTGGGGGATAAAAAGGACTAATAACAGGAGTAAGAAATATTTCCTTCATCAGGCTATGAAAGGAAATTTCTACGAAATGACATGAGGGAAAACTCAAGAATGCTTAAGAGGACTGTGCATGACTAGACCAGTTGGGGCACTAAATTGGGAAGCAATGTAACATAAAGGGTGGTTTGAAGATGTATGTGTGCTCCAGGCTCTACTCCTTACTCTGTCATTGCCCTGGTGTCTTGGGCAAGACACTTCACTACTCTGGTACTTTCTAATGCCTAGGAGAGTTTGGGGTATTTTTAAGATACAAAATTAAGATAATTTTGGGGTATTATTGCTAATGAGCAAGACATTGTGAAAATTAAATATAATATGCATCAGTGAACATACCGCCATGTATTTTCAGCCTGAAAGCTTCTGCCATGACTTGCAGTGATTTGGCTAAAACCATGATGCTGCCAAATGGAAAGGTGTCAATCTTGGCCAGACTGTAGAATGCTGTTTGCTCTTATCCCATTGCTTGTCTTGGGTCATCACCGTTATCACATTGAGTAGAAACTTAATGTACAAGAATTCAGCTGGATGGTACAACTTTTATTCACCTCAGCAGTGACTTCCTCACACACAGGTTATTGGCAGTGGTCACTGAGGGAAGGCAGCTGAGAGCACAGGCAGCAGTAGGAATATTTGAAGATTTGTACTATTTAACACCAAGGCCCAGAAGTTCAGCTATGCATACAGCTGGAGCATTCCCTGAATTATGAAGATGGAACACTGGTTTTCTAATTTCTCACTAATTCATCCCAAGCTGTTAAAAAAAAGGAATCCCTGGATTATGTTAATATTCTCCTTTTCTTTCCTTTTTTCATTTTTCTTTTTTCTCTCTTCCCCCTCTTTTATCTTCCCCCTTTTTTTTCTTTCCACTTTTTTTTCTTTTCCCGTTTCCTTTCTCTCCCCTTTTTCCTTCCCTTCCCCTTCCTCCTCCCCTTCCCCTCCCCCTTTGTTATAATGACCTGACAGAAATTAGTTCACCAGAATGGAAAAGAAAAGCAAACACTTCTCCTGTTTTTTCCCATTAGAAAAGAAGTTGCAAAATATTGTTTCATGACAAGGTCAAGAGGAGCACAGCTTGAGAAGAGAGAAGTAAGAAGTTCATCTACGGTGTGAACATTAAGAACTCAGCTGCATTTCTATGGACCCAACATTTACTACTCCAACTAAATATGTGGACAAGGTCATTTCTTCAGCATTTGAGCAGTTGCTTACAATTCTTAGGTATGTAAATAAGAAGAAAATCTCACTCTTCTAATTCAGCATATTTGGTCATTTTTTGCTTAGGTACATGCCTTGTATAAATCTCTTTCCAAAACCACAAATTTCTTCCCACATCAGGCATAGCCCCAGGGAAGTTGTTTTACAGGGAAATAAAGGCTTCGACCTTTGATCACTGTAACCTGGCTTCTCACAATCCTGGAAACAAGTTCCTAAAAAATTGAAATGTGAACAACACACACCATCAATATCACTTACTGCGTTGTTAGGTGGTAAATTTTCCCCACAGGGGGTGAGCAATTCAGTTGATGTATTTGGCAAAGGGTTTGATTCTCTTCCCCACTGGCAGCGATGTGGTGCTGACAATCTCTCTGTTCTTTGATGGGGCTCAGAGCAAAGTAAGGGAGAGCAGAGTGAGACTCAAAGCTCTGTGAGTGCAGAGAAAGGCGGGCTCTGTCAAGAGAGGGTTTATGCAGTCTGAACAGCGAGCTGCAATCTTTGAAGAAAAGACTTCAAAGAGAAAAGGAGAAAAGAAACAATGTCTAATCTTCATACAAATGTGCTCAGGGGTCTCTGAAATTCAGAAACTTCTAAAATCTAAAAATTAATTACCACTTGCCAGAAGGAATCTTTATTCACAGGTAACGGTTGCAGCAATCTGAGTCCTCTATGTATAAAACTCATGGAATTGAAATGACTAAAGCTCAGTAAACCACCCTCCTTCCCTTTGGTGTACTTGCACACTTTCCAAGTGTTTGATGTTATCCTTCACATTGCTTACGTGGAACACATGACAGCAGCTCCTAAAATTTTGTCTTTGAAAGGAGATGTACTTGGAAATATTTTGGTACAAGAACTGTGACTCACAGGTTCACATTAAAACATGCAACAAAGCGATGCAGCTCCTCGGCTCCTGTAGAGCAATGCAGCCCTGTTGGCTTGTGTTTACTGCAGCAAAAGACAAGACTCTAAATAATTTTTCAGCTCCACAGCTGCATAAATAACAAGGAGCGCTGGGGGTAACTAAAGCAAAGCACTCCTGTTCCGACTCCTCTTAGCAGAATGGTGTGTTTAAAATGGCCCTCAGGCCAGGTATCCAGAATATCTCAGCATCTCACAGACTCTCTTGCATTTGTTCTCATAATACCCTTTTGTGTAAGCACTTCTCATATTCGTTTTACACTTGAAGTCTGAAAGCTAAGGAGGTGGTAAGACCCATGGTTGCAGGGCAAGTTAGTGATGAAATCAAGAATGAAACATTTAAGTATCTGGAGAACTCAGTTGCATGCTGGTGTTACTGTGCTCAAGAAAGTGAACGATTTATTGTGGATATCTCACCAGAGTCATACTCAGGCCATGGTAACATGTAGTTTAAATCCTGCATTTACTGAAGCTGAGGGTGTGAACCCAGCTGGGCTGGTGTGGCTCAGCTGCTGCACAGAAGCACATTAAACTGCAATAACTTGATTGTGCATCCCAGCCCCCTCTTTTTAAAAGCTCTGTCTTTCATCTTTAAGACTTCAATGAAAACAGCTGTTTCAGAAGCTCACAAGAGAGCTGTACCACAGCAGGGAAACAGTTCCCTGACATGATGTCTTGGGGTGACTTTATGATGTTATATCCCATATTGCTGTTCTATGCCCAGAAATTAACTTTGTGCCTTTGTATGCCTTTAAACTGAGCCTGAGAGGGGGGAGAGGAAAAAAAAACGGAGAGAAATTATCCTCCAAATTTGTCCAAACCAGCACACATGTGCAAGAGGGTCTCCAGACCCAGAGCACATATATCTGATATGCAACTAAAAAATCACCTCTCTTAAAATGTGAGTAAGCCAAGACACCTGTACTGATGGGAAAGGAAATGGAAGACAGAGCCCATGTCCGATGCAGCTACTTTGAAATAATGAAACCCTCTGGCAGGATTGGAATGGCTTCATTTTATGTTTAAATCCATATGGCGTTTGAGGTTAAATAGAACTTGCTTTGATATTTGCCCACCAGCAGTCAGGAGGCATCTGTGACTGTTGTCTCCCTGTGCATATGAATACTTTGCATCCCAATAATAAGTAGACCCAACCATTGTGCACAACCAGCATTTCTAGAGATGGCCAAAAACTGAGTAGACATGGCAGTTTGTGATATGGTTTGGTGGGCATGGTGGCATTTGGTCAAAGGTTGGACTTGATGATCTTGGAGAAGATCCTGATGATCTTTTCCAACCTTAACAATCCTATGATTCTTTGATCTGCTCCTGCTTGGGAGTCACTGATCATCCCAGAAGATCTAAGTAACACAGGGGCATTGCATTATCCCATGTTAGCATCCAGAAGGATGCAAAGGACAGAGTTTGACCCCGGTGTTGGATTACAGGCAGGGCTGTGGGTGTTTGTTTTCAAAGGAAATTTTCTTCCGCGAACAATCAGAAAAATCCCAGGCAGTCTCCTCTCGCTGACTGTGGCAGCTCCCAAGACAACAAAACCGAAGGTAATTGGTGCTGCCTCTCCCTCCAAATAGGAAATGTTGATATTTCAAGTATTTGTTTAACTGTGGATAGTTGACACAGCTTGTGAGAAATTATTCTGGGAGAAAAGGAAACCTCCCAAACTCCTCCACTTCCTTTGTCCCCGGCTCCTCTCGGCTCCTGCTGGGTGCTCTGAATCACCCCACCAGGAATGTCCCTGCCCCGGGGCAGGATCCTCCACCCCTTCCTCGAGGCTGGCGTTCTCCTGCCGGACCCGGGGATGCAGGGCTGTGCAGGGAGCGGATCCTCGGCAGCCAGAAAGGGGCTCAGCTCTCCCGGCATCAGCGGGGCCAGGCTGACACCCCAGCCCAGGTGGGGTAAGTCAGGCAGACTCCGGCCCTGAGTGAGTTCGAACCAAAAGAGGCAATCTGGTACTGAGCTGTTTTTGCCCAGTGGGGGATATCTGCTGTGTTTGTTGTAAGATTTTTTGGTGTCACTTATCACAAGCTCGTTATAATGCATTGCCTGAGGCGTAATTAAATTCAAAGGGCATGTCTGTGTTGAAAGGGAGGGTTGCAATTTGTTGCTGTTAGGATTTTTCATTAAAAACCAAGCAGTTTTCTGACTGGCAGGAGCAATGGTTGCAGAACAAAAATGCTATTAAATAAAGAGAAAGCAAAGGCTTTTCTTTTTTGCTTTTTTTTTTTTAAGAACTACCTGCCTGACATCTCCACACTGACTTTGAATAAAGTACAGCATTTAAAAATAGTGGGATTGTAACAGTAAGACGAGGCAAAGAAAAGAAGAGCCTTGGCATTAGGAAAGGGCTGGCAGGTGATAGGTATATTATATATACCAGATTATATGTGTATATCTATCTATACACACAAATATCTGTATCTGTATGTGTGTGTGTGCGTACGTGTTTTATCTCCAGTTGAGAAATTTGCCTTTGCTGCTGAAATTTTCCTGAAAACTCAGTTAATTAGTTCTCATAATACCCATGGAGGCAGACATTAGTATCAGCCTTATCCACAGATGCAGAGATAGGAAAGAGCGCAGAGAGAAGGATGCACAGAGAGATTAAGGGATTTCTGCTACAGTGAATTCAGTGTAGAGCTGGGAATTCAGTCCAGCAGGCAAAATCCTAACCCTATTAAAAGCAATGGGAGACTAACTTACAAGAAGCCTAGATTTGGCAATTTTTGCTTGCTTTGTTCAAACCTCTCTGATCTATTCACAGCTACGTGTCCTGATGATGCTTTCAGAAGAAAATCACACCTGTGACTGTGTACAGCTCCTGGTCAAATCTCAGCTGAGTCCCTCTGTCTCAGAGCTTCAAAACAGGGGCTGACTGTTTCTTTGAGGGACTCTGTACCATACATTTACATATATCTTAAAAATAGTCTGGAGTGATAAGCAAAGTAATTTAAGATCTTCCTAAATAGAATACTATATTCTCCCAGGCCACGAGGGTCACAGAACTGAAATTTTACATCCCTAGTTGCTATATTCCACCTCACAGTGCTAGCAAAAAATGACTGGAGGGTTTCAGCTAAACAGATGAGCTACTTTTAAAATAGATTGGGTAAAGCAAGCTCATTAAAGAAAAAAAGTAATAATGTCCTCATTTTATAATGGCTTTGTTGCCTTCTTGCTTATATACTTGTTCCAGGGCAGTATTTTCATTTTATTAGGGTGTTTTCAGCTCTTATTTTTAAGGTCACTTCATTAATGTTGGTAGAACACTTTGAAGTAGAAAATGTGAGTGCTAAGTGGTATCACTGACACACTTTCAAGGCAACGCTTTTGCCCTCCCAGAAGTCATCTGAAGCAAATTTGTTACACCTGCAAATGTGCACAAATTGGTGCTGGCAGTAGAGGGACAAATTTCCCTCAAAACTGCTGCAGCAGCTGTACGCTGGCTGCAAGTGCCTGGAAGAGGATTCCTCTTTCCAGCAGGAAGCTGGGGTCTGCCAGCTGGAGAGCGTGTCCCCAGCCTTGCCATGAGGAGTCTGGCAGGGAAGCAGCTGTGGAACAGAGCTCCACTGTCTGACACTAATGTGCTGGATAAAAATCCCCTAAACATATCTGGAAGTCCCCCAGTGGCTCCTCCAGTGCTGGGCACCAAATCTCCAGGGTTTTTTTCTCAATGAGACTGTAATGGACTGAGGAGTGTTGGAAGGAGCAGAGGGTGTACTGGGTTTATGTGGGAGAGGAAAGGCTGCTGGGGTGGGCAGAAGGTCACCTGCTGCAGCATCTTTGAACATGGGGACAGTTTCATAGAATCATAGAAAGACTTTGGTTGAAAGTGACTTTAAAGCTCACCTGGTTCCAACGCCCTGCCATACACAGGGACACCTTTCACTAGACCAGGTTGCTCAGAGCTCCATCCAACCTGGCCTTGAACACTTCCAGGGATGGGGTATCCACAGATTCTCTGGGCAACCTATGCCAGGGCCTCACCACCCTCACAGGAAAGAATTTCTCCCTAACATCTAACATCTGTATCTCAGGGCTTGTCCACTGATCAGAGGATTGCCAGTGGTGCAGTGCTGTTGAACACCAGGATTTACTACTCCCTTGCTGCGAGGCTGGGACATCCCAGGGCAGAAGACAGGTTTCTAACATCTGAGACAAGGGCTTACCCTTGAAGAGTGGTATCTATAGAGTCCTGTGGTGTGTTTGAGAAGTCTGTGGTGTCAAGGTTAATTTTGAATATCACTGGAACCATGGCTACCTGTATCCTGTCCCCACCACCCCCTGGGGTGTGGGATCACAGGAGGGATCCTGTTGGTCTCGGGGTATGGTTTGGACATGTGCAGTGCTGCTGGCAGTGTGAAATGGGAAGCTGTCCTGGCACTGTTTGGCAGCCTTCCCTCTAAACTGCAATAGCACTGCTGCCCTGCTTGCTTGTGGCTCTGATTTATTACCTTGTCATATTTCAAAAGCTAAAGCAGGTTGAGCTTGGTCAATGTTTAGATGGAAAGGTCTCCAAGGAAAACACAAGAGCTGGAGGAAATGTTCCCTGAGTCAGAGTCAGGGCAAAAATCCAGTGTGGTGTTAAGGATGTTGATTTTGGTCTGCTTGCAAAATCAATGTATGGACCACTAGTGGTCTGTGAGGAGGGGCTGTAATACCCAACATGACTGGGCAATAACTGCCAGGTCTTTCTTTTCCTGCAAGGGTCAACTCTACAGTGGGTGTAAATTGGATGAAATGGAGATGATGAATCTGGCTAATTGTTTTCTCTGTTTTGTCTCGTTACTTGGATTTAGAGGTTTGGTTGTTTTTCTTTGTCATTTTCCTTTGTATGTTTCATAATTCCTTAAATGGCATGGAAGGACACAAAATACAAACATTTAGCAATTTTTTTTCTCTAATAAATTTCCCAGCTTCTGGAAATCCACAACTTAAAGTTCCCCTTAAAGGTTTTAGGTTTTTTTCTGCCTAAAACTATTGTTATGTGGATTTGAATTTTCCCTCATCATTCCCACAGAATTATCTGCAATCTCAGGCTGCTCTCCACTGTCTGCAAGGTTGGATCCATTTTCTACCAGTTTCTTATACTGAGCATCAACTCTGTGTCTGGCCCTCAAAGAAAACCAGCCACAACTCTTACTATTGCCTCTGTAGATGTTGTGTTTCAGATACTGGACTCTCTCTGCCAGTGTCCTGGGACAGTGCATTTTTCCACATCCATCACACAGTTTGTTTGAAATGGTTCCAGTCAAGGAACACAGACTTTTGTCTCCTGTGAAGCAAGGTGCATGCATGTAATAGAAGTTGCAATCCCCTTTGTAACAGTAAAAACTATATTAAAAAAACACTGATCTGAATTTAAGGAGATAATGGAAATGAACAATTTCATCCATGCAGCAGTTTGGCCTCTTGGGTTTTTAAACAAATACTTTTCTTTTTTTCTTCATCCGTCCTCCACTTGTAGCACAAAAAGAAATATTTTTCCATGACATGATGGAATTCAGATTCAAAAGCTGTATTTTCATCTCCCGATTATTTTTTTCTGGTTTAACAAACTGCAAATTTGAAGTATGAAACGTGATAAAAGATCTCTTACTAAAAACTGCAAAGCAAACAGAGCATCTCTACCCACTCTGTTATTTTAGGTGCTTTTTTCAAGAATGAACTGACCAGACAGTTTTGAGGGTGGCAAGGTGTTTAAGACCCACTATACAAAGACTCTGTGACTGTAGTAATTAGCTGTGGGCCTCCACTGGGAAAGCAGAGCCTTGATAAGCACATTACAAAACCCCTGTCAGGAATACAAGTGCTTTGAAGACAGCATTGAAAAAAATTTTGCTTCTGAGTATAAGAAAGTATGTAATGTGAGATTTCTCAAAGGAGAAGATTATGCTTTATTTGGGCTTTTCTATACAGATTGAGGAACAGAATGTGAGAAAGCTTCACAACTTATTTAGGAGCACAGATATTTGCAGGCTGGACTGCACCCAAGTCCAATCTAGACCAGCATCTTGTATCAGAGAGTGGCCAGCACCAGATGCTGCAGGAGAAGATACAAGAGAATCTGTACAGGTTATGTTTTCACAAGTGGGGAAAAGATCTCCCTAATTTCCAGTTATTGTTGTTGCTGTTGTGTGTAGATTTATTTTCTTTCTACAGCACAAAAATTAAACAGAGGTGTCTATTTCAGACTTTAGATATCATTGCCCAAAGCATTAAATGCTTCCTCCCAGTCATATATTGAATAACTATAATGAAGCCAAAAAACCTGACTCCCACCCCTGTATTCAGTAATTCCAGTGCATATTTCCAGTAGAGATCCCCACACTCTGAGATGTGGCATGGAAATGACCACTCTCCTTTGGCCACACAGCAGTCAAGGCGAATGGGAATCTACCCTGTGGTTTTGAGAGAGCTGCAGGACTTTTTCAGCAGATAACACTAACACGCCCCAGCCCTGGCAGAGGGGACACAGAGGAGACATTGGCCAGGCTGGGACCCTGTTGGTGGGGTTCTTACTGGTACTGACTGCCTTACAGATACTGTACTGACTGATACTGGGCAAGTTGTTTCTCATCTCTGTGTTGTCTCTACAAAGCAGAGATACTGACACTTGCCTTCTTTGAAAAGCAGTGTGATTGACAGCTGTGGCTAAAAAATAACTAGAATATAACAGAAGAGACTGTTTCTTAGGACTATCAGCTCCACCACTGAAACTGCTTAAAACCACCCACAAAACTCTTCTGTAGACAGAGAAAAACACATTCACCTCCATGCAAAGCTGCTCCTTCTGTTCCTCTTTCAGAATTAAGATGAGCCTTTGACTTTTAATTCTGGGCATTGGCTTTTTTGTTATTGTTACTGAAAACACACAATGTAAACTTAACTGTGGTCAGATCCCTCATTGAGCTGCAGCGGAGGAAGGGCATTTGTACTGGAAATTAATATGGCTGGCATGTCTGCCTAGGTTTTGAGGATAGTGTTTTCATGTTCTTTTCCTTTCTTCCTCAGCTTTCTTCTCTTTTGTATCTGCCTGCCTCTTTCCCGTTTCTTTCACAGCCGCTATTTTTGCTCCAAGCAAAGAACTCAGTCATGCTCTCACTCTCTCATGGGCTCTGTGTACACTCGAGGTCAGGCTAGCAAACCTTACTGGAGCCAAACTTTGCACCCTTCCCTTGCCCTTTCCGTACCGTCTGCCTCATCACAGCTTTCTGTTCCCTGGGTTTTCCCCATGCTCCCGAGGGCAGCAGTCCCTCACTGCTGGCACATCCGGCTGGGGTTTGCCTGGGTGCTCTCAGCGGCTCTGATGCAGAGCTCCTGTTGGACACTGGGCCAGTCACTCATCTCTCCTCTGATGTATTTTATCCACTTCAACCACATGATTTTCAGGGTAAGGGACAGTCTGTTACTCTTTGTCATTACCCACTCTAGCACAGCACAGTTCCCCCGAGGTTCGAGACACCATATGCCCTCACATTCCTCTGAGCTCACTTTACCCTCATGTCCCTTCTTCTTCTCTCTACTGTCCTTTTAACAATGTCTTCCTTCTCAGCACGGTGGTCCTTCCTTTTCCCCATGCTCCCCTTGCCCTCCTCCAGGGCCGTGCTGCCAAGCCTTGGGCAGCTGTCCTGCGTTGGAGATGGGGCTGGGACCATGGGACACCCAGGATCTGCCAGGAAGGGTCGAGCCACTTTGACTCCTCTCCCTTATGAGGCAGCAGGGATTTCTATGCCTGAACCTCAGTGGGCAGGGAACTAAACAAAAAGGAGAGGCAGAGCTGTCTAATGAGCTCATCAGAAGTGACATGGCTTGTAGAAAAGGCTGTATGTGCAACAAGGAGCAAACCTTGCTGGAAGGAGTGTTTAACATCTGATATGCAAAGCCTCATTTCTTGAACGTCTGCAGTAATTTTTTTCACTTTCAGTGCCTTCCATTTTCTCATATCTGCCCTAACCTGTTTCCCTGTATATGGTTTTGTCCAGCTGTGTTCAACCTTCTTCCCACTATTCCCATCAGTGAGGTCTATGGGCTGCTTCATTCCAACCGAAGTTCCTAAAGTTCCTTTGGAGGGGTGCTCCAGTGAAGCAACAATTAATTCCTGTATCTGTAATTTGTTTATCTTCTTCTATAGAGTCTTACAAAAAGCCTCAGGAGAGGGATATAAATGATGAATGCAGGTTAATAACATGGGAGTCTGCGGAAAATTGCATTAAAATGGCACACCAATAATGGATATAAAAACAACTGAAGCATGTGGTGAAGTCCCTACTATATCAAAATATTTCCACTGATAATATAAACTGTAGTTTGTGCTAAAAAATCTGAAACTTTAAAGTGATAAAAAATTATTACCTCCAAACTGCTTGTGAGAAGAAAGAAGGTTAGGTAAATTATTCTCAGTTGTTACAATAGGTGAAAAAAATAAGCAAAATGGGTGAACTTAATCCCATTTAATTTTAATTATTCAAAGGCCTGGAGCCTAGCCATGTGTATCAACAGAGCTCCCTCCCTCATCAGCAGAGAGGCAGAGACCTCAAGGGAGACAGATTCATCCCAACCCAGAAAAAAATGCTTAAAAAGCAGGGACAATGGCTCTCCCTTAACTGGAGAAGATTAATTCATCTAGTCTTACGTAGGCAGGATGTCTAACCCTTCCAACAGCTACACTTGGGAGCTTCTTCCTTCTCAAAGCCATTTTTAAAAAATGGCCTCAGGCCACTATGGCCAGACTAAGATTAGCACAACTATTTGTAGTTTCTGATATTCTGAAAAGGAGGTAAGACCATTTCTATTTGCTTTATAACACAGAGGCAGCTCGTGGATTTCACTAGTTGCACTGGAAACTCTCTGCCAGATGTGAGGTGTTGGAAGCTGAGCTACACACTCATCAGGGTGCTCAACAGGCTATATATCATCTTTGTGAACATTTTGTGTGCCTGCATGAGCTAAGGGGAAGCTACCTGTGTGAACTGGTATCACAGAGGGGCTTCAGGAGACCTGCCACAAATCTTCAATCAGGCAAACAAACTGGAGGAGCTTTACCCTCTCATGGCAGTTCATCATTCTGCTTTAACAGGTTGAAAAAAGCTGTCAATAAGTGACATGAGAAGAAGTCACACTAATGTGGAAAGGGAAATCTGCTTCCCATTTTTTTCTAGTAATAAACAGAATGAGAGCTGGACACAGACTTTGGGGCATCAGCTGGACAAATATGTAGGACATCCCACCCAGCAATCTCAAACCAGACTATGTTCTGTGTCAGGACACAGGAATTGTGGAGATGTAACTACCAGGGTGATGGGAAAAGGATGGGAGCAACCTGCTTAACTAAGAACACAGGTAGGGTGTATCATCGTAGTGAGATGTGTTTCTACTAATATACTTTAGCATAAATAGTGCTGATGGTGGTTTTTGAAATGAAAAAGAGGCATTGGATGTATCTTTTCGCTGGAGGTGCATTCCTAGGGAGACAAGAGTGCAAAATCCCACTTCAACAGGATAATGTAGAGGAAAGTACTGCAGTAAAGCATTTAGGTGAAGAAAAACTTAATCCATATAGTTGTCTGTTCTTCAAAAGCATTAGCTAGAAATCTGTCTGAAATGCTGTTTTTCAGTGTGTGATCTGGTAGCTCAAAGACTGCTTCTAAGGTAAGGATTTTTTTTTTATTAATGCTATTCCCCAAAACACGCAAAATTTCAGTTTTCAGCCTGTGGTCTGTGATTCTTCATGGGTGCGGGATTAACTTCCTGATATCCATGTTTTTCTACTTTTCTGAGAAACACAACCCTAATGATAATATATTTTCGGCAGAATCTGCATCCACAGGGAGAAATAGGAAAGGTTTAGCAATGAGGAGTGAAAACCACCGGTACAAAAGGGTTGTTTTTGAACTCAGCATGAGAAAATTGATAAAGATTCCCCTAGGCATTTTTTTTTAATGGCAACACCTTGATTAATGGAATGTCATCTACCCTTGTATAAGAACAGACTGAAATGCAGAGAGGTAGATGCTGATAGTCATTGACAATGTCAACAACTGTCACTGTCCAGAGAAAGTGAGGAAAGTGCTGAACTGGAGTCAGACTGCTATTTTTATTGTGACATTATAAATGTAGCATTGAACTCTGCAAGTTCCCAGCAGGCTGTTCTTAGATAATCATGGCATCTATTTTAGTAAAATGCAGATTTTGGGGGTATTTTATTATACAGCAGGATGGCTGGTCTATAGAAGAAATGTTGCTGGATTTGCCACAGCAATCTGCCAGACACAACATCACCAGCCAAGTGGTAAAAATATGAGTGCATTAAAGATATTGAGGATTCCAACTGATCCAAGATGAGCCTGCAAAGTGCATTTTCTTCTACCTATCTTGAGTTTGCTCAGTGGAATAACAGTCTCTGAGGTAAAAATAGTTCACGGAAAGAGAAAATGCTTTCTCCTCGGTGTTGTCTCTGTTTCTCACTTCCTACATGTTGAGATGTAGTTTTCTTCTGTGACAACTTTGTGTTGAATATCCAATGGAGAATTAGCAGGTGGAACAAAGATCAAAGTCCTACCCTGATTAATATCTGCAGCATTTCTCAACTCTCAGAACCAAACCAAACCACACAAAAAATCATTCAGATAATAGACTGTCAAATGACCAGATACAACCCATGATCAATAGGAACAACGAGGCAAAATCCACATTTTTTAGTATATCACATAGAAGGTCATTGAAATCACAGAGCTCAGATGTATGATACAAACTACAGATAAAACTATGAAATTACAGTCTTTGCAGTCATCTTAATAATCTTTAGCTGCTTGTTCATCCATATTTGTGGAAAACATGGCCTTAACTCTTTCAATTCATTATGCTAGTCTCTTTTTAAAGAGATAGTAGCATCTTTAATATTGTCCTAGGGCTGTTTTGATTGCCTATGACATATTTATTTGTCAAAGACAGATGTCCAGTATTATGAAATGTCTAGCCTAATTCACAATTTTTTTTAAACACAATATGACATTAGGAACTGAATAAATTTTAGATGTGAGTTCTGTACCTTCAGTCATCCACTAGAGTTGGGATTTATTTTAAAAACATGTTAACTCTGGGATGGAGCAGTTAAAGAACAGTTTGGACCTAGTAATATATGAATCATAAGGAGAGTTGTTTCCTGGTTCTGTGAGTACTTTTTGACTGATTTAAGCAGTAAATATGAAGCCTGGTGAGGCGTAAACAAAGGTTTATCTTTAAAAGCAGCCCCCCTAGTCTATTTAACTACAGCTATGATCACAAGAGGGTTAGTACTAGTGGATTTGTGAATTCAAACAGTGCAAAAGAATAACCTGGTCTGCTTCCCTGATATTTATGGTGCTGTAACTCAAAAGTTATTCAGTGAAAATCAGTGGAAATCCTTCAATTTCATGCCAGAGATATATTTTTAGCTGTAAAGACAATAGCAAAAAAAAAAAAAAAAAAGAACATTCCTGGGCAGAGTGGGAATGTGTTAATATTAAGTTTAAATTTTTGTAATTCAAATCTAGATTAGGAAAATCCAAATCATCAAAACCACTAGTGCAACAACATGCTGGCAGGTCAGTCCTGGGGACTAAGTGTAGCAGGGTCAGGGCTATGAACAGTCCCTGTGCAGGTGCAGTGGCTGCTTGTATTGTAATTAGTTCTCTGGCCCATTAACAGATATTGGTGCAAAGGGTGGGGGTGGGGTGGGGAGGGGGGCGGCGGTGTGAGATTATAGACCCTTGGTACAAGGGTAGAACATAAAGGCAAGAAATTTTTCCAAATCCTTGAGCCATGAAGTTAAATACAACTCCGGCTATAAGACTGGAGCAATGCAGATGATGTGTTCTTTTGAGTTTCAGCAGGGCAGTGTCCTTGTAATTGTTGCTATTACGTGGTTATGCCACACAAAGCCAGAAGGACCATCTTGAGCTAATCAGTAGGACGATTTGAATATGTAAAAGAATGAACCATTTTAACCAAAATCACATCCATTGAACAGAAGATGGATGTTATAAAGGCCTTGTCCTGATCCTGTTAGTATTCCTGTCTTTTGGGGCTTAAAGTTAGCTGACTTTGTGAACAAGTAAAAAATCAAGCAGGTGGGGAAATCTTTGCAAGATTACAGTATGTGGGAATCTCCAGGAAGCTTTGACAGCCCCAGGAAAGAGTTTCCCTATCCCTAATTGAGCCAGCTTCAGAATGAGAGACGCTGCAAAGTGCAGCAGAGGAGGAGGAATAAAATGTAGTTTTGAGGAGAAAGGAGTCCACAAGGGAAATCATGAGAATCCACTCCTGGGGGCTATAGGACTCAGACTCCTTCTGTTTTATGCAGAAAGGGCAAAGTCTAGCCTTTAATTGGAGACCTTCAAAATCATGACAGCTTTTAACAGAAGACAGCAAAGGCTAAAGAAAGAAAAGAAAAAACTCAACCCACCAGGCACCAAATTTAAACTAAACTAAACTAAATTCTGGTGAACTGTGTCAGGGAATCTGTGCTCCAAAAGGAAATTAGGGAACCTGAGGTCTCAGGGGCTCTTGACGTGAGGAGGAAGAACAGGTATTTATGATACTGCAAACGCCTCTACATGAAAACTGGAGTCTAGCAGAAGTCACTTTCTGACAGCACCACTTGGAAGGAAATGTATTTGCTTTAATTTGTGCAGTGCAACCTCCTCCACACTCAAACCACAGAAGCTCTGAGCCCAAATCAGCTTTATGAACAGGAAACAGTGTTTTAGTTTAAGAATGTTAAATTTTTTGGCTTAGGAAATTGTTGGTTCAGTCTTTATTATAACTAAGATGAAAGTTATCACATATGCATAGTATGTAAACTGAGAAGAGTTTGCATATTTGAACACTTTAATATTGGACCAGTGTGTTGACACTATGAGATGATTGAAAGAATTACTTAGTATTTTCTGAAGGGTCTGAAATGCAGATCTTTCAAATCAACAAGATCAAGATGAACAGAGAGCTTAGATTTGAATGCTTGCCAGGTTTTCTAATATATTTCTTTCTCACTTTAACACAGTTTTAATTTGGCATTCCTGAAAATTATGGATGGCTAATTCACAGATCTACTGACTTTAAAGGCATAGGGGCCATAACTGACCTTCCAGCTTGGCCTCTTGTGTAATGCAAGCAAAAAAGACCTCCCTGTATTAATTCCCACTTCAAGACTAAGAGTTTAGCACTGAGAACTTAGGAAGCTTTGGACTGGGTTAAAACAAAGGCTTCTGTAGCCCATGTCTGTCATTATTCAGTCTCTGACAGAGGTCATCTGTGTACACTTAAGGAAGCATAGGTAAACAGTGCAAGACATCCCCATCAGCACAAGTAAGTTGATGCTTTCATGTGTGGTTAAAAAGTCAAACCTCAATAGAAAGGCAAACTCTGAATTCTGGGAGAGAAAATTCATTTTGCAAGATAAACTTATCTCCAAATAATAAAGATGGCATTGTAGGATCTCAGACACATTTTGCCTTCCTCCTGTGTGCTGCAGAGAGAAAAGTGTCTCTTTTTGGAAGATACACAGAGCAGACTCTTGTGGAAATAAATGAGGGAGGACAACTTGGCAAGGACCAGAGAAAAAACCAGCAGCACCATGTTTTCCTCTCTCTCTGACATAGCACCTTGTTTGAGTTCAGTCACAGAGCAGGCTATGAATAAAATTATTACTAAAATTTCAAATCATGTGAGAAACATAGATAAAACTGAGCCTGAACTGCTGGAGTCCCACCCTAGACATTTAGGTGAGGTTCTTTTAATGAAACGGTCAGATTATGTGGTCGTACTTGTGATCTGGTTATTCAAAGGCCCTTTTATAGTCATTTTATAGAAAAAAACAAAACAATTTTTGAACATGATTTCTCTCTACCTGTAGTAGATGTCTAAAACAGGTCAGTTGAAGCACTCCTTAAAAGTGTAATTCTTCTTTTTATTATGAAATATGACTTTCCAAAGATGTAGATCTCCACACTGTGGCTTCAGGTTATGTCTGCTGAGGTAAATCCCACCCTCAAATGCTTCTTTTCTTTGATTTGTATGAAAAAAAATGAGGTTGTGGAATGAAATGACCAAGAGAAGCACCAATTCCTTGGTAGTCACAGAAGTGGTGAGAAGTGCAAGAGGTCACTACAAATACTTCTTTTCCACCCCCCCCATTCTGCTCCCCCCCCCTTCCCTAATGTAAAAAAGCTTTTTCTGAACTGGGGAAAGCAAGATTTTCTCGTAGAAGGGGCAATGGTGAGAGACTGCTTGTTCTTCCAGAGATCTGAGTGGGAGTCAAGACAGTTTTTGGTCTTTTAGAGGGAGATGAAGCAAATTAAACATTACTTTCACTGTTGGTATTAATCACAAGCAAAAGGCTCCAATAGAAATCCCTTCATTTGACTTGAAGTGGAAAGAATTACTTGCCTGCTTAGAAGAAGTTTTTATGTGGTGTAAGTCTGAAGAGTCTAAGATGAACTGCAACTGTTTGGTTAACTGCAAGGAGTTCTCAGGAAAACTAAATGATACTGGAGACCCAGAGGCAAAACAATTAACATAGTTGTGCAACCAGCTGAGCCTTTGCAGTTGCTCTCCACACACTTAGTTGGGCTGGAGAAACACATGACCCTAAGGGCTTGGGGCACAAGGTTCTCAGCCTGTAGACAGCAGGAGGCTTGTGGGTAGGAGTGAGGAGACCACTGCCTACGTGCCAGGCACCAGTCCAGACCATATTGTACTCTCTAGAGGCCTAAAGGTCCTTCGAGGCATTGCAGTTTTACTCCAGAGGAATGTGCCTGAGCTGAAAAAATAACCCTATTTTGTAATTCCAGGTATTCTTGCCTACTGTCACTCTGAAAAAGTCAGCAAGGGTCTTAGAAGTTCAAGAGGACCATCTCCTGAAGATGCAGGAGGTAAAAAGGAGCTTGCTAGGCAATCTGTCCATAGTCTGAAGGCTCTTGGAAAATTTCAGGGAGGAATGTGGCTTAGAAGCATCTGAAGGACATCATTAAGCTGTGTTCCTGGGTTCTGCAGGGGAATGGGAGGATTAAACAAACAGAGGAAGAGCTCCAGGCCCTAAAGCATGGCTGACAGAGTCTACATATATCTCTGACCACCAGACAATGCCAAGCTCCTTCCCTCCATCTCAGTAGAAGGGAAGTGAATTGACCCTGGCACCAAGTGAGGTTGAGCAGAGGCCAGGAAAATGCCACAGTGAATCTCCTCATTGAGGAAATGCCCCCCAGCCTGAGGCTTAGCCAAGGCTGCTGTCTCCGGTTGCTTTGCTAGAGAAGACCAAGCCCTAGTGAAGAGCAATGAACAGGGAAGATAAAATGTTATCAGTAACTGTTTACTCAGGAAAGGCTTTGAACCAATTTGTTTTTGTTGCAATAATCAACTTGGGAAGCACTGTGACCCTTGAAGGAGTTTTTATTGATCATAGCAGAATAGGCCATTAATAGAGAAGAAGTTATCAGAGAAAAAGACATTTCTGCCATTCTCAATACTGTTTTCATCAAAGCCTTTCACCAGCAATAGCTCTTTCCTTTACTTATACTCTATTTTATTTTCAAACCAATGCTATTTTCTTCACCAAACACTAAGTCCTTTACTTTGATAGAAACTAAATATTTCCTTTAATGAGCATAAGAGATAATAATGTTAAGCATTAGCTGGAACCATCATGCAACAAAACCTTAATGCCATTTAAAAACACTTAATGCACAGGTTGACGTTTGTCATCTCACTAAAGAGCAGAAGATTAGAGGTGCTACAACTTAGAAAGGAAGCATTATTCCACTGATGAGATAGTGCTTTCCTTTGTACTAATCACACAAACAGTCTAAAACATGTCATTGTATCTATTTCTTATGTTAAAAACCCTAACAGAATGTTCCTGTAACAGGTGACAAAGAAAAAACCCCAGTCTTAGGACTCTACTTTTTTTCACAAGCATTACTTTTAATTTTTCCAGAGGCAATGAATGTTTCATGCCTTGATGGCCAGTTCAGCAGACTGGAAGATCTCTCAGACTGAGAAGCATGCCAGTTTCAGACCACTAGAGAAGGCATAGACACACTGGCCTGAGACTCACACTTTTCCAAATCCAATCAGCAGTGTCAGGTTCATCACAGCTGTGGCCAGACCAGATTGTAAGCAAAGCTGCATCAAGCTCGGGGTGAGAAATTAACTGGGATGAAAGGAGAACTTTGGTGTCAGTCTTTAGCTAAAGCAGAAATGAACTTAAACCATAAAAATAAAGATTTAGGCTAGACATTAGGGGAAAATGTTTTCATCATAAAGGTACTGAGGCACAGGGACATACTGTCTGGGAGAGTTGTGGAGTCTTTACCATCAAAAGTTTTCAAGAAAAAAGTAACCTTTTTTCAGAAGTGACACAATAATACTGACTCTGCTTTGGGGCAGGAGATAGATTGAATTGTCTCATCTGGCTTTATTTATGTTGCACAACCCCCATATTTCCTGTATTTACAAGCTATCTCTGTCCTTGGAGCTTGTGACAGTGCAGTTACACTGATTTACACTAGTTGGGGGACTGGGACATGTTCATGACTCATGTTCCCATGCCATCGACTCCTCAGCAGCTTCCTTGGTGATGGCCAAGCTCAGAGTGCAGCAGCCACTCTCAATGAGAGGAGCAAGAGAAATGTTTTATTGCAGTGCAAAGATTTTGCTGCAAACTCTTCTCTACTGCTTGAGTAAGAGTAAGGGAAGGAAGAGGCTGACTTTGAAAACCCAAAACTGCAGATGTTATTATCTCTTGAAGCTATTAAATGATGGAAGTGCAGCACTCCTGACAGATTGAACAGCACTGGTCGTTGCTGTAGCATAGAGCAGCTCCACTGAGTTTGTTGCTAATTTATCACAATCTAGTATTTGACTGACTGAATCCTGAATTAAATTTTTATACATTCGTGAACTATTTATGCTGTATGAAAAATCAATATCTTTTTATTGTTCACCTGATTTAGGACAGATAAAGGGAATATTTCAGTATTCTCCAGGGTCAATGCAGAGAGGCCTTGAATGATGAAAGATACAGTATCTTTTGAATGGAAGAAAAACTTCAGGGTAGAAAGGAAAGAGTGTAATTTACATGAAATATCCTTCCTATCCATGACATGAATATTTTTTCACAAACGCATGACAAAACTTATTGTCCTTTTAGAAGACAACATCTAATTATTTATCACTCTTTAAGAAAGAATTATTAATTTGGAAAAATTTTTCTTTCTGAATTTCTTTGCACTTTGTATGAGCCATAAAACCTCAAAGGATTTATTTGAATTTCAATACCATCTCATACTTTTATGAAAATATACTATAACCCTGCCTCAGTAATTAACATGAAGATAGGACTCTTAGTCTAAAAACTGAAATCTCCCTGTTATTTCAGATTTTCCCTAAGTATGCTTTTGATTAAGTAATTACTGAACAGCAGTGTTAACAATTTATCTATGATAGAGAGCATGTCACAAATTTCCTACTCATGTTCCTGCAGTTTATGCTTTTGCCAATGTGTTTTATGAGTATTTATTAAAGATGATGCCTTGAGTTAATAACATAAACTACCTACTAGTTTCATAATCATCACTGCAGTGCAGAAAGCTTTAGAGTTATGGTAGTTCTGCATTGACGATGTCAACAGATTTACTGCATTCATTTCCTTATGCAAATATTCCAAAAACATACATAACTTTATAACCTTATATAGTGTACTGCCTACACGAGGGTATCAAAGCTTGTGAACATGCAGAGTAGACTTTAAAGTTGACAGCACAAGTCGTGATGCTCCTTCGTTTCTTGTTTATCTGTTTTCCTAATATTAGAACTCATTTAAAGCTGGATTTTGTAGACACACAGGGACTTCTGCAGAGCCCCTACAGTAAGAGGGGAGCCTGCTCATGGTCTTTACATGATGTGTCTGTCTATACTGAAGTCACTCATAAGGAGACTGAATGTGAACTAAGCAGACATTTGTGATCCATTTGTGATCCCTGTATACGCACAAGATTTGCCCCTGCGTGGCAGAGCTTGCCTCTCTTGCAGGACAACCTTGTTTCCTCCTGCAGTTTGTCCATTTTCTCCTCTCTTCCCCGGGAGAAGCATGATGCTCTCTACTCTGACTGCCTCTGCTGCACCTCACCAGGAGAGATTTACAAAACACAGACCCTGGGGTAGGAACCCTGAATTATATTCAGGTCATTGAGAGAAGAAGAGGGTTAGAAGGGACCCTGTAAGATCTTGATCTTGATCTTGATCTTCCTTTGCTATTACCCAAATTGAGATTAATTTTAGTTATGTCTTATCAAACTCATGTCTTGGCTAACTTGTTTTTAGACACTTTGGTAACAGGAACTTGCTTGATTTCCCAGCAGTTTATTCTGTCTTTCCCATTCCTTACAATTAAAAGCTTTTCACGAGGTCTAGTCTTCTGTGTGACAGTTTAAGCCTTTACTTACCTGTGACAAATCTATTTTTTCCACACAATTCCTCATGTTGATATTCTGTTGATATCTGATATTCCAAGAGATTTATATTCTTTCTTAAAACATAATTCCCAAAACTGGTTGCCATACTCTGGAAGTGGCCCTACCAGTGTTTAGTAGAGATTAATGTTTAGATTCCATATCTTAAAGACAATATTCCTGTTTATTAATCCTAGTAGAATATTTCCTTTTTCCACAACAATATGATACCATGGTGTTGAGTCATGCTATGCTTCTGAACTTCCATAGCCTTAAATCCATTCCTGTTGCACTGCTACCTGGCCTGTGGCTCATTTCCCATATTTGTGGTAACATCTATGTGAATAATTTTACTATAAGTCTGTTTTCTTCCAAGGGTCATTTTGGGAGCCAGAATCTGACAATATTAATGTGTAGCTGATCTGAAAAAAAAAAATTACTTTTTAGAACTTGGAAGACATGATAATCAAGTTAGCTATCAATAACTCTCTGTCTACTTATCTGGCAAACAGATAGTCAATTACACATCAAAATAATGTCAAAACCAATACATAATAGTAGTCAGCAATCAGCAATAAATTTTAGATCAATTATTTTGGCCAGGTACAGCCTGGACGACTTTCATAGAACATTGTATAGAACTATGCATAATTTTGCAGAAAAATACGTCTTAATTAAACATGGAGAGTATCTGGAATCAATACAGATGCAGAATGCATTCACATTAATCTTATTGAAAGAAATTATGTTTTATTTTAGGAAAAGAGCAGTACAGAGAGTTTCAGTCACATCTTGAAGTCCTTCTGCTACTGCTATCATGGACATTTTGCTTGAGAAGGGACTACAGGATGCAAGACCTGCATTTCAAGTGAGTTTTTTTAATTAATAAATAAGTATAGGTGAATTAATGCATGCAAAATAATTTTGGCAGGGATAAAAATGGAAATAGCTAGAAAAAATATTGAATGGATTAGCACACTTAATTGGTCTTAGGTTGCCTAATGAACAATTAGCCTTGTGTTTAATCCCTCTCAATCCATTCGTCTTTGCAGCTCTTAGTCTCTAAAGATAAACATGGATCATTCCAAATGTGCTTTTGTTTTTGAAACTACTCATATTAGTATTTAACTGTAATCATTGGCATGAAAACCATCTTATAAATGGGAATGGACAAAAATGGGACATACTAGAGGACCTATTACTTGGTGCTTTAAAAAAAGAATTGCAAAAAATTTGCAGCACTCTAAAATACTACCAGCATAAGTCCTGTTGATTAAATAGAGATGAATCTACATGGAAACTCTTTTTAAGACCTTAGGAACACACTGTTGACCATTCAGTAAGTGGCATTTCAATGCCAGGCCCTGCTGGCCATGATCAGACAGTGTATCTTAGGTACTTCAATTATTTAGTATGGTCTAGGTTCAAGAGCCAACATATCAGATGAGTATTTGGGGTTGCCTGTACTACAAGTGGAGAGAAAAAGCATCAAGATGCATCCATGGGTGCCTCTCTGTGCCTCCCTATCCCAGACTGTGAAAAATTTCTCTCTCACATGGACATCCATCTTCCCTTTCACCCAGTGCATCCAAGGAGTGATTATTTAGCAGTCCCAGTGTGACCAAGTTAGACAGAGAAAAGGGACTTCTCTCATACATAATGGTGGCTTGTGCTCTGGCCAGTTAAATCTTCAAAGCAACTGCTTGCCTGTTCAGGGGGAATTCAAGACTTCGAAATTAATGGTCAGGAAAAAGTGAGTTGGACTGGATGTGTTTTAATTCACTGTGATATATTAAAACAGCATGTTGATTAATTTGAAGGCTAGAGGGAGCTTTTTTTTTGCAATATTAAGGTGCTCCACAAATTACTACAGATACGAGAGTAAATGCTTTTTATTTTTTCCTTCCTGAGTTTTTATTATTTTCTTTTTTTTTTCTTTGGCAGTAATACTCTTCTATGCATGAGCCTAACAGATGTAAAGGGTTCTCTAAGGAGCCCTTGGTGCAAGTACCTGTGGCAGCTTTATTAGAACCTCTCTGACATTGTCCATGTCCTGGACTGTTTGGGAAATATTCTAGACTGGCCGGGGAAAAGTTTGAGTCTTAATAAAAGAAGAGAGATTAAACAAGTGAGGCACAAAGTGTGCCTAGGAGTCATGAAGTTCTGGATTCTTGCCTAATGCCACATTCATCAGGCTTAATGTAGATGAACTCTGTGTGGGTTTGCCAGCAGCAAAGTCAAACATCTCATTTGAGACCTCCTGGCTCTGTGATTATGATCCTGAAAGCATGAGCAGCTTCTGCCTTTTCACAGGCCCACAGCTGGAATACCCAAATGAAAACCCATCACACATCTGGATCCATCACTCAGCTCTGCAACATTCATTGGTACATTTTATGCTTGGAGTTGGTCTGGAGGCTTCCCTTCTACAAAGGCTCCTGCACATGACACATGGTAGACAATGCAGGAGTCAAGCATGCCCTCTCTTTAGCAGTGACTGAACCAAGAGAAGCCATGGCCCACACAGATCCTTCTGGCAAAGACAAAGAAACAGGTTGTCCAAACTGCCTTAAAAAGTTTTCTTCTGAAATATTACTGTGGATGTGAGAGCTAACAATTACTTGGTTGGAGGTGGATGTGGTTGCAAACTAGGAATGACCAAAAACAGTCAAGAAAAATTACAGCAAATTGAGAGGTGACAGGACAAGGACATCACTATGGCTCTGTGGGGCTCCTGAGGGCTCTTGGAGCAAAATGCTGGCTGGATTGAGGCTTGGAGAACAGAACAAAGGAATAGTACAAAGGATTTCTTTGAAAAATATTGTATTCAAGACAAGGGAAGTGAAGCCATTCATTGTCTGTACTCATCTTTTGGGTATGGGTCCAGACGAGCTACTGGAGAAGGCAAAAAGGAAAACAGCAAAAAACCCAAGCTACTTAAAAAAGCAAAGGGTGAAAGAAAAGCAGTTATTTCACTGAGTTAGGAGGAGATGACTGAAGGGAACATTACCTAAATGAACGTTAAACAGTCAAAATCTAATCTCTTTGCAATATAAAAGGCTGGAATGGAAAAGAAAATACTAAATTGCTTCAAATTTCCATAGCAGAGAGGATAAGAGTGACAGGCTTGGTTGCAAAAAATGGGATGTAGTTAAACTTTTGGAAACCTTCTGTCCATAGGAGCACTTAAGTGAATCACTTAAGATATATGCTATTGCAGGGGACTGTGAAATGTCTGTTGTTGCAGATTTTAAGGAAATCATTCAACAAGTATCAGTTAATAAAGGTTTAAAGACAGTTTATCCCATCTTTGGAGGGGGAGATGGATCAGATGAGGTCCTTACTGATGTCATTACCTGTGGAACTATAAGTGCTGTGTTCAGGCAAAGGGAACGTTGTGTACAATCTTTGAAAATGAAGAATCTTACTTAAAAAGGGTCTCTTTCTTTCCATTTCTACCGTAATGGATACTGCACTCTCTCAGGATAAGTTCTAATTGGAACCTTGTGCCCTCGGCAGGAAATCACAGGGACTAAGGAACCCTCTTACTCTGCAGCTGCTCCCTGGACATTGATTAAAGGTAGTTAGGGCTAAATGCAACTATTTATCTGCTTCCTTCCTTAAAAAAATGTGGAATAGACAGGCATATAAGTAGAAGTAATGTAAGACTTGACTTCATCTTACCTACAGGCCAAAATACCTATGTTTTGGGGAGTGGAAGCAACTCCCAGAGATAAGCAGCCACCAGGGCATGGCTGGGTCACACCCCTCCTTGCTACTGCAAGCTTCAGTTTACATTCCACCTTTTGGCCAAAAACCTGATACACAAATCTCAGCTCCCAGGACCTGGTGTTACTTCCAGACTAAACTCTTCCTTTTTTCATACTGAATAATGCCACTGGAAATATGTTTATGTGAGCTGGATACTCAAGGTATTAGCATTAATCTCTAAGCTTTGTCCTGGATATCTGCTTCTGGGAAAAAAATCTTGTTTAGATGACTGATATTATTGAGAATTTCATAATCCTTATAAATCTCAAAAATTTCAATGACACAATAAAAATAAATCATCAAACCTTATTCATCAGAAGTCTCTAATGCTGTTGAAGTGTCTGATATTTCCAAGAGTCTTGCAGTCTCTGAAACTGTTAAAATAGAAACACCTTTCCCACATTTTCCTTCTCTGCCTTTAACAAATGATGGTTCTTTTAACCTCCTTCTCCCCTCTTTGTTTGCTTAGAGGATCAAAGCCTTTTTATTTATTTCTTTTTCCTCCCAAGCAGTTTCTGGAGTGTTAAAAAAGCACCACCAGTATACTGAGTTTACATTACAAACAAGTTAAAATTCCCAGTCTGTCAGAGCTTTTCTCCTAGGATACCAAGGAAAGCAAAGTTCAGCTAAACTGCACAATTAATCGGATATCACTTCTGAGTGAAGAAGAAAAGGCTGCTTTAAGCAGAGCTCTTCTCTTCTTAGAGATTTCAAGTCCACTTCAGAAAGGAAAGTTATTATTCTCTGAAAGTTATCTGATTTTATTTGTATTCCTGGAGCTACTCCATTAAGTCATGTTCCCTTTTCACCCATAAAATCATCTTAATGAATCAGCTGTGGGATTGGCCATATGTAAATGTGCCTTATGACAGCCACATTGACACGTAAATGGATGAAAAAGACATGGGTTGCATGTTGCTTTTGTTGGAAGAGCAGTGGGGTTTGTTCTGATTTTAAGACCTGAGGTAGAAAGTTTATTTCTTTTCTTGGTTATGAAGAAAATGCTCTTTTCTTATTATTCTAAAATAAATGTATTTTGTAATAATGGTGTGATAAAGAAGCTTGAGCTGTATGGTTTAGGAATATTTGGCTAAAACAGACTTGAGTTTTGGGCTACCATTCCCACACAATTGCTCTCCTTTTCCTCAACTTCTGAGAGCCAAGACTTGCCTGATAAATAAACCTCGTCGTCAGTCGGTGTAGGATGGGCTTGCACCTGTTTAATAAAATGCACTGTCTGCTGATCTCTGGTATTGTCAGGGCTCTTCTAATGCCATGGTGGCTGCAAGGAGGAAAATGAGCAGCCCAATTAAGAGGTCCCAAGGGAATACAATGAAACACTTGCAAAGTAGATTTAACAAGTGTACTTTAGTGTGTTCTCACAGTGTTTGGAAAATATATAAGAAGATTCCTATAAATTTTGCAAATTTTCTAGTAAAATGTTATTTTATGGACAAGTATTTCATAATAAGTAAAACAAGAAACTTAATAGTCTCTCTGCAAATAACGCACTGCAACATCTATTAGGCATTGTAAGGTATCCTTTTCACACAATTTTATCAAAGTTTAATCCAATATAACTACATTGATGCCCCACGTGGGTGTTTTTTTCCCCTGCTTTTTGCAAGGCAGAGTTAAATACTGGTAAAATACATCTGTTAAAAGGTAAAATCAAGATATTTAATTTGTGGTGTTCGGAAACATCTGGAAATCTTACAATGGAACCAAATGAAGTGTCAGTTGACATATAGTGAAGATGTCTTTGTGACTGACTAAAGATTAGCAAAAATGCCATTAAAAATATATGATAAAAAGCAAAGAAGTCTATGGCCATATTCTCGACTGGTGACACTCAACAATCAAATACACACATAATCTCACCAAAAATTATAATGAAGCTTTTTGAAAACTGATTTGTCGTGGCAAAACCAATTCTATTTTTGCTTTAAAATATCAATTTTGAAACAATCTTGCAGGGAAAGATAATTTTTGACATTTCTTAGCCACATGAGCTGATCCAAGCATATTTTTTTAATACCTTAGCACTGAACCCTACATGTGTTACTGCAAAATATCTTTATCTTTTTTCCTCCATCCTTTTGTCTATTTATATGTTTTCTCTTGTCATGAAAATACAGAGAAATAAAAGGGAAAAATTAATCATTCTATGAGTTCTGGAAACATCCCCAAAATTTGCTTATTGATTTTTATCACATCTCTGGCTATGTGAGCCTAACAGCAGGCCAGCCGATTTCTGCTAAGCATTACAAATGTAGTATTTTTAAACACTAGCAGAACATGTCTTCTCATGCTTTCCTGATAATTTCTTCGCTAGATGATGCAACCAATATGAATGAAATTAATAATAACAATATAATATATAATGATTATAAAGCAATACAGAAATTGCTAGGCAGTAAGTATTGGATCCAAAAATATCTCTGCCAAAAATCTCTTACAAAACACATATGTAGAAATGTTCCCTCAAGCACAGCTGCAGGTGTCCCATTGTGGAGACCTGGCTCATACAAGCTGGAGGCAGTTTGGGATCTAAGGAGACTTAATCACAGCTACATTATGGAAAACAGACAAACATCCTGATGTGGTGACCTGTACTTTTAACTGCTCAAGGTCAACAAGATCAAAGCTGGTCTAGGAGCCTCTCAGTGAACCCTAGACCCTAGACTAGCTTCCCATAGGGCTCTATTCCTCACCAGGGACGAGGAGTGTATTTAACCTGCATTCCTATAACAGAGACAAAATCTGGATCATCTCAGCCCTGCTGTTACATACCTATGGAGCAGGGAGTCACATCACTGATGAAACAATATTTAGGAACTTTTAGGGATGAAAAAATTTAGGAATATATTTAGAGATAAATTTTAGGAACTTGGGGGTGAAACAATATTTTGTAAGATTTTCAAACCCTTTTCAAATGGTGTCCCATCCTACACCTCAGCGTCGGTTTGACCACATGGTGTTCAATGCCTATTGCAAGCCATTAATGTCCCTCAGTGTTAGATTTGGCTTCTGCCACATTAGTTTTGCTGGAAGAGGTTTAGAGTCTCTCAATATAATCAGACAGCCCCTTGTTGCCCACTTATCTCAACCAGCTTCTTTGTAGGGCTCATTCCAGAGAAGAATCCCAGTACTTCCCAATCCCAGACTTGCTGAATTGCCTGCAGCATCCTCCTCCACAGACCACAGGGCAGGATCTCAGCCAGCTCAATGTGTCCTTTGGAGGACCAGCCACCACAACCCACAGAGGCTGAGGCTTTGCGTTTCTCCAGATGCAGCATTTAGGTAACACAAAAATTGTCCCTGGTTTGTGTGTGGTCTCATTAGTGGAGCTTTTCATGGGAGTGGAAGCTAATGTGTAAGTTTTACTATATTTCTCAGCTGAGGGTGCTCTCAGTCACTACATTCTGCACATTTTCTCTTCTCTTCTCCCTGTCTTCCACCAGCATGTCATGTTCTAGACAAAGATTTTTCTCAGTTTTCAGGTTCCCTTCAGCTCTTTCCTCCTGGCAGGCCCAGGCCCCAGCTCCTCCTCTGTACCAGTGGGAGGTGACTTTTCTGTACCTCCCACACCCTTTGATACTCTTTTCTTTCTTTCTTTCTTTTTTTTGTCAATCCCTTCTTCCAGTCTTTGTGGATGCTTTTCCTCTGATGTCATGCCAGTCCCAATCTTTTCATTTTGCTTCCCTATTTTATTCTTCCCTTTGTTCTCTCCTCAAGCACTCCTCATTTTCTCAAGAGCATTTTTGTTTCTTCTCACCTGCATACTCTACCTCCCCTATTCAGCACCCCTCCTTTCAGGTACCCTGTTCCTTAAAGGGTACTCTAAACTAACCTGTTCATCCTTCTTCACATGAAAAACCAATTATTCCATTATTTCTCCTGATACAGTTCTGTCATATGAATTTTCTGACTTTGTGGTCACTGACTTAGCTTTTGGCTTAATTCTCCCTTGTGTAGACTTGCTTAATTTTCCTCTGGAATCTGACAATGTCTCGGTTGACTTCACCACCTTCATCTGCCTTAAAATCTCTTCTTCCCACAACTGGCTTATCATTTAATTTACTTTTCTTCCAGCTTGAATAGTCATTTGAGTATCTCTACTGATTTTTTTTCCTTTTCTATCAAGCAATTTTCTTTGTATTTTTCCCATTTTGTCTCGTACGGAGATATTTTCCTCAATCTTTTTTTGCTTTCAAAACTTTTTTCCCTTCTCTATTCACTTTTCTAATGGAGAATTTCAAGGTCTGGCAGCATCCGCCAGAAGTCTGCTCCAAGTTCCCATTTCATCCATGAAAAGTTTATCAGTGACTCCCTCTCTGCACACCTTGTTTGACGCATATTTGATCTAGTTTATATACTTGGTGATCATGCTGTTCCCCTTTGGATGTACTGGGAAAGTGACTTGGAAGGTCAGGGTCATCAGTATTATCAAGCTCAAGCCACTTGCCAGACTTCAAATTGCTCTGAAGGAAGGCTGCCTCAGTAACTGGGGTTAAGACCATACTTTTACATGTGGATATGTTGGGTCTTAGATGGTTTGGAAAAGCTGCTAACCTGATTCTTAGGTTTTGGGGAAAGCTTGTTGCTTTATATGAGGAGCCCATATGTTCCTGCACAAGCAGGACCATTGCTGACTACAGAAATACTCCCATAATCTCAGAATAGCTATGAAAAAGAGCATGATAATTGTTCCAACTACATAATTTTATATTTGAAAGGACCAATATCAGATAAAAGCAATATAGTTCTACAGCCTATTTTTTTGTGTGCAATTTGCTGTAACTCTAGTAAATTCTCTTCTTTTTGACTTTAATAGGTTCACAGTGTTTTACCCCCATGAAAATTCGCTGCATTACTCTTAAAAGGCAGCTGGAATCAAGACAGTACATTTTTTGCAGTATTTTTTAAAATCTGAACATGCCTGAAATAAATGTCTGAAAACCTCTTAAGACAATAGATAAGCCAGCAAATCCATTGAGATCACACAGTGGATTCTGGGTTTACCTGAAGAAAGAGACAATTGCACTAATCTGCAATGGTAAAGGCACTTCTAACAGCAAACTGTGGTTTTGTCTCAGTGGAAATACCTGACAATTGCAGGTATTTCCCAGGCATCATTGTGCCTTGGAGGATTTTTTTTTTAATCATTTTACTCCTACTGCTAAATTAAACTCAGGATTTTCAGCCAATCTGTATTTTCATAAAATGAAATGTGTTCCAGTTTTTTCTGCCAGTTTAGGGCTGGATTATCAGAGTGAAAGTTGTCTTGCTAAGTTCACAGCAAGAAACAGTGACAAGCAGAGACTCAGGAGGATGGTACCACTGAAGGATACTGCACTCCTCTCCTGCCACCTTTGGACCCCAGGTCCACCATGGTTTTGCTCTGGACATTCAGGGCTGGCTGCAGGGGCAGGGTGGCTGATTCTCCCTCTGGTCACCCCGTTTATTTGGCTGTAGATACCCCTCCACTGCAAATGCAACCCACTCAGGCATTAAAGCACAGACTTACTCTCCACACTAGGAGAGAGCAAGAGAACAATCTTCTCTTTAACTCTCTGACCTGAACTAAGTTCTTGATTAGGCTTTAAACCAGCTCTCAGTTTTATATCAATAAGCAGAAAAATGCCCCAACAGTCAATATTACACCATCTTCACAAGAGCTTACGTAGCTTAGAATAGTTACACACATTCCCACATGAACAGTAATGCTGTCTGATCCTGGAGAGTGTCAAACAACTTGGTGCTGTTCTGCGGCATCCTGAGAGTGACTTTATCAGTGACAAAAATTCATGCCAACTGATTGATAACTATAGTACAACAAGTTGGAGCAAACAAGGTGCAGCAATCCTGATAAAATTTTACAGGACTTTGAAGACAACTTTCAAAAACTGATCAGAGAATGAAGTCCCTTCAGTAGGATGCTGCTGGCAAATTTAACAGCCTCATAGACAGGATCTCACACCCTGTGAAATCTTGAGGTTGGATTCTCAAATTGCACTGCTAAACCAGACTTTTGGTGAGTGCACATCTCATGTGACCCACCTGAATACTTGTAGGCAAACACAGAATTTAGCCCACTAGCTTTAAAGGTAAAATTTCAATTTGACCCTGGCATAAGCAGCATTAGAACCAAGTCTTTCATGTCTTATAGTATTCCATATAGGACTCCGTGAGCTACAGCACAATTTATGTTCTGTAGGACACTGCCATGGGCGAGTTGTGTTCACAAAAACCATCCAAATAGTTCTTTCTTTAAATGCCACTACATGTCCCTACACTGCCTTCATTTCCAAATTCAGCTCCACTTATGTAACACAGACCACTGAACTGAACGATAGCATTGTTTGTAATGTATTTCTTTTATTTTGGCTTTCCAGTCTGATTTAGTACTTTGCTTTGTCACATTTATTTAACTGTAAAAACATTATGTGGATCTAGAAAGATACTTTACCCCTGAATCTTGCTTTAGATCCACTCTTTCAATGATAAAATTAGAATCTTACTCCTAGACAAGGTGTCAACATTTGCCTAAAAAAACTTTATTCCTTTATTTGTAGAACCTTGTAAGTAGGTCATCAACACAAGTAACCCAGGCAAACATCAACAGTGATTAGAAAAGCATCTTTGCTCGAGCATGAAAGTCTAGTTTTAATGTACTCGATACCAATGCCATTTTACTTGTCTTTAAGTTACAGAGCAGTAAAGCAACTCATATATTTTCTATTTTGAAGTGTGTTTTGTGCTTAATATATAATGGAGGTCTCTAAAAATAGTGGGAGTAGTGGACAGCATCATTCTTAAACAAACACTTAACAAACAAACAAGAAAAAAAGCCACAGAAATTAAAGTATGAAATATTCTAGTGGGGGACAATTAACTTGCATTGCTCTTCAAATAATTAAGAAGCAATTGCATGATTTGTTACTGATTTCACTCAAAGGATGAACATTACAGAAGTACAATTTTTCTATTACCTTAATTGTGAATAAAAGTAGCTTAATGTGCAATTTTTCCCAATATCACTGGAGAAGTTACATTTTCTTTTAATACGTTTATCAACATAAATAACAGCAGAAGACGTCATCATGATTTAGGTGCATTTCAAGACAATGAAAGAAGTAATTTTCCTAAAATACGTATTTGATCAGGTGGGTTGTGTGATTTTCAAATTGTTGTCATGAATATTTAATCAACATGAGACATATACTTATGCAAGCTGAAATAGGTACCAGTCTGTGTCCCAGGCTGGTCTGTTTCACAGTCTTCCAAGTGTTTTTTAAAGCTGATTTAACTAATTTAAAAAGAAAAAAAAAAAAGGAACTAAAATAATCTTCAGCAGGTGGCATAAACTGAGAAGAAGCCAGAGAATTCACAGACTACCAGAAAATCCTTAGTTCAGTTCAATGCAGTATTGGGTGTGATGCCTGTCTAGTTCTTCATGAATTGCTTGGGTTTTACCAAGATTGCTGAAATCTAGGGATGTATACGTAAAATGATCCATATCCACTGTGATAACCTGGGGGGATAAAACCCCCAAAACCCAACACTCCCCCCCAAATCCTCCCTATACACTGGCAGGGAGCTGCAGTTTCTCACACCCACATGTGTGTCCCAGCAGATACATGTGCCTGGCACACACACAGATGCAAGGTACGTACCCACACACCTCTAGGTCTACAGAGGGTTAGATAAACACCGTCTAGGAACAAAAAACACAGCCCTATGAATCTGTACATATAAAATATCCATATGCATCCAAGCAAACACATAAGCACAGATACACACACCTACAAACCCAGAAACACAGGGACGTGGGCAAGGCACATCCACAGGCTCAGGCAGCCCCGGAAGCACACACACATCTACACAGCTGGCTGTGTACTCACATGGACACACAGATACGTGGGCAGATATATATGTGAGGGAGAATTACAATGGCTCTATCATCCATGCTAATTTCTCCTTCCTTTTTGAAGTATTCCAATTTTAGGATCCTGGAGAGAGCCAGGTCCCTGCAGGGGAGATATTCCCAGAGGAGCAAGGCACTTCCAATTTCTTTAAGGTTCCCCACCTCTCTCCCCCTCTCTTCCAGCAGCAGATCCAGGGAGATGAGCTGGGCAGTCAGCACAGCTCTCCCAGCTGCTGGCTTGGCACTTTCCACCCTAGCTTAAGGAAGGGTATAGGACGGCAAGCTTAAGATCTCATCCCTTCACCCCCAAAGCCTGTGGAAGCAGGAACCTCTGGGCAACATCTGGACACAGCTCCTTTCTGCACACTGCCCTACCCCTCCTCCCCCCACCAGCTGTCGACTTCAGGGGTCCCCCTGCACCCTACCCTTCCTCTGCAAGTGTAAAAGCCCTTGTTGCCCTCCATCTCCCCACTTCCCCGTTTCTCCTGCCCCCCGAATCCCGTCAGGAAACCTCTTCGCAATTCACTGCTCTAAACTTTTTCCTGGCTGCACAACCCGCATCCGCCGGGGCAGCGGCTGCGTCTGGTCCAGAGGGCAGAACGGGGCGGGGGTGGGTTGCAGGGACCCGGGATGCAGGGATCCAGACTGCAGGGTGTGGGATGCAAGGAGTGGGATGAGAGGATTGAGATGCGGGATACGGGGATGTGAGGACCGGGATGCGCGAATCCGAGACGCAGGATGCAGAGACGGGGATGTGGGATGCAGGGACCAGGACGCGGGATACCAGTGCCCAGCTCCTTACCGTGCAATGAAGATAAGTCCTGGTGAGGGTCTCCAGCTGCTCCCGGGCATCGCGGGCCTCCCGATGTGCTCGTTAAACATCCACCGGAGAGTCTCACCCCCCAAACTTGTGTGAGCTGCTTCCTCTGGGAACAATCACCCTTTCTCCCCCCCACCTTGGATCGGATCCCGATGGAAACTCATCAAGGCCTCCTAAGTGGTCAGAGGTAAGCTGTGAGGGAAGGAGAAGAAGAGGGGGACAACGGGACGGAAAGGTTGTGATCACCAAGCGATGATCCCCTTCCTTTCCCCTCTCTTCTGGAGCACCCGCTTCCCGTTCCTCTGACCAACTTTGGCTCTGCTTAGCCAGGCAGCGCCTGGGACCGGCTCTGTGATTTGGGGTCCCTTTTCGCAGCCTGGCATCTTTCTAGATTTCCTCTCCTTTCCGGGCAAAGGGGATTGGTGCAAAGCTTTAAATTAGGAGGCGACCTAGAGTTGCAAAGACAGGGAGTGGGAGCTGGCTGGCGTTCGCAGACCGCCTCCCCCGGCACTCGGCGCTGCGCGGAGGGGCCGGCTGAGCCTTATCCCTACCATTTATTCATTGACTGCGCTCCTAGTTCTCACTCTGGAGCTGTCTATTGCTCCTGGCACGGCCGGGAGCGGGGCTGTGGCAGAAGCCCTGGAAGGAGGCGAGCCCCATGCTGCGGGGCTCCCCGCGGCTGTTTAACTGCGCCGGCAGCGCGGGCAGGAGCGCAGCCCGGTCCCGGGGGGAGGACACGGGTGTGGGGGGGCCGGGACACGGGGACGCTGCTGTCGCCTGGCAACCCTGCATCCCTGCCCCGAGCATCCCTCCCCCAGCACCCTGATTGGACGGGGCCGGGGCGGGGGGAACACACACGCTCCTCCGAGGATGCTGCGCCCCGGCACTGCGACTTGTCGCATCCTCAAAAAGCCGGGAGCGGGCAGGGTGAGCACAGAGCAGCCGGGAGAGCCGAGGCAGTTCAGGGCGTTGTATCACCGTCCCCCTGCCTTCTCGTTTCCAGCTGGCTTGATCAATTTGCTTCTGCTTTACATCTCCTAGAAAAAGAATGTATTTATGTATGTATGCATGTATGTATGTATTGGTGGATAGATAGATAGATAGATAGATACAAAGAAAACATACCAATATATGCACACAAATATATGTATACACACATATGCATTTTTATGTACAGATACATGTATCATCCATAGTCTTTGTATTATCTCTCTATATTCTAACTCCTATACAGGAAGAGAGAAGAAAAATAGTTACTGAGAAAAGATCACTTCAGGGTGCAGCAAAGCTGGATGCAAAGGGAAAAATAAAGCTACTTTTTGGCTTATATATATTTGAAAACCATAGGTTTACATCAGATGGAGTGTTAACAGAAGGTCGTGGTCCTAAAGAAAGGATTAAAGCCGGTGAGGTGAGTGAGCTGTAAGAGTCACTGAGGACAGATGCATTGACTTCAGAGAGGGTGAATTTAAGCCATGCTGCATGAAGCACTGCTGGTGTTATTATATGTGGCTTCATTGCTCATTCTCTGCTATGGGGGACAGCAAGTGGCTGCTTCCTGCTGGTTGGGTGTAGTATGGAGAGGATGTCTGTAAAATCCCAGTACCTCCCTTTTCATCACAGCTCCAGTTGGGACACTGTGAATTTCTCACTCTTCAGCCGGCAGAGGCCATTGTCCACTTTTCCCTGAATGTTTCCCCCCACCTTTGTACTTAACCCCAGGCAGCTCCCCACCAGTGCTCAGTTAAAGCAAGGAAAGAGACACTGCAGTCAGGAGCTGCAATCCAGCAGCTCACATGGGGCCACTATTGTTTCAGCAGCCATGGTTCTGGTAAGGAGTTAAGCAAAAGTAAAAGGAAATAAAACAAAATAATCTGCTTCTGCTTTGTAATATTTTATGTTTAGTTATTTAACATCTGTTTACTTTTGTGATCTACCCATTACATTTGAGGTATGTGGCTAATTCAATGAGTTTTTTCTTTTTTGGAAGCCAAGGACATTTGCCAAGATGTGCATGTTAAACTGTTTCATTAAGGACTAAAGTTAAGTAGGGAGCAAAATGAAAGACAGCAGTTTCTCTCAGGTTTACCCTTCTTTAGATTGGATCAAAATGTACATGAGACATTGCTTAACATCAGGGTAAACTGGAATGAATAGGAAGTCAGTCTCATGTCTTTCAAATCATAGCACAATTTGACAAATAGGTTTGGAATACAAATTTTTCAGAGTCTTGCAGACTGATTGCCAGGAAAAACTAGTGAAAAGAAGATCTGCTTCTGCATTGTTTCGTACATAGCAATCATGCCTCGAAGTGAATATGAAAGTAACTTTTTCATTGGGCAGGATATAAAACCCACTGTGTATGAAATTGTCCACCACAGGCACCAAGCAGAATTTTGCTGAGGTGTATTGTTTGATTTCCAGCAGGTCACTTAGAGCCAGGGAGGTGACCCGGTCATTTGTTCTGTGCTTCAAAAAACATCAGTGGTACCCATGGTTTACTCCCTTTCCATGCCTTGCTGCTGTGCAATGTCTGATATCAGTCCCTAACACTGCTACTACTTGCATTTACACGTGATTCCTGGCTACTGATAAACAGGAAAATAAACCTGAACAGTCAAACAAGCTGTCGGCCAAGGTACAAGGGTTTTATTCCACTTTCTTCCAGGGCTCTTCCTCACCCAGTTCTCCTGGCACAATAGGGTCTCATTTTAGCAATAAGACAACCTACCCTAGTCTTTCTAAAGCAGGATTCTGGAGACCTCATTTCAGTTTATGACTCTGGAAAACCATCTTTAGTTTTGCAGGGAACACAGCTGTGCCTCAATTCTCTTTTGGGATAGCACGTGGTGCATCCACATAGGATATGCTAAGATGCGGCCACGTACTGAGCGTGTGTTTTCAGTCAGGTGTTCAGGCTTACAGGTACTCACAGTGTGACAATGAAAAGCCATACAATGATCTCAGTGAAGCTCTGGGCTAAGCTGTGTTTGGGTGCTACTGGCAAATCATTCATTTCAGGCTAAATTGAGCACCTCATGCTACACTTAATTGTAGAGACACCCACGGTTAGACAAAGAAATCAGGCTGTGCAACTTCTGCCAGGGGACAGCTTGGAGAAAACAATCAAAAGCCCTCAATGTCTTTGACCTGGATCCAAAGGAAGGGCTTTAATATAAAATGTATTTATTTATTTTCTGCCTGTGAAACAAAGATGGTAAAGCAGCACTAAAAATTCCTGAAATAGGACTATTTTGTCTTTGTGAATTATCTATTAGTGAAATAGTAGTAATGTCTAGTTTAAAGATCAATTCCTTTCAAATTGAGCTCTCACATAACACCAAATTGAGTTCATAGAAAGCTTTGATGAGCTGAAGAATTTGTTTTTATAAAATTTGTGAATGTGATTAACAGGCTTATCACCACAAACAAACAGATGCATGCCTTTTCCTTACACAGAATTTTAGCATGAGCTTCAAGACTGTACACATGGGAGCTTTCCAATTTTACATTTGATGGCAAGAGAGTGTTCCAGCAAAACACTTTGTAGGGTTCTCTAACTTGCTATAAGCATCTGTTTTGGGACACACTCAAGTTATTTGCTGATTAAAGACTAAAAGCAAAGATTTAGAAAAATTGCAAATGTGCTTGTACAGCCAGTGAGTGACCTATAGATTGGGCCCAGCCTACCTGAATAATTAATGAGGCTTATGGTCTTTCCTCCTTTCCTGGGACCTCACAGAAATGGACGGGAACAGGGATGTAGATCAATGAGGTTTTTTCTAGCAAATTGCTCCCTGCCACTTGATTTCCAACAGCCCTGCATCTGTTTCCTGTGTGGAAGTGATGTGTGAGTGGGCAGGATCCAGTTCTGTGGCTCTGCTCTGAGCTAACAGTTGTGGTCATCACCCCAGGGCCAATCCTGGCTTATCTCTGTGGTTTGAGGCACACACCAGAAGCACCTAGAGATCATATCATGTTTTCCTGGGAGTCTGCCAGTCTCAGGGTACAAAACCCTCTTTGGATGGTAGTAGTCTCAGGGGTCTAGATGTGTCTCCACAACACTATAGTCACCTCAGTCTCTGTCTCCTGAGGCATAAAGGCAAAAAGTTCATAATGGCTGATGCAGGGATCTACAAAACCCCACAGACTCTGACCCATCCCTACCTGCCAGTTGTAAGGGACACAGACATACTCCAAAGGAACAGTCCAGTGGCACTCATCTTTCAGAGGAATATGGTAATCCCTAGGGAAGATCCACAGCAATGAAGAGTGTAAGAGGCGTTACTCTGTCATTTTCAAGGTCTTCATGGATCGCTGTGGAAAATTACGCACTGCTGTGGTTGCTGGCTGCACACCAGTGCCCACCAAAGCCCCTCTACTTCCTCAGCTGGGCAGGGCAAAGAAAGTATAACAAAAATAGACCCTTTATTTTCTCTTAACAAACAACACTGATGGTCTTCATCATGAAGCTCATCATCAAAATGGAATGTCTTCTCATTGTTAAGTGGTTTTGAAGAGATTTTAGGTCAATACATATGGTGCAGAAAGTCCTCATGTACATTCAGTGCTAATCCTCTTACAGCTGATTCATGTGGCATCCCTTGGACCTTCAGTGACATTGTTATTTCCTGTCAGATGTCCTGTGATGGCTTTCTTAGCTGGCTGAAGGGATACTGGCCTAGTACCAACATGAAGAATATGCCATGACATACTCAGGCTTTTTTTGGGTATTCTGAGCCTCTCTCATGCACAAGGACAGTGCCAACTCTGACTATAAGGCTCAACACAACAAAAACCTATGCTTCATGTGGTATGGTCTGGCACATGGAAGAAAGACTTCATTCCACACTGTGTGCACGTGCAGCAGCATCCTCCCTTCTGCCTCCATCTCCCATGACCATCAGTGTCTTTACCTGCCTCTTCTCATCATCTTCCCTCCAGCCAATTTTCCCATTTCCTTCAGTCTCTCTCTGCCTTTTTCACCTTCCTTTTTACTCTTTAGATAGATGTCTGCCGGCTCATGCCTGTTAGCCATGTCTCCAGTTAACCCCAAGGTCTCCTTACCCCTTCTCCACAAAGAAACTTCTTTCCACGGAAAAAACCCAGCAGCTGTTGTTCATCTTTGTCAGCTACAAGAGGCGAAAAGGTCTGGCTTCACTGTGGGAACCAGCTGCCCTCTTTCCACCTCTGCTTCCTTCTCAGAAATCAGGTTTCCCAACATACTGCTGGAGACACATGTGACGTCCAGATGTTGTCCAAATGGGGCTCCTTCATAAAAATACATGAGCAGCAAGGGTCCCTCCAGGTCCCTGCAAGATGTACAAGTACACACACTCCACTTGCACCCTCCAGCCCTTCCCTAGCCAAAACCCTGCTGCAGTTTGTGCAGGTGCAGGGATGAACATAACACAGGCTCTGCCTGATACGTGAAGGACACCTTAAATCTCTGCCAGCTCATGACTCTGGGTCCAAGGTCCATCATCCTTCTGCCTCTTCTTACTCCATCCTTCCTAAGTCTCTGATATAGGAGGTCTTCTGAGAGGAGACTCTAGCCTTTCCCAGGAGGTGTAGGGGACAGGGCACGGCACAGTAGCACATTCCAATCTCTGCCATATTTAGATTAATATGAACAGATGACCCCATTCTACAAAATACTGACTGTAATCTCTTTCTCTTACTGTGCGGATACTTGGGTACCAGATACCAGAATTTCCTACATATTTTGCTTTTGACTTAAGTCACCTTTATGTTTCTGTGCATTATTATTCTCTTTATTAGTGTCTGAGCTGCTAGCAGTCTGGCTTCTTCAAACTCCTTCCTTCCCCCTGAAAATCCCCTAATATTTCTTCTCTGTGAAACACTTTCCCTTCCCCCATTGCTCTTCTCTGCAGGAATTACTGCATTTACATATTTTGTTTAAGGTGCTTAGGAATTATCGACAAGTTTGCCTTGCCCCTGGGGGGTGATGTGACACAATCAAGCTGTGAACCACTTAAAGCATTGACTGGCTCATAGGAAGGATTACTTGTGGCTCTGAATTAGGGCATGGGCCAAGAAATGTAGCACAGTGCTGTCAGGGGCTGTGGCACACAGATCCATTTCCTTTATAATCCCATCCTATCTATGACCTACCACATACAGAGCAATGTAAAAGATCTAAATTTTCCCATTAGCACAAGGTACGGGCTTCCTGCAAAATAAATTTTCTCACAGTCCCTACACCACTGCCTTGCAAGCCTGAAAACCCTGTTTTTATTATGTCAGTGAGTTTATTTCAGAATTCTTTCACACTGAGAATCCATCTGGATATACTGCTTTCGAAATGTCCTGCTGAGATTCTGCTTTGCCACTAGTTAAAAATGAATGGATAAATTTATACACAGGAAGTTTATTGTATTTTTCAGCTGAAAGATATTCTAGATTTTATCTTGGCTTAGATTTTTGTTGGTGGAATTTTGGTTTTTATTGTGTTTTTTTTAATTTTTCCCAACCATTTAATTTTACTAGCACCCCTGGAAGGAACAGAGTCCAGAATTAGAAACCTGAAATAAAAGGAATGAAGTTCCTGGAAATGAGACTGGGACAAAAAAAGCAAGAAATCCAAATCAGTCACAAGCTAAGGATCTTGAATTTCCCTTAACAAAGACAAGCCATTTTCCAACAGAAAAGACGTACCTGGCCTTGTAAAACTACTAGTAGCATAAAATATAATTGAGCAGATGGTGACAAAAATAGCACTTGAGCTGTTTAAAAGCCTTTTATTGGATGCCTCTTCTTTTTTTTTTTTTTTCTTTCCCCTCTGGAATGCTGTTGTTCTCTCTAATTTAAGAAAAGACAAGAAATACAGGGAAATTGTGAGATCTGTATGTTTTTCTTCAGCTTGTTCTATTTAAATTGCACACCAGTAAATGTGGTTGAGAGAATAATTTGAAGTTGCAAAGCAATGAGAACTAACACTGATAGTGGAATCTTAATTCAGCTTCCTTGTGCATGTGGATACCCTCCTTACTTGGTTTAACACTGTCTTTTTTTCTCTTTCAGAAAATCCTGCCACATTCAGCACCCTAAAGAAATAGGGCTTTGTCAATAATTTGATTTTTCTGCCCTGCTCAGTGACTCTGCCTTGTACTTTGTATACTGTGCACTTGCCTTACCCTGCATTACAGGGAGAATGGTCCATTTCTTTTCAGAAAAAACATTCAAGTGTTTTGGAACTTTTTTTTTCATTTAGTTTTACTTCATTCCTGAGGTAGGGGCTGGTATATTGGTTTTTTGTTTCCCAGATAAGATATAGGCATTAAAACCTGAAAGTGTTAGTGACTTCTTAGTACCTGGTTTTTAGGAGCTCTCCACTTTCAGAATAATTTACATGATACCTTGAAGCAATGGCTCACCTTATATTAAATCTGTGCTCACAGTTGGGTTTGTGCAACCCAGTTGTTGGGTTTTATCTGGTCCTAGAGTTTGACTAGGAGAACATTATTGTTTTCTTAGACTCATTCTCATAAGTGATGAGATCCTTTTGTATGAAATTATGCACAGATGCAGAGAATCAACATGGAGAAGTCCATCTCAACAACTCCGTTTTGGCAAGGGTGTAAGCCATTGTAAGATGAGCTTCATGATGGGAAATGCTCAGTAATTAGGCTACTGCTTGGTATTAATTCTGGAGTTCTAAGAAATAGAGAAAAGAAAAGAAAAAAGAAAATAAAAGAAAAAAGAGAAAAGAGAAAAAAGAGAAAAGAGAAAAGAGAAAAAAGAGAAAAGAGAAAAAGAGAAGATCCCCAAAGTAGAGATTCAAGATGGATTTTGCCCTAGTAGCTCTCTTATAGTACGGAAGGAGCACTACATGTGGTGACAGTTATCAGATCCTGGCCAGGGAACAGAAGCAGCTTCCTAAGAGCAGTGGTTTGTGATCACACCAAATGTCCATCAAGGACAGTATTTTCTGTCTAATCCTGGTCAGTAGCATGTACTTAGAAAAACTTGGGAACTGGGCAAAATAGAACATTTTTCTCTTGATATACCTCTTATGGCTTCCAGCAACCTGTGCTTTAGGGACTTTAATCTTCTTTTGATCCCATTATTCTGTTTGCCTTTACAAAATCCTGCTGTGGGGATTTCCCTCACCAAAACAGTCAGTGTGTGAAAAGCACTTCCATTTTTTTTTTAAATTTTAAGCCTGCCTCAGCAAGAACCCTGATCTACTGTGTTCTGGGAGACCACAAAGACTTTTTCCTTCCTCAGTCTCTTCAATGTATTCATGGCTTTAGACTTTGCCATACCCTTCCCCTGCATTAAAAGGTGAAAAATTCCAGGCTGTTCAGTTTTCCTCCTCATGATTTGCTTCTGTCCACATTTCTGCCCTTCTCTATTCTTTTTTAACTTCACAGTCCCTTTTTCTGAGATCAGAACACCACCATTTGGAGCCCTCCAGGTGTGGAAGAAATACCTATTATTACAGTCTCATAATGATGATATTAGTTTTCTATTTTTTTTTTTTTTTTCTCTTCCTTCCTAAAGAGTTGTAACATTTTCTTTGTCATTTTGACAAAGGAAAGCTGAGCTGGCATTTTCAAACTATAATAAGAAGTAGTATTTAATTTAGAGTCCATTGTATCACATGCAGAGCTAGAGTTATTTTTTGTCTCATCTGCAGTTTTTCACATTCATCGACAGTGATTTTCATCTGCCATTTTATTGTCCAGTCAGTCAATATCATGAGATCCTTCTGTGCCTTGTAGCCACTAGTTTGGCTTTTTACTATTCTGAGTATCTCTCTATATAAGTAACAGTCTCATGTCTCATTAGTTAACCATTTTCCAGATCTTTCCAGACGATGTTAATCAGTATTAGTCCCAGAACAGACTTTTGGGAAACTCAGTGAGAGGGGGTCTTCCTTTGTAATGAAAACTGAGCACAAATCCCTACCCTTTGCTTCCTCATTTTCAGGCACCTTCTACCTGCTCTTGTCTTTGCTAAGTTTTCTTGAAACTCTTTCATGAGGATATTTGTCAGAAATGTTGCAAAGACCCAAATACAGGTCACCTGTATCTGCTTGCTTATAGGACCCAAAGAGCTCCTGCAGCCATGAGCAGCACAGCTTTCCCCATATCAAGAAGCTATTCCCAACAGATTTTTCCACACATTTGAAAGGCCATTCCTTGCTAGTTTTCTTAGCAATTTTCTCGTATGACAGACAGACTTATTCATCTCTTTTTCTCCAGATCACCCACAAAATACTATTAAACAACAGCTGACTTATTCTACTCCTTTGGTAACAGGGCTGAATTAAGAAAGAGGTTACAGGTCACAGATCAGCAGTTTCATATCTGAATCCCTTTATCACTTGGGACTCAAAGTTTTTTATTGTTCATTTAATCACTTTTTTTTTATATATTCTCGCTCTTGACAGCTAGATTTGAGACAGATCCTCAGACCTGTCACCTGTAAAGAAAGGCTATGGTGAACACTGATGCAAAAAAATAATTTGTGTTTTCTGTTATAGCCTTAACATCCTTCAGTGCTTTTTCTATACCTGGGCTATTTATTGCCCCTGTAACTCTGGCATCTTTCTTCTGAGGTAGTAAAGTAAAAAAAATTGCTATCTGTAGTTGTGCTTTTTTTTGCACATTTCGCCTCAAAACTCCTTCCTGTTTAATGTCTGACACTGAAGCTTTTATAGATCATAAAGCAATTGCCTAAATCCTATCTCTAAGACCAATAGACCATTGACTGCAAAAGAGGGAATAATGTAAATAAGCTATACTGAAGATGAACTTCCCAACTGTTTGTGAAGACATGGGTATTTGTGGCCATTTGGATGGCATCTGAAGTGACTTGTACAAGTGTGAGGTAGATGCCAGGACTCATAAGCTCAGTTTAGTGGAATATCAAAGTACACTTCCAGCTACCTCTTCCATCAGTCGAGCTACACAGGTTTACTTCATCAATTCTTACCTGGCTGTCAAGGCTTGCTGTAGAAAGTCTTGCAGAGAAGTAAATGGGAAATACTTTGCTGACACTGCTCAAAAGAACTCTCATTTCTTGGACTGGCAATTTCATTTCTGACTTCCTCACCTTTCTGGTCATACTTCTAAACATTAAAAGAGTCAGAGATATTACCCTAGCAGTAAACCCCCCATTTTTTCTTCTCTCTCTGTTTCATATTTCCTGAATTGCTTTTATGGGAGCAAAACAGGAGAATGGGAAGTGAAATGTCTAACCTATTACACCTGACTGATCAATATGTCTTTTTTGCACTACAGCAAAAAAATGAAGTTGGCTTAGGTGGTTTCACAGCTTACAACTAACTTTCTTTACTTCAGTCTAGGCAGCCCCAAAGGAAATACGTGCATACTAAAGAGTAAAAAGGCTTGAGGACATTTGCAAAGGAAAGACACTTCCCTCTGGTTTCAACTCAACAGGCCTTGCTGACACGGTTCAACTAGAGAAAGAGGAAAAGTGGCACCAAGTGCTTGCAAGAGGCCTGGCAGATTTATTACAAACACCAGCTACCTGTATCTAACATATAAACACATATTGCTAAGTACTTGAGACAACCCTACGCTCAGAGGGTGGCTGTCAGAATAACTTTAACTTCCTGAATTTGCTAGTCTAGAAAAACACCTGCTACTGATGAAGAAGATGAGACAGGCAAAGGAAAGATTTGACTTGCCATAGATTATGATCCAAGCAACTGAGACAGAATGAAAAAGGTCTGAAAACCAGTTGACACATCAGCTGTGAGTCGTGGTGCAGAAAATTAGACCTCAGGAGTGTGAAACATCCATGGCAGGAAAGGGTAGAGTGGCTGCTTTTGGATCACTATACAGTCGATGGAGTGAAACAACAATTTTTTCCCCTCTTTGTTTTAATTTAGAGTGTGCAATAGATCTTACCCATTTTTGACAACTCTTTTTAGATGTAGGGTGTTAGATGACTCACATCCTTAAACTGCCTGTCTCCCTCTGCTAATTGTAAAATGAGTCTTGCATGCACCCTGGACACTTGGCCAGATGAACACCTCTGTAGATGCTGTAATTGATGTCTGTGTCTGAGCCCTGAATGTACCTGGTGCAGTGGTCAGGGGGGTCTGCAGAGGGTTCTCTGTGGCAATGCCCATGGTCCCTTCATGTCACACCTCAGCAGCCCTGTGGTTCCCAGCCCTGCAGCTCCCACAGCACAGCCATGGAACCGTTCCCTTCCTCTGCAGTGCTGCCAACGCTGTCAGCTACTGAAATGGAGAGGATTAGGAAAGAATAAAGAAAATCCCTACAGCTTTTTTGCCTTGGGGCAGCAGAGGACTGCAGGAATGGACACGCCAGGATCACCTTGATTTATAGAGTGGCATCCTAGTTGGTGTCATGTATTTAATCCTTTTGTGCCAGCAGCAAGTTGAAAAGTCTGCATTGTAATGTCGAATTGTATAGTTATAAGTCTAATTAAAAAAAAGGAGATGTAAAAAAAAAGGTCTTTTTAGGATTTTTAAAATCTAAAATTTATTTCCATGTGACTGAATATATTTCTATAGCAAGTGTGAGGAAATAACAGTGAAATGGGAAATAAAAGCTACAGATAGAATGCTTTTTAAATTTTATTTTTGTCTTATTAGCCTTAGAGAAATAGCAGCAAATATTTTTGTATACTGTTTTGCTCTGACTGATACATTCATGTTCAAATTTTAATGTTGCTAACAGCCATTCTCTCAGCAAAAACATATTTTTGTGAATAGATTCTACTTATGTTATTTCTTACAGTGCTAAAACTCTGTCAAATAACTATGTAAAATATATATCTGTGATAAAAGATGAGTGGGATAGAATGCAGGTGGCTGCATGGAAAATGAACTTAGCAGCCTTTCACTTGCACTGCTTCCTAATAAGTTTCTCTCAGACACTAGTACTGTAAATCTCTGAGATGCTCCTAATACAGCAAACAGCAAAATAAACCTGAACTCATCTCAAAAATAAGTGACTTTCTATTAAATAAGCATTCTTCACTTATTTCTCTGCCCCCAGAATTACACTTGTCTCAAACATAGAAAAAGTGAGATCCAGCACGACCACATTTTACCCTATTTATGTTTATTTATGCATGCTCCCCCAAACAAATCCTTCCAATTTCATACTTTCTGTTTTTAGTGTGGAAGTTGCTACCATGAGAAACATGGTAAAACGGTATAACTCTGTGATAAAATTTACCATTCCACAGAATCATAGAATCACTTAGGTTGGAAAAGCCCTCTAAGATCATGGAGTGCAACCATTAACCCAGCAATGCCAAGTCCTCCACTAATCCACGTCCCCAAGAGCCACATCTACACATCTTTTAAATACCTCCAGGGATGGTGGTATGCATCACTGGTCTGGGCAGCCTGTTATTTTTGTATAGGAGACTTCTAAGTATTTAAGTTTTTAAGGCCTTAGCTTATTCAAATGAAATTAATTTCATGTGTTTTGGGGATTTGGGGATGAGATTTGCAAGCAGAAATTAAGGCTTTGAAGATATACAAATGTTATCTAATGCAAATTCCTCTGGTATTCATAAAATCTCTTCTCACTGCACCTCATTTTGGATGTGTCTGGAACCTGCTGCTGCACCGTGTGGAATAAGCCAGCCTCCACCTCTTGGGGAAGCACCAATGAAATAATTATCTGCTTGCTAAACATTTCCTGCCTTAACTGTGAAGCCTGATCCAAATCTGCTTTGCCTGTGACCTTTCACAAATCCATTTCTCCAGGGCTTTTTACACCTGATGGATGCTGCAGGGAGCTTCTGGCATGTTCGCTCTGCACCTGCAAATCCTGCAGACAGTGAGATGGCAGCTCCCACACCTCTGAGAGGTGCAAAGTGTGTCTTCCCTTGGGTCCCTGGGTTGTGAGCTTCTGTTTGAGGACACTGTGAGAATAGGCAGGATTCGTCTGATTAAAGATAGATATTTTTAATGGAGGCATATTTGTGAGCTACTCACCCGAAACTTGCTTTCTATATCTCTACCTAAGGATGAGGTGAAGAGGCTTCTGAAGGTGCCTTTTCCTCTCCATTGCTTCCAAAGTCAGCCTCAGGCAAGAAGCTCAGGTGAAAATGTCTGTCCTGCAGGATTAGGAGAGATGGATCCCATCTCCTGTAGCAATTGTCTGTTTCTCCAAATGCCTGTGTATGGGTCACTCTGTGGGGCTGCTCACATTTTCAGGGTTACTCACATGCATTGGTGCTTCCTGCGTGGGTGGGACCTGCAGAGGCAGGCAGATCTGACCCTCATTCTAGAAATGGGCTCATTTATGCTGTGTTCAGGATTGCCCAGAGAAATTGTGGAAGACCCATGCCTGGAAGTGTTCAAGGCCGGGCTGGATGGGGCTCTGAGGAACCTGGGCTGGTGGAAGGTGTCACTGCCCAAGCCAGGGGGTTGGAACCAGAGGATCTTTAAGGCCCCTTCCAGCCCACACCATTCTAGGATTCCATGTGGTATTTCCAATTTCTTCAGAGTCACCTTCCTTGCTCTGAGAACTGCACAGAAGTCTTTGACACCCAGAGTAGTTGCTGGATTTTCAGATGCCACTATATTTCAGTTCCTGGTTAGATGTCTTGGACCTTGGTGTCCTCTTTCCTTCCTTGTCTGTCCAAAGATGATCCAATTTGACCTAGAATTTTGCAGCTTGCCTTCAAGGTCTGGTATTTTAAACTTAAGCCTTGAATGCTTGTGGTTCAAATCCCCTTGGATTGCCTGAAAATATAGATTTTCAGGCTTCCCTGTAAGGAGTACAAAAGATAGAAGGACTGTAAAGAAAAGGCTCTCTTATATAAACTAGTGGATAAAACACAGTGATGGATACATCAAAGTATTTGCATGCCTGATTTCTATTTCTGTCAGAGGAAATGCAAGCACGTAAACATTTTCCTAGATCTGTCCCAGAGGCTAAACAGACTGTCAAAGGATATATAACATTTAGGTATTTTGTAAGTAAACGGTCTTTATGTGCTGCTGCACTGAAGCAGCCTGTTTTTAGTTTTCACATGTAAGAAAATTTTAACTCATCCTTTTAGGCACAACTGTGTGTGGTGGTAAGTTGTACAAGATGGCATCCCAAGGACACTAAATGACCCAAATACTTCTAGTATGAAAGGCAAGTGGAAGTACAACCATGAAACATCCTGGTATGCAGACAATAATCTCCAAAGTGACCTCAGAAGTTTATTGTTTCTTATTTCTGCTTGCAGACAGGAACTATTGTGTTTAAATCAAATCAAGCAACTTAAAAATTATATCTAATCAACAAAGAAGACAAAGAGGAGGCTACTGTACTCATTCACCTTATCTTAAGACCTTTTTTTGATCCTGATGCTGGAATGGAGAGGCCACACCAACTTGACTTAGTCTGGGACCACCAACCGTGTTAGCTCAAATTGCAACACATTTCTACTTTGTCCTTTCCCCTGCTTCGTTTATGGTTAGTGGCAGCTGTTCCTCATGGGCCTTGACAGAAGAAAGACTTTGCTCAAAGACCAGCACACCACTTTATCTGTAAAATTATTTCTTGACACTTTCAACTCTAAAGTTTTGTGTATGAATAATCCCGTATTCTGTACATGAGGTTCCATAGGAAGTCTCTGACAAAGCCAGTACCTGAACCCTTATTTCCTGAGTTTTATGCCAAAGCCTGAAGTGTCATTTTTCAAAGATTCATCAGAATGAACCTGCATCTGTTCCTTCACTCTTGAGATGAACTGTTCTACCAGAGGCTGTTTCTGCTGCACTCACAGTCAGCAGCATCCCAGGCTGGAAGAATGGGAGCTTTCAGTGCTTCCAGCATGGATGGCTACACCTGATTGTGCAGTCTGTTTATAGGGAGGAGGTGAGCTCCTGAGTGGTGTTTTTCTGACCTCTTGCAGAACTTAATGATGGGAGAACTCATTTCCTAGACTTTATGAACTATTTTGATTTGATCTCCTTTGTCTGGGAGGGGAGATTAGATAAGTGTTCTTAATGTAGGCACCTGGGGTGTCAGCCGCCTAAATGAAGGCATGGAGTGACTTTTGAGATGCCCCAGAGCATCTGAATTACCTGCCTATCTGCAATACATAGGAATTACCAGAGGCCCACAGCTCTCTGGAGCTGCAGCTAGAAGCCAGCCAGAATACTACAGATTTTTTTGTTCAGAGAGCTGATTTTCACTTTATCCTGCAGATACCCCTCACCTTGAACTTAGTCAAGAGGAATCCTAGTGCATCTCTCTACAAGTTAGAACCATTATATAAATATAAAAATTAACTTTTGCAGTCCCCTTAGTGATGGAAGGGGAAGATGCTTTTGCTTTGCTTTTGGAATGTTGCTCAAAACAATCTCAGGCAAGCAAAGGGGAAAAGATCTTATCCATCTCTTTCTATCTAAGGCCTAACACTTGGCTTCATCTTCAGCTATATAAAGTGTTATGCCTTTGGTCAAAATCAATAAAGTCATGCCAGTTGAGTTGATGGGGAAATGCCCAAAGCTTATCTAGATCACTTACTTCAAATGTAACAAGAAGACAAGGACTGCATCTGTATCTTTCAACCTTAAGTTCCCTAAGCACTAAATTAAATCATGCAGTGACTAAGAATAGTTGTGCCATTAAAAATGTTCAGAGACAGTTAAAAGCCCAACTGCTCCTCATGACCCAAATTCAAGATGGCCTTCAAATTTATTTTAGGCTGCAATATGATGCTTTTGATTCCCCCTTCCCTTGATCTGTTGTGTAAATTAGACCTGTTGTGGAGGAGAAATGGAGTTTTTGGTGACAGATCATGTTCCAAGTGAAGTTTCTGGGGTGAATTTCCCTCTGACTTCTACTGATGTGACATCAAAAATAACCCTTAAGCCAATTAATTGAATTGAATTAATTAACAAGTAAGTTACATTTCTGTGGGAGTATACCCTAGGCAAAATTACTTTCTAAATTGCACCTGGACAGTGTTAATGAGGGCAAAAGAAATTTGTGGTATTAACAAGGGAGAAGCTTGGTTAATAATTCATCCATAAAATGCACATGATATGAATGATAGTGGATTCCTTACAGAGTCAAAACACAAAGAAGAATCCCTCTCTCTGTCTTCATGGATGAGACCCATGACATTTAATCCATATAATTTGAAATCTACCATGTAAACATCCTTTTGAAAGTCTTTAAATTTGAATGTAATTGCTACCAGCTCTTGATTACATTCAGACTACATAATCTATCATTGAATCAAATAATTATTATTGCTGTTGTGAAATAGGGAATTATGCAAGACCCTAAAGGAGAAATGCATGGCAGGTGAGAAACAAACGAATGAGGGTGGGGTAATCAATCTCTGTACCATAAAATGCTAATGTTGTCCTAGTAAATATGAATTCTCTTCCATTGCTTGATATGCTCCCTACCAAGCATGTCACTTAGCCTGTGGTATGTTTTAGTTTAGTTTGAAATGGCACTACTATTAACAATTTAGCAAAATTATAATAGTTCCCTTTCATTTTCATAAAAGTAATTAAACTTATCAATTTTCTTGTTATGCAACAAGCCAACCAATAAATGGACAAAAAAAGTTCAATTTGTGGTATTTTTGAATTAGCATCCTATGCACCAGGGATTATTCAGATATGAGATTCTGAATTAATGATTTTTAAAAAATAAATTAAAAAAAAAGAGGAAAGAAGAATGATATTGGAAGAGAAGCATTCCTGTCAGTCCCTGCATTGATGAAATTATATTAACTACAGGGTAGCTACTAATACTTCATTGCAAGCTTACAATTTTTTTCAGATAAAGCTAACCTGGTGATTCCAGGAAGAGGCAGACTTTAAATTGCACTTAAATAAACAACTACATTACCATGGTGAGAAGTGAATTGTGTGCTTGGACAGACTGGGCTTTTCAAGGTACACTGAACCTAGAGGATGCACTGAATAGAAGGATGCATTCTTCTCATGGAATGTAAATTAAAGAACTCTGAAAGGAACTGTGCCATGAAATCTGCTCAGAGATAAAGCAATGAGTTAAGAGAGGAAATAATATTGAGATTTCATAATTTACATGGTCCAAATTTCAACCCCCTCATGAATAGATATGCTCATATATTTTAAAACCAGTCCTAATATATTATTCAGAGACAAGTGTAGAAGTCTGCATTTAATTGATGACCTCCAAGAATGAAGAGACAGAAAGATAGGCAGCCCCCAAGGCTATTTTGTCCAGGTGATACGTTCCCCAAATGAACTTGTAATGTTCCATATGATGAGATTCCCTATCCTTGGAGGTCAGTTATGCCGGAACAAAAGTCCAGCAGGGACTTTCTGCTTATCTTCCAGCCATGTGCTGGCATGGGGATGCCTGCAAACTCAGCTGCCTCACTCTATAAGCAGGAGAAGAAAAATAGATGTGTGTTAAACTCAATTGATTTCACCTCATTACACCTTGCTGCCAGAAGGGCTGGTTGCTCAGATGTGTTATCCTTGTCCCTCTGCTGGCAGATTAGGGCCAGGGACAAGGAAGATGATAGGTGAAAATCTACCAAAGAGAGTATTTCTGATCCCAAGCTGCTGAGAGCTAGGAAAGCTCAAGTGAATGTTGCCAAGTTTTCTGAATACCTTCTTCTAGACTTTCTGACTCAGGAAAGTGATCAGTGAGGATTTGCATTGTAGCAAGAATTTATTTTTTCCTTTTGTCCATGATACTTTCACAATACCCTTTAACAAAATATTATGCTTGATAGTCCTGTGGGTAAGATGCTTGATGTGAGTGATACAATCCTTGTTCTGTTGCAAACCTGGTCTTGGACCAGAACTTCAGAAAGATTTAGACCCCTAAGTATATGTTCCAGCAAGGTGTTCAAGTCTACTAGCTTGAAGTACTTTTACTTCCTTGATTTTATTCAAGCTTATGTACTTCAGATGTCTATATACATGCACAATTGAACATCTCACAAGGTGTCTATCTTTATCAGTCTGATTTGCCCTTATTTTCTCAGTCTAACAGCTGGTTTTAGCTGATCTTAGTCTTTAGAAAATGAGCAGGATAGAAATTATCTTTCTCTTTTTATATACATATGCAGGCAGCACAGCATGAGCAGGCAACAGGGCTTCTGTCGTAACAGTGAACACAGTTCCTGCACTTAATTGGATGATCACAAGATTTGAAAGCAAGAAGATTGTCTCCAATCAATACAATTTCTAAGCAAGTGCTTTTCAACTGCACTTTCAGATTTCATGAATTGGAAATGAACAGACCCCTCTCGTTTGGGGATCTGTGACCTCAGTGAATACTGGAACCAAAGCACATCAGTCCCTTAACTTTGGAAACCATTTATGGAGGAGGGCTTTGTTTTCACTCTCTGGCCACATCTGATAGCAAATTGCATTTTTATTAATTTATGTTCTTTAATATAATGGGCAGGAAGACAAATAACTGTCTCAGTATATAAACACTTCCCTGGAAATGAACAGATGAACAGATTTCAAACCCAGTTTTCATCATATTCATTTAATTAGCTTTCTTATATGAGAGATTGTGGTATTTCAACAAGTAAAAGATGCTGATTTTCATGTGAAAGTTTGCAGCTAACTCTTAAATAAATCTGTTATCTTATTTTGGGGGATATATGGAACAAACTTTAGATTCACCCAAATTCCTTTAATTCCTCAATATATTTAGATCATATAATCATTGAGGTTGGAATAGACCTGTAAGATCATGGGGTCTGAAGTAGCTGGACCTGTGTGACTCATGCAAAACAACACATGAATACAGGAATAAAACCTGGATTTCAGAGTCCTAGTACAGTGTTCTCAATAGCAAGAGTCTTAATTTCTAATAAAACCAACACCTGGGTTTTCCTGCAAGCCTCTAACACCTCCCAGACCAGCAGAAGCATAGTAACTACTGCCTATGCACTAAACTGAATTGACAGGGAACACCATCAAAACAGCACATTTATCAAAGAAATATTTGAACATTTTACAATATTTTAGGAGAGCAAATGAATCTGTTTTCCCACAGCTAAAATGTTTACTCACCCCACCACAAGTTTTGATGTCTGTTTTAGTGGTAATCTCTGCTGCTTTGAAATACACAAAATAATGAACAGCTGCTTTGGCTGATGAAATGCAGAAACAAAGTTGTAGTACTAATCTCTCATAAAAAAAAGTTTATTGCATCTGGAATAAAAAGGCAATAAAGGATTATTGTTGATGCAGAACAAACCATAACAGTGATAAGAACAAAGTAAACATATTCATCCTCTTCCTTTCTGAAATCTGACTTTCCTACCTTTCAGCAAATGTAACAGGCATTTGGATGATGTGCACATCCAAATGGTTCTTGGGAGGGATGAGCTGCTTCACTTCCCAGTGCTCTGTCTTGATGAAGTGCCTTTACCTGTCCTGGATTCAGCTGGGGTAGAGTTTTTTTTTTTTCTTAGTACTTGGTCCAGTGCAGTATTTTGGATGTAGTGTGAAAATGATGTTGATAACACACTGATGTTTTAGTTGTTGCTCAATAGTGCTAAATCAAGGGCTTTTCATTTTCACATGCTCTGCCAGTGACCAGATGTACAAGAAACAGGAGGGAGCATGGCCAGAGCAGGTGACTGGAACTGGCCAGAATGATATTCCATACTATACAACACCGTGGTTAGTATGGAAGCTGGGGGAATTGGCCAGAAAATGACAATTTCTGCTCTTGGGTGGAATGAGCATTGACTAGTTCATGGTAAGTAGTTCTATCGTGGATCACTTGTTCTTTTCTTCATTACAATTGTCATTATCATTATAACAATTACATTTGTCTTTATTTTAATTTTAAAATAATTTTAATAATTTTTTATCTCAACTCATGAATTCTACCTTTTTTTTAATTTTCTTCACCATCCCACTGAGGAACCAGTGGAGAGCAAGGTTAGTGGCTACATGGTACTTAGTTGTAATGGGGGTTAAACTACAACTCCACACTTAATTACCTGGTTATGTTTTTGAACTACAAGTGAACTATGTCTGTTTTTCTTTTTACACCCATTATTTATTGTTACTCTAGCAAGAGCTTGCAAACTTTTAAAAAGAGGAGTGTGCAAGGAATCTACAGGGAAATTGAAGAGGAAAGGAAAAGCAGCAAAGGTCTATGAAATTAACCTGGCTGATCTAAGCCACTCCTCATAAAGATTCCCTTCCAGACTCTTCACCATCTTTGTGGCCTTCCTTTGGACACTCTCTAATAGCTCAATTTCTTTTTTATGTTGTGGTGCCCAAAACTGCCCACAGGACTCGAGGTGAGGCTGCCCCAGTACAGAGCAGAGCAGAGCAGAAGAGAGCAGGGCAATCCCCTCTCTTGCCCGGCTGATTCTGTCCGTATATCCATGGTTTCCCTGTCCCAGGTGCAGAATCCAGCACTAACCCTTGTTAAACTTCATATGGTTTAAAGGGGACTGAAACCCCCTGTGGAACAGGTTGCAGCCCAGAGGGCAAATGTTACAACAAACACAAGTGCTGAACTGAACACCCTGGCTCATAAAGCTCTGCAGACATTTCCTTGCTGAAATGCAGGGGCCCAGATGGATTCGGATTCTTGCTGACCTGTAAGGGATTCTCACATCATGGCCAGTTTTCAGCTGGCATAGATACACCAGTGGCTTCCTGCCCTCACAATTTGCTGGTAGAGGTGGAGGTAAGAGATGAGCACAATGCAGATCTTTGCCATGCTTTTAGCTGGTTTAAGAGTCTGCTGGTGTTAGTTCATGCTGAGCAATCAGTTCAGGCAGAGGGATGTGACTTCTCTCTTTTCCTGCAGTGAGCAGGAACTGGGTACAGGGAAGAATCTGTCTTGTGCTTACCCAGCCAGGGCAGTGGAAATGAATTACAAAGTATGACTACTTATGTTTGAGAACTTGGTTTATAATCCTTTTTGTTACATTGTTATTAAGAAGATAGTTCATATATAGTTCTCATATAAATCTTTTTAAAGTCACGGATGACCTATAAATCATCTGCATACGTGATGGGTTCTGCAGAGAAAGAGATACTTTAAGACTAAAGTGAAAGTTTCATTTAGAAAAGCTCTATGTGCATATTTTATACCCTTACACCTAGTGATTTAATTGAAAACAACTGAAATAATGTAAGAAAGAGAACAAAATAACACCAATGCTTTTTAGAATAAGCATTGAATAAAAAAGATAAGCAAACATTGTTACACTTGATATTTTATCTAGGGTTTCAAACCCATCAGTATATAACATTTATTAGAGATTAATGGAAGGATGAGGTGAAACAAGCTGGTGGTTTACCCAGAAGCAGGGCAGTTGTGAGAGAATGCTCTGCGTGCACGTGTGTAGCCCATCACCTCCTAGAAGGAATCAATCAAAAGTGAAAAACAATCCCAAATACCATGGTCCTAACTGGAGTAGAGCTGCGACAGAACCACAGGTTTTGCAAATTTGCAAAGCTCAGTGATTTGCTGAGTTACAGAAACAGGGGATCTACCTATTTGTAGTTTATTTTTTTAATATGTGTTTGCAGATGACAGAAGTGTTAAGTGCAGAGTGCCTGATTTTCTTCTCACTTATGTCAGTGTCAAGCAGGGATAACTTCTCTGAATTTACTTAACATGTTTCTTTCTGCCCTCTGGCTTCCCTGTAGTTAGTCCTAATTAGAATTGTGCAAAGAGTTGGCTAGCTAAGTCATTCTCTAAAAAAGTAAGATAAAGAAAATAAAATTAAAAAATCTTAGATTGAATAAAGGAACTGAGATGCCATTTTATGCCAAACAGTTTTTCCCTTGGCTTGCAATAGAGTACCTGCTTGTCTAAGTAGCAAAGACTCAAATGACTTTTAGGCTTGAGTGGTGTAAGCAGAGATTTAGAGAGGTCCTATCTGTACTCCAAGCCAGGTAAGAAGCAGTTTGGTATGGACCTTCTCTACACTGAATATTCCAATATCTGAGATATATGCAAAAACTGGGGAAACCTGCTTCATGTTTGTTATTAGCACCTATTTCTTTAAATGTTGCCTCCCAGAAAATAATGTGCTATTGTGGAAATCTCAAAACAAAATATTTTGGTGTTCTGAAGAGTATTTTGTTTCTTTGTTTGTTTGGTTTTTTGCTGTACATAGACATTGTAACAGTGATGGCCTGCATCCCTGAAAACCTGTTTAATGTAGGACAAATAAGTAATTTGTTAGGGTTGTGTTGTTTTTTATTTTTCCTCTTGAGAAATAGTAATTTGCATCTGTGTAAAGCAGAAGAAAGTCAGACCAATGAGATTATGCTGACAAGTGCCTGATACCAGCAAGAGGAGAATGGGAACTGACTGTCTGATGGAAGCAGACTGTACCTTTCAGCTCAACTAAGTAAAAGTCCATTATTCCTGGGCTGCTGCATCAGCAAAGCAATTAAATTAAGGAATTCTACAGACTTTCCACATAGTTAAAATGAACTAAACCAGATTGAATGTAGAGCATTACACACCAGGGGAGGAGAATAAGGAGGGTGGGGTTAGAAATTGAAAATTCCAGGGTACAAAACAAAGAGAAGTAAAATGCTCAGCTCTAGGAAATGATTATTATGATAGTGAAAAAGAAATGTTATTACTGCTTGGAGTATTTAAATTCTATTTTATGAACCTTGGTTTGTATTTATGACCTTCTGAGATCTCTGCTAAGATAACTGTGTTCAATTCTCCATGTACCTTGAAGTGTTTTCTTAGACCATTCGTGCCTGTATGGGTGGAATCTGTCGTTAGTTGCGAGAGTGGCGATACAGAAATATCTGGCTGTTCCATAAATAAATACTGTACACCCTGTTTGTGAGGACTGACCAATATCAGCTTTTCTCTTCAAGCTCTGAAGCTGCAAGCATCTGCCTTCAAGCTGCATGATTCCTTCTGGGACTTCTCTGAATCCAAGTGATCTCCTTGAGCAATGGATTCATTTGATGGTTAACAGTATTGCTGCCAAGAAGAGATTGGTCATATCTTTAGGCTAAGAGAAGGAATTCTGCAGTACTAGCTAACTCCTCTCCACAGGGGAAATCAGCATATTCTTCTGGTTATGCTGCAGTCCTATGATCAATATATTTGTTCACATTTAATGCTACATGTGAAAACCAGCATTCTCATTCTGAAAAAAGCTGCAAGCAAATAGTGACCCATATATAGGATTTGTCTTCTTTCCAGCTTTATTCTTAACAGAACTTATGTGGAATTAATTGTAAATAGCTGGATTTGAAGGTGTCTTGAATTCTTTTTGAGGAAAGTTGGCATTTAAATCTTACTCTGCCTAGCTAGTCAATAACAATGTTCTTAGCTTCTGAAACTTGGACAGATTTATAGCTTCAGCAAACTTTCACATTGCCATTTTTAAATACACATCATATATTTCACAGATCTTCTCAGCAAAATTTTTAGACATGCCAACGCGATTTAGAAGTCTATATTTAAATACGGCTGAAGCATTTGGGAAAACAAACCCCAAAGACTTTCAGTAAGATTTAGACCATCCACAAGTTAATTTCCAAAATGGCACATCTGCCAAGATGTAAAACGATCAGATTCTCTGATACACATGACAAAGATATTAATCTTAAGATCCCATGTTCTTAAACCAGTGGATGACTGAAGACATTGATAGCTCAGCTTCCTATTGCAAGAGTCTGTCAAGTCCATACATTTGTGGTACCCAGCATATGAAAAACCAGTGAAACAGTGAAAGTGATGGGAAGATCCCTGAATCTTGTGGCTGCACATCACCTGGGGTAACAAGCAAAACACAAGTTTCTAACCTAGCCCAGTGTAGCAGCAGTCCTCACATACCCACATACATGGATAAAGAGCAAGAAGAGTGTTTCTGGTTTTCCAATAACTTAGGTGTATTCAGATGAGGTAGAAAGCCTGTTTAGGCTCAAATGACCCTACTTGCTGAGAGAGATGAACTTACATCTGTCATGTGTGAGGAATTTTTAGTACTATCAGGAAAGTGATTTCTGAACTGCTCCTTCTGGTGGTTCCTTGCTGCAAATGGGACCACTAGCAGATGACTGAGATGGAAATAAAAAGCTGGAAGGAGCCTTTAACTCAGGTAGCTAAAGCAGATCTCAACAGAACCCTTATCCCTACTTGCCTCAGAAGTGATGCTTAAAGCTTACTTTAGGGGTGGGGACGATGTCTATTCACAAAGAAATGGTGCTTGTTTTGAGGTGTCTCTCCTATCTCCATTTACTGTTTCTGGGCTGCTGGATTAAAGACCACCTCCATAGGGTTCCAGAATGCTGTGAATGCTGCAGCCAGGGAAATTCTGCCTCAGAAGTGACTTTTTTCCTTCTTTCACTTTTTTTTCTTTCTTGTTTAGGACTTAGCTTGATGCAGGTTGAGACTAAGCCTGCAAGCTGTCTGCTGGATGTTTCCGTTAGTTCCACGGCTGCAGTAAGAGCTGTAAAATGACCAAGTATGTCAAACTTCTCACAGTGTCCACTAAGGCTACTAAAGCTCACAGCTCTTGAAAAGGCTTTCAAGGACCCTGGAAGCCCTGAAGATACTTGAATGGAGCTGGACTTTTAGACTGAACTGCAGAAAGCCTCAGCTGCTGCAAACCCACTGAAATGTGGAGTGCCTTTTTTGCTGATTGCTCCAGACTCTCAGATCCTGGGAGCCTGTCTCAAGCTGTGGCTAACAGCATAATCCACCTGGATGTTTAACAAAGCTGGCTACTTGGAAGTCAGAACCCCTAGGAAGGCTGGCATATTCAGCTCTAGAGGTTTCCTCCTTACAACAGGATGTTCTGGGCAAAAAATCTGCAGCTCAATGAGTATTAAAAACCTATTCAAAACACCAGGCTCAAAGTTTTATGGTAAGACTGGACTGCAGGATATGAAGTTGCAGCCGCATTTATAAATGCTGCCTTATATCTTTCATTATGTTTTCATAGCACTTATTCCAATGGAAACAAAAAGAGAAGAGTTACTATATACAATGTGGGACAAAGTGATTGAAAGCACTAAGTTGACCTATCCCCCTTCGTTACCTTTGTGACATATACTAATTCCCATATTTTTAACTGCAGGATTTTTTGGAATTGTCTTTTCCTGTGGATATTTGAATTGGATGAGGGCTTGAATTACACAGCATGTAAGTCTCTGAATTGTTATGAATTAATAGGAACGTGGACAGAACTGCGCACTGTTGTGTTTTTGCTCAAAGTTAATTTATCTTCCTGAGATCTTTGCTGAATTTAGATTTTAGGATCACAGCTAAACACCATTTCCAGGCACAGTGAGGATAATAAAATCCTTAGGAATAGTCAGCATGGCGTCACTGAGTGGAAGCCTTGCTTGACCAACCTGACACACATCTGTGGTGAAGTGACTGACCTCTTGGATGAGGGGAAGGCAGAGGGCGTTGTCTGCCTGGAATTCAGTGAGGCCTTTGACAACGTGTCCCGTTAGACCCTCATAGAGAAGCTTTTGATGTACAGACTGGGTGAGTAGACTGAGGTGGACTGAAAACTGAATGTCTGGCTCCAGGGAGTGGTGATCCACAAATCTAGCTGGAGACAGTGGCTAGCAGAGTTCCTCAGTGACCAGTACTGGGTGCAGTACTGTTAAACCTCTGGATGATGAGGCAGAGTGTAGCCTCAGCAAGTTTCCTGGTGACACCAAACTGGGAGAAGCAGCAGAAGCACTAGAGGGTCATGCTGCCATCCAGAACGACCTCAAAAGGCTGGAGAAATGGGTCAACAGGAATGTCATGAGGTTCAACAAAGGGAGTTGTGAAGTCCTGCACTTGGAGCACCCCCATGCACCAGCATATGATGATAGCCTCTTCAGTGGAAAGAAGCTTGGCAGAAAGGAACCTGGAGGTCTTGGTGGACAGCAGTTTGAACATGAAACTCTCAGTATCAAAGTGAGTATCTGTACAGATTCCATTTAGATATCTGCCACACTTTTCACAATGTATGTGTAAATTGACCTAAGGGCCATCATTCAGTCCCCAAACCTAGTTAATACTGTACTGCATCATGACTTTCATATCCAGCTCTTCTGAATTTGCTGTTAATTCCTCCTACAAGTTATCAGAAGAAAAGGCCTCTTCTTAATAACAAAATACTGATCTGAAAATGTTTCATAACATTTTTTAGGGTAGGATAATTTCACCTGGGCATGTTCCAAGGAAACTTTCTTGGACGACTTTCACTTTTCAGAGTGAAGAATCACAGTGCAAATCTGTTTCATCATCTAAAATTTAAAGACCATTTACATAAGGCTAATCAGGGAAAGGACAGAATGATCAGGATTGCAAATGTCTGAAAATAAAGATAAGACCAGATCTGCTGGAATGAGCTTTCCGTGTGGTGCATCTCAGATGATGGAAAGCAGCTGTAAAGTGGTATAGCCAGCATTTGTGATTCTCTGCATCAGTGGAGCAATGCCAAAGAGTTCTGGTATATCAACAAATCCAGGGCAAGTGGCAGCTGCATCCTTCTAGACAGATAAAGCTTATTCTGCTGCAAGTAGTGTGAAGAAAACATTTGCATGTACACAGTAGGCTATTTGTTTGCATGTGTACATGCCTGTGTGTTTACACGTACACACCCACAATTCTGCGAGTGTGGTGGGCCTGGTAACACCATCTGGTGTTACATTTACCCATCATCTCTGCTGATAAGAGCAGTTGCCTACAGTCTTGTTAAATGTTACTCGGAAAGCTGAAGTCCTCCACATCATCAATAATCCTTTTTGGACTCTGGCAGAATAAAGGAGAAAAATTACAAACAAAACAAAATCCAGATGCACATATTAGGTAAAAAATTCTGGTGTGTCTGGGCATGTGGAGGGGAGTCTGGAACAGATTGTCCCTAAGTGGATGCTGGGACTGGGAGGTTGTGTAAAATGGACAAAGTACCAGGAAGGGATGGAGGCTTGGGGAGTAAGACTGTTTGGAAAATTGTTGCAAGTACATTTGTTGGTGTACATAGGGGGTAGCATGAGAATCTGGAACCTGGAATATGTATAGATAGGATGGCTAAGGGCTGCAGATAAAAGGGAATAAGATTTAACATAAAAGTACAAAAAAGAAAGATCTTAGGGTATTAGGGAAAGAAGCAATCATAGCAGTTGTTCAGGGAAAAAGATTGGCCCAAAAGACCAGGAAGGGGAAGGAAGTGTGGGGGTAGGTCAGTACTGGATGGGCCAATAACAGCTTTGAGCTGGGTTCAGATATGTGAGAATGTAAGAAAAGAGGGAAGTCTCAAGGAAAAGTGAAGATAAAACTGACTTGCCAAAGAGATAGGAAGTGTTTGGGTCATACTTGTTTGCTGTGTGGGAAGTGATGAATGGGACACTCAAGCACAAATTATCCTTGCTGGGACTGAAGTGTGCTCAGGAGAGAGAGTGCTATTGCTAATTTCAGTTGCTAGGCTCAGAATAATCTCTCTTAAGCATCCATGAACGGTTGGGTTTTTCCCCCAGGTCTTCTAATTTGCTCATCTCCTTGTAGATTTTCTTATATACAGTGAATAGAATAGACCAAATTTCAAATCCCTCTACAAAGCATTCTGGAACTATCTAATCGTTCTAAAAAATATGGTTTTTTTCCTCTGGAACAACAGTATTCTCAGTACAGGCTTAGCTGTTTTGATTCAAACAAATTAGTTCTGACTCTGCCTGGATAGCCCTAGCAGGGAAAGACCCTTAATCAAGATGTTTAGCAAAGTTACGAGACACTAATAAAAGATCCTGAAAGAGGGAGTATCGAGCAACACTAATTACAGGAAATGCTAGAATATTTACAGACACATACACAGATATTTGTAGAACAACCTCTAGGCTTTAAACTTTCCTGGCCTAATCTCAGCGGAGAGACCCTTTCAAGTGATAACCTAAATATTTTGGTTCAGTATGTTTATAAACAACCCATGGATTTCCTTGAAAAAAATGAATGGAGTCTGGCACATGTTTGGGGTTATGGCTGACTGTACATTTTATTCATTAGGGAGTATATTTTGCTATAAATACTTTCTTTATTTGTTTGGAAGAAACCGCATTTTGACTGATTTTTTGAAAGATAAAGCTGAAACAATCATTTACAGTCATGTTTTATTATCTGCTGGAGCTTCAAACAGTGCCTAATCCAATGATTGCTGAAAACATTTTCGATTCAGAAACAGTTTATTTTCTCATATTACCAACAATATGACACTTTGGGGAGTTCATTGCAGCAGAACTCTGAGAAGTCATACTAGAAGAAAATTTGGCTTGATTTTTGTTTTTGAGCATGAAAATCCTTCATACTGACCTAACAATTATCCAGGATAATTCAAAACACATTCAAAAAGGCTGTAATTTCACATTCATCCTTAAAAGCTGCATTTAAGTTTGGTGTATGGTATGAAAACACAAATCACCAGCTATGGAAAGCCAGCAATATTGTGGTGATAACCAGGTGCCTGATAGAACAGTCCTTTATTCACAGAAATGACTTGCATTTTTCCAATTACATAAGAGCTGGAAAACTGTTGGTTTGAACATTAAATCTTATTATAGATTACTGTGGGTTACAGTGGGTCTACACTCAGTTTGCTGTCTGGTAGGAAAGGAATGCTGTTATTCACAAACATTTAAGTCACAATTATGATGCCCATGAATCTGTAAACTCCTGTTCAAATCCAGGCAGCAGGAAAGGTGCTGTGTTGGTTCATCTGGCTGCAGGTAAGGGCTATTTTCCCTGTTATAGAACACCCTCCTTGTTGCACACCAGTCTGTGCCCCAGGAACGAACACTGCTGCACAGGCACATCTTCAGGCAAACACTCCAGAGTATGACATTTACTGAGGTGTTACCAGGACATGAGCACTTAGGACATGAGACTTAAGGATAGGAAAAAAACATCCAATATTAAATTGCCAACTTCTTGGACAGTCTTATCCACTGCACTGAACTTTGCGAAGATGTCCCTTTACGCCATCTGAAATCTTGGACCATGATCTTTTAGGATAGACAGCAGTTTATCTAAATTGCTTGCCAAGAGGAAACACAGCACTAGATTTGCTGCTACTCAGCTAGGTATTTATCACAATACTCTTCTTCAACTGTGTCCTGCTGCTGTTAGGCATTGTCTTCATGTTTCTTTTTACCTAAGATAAATAAATTGGTGTCATCTTGGAGATTTAGTTGCAAATGCAGTTTAGAGGTAAAAAAAAATATACCTTGCGAGTAAGTTTCTTAGAGCAAAAAAACCCTCAAAATCCCTCATAACTCTCCCAAATTATAAACCTCAGGAGAAATTAACTAGAAATAGTAACAAATAGAAGTAGTGAAAATATTACATCTTGAAAATATTACAGGTCCCTTACTATTCTTTAAGTCAAGCAAATCTAGGTAAAAAAAGCAGGCATTGGTGTTTCTTTTACTGCTTACATGAGCCATAAAATAAAACGTTTGGAAAATACCAGTATTAAATGACAAATGAGGTAATTTAGAGCACAAATAATACTTTATTTATCAGAAGTGAAATAATATAGATCAACCCTTACAACTTCTGCATCAATCTGCTATTTGGAGTAAATAGAAAAATAAAATATTTCCTTTAAAACACTCAGATGATTTGTTTCAGGGCTCATAAACATCTTTTATAAACAGCAGTTTAGTAATACCTAATGTTAAGTAATACCAGTGGTGCTGTAACTAATCTAGACTATGGATGCCAAAGAAATAATGTTTAGAGAGTCTTATTAGACTGATCTAATTGAAAAATGAGATCTGCTGTGGGGCATAGAAACATTTTGAAGCTTGTCTATTTTTTTCCAGACTGATGTGATGTTATTGTTGCATATATTGCTTTAAGAGACACAAAAATGCTGAGGGCAAGCAAAATGTCCTTGGGCCTTTTGAGGCTGGGTTCTTACCTTGAGCTTATGTGTGCACTCAGAGGATGGCCACAGCCGGTTTGCCTCCCATTCCGAGGTGTGCTGGGCAGCCTGGCCACCTTCCCTTTGTACAGTGCAGCTGCACACCGGAGGAAGGCTCCTTCCATGGGATACATTTCAGGAAAAGTGAGTGGGGCTTCTCCTTTCACACTGGTGCTCTCAGAGACCTGAGTGAGAAGGGTGGGTAGATCGAATCCCTTCATGCATTCAAGAGTGCTTGGATGTATTTTGGAAGCAGTCTTTGAATATCTGCTATGTCATTTTCTGATCTTTAAAACAACTTTCTGTCATGATGTACACAGAGGCTGGCTGTAGTTACACTTTTTATGTGCTGTGATAACATTCCATCATATTAATTAACAGGATCCCTTGCTACTCTGCATTCTCCTGTCCATCTACTGATTCCTGCTTTACATTTTACACTGTATGCTTGTAAGCATCTGTACAGCACTTATCATGCTGCGATCAGGGTCCGTGACTATGTTTCCTACCTCAATGACTTAGCAAACAGCCTTAACACTGGTTTTAAAGGCACTGTAGTGGTTTGAGTGACTTACTGTGCTGGAAATTCTAAGTAGAAAAATAGCCATGCTACCCAAGATAGGTAGACTGTTTACGCTGGGAGTAGGATTCAACTCATTCTAAGACAGATTTATAGTAGGAAAGATGAATCACACTCAAAAAAATTTTTTCTCTCTTCTTCTGAGTATGAAAAAGATGTTTAAAATGTGTCTTTCCTAGATGCCACTGGTAGCTGCTGTGTCTTTTTGTAATTTATTATATAAAGAGTAACATATGTCAGCTCCAGCAAACAAGATACTTATTTATCAAATAAATGAATAAATATATCCATCACTCTTTGAAAAATACTGGGACATTTAAGTCAGGCACTTGAAAGCAGCATTATAGTAACAGAAAGTGTAAGTGATAGCGATAATGCTGGAAAGCTTTTATCAAATTAAGTGAAGCGTTTGGATCAGCTCCCAGCAGCAACGGCTTCATTTCTCAGAAACCAGCAGCTGGTTACCTGCAGCACCTTTGCTTGCTGTTCCAGCAGAGTCCTCATGTCCTGAATGGATGCTGGGAATTGCTTCCAGGCTCTGATCAGTCCTGTAGATTAAGACAGTCTCACACAGCTGTGCATGGGTATGGATTAATCCTTTCATTGAAACACTGGGATTTGAAATAGGAGTTGTTAATTTTGGTTGATAGTATCTTGGCAGAGAGAAGACAGGCAGATCCCTTCTCCTCCATTAGTAATTCTTGTTTCTGCTGTTTTATTAAAACAGCTCATCATATTTGTAAGCTTCAGTGAACTATTCTCCTTAACATACTCCCACACAAGGATCCGTTGAACAACTTGCATTGTCTCAGCTATTTGAGGATAAACATTTCTTCAGGAGTGATCATGAAACCTGCAATCGCTAAAGTTTCAAAGACAATAAATATCACCTTCTTCAGCCCATTACAGGGGGTAATTTCTTTGCTACTTGTGGAGATACGAGTTAGGAGGAATAACATCACCCTTAAAAACAAGGGCAGAAAAAAAGGGTAGTAGTAGGACCTTGGCTCAGGAGTGTGTTAAAAACCATGTTCATTCCTGGAGGGAATGCTAGATGAAAAAATATTCATCAGTTACTAACGATACAAGTTACCTTTACAATGAAGGAGTCACCTTTCTCTGGGATTCTCATGGGTTGTTTTCATAGTCCTTAAGCACAAACAGTATTTATCTAAATCAGACAAGGCGTTAAAAGACTTTTAATGGATAATACAGTGAGAATTTAGTAAATAAACATTGTGTAGAGATTAATTTCTTGAAATGCCTTGCTCCCTTAAGCTTATTCTTACATTAGAGTAGAACTTAGGCTTTTGGGAGCCTTGCATCTCTAATAATTTGTGGGAGTAAGCCTCCTCCATCCGTAAAAGTGTATTGCATTCCAGCTGCCTTAGGTAGCTCTAATGCAATTTTCTTGGATGCAAAAAGCAGTATAGTAGGTTTGCATGGCAGTTTGCCCGGACTAATATAGCAACTTCTAGATGTTAATTAGCCACAGTGGAGCTCCACAATAAAGCTTGTTGTTCAGCACTTGCTCAGGTATCTTCATGCTGCACAGCTTTATGACAGATTGGTATAAACATGGGTGCTTCTAAAATTGTAATTTCTTGCCTGAGAGAAAATTAACGTAAAAATACCCATGCAGATCCCATGTTTTGTAGCTGCCTGCTGATTTACAGATCAGGTGCTCTCAGTGGAGGCCAAACCTCCCCTGCAACACCTCACTCCATCAGCAGGGAACTTTTGACAGGACTAGGTCTGAGAGGAAACACTTTTTAGCCCTTGCCATGCAGTGCTGTTAAAATGGGATCCATAAACTCCAGCTCTGTCCTACATTGTTCTGTTGATGTTGCAGAACTAACTTAAATAAAGCATAATTTAAACATATTTAGAGGAAAGGTTGCCTTGAGTAAATGATTCTCAGTAGAAGCTGGAGGAAGAGGCTCAATAAATCCCTTATATCTATCTTATAATTTGAGGAATGCCTGTAGGCTTCCTTCAGGGCTGTATTCATCATCCAGTTTGGAAGCAGAGCAGTAGATACAGTGGGAAGCTGTAGAGACCAGGCTGCATCCAGTTTTATTCTAGTTCAGCTCTGTTTGGGATGGTTCTGTTAGGAGTCCGGCTTCTCCACTGAAGTTATGGTTAGATACAAACTCAGAGAAGCAGTAGAGACCCACATTGTTCACTCCTTTTTTCAGCTTTCTAAAGTCTCATCTGTTGCCTTTCCCCCATTCATTAAGCTAGGAATAATAACTGGTGTAATGCTTAAAAAGTCAATATTTTGAGGAAGAGAGGGCAATTTCTATTTGGCCCTTTGTCTTGTTGGTTTTGAAGTGTAATTCCATGTTTCTCTTCTCTGTGCATGTAGCACTGGTGAAAGGTGCCAGACTGACATGCCTGGGGAATGAATAACTCTTTTTATGCACAGTTGGTGTCTGAGTACATCAGAGGTTTTGGGCTAGCAAATCTCCTTAATCCTAAGAAGTAAATTGCTAAAAGATGCTGTCGGTAAATGTTAATTATTTTCCCTGAGATGGAACTCAAAACCAGAGAGAAAGGAGATCAAGAAATACAGACATGCCTGATAATTCTGAACGTATCACCAGGAAAGGCTGCTCTACCAGGGTGATAAGGGAGTGTCCTGATCTCCCATCTTGTTTTGAATATGCCTACCAATTTCCTATCAAATGTCACAGGCTCCAGCCACTCTGCAGCTAACCCATGCAATGCAAACACAAACCTGCAAAAACTCAGCCATTACCTCCTTGGTGGTGCATTTCCTTTCAAGGCAAAACAACTGTGACAGTTTTTCTTAAATCGTGAATTTTCTACTCAAGAAAAACAGCAGTTCAGATTTCTGAAAATAACTGTCATCTTTGGATGCCAGAGCTGAGAGGTCTAAAGGAATGTGCCAATTAATTGACTAGGGAACTTAAAAATGGAAACCTGTCAGATGGATGTGTCTGGACCGTAGATCAGGAGGAAAGGAAGATGGAGAGCCATGTGTGTGCTGGCATTTCTAACCAATCATGCAGCTTGGAGTAGGCACTCTGAGCCAGGTGATACTAATGGGGAAGGAGCTATTGCTCCCCATCCTCTCTCCTTTGCCAGTCTTAACTGACTCATTGCTTTGGAAATTCTTGGCTACCATATTCATTCATTTCTCACAGAAACTAAGTGTTGCAGCTAGAAATAAAACAGAAGATGGCTAGTAGTGATGTATCTATGGAGAATTCATAATGCATGATTTCACGTCTCAGAAACTTCAGAAAAGTTATAATTTATTCCTTTTCCTGCTCTGCGATATGTCTAATACTTCTGGTATAAAAACTGCATGATCCAGCTGCTCATATTAACAGCAGTATTGAGAAGTGTTTAGTGGTTATGAACCCTTCATCCCAGCATGCACAATACTCAGGATACTGGGACAGCTGCACACCTGATAGCGGAAGAATGGGCCACCCTCGATACAGCAGGGAGGTTGAAGACTGATTTTCTTGGTGTCTGTGCCCTTAACTTTCTCCCTGTGCAACTCACACAGCTTCTAGTTCCTTCCTGATTCCTCTACAGGTTTTCTGGGTGAATAGGAGGCCATGCGCTGGCTTTTCAAAATTATTAATGGTTGAATATTGGGGCAGTACTGAGTTAAGTGGCTCTGGTTTCCCTCTCTCCCAGTGCCTAAGAAGCTGACTTTCACCATGCTGGTGGAACTCCTTTGAGTCCTACCTCTACCAACATTTTTTATCAAATGCTTATGAACTCTATCCTTGGAATAGAATACCACCTGTACTCCAGTAAAATTAAGCAGCTTTTTAGCAGACTAATTTAGCATCTCACGTATTAGATTCATCTTATTCTGAGCAGGTGCCAGAATGTTTTTTTCATGTCAAACACTTGGACTACTTAAGACTACCTTTGGTGATGATACATTGTCTTTTAGCTCAGAAAATCTCCAGCACAACTTTTTCTCCTTGCAAAACTGACTTTTTAAGAGAAGCTTTTTACAAAACATGTCTACTCTAGATGAATAACTTTGATATCACCTCCAAAACTAATTCCCCATCAGCCCTAAATAGTTTGAATGTGAAAATTCCTTATGGCAGTTGTGATTGATGGTGTCTGAATGCAGGTACCCTTCTTCTCTAGGTCTTCTTTACTTCCAGCTGACTGCATTGCTGACTGTCAGCTCCCATAATGCACAATCCTCAAGAGAATGGGTTTATGATCCCTCATGGGAATCAGAGTTTGCTCTAAAGAGATTTTTTGCAGAGAAGAAATGGATCAAGAAGAATTAGGGAGTCACTTCCCAAAAAACACTGCAGGAATATTTCTAACCAAACATTTTTTTTTTTCCCTTTAAAAAAGTATTTTGATTTTTGGGGGTAGACCCATTTCTGATATCCAGCCAGCATATTTGTGGATGCTTTTCTTATTAATTATTCAGTTTTCCTGTGCATACTTCTTGCCAATAAAACTCTTACGTTGGAGACAGATACCGGAATGCTTTGCAAGGATAGTCTGCACTGACAGCATAGAGAGGATGATGGAGTCAGCCAGCTCAACCAGCTGCCATAGTGCTGAGCTGTCCACAAACACAGAAGCATTCCAGAGATGGAGTTATGACCGCAAGAGTCTCACAGTCAGCATATTAATTTGCTTTAGAGGAGTAATGTGTCTGATGCCATATGGTGGAGCTAATCTTGTTTATCACTGCTTCACTGCCCCATCCATTTGGTTCGTAGTAGGAATTATCACACAAATAGCTACTGCTGAGACCTTCTGCAGAGACAGAGACAGGTGTGAGTGGTCTGGGGAGGTCTCAGGAGAGTGCAGTTGGAGACTGAATAGAGACAAGAAAGCTCATTCTTTCTGAGTTACACCAAAACACCCAGCACGAGATAGATAAATAGCTCAACTCTGAGAGGGACTTCTAGTGGATTAGTAAACAGTTTTTTTCATTTCACCCCCAGATTTCTACATTTAGTCAGAATATTTTATTAATTACTGAAGGTTTGTCTGTAATGAATTTATTGACAAAATCCTATGTACTGATACACAATGAGTCTAGTTGAATTCCTTAATGATTACAAGATTCCTGTTCATGCCTGTCAGGTCAACTCACAATGCAGTAATTATGCTGCCTCATCTCACCAATAACCTGCCTTTGCAGTATTTGATGTTATTTCACTGCCCACCTTGGGCATCTGTGCTGAATTTTATGCTCACCTCAGTTATCAGCAACAGAAGATTAGCCACTGACCACAGATATTGCCTATGAGAGGTCCTTGCCTTGAACTATTGATTGGCAAAGTAAATGCTAGACTGAGTGCGGAAACAAAAGACATTTTTGTGAGACTTGACAAGTCTTTGAACACACTCAAAAAGACCAAATGGCTTTTTGATACAGTCTTGAGTTGGCAGCAGAGTTTCACCCTCTAAAATTTGGCTGTCACCTTTTTATTCTCATGTATTTCTAGAGGTCCAGGATTATTCCCAGTGTGAGGTTTGCCTCTGTCTTCACTGAGAGCAGGCGCTTACCCTCTGTGGTTCAATAGCTACTGGAAGAGCATGTCAGGGTACCTGCTAGAAGAGGGATGTCAGCTCCTGTGCCTGCTTAGTTCCATGAGGAACTGGTGTATACAGCAGCTAATTCCCTGCTTGAACACCTTGATTCTAATGGGTGAACCTGTATAACACCTTCCTTTTCACACTCCAACGTGAGTCATGTTAGGAAGACTGCAGGGTGCCAGCTTTCTAATGTCTGTGAGAAGCAGAGCAGTGTTCACACTTCCCAAAGCATTAGTCATTCAAATCCACCCTCAGTCTTTCTTCTGTCATACATTTATTTGTGCATGAGCAGGTAAGCTCAGAATAAGTTAGAATCTCTTCTTGGAAAGAAGGAGCCATGTAAGACAAGTCTGCACAAGGTTCAAAATAAAAATCCTGCAACTCCACTGTTGTGTATTTCACTTCTACCTGTGGTACCTGTAAAGCTATCAAGGTTGAAAGAAACCTGGAAACAAAAGTTTGTATGCTTGGGAAATGCTTTTGAGAAGTTTTCCTTCTCATTCTTCTATTATAACGAAGAGATTATCCCAGTACTTGCAAGAAAGAAGGATAAAGTTCAACCATCTAAACTCATCTTCCTGCTTCTGGCCTTCTTGATACCCACTTGCATTTCAGTCCTGAAGCTTAGTTAGTTACAGGCTGTGTAGTCACTTCAGACAACACACCAGTTGGAAAGAGAGCCTGGATAGCTGGTGCTGTCCTGTGTCAGGAGAGGGTGGGGGAATAAGAAACCCAAGAAAAAGAAATTTGGATGAGGAGGACATTTTGTTTCTCCCCCTTACAAACAGTGGCTCTCTCATGTCAAATCCCAGAGAGTGAAAACATAGCAACAAGTTTGGTTCTGTGGTGCAGCCCAAGAAAGAGCAATGTCATCAAACCTGCCTGCTTTTGGGTCTGATTCTGCAGGTTTTAAGTATCTGTAAATATACATGTACACGCAAGTATATGTATATCACCTGAAGACAGTCAACACTGTAATAAATATACAAAGTCATCAAAAATATAATTCATTCTGCATTGTTTGGAATTAAACTGTTAAAGAACAAGGGTCAAAATATCTGCATAATCCCCAATCCCAGCACCAGGCTAAGTGCAAGCAGTAATCTTTTCTCTCTCAGTACAGAAATGCACAGAAAATTAAAGGACTGGCATCGGTACCCTGCCAGAACAAGTGCTTTGCTGCTCAGACTAGTTTTTGGAAGAAAACAAATTCTAGAAAAAGGAGACTTATTTCCTCCAAAATTATCATTCTTTCAATACACACACTGACAAGAAATACCCTGTGAACAGTATAGTCCAATCACAACAGTAAAATGAGGAACAGAAGAGCAACTTCCATTATTTGGAAACAACAAAAGGTGAAGGAGAAGTTGTATCTTTGGCGTTCCCAAATCCCCTCTCCAGCTGTGAAGAAGACAAACATGCAGACAACTCTTCTGCAATTTCTTCCCTCTCCCTTTTTGCAGCATTGGCATCACAGAGAGTAAGCAGCTATGATATCTCATAGACTCAGGATTATGTTGTGCTCCAAACCTCCTCCTTCCCACCTCCCAGAACTTTGTTGTGCTGGCTGTGCCCATTCTCACACTGAGTGTTTTCCCTGAGACATCAATGTCTACGAATTTGAATGAATTAATGAAATTTTGCTCTCATTTTCTCAGACACATGCATTTGAAAGACATTTATTGGACAAAGAAACAGGCGGGACCCAAAAGAAGCAGTGCCAGCCAAGCGTCCTTCCCCAGCTGACAGCTACCCCAGCTGGTGGTGGGAAGAGGCGACTCCCAGCATCCCATAGCCCTGCAGTCCATGGTGACTGCCAATGTTTTTTCCTGCTCTTGATCCATTATCCTCACAGCTCCAGCCTGCACACCAGCTGTCTCTCACCAGAAAGGAACTATTTTGCTTGACCTCAGTGACGCACTTCAATGATGAGCAAAATGCCATAATACTTTTTTGTTTTCCAAGTAACACAAAAGAAATGTGACAAGGTGGCTGAAAACTTTGTCAAAAATCTCATTTTCTGTGATTAAACTCAAGTGAAGATGCTCATTGTAATTTCAGGAACACTTAGGCTTATCTAGCTTTACCAACCATAGCTCTTTTATGACCAAGAGTACCCTCAGGAAGTTTCTCCTTAAAACTGTCTCCCACTGAGGACTAGGGACAGTGAAGTTATTTGATAGTTGTCAAAGATAGTTTTTGTGGGTCAGATGATATATTTGTATATCATTGCTCATTGCCTAAACCACATCTCCAAGATTTTGGTTACCCCTTGGCTAATAAGGATTCCCTCACAGAAGTAAGCTGAAGAGTATTGTGTTAAAGAGAAAAAGCCTAAAATAATGAGCTAAAAATAGATACATGGAAATAGTGCAGATCTTCTATTGTGGGAGCTATATTTTTTTTTCTAGAACTTATAAACAAAGGAGAAAAATAGTTCTGGCTAAAATAATTGTGAAAAGCTTTACTCATACAAGTCCCACTGAAAGAAAACTTTCATCTCCAGATTCGACCTCCATTATCTGACAGATAATGGAACTATCTGCAGGAAATGAAAAACCTGACAAAGATTAAATGTAGGATTCACCTAATCTAACTTCATCTCCTTGAAATTCAGGTGACTAAATTAAATCCATCCTCTTGGCTCCCTATATTGAGTACAGAGTGGGAGAAATACCTCCAAAGAGTAATTAATCTTCTGTCTTCCAGTCATCTGTCTTACACAGGTATGAGTTGCCTTCAAGAGGGATGTCTATCTCCACTGCCTCCTGAAAAAATCCAGACGGACTTGGTAGAAAAGTCTTGACTATGAAAAGCCAAGTATGCTCAGTCCCATGGGTCAGAGAATGAATTGGCCATGCCCAGGGAGAGTGGAAGGCTTGTTTTGGTTTGTTTTGACTTGGAGAATAGCCTAGGACTAGGACAGGGCCCAACATCTTTGACATGAAGACATCAGATACAAAATACTAACAAATTTGTATCCTTTCTTTGCTACTTCCATAAAATATGACATTTTTTCTATTAAAAATGGAGTGGTGTTGTCTTGAAAAATAGTTGTCTTTATGAACACATAAAGAGAAATTCTGAAGAATGCAAATACGTGGACCCTGAGAGATTTTGTTTCCCCTTAACTCACTGACTTCATTTTTTACTGTGAGTGGTAAAGCAAAACCCCTCTGTAGAAACATGCACTCCTACAATGTGTTATGGATTTCCAGTGGTGAACTATTAGGTGTTTTGCAATTAACACAGCATGAAAGAACCATCACTTCTATGGATCTCTGAGTTCACACTTTCCTCTAATGAGAGCCAAGATAAATTGTTCCAGTTTCGGTGTATTGGCTACCAAATTGACCCTGATCCATAGCTCACTTCAGGCTTCTGTAATTCCAATAATCTTGCAGTATGTTCAGATCCACCAATTGCAAGTATCTAAAAGTGACTCATGCTACTCCACAAGCTAAAACCAGAAGAAAAACGCATATATTCTGCTCAGATTTAATTTTTTTCCTTGTCTTCCTGTGAAATATAACACCTCTTCCACATCCATTTACACTGGTATTTGTCCCAGAGATGAAATACTGCAGAACCTGACCTAGTGCCTTGAGGCAATTCCTTAGTGATGGAATTATCTTTATTAACAGATGACATAATTTCTCTTCTCAGAGTGCAAAATGCAGAGTAAAGAGAGGTGAAGGGACAGAGGCAACTCTATGCCCTCACCATATTTAACAAACCTTGTCCATGGAGTCTGACAGTGCACTTTCTATTCTGGGTCCATTTGTATATATTCTTCAGAAGAGGCAGCACATGAATGAGGCTGCTGATTGTTGCTGTCAGCATCCAAGGTGGATGTTAAAAAAGAATGGATGAAGATATTTCTCTGCACATCAGCACTTCCCAAAACTCACCTCAGTGATTGCACACTGAGAAATAATAGTGCTCATGCTGGGTATGTAGCATAATGTGTGGAATTGCTGGGTCAGAAATCTTCCTTAACAGCTATGGGATGGGACTCTGGGAAGTTTTGGGGAGGTGGGTCATGAATTTCACAGAGCCAGCAGAGCAGCTGGTTACAGCTAGATCCTGAAATAGTGACTACAAATAAAAACCAAAATGTCACTGTACCTGAGTTCCTAATCCTGGTGAATGAACTGAGTGCCACCCACATGGCAGGAGGTGTGAGCAATGATTGACATAATGGTCTCTTTGTGCTATCCCAACTGCCCTAGGAACAATTCCAGGTAATGAGATCCATAGCACTGGTGAGGTGCTGCAGGACAGTTTGGACATGAGCCCAGACCTGTGTGAATGACAGGGAAGTGTTTTACCAGTGGGTTTTGGTCACATCAGGGAAACAGTCATCAAAATATTGGAGGATGGGCATGGTGGAGCAGTCCGTCACTGGTCTCCAATATCTGATGCTTGATATCTCCTTTTTAGAGCCACATTAAAGGTGCTGAGAGCACCCTTGATCCTCCTGGAGGTCAGGCCTGACTGCTGAGGCTCAGAGAGCCCCTCATACCCCAAGGCCATCAGGAAAAGCCCACGGCAGCATTTGGGGAGGTTACCATGAGCAGGACAATCCCATTTCAGGGCAGCTCACTCTCAGCTCCCACCTGTGCCACAGACAGTAAAATACTGGGCTGTAACGGCAAACAATTAGTGAAGAGCTGTCAGAAGAGATGTAGAACACATAGACAGTATTTTAAAACTTACATAGCTAGCAACTATTTTTTTTTGTTTTTTTTGGTAGAGTCAGATTCTTCAATATTCATGCAAGTCTGAGGCATTTTCATAGGAACGGTACCCAAAGCAGGACTGCCTCAGGGACTGAAATCTGAAGATTTTAATACACTTGAGAACCATTCCCCCCCACCCCTGCCCCCTCCAAGTTTATACTATGTATTTTCCTGTCTTTTTTCCTGCTGTTTTAAGGTTATATTCTTCGGCTCTTGAGATGTTCATGTATTCTCTGCCTGGGGTACACACATGGAGCAGAGGGGCTGGAGACAAGGGCCTGATTTGGGAAGTAGCGTCCCATTCTCCTCTTCAGCCTCCATCTTTCACTCAAGGAAAACAAGATTATTGCAGCAGTAATCTGATTCCCAACCAGTGCGGCAGAAATCACTTGCTTCTCTCATCTCTGTGAATTGCAATATCCTGCAATATCTTCCCACATATTCAGGCATCACTGTTGGTTGACGCAAGGTAGGATTCCTTTGCAGGAGGAACTTAATGGATAGGAAAAATACTGCCTCGGTGTGTAGCATCCTGATTTACAGTGGTATCTGACTTCTCTCAGGGTGTTTGGTCTCTGAGGGAATTTGAAAAATCTCTGTTCATGCTAATTTTGATATCTACTTAATGTTCTAACACAGCAAGCAGAGCTTGGCTTTTGTGTTGCTGGGAGCTGGCCAATAGGTCACTACTTTGTGCAATCGACCTCCTACAGAAAGGAAGCCAAATCCAGCTGAAGTTAAAAATAATGCTTCTTGGAGCATAAGAAGTAAGTAAGTTTTTTGCTTCAACTATAAGCATTAGATACTTGTTTAACAAAAAAAAAAAAATAGTTAAGGGTGCCAGTTTTTGTTACACGTCTTTAGAAGGGTATATATATCAGAGCCCATGATCTCATGGATTATAAATCTTCAAAAAGTAAAGCTGGGAAGGATCTTAATTAGCCTCCTAATTGCACACCCTGCACTAAAAAAGGCAAGTAATATGTAGTGAGGCCACCTCTAACAGATATTTGATTTACAATCTCAGAGGAAAGCAATACTGCATCTCATCCAGGCAACTCATTTTAGTGCTTCCTTATACTTAGAAAGTTTTCCCTAGTATCTAACCTAAATCTTTGTTTCTGCAAATTAAGACAATTACTTCTTGTTTGACCACTATTGAACTGTCTGAACAATTGATCATTCTTTGGTGTTACTATAAAAACAATAACTACTGGAAGATTAGAATCATAGCTTTGTTTAATCTTTTCTAGATTAAATAAATCCAATTTTTTTTAGTATGTGCTCCTAAACCTCTTATTGTTTTCCAGTCACCCTTGGACTTTCTCTAATTACCTCAATCTTTGTCACACTCTTACAGATTAAACCCCTCCATGTTTATTTTATAATCAAGTCTTCAATAACACATCACATAGCAATATACCTTTTTAAAAATCACACAAAATTTTCCTCCTTAATATGTATGTGATTGCTGTAATATTTTAGCTATGATACTGGTTTGTAGCTGAAGCTTTTTTTTTAACTCAGTGCTGGATCTCCTTCTTTCAAATGCAGCATCTTTCATGCTTTTATTAAATTTCATTTGCTGATTTCAAACCAAACCTCCAGTTTACTCAGATCATTCTCTATTTTGTCATCTGAAAGTACTATTTCACAGATGAAATGCCTTCACATACTGCTGTGAAGCACCACTGACCTGAATAAGTTTTCATTTCAAGGGCTTTTATATTGAGATTCTGGATGAGGTCCAGGTATGAAGTCATTACATGGTCAATTGTTTGCCAGTCTGCCACAACAGTGTTTCAAGAACATGTGCAGGCCCTTTATGTATGTGGGAAATAGAATGAAGAGGAAGAGCTTCAAAATACCTAAACTGACATTTCTGCTTTTCCATAATACTTTAGAAGAGTTTCTATATTTCCATTTTTATTTATATACATAAATAAATGAATGTGTGCAACCAACATTTTTTTGCCCACACACTGTCTGTTTAGGTTTTTGCATATTTCTGACATAAAACAATCCTTCTCTTCTACTTTTTGGGGATTTTTTAGGCTGCCTCAGGGGTCTCTTGCACATAAATAATATTTTTTCATATGGTCTTTTTTCCTCTCCCTGCAATTATCTTTTTAGACTAAGGAGTATTCAAAACTGAATTATATTTGAAAACAATGGAGGTCAATAAGGGTGACTCAGTATTATACTAATTTGGTTCTTGGGTCCTATTATATATTGTCCAGGTCCATTCAGTTTAAGAGAGAAGAACAGAAGCTTTTATGTTTCAATGTTTACATGAGTTTTCCCCTTTTGCTGAAGTATAATGGTTGATATTTGCATTTAATTAAGGCTTTACTGGAAGCGATACTGGATGTTGGCTCCATTAGGCTTGAAAGACATCTTTGAAGCAAATAAATATTAGCATCCTGGCTAAGAGAGAAACTAAAGAAAATAACAGTGATGAGTTAAAAAAAAAAAAGGGAGAAATATCTTTCACACATCACAAGGTTTCCTCCAGATTTATCATAAAAATGAAAAGCACTTTGAAGACGGGAAATTGCAAATGCAGAAACTGTGTCTTCGTATCTCCAATACGTGTAGCCACATGCTTCAAATGAATGTGACTGATAGAAGTGTTACCAGAAAACTGCAGCCAAGAATCAAAAAGGGACTGCTGGATTTTAAAATGTGTGATTCATTTTCATGTCATTAAGGCGAGAATTGTGTTTTCTTCTTCCTCTTCTCTCTCCGGCTTTTGAACCTTTCCCATAGACGTGGTTCTCTGGAGGCACACTTAGCCTTTGGTTTGTTTTATTGTGCACAAGCATCTGAAGAGGAAAACGATGAATTTTCTTTCTTTAAATGCCAAAATGTGATAAATTCCCACCTCCATGTATTGTCTCAGTTTCTGACGATACAGGGGAGGTTTCCTTCTGAATGTTTTTCTGAAGATCTGTGCAAAAATGACCTATTTAAAGGCACTAAGATATACTTACTCTGGTAATGGAAGACAGACAATTTTCAGAACTTTGACAATTACAAGTTTGGCAGGCAGTTTTGCCTTCTAAAAGATCCTGATTTTCAGAAAATTCTATATTACAATAAATAAATCCACTTCCAGGCAGCTCATATTAAACATCAAAACTGAAGCATGAAAAATCTGAAGCTGCATTCAGAATCCTTACTTAGATACCAGATTTCAGTTGTAATCCATCTGTTTCCAAGGTCTTAAGACCCATAATACATCTGATCAAATTTTCTGTTCATGGGACAAGTTTCCTTTGATGCCACCACTGGTTTCTTATCAGCTGAACCATTTTCCCAAGGAATTCATCAACAGGATGACATTCAGAATAAGCTTCTTGGCTTATGTCAAATTGGAACTACATAAAATTTTGTATTTAATTTGATTGAGATTAATAAAATAATACCAAATACTTTATCTGTATAATTTTTATTATTTATTTTTATTAGGTTTCTTATCTTTTATCATTATGATTTTATGTATACTTTTAATTATATTTTTATTTATTCCTAATTGTTTGATGCAAGCAACAGATCCCAAGTTTGTGTCAAAGTGTGTACCCAATACTTAAAAATCATTAGAGAGGGAATATAACAACAATTGACTAATTTATTTGCTATGAAGTAGAAGATACTCCATTAATCTTTAATGGAATAAAAAAAGACAGTCTTTGTTCTTGTAAGCAGCCTGAGCAATCAAAGAATTAAATGCAAAAGTTCTTAGTAGAAAGCTGCAGTCACTACTCAGCAATGCAAAGCAGAATGACACATGCAAATTAAAGTGCATACGGTATTTTTCAAGCTCTAAATCAATTTTTTTTTGGGATAAAAAATGGTGAGAAAAAAACCTCAGACCTGCTCAAATCCCATTTTCTGAATTCTGAGGTCAAATCTCATTTTAGATCATTGAAAATTAAGAAACTGAAGGTCAAAATCCAAATGCCATCACCTGCACTTCCTAACACCTAGAAATGGGGAATCCAGGCTTATCTGGGATGTTTCACAGTGACTCAGATCAACTTTACTCCTTCCAAGGCCTCTTTCATGTCACTGCAGAGTCTGTACCTTTGGTGAGAGTCTGTGTTAGGGGGACAGCTGATGAATATGAGTGGAAAGACAGCTGACACAAACCAGCACGTCAGGTATCCAGCTGGAATCCATCACATCCTGCTTTGAGTGGGCACCTGGAACGTGCGTGGTAGTAACAGACCATTAGATCATCAATTAAAATAGTCTCAACTTGGTCCTAAGCTGTCAAAGTGTTTGTTGTGGGCTCTTCAGTTACAAAGTTATCAAATGACTTTTGCTCATATTTCGTTCAATGGTTTGTCCAGTGTCGATTTTATGAATGAATAAAAATTAACCATGGTTAAACATAATCACAGAATACTCTGAGTTGGAAGGGACCCATGAGGATCATCAAGTTCAACTCTTACATGAACGGCCCATACAGGGATTGAACCCATGACTGGTGTTATTATCACCATGCTCTCACCAACTGAGTTAATCTCAGGGTGATGGAATTGACTTTCTGTTGAGTTATTTCTAGTTTCTAGTTCTAATTATGAGATGAAAAGTTGCTTAGCCAAAGAACTACTGTGGTTTTTAAAAGACATTTTAAAGAAGTCAGTTTTAGACATTTCTGCTTACCCTGAGGTTGCTTTAGTCTGGCCTAAGCATTGAGGGTATTAATGACATTTATTTTAATCACTTTCATATCAATCAGGTTTCAAATTATTATTAACACTGATGTTTCTCCTGAGCAAGAAAAACATACAAAATTTAATTTATTCTGTAATGTTTTTATGATGCCCATTTAGAATTATTTTCATATACCAGTCCTGGAGGCAGAACTACTCATGATTGCATACAGGGAACTTTTATACCTCTTCTACAGTGCAGCAGCCTGATTTCTAATGATACTATGATTTTTTTGTGTGTCCTTGACCTAGATAAGGCCGGTGTTGTTTTGCCACCCATTAAATGAAGAGAAAATCATCATATTTCTAGATGATGCAGCAACAGTGTTGGAACACGCGGGTTTGAAGTACTCAAAACTTATCTTCACAATAGATATTTGCTGAATTTCTGTGAACGTTAAAACTCTTTTTTGAACCTCCAGAATCTTGAAGAAGATTTTCCATTGAGCATGTGACTGTGTTTCTGTCTCTTGGATTTATTTTAAGAACATGGCAGTTGAGGGTTTTGAGTAAAGCGAAGAAGCAAAGACAAGCAAGGAACAAATCACAGCAGGTTGGAGGCGTGCCTGAGAAAAGCTTTAAACCACAAAGTGGCAGCATTAATGCATCAAGAGTGGAAAGGAACCTGAGACAAATACCTTGGATGGTGGGAGGTGTCTGGAAGCCCTTGTGAATGATGGTAGACAGCATATGGTGTGTGGGTGTCCACTGTGATCTGTTTCCACCCAGCAACACATGAACGGTACCCAGTCTCAAAGTCATATTTCCTCTTTGTTATAGTTCTACATGCTCTTAATTTTTATCCTTCATGCCCTCCTGAAATGTTACATTTGAAATGGTTTCTGGTCTGTTCTAAACATTTAATTCCTAGAAAGATATCAACAAACCAGAGGGACTTCTAAGAGGAGTGAGAAAGAAAAGCTGTGGAGGTGATTCACAGTGAAAGAAAATATTCACAATAGGTAACAATGGTAACTGTGATAACAGTGAATGCTGCCCATTGCTCAGCAGCAATTTCAACATGTGTCCTAACCACATACCCTCACAGTATCTATTTCTAGGGGGACATTCTTTATTGTGTAACAGTATGTTTGTGTATTTAGCAAGATGCAGAAAGGAGGGGAATGGCTATAGGTCCTGATTGCTAGAGCTTAGAAAAGGGAGAGAGGAGGGAAGGAGATCAAGTGTTTTAATTGCATGTGTTGAAGATTTGTCAAAAAGAAAAAATGTGGAAGAAATAATAATAATAATAATAATAGTTATGAAATCCCCTCCATTTTGAATGTGGAAATGGTGAATGAAAAATTACAGCCAGATTAACAAAAGTCAGCTGGGTATAATAAACCCTGAACTCCATTTCTGCAACAGCAGAATTTTTAGGTTTTGCTCCCTCACTCATATATCCTTCAGGACAAAAAATCTGACAGACATTTATCCTGGTGTCACTGAGATCACATTTTGAGGACAATGGTAGAATTGAAAAGGAGATTAGATCACGGTTTGGCTAACACAACCTCTGTTGTCACTGGTGTTGTGTCACAAAGAAAGGCCCACAGTCAGAAACCAAAGGGGCTCTGAGTGAGTGGCTGTGAGGGAAAACTTGTTTTCCATTTGTATGATGAGAAAATCAAACCTGGAAGTGAGAGAAGCATAATGAGTAGAGGAGAGCAAATAAAAAACCCCTAGTTTTTTGTAGATTCACTGTTTACAGTAAGTACTAAAATCCTGCTATTAAGAGTTATAATTGTTCAAGGCTTTATTGTTTAGACACTAACTCATTGTCTAACATATTGTCATCCACTAACTCACATGTTTCAATTTCAGACTAATCAAATAGAAACCAAAAAATCTTCATCAGCTAAGGAGCACCTAATCTCAGAACATTAAATCACAACAAGATATTTTGATTTGAGCATTCACATCTCGAACTGATCATAAAGCCCTCAAGAGATTTGATAATATGGACTTCACTCTTACCCAAGAGCAGGTTCACATAGTTATCTTTGTGTTGTTTGTACATAAAAGGTTATTGTTATAGATGAGTGTGTACTATATTGTAAACCATCATTAACTAACAGAGATTTAGGGGGAAAATAATGAATTTTGATGGATTAATTATTACTTCAGGTGATATAATTAGCACATAAATATAGCAAGAAATTGATCCTATGCTTCTGAATAATACCTGGAAGTGTCACTATTTTACTGAAAACACTGAAGTTGTACTTGCAACCACTGAAAGCAGCAGACAGTGTGTTCGCTTTACTAATATTTCCAAACTGTGCCTGTACTACCAATTGGTTTCTAAGCCTTTCCTTTAGTATTTGTTCAAATTTCAAGATCAAGTTCCATCAGTGCCTATCAAAACAGGAACGACATTTCTGGGCAAAGCTTATTAAAGCAGTCATTTAACACTGTCATCATATATTAGAGAGTGAACTTTAATTTGTCAGGTAGCAAACCTGCTTAGAAACACAACACCACAATGGGTATGAAAACTGATTTACTATAAATGATGCACCTAAACTCATGACTATACATTGTGTTAGAAATGCATGCTTTGTGCCTTTATAGAATTTTGACTCCTCAAAAGATGCAGCCTGGGTCTTGGCAGGGTGTGTATATCAATGTGTGGAACACTTGGATGTGAAAAACAGTCAGTTGTGACAATCAGCCAGTCAGAAATTTTGAACACCTTCCATCTCTGCTCCATTTATGGGCATCAGTAAATAAAGCTCTGTTCTTAAAGATGTGTTTTCATTTATTTTTTTCTGCCAGCTAGTGCCAGGCAACTTAGTGGAGCCTTCCAACATTGCCTCCGTATGGAAATAAATTGACTCAACATTGTATTTTTTTCCCCCAGCATAAAATGTTCCCTCTCTCTTTCACACCCTTTTGCTTCCTGAGTAAACAGCTTCAAAATAAACAATTAGAGGGCACTTGTAAAGTTTGCTATCAGTTACTAAGATTTGTTTTTGTGTTTCTTTTTAAATAAATAGTTACATTAAAGAGAAGAGGGAGACAATCTATTTCTACAGCTGCTGGTCCTCAGTTCATTCTCAGAAGCAAAGTAATGATCTCCAGATAAATATTACAGCTATTGAACCTTTGAGGAGAAATGTGCTTCAGTCTGATCCTTGCAGCTTGAATTTGGATTTTTAAAATGGTCTTTTTTTTTTTTTTCTAATGGTAAATGAATACTTGTTTTTTCTGTGTAATTTTCTTCTTGGTTTACAGCTGGGTTCAAAAAGTGCAGCAGACCACTTTCCCCCTGTGACTTCCCCCCTCTTCTTTTCTTTCCAGTTCTTTCATGAAGGATGACATTTTCTGTCCATAAGGATGAATGTTTTCAAAGAATCACGACATCTGTAACAAAAACAAACAAACAAAACCCCCAAAATGACAAGAACAACAACAAAAACAATACAAACAAACAATCAAACAACAAAAAAAACCCCAAGACCTTGTGGAAAGCATTCTGGGCTGTGGGACAGAAATTCATGTCCTGCCTTCCAAATGTGCTTTCACATGTGACTTCCGGCAAATTACTTGATCTCTCCAGTTCTGTATCTACATGAGCTCAGCAACATTTTTTAATATATGGATACACAGGAACTAACATTCTTATCACTGCTGCTCTATTCTGTTACAGTTTAGATAAAACTATCTTTATAAAGGTTTAATAGTGTTTAAGAAAAAATTGATTTTATATAAAAGTTACATTTATTGCAAGGAAACAAATGGAAGAAGAAAATATCTATGAACTTCCAGCTTATCTGGACAAAGACTTTTATTAGCTGTTTCCTTGGTAACTTTTGCAAGAAACCTTTAAAGATAACTTTGCATTTGGGAGTAGAGAATCTTGAAATATGACAAAGGCTACTGAGAAGTCTTAATACAAAGGCACAATGTATCCCAAGAAAGCTTTCATGATGTTGCTTTTATGGCTGAATCTCTGAGGAAAAAAATATTCTGCAAAGAAAAGCACAGCAAGAGAGCAAAGATGATCAGATGTATTAACACACAGAGTCAGCAACAAAGCAGGTAGGTCCTCGTTTGGTTTTGGTTTTGTTGGATGTGCTTTGGGTTTTTTTTCTGAGACACTGCACTAAGCTTGATAGGATTTCTCCAGCTGGAAGACTCAAGAGCAAGAGGGAACATTTTGCTTTCCTTCACAGCAGCATTCCTGAAGTAGATTAGATGTGTCACGAGAGATGATGCAGGGTAATTTGTAGAAGGAGATGATACAATTAACAACACAAATAGAAAGCAGAAGCAGTCAATAAATATTTCTGTTCCATAATTGTAAACAGGCAAGAATAATGTACTTGCACAACGTAAAGATGATGAAGCACCTTTCAGCTCACCTATCTCCCAGGATAAGCAATGAGGAATTTGTGTGACCTAGATGAGTTACACATCACAGCCCCAACTGGTGATGAAAATTTTGACAAATCCTGAGGAGAACTCAGAAGAAGCTCAGAAGAGTTACAGCAACCTGCAAAAAGTATTCAAGAGGTATATTTAATGAAAAATATTTGCATTTTTCTAGGCCAAAGGAAAATAATGGAATTTGATTACTAAAGATTAAAGGCTTTGAATTGAAGTAATGTCAGAGTACTTTATGGTTGCTGAAAAAAAAAAAAAGAAATATTTTTGCGGAAATGACAGTTTGTGGATGCCCAAAGAGCCTGAATTATTCAAGTCATTATTAATTATTACATTACTTAAACTTTTGTAAGGATTTAGAACCTTATGACATTATAATTAAAAATACTGCACTGTGAATTACCAAGGAGGAGATGATGAATGGTATAACTGACAAATTTTAAGGAGTTCTTATTCATAGAGAATTGTCATTATAGGTTTTTTTAGTGGGAAAAATCACCATGGAAAATGTTCCTGATACTGCTCAAGATTTTTATCCATGATCTGGTAGTAAATATATCAACACTGTCAATAAAGTATGTGATTGGCACAAAGAGTAGAGGAATGCTGAAAAATGATGAACTAGAGCAGTCAGATACAATGACCAAGACTACCTGATGAACTGATGTATTCAACCAAGATGCTTTTTCAGTTTGGGTAAATGCAAAATTTTATCCATGTAAATATAGGGAGTGCAGGTCATTCCTACAGCAGAGGAATAGGAACTACAGAGGAACATATTTAAAATATATAGGGATAATACTAGAGAAAAAATCAGTGGGTTCTGCAGTGGTTTTCTGCATCAAAAACACTCGTTCTAAGTCTTGTATGTGGCAGAAGTTAAAATAAAAAACATCTCCTTATACAGTATGGATGAGATGATTATTATCCTACTAATTGTTCTAGAGCCTGCAATTTCAAAGGAATAATTAGAAAATTGGAAAAGAAACCTATTCTAGTTATTCAAGACCTGAGGAATATACAATACAGTGAATCCTACAGGGGTTTTCAGCCTTTTTTGTCTAGCAGGGGAAGCCCACATGGATGGTCTAGACACTAAATGTCATTCAGTTGGGAAAGACAGTTGTAATACAGTGGTTAATCAATAATTAAATGCAAATGTACTTGAGAAACTAATAAAATTTTGCTGGATTCTTCTCTCCTAATTTCTTCATACCAAGGGACATATTTTCGTCACAGACTCTTGCCTCCATAAGAGAATAATGTGGAGAATCATCAATATCTGAGATAGGAAGAAGTTTGGACTAGATGATGATATAATGCTGCCTGCCATGAAAAGAGATGATTATGGAAAGGGGAAGCCTGGTACTAGTGACAAACCAGGTACTGGTGACAATCCAACATCTTTGGATCAGATCTTGGCTGCATCAGCTTTTAACAGTTTGAACAGTTTTAGGATTCTGACAAGATTTAAGCCTGAATAGCAGGGCAATAATTCCCAGTGGCCTATCATCAACATGAATAAGTGATTTCCATATCAACAGGAACAATATCATAGAGATAACAGAAGTTACATTTACAGAAAGAGTAATTTATATAGAAATTTACATTTATAAAAAGTGTAACAAATTCCTCCCTCTCTACTCATTCTGTCAGGAGGAGAGCTGTTGGTAACAGAGCTTTATAGCTATAACAACTGATATTTTTCTCTGTAGAGGTACTAAGTTAAATCCCAGCAATATCACCCAGCAGAGCAGCTATCACAACATCAGCTCCTATGCTGGTAACCAGACAATTTTCTTTATAGCACTCCTGTGTGTGTATTTTATATACTACTGCTAAAAATATCAATTTTATTCCTTCTTTAGTAACCTCTTCCAGAGATCATGCATCAACTTACATATCATATTTCATAAATAATTATCTTACTAGGAAATTTAACTTGGTGTAAAAATAAAATGTCAATCCCATTTTTCTTCTACAGAAATGTCCTTATGCCAAGACAAGATGAATCCTCCACCATATGCTCATAAATGAAAGAGAAAATATGTTATCTAATGGTTCTTTGTTAGCAAACTATTCTAATTGATTTATTTTTCGTAGTAATTGCACTGCTAGAATGTATCTGTGCTTAAACTGCTACCAGCTCTGTCTAATATCTCCTATTTTAAACACTGGGCAATGAATGCAAAGAATTTATCATATTGTCACAGATGAAGAACTATATTTCTAATACTGTCTAAAATGATTGCACTTTTAAAAAATTATCTTAATTCCAGAAAAATGTAAATATTTGTTTGAGACTGGTTATTAACCCAAAAGACTGGGGTAACAAAGAGCAAAGACAAAGTACTTTCTTTTTGTTCTCTTCCTGAATTTATGAACATATACAAAGAAGTTTGATATTGCAGATACTCATTCTTGTTTGAAAGCTGTATGGATGATGTTTTGGGCTGACATGTCCTACCACAAGGCATTGAAAATCAGAATATACCAGCAAAAATTAAAACAAAAGAGAAAAAGGAGAGAGAGAGTAGTGAAGTCACTAAGCAGAAGGTTTTGCTTTCAAAATGCCAGGATAAAATTTATGAGATAGGTGGCCTCCAACATTTATACTGCAGCTTGTCTTTTTCAAGTGTTCTATAGGAGAGCAGAGAGGAAAATCTGTACATTTTCATGTGAGCAACCATTGTTTTTAAAATCACCAATATTGCTCTTTAAAATAACAAATGAAATATTAAGACATTTCATCAGAGCAAGTATTAAGTCTGAAAATAATGGTGCAGTTTTATGCTATCCTAAGAGTTAAGCTTAAAATCATGGGAAGTCAGTCAATATTCTGTTCCTGGTACTTTCATGCTCATGGAGGACACAGTGTGGCATGTTACTACCTCATCATCTCATCCCAGTCCTACTGCGTGCTGCAAAAGTGTCTTCATGATCATGGCCTTTAGTGCAGTTGCCGAGTGAGCTGGAAGGATTGTTACTCAAAAATGTCAATACTCAGGGAATGGCCCAGCTTTATTATAAAACAGCTCTCACAGAATGTGTAAAAATGTGGATTATGGCAAAAATTATCAACACCTACTCCAGTTACTAACAGGCTCCATGAACTTTGATCAAGCACTTAAACCCTTGTGAATATTTCTTACGGCTGGATTATGTTGTCTTTATTTCCCATTGTGAGCATTGCTTATTTGAAAGTTAGAAAACTCTTTTGGTGGATTCCTGCTGGAAAGGTCAAGCCATATATCCCCATGTAATTTTTATTGACCAAATTTTACATAGTGAAAATGGATGGGGAATCACCTGTCGGAGGAAGTTGCCTAATAATAATGGCTGGAAAACCTACAGCCTCATTAAGAACAGATCTCCTTCCCTAGTGCTATCCAGACAGCTGTGAAACACGACAATAGATTGCAACCTATCATCCAAGGTGTATAATTCATTATTCAAAGAAACCTGGTTTAGGCATCTAGGAAAACTGTTTTTGCTGTAGACAAAATAACAGCAGAAAAATGATATTTTGAAGAACACACTGAAGTTAGCCATGAAAATGACTGCAGAAAGAATCAAACAAGAAGAGCAGAGAGTGTCAGTTAACTAGCTGCTGGTTGTGAATTTTCAGTTTAACTTCCTAGAAGCACTCAGGTTAGGAAGGATCTCTGGAGGATTTGTAGTCCAGTGCTCAAAGCAGAGCTAATGGCAAAGTTAGATCAGGTTGTTCAGATTCTTGCCCAGCTGAGCTGGCACAGTGCCCCACTCGGATCGAGCTGGGATGGGGCTCTGAGGAACCTTACGTAGTGGGTGCCATCCCTGCCTATGGCTGGGTGTTGGAACCAGATGATCTTTAAGTTTCTTTCCAGCCCAAACCATTCTATGATTCCATGAACTTTTGGGCCAGCAGTCCAGTTTGCTTTCCATGCACTTTGGGGTCCAGACTGCATTTTCTCAGTTTGCCTACTGGGCACTTCTTGGATAATGTATTTAAAGACCTGCTTAATTTCAGGTGAACAATATTTTTAAACTACTTCTCATTCACAGACTCAGATATTTGATTAGAGAAGGAACTCAGGTTGATTAAACCTGACTGATCTTAGTAAATCAGAGGTAGAAATTAACAATCACCTTCTTGTCTTTCATGTACCTTCCACAAATCCTATTTACTTTCAATGCACTAGTACTGGAGCCTTGTTCATTCTCTTGTTTTATTCTTCTAAACTTCTGTTCAAGTCTATAATTGACAAAATCATAATGAGAATAACATATTAAACAGAATGAACTAGTAATCACTTCTTCTCATTAATCTGGAGTTTGATTAAGTCTTGAAGAAGTACTTGATAATTTGGAATCTAGCTCTAAACATGTTTTAAATATTTTAAAATCCTTCGTAATTTTTTTTGTCTCTTGAACATGAAGAATTCAATAGTCCTTTATTTTTCCATTTTTCCAAGACTTGCCAAGATATCATGACAATTGAGATTTTTAATCCACATTTTCAGACTGAGATATCTAAATTTTAGCACCTTGATCTAATGTCACTATTCAGAAAGCAGTTTGATTTTCAGGTGTTTGGCAGTTCACTTCTGAAAATGTCTTTAATTTGCTTGTGTCTCTCAGACAGTTAATTCCCCCCTGACTTGGTAGGAAGCAGCCTGAAACTAAGTGTGGTTTTCATACAGCTTTCTTAACAGCTAGCAGACAGGAGATACATCTTTGCTCCATGAACAACCTAGGCCAGATATTTTATGTGTAGCTTAGCAGTGAACGGTTCCATATTTCATTAGCAATCTCCAGTACAATTCTGTGCTCCTTGTGCCTTTAGCAAAATGCAAGAAATTACAAGGCTGACGTGAAGTGCAGGAGAGAGGAACATTATAAAAGGAACTACTTAGAAAGTGAGAAGTGGAAGTGCTCACTTGCTTAATATTAGTATAAAAACCTCCTGAAGATGAGAGGAATAGAAGCATTCTTTTCTTTTGGGTTTGTTTTTTTTTTTAATGCATTGGGGTGTTGCACATCCTAATTGAAACTTGTGGAGCAGAAAGCTGATCTTGCAGTAATGTTTGTGGATACAATTATGGAAATCCTTTGAGTGTGATTAAATTATACAGCGCCTGGATATTGAAGTAATTTCGATACTTATGTCTGCAGTAGAGTCCGTGGCAAAGTAGGAGGTGACATCTCCCTGATCAATCAGTTTAGGAAGGACAGAATGTGCAGTAGTTTTCCAATTAGCAAGTTTTTTCCAGGGCTAAAAGCACCCATAAAAGAGTCAGTTCTGCATGGTCTATTGGACAAATTTAAACACATATGAAGTAGAGACATCCCTGAAAGATCACTAAGAAGACCTGATCAGTATAAAATGGTTCTATAACAGAAGAAAAGGCATATCTTAATATTAATTGGAGTAAGGAAAGATTTTAGTTGATTTATTGCTAAATCCAGGTCTTCGGTCCCTTTTATAAATCTAGGTTATGGAACTTGGTACAGTTATTTGTTTGAGATACTGTAATTTTTCCACCACCACAGAAATATAGGTTTGTTTAGTTTTTGTTGTTCATCTCAAAGAGGTGGTTGATTCTTTTCATAGGTAAAGAATGTTTTAATTTATTATCTGTTGTGAATACCTGGGCAGGTGTCCAAAGCTCCAGGATTTGTTGTTAATAAACAAAACTTGATAATAGAGGAAGAAATTTTTTCCACAGAAAAAAATTGGAAACTGTGTCTAATACAAAGATATACTTTAAAAATAGTGTTTCCTGAGAAAAAATATGGTTCATCCAGAATATTAAAATTCAAATGCTTAACAGTTCTGTTTTCATGAAAAATCACATAACTCCAGAACAGTGTAGGTTTTCTACAATATTCAAGCTCCTAAAATTCACCAAAAATAGTCAGACTAAAGTCTCGCTTCCCAAAGCACAGATATTCTTTAGCTGCTTCCTCACTTATAGAGAAATTAATATTCAAGGCCATTATCAATTTTTTCATCTCCATAACTTGGGGATAGATTTTACCCAGGAAGTGTTTTAATCACCTTGATAACTTCCAGTTCATTGCAAACTCACTTGTTTCTCATTTTGGGTGAGAATCACCTATGGTCTAAGGGCTCTGGAGGAAGGCATATGTGCTATGTGTATTAGTAAATGGTTCAAATGGTTAAGTATGTTCCTGCTAAAAAATTGCATCTCATTTCCAGTTTGAAGGTTTGGCTCTCAGCCACTGGGTCTTGTTATCACAGATGAAAGAGCCCTCTGATATCAGGCACTGCTCCCTGCGTAGGTGGAATGTTCCCCATGTTGTCCATATTAATCTGATTCATTGCTGCTACTGCATTATCTTTCATCATTTTTCCTAACTGTCAATTTTCAAAATAGTGCTGGTTTTGATATGCTGCTTGTTTTTGTAGCTGAGAAGCCATGAAGTAGCTGGAGAGGACTTAAAAGAGATCTTCATCTGGATGAGTTACTACTGATAGGAAAAAAAAATTCTACATCTTTGAAGGATGTCTTACACTTTGGACTACAATTTTCTGGCAACTTTCACCACAGAGGTCTCACATTTGCTTTAATAAATGACTGAAGTGCCTAGACATTTATTTTTCTATGTCTGGTTCCCAAATGGAAGCTGGATCTCCTGTGGTAGGCATATTAGATCAAGTTTTTCTGGCCTAATTTCCAGCAATATCCCCATGATTCCTACTAGCTACCTGTCCTGGTAGTGCACATCTGGCCAAGAAGAAACCCAAGGCAGGTGGATTTACATGGAATTTAGGAAATGTCCCAGTGCCTGGAAAGTATTAGCCACTGCAGAGTAATCCATGCAGTGCAGCAGATAGCCCTGGGAACTGACTGTAAAGCTGCTTAATATAGTAGAGTGTCTGAAATTCTTCCCCTCCTCTGCAGCTTAGACATATGGCTTAGAACTCATGGAAAAGAGATGGATTCCAGCATCCAGAAACCTCTACTGTGAAGAAGTCTACAGAAACACTTCCCAAGAACTCAGAAGAGATTGCAAAAGAGACATTATTTTCTCTTTTCTCTCAAACCTGCCAAGGGTTTCATGCATTTGCCTAGTAAGTGAGAAAAGAGGCTGTTCTCATCAAATTCTCATGGGGCAACTCAGAAGGATCTCTGAACACAGGGATGAGGCCCTTTTTGTCAAAGGTGTACAACTGCATCAAGAAATATCACTCACAGATCTCTCGGGTTCCAATTCATCCCTCTTTCCCAAAAATCCAGGAAACTGCACAGTCACATTTACTTTCCTTTTCTGTGATTTTGCTTTTTTTAAGTGACTTACTGAACCATGACAAGTATTTCTTTTTTTTTTTTCCAAAATGGAAGAAAAATTTGTTTATTCAGAAGCATTTACTAACAACTCAAAAATCAATATAAAACACAGTATTGCTGTCATACTTGTATTCAAACAGATCCAAGACATATTACACCCTTGTTTTTGTGACAAACCTTTCTCCTTTGTGAAAAGCTTGTTTTACAAAGTAACAGAAAGAAGGGTGAAAAGAGTGACTTGTCAGAAGCTGTGCTTCCAAGCTGTTTGGAAAGGGGAGAAAGATCTGGCTGGTTGCTTACCCAGAAATTTTTCAAGATGCTTTTTGCTCAGATGAAATTGCAAATAAAAGCTCAGTCAGAATGTACTGCTGGTTTGTTGAACTTATAATGACTATTGCAAATACAAGAGAATACTCAGAAGCCATACTGTGGTTTCATTTCCATCTTGGAAGATAAGAAAAGCTGTTGTTTACACTTGAAAGATGATATTGAAGAATTAAATAGTGCCTCATTATCTCACCTAGTTCCACTTCTACTCAGATTCTTTTCTTGCCCTTATTCCTGTCACTGACCATACTGAATACCTTTCTAACTGAAAGAGAATTAAGATGTGGAATGAGGTGCAAACAAATGCGTGCCTCATCTAGAGCTGGTGGATGACAAGACTACAGATAAGTTTAAAGTCTGGGGTTTTACCTCCATAGAGACTTCAGAAAAATGCAGAGGGAAAAAAACTGAAACTCACAAATTTTGAATGCCCTCCAACATTTGATGATTTGATTATTTAGTTCACATCTCTGTTTACAGACTTTGAAGCTGCTTTGTGAGGTAGTCAGAAACAGAAAACTTTTACAAGGTAAATAACTGAAAGAGTTGAGAATGAAAGAAGAGACCCTCTTCGGCTAACAGGATTCTACGGCCCATTAAAAAAAAAAAAAACATGGTCCTCTGAGTAATCTTGAAAACACATGAGAATGACCATAGAATTTAGTTCCTCTTTAGGGATCAAAATAAGCAGCAACTTTATCAGGATAGTACAGCACTAAGAGCCTGGCCTTGGACAACATAATGTGAACTGACAGCCTTTCCGAGGAATTTTAAGGGTTTGTCTCTATCTGCAGTTGCTTCACATTTCCAAATTTGGCTCTGAACACCAATAAGAAGCATTTAGCAGAACCAAATACTGGATCCAATTTTCTGAATGAACATTCATAGGACCATCCTTCTTCCCAGACTGAGACGTTTTACTAATAAAGGACACACAGAAGACATCCTTGACGTCTTGTTTCAGAGTCTGCATCCATTACACTCTTGTAATGAAGAAGGGAAGCAAAATACAAAAAACAAAATAAAACAAAATAAAGGAAAATTATCAATTGATAAAAGAAAAAATATCAAACCTGCTTGCTAAAATAAACAGATGGAAAAGGCAAATTATTAGTGAATACTTGTTTTCTAGCAAAGCTACTGGGGGAAATAGAAGGAAGATGAGCAAGTAAATATGCACAGCATTCCTGGAGGAGAAATAAATAGGGATCCTATTATACTGCTGCTTATGCACAGCTTGGAAACTTCACTATAAAAGCTGCAGGGAATAGAAATACACTGTATGCAAGCAGAACATCCTTGGACTTTTTACGACACGACATGCATGCCATACCCTGAGGTTCCTATAAAATACTTATTATTTGCCAGTTCAAGCTGTTTGGCTTAGCTGTGATTTGGGTAATATTTCCTTCCACTGGAAGAAGTGCTCTGCTATTGGTATAGGCTGGAGTGCTACAGCAGCATATCCTCATCTTTCTCAGATTGCTCATAAATTTTCAGGCCACAGTTATCAACCACAGGTATTCTAAACTGCAAGTGACTCTGCCTGTGGATCCGTAGAGCAGGGAATATATATCAAAATTTCAAGTTCATTTATTCCTCCATTTCCATCGCTGTGTATTTCTTATCATAGATTTAAAAATATTAATTTACCTGGGCTCTGACATACATGCAGAAGTCCAAGGCGATCTCTGTTAGTTTCAGGACAAAATATAACACTGAGTAAACTCACAGGCTTTTACTGTGCAAACCAAAGGTTTTTCTTGGTTTTCTTTGGAAGAATTCTCAATTACTTCAATCAAGAAAAATTTTGTAAAAGGACTGAGTAGGCGAAACAATGACAAAACTTGAGCTCTTTGACAGAGGACAAGGAAGTTTTGATTAGAGGGAAGACAATTTGAGAAGAATTTCCTTTCCTGAGGCTGCTATCAACTATTGCATAACCCTGAGTATGGAAACAAAGGAGTTATTGGTGAGTAGACTAGGATGGTAGAAGTTCCTCGGGGTATATCCATAAAAGCTTCAAGGACATAGAGTGTGGAGTGAGAAGGGCATACAGAGAAGCTCACTCCCAAGGATAAATCCCAACTGTGCAGAGGCTGGAAGGGAGCACTGGGGAGACCCACTGCAGTGTGTGTTAACTCTCTCCTGTTAAACCAGGCTCTGCTGCACTGCTTTGTCAAGTCACATACTCTATTGCAGGACTGACTTCTCTGCCACCATCCCCACAGCCCAGACTTGGGAACACACAAAGCCCACTGCAAGACTCAGGGGCCATGAACAGCCTGAAGGCTCAGTCACAGAATGGTTAGGTTGGGGACTCTCACTTCAGAGTGGCCAGGCCACGAGCTTTTTACCTTTAAGGATATTTTCAGGGGATTCAGTAACTTAACTGCCCATGGGAGCAGAACTCTGGGGAACTTTGCTCCAAAGGAAGTCAGTGATCAGGGTTCTTCTATCTTTTTCTTGGGATATTAAATATTCTCTCAGAGTAAACAATCTATTTGATGATTTTCCACTGACTGATACTTAGCTTTAGGAAAGGACAAGCTCATTTTGCCAAAATTGCCTCTGGATTAGGATGTTGCATACCCCATTGCTAGGGACATGGCCTACTGCAGAAAACATTACAATTTAATTATATTGGTGAATACAATATTATTTGTGAAATAAAATTGCCTTTTTAGGATTTTTAGCATTCTTGGATCTTTAGAGAATCATTAAACAAAGTAATTCCCTATTACCTCAGTGAAAAGGAAATAATGAAAGAGTAAAGCTATCAGAAAGGTCTGAAAGCAAATGATTGTGAGGTATCCTAATGTCAGCAGATAGGGTTCAAAAACATTTACATCTGTCATCCGGCTTGTCACCTTTGGTAAGTCCTTTCTTTACTCCCTCTACTTTACTTATTTGATCCACGGCATCCCCTTCAATTTCTCCTTACCTTCCTCTCATGTGCTTATTCCTCCCAAGCACAAAGGGAAATGGATGTTTCTGACTATTTACTAAACTGAAAAATAAAACTCTGAGTTCAACTGGAATAATAATATTTTGGTCCTTCATCTAAAAGTGTTAAAAACAAAAGCCAAAAACATCCCCAATATATTTTCAGTCTTAAAACCAATTGTCAATCTATTGTACATGATACTTCTTGGGGTTGTCTTCTTCGTTTTTTTTTTTTTTTTTTAATTTTCCCTTAAAGAGTAGGTAATTTTTTCAAACAAAATGCCAAAACTATGAAACCTGAAAGAACATTTCCTTTTGAAATTATTATATAATATATTTTGACATTTTATAATGGAATCCTTAGTTGAAAAATACTGGCCATAATTGGGCTTAAACTGCTTCTCAGTATAACTTGAATTCATGAACATATGAATTTTTCAGTGAATTTACTGTCCATAGAAAATTTGTGGCCACGCCTACATACAATGAATAACAAGGTACTGTTATTCCTATTAATGTTGTATGCTTTGGCTTAAAATTTACACTGTCTTGTTAAAATAATTTCAAAATATATTCTGATTCCAATAAATACCCCTAGTGCTTCTGATGAACACTTCATTGTCTGCAATCAACTTTGGAATTTGAAGGCTTTGGATTTAATAGAGACACTCAAATTAATTCAACGTTAGATATATCTATATATCTCGTGGAAATACCTTCCATCCCTTGAAATTTCTCATCTAAAGGCTATAAAAAACAAATAAGATAATCTTGCAAGATCTCTGCCCTATTGAAGTACTTCCAGGAGTATATACTTCCAGGCTGGTTGCTCTCTTGAGGGTTTGTTTCATGGCAGATTTCAGGCTCAGGTCAAATTTACCCTTGAACATAAATGCTGTTGGCCATTTGGCTGTACACCTAGCTTTTATTTATCTGAGTTCTGGTAGGGCAGCTCATTGTTTCGGAGGAGTTAAAAAAGCACCTGAAAAGTCATGTGCATCTCGGTTGTGCATTTCTTCTGGTTGTCAAGGAAACCACCCCAGGATTCCTGGCAACAGACTTCATCTCAATCGGTAATGGAAACACCACAGGTATTAGCCAGTCAGTCACCTCCCACCGGGTGCTATTTTGGGAACAAGTCAATAGATCAGATTCTCCTCTTCCAGCAGCTCTGAAGCTGTGTGAGGGTTTGTCATGTGCCTTTGTCTCCACGGGGCTCGGCTCTCTGGCAGTTTCTCTGGGCAGAGAGGCATCCTAGAGGTGAGGCTGTTAAACACTGCTCTCAAAGTACAAAAGAAGCCTTCAAAGCACTATGGTAAACCTGTCTCTAACTTTCCTGAACTCTGGAGTGATGGCTAAAAATTATCAGGGGGAAGAGGGTGGTAGCCTTTGTTTCAGATGGACACTCTTTCTCTTCATGTACCAAAACTGTACAAAAGTATTTACATTTACATCCTAAAAAAAAAAAAAAAAAAAAAGGCATATTTGTAACGGATACCTATTTAGTCATTAAATGTCCCGAAGATGTTGACTGAGATATTCAGTTCTAGGAATGGCAGAACACTATGGTTATGGTTCTGGGGTCACCTGTGAGTACTACAGGCAGTCACCCAGACTGAAAGTCAAAGTGCCCCTGCTACCAGCCTGCTCCCAAACTGAGTTTTTCCAGAGAGCATCCAGAAGGGTAAAGTGCTTTATTTCATGAAGGGGAAAGTAAAGCTTTGGGTGTGACTGGGGATGTTCATAGGAAATGACAGAGCAAGCTGGAATAAAGTTACTTGAATGCTAAGGGGAGAAAATAGGACAGGATAATCGGGAAGACAGATGGTAGGAGGAAAAGTAAAACTGTGATGCACAGCTGAAATGGATATGTAAAACAGGGATTCAAAACCTGTGGGGTGGGAATGAAAGAATGATAAGAAATGTCACACTGGGGAGAAATGGTTGTGGACAATTGAAAAATCAAGAACAGGGAATTTATGGTAAAAAATGGATGGGTCTGCACCGTCAAAGGACTGCACGGGGTTTCAGTTTGTGAGGGGAAAAGCTGAGGTAACTCAGAGGGGAGAGAAAAAACTTCATAGGGGAGGAATGCTGGAATTCCCTGGCGTCACCTGCAGGGAATGGAATGAACATTTTGGGGTAAAATTGAGCACTGTGGGAATAAAAGCTGGGAAAATCTGTGGAGGACATGTAGCAGACATTTTGGCGGGAAAATCTGAGGTGATCTTTGGGGGAGAAAATGGTTTTTGGGGAAAAATCTGAGGTAATTTGTGGAGGACAGGCAGAGAAAATTTTGTGATAAAGCCTGAGGTAAATTTTAAGGTCCAGAAGGAACATTTTTGAGGTAAAATCTCAGGTAATCTGCAGGGAACTGAATGAATATTTTGGAGGCAAAATCTGAAGTAATCTGTACAGGACAAATAGGGAATATTTATGTGGGAAAATCTGAGAGGAATCAGTAGCGGACAAAAAGGATATTTTGGGGTAAAACTGAGCAGTGTGGGAACAAAAGCTGTAGTAGTCTGTGGAGGACGTGTGGCAGACATTTTGGTGGGAAAATCTGAGGTGATCTGTAGGGGAGAAAATTGGTTTTGGGGAAAAGTCTGAGGAAATTTGTGGAGAACAGGCAGAGAAAATTTTGTGATAAAACCTGAGGTAATTTTTAAGGGCCAGAAGGAATATTTTTCAGGTAAAATCTCAGGTTAATCTGCGGGGGAATGAATGAAGTTAAAATCTGAGGTAATCTCAATGGAAGAGAACATTTCAGAAGGAAAATCTGAGGTAATCAGAAAGAACAGTTTAGGAGCAAAATCTCAGGTAATCTGTATGGGATATTTTAGATGGCAAATCTGAAGAAGTCTGTGGGGGACAGAATGGATATTTTGGGTGCAGAATATGAGGTAACTTGTAGGGGACATTTTGGAGGGAAAACTTGAGGCAATATATAGGGGACAGAAGGAAGATTTTTGGGGTAAAATCTTAGGTGACCTATAGGACACAGCTAGGGGACGTTTTGGAGGAAAAATCTGAGGTAATCTATTGGAGGGCCAGAAGTCATGTTTTTGACGGAAAATTTGAGGAAATTTAGATGAAACAACATAAAGGGTATTTTTGACAAGTGAATTTAGGATAATTAACAGAGGAAAACTGAGCATTTATGAAGGGAAAGTCTTTTGTAACACAGAAGACAGAGCATTTTTGACAGAAAATCTGGGATAATTTAGAAGGGACATAGGTGACATTTTTAGCTGAAAACCTGGGTAAATTTAGAAGAGTACTGTCACGGGCAGAGTGGGAGCTGCAGAGAAAATCTGTTAGAAAAGCCCTTCTGTTGAGTCATGAGGTGCAAAAAAGGACCCCCTTGCTTTCTAAACTCCTCAGAGAGGAACCTGGGTGTGACTGAATCCAATCTTAGCCCCAGACTTTTTCAACAGTTTATGCATGGAAGATGTTACAGGTGTAATTGAACCTTTATACAATTTTGTCCTGCAGGAGAAAGGATTGCAAACCAAATATATTCATATAAATTTATATGACTTATTATGATACTGACTAGACAAAAATAGCTTAATCAGAATTATTTCCTACGCAGTATAGGAGCTATAAAAACTAGTGTAGTACAAAGAACTGTTTTGAAGCAACATTGAAGCGATTATATTAAAGCTAGCAAAACCCAGTTATTCAATAAAAGTTAATGTCACTTAGCCATACCAAAAATGGTGGATAATCACTTTTGCTTATCTTTGAGAAGTAACTGAGGGGTGTCCACACTCAGGGAGGAATCTTGCCACACACCCTTCCAAGAAGGATTATGTTGGAAGACCTACTGCAAAAAATTGGGACTGGGTGGCTGGAGGCTCACCTTGTGGGGCTGTTGGGTCATGATTCCCTTCAGGCACAGGAGCTGGAGCTTCTCAGGCTTGAGTGTGTTGTTGTCCATTGGCAGAAGCCATGGGATGACAAGAGGCAAGAGTGAGCAAGAGCAGCGTGACTTCAAGTTCAAGAGTGGAAGGGCGAAGCAAGAGTGAACAAGAGTAGCAGCAGCTTCGAGCTCAGGAGTGGAACAGTGAGGTAAGGGCAGCAGCTTGGAGCTGAAGTGAGTCGAGCTGAAGCTGGAAGCTTTTGTGGAGCTGGGGGGGTCTGTGGGGAGGTGGCTTGAGGATCTCCCTGGGGGGCTGTTGGGTTACGGTTCCTTTCAGCTCCTTTCAGGAGCTTCTCAGGCCCAAGTGTATGGCTGTCCATTGGCAGAAGCCGGGGGATGACGAGGCAAGAGTGAGCAAGAGGAGCATAGGCTTTGAGCTCAAGAGTGGAATGGTGAGGCAAGAGCGAGCTTGGAGCTGAAGAGGCGGCACAAGAGGCCCTCTGGGCAAAGGGCCTTCCTGGCACAGCCAGGGCACCTTCTCAGCCATGGCTGGCTTTGCGCTGGGCGACCTCCCTGGAAGCAGGGCTGGGTCTTTGCTGTTGTTGGCTTTTTGCCATTGTGCTCCTTTGGCTGCCCAGAGAGAGAGGCAACCCTGTAAGGAGGGTGAGAGCCCCTGTCTCTGCACCTGAGGGAGAAATAGAGCTCTCCCAGCCTATTTCCCACCCTGTTAGCAGGGCAAAGCCTTTTCCCCAGTCCTGGCCTTGCCCCTGCTTTCTGAGGGCGGAGCCAAGCCACTTAGGTGCAGTGTGGGCACCATGACTCGCCTGTAGCCAGGGCCTCGGTCTCTGCCTATGCTGCATGGCTGCCAGTCCTGCTGGTGACCTGCCAGCGTGCCGGCCCTGTACTCAGGGCATGTGTAACAACTTTGTGGAACCCTTTGTCCCCAGGAGCAGCCCCTGGTCCCTGAAAGCAGGGAATGGATTAGAGGGAGGGGAATGAAATAAAAAGAGAACGAAAATATTGTCTGGAATGGGAATATTACAGTTAAGAGAAATCCAGTCTTAGTTTTGGAGAATCATCTCTCAGCTTCTTCCAATGTGGAGCTCCTGGGAAAGCCTGTGCAGGAGCTAAATTCTCCCAAGCCTGGATGACCTCAGATAGGCTACTGGAAGTCCCTAAATTTTTTTATAGCTCAAGAGGAATCAATTCATTAAAAGCCCCTCTTTTCTCTCTCAGTAGTCTAGGAGTAGTTCTATGTAGACACATCCAGAGTGGTGTCCAGTCATGCTGATGACATGTGTTCTTTGTTCTCCCTTTGTGCATTCTGCTCTCCATGCTGGAAAAGAAAAAAGTGTGGTAGTGGTGAAGTAATCACATAAAAGTTGATTTTTATTTTAATTTATTTATTTTTAAATTTATTTTTAAATTAAATTTAATTTAATTTATTTTTTAAATTTTATTTAATTTATTTTTAATTAATTTTATAATTAAAAGGAAACAGTTAATGAGGGAGCTGTGAGTAATCATGGCACTACTTGCAAATCTCTGCAAGCAGCTTCACAACCTGGTGAGTTCAACGTTTGTGGAAATCAGTTTCTGGAAGTAAGAGTGAAATAAATAATCACATTCACCTCAAAGTCATCAAAAAAATAGCAGCCATAAACTGAATAAATAATACCAAATCAAATTTCATTGGTTATGGAGTAGGAGGATGTATGGAAAATTTCCTACATTGCATACCTCAGCTTCAAGAGCAAGCACTTTGATTGTCTTCCACAGTAATTCATAAAAATAGAGGAAGGAAAAATGGAAGAAAGTAATTTAGTGCACAGCATAGGAAAACATGCTTGGAAAATGATGTGTAATGATTCAGTGTTGAAACTGAAGGATGAATTTAATGTTGTTCCTGAAGGACCATTATTGAGTCTGTTGCTATTCAGTATTGTCATTAATGAGCTATTACGATCTTTGCAATTTTGCAGGTAGCATTGATTGGAGAGCACCTGAAGAACTGAAGGGCAGGAATCCAGGTGATCCTATGGAACTGGGAGTGAGAATTGACGAAACTGCTGGTACTTCATGACAGGGATACAGATAGTGTTCTTAAGCAAAACCAGTCAGCTCTCCTAATAAAGGATAGTAAAGAAATTGTTGGGTTGCAGGTTTATAGGAAAGGACTAAGACATTTTTATTGCTCACAAATGACCATGAAACACAATGACAGATTGTAGGAGAAACCCTACAAATTCCAAAACAATCAGTATAAGCAAGGAGTAAGCCTCATAACACAATCCTTCTCTCCATTCAGAATTGGGGGAGACCTAAGCTGGAAATCTGGGTCCAGTTTTCTTGGGCAGCCAGGAATACACTGAACCAACAACCAAACTGGCATGAGCGAAATGTTGCTCCAGCTCAAATTTATGATACCACAAATATATTGGACAAGTTGAAAATAATGAAATAGAAGAGGAAAAAAATGACCCGTGCAACAAGTAATGCAGCAAAGGACAGAAGAACTGAAAATTGTTACTGTTGAGATTTGATAGAATAGTCACACAACAACCTAGTGGACCTTTCAACTGAAAAGTTGAAATTAGGTGAGAGTTTCTATTTGAGAAGGATAAAATTGTCATTACAAGAGAGAAAGATGCCATTTCTATTAGAACCATTATTTCTTTTTTTTGAAGTCCTTAGAAACTCAATGCTACACAATCTTGAATGTTGATAGTTCTGTTTTCTAACTCACTAACCCAAGAGGAGACATGTTTCAATGACGGGAAGCTAAATTTGTTTGCAAGACAGTGTGTGTCTAAACCGCAGGAAACCAGTTTGGGAGATATGCAGACAATGTATTGTGTATGTTTGTACTACTCGCTGAAGAAAAATTATATGGAAGCCTTTTAATTTTCTATCACAAAATGGGCAGGGCTCACACAGAGGAAAGATCTTTTGTATTGAATAGATGTGATTTGACTCCATGATTGGCCCCTGGTAGCTCCCTGTAAAGCAGTGAGCATGACATGGTTGTATATGCTACGCCAACTTCGATGTTTAACCTTGCTGTTTCAAAAGGCTGGTTAAACAAAAACCCCTCAAAAATATTGCTTGAAGTAATAATTGATAGTGACAAGGGAAAATATACAGTTAACATAGTGAAAGAAAACAAGATATTTTAAAAGCTTAGTAAAAGGATGAAAGCAGTTTTCTACACTCTTATTATAGAGTCCCTTCTGGTCAAAAAGAAAAAGAACAACAATTAGGTAACTACTGTTAGCTGCATTAGAGAAAAGCACCAGAAGATCATGAATAGAGAAACCAGTGCTGTGTTAATGCAATTGGAAAGAAACTTTGTTCTTATTCACTGTCTGTTCCCCTGTAATTTTAAGAATTTCATGTGTATAATCTTTTATAAATCAAAGAAATAAATCTATGCTTTTTAAAATTTATCTCCCATCAACTGGTAATTGACTTTTGAAAACTTGAATAACCTCAGAGTTTGCTTGTGTTCCCCTGCAGATCTGTGTTCAGACCCTCATTCTGTAGTCCCTTCATTATTGTTCCCTCTATCCATATCTTCCTACATGTCACCCTCCTAAGGAGAAAGTTATGGGAATTTTTTCCAACAGTGGGTTTCACACTAAGAGATCGAGATTTGTTCTTTTAAAGGCTAAAGAGAATTTCATGGTTATTAACATGCTGGTTTTTTCAATGGAGCTTCTCTGTGTGCTTATTCTAGGCAGGGCTGCAGGCATCAGCTTTTATTAAGCTTATTCAAAACTTTCCATTGTAGCACCTAGTTTGCTTATAGATTTGAGAAAGCTTTGGTTATTTCAACTCAAATTTGTCATGTGCAGTTTGAAACTGATTTTATCTTTCCAGACTTGAAACACTCCATCAAATATTGCAGAGATATAAGAAATATGGGCAAAAGGATAGCAGACAGAGAAAAGTTTCTCATCTATGACCTTCATCTGTGTAGAACAAGAAGGAAAAAAAATGTGGCCTGAATTTTTTGTAGAGCCAAGGGATGGATCTTTTTTAACCCCTAAAAGAGAAGGGAAATGACTCACCACTCTACTCAAGGCAGGAAGCAATGGCACAGTGTTTTGAGTGTTGATGTCCTTTGAGAAGCTGGAGGAGAGCAGTCTTGGGTTATTCTCACTCAAGAGTTGTCAGGGTTCCCAGGACACCTCCAGGAGTCTCTCTCACTATAACACTGGACACACATGTTTTTCTAACACAGAACTTCAGGACCACAGGCAAAGCATTTAAATTCAATTTTCTGTAATTCATTATTAAGAGAATCAGTAGATAAGAGGAAAAAATATCAGGGAACAAAAATGCTATAGAGGGGGAAGAAGACATATGTTGTATGTCACATCTTGTAAATCCTAATACAATGTTATTCAGAAGTTTATAGATATTTATGTCTTTAGCTACAGCTGAACACTGATTCATAGAAAAGCTGAAGACTTTTGGCAACTTAAAACTCAATGAATTAAAAAAGAAGAATAGGCAAGATGCTGTCAGAATGATCCCAAGGATAAAACAGCATGGCAGGAGTATATTAACCCAGGTTAATACATGGTAACACTGACAAATAGAATCATAGAATCCTACCAATTTTTTAGGTTGGAAAAAACATCTAAAATAATAGAGTCAAACCATTAACCCAGCACTGCTAAGGCTACTTTAAACTATGTCCCCAAGTGCCACAACTGCATGTCTTTTAACTCCTTCCATGGACGATGACTCTGCCACTGCTCTGGGCAGCTTATTCCAGTGCTTGACAACCCTTGCAGTGAAGAAACATTTCCTAGTTTCCAGTCTAAACCTTCTTTGGTCCAACTTGAGTTAAACTGAGCACACTGCTGTCTTATGTTCAGTCACTGTAAATGAACACCCTCAGGTCCTTTTCTACCAGGCAGTTTTCCAGGCAGTCTGTCCCCAGCCTGTAGCTCTGCATGGGGTTGGTTGTGTTTGTTTGCCTTACTGCACCTTGTAAAACTGGCCTCTGTCCATCAATCCAGCCGGTCCAGATCCATCTTCCTACTCTCCAGCAGATCAAAACTCCCACCTAACTTTTCATGTACAAACTCACTGAGGGAACACTCGTTCCCCTCATCCAGATCATTGATAAAGATACTAAACAGGCCTGGCCCCAACACTATTTTTTTACCCAGCAAACAGAGCACCCATCCACACCATGGGAAGCCAGTTTCTCCAGGAGGATACTGTGGGAAATGGGGTCAAAAGCTTTACTAAGGCCTAGGTAAACAACATCCACTGTCTTCCCTCATCCTCCAAGTGGGTCACTCTGTTACAGAAGGAGATCAGATTAGTCAAGCAGCACTTGCCTTTCGTAAGTCCATGCTGATTGCTCCATATGATGATCTGCTCCATGACCTTCTGCCGTACCAAGGTCAGACTGCAATGAGTCAGATGGAATAAAAGCCCAATGGAACTTCCATATTAAGTTAGAAAATCTAATCTAATCTGATGTTCCCAGCATTGACAGCATCAGTGATATGAAGGGTTTTGTATATTATACAGTCTGTCTGATGAAAAGATGAAGATTTTATTATTCACAGAAATACCTGAGCTTTTTCAAATCCTTCTGTAAGACTTAGCTCCATTTTACCTTGTGACAATGACTTGCACAGATTAATTACTTGACTAATAAACCACTTTCTTCTTCTCAATATAAAACTTGCCTTAAAACAGTATGACACATCCACATTCCTCTCTTTGCTATCCATCACATCTTTTGTTTGCCATCTATTGAAATGTGAAGAGCCAAAAATCATACTGCTTTGTACAGATAATTTTTTCATTATTTTAATAATCATAACTGCCATTTTATAATTTTTTCTTTATTTGTTTCATTCTTCCATTTCTGCCATATCTTGGGGGCAGTGAACCTTAGGAAATCCATAAAGTTGTTCGTCAAACCATAGTCACTCTTTGCTACAGCTTATACTGTTTGAGCAGTTAAAATGTTGCTGATAGTTTTATGTTTTGTCTCTCCTGAGTACTTTGCTTGCAGTTTCCGTATCAATGTAATGATAGCTTTATTTTCAGATTTGACTTTTTAAGGTTTTTGGTGAAGATGCTGCTTTTTAATCTAATTCTCTTCCAAGAGGTTGAATAAGTAGGGCCAGTGCCACATCTCAACAATAATAGCTGAAGTTACTAAGTTTTCATTTCTTTAAATAACTGACAGAAATAGCAATGGACACTTGTATTTAATAGAGTAGTAATGATCAAAACCCTGCCCTCTTGATAAAAGCTATAATAAGATCAGGTGGTATAAAACTGGTTTACAGCTGGTGAATCTCAGTGCCAGCTGGATAGACTGTATAGTATAGAAGAACCTCAGAAAAATTCCCTTGCGTTTTCCCCAGAGAGAAATAAGGGATCAGGAGCTGAAACTGCCATTAATAATTAATAACTGCTTCCATGTACAACAGGCCAGTTGCATCTCTCATGTATCACAGACCAAAATATTTTGTTTGCTAGTTTGGTAGGATACAGTAGATCATTCAGACTTACTTGAATAAAGTGTATATTTTAGCTCCAGCAATGGCATTGTATTTGACTGGACCAACATAAAAAAAAAATTTGGTCTTTATTCTCATCTGATTAAAGAATTAAAGTGCTGATTAGTAGGAACAACTTCCTTGAAGTTCTGATGGAAAGAAATGCAAAGATTTGTAAAATATAAAAAATCTTCTAAATCCAGTGTGTTAAGCAGCACCACTCAGAACTGTATTAGATATTAAGGTAAAAAACTAAGAAAGTTTGCTGAACAAAGCAATCCCATCAAGTTTTCTAATTCTCCTTCATAGTTTACTGACATGAAGGTAAAGTCATTACATTAGTACCCCCTTTTCCAATTAGCCTTATTGTCCATGACAAGTCTCATAAAGACACAGCACTTCATTAGTTTCAAGATACATTGCTGTACAGAGTGTAAGGGAATGAGACCTGCCCCGAGCTGCTGTAGACTCCACATGAGTGAGATAGTCCTACAATTTCACTTTTGCACATTAATGCTTTAACTAGTGAACTAGTTAAACAAGCATCCTCTTTCTAACCTTCAGTGTTTTCTGTATAAATTCATTAGTGTCACCACTTTGCTTGCGGTTTCCTCAGAGATTAATTGATATTGAACAACTTTTAAGTGTTTTTCCCCTTCAACGCAAGTGAAAGGCACCACATGACTGACACAAACTCTCAAGTTCTGCCTGCATTAGATAAATTCAATCAGGAATGGTGGCAACAGACCACAGTAAGGGTAGCTGGTAAGTCAGTTGTATAATAGCAGGGCACAACTTTATTCTTTTTTGCTGAGAAGTTATGCAAGTGAGCAATAACAGCAGTGTTTCATAGATGGAATAACAGAGGGTCAAGACCAGAAAGTGGGATTTACCTCTGTCTTGGGGTGACTTTATGATGTGTATCCCATGTTGCTGCCCTATGCCCAGAAATTAATTTTTGTGCCTTTCTATGCCTCTAAACTGAGCCTGAGAGGGGGGAGGAAAAACTGAGCAAAACTTGTTCAAAGCAGTTTGCAGCTTGTTCAAGGTCACACAGACATAGCAACTTTTTTCCCAGCTGTGGCAGGGGAGCGAGGAAGCACCTGGCTTTCTGCTCCCAGGTCAATTTTTGGCCAGTTGTTCAGCTTTTTCTCTGGAAAGAGACCGAGAGTTGAATTTTTTTCCCTTCCCTGGAATTTTGGATTTTCTCCCTTTTCCACTGGACTGCTTCAATATCAGAGCACATCGGGAGGACTTTCCACTGAGCGCAGAGGGCCTGGCCCTGGGCCAAGCCCCAGCTCCGAGGACACCAAAGGGAGGATTCTAACACTTTCCCAGGTTTTTCTCCACAGTGAGAGATTTTATTATTTAGCATTATTATCCTTTTCCCATGTGTTTGTTAAATAAATAGTTTTTATCTCTTTCACTTTCCTTTGAGGAAAATTTATTTTCCCCAAACGTGGTGGGGGAGGGATGGTGACCTGCCTTTTCTCAGAGGATATATATCTAAATTTGGCCAAACCAGATCAACCTCATTTACTTTGGTATTAAAGAGTTAAACATCTGAGTGAGTTATACTTTAGTGTCAGTGGCAAATAATAGGCAGTTCAGATGAGCAACTCACCTGAATCATCTTAGATGCTTCTTTTGAAACAATATGAATTGCATTGGGTGCTTGGGTTATTAAAAATTGTCATGGTTTAAGTCCAGCCAGCAACTCAGCACCACACAGCCACTCCCTCCCTCCCCCACCAGCAGCACTGGGGAGAGAATCAGAAGGGTAAAAGAGAGAAAAGAGAGAAAAAGCTGCCCACAAAAACAGAGTGAAATAAGGAATTCATTCACCGCTTTTCATGGGCAGGCAGGTGTCCAGCCATCTCCAGGTGATTTGGGAAGACAAACACCATAACTCCAAATTTCCCTCATTTCTTCCTTCCTCCCTCTGCTTTGTATACTAACCATGATATTACACGATCTGGAATATCCCTTTGGTCAGTTGGGGTCATCTGTACCAGCTGTGTCTCCTTGCAACCTCCCATGCACACTTAGCCCCCTGACCAACACAGCAGTATGAAAAGCAGAAAAGGCCTTGGGTCTGTGTAAGCCCTGCTCAGCAATAACAAAAACATCTCTATATTATCAACACTGTTTCCAACACGCATCCAAAATATAGCCCCATGCTGGTCACTGTGAAGAAAATTAGCTCTACCCCAGTCAAAACAAGTACAAGGGTGTAGGTAAATTGCTTAAATATGTGCATTCAGTAGCAGCCTCATTAGTGTATTGAAAGCTTGCAAAGAGCTGGCACATACTGCAGAGAAGCTGTGGGAGGTACGTCTGTATAGCGGACATCGAAATTTCAGTGTCTTCATCTATGAGCTGCATCTTGCCCTTAGGTTAGAAGAAGCACTCCCAGAGTGATAAAAAATTCTGTTTTACCTCAAAGCTAGGTCTGTAGTCCAAAGTCCAAGGAAGAAGAGGTTTATCTCCACAGAGAGACATTTATCTCCTCTCCAAAAAAGAAGTAGCCAGGAAAGATCAGACAACCCATAGCTGATTGGGTGTTTCCTCTCTCTCCGCTTAAAGCTAGAAATTGAGTCGCTTAAGTGCTCGTAAGTACTTAGCTGCAAGAAAAAAATAATGAGAGGAATATAGGCTGAGAGTGAAACAACAGGAGCCTGGTAGAAGCTGTCCCACCAGTACTATTTAACCTGCACTCACAACAGCCTTTGCATAAAGCTGCCTCTGGACAGCCAGGAGCAGGTTACCAGCTAATACAACCCCTCAAGTTTTTGCTATAACACTCTAGTTTTCTATTTGCTAACCCATGTTGTTTTAGCTGGAAAAGGATCTGTATTTTCCAAACTATGAATATACCATGTACTATTGCATATCAAGATCAATCAAACTGTGATCACATCAGTGAAGCCCAACAAATGATGGTGAGCCAATATTCTCAATTCATGGAAATGGAAATGGTCAGATGTGATTTTTTTTTTCCTTTTAGGTTTATATTTAATGAGACATTTCCATTAGAAACCTAGACAGGGTAGGATAGTTCCAGCCTTAGTGCAGATTTTTTGGAGGGGTGAATTACTCTGTAGGGTAGCTTAAATTTTCACCTTGACTACCATATAGAGTATCTAAGGCAGGTAGGCTCCTAATTTAGATGCCTTAAAACTAGGTGGGATGAATCTGGGAGTATTTGTTAGGATACTCCACAATGCTTTAGTACCAAAATCAAGGAAAGCACAGCCACCACAAGTAGAGGCAACACTATCAGGTTCCTGCTATTTACTAAGAAGAGTTAGAGCATTTCACTGACATGCTGCAGGTATTTCTCTGAATTAATTCAAGAGAGAAAATTAACTGTTCCAGCCACCAGCTAGAGAGGCTTGTCTCTTTATCTGAAGCGGTAGCATTTTGCATTTCCTATTTAATATAGACAGCCATAAACTGAACATTATTAAGATTTCTTCACAAGGGGAATAAGAAAGTAGAGCTCACTACAGTGTCCCCTATTTCTTTAATTTCACAGCTGAATTACCAGAGACTTGCTTAAAGAGGAAAGGCTACAAGAAAATTCAGAGCTGCTGAAAATATGTATATGTACATATAAATATGTTCAACCCTTTGGGTGTTATTAGAGTGGAAATAACATCTAGTATATGCTAAAGCTCTGTGTAATGAAGAAAGGGGGTCATGCATTTTTTAATGGAAAATGACAGAGGGCATTTCATCACTGCAGAACCATGTAGTTTTTACTTAAGCTAGTTTTAAAATAGGTAGCTTAGCTGGTGGTAGTGGAGAGCTCAGAAGATGCTGAGAAAACTGTGAGCATTTACCTTGTTTTCTTAAAGTGTGGTGGGAGTTGTTCCAGCTCACAGAGACCTCCCCATGACTGACATCTGAGCCAGCTGAAGCTGCTTGAACAACTTACGATAGAAAAACCAGTAAGGATATATTGAGAATTTGCACACCAAGCAAAACGTAGAAGCTCGAAGGCTTAAAACATTTGATCCTTTGACCACTGCTATGGAGCAGTGATTACTTGAATTTTTTTGACAGTGTTCTAACAGGTGGAAGTCCTAGGCACATGAAAGCAAATAGTGCCAGACAGCTCATGCAATACATTTGAAGGCACAGTAAAGACAGCATTTAGCTCAAAGTTTTAGATATCACAGACAGAATTGATTGTAATGAATGAAATTTGCTTAAAGCATTAAAGAATAAGTTGATTCCTATCTGTGCTGTTTTCAAATTCACCCCTTATTGGAGATGATTATCTTCTGTCAGCTTCAAAGGATGTATTTGCCATGGTTCTTGGGGAGAAAAATTTTTTCTGAGATAATTTGTCCAAAAAGGTGGTACAGACTGGTGATGAGAATCACCATTAAATAAGCACATGTGGGCTTATTTCAGTGTAGGGCTGTGGTAACATCCATACCTGTGGTACAATGACAAGACAGGTGCCAGGGGATCTATCAAGGACACAACACTGGTTGTGGTGGCAAGGGAACATACAAGGCCCTAACTACCTTCCAAAGACACTTGCCAGGCTCTCCTGTATGCTTGTCACTCCTTGTGGGTTGTGGGAGTGGTCTGTTTTGGCAAGTTTTGCAATCATACAGCTGTGGTAGTGTGAGAGGCTATACTGGGGAAAATCAGCAATTGTCTCTCAGGGTTGGTTTCTTACATTCTGTCTTCCTCACTGCAGCACTTGGGATTTTGCTGCGATGAGTTGTGACCCAAGAGTGCTGGTGAGAGCCAGGCTCCACCACAGTCCCTGCAGAAGAAGAAAAGGGCACATCTCCATGAAAGTGTTTTGTCAGCTCATAAATCCTTTTTTTGCTGCTGTTGATCTGGCAAACACAGCCTGAAATTTGTCTGACTGCATCACTGTGGCTTTGGGCCCAAGCCAGTACATCAGTCTCACGTGTGGTGCTTGCTGCACGCTAAAGGGCTTCCACTGGTCTGGCCATGCTTCTTTTCTGTCTGTCTCTGGTAATACTGTATGATCTACATTTCTTTCCCTATTTAATGCATTTGTGTCTGATTAGGTCCTGGTTCTGCCCCTCCTGCTTGCTCTCCAAATATTACTCCTTAACTAAATCTATATGGCTAGAATTAAAGAGTCTTCCTCTGCTGATAATTATTTTATTTTAGTCAGGGAGTAGCTTTCTATCTGTATCTGGGTCAGTATTAAGCTTAGCTTCCAGTGTTAATTTTCATGCTAAATACTCTTAATTTGTTCCTCCTTTATAAGAAGCTCCTTGATCCAGTAAATCTTCTTGTCCCTCCTACGGTGTGTCTAGTTATGAATTGTCATGATTCGGTGAATCTGCAGAGAAACTATTTTAATTATCCTCCCTTTCTCACTCTGTCTTCTGCCAGGATGTCCAAGCCTCCCATGGAGGGAACATTCCTACCCTCCTTCAGCTCCCCGGAGGCAGTTGGAAATTTTTCATGTCAAGTTATCTTTTTGTCTCCCAAATCATACTGGATAAGCACTTCTTAGTGCTGCAAGGTTGATTTCTGTGGGGAGATTCCAGCTGCAGGGAAAGGAAGACATAAGCTCAGGGGAGACTGCCAGAGAAAATGGATATATAGTCTCATTTATGTAAGACTTGCCAAAACCAGAGAAAGGCCTGATCTGTATCGCTCTCTGGACTTCAAGTGTCACAGATTTCTGCTTGATTCAGTGCAAGAAGGAAAATCATGTTTGCATAATTTGTAGCTGGTAGATGTTTCATTTTTTGGATTCTGAACCCCATCACACTTTTGGGTGAGTGGTGGCCATGGGAAGCAGAATAGAGAATCTCCAGATCTCCCATGCATTGAATCCAGCCCAAATAGCACAGCTGTCTTTGCTCAAATTCCAGTAGTTCTGAAAACTGGTTTCTGGGCATCTTGAGACCTCAGAAGAAAGCATCACAAACTTTGCAAACAATTAGGACTTCGCTTCATACTCTGACTAACAAGGCAATCACTTAGATGGCAGCTTAAGCATTGATGTAGTTAGTTGAAAAAAATGACAAAAGCCTGGATAAAGTGCTTCCCTCTCAGGTTCAGCACTGTCAGTCATCCATTCAGGCTTCAGACGTTCCCTGGTGCTCTTTGTTCAGCAAGAGGCTTACTGGAACCACCACACACTGTGTCAAACTACCAGGAAATCCTTTATCAGTACATCCTTTTGAAACTGTCATTGAACTGTATGGACCTAAAGAGTGATAAGCATTAATAATACCGTGTTCTTTTTATCCATGTGTCACAGTTTAGCCTCAGTTGGTTTTATTTTAAGCTTGGGATTTTCAGTCCAAGCTAGTCTGCTGCAACTCCCCACCTCCCTGTCCTTTTCAAATGGTGCTTAACCCATCACATATGGATACATAAGGCAAAAAAAAAATCAAACTAATTTTTATCTAAGTCAGTGGTTTATGCCTTTTGTTGGTAGCTTGGACTTCTTTTGGCAAGTGCGTGAGCATCCTGTCCACAGTCCACTGGCATAAGTTCCACAAGCAGCATAGCTTGTCAGAGTGATAGTGTTTGGGTTCTGTTTGCTAAATTTTTAATTTTATTTGGGTGTCTGTTTGCTTCTTTGTTTGTTTGTTTAGGGGTGTGTGTGTGTGTTATTTAGCATTAATCAAACAATTAATCAGAGTTGTGAAGCAAGGATCTGAACTGTTTCATGGGCATTTCTCATCCTGGCATCATCAGCCCTTAAGAGCATTTATGCAGCCACACCCAGTCATGCAAGCACAACAGGATCCAGAAGGATCAGCTGAACATCTGGGTACAAAACCCACTGCTCACTGTCCAGCACAGTTTCACTTCCCAGTGGATTTATCTTTCCTTTTTGCAGGAATCCAAATATTTCAACCAGCATCCAAAAATGCATATGTGGAAACCATCTTGTAAAGAGAATTGAACTTGCAGACCAGTGGGTTGTCTTTATATGGTGCAAAGAATTTGGGTGTGTTTCAGCAATACATTGCCTGCCATACATCAGGGATGACTTTGGGGCAGCTGTCAAGGAGTGACACAGAAAGGAAGATGTAGTTCCTGCTCTTGGAGGTAATAATAGATGATGTATGTGCTAATCAGAAATATGAGTGTAGACTTAGCCAGAATACGCTGCTAAAGTAAAATCACTGTGCCAGAGATTTTGCAGTTTTCAGCAAGGCAGCTTGGTTCAATCAGGAAAAGAACGCAAGGATAAAAGTGCCACATTAGGCAACTAAATCCCAAATCTTCAGAATTTCTAATCTGTGTTCTATAAATAGAAAAAACCAAAATATATAAAGTCTAAGAGTGCCCTGAGATTCTGTGGATATACTGACAGTCTGGAGCAGCTAAACACCCAGTTCACAATAAATCCTGCCAGGTGTTGGGCTGCCTCTAACTGTCCTGCCACTTACCTTACGAAAAGCCTTTCTCCAAATACACACAATACGGGCTGCAGAGATAAACACAGGGACTGCAAAAATAAAGTAAATAATGCTGTTGGTGTGACCACGACTCTTTAGGAAGTAACAGAATGGAATGGAATAGTTCCAACTGGAAGGGACTTAGAACAATCACGTAGTCCAACTGCTTGATCACTTCAGGGTTGTCCAAAAGTCAAAGCATACTTTTAAGTGTGCTGTCCAAATGCCCCTTAAACACTGACAGGCGTGGCACATAAAACACCTCTCTAGGAAACCTATTCCAGTGTTTGACAGCCTCTCTGTAAGGAAATGTTTCCCAATGTCAAGTTCATACCTCCCCTGACACAGCTTTGAACCATTCTCATACATCCTATCACTGGATACCACAAAGAAGAGATCAGCATCTCCTTCCCCACTTGCCCTCCTCCAGAAGATTGGAGGGCAATGAGGTTGCCCCTCCACCTCCTTTTCTCCAAATTAGTGATTTTAATGCTTCAGGGCTCAAACACTCATCCAACATTGCCCATAAACACCCATCTCAACTCTGTGGGGACCCTGACTGGATACCTGGTAGCCACCAAAGCTCTGTAATTTTCCACCACGACTGGACAGAGGAGAGAAAAATAAAAAAGAAGGGTTCATGAGTTGAGATAAGGACAGGGAGAGATCATTCACCAATTACCACCATGGGCAAAACTTGACTTGGAGATATTAATTGAAGTTATTACCAGTGAAAATCAGAGCAAGGTAATGAGAAGCAAAACTAATCTTGAAAATACCCTTCCCCTACACCTGTCTCATTTCTGGGCTCTACCTCCTACCTCCAGTGGCACAGGGAGACAGGGAGTTAAGGCTATAGTCACAGGTTGTTTCTGCCACTGCTCAAGGAGAGGAGTCCTTCCCCTGCTCCAATGTGGAGTCCCTCCCATGGAAGACAGTTGTTCATGAACTTCTCCAGTGTGAGTCCTTCCCATGGGCTACAGTTCTTCCCGAAGAACTAGCCTAGGTTCCTTCCCACAGAATGCAGTCCATCAGGACCAGCCTGCTTCGCCATGCTCTTCACCATAGGCTGCAGGGGAATCTCAGCTCCAGCTCCTGGAGCACCTCCTCCACCTCCACCACTGACCTTGGTGTCTACAGAGTTGTTCCTCTCACATTCTCAGTCCTCTCTTGTCTGGCTGCAACTACATCTGCACAATAACTGTTTTCTCCTTCTTTAATAAGTTATCCCAGAGGCATGGCTGCCATCTCTGATGGGCTTGGCCTTGGCCAGCAGTGGCTACCTCCTGGGAACTGGTTCCTTCCTGGGGAAGGGCTGGTGACAACTCTGTCGGACATGGGGGAACCTTCGAGCAGCTTCTCACAGAAGCCATCCCTGTAGCCTATCCCCAGCTACCCAAACCTGGCCATGCAAACTAAATACAGACACAAAGCACATCTTTAAAAAGATTGAGCTGACTCTGAGACCAGTCAGGATGGAAGACTGTTCTCATTTCTTTGTGTTAGAACAATGGCATCATTGGAGTGCTCATTTAAGGAGGGGATGGAAAAGCAGGCAAACATAGTCTAAATCCTATGGGTTAAAACACTAGCAGAAATCCCGTTCCTTGTCCATCAAACATACCACATGGATTACAGTAAAGAAGTAAACAGTGGCTTGAAGAAAATAAGGAAAAAAATTGTTTTAAAGTTTTGTTTTGTTTTTAAGGTTATTGGCATGACTGAGGACATTGGGAACTCTGCAGTGATTTCACTGCTTGATTTTTCCTTTTAAGGTAAGATTTTCCAGGAGGTGGAATTTAGGAACAGAATGATCTCCCCATGGGTCAGCTGAGAGCAAAATATCTGACAGCACAACCACATAGCCTCCCCCAGCACATGCTGACATACTTATAGAGGTTGGCATGCCTAAAGGCTTCTTATAATTTATTCTGCCTCTCCTACAGTCCCTGAAGCACAAATAGTTGGTAAGATATGAGGTCTTGCTATGCTCCAGCTCTTTTGCTCCCCCATATTATATTCCCTAGGGTAACCATAGGAGCAAAGAACAACTTCTAGAATGCACAGTAGCATAGGAATTCATTTATATACATCTTATTATTGCAGACCCCTGTCCACCCCCTTTAAGGATGCTGGATCCTAGGCAACAGAATATATTTCTGTGCAATAATGCTGGTAAAGTTCATCAGGTTCAATGAACTAGTTATATAGATTTTCTCTCCCTGACCTAAAAAAAAGAAAAATACAAATAAAATTTAAAAAAGCAATTCTCTTTTTAGGCTGTAAAAATTTGTTATTATCTATCTGGCAAAATTTAATATGTTTAATAAAACCTCCTAATAAAATATTTGCTTTAGCCATGACCCAGTTTTGGAAGAAGTGCAGTTTTAGCTACAGTAAAGGTGCAGTCCTGGAAGAGAACAAATATGCATGGCAATATTTCAAACAGAGGTCAATTATTAATGAAATGTGAGGACTTGTCTTTAGCCTACAGTTATGACAATATTGAATATTTTTTCCATCTATAAAAAGTGCTTTAAAAGAATGAGGATTTTTAAAGAGAGCGTTAATTGTGAAAAACCCTAATTTCTGGGTCTTGCACTTGAAATATAAATAATATCTTCTGTAGTGTTTATGTCTGTGTGTAAAGATTTACTTACACCATCACTACCAACAACAAACAGTTGCTCCACGGTTTGGTATGACATTGATGTGCTGCAAGTCCATCCCAAAAGGGACACCTTTGGCTCTTGCATAGTGCATTATCTTGTCCCACACTGCTCAGTACCAGAAGCTGAATGGTACCAAGGAATGGACAGTTCTACAGTTCTTTCTCAGTCATGAATTCTCTGGGCCCTCAGAGTGACTTCTTGTCTCTCATCAGCCACACTGCTGTGACTGGCACCACTGCAACTTTCACCTAAGTCAGGTATCTCTTTATTAGCTGCTCTTCCATTTCCTCTGATGGATTTCCTGACCAAATATCCCTTGCCTCTCTCCCTTTCTGCTCTCACTGTCCTTACCCTGCCCCTCTCTGTTCATGCACCCAATCTTTTCCACTCTGCTGCTGCATCAGCTCTTTCACATTTCCCCTTGGTACTCATTCCCAGTTTCTTGTCTGTCCTCCAGGGTTTGACATTCCAGCTCTTTAGACTTATTTTTGACAAGAAGGCCCCAGTCAATCAGACTAATTTCTCATTGGGCACCTACTCTTGTTTTCATGCTTACTCAGATTGTCCTGATCTTTCCACCTCATTTTTTCCCATTCCAGCTCATCCCTATGTTATACCCCAATACTCCTCACTCAGCTCCAGAGTATAACTTCACCAATTTTTTGTGACAGTTATTTTTCCTCATATAGACCCTGGAACTGCTCTTTTCTGCTGAGTTTCCCTCCTTATATTATCACACTCCAACTCTACTCCCTCTTTGAATTCACATCACTGATTCTGATACGTGTGGGGAACCATATTGGTGGGTGTAGAGAGACTGAATTCATGCTCTCAAAAATTGCATAGAAAAAACATCTTCCTTCCAGCCCTTCCTCTGAATAGACAGAATAGGAGGAGTTGGATGTGAACCATCAACAAAGATTTGCTGACTAATATTATTCCTTACAAGGTGAACAAGAGGACAGTAAAAAGGCTGATATAACAGTGTACTTCCTTGCCAAGTCTCTAATTCCTGTTCCAGTGTAAGGACACTGGATCTTCTCAAAGGTTAGCAGAGTTTTAATATGGATAAAACCAAATTTTTTCCCCCCCTAGTTACATTCTTGGAAACAGCTGAATAAACTTGGTTATAATTACAAAAAGCAGCCAGAAGCAGATACCAGCACAGAAAATGTCACCTTGAACAGTCAAATTTAAAAACATTTCAATTAGTAAGTGAAAACATGGGAAATATTCTTATAAGAGGAGGTGTCATCCAAACCTAATTATAGATTATGTTTTTGTTCTTGATGTAAAATGATTTAAATTCATTATCCATCTGTAGTGAGAGAAAAGATGCATTTTAATTCACATGCCTCATCTAGCATTGCTGAGTTCAAAAAGCGTGATAGATAGCAATGGATTAGAGGTCAGTCTCACCAGGAGGAGGAGTTGCTGGTTATGAATCTAGTGAAAGAAACCCCACAAAACCCTTCCAAACCTTCTGAGAGCTCTCTTTTGTAGGGAAATCTTCAAATGATGTCATTAATTCTCAATATGGACCCAATTTAATAAATACTCTTTTACTTCCTGAATTTTTTACATATTGCTAGAGTTGTGTGTGATTGCAATATGACTGTCTAAAGAAATAACATAAACAGGTCCTTAAATTCCTCCAGAGTGGTGGTCAGCTATATTTTTCAAATTTAAGAATGGTGTTTGCCAGCCTATGCGGTTTAGAAAACTTGGATGCTCAGTGCAAGAATCAAGCCTTTGCTGAGGTATATAAATAGTGTAACATTATTTCTCTTCCTCACACGCACATTCTTTTGAACTGAATAATTTAGTCCAACTGTTGAAGCCTATTACACTTTCCATTACAAATTACTTTAGAGAGCATAGCATTTAGGTACTTTTAAAACTGGATGAATGCACTAAAAGAGACACTGCATTTGCATAAGCTCCAACTATTGTTTGGGGTTTTTTTAGCTATTTCAGCTAAAAAGCCTTTGTTCTTTTCTTTTCTTGTCTACTTAGCCCTTCTCTTGGCTATCCCTCGGTATCAGTTTCTTGAGCTGATTCAAAGCATTAACATGAAAACCAGACTGGACTAAAGCAATGCACAGACACCCCTTGGAGATTTTTAAACTTCTGAAATGAATTTGAGTTTCAGAATGTGCTACATATAGTCCTGTACCACAAATGTCACTTTTATGTCTTTTAAAAAAATATCTTTTATGCAGGTACAAAATATTATGCAGTGAAAACATGCACACGAGCAAAAACAGACAGAAACATGCAGAGATTAATTGCTTCCTTATGGCCTTTCAGTACTTAAAGAAAGCTTCTTGGAAAGCTGCAGAGGGACCTTTCACATGGGCAGATAGTGATAGGACAAGGGGGAATGTGTTTAAACTAAAAGAAGGGAGATTTAGATTAGAAATTAGGAAGAAATTCTTTACTATGAGGGTGGTGAGGCCCTGACACAGGTTGTCCAGAGAAGCTGTGGATGCCCCATCCCTGGAATTGTTCAAGTCTGGGTTGGATGGGGCTTGGAGCAACCTGGTCTGGTGGAATGTGTCCCTGCCTATGGCAAGGGGGTTGGAACGAGATGATCTTTAGGATCCCTTCCAACCCAAATTATTCTGTGACTCTATGATGATACAGAACACTCTACTAGAGTTCATCATTAATATCTCTAGGACAGACATAAGGACAGACATCTCTAAGGACATAAATTCTGTTGTAGGAACACTTACATCAGTAGTTCAGTGATGATTTGCCCGAATTAGACATCTGACTCAGTACTCCACAGAAAACAGGAATACCCATCTGGAGAAACAACACAATACCCACTCTTGTTCCCCGCCAAAAAGACCCAGAAACCACAAAACCCAAAGCAAAACAAAAACTGCCCCTGCTTCCCCCAAAAAACAACCCAATCCCCAAAAATTAACCACAAAAAGCTCTAAAATCCAACCAACAAACCAACCAACTACCCAGTGGCTGAGGGCTAATATCAAGACAGCATTTTAACACAGGAATTTATCTATTTTTGCAATATAATGTCTTTGGATCTGAGCCTTCATTACCTAGTGCAGATAAAAACTCAGAACTAGTAGCTGTCCAATAAAGATCTAGACAAAGCTATACAATTAGTCTGACACAGGTTTCCATCAGAAACAATCGGAAACATCAGGCCTCAAATGATACTGGGCAAGTAAGGACTTGAGAAAATATAGGGGAATGCAGCCAAGCCTTTGTCTATTTAATCGAGAACAAGATGAAGTGAAAGACGCAATATGAGCTGGTTGCTGCTCAATTACTGTTGAAGTTTTGTTAAATGAGTTGACTGCTATCTTATTTACATAAGAAAATCTTCACTCATGCTTCACAGAGCCTCAGCCAGATCTTAATTGAGAATTTATGGTTGAGTTCTCAGTGGAGGTGAAGAACTGGAACTTTAATTCCAAGTGCAGCGGTTGGCCTGAATCCAATCGCATTCATGACACTGATGACCAGAGTCCATTCATGCAAAATTCCTGTAACAAGCAAAGGCTTGAGCTGAAATTACACAAGCAGTTGCCTATAGTTTGAAGTCAGGCTTGAATGCACCTGGATTTCCCTGTATGTATGTATACAGAAAAATTACATTTTCCCTGGCTTTTCTCTGGCTCATATGTGGATGCTTGTACTGAGAATTTTTTCAATTAAGTCAATACTTTTTTTGGAAATTGTAAAGTTTGCCACACTTGACAAAGAACGAGGAGGTAGTTTGCTACTGTCTAAAGTTCCACACAGATTGCCTGTATCTGTTCTGCATTTCATATATAAGGAGGGTTTTTTTCAAGGAGCTGTAGAAGGACTATGTCTCTCACAGTGGAGTTTCATATGCTTGGGAGGTTCTGTAAACTTGTTGATAGCCGAAGCATGGGTTGTCTGGATTTAGCTCTCTGCTGTGACAGTCTTTCCTGAGTCATCTTTGGTAAACTACTCAAGACCACCACCCCACTTCCCTCCCCAAAGTCAGTAACTTTGAGGACGTGCATCAAAATGGAAGCAAATTTTTAGGTTTTATATATATGTAAAAATTTGTCCCCTAAACAACTCATTGGAGTAATTAAATTTAAATTCACTCTTTGGCATCCACCATCTACCAGAGGGCCAAGTGGTTATGGGCCCAGCAGTTGTTATGTTTGAGGTGGATTTTTGTCTCAGTTTCTAGAAGATGAATTGTGCTTTCTGGGCTCCACTGGTGAGGGGCTGGATTCAGTTGCCTGAACACAGGCTGGAAGGTTGATGCCTTTTCTGCTGTATGACTTTCTCCATAACAAGTTTTCAGTCATTAAGACTTGCAAAACAGCAAACACATACATGATACCTGATCCCAAGCAAAGCTTGGAACAGGGCCATGATATAGAAGAAACCCTTGGAAACTCTGGTTGACACTCATGATTTTACTCTCTGACAGGGTATACCCAAAACTCACTAGAAAGCTAAGATGAAGAACACATCTGCAAATATGACACAGAGGCCCACTTTGGAAATCACTGAGTTAATGAGATCAAACAGCACAGCAGTGAATATAACAGAGAGAAACACAGATTCTTTCTAGTTACGGTTAAGCTATTGAATTTTCTAAATATTCCACTTTTTTTCCCTCAGAGATACCATTTTCTTAGCAAACCTACCACACCTAATTATAGATTTTAGTATTACAGCTGAGAGTAATACTAAATCTACAAACTTTTCCTTGTAAGCCTGGTGGGTTGTTCACTAGAATTTTGTTGTTAGATCAGCAGCTCATTATGGCCCTAAGACAAGCACATCTTCCTTCATCTACTCCCCGAATCACCTCACCTCATGCAGCAGTCTGTGTTCCTTTACTGGGAACACTGTGTCCATTACTGGGGCAATCTGTTCAGAGCATACTGGCAGGCATGTTACAGCCCTCAGAGGCTCAAGTACCACAGGGAAGCTCCAGGCACCTGCAGAGCACAGGTGTTCTCTAAGATGGCTCTTTGCTTGTAATAATTGAAGGAAGCAGAAAGAAGAAGAACCAGGGGAAGAAATCTACCTTTTGGGATTTCAGACGGTTAGGATTACCTTCCACTCTCAGTGACTGGAATAATGTCACATGTAGAGAGACAATTAAGTATTGGCTTTTTAGAACTATTTAATTAGGATTTTCTATTTGCATGGGGTTGATTATGTGCTATATGATGGGCAGGGAAGACATACAGAAACAAACAAATAAATACTTCCCACCCTCCAGCAAATTTCTATGGAAGATGTACATAGGTTGGACCTTAATGATTTCTCTATCCCTGGGAATATATTACATTATCCCTGGGGATACCTCAGCCCTGGAATACTTTGCTTGGATATCCACAGTATCACTGGAGCAGTTCTCTTGAGTGAGGAATCTACCATCCCCAAAAGGCCGTACTCCACCTTGGCACTGCAAGTTCCAGGTTAGGAAACCTTCCATATTAATTGGAAAAACCCTCCTGTAGTGGGAAGTGCCTGGGGTTGTGCCTTAATTTTTGCTCACATACCCATTTTGAGCCTTCCATGCCTGGCTATCAGTTGTTTCCAGAGATTAATTAGTGCTGGAAGAATCCCTATACTCATGACAAGATTTCCATACTATGTGTCTTGGTTCTGGCTACTGAGAGCAGCAATGTCAGAGCTGGGTTTCGACGCTCAGAGCACCTGGCACAGCTCATGTCACCCACGTTAGCACTGCTGTGAATCTCCCAGCAGCCACGCATTAGGAATAGGGAACAGAAATCCCAGTACTGTCAAAGGCTCTATGGTGAGCTCTGCTGAATTCGCTGATACCTCGGCTTGACCCAGAAACAGCACTTCTGCTTTTGTGGAGCACTGTATTCACAAAATAATTATTTGCTCAGGTTTTGTAATCAGTTCAAACATCTGCACCCACAGCATAGAATTTAATTCCAGCAGCTGAATCTTACACAGGTTTCAGATCCAGTTGCTCTAGGTCTAAATGTAGCTGGTCCCTTCACCAGCCCAAAGAATTATGCCTAAACATTGAGGGCATACCAAAGTGAAACCTGTTGGACAGCTGCTGTGTGCCATGGCACAAGGATCTCCTCCAGAGCCCAGTTCCTTCAGAGCTTCATCAACGTCTACTGAAGGAAGCACAAATTTCACATTTCAGTTGCAAGATTAAAAAAGGCAAGCTGCCCCTGGGAATTGTTTTGAAGGATGCAGTATGTGAGGAGAAGAACAAACACACCAAAAAATTCCCTGCCTTGTGTGGTTTTTTTAATTCTAAGATTTGTACTCCAGTAAGACTTAGTCCTGCAATATCACCTTGGCATTCACACAGATATAACCTATGAATCTTACATCATACAACTAATACCCTCAGCTTTGATCTTCAAGGGGTGAAAAATGCTAATACTTTATACTACATTATTTAGGGGCTTCCTAGAGTTCAATATATTAATGCAGTCCTCTCTATTCAGCAGTGAATAGATTTCCTCTTTAGGAAGGTTATATTCATCTGTGCGGGAGAGAATGTGAGAAATAATCCCCATCCTGTCAGGCAATTAAAGCAGTATTATTCCTTGCAATTTTAGGTTTTAATTTACTGTATGAATACCTACACTATTAAGTCAAATATTTTTATGGAAAAAATCAGTGAAGCTCCGTGCAATAATTTTAAAACCTTACACCTCCTACATATTCTTCATTATGAGAATATTATGGTCTGGCACAAAACCAATGTACTTCAATATTTAAACTGAAATTTAGGAAATGAGCTGTATTGTTGTTATACTTATAGACAAATTAATTACTTAAAGATGGTTCTTTTATTGACAGAATTTATAAAAGGTACAGTTAAGGTTAAAATACATTTTTTTGTTTTCTTCTCATTTTCCCTGCTTTTTCTGTTTTGTTTTTTTTTTTTCTAGTCAGTCATTTCTAACATTTTGAAAATTAAATTGTGAACTGGAATTTTCCAGTCAGATTTTCAGCTCAGCAGCAATTCTTGGGAGGTGTGATGGTCTGAGTAAAATTGGTTTAGATTCGTATGACTTCAGACCAAAAACCAAGCTACATGCTTCAGCCTGATCAGAAATCTTTCATGGCAATAGTGTGGAAACAGATGAATACGTTTTTTTCTAATGTTACTTACAATTTCTTGAGTAGATTCCTTTAATGACTTCATGGTTTTATGGTTATAAGCATGAAAATGTTGTTTCATAGATGCACAGTATAATTTTCTACATGGATTATTTTTAAAAATTGATTTTAAGCTCTGTTTCAACAATGTGCAGAAGTAAATTCAAGTGGTATTTTCTCGTTACATAGTCATACATCAAAAAGACACATTTCAGAGAGAATACACCAGGTATGAAAAATTTTACTCTATCAGAGAAGGTGGTGAGAGTTTCCAGGTTAGAGGAGAGAAAAAGGCTGTAATTAGCCTCACTAAGTAAAATCTTTGCCCAGTGTCTATGTGCAAGCCTCATCCTTCTCTAGCCAGCAAGAGAAATGCTGCTCCTAAGGCATGAGTCAGATAAACAAAAAAGAGATGAGTAAAACCCCTGATTTCTCATCGTCACTTAAAAAAGAGGGTCAAATTAAGATGCAGGGGTTTAAATGGTATATGTGTGTGTTGGGTCACATATGCCTTCCAAAGATTTTTTCATTGTCTGAAAATTTATTTGAAAAACAGAGCAGCAAGTGTTCAGGTCCCTGTTTCAATAAACATTTTATGTGCAAAGAGGATCAGACTGACTAACCCCAAAACAGCTGGATATGAATAATGCTTATGGGGGCCAAGGAAGGATCAGGTTCTAAGAGGACATGCAGACAGATCAGTCTTCAGTGCTTTGAACGGTGATGAGCTCCTCTTCTACCCTTGGCCACAAAACACTTTGGGTTTGCCTGAGAAGTGGTGGAAATCCTCCCTGATCTTTGAAAAAGGGAAGAGGGAAGAATGGGATTAATATAATATAAATAAATTTAGGTGAGGAGATATGAACAAGATTTCTCCTAGTGATGTATTGAAAGACACTGGAAAATGATGCAGGGATGTTTTTTTCAAATGCTGGCTTCTCTTTGTGACATTTATGATGAAATTCTGCATTACAGTGTAGTTTCCTGCTGTGCTTACCTATTTTGAAAATGTGGCTACTTCTCTATTAGGGTAAATAAAGTGTGAATTTACTGAAAATGTTCTACCTACTTTCACAGGAACACCTACAAAATCGATATACCTGTCATTTTAACTTTGACAGCAGGGTAGATACAAGAACAGATTGTTAAACAATCAGTAGATAAGAACCAAGAGCAAAATGCAATACTTGAACATGTCCAATGTGGATCTACCAAAAAAAATCATGTCAAACCTATTGAATTTCCTTCTCTGATGAATGATCTTGCTTAGCATATGGAGGAGAAGCTGAAAATGTGAAGTATTCTGACTTTATTAAGCTTTTAAACATTCTATACCAGCAAAGTTGGAAATTATAGCCACTCTGTGTCAATGTTCAACTGACTAAAAAACGGCACTTAGGGAGTGCTTTCATTACTTTCTCTATCAAAAAAAATATGGTAGGTTTTGCAGGGTACCCCCAAGGTCTGCCTTGGTCCTAGTCCTGGTTAATCTTTATATTTGTGGCATGTATGAAGGAGCCAAGCACACGCACTGAAGTTCTTGGGTGAGGAGGGTTGTGTGTACTTTGGAGGAGCAGATCAGAATTCATAACCATGCTGTTAACTGCAGCAAGTGTTGAACCATGGGGATGAAATTCAATAATGACAAGTGCCATGAATAGTAATGCCTGTGGAGGGAACCTGAAGTGCACAAATACAAATGGGAGAACAACTGGAGGAACAGCAGTATGGGAGGAGAGGTCCAAGGTCATCATGGCTCACAAACTGCGTCTGAGATGACAAGATAATGTGGTTGCACAAAAGGCAAATCTCATTCTGGGCTGTATTAACAGCATGACAACGGAAGTGATTATTTCGCTGTACTAAGCAGTGATGAAATCTCAGCTGGTGCACCATTCCCCAGTCTGAAAACAAGACAGGTGTAAATAAACTATACAATCTATAAAGGAGAGAAAAAAGACAAAAAGAAAGCACAGTTTATATCAAAAGGCTGGGAGAAGTCTACTTATTCCGTAAAAACAAGATCAGGTGGAAACATAAGGATATATGAAATGGAATTAATTAGTTTTAAGATGATGATGGCCATTTTTTTCCTTCACATCCTATGCATGTGTTGCAAGAAATGCTGACTTAATTCAAACCAAAATATTTGAGGCAGAAATTTCAATACAAACGTGTAAGATAGAGATTGGGAAAAATTTCTAATTATCAGGTTAGTAAGACCTCTGAACAGATGTTTGGATAAACTACTAGATCTCCTATGCTGGAAGTTTATAATAAATATTGGAGAACATCTTTGAAACATTGCATGGATTTGTATTTTCTTCTCCATAGAGAAAGGATAAACAACTGATCACTCAACATTCTGTAATTCTTATGTATCTATAAAAATGTTGCTTAAACCAAAATTATTGTAATAGGATATTTAATAAGTCTGTATGCTTCAGTTTTGCACCTGAAAAAGAGTATGGAGAATTTTACATAGCACAAGGAGGGTTCATGAAAATTATGTTAAATTTGTGCTTTGGGATGTCAGAGTAGGATTATGTTTTATTCGAAAATGTCAGTAAAAACAAACAAGCACACAAAACCTCCAAAGAATAAATCATCTTTTTAAGTAGAAATGTCACGTTCCCCAAGCAGATTTTTTTTTAACAAAAGGTAGAAGCTTTTGTAGTAACAGAATCTTTCCTGAAACATTCAGTGGAGCTGAAAATACATCTTTTAAGAGTTTTATCTGAAAAAGTTTTGAACAGTTCTATTTAGCAGTTGTGAAGACATTGGTATTTGCAGCTACGATCCTGTGGGGCAACGATTTTGCCCTGTTTCCAACCTTGCTGCCTTTGAATTAACAGAGCTTTTTGTTCTTTCCACAATCTCTTTTTCTCGGGGATTTTTTCTTCCTTTTGCCTCACACTACCCCCAACAATTCTCCCGCTAAATGGCAAAGGGAAATTAAAGAAGACAAGTTCAGACAAGCAGATAACAAGAAATCATGGAACACTTCCACAATGGTCTCTTTGTTAAAGCACTTGGAAGTCCTTCACTTCCCAGAATGTCCATCGCTTTCGGCAGAAGTGATGGTGCTGGGGCAGGAATGCTTTGTGGTGTGAAGCACTGAGAGTAATTCACAGACAACAGAATAGTGGAGAGTGGCAAAAAAAAAGCCTGTCAGGGAAAGGATCAGAGATGTTGTACCTTGAGTCAGAGTAATGAAGCCGGATGCCAAGAGTTAAAGTCTTACTTGTAATGTTAGAATAATTAGTCAGCTCTTACATATTTTGCAATCTCACTGCTGTCTCTATAATCTCAAATGAATTGGTTCCCTCATCCACAGTAAATTATTTGCAATAGAGATAATTTTTTCAATATTTTATCACAGTACCTGCTACATCAGCTCCAGGCTCATTAAGAGATCTTTTGGTGCTACTGTAATATGAATAAATATCTTTGAATATATGAATATTTTTAATGTTCATATAAATATATGAACACAGCTTTATCCCATCAGAGTTACACTGGCTTGAAGTGGAGCAATGCATGAGTGACTCAATCAGAGACTTATTGCTGGCTCATCTTAACAGCCTTTAGTTTGTGCTAGCCCTGTGAGAGGCAGCATCATTGTTCCTATTTTTCTGTGTCTCTTGTTACATTTGAAAAATTAAGGGGTATCTCTTTTACAGTCTTCAGGGGTGTAGTGGGCTTTTGAACCCCAATTCTCTCAGTTTCAAAACCCTAATGGCTGACCTGGGCTTTCTCCTGATGTTTTTTGCCAGAGGCTCCCAGTGAGGCTGTGCTCCCTGGCCACAATGTAGAGCACATTTTGCACAGCTTGTCCTGTTTGGACAGGCTCAAGAACTACCATACGAGCTGTCTCCTGTTTGAGATGCTCAAAGGCTTCTTGTTGCTCAAGGACCCACTCAAAATAGCTCTTCTTTTGGGTCAGAAACGGTCTATAACCTGGAATATGTACTCTCCAGAATCCCACAAGGCCTAGGAAAGCTTGTGTTTCCTTAGCCGATGGAGACATGGTTACTACCCTGTTTATCACATTTATACGCATGTGATATCTGCAGGGAATTTATTAAGATACTCAAATGAAACATAGTCCAAAAGTTGCACTCTTGAACAAAGGCAGCTATTTTCTAAAATGTGCTGGGCCCGATTGCTGTGCTGAGCCTCTGGAGGCAGATTTTAGCAATAACTCTCATTTTTCAGCCAAAAGGTCTTGTTTATGTTTAATTATCCCTCAGCAGATTAAGGCTCTATGATTTTTGCAAAGGTGATTTACCATTTGTTTTCATGGCAATGCCAATCTGCACATCTTTTATGTTTCTACCATGCTTGTATTTCCACATATCTAATATAGGTGAAAATATTCATTATACTGGTTGAGTGATTAAGAATTTTAAAGCATAGACCTTTTCCGTGAAAAATCATTCCTGAACTCTATTCATTTTGAGAGTAAACAATTCAGGTTTTAAGTCATGGTTGTTATTAGCTGAGAGATTCTTGTTATTACTAATTTTAATGCATTCAGGAAAACTGCAGCTACTCAAAAATATAGCAAAAAATGATTCAAAATGTAAATCTACTGAAAAACAAAATTTTCAGTAAAAGAACCATTTGATAGCATTAATTCTGTTTAAATAGCAGCTATTAAGCTTTTAATGGTTTTATGCTTTAAAGAATGATAAAAATCCTACTAAATAGTTCTTCTGGACCAGTTTTAAAATCAACCAGTCATGTATGATTAAGATGATAACATTTATCACCATTGTAGCTGGTGACAGTAGCTCTTACTGTATTCTACATTTCCAATGTCTATCAAATCCTTAGAAAATATGATGAGATAAACAATGTATCATTACACATACTAGAACTTAAGAAAGCTGCTCAACAATGCCGTATGCCTCATGTCTCCAACATGTCACTTATTCTCGTGATTCACATTTGATATTTTCTGAAAGCCTGAGTTTTTAGAGACTTGAATTCTAAGACACTTTTTTTTGGCCAGAAATCAAACAAGTAGAAGGGTAGAGAAAACCTTAGAAACATGAACTTCACTATCTAAAAGCAAAAGTATGAAATCTTTTTATTAAGAATGAATAATAATAGAATATATAATTTTCATACAAATTGATGTTTTTGTGGCTTTAAGAAAGATATTTATAGCCCTGATTTTTTCCATAACATGAAAAAATCCAACAAAAATGCTACTTATTTATTCATGTCTAGCATCCCATGTAGTTTTCAGTCTAACAAAAGTTAGCCAATGTGTTTGTGAAGACATACGGTCCTGTTAAGCATATCTCTTTCATCTATTCAATTTTGGACAGGTCTTGGGTAAATGCTGCATTGCAGTACACTACCAGGGCTCCAGATTTAGAGAATGAAAAGACTACTTTTAGTATTTCAGTCTGTGCTGCTAATTTGGGAACTGGAAAAGATGTTAAAATACCTTAAAGACAGAGAACAGGGTTTGAGGTGATTGATTTTTCTACTTATATTAAAAACCAAAAGCAGCTTCTCACAACTGCATCAAAGCTGCTAACAGCTACGGCTAATTTTCTGTCTCAAATCCATCGGGTTTTTCCTCCAGAGTTTAACTGCAGTTATCCACTTGCCTAGAGAAACCTCAGTTCATGTCTCATGGCACTGAGCAGAGTCTTTGCATCTTTGTGATTGATGAGAAAGGTCTAAACAATGGACATTTATTGTCATATATTTTTACGCAAAGCACTGAAATTAATTCTTGCAGAGGTGGGTTGGGTTGGGTTGGTACAAGCATATTCCCCATATTCTGTGGCAGAATAGGTAACTCTATGTTTTAAACCAATTAGCTCAAGAACCACAGCAACAGACACCAGTGCAGGCAGCAAGAATGCTGTTCAAGGAGTATTGAACATGCTCATGAGGCCATTCTGTACATACCTGCACATTGTCACAGCCAGCTTGAAAAAGACATGCATTTGGGGGTTTTTACTATGTGTAGGTCCTATGCCATCCTTAGATCCTACCCAAGGATTCAGAGGAAAGCAATGAAGTTGAAGGTTTTTCTCAGCTAAAACTGACTGACCTTGTAGAGCCTTTTATTCAAGGGTGAGCAAAATTGTCATCATCAGCCAATAAATCAACAAGCAATCTTTGCAAATGGTATGGCTGTGCTAATGAATGAGGATAAACAAGTTTCCATGGCCCAGATACTGCTGCATCACTGCCGTCCTCACTGCACACTGCAGAAGGTGGTGTATGGACACTCAAGCCAGAGAACATATCATAAGAAGGAAGGGAATAGACAGATATTCACAAAACTATGACCCTGCTAATGAGCTTTTATGAGTTTCAGAGGCTTAGATTCAAGGTCATACTTGCCTGACATCCTGCATTCAAATCTGTGTTGGCTTCTGCTCATTTAGAGTCACTGGCTGAGGCTGATGCTGGATTTGGGGCTCTGCAGTGTACTCTGCTGCTTGAATTCATGATTTCTAAGCATACTTCATCAACCTTTACGTTCTGCTTCTTCTGTCTGTCTGAGAGATTCTATCAAGATTCTCCCTATTATGATCTGGAATCAAGGCTTAGTTTCCAGTTCCAGTTAGATATTGATACATGCACTGCAGCTCTCTGGTAAAGAAAAAAAAACAGTCAACAAGTGACCAGTGCTCTTTTAAAATGACAGATTAGGTAAAAACCAGTTTCCAAAGCACAGTGTTTCTGAAATAAAACTGCAGTATTTTGGAACAGAGCAGAAATTGGGAAACCTCTTCCTCAGGGCCTGTTCTAGTCTAACAGTTCACTCCAGCTTATTTGGGTACATCACCAACATGTGAAACTTGTAATGGATGAGGTTTTACTACATTCAATACTAAATTAAAAGTTGTCCGAAGTACCATAAAGATGACTCTCAAAACACAAATATACTTTAGGAACTGCTCTGAATGCTGCTGGCATAGGTACTGTACTCAAACCTGATCAGCAAACGGCAACTAAGAGGTGGTTGTAAAAAGCAGAATAAGAACTCGGGCTGTTAAGTTGCATCCTCCTGCCATGACAAGCTGTTCTTTTTCATTTAAAGCCAAATCAGACATGTTACATGATCTACAGTCAAAGAAACATAGACACATAGACCAGTAGTACTGTTGCTATGTCCTGTGTGGTCTCTCTGAGATCTGACTTCACCAGGTCTTGTCTTCTGCATGACTGGGAGTCAAAACAAAACATCACAGAGCAGCTGGGCAAAGCACTGCTGGTGTCAACGAGCAATGAGTCACGTGCCAAGGGACAGCATGTTTCCTTGGGAGAAAGACGTGATGTTCAACAGGAATGTCAGATTAAAGTCAACCATCCTGCCTTGCAGGGCTACCAGAGAAGCAAAATATTCACCTTTGTGCATCACAACAGATATCAGAGTGTGAAAGGGAGGTGGGGGAGTTTCTGTGGATTTCATCTTTGACAGAGCTGGGTTTGCTTTATAAATGGGTAGGAAAAGCTTCTGGAAAAATCTGTCCCGATTTGGCCCCTTTCCTCTCTTATTCTTTCCCTTGCAGTTTTGTACAATAGGCCAGTTAGAATGGGAATAGAGGGAGGCTAAATGATGCAAAATTGGAGTTATTCTGGGGAGAGACGAAATGAGTAGGCAGGCCTGACTGCTTTTTGTTGAGGATAGACATTCTGGAGAATCCAAAAGGTAACTGGAGAGGAGGACTGGAGCACAGGTGGGGCTAAGACAGCTAGGACGGGCACTAATTACTAGGAAAAAGAGGGGCGACCAAATCTAAAAAGTTTGGCATTATTTAACATCTTTCTGTCTTGCACAGATGTGGCACACACATGAAGCCAGGTTTTCTCAAAGAATTGGACTTAGTTTATCTTGCTTTGCTTGTGTGTCTGTCCCTACTGACATTTTTTGAATTGGTTAATTTCCTCTTCAGTTGAGGGGGCAAAAGACATCACAAAGTTAACCATTATGATGGTATTGGGGAGGTGATGGTCAGGAGTGACAGTTTTTGTAGTGTCGTGGAGCCTCCAGACTGCCTTCAAACATTATTAGACCTCAAAGAAACTGCTCTGGATGCAGTTCATCGAGCAAAGCTTGAACCAACACTTGTAATCAGCCCTATCCAGCTTATTCAGTTCTGCTGCTCTTGCTAGTGTTTCCTAGTGGGACAGATCTCCCATTAATTTGTGTTATCAGGATTTGTTTTTCCTCCTGTTACCTTCCCATTCTTTCCCTCCATAGAGGAGGTCTCTTTTGTTTGACAACAAGTGATTCTAATTAATCATTTTCTGCTGCTTTTGAATTGTGCAGCTCTGATTAATTTGGGGCACTGGCTATAGGGTTGAGCTGAAGTGATAGTGAGCTGTGAACACAGGCTCTATTGTCTGTAACAGCACAAAATGCTTGTGCAGAGTAGTTTGAAATTTTAAGTATTTCTTCCTTCTGTAATATGCTATGCTTGCTTAAAGCTTTCAAAGCAATGTTCCCACTATGTGCAGTAAGAGGTTACCAAAAGTTAAGATGATGATTACTCAGGCATTGGAGCTTTTTAAGTCAGAGGCTAGTCTACCATTATTTCAGTCCTATTGAAGATTGGCATGATTATTATTGTTATTAATACTTATAAGATAAATTTAAGAATTTTTTGTATTCAGGGACTGAATATGAATATTTCATAGCTGTAATGCTGGGCCTTCTGTCTCCCTAGACATTTCCCGTTGTTCCAGTCCAGCAAAATTTTTTATCTGTTTCGTTAGATCTGCCAGGATAACATAATAACCTATGAACTCATCTAAGTCATCTAACTCATCTACTGTTAAAAGTGAACTTTTAATATAAGGGGTGTGAGTCCTAGTAGGATTAAGAGCTATCAGTATGTTTTTTATACCTTGATTCAAGTCTGCTTATCTAATTCTGTCTTTGTACCAAAGTGTGCATCATATGTCATAGGTTAGCAAGCATAGTCCCGGAAGGGACGTCCTTGCTAAGGGGTGCTTACAGTTTCCTCTGGGAACTGATAGAACCTATCAGCTGGCCAGTTTGAATATGGACAATTCTCTAAGCCACTTAAAGTTGTGACCGCCTCTGTGATCCACATTTAAGAATAGGCAAACTCCCCCTCCAAGCTCTCTCTCGTTTCCGGCGCTGGCACAGGTGGCTGCAGGCCCCGTGTGGGGGCCAGCGGGCCCAGCCCAGGCCCTGCTTGGGCCAGGCTGGGCTGGGCCACGGCCATCCTGGAGCCGATGGACCTGTTCCAGCCGTGGAACCCCCCCCACTGCCTTGCCGTGGGCAGCCGGAGCGGCTCGGCTCTCCCCCCTCTCCACTGCGATAAGAAACATTCAACATTCCAGCTGCAAAGCTGCAAGGCCGAAGTGAGATTAACCCTTTTATTGCTGTGAAGAGCTGAAAACCCTAGGGAAGAGAGAGAGGAGATGCTTAAAGCTGAAATTCTGTTGTGAAGCTATGATATATCAGAGTATCCCGTTGTAATTCCATGAAGATATGGGGGGGTGGAGTGTTCAACTCGTAAGCAAAAGCACCTGCGCTGAGATAGGCAGATGCTGACGCAGCTGTAATTTCATGAGAAGTTTGGACAGGGAGAGATGGAAGCGATGAGGACTTTTGCTCCAAATGGGAAAGGAGAAAACCTCAGTTCCTAGAGATGCTCCCAGAAATAGTCCTAACGATGAAGATGAGGAAGACCCTTTGCTCCCAGGGAAGGAGAAGGGCCTCTGTTTTTGTTTCTGAACAGCTCAACCTTAAAATTGTACCCCAAAAAACTTCAAGAGTGGACCCTCGAACGTGGGAAAACCAATTGCTATCTGTGTGTGACCTTGAACAAGCTGCAAGTCGGGGGAAGGGACTCACATGCAGGCAGGGAGACTCCTCTTCCTAAATGGACTGAACAATATTTGGAAGTGGGCGGCTGTCCCGTTGTGATACTGTTTTCATAGCATGAGCAAGAAGAGACTTCTCTTTCTAAATGGACTGAACAAGGTTATTATGGAAGTGGTAAACAGACTGAACATCTTAAGGGTTGTCTTTTCACATTGTCAGTGGGAGAAGGGAGGAAGGTGGGGGGAGGAGGAGAGTTCTGAAGGTGGTATAATTTTTTTTTCTTTTCTCCCTTCTTTTAGGTCTGTTAATAAACTTCTTTATATTCTTTCAAGTTTGGTGCCTGCTTTGCATTTCTCCTAATTCTTATCTCACAGCAGATAAACAGTAATGAGTATTTTGGACCAAACCACTACACTATGCAACTTTCTAAATATATATGTAGAGAAATAAGTACAAAATAATCACAGGTAAAAGACTGTTTCTCAAAAGGGACATGAGCTTGAATGTTGCACTGTACAGCTGTGTGGCTGCTGCTGTGAAACTGGTAATGGATAAATCCTCTCTCCCCACATTCCACTGCTCCCAGCTGTATCAATGAGGATAAAAGGGAGGGTTTTCCCTGGTAAACATCCATCTCTTCAAGCTCTGACTTCTCTAGGGTAGAAGCCTTCTTAAATTTTTGAATGTAGAAATGTCTGTGTATGTGCAGTTTATTCTGGTGCATAACTGAAACTTGCAGGGATTAGCAGAGTACAAATACTAATGAATAATGAACAATGAAAAGCAAACAAGATAGCTTCAGAGATCATAAAATCATAGAACATGCTGAGTTGGAAGGGACCCATCAGGGTCATCAAATTCAACTCCTGGCCCTGCATGAGACACGCCAGGAATCCCACCATGTGCCTGAGAGTGTTGTCCAAATGCTCAGTGAACTCTGTCAGGCTCAATGCTATGAGTGCTTCCCTGGGGAGCCTGTTCCAGTGCCCAACCACCCTCTGGGTGAAAAACCTTTTCCAAACTACACCTCCCCGACTCAGTTTCATGCTGTTTCCTCCAGTCCTGTCACTGGTTACGAGAGAGAAGAGATCAGAATCTGCCCCTTTGCTTCCCCTTGTGAGGACACTGAAGACACGATGACCCAAGTCATCTCTGTGCATTCTCCTGACAGAGCTTTGCACACCTATGGCAGTATGTAAAATCTCCTCTACTCTTCAGAGCCCAAGCAGAATTTAGCTTGAGTTGCTGTCATGAACTTAAACTTTACATGTTTTGAATGAAAACATAAAGATTATCAACTGACGTATTTTTCTCTTAGCTAAATGTTGTTCACTCAGGTGAGCAGCTGAGGTAAAGGTAAAGGTGTCAGGTTGACTCAGGAACTAAGGGAATTATGATGTGTCTGTGAGGCTGATATCAACATAAAAACTTCTGGGATTTTACTATCTTGTCAATTTATGATACTTTCCTGACAGAAGGTCAGCAGGCTGGAAGTTTGTTTGGAGGCCATACTGCAGAACTGATGGAAAGTAAAAAGCATCTCTGTCCCTGAAGTCTCACTTTCTTATACCTTTTTTGAAATTATAATGCAGTCTGCAAAGGAAGAGCTTAAAAAAATCCAGATAGATTGATAGCAAGGGACAAGAAATACAAATCCTTGTTTCTTTCTTTAAAGCCATTAAGCATAAAATCACAAAATGAGAGATATTTTCTGAATATCTAAACCATCACTTATTTGCTATAAATAATCTGCTGAACTCTTTCAGTGTAAGCAGACTTGGAAATTCCTGGAGTGATTTTGTTGGCTTCAAGTTTATTACAGGTTTTTCCTGCTGGATCAAGAATAGGGTACAAAGGAAATTACAGAGTTGCTATTGCACCATGTTAATATAATTATTATTAATTCAATAAATATATAAACAATTTTTGTACTTGACCACAAGGAAACATTAACAACAAAAAGCAATGGTGTACAGGGAATAATAGGATAATGTAGGTTGGAAGAAACCTCTGGAGGACATCTAGTCCAACCTTTAGCTCAAAACAAGACAAATTTTGATCACATTACAACTGAAACATAAGTGGAACATGTTCCACATTGCAAAGCATGTCTGTAGAGATGGTACAGGAAAAGATGGGGTCAAGATCATGATTCCATTGCTCTGTGTGGCACTCAAGTCCCTTTGTGTGTGTGGTCTTGAAGCCATCCTGTGTGACTGGCCCCCATGCTTTTAGGCAAATTGAACCCTTGTCAGATGTAAGAACTAGAATTGATTAGGTATTACCCAATGAAACATTTTTGGTCTTTAAATTCCCTTTTTAAGCTGTTTCAGGACCAGGATAGAATTTCTAGTGGATGGCTGATTGAATCATCTAGTCCACTTCAGGAGCACTAGGAGAGAAGGGGGACAAAGAAAAATTGTCACTCCCTGTGTCACTTAAGTAATAGAAATAAGTGGAAACGGCAAATGTTCAAGGAACAAAATCTGTTGAGTAATGATATTCTGACCTCTTGTAACTCAAACGAAATTTTGTCATTGAATTCTCTAGGACTTTACTTCTCCCTTCATTTCGTTTGAATAAATACTCATTTCATCCTTAATAAATCTTTAAATTAAATAGTGAATTTGGCAAGAATGTGTAAGGTGCAAAATATAGACTCATCTGTTCTCTATTGATGTTACTTGCTTGCCCAAGCAACAGAGCTATTTTAAAACTACATTTTTCCATCTGTGAAAAGATTATTAGGTATCTCTAAAAACATGCAAGGACTGTCATATTTGCTGGTTCAGTGCTGTTCAGTCCTTGTTCCACTGAATGTTTGGCCAGCATTCATCTAAAGATAATTTTATTGGTGTCTTATGTTTAATGTGCATATAAGATGACAATTTCCAGGCTATATAAAAGATCCAGGTATCTCAGTCTTGCTGAAATACATATGAAACATTCCTTCAAACTCATTTGGGTGATTTTTATGGGTGACTTTATGTTTTTATGAAATATCTTTAATTATGACTGGGGTGGAATGAAATGATATGGCTTCTAATATCAGTGTCTATTATCCTAGAGAGGACACTGGGAGCTTGCTCAGTCTCTTCCTGAGTATTCAAGCCCCCTCTCTGCCCAATGCTCTTTGTAAAGTTGGTGGTGGTATGTTTTTCCATGGCGTTCCTGGGACTCCTTTTTTTCTTTTTTTTTTTTTTCCAGACAGAGAGATACGGACCTCTCAAGTCAAAGAGCTCTGATTTACTCTTTGGGAATGTGCCCCTCTCTTCTCTCTTTGGACTATGGCAGTGATTTAGAATGACTGCACTCCTAATTCAGGAATGTCCCTTAGCTGTCCAAAGGAAAGTGAGCCTTTGAGACTACCCAGTGAATGGCTCCAGAAGATGATGTTGAATTTTTTTCCTTTACAGAGGTGAGAAAGTAGTAAAGTCAGTTCAGCTGAAGAGGAATTGTAAAATCTCTGCAATTAATGAAAAAACGCCTTTATTTTTGGAGGGTCGAGCAATTGAAGTGTTGTTGTGGAAGAGTCATTATGCTGCTTTCTATAGCATTGTCAGAATAAAATACTTTGACAGGGAAAGCAGTCTGTAGACTTTTGATAAATACTGTCAAACAGTTTAAATCCAAACAGTGCAAACTACTAAAGGTAAAGAAATACACTGGTTTCAAAAAAACCAATCCCAAACATGAAACTCCTCCACAAAGATTTTTTAAAATATTGCCCTAAGCTGTATTCAAATAAAATATAGAACCGAAATTTTGCAAAAATAAAACATCAGGAAGATCAGCTCATATGGACTACACCATTTAATTACTGCAGATGAGGGCTGGGGGTTGCTGCTCCTTGGTTTGACATCCCAGCATAAACTTCTTTCCATGAAGAAAAGAAAACCAATCAAACAGAAATCAGACCTAGGGACTTTTAAATAGTGGCTACTCCTTGTCAGAACACAAGAAGGGGCAGCTAGAAAGAAAGTGAGAAGGGTAGAAGCAGTAGGTACATTATTGGCCAGTTTGGTTTACAATAAGCAGCTGAGAGTAATTAGTACAGAATTCAAGGCGGGGAATCCAGGCTCAGCAAATGAGCTCAAATGAAGATCAGATGAGACATACGGGCCAGTAAGAAAGAAAAGGGATTTATGATCTCAGTTTAAGAAGTAAACAATTAAGATTTGATCTTTCTATAGCAAGATCTGAGACTTTATATAATTTTTGGATTGATTCCAATTTGTTCCATGGAGAAGTGAAATTATTTTAGAAATGGGGTTTCCTTGCTGCATATTTAGATGTTCAGAGTGATTTTCTTGTTCCCTGAGGTCTCTGAGGTTTTTTTTTTTCTGTCTTGTTTCTGACATATAAATGCTCCAAAGCAGATGATCCAGAGCTCAGCTCTGCCATCTACAATCTCCTCAGGGAGAATCCCTTTGGCTCACACCCTTTAGCAACCACTGAAGCACTGGCAGCCCAACCAGTGCTTTAGGCAGTAGATCCTCAATTTTCAATGCAAAAGGGGACATTTGATTTTTTCCTTCTTGTCTGCTGCATCAGTTCCCTGCAATGGATATCTGCCTTTAACATTGTCTGAAATAAAAATAACTAAATAGCTTCCAGTGTAAGGTAGAAAATACCTACATTTATTAAAAGGCAATATGGTAAATTGCAAATGACCAAACCATACAGCACTTTGACATAAGGGCGAGCTAAATTTCCCATTCAGTGCAGCTGATTTGTACCATTGCTGATGGGGGCAGTTTTCCCTTTCCCCTGGGTCTCAGCCAAGCACTTGGTCACCCACTTTCCTAAAGTCAGGATGTGTTTGGTAAGTCAGACTGGGGTGTTGGAAGTGTGGCTGAAAAAAAATCCACTTTTGTGGATTTATGAGTGTTTTTTTTAATCAGATGCCCTTGTGGGAAGCTGTGGGAACATACAGCTGAGACTGGGAGGAGAGGCAGACCCACCCCTTTTTCCAGGAACCCATCCATACACTGGGTTAAACTAGTCATGAAACTGCATCCCCAAAGCGAAAAGATTAGCTAGCCAGTTAACAAGAACTTTAAAGAAGTGAGGTTCTTCAACTCTAATGAACTCCCATGGATTTTGATGAGAATTTAATCAAACTATGCATCAAGAATCTCTTGCTCCAAGTTATTATATAATTTTTCTTCCCTACACAACCTGGTCTGATAAATACATTTTATTAAGGAAAATTTGCTTTAATATATCAGTAAGGCAGATTAAAAAATGCAGTGATTAAATTATTTGCAGCTCATAAAAATAAATCCAAACCAAAGACAAGGACTTTTCTAACCTCTGGGGCATGGTGCACACATTTAGTTTTGATGTAGCAATATTTTTTCTTCTTGTGGATCTTCAAGCAGCTACTAAAAAAATATCCTAAAAATATTAAAGGTAACCTTAAATTTGTCAGATTTTGACCTTCTCAATACCTGCAATGTAACAAAGGAGTCCAATAGAAAAAGCCAGTATTTCTGTATTAGAAAAATACAGTATTTCTGTATTTACCTTTTCTTTGGACTGGCGCTTTCCAGCATCTCTAGCACAGAAATAGCACACAATCTGATGGTATTATACAAACACCTTCATTCTTGAATGCTGGAATGCCATTCAGAAGTAAAGACATAAACTAATGTATTCTCTTTTGCCTCACATACTGAAGAGCCACTGAAAAGTAAAGCTGATAACATGGAAGTACAATTGCAAGGACTCTGTTTTGGCTTAATTACTAAAATTCAAGACACATTTGTGACATAATTTGAAAATAATTCAAACTGGACAAACACTCCAAGTAGTTCAAGGATGTGTGAATAAGATGTCTCAGTGGAGAGCTGTTCTTAGTTCCATTCTTCCATGGCTGGCCTTAGACCTACCGAGTGTACACAACAGAGCATATTCTTACACCTTGGTATGGGAGTTAGCTACAAAATCCACACATAATTGTAGGCTATTGGCAAGGGACAGATCATCATACAAGGAAAGATTTTTTTGACCAGAAAAATACAAAGTATATACAATGCCAAGTCTTTAATTTAGAGATTCATTGAATAGTTTGTTCTGTAGTGGTTAGGTAGCAACAAAAGAAATTAGATATCTTCAGGATTCCTGTTGCTCTTGAGACAAGTATGAGTTATTAAGGTGGTGAGGTCATGCAAAGATATAATACTGCTATTGGATGTATTGAATTAGAGGGTTCTTACTTACAACAAGTAAGATTTTAAGTTCACTGCATAAACCTTAAGATGGCCTGATGTAGAACCATGTATGTAAATCACATATCAAGCAGAGTCTGTAGAAGTCTCTTTGAATGTTTGGGGAAACACTAAACACACTTTAAAAGATTAATCAGCAGAGCTTGGCTTATTTAGTCTTGTGAGAGGGAAATTAGTTACTTCATGTAAATACATTTTGGCATGAGAAGAAAACATTCAACAGTAGCAATAGAGTAGAAATATTTATGTTAGATGATAATTCTGGCAGAAAATCATAAAGACAAACTTATCACAGATATATTTACACCAAAAATTAACTGACATCACAAGCACTGAAATAGCTTCCCAAATAAGACAGACAAGGTCTGAATACTGTATCATTCCAACATGAAGCTAATTAAACTTATGGGGAAAAATTATAGGAGAGAGATGAACCCAGAATAAAAAACTGAACTCTCTGAGAGGAAGTTATGGATTTTTAATGTGTTGATATTCCCCAAAATGCAGGCAGGAGGATATGAAAGGATGCATAGCTGTGATTTACATGGTAAATCCAAATTACTGCTGTTTGTCTCCCAAGGCCAAGAATATATTTTCTCTCTTCTGATTAACTTGACTGCCATTATTTTTTCCATTCCTCCTTTAGAGGGAAGATGAGTGGCAAAGCTGGAGACAAGACACTGAGTGAAGAGTCCTACTGCTTTTGGTGCAAATGAGAAGTGCCCCATGATCACGATCAGTGAGATTTGCTCACAGTAACCTTATTACTCAGTGGATTTCCCACCAACAGACTGTCTTGTGGGTTTTTTGCATTTATTTCTATGGGGATCTCAGTTCACCCTACAAATCACCTGCTGTTGCAGGAGTGTAAAACCTACAGCATAAGAGATATACCATAAGTCTCTCAATAATCTGCCTCCTATATCATCAATGGATGCTTAGTGAACAAGGCATGAAATGTTTCCCTAGGTATGTTTAGCAGTTTTTTATTCCACAATAACTCTAAATGGTTATGTCCTCCATTGTCTTTGAATCAGAAACACGACAGATTTCTTAGGCTTTTTTCCAGTTTTGGAATACAGTGTTTTGTATCATTTAATCCTTTGTGGTCTGATGGCTTTGAAGGCAGAAGGGGTGAGAAGGACTTGGAGTAGATGTTTGAAAGGCTCATCAGACTAAAGACTGCTATCGTGAAGGATTAGCACTGATGATCTATGAGTCATACTCATCTTTTGTTCTTGCCTCATTTAAATCAGTCAGTCTTCAGGCCACCCACAGCTCTTTGTTTAATAAGGGTTAGCAGAAGTAGTCTATAATTAACTTAAAGAAGATCAGTTAAAGAAAAATAGGGATAGAGATTACACCCATAAACATGTGGCTCAGGTGTAAAACTTACACTGCATTTTTTTTCTATCTGGCAAAAAACAAGCTGTGTACAAGAGATTTGATTATAAACCCATCATCTCAGTACCTGATGCTGTACATAATAGGAAGTGATGAAGTGTGACGGCAGCATATCTGGTACATTATCATAGTAATTTCTAGACACGCTGGATGGAGAAATGTATTGAGTTATAAGGCTGCCATATCAGAGTGAAGAAAAGAGCTGTGAGAGAGTTTAAGGGTGATTAGGGCTTTTGGAAATCACTGCCTTTGCAAAGCTGCACAACGTGCTCTTCAATAGCATGGATCTACACCAGTATAAGCAAACTAGCACCTGTCATAACTATTAATTTTCCTTCTTTCTTTCTTGCAGAACAGAAATAAATGTGATTGAGTATGTACTTAAAGATTAGTCTTTGCCCAAGATGTACTGCAGTTAATATGGCAAAAGATTTAGAATATAACAAAGTAAAAAATCATTATCTTAAAATCACAGTCCTTTACTTCTAGCTCCATTTCCCCCCCATGAACTTCAAAGTTCTGACGAAAAGTAGGAATATAATGTTATCCAACAATTCCCTGCAAAAATATTTCACTCTTTGTTATTGCATGTTGAATGTCTGTGACTGAAACAAGTCTCAGGGAAGTGAAGCTTGGCCACTTGTCATTCCAAACATGGGCCAGGTATTAAAGATCAAACAAGGCATAAAGATGGTGTATTATCCAGCTGGTTTTTTACCTTCTCATTTAGTCTTACATTTTGCAAGATGTCTGAATTATCCTGTCATCTCTTCATTGTGAATCAACCAAGTTTTAGGCAGAGTTGCCCCAAGTTTTTTCTTTATATGGCTCTACAACCTTGTACAATAAACTCTTACCAAGAGAAAGTTCAACCTGTAAAGATTTAGCAAACAGACTCTGCCTCATTTGTACCCAGAAGGTTCATGGTGCCCATCAGTTCTTAGATCATTTGAAGCCAGCTCCAGGAGGAGCAGCATATGGCTTTTACACTGCTGACGTCAGTGAAGTTAGTCTGTGTTTACATCCAAGCCAATAAGATCAGAATTTTTTCTAAGTATTCCAGAAGTAAAAATCCCCAGATATCACAAATTTTTTATACAAGCCCCAAGTACCTCAGAATGCTTCATCTCAATAAAACACAGGGATGAATTTCAAGAAATGACAGGTTATTACAGTCTCTAAATAACCAGTTTGGGCCACAGCAGTGCTAGTCTCCTTAGTGTGAGTTTCTTTACTAAATCCAAGTAAGTAGGTTACCATAAGTGCTGTTAACTGATTTAGGAACAGAATAGGGAACAGTTAATAAATCACTGAGCCCCAGTTCTCTCTCTCATCTCTCCCTTTTATAATAGTTCTTGTGCTGCTGGACAATACTGCAAGAAATTAGCAGAGACCTTTAAGTAGTTCATATGAGTTGAAGAGCTGTCATTAAATATATTCACCCAGAAAAATTGCCAACTGGAATATGTGCATGAATGAGACAGAGGATACAAGCAGACAGAGCAGAACTTCAAAGAGAAAAATTTGCCTATGCCAGTGCTGCAGGTTTACTGTATTTACAGCTCATGGTAGTTGGTGCTCTAACTGAAGATGTTGAGGACTATTTTGACCATTTAAACTTGCATCTAAAGCTGGTTTTGTGGGAAAAATTGAGCAGTGTTTCTAGGTCCTTGATATCTTTAGTTTATATTTTCCCCAAGTCAGGAGACATTTTTTACTTCAGTATCACCTGTTCTATTTTTCTGTATTGAAAGCTGAGCTGAGCCTAACAGGAAACAAGTGGTGGAAGAAGGGAAGGAAGGGAGGAAGGGAGGGAGGAAGGAGGGAAGGAAGGAAGGCAGGCAGGCATGAGGGAAAAGAAACAGAGAAAATTTGGTTTCTTTTAATAGTATAACTGAAGTTTTACACCAGAAAAAAAAAGGACTCCTGTGGTTTTGACCTCATCATATCTGAGGCTTCAGCAGTTATATCTCAGCCTTTAGTTGCTATAAATACTTGTCTAATGCCTTAATCATAAGACTGTTCAGAAACTTTATTCTTGCCTTAAAATGTTGCTCTTTCCAAAGCAGGTGAATAGATTCTTTCACACTAATTCACATTTGTAAGAAAAATTAGTCAGATACCCTGCCTCTGTTTCTCCATGTTTAGTGTGCCCTTGCTACATGGCCTTCCCACATGCAAAGTGATACCATCTAGAGGAGGTATCTATGTGTTGCTGTCAACTGCAATCACAAAACTCGGAACAGGCTTTCAAGAGTTTGTGTCCTATGTCTGCATGGCATAGGGTAGCTTATTAACATTAGTTAAACATGACAGACTGAGGCACAGAAAGGCCAAATGTTTCCTTTAGAGGAATTACACACATATGAAGAAAGAAACACAACTTCCAAGCTCTTCAGTCAGTGCATCATCTCCTTCTTCTCATTGGATTCCATCTTTTTATAAGCTGGTTAACAATCCCTGCCTCACTTGTGACCTCAGTTTACAGGCACGTGTGCCAGAAGGTGAGAGATGCTGGATATTTCAGAGTAGGGACTGACAAAGCACAGGTACTCTAAAAGACATACTTGAGAGACATAAGGGTTCCAGATTACGAATAAAAACCTACCAGTACTCTTAAACTCCTATTTTGGGAAATTAAGGTACAAGCTGGCATACTGCCCAACCAAAATTGGATGCTGCTTTGAGCTGCTTAAGGCGTGCCTTGGCCTTTTGTTTCATAGAATCTGCAGGCATGTCTGTACTGCTGTGTTAGACCTGTCCTAGAGTTCTGCCCATGCTCTGAGATGTCTAAAATTTACCTCACTCTTGTCTGTGAATCATTTAGCTGCATTATCATATCCATTTCATATCGAAAACTTAGTTTCTGCCCGTGGCAGTAAGAATGAAATGACTGCGCCTGCAAAGGAAACCAAGGATGCAAATAGCTCTTACACAGTGAATTAGATCTCTGAATTTCCTCCATTTTTCTGTTTACAATCTCAGTGAATATTCTCTGCCATTCTATTTACAGTCTATTCCCTGCCTTTCTTTTTTTTTTTTTTTGCCTTTACTTCCTAGTAGTCTGAATTAAATCTAGTCTGCTCCAAAGATTTGGTGTGTATCCTCTTGGGTTTTTTTGTTAACGTATGTTGCCTGTGGCATCACCCACTACGGGCACAGATGAAGGCTAGTACATCATTATCAGCATATTGAATGAAGAGGCCTACTTGTGGAATTTTCTAGGTGATACATCTCCTTATTTGCATTGTAATAAGGCCTGAAGACAAAAACCCTCCAGGTCACTTTCTCTTAGTCTTTGCAGAATGTTAATATGGCTGTAATGAATTGCACCTTGTGCAGGGATGCACTTGGATGAAAACCATTCAATTACTACAGCAACCTTTAGAAGCCAAACCCCACCTGTGCCCTTCCGGACACTGTCAGTGGCTTCACTGATGTTTGAATCAGAGAGATATATACCACAGAAAAACTCAGTGCTAGAATTTTAGGACTATGTTTATTCAAAAAGCTGGAGTTGATACCAGTAAAACTCTGAATGCTGGGAACAATATGACACAGATAAATGCAGCATTGGGAATTCTTTCTTAATTTTAGGTACACAGGTTGTCCATAGACACACCTGTGATAGTTGTCTGGATTCCCTTTTTTGTCAGCTAATGAAGAGTCACTCATCTTCTCATCTTCTCTTGACAGCTGAAATAGGCACAACAAATCACACATTAGAAGTGTCTATTTGTGTTCACTGAGTGTAAAGGAGTCCAGAAAACCAGCTCTAATTTAGACATATGCATTGAAAACTTTTGAAGCAGGGTAGGACAAATCCCACTTCACATCTTTTGAAGTGAGACTGGCCCCTAATTTTTTGCATTTCTTCTCTATGTTATCCAGACCATTCACTCTCTACAATGGATGGGACTCATTTCACCTAACTTTAGACAAGCCTGGTGTAGACATCTATGTATAAATGGATCAACCCAGGCTACAGTTTTCATCCATGAAAACAATTACACTTGCACTACAACATTTGTATGTGTCAGATGAATTTGACACAAGGAGTCTTTTTTTGCCTGCTCTGTCTGTTGAGGTTAGGCATCCTGGAGAACAGAAAACCATTGGACAGGTAAGTGCAGATTCCTACAACTTAAGGTTCTCAGAGAAGATGGAACCATGCACACTGAGTGCATGAAGAAAGGAACAAGAGGCAGGTGTCAAAAGTGGCAGCAAGTGAAATCCTGGTTATAAATAAGGAATAAGAGTCTTCACTTGGGACATTTACTCTAGTCTGAGAGGTTCACAGAAAATGCTTTGTCACTGGAGCCAAAAGCTTTTCAGCTTTTTGTACTGCCATTCTGGCGAGGGGGCTGAGGGTGCACAGGAGGTTGTGAGGAGAGAGCCAGGACAGGTGACCTGAACTGACCAAAGGGACATTCCAGACCATATGACCTTGTGCTCATTATATAAAGTGGGGGGGGAAGAAGGAGGAAGTGGGGGGACATTTGGAGTGATGGTATTTGTCTTGCCAACTCACCATTATACGTGATGAGACCCTGCTCTCCTGGAGATGGCTGAACACCTGCCTGCCCATGGGAAGAGGGGACTTAATTCCTGGTTTTGCTTTCCTTGTGTTCACAGCTTTTGCTTTCCCTATTGAACTGTCTTTATCTCAACCCATGAGTTCTCTGACTTTTACCCTTCAATTCTCTCCCCTGTCTGGTGGGAGAGGGAGTGAGGGACTGTGTGTGGCTTGGTTGCTGGCTGGGGTTAAACCACGACAGCTGCACGCTCTCAAATCTTCCTGAGATAAATAAAAACTGATCACAGAGTCTCAATGCACAGGCTCCAGGAGAGGCAGTGGGATTGTGCTTCAGTGAGTCACTGAGCACCAGTGATGCTCTGTATTTCTGCTGCTTTAATTGGCCTATGGTTGATAGTAGGAAAATGAGATGCTCTAAAGTGCATTAAATTCCAGCCATCCAGTGCTTGTTAGATTTATTTTCTGTTTGCACCCCGCTGCTGTTTGCTGCTGGCTCCTGCCCTGGGCATCCCCTCTGAGTACAGAGGGTCACACAAAATATGAGCTGAGGCATAAGGTTGCCCATTGCTTTAAGGGCCACATGAACCTCCAGCCACTGAGGTTCAAAGCAGCATGAACTACTTACAGCATCAAGAGCAGCTGTCAAGGGAAGGGATGGGTTGTGTGCAGCACAAGGCTTTATTGTTATGATTTCCAGGGACTGCTATTTATCAGTGGCCTGGCAGATAGCAACCCCTCTTTTATCTTCTGTTCCTGGATATTGTGGAGGAAGTGAAAATGGGAGTGGGATTTACCTGACTTGGCAGTGCTGGGTTAATGGTTGGACTCAGTGATCTTAAAGATTTTTTCCAACCTAAACAATTCTATGATTCTATGGTTCTGTGATGCAGAAAATCTGATTTGTTTATCAGGAGATGTGAGAAATGGGGACTGTAATTTGTGCACTTCCTCTAAATATGCTGTTGTTCAAGGGGGTTAACTAGCATGTTTTCACACTGCATTTTCAATCTCCCCCTACTAAACACACAGAAACTTTTAAATTCAGATGATTTTTTATCAAGAGTTACACTTTAAAGATAAGCTAGTTGGGAAGAAGACCAACCTGTCTAAACAGAGAACTTTGGCTGGAACTCAAGGAAAAAAAGGAGAGTTTATAGCCTTTGGAAGAAAGGGCAGGCAACTCAGGAGGACAACAAAGATGTTGTGAGGCTATAGAGGGAGAAATTTAGAAGTCTGAAAGCCCAATTAGAATTTAATCTGGCTACTGCTGCAAAAGACTATAAAATATTTTTCTATATATCACCAGCAAAAGGAGAGCTAAGGAGATTCTTCATTCTTTATTGGATGTGTCTAGAAGCATAGTGACAAAGGATGAGGTGTTTAATGCTTTCTTTGTCTCAGCCCTTAATAGCAAGACCAGTTGTTCTTTGGGTACCCAAACCCCTGAGCTGTAAGACAGAGACAGGAATCAGAGTGAAGCCCTCATGATCTAAGGGAAAATGATGAGTGACCTGCTACACCACTTGGGCACAGAGAAATCTGGTTGGGTCTGGTTGGGATCCACCTGAGTGTACTGAGGGAGCTGGCAGAAGTGCTCACCAAGTCACTTTCAATCGTTTACCAGCAGTCCTGGTGAAGCAGGGAGGTCTCAGGTGACTGGAAGTTGGTAAATGTGATGCCCATCCACAAGGAGGGGCAGAAGGAGGATCTGGAGAACTACAGACCTGTCAGCCTGACCTCAGCACTGCAAAAGGTCATGGAGATCATCTTGAGTCCCATCATGTGGCATGTGCAGGACAACCAGGGGATCAGGCCCAGCCAGCAGGGGAGCGTGAAAGGCAGGTCCTGCCTGCTTAATCAACCTGAACTTCCATGGCAGTGACATGCCTAGTGGATGAGGGGAAGGCTGTGGATGTTGTTTACCCAGACTTTAGTAAAGCCTTTGATGCCACTTCCCACAGCATTGTCCTGGAGAAACTGGCTGCTCATGGCTTGGATGGGTGCACTGTCTGCTGGGTAAGAAACTGGCTGGATGGCTGGGCCCAGGTAGAGGTGGGGAATGCTGCCACATCCAGTTGCCAGCCAGTCACTAGTGGGGTTCCCCAGGGCACAGTATTGGAGTGAGTCCTGTTTAACATATGCATCAATGACCTGCACAAGGGGATCAAATGCACCCCTATGACAGCTGGTGAGGGGTCAGTAGCTCTGACCAAGGAAGCTGTGACCAGTCCGGAGAGATGGTCCCAAAAGAGATCGTCTTCCCGAGGCCCGGTGTCTTCCCTCAGCTGCTGGCAGGAGGGCCCGTGCAGAGACTGTCAGCTCTTTAGTGATTGTCAGCTCGTGATTCCAGCTCAGCTCTGCAGGGCAGCCTCCAGGCCAGACCAGGGAGAGAGAAGAGAGGCCCGTGTAGCTGTTCCGCACACCCCCAATGAGTTTGTAGATGACACCAAGCTGGGAAAGAGTGGTGATCTGCTGGAGAGTAGAAAGGCTCTGCATAGGGATCTGGACAGGCTGGATTGATGGACAGAGGCCAGTTGTGTGAGGTTCAACAAAGCTAAATGCCGACTCCTATGCTTGAGTTACAACAGCCATGTGCAGCGCTACAGGCTGGGGGCAGAGTGGCTGGAAAACTGCCCAGTGGAAAAGAACCTGGGGGTGACACTGTTGGGGCTGCCCGAGGCAGCACAGCATCCAGCTGCAGACGTACTTGGCTTGTGCTGCTGCAGGCAGGGGTTGCCTGCAGTAAGGGGGGAAAGCTGTCAGCTGCAGCAAGCAGGGAAAGCTGGCTCCTTTGCAAGGAGCGAGCCCCAAACAAAGGTGGTCTAAAAGTGTTGGCAGAGGCAAAGGATGAGAGAGGGGTCTCTGTGTAGGTTCCAGCTGGTTTACTGCCGGTGGAAGACCCAGGGCCAAAGACCAGGAAAAAGGGGACAGCACAGCATTTTATGCGGGGGTGGAACAAAGGGAAACAACCAATGGGGATTGACTGAGGAGGAGGAGACAACAGGGGAATAACCAATGGGGATAACCTAGGGGAGGGAATTACATGAACCAACCAATGGGACATTGAAGAAGGGAGAACTTTCCAGAACTAAAACATAAGCAACTAGGGGAAATACATAAACATGAATTTATACATAAAACTGGGTGGAGAACTCCTGAACCAATAAACTTAAAACATGTAAACTAAGAACCTCTAGGAACGTGGGAACTCGCCATAACCGCGGTGTGAGAGTCAGAGCTCTGTGTTCTGGAGGCCTGTCTGCCAGTTCTCTGAATGCTCTGCTGCTGTGGCCCCTGCCACATGCACTGCAACATGGGGGTGCTGATCAACAGTGGCTGAACAGGAACCACTTTGTGTCCAGGAAGCCAAGAAGACCAGTGGCATCTGGGCTTGTAACAGAAGTAGTGTGGCTAGCAGGACCAGGGCAGTAATTATCCTTTCATGCTGGGCCGTGGTGGGACTGCACCTGGAATTCTGTGTTCAGTTTTGGGCCCTTCACTCCAAGAAAGACATTAAGGTGATGGAATGAGCCCAGAGAATAACAATGGAGAGGACAAGGCTTTGGACCACAAGCCTGATGAGCAGCTGAGGGAGTTCAGATTGTTCAGCATGAAAGGAAGTTTGGAGGGAGCTGGTATTTTGGTCCACAATTCCCTGAAAGGAGGTTGTAGCCGGGTGGGGGTTGGTCTCTTCTTCCAAGTAACAACTGATATGACAAGAGGAAATGGTCTTGAGGAGGAGATTTGGATTCAATATTAGGAAAATCTTCTTCGCCCAAAAGGTTGTCAAGCACTGAAACAGGCTGCCCAGGGCAGTGGTGGAGTTACTGTCCCTTTTGAAAAGGTATGGTATAAATAAAAGGTATGGTATAAATAAAAGGTATGCTATAAATAAAGTATTTAAAAGATGTGTAGATGTGGCAGTTGGGGATGTGGTTTAGTGGTGGACTCAACAGTGCTGGGTTGATTGGACTTGATAATCTTAGAGATTAATTAAATTAATCTTAATTTTCCAACCAAAATTAATCCTTGATTCTATGATCTATAGTCAGCCAAGAGATTATGATATCTGTATATCAAGAAGAATGAAATGAGACCTATTCTTGGAGAAAATACTGTTCAATGGGGCTCTGTAGGAGAGGTTGATGTGAAGACAATGATAAAAGTCTGGCATTTCTTTTTAATTTCAAAATAGCATTTTATTCATCAGGGTAGATTTTGATGGAGAGTGACAGCCTGTTAGCTTCCCTAGCAACATTTCCCTGTCTGCCTCTGACCCAGCAAGAGGAAAAAGTCAGAGGGTTTGTTTCCATTACTGATTTGTCGGAAGTTCTAGAGCCTGAGGGAGGACATCTTTTTGCCCTGTTCAGCATTACATGAAGTCCTTGTAGGAAACAATGAGTAACCTATTGTTTTTCACAGATGCCTTCCTCCTACATAAACCCCTCAGTAATTAACCAGCAGCATCTTCAAAGCAGCAATGTGTGAGATAAATCAGAAGGAACAGGAATGACAAAGTGATAATACCCATGTGTTTTGATGCAGAAATGACTTGGTAGTTGTATCAAAACAGTTATTTATGATCTTGCTGGCATTTATGCCATTGTTCAAGCTTTACAGGAGATATCTTGTCACACATGCCTTATGTGCACTGCATCTGGTTTTTCCCACCATCACATTCTCCTCTCCCCACTGCCAGGATTCAGCTGAGGTCATAGGGAGAGGAGAAGACCCTTTTCCCATTGGATCATAGAATGGTTTAGATTGGAAGGGACCTTAAAGATCATCAAGTTTCAACTCTCCTGCCATGGGCGGGGACACCTGGTTTAGACCAGGTTGCTCCAAGTCCCATCTAACCTGGCCTTGAATACTTCCGTGAAGGAATTTCTCTGGGCAGCCTGCTTCAGTGCCTCATCATCCTCACAGTAAAGAATTACTTCTGAAAGATCAAATCTATATCAACCCTACATCAGTTTAAAGCCATCACCCCTTGTCCTGTCGCTGTGTGGACTTGTGGAGAGTCCTTCACCAGCTTTCCTGTAGGCCCCCTTCAGGAACTGGAAAGCTCCTTTAAGGTCTCCCTGGACCTTTCTCTTCTCTTGGCAAAACAACTCTCTCAGCCTGTGGTCATTGGAGAGGAGCTCCAGCCCTACATCTTTGTGCTGATCTTCTACAGGAATTGGTTTTTCATTTTCTTAGTCCCTGCCTTTGCCTTCTGTAACTTGTGCAGCATGGCTGGAGCACTTACCAGTGAACACTGAGGCAAAAAAGTCATTTAACGCCTCAGTCTTCTCCATATCCCAAGTAACCAAGGGTCCTGTTTCCTTTTGGAGGGCCCAGATTTTCCCTAGTCTTCCTTTAATCAACAGTGTACCTTTCCTTCTTGCCCTTGACATCCCTGGCCAAATTTTATAGAATGAAAGAAGGTAATCTACAGATATTTGTGCTCATTGCACAAATTACACTGCTTCTGAAGCTGTACAGCTTTGTACAAAATGTTCATAAGATGATGTTCCTTGAACAGCTTCCCTCAGTGGTACAGGGGGAAAACAGACATCGATGTGGTAAAATAATGCTTCATAAAATTAGTGTTTTCTGTGTCTGTTGCTCTTTACTCATATTTGTCTGAGATGAGAATACAGACATATTTGGGTCCATATAAACCATATTTATTACGTATACATACTCAAGTTTTCTTGACTAGTTTTTGTAGCTTCTAGATCAGAAAACAGAGAGAGTATTGGGCTTACTGAGTGGATATTAGGTCAATTTAATATGTAACAATGTTCACAGGCTTTATCTTCCATTTTGTACATTTTCCTGAACTCCCTTATCACTGAAAAAACATTTGCACTGACAGACCATTGAAATATCTTTCTATATCTTACTGAGTTTACATATTGGGTTATATTTCTCCTCTCCACCTCTCAGCTGGAGGATTGGAAGTAAAATCCATTCTGTATCCATTTAGGGAAGAGGGCAGTCAGATCAATAATCTGTGGTAGCTTCTTGGCAGAAAAAACCAGATACATTCACAAAAGTATTGATTCCATTAATCCATGTTCCACTGCAAACTGCCAACAGGTCAGGTCAGTCACATTTCTCCTCTTTTTTTTAATTGAAAACAGATTTAGAATAGATTGCAAGGAGTAAGGACACTCTTCTCAAGGCACCACAAGAAGTTAAACCTCAGAATCTGTGTTCCCCCAAATCACAAGACTCCCTTGAAAATTCTGATATTTAGAATTTAGATAAATGGTGTCCTGGTCTTGTGTATGGGTGTGTGTGTCTTCTGTTTCAAAACCTTCTGGATTTACATATGTTGCTTTGAGAAATCAATAGAATAGAAAAGATAAATGTCAGACCTAAAACCCACACATAAAATCTACTCTGGAGTTTGCATGTAACTCTTTGTTCTCTCTAGGAAATTCTGAATCTGCATACTCTGCTCTGGCTCTTGGAAAATGTTTTCTTCCAAACATATGTGCTTCTGCCTTGCCCTTCAGCTTATGCTCTCCCAGTTTGAAAGATGAGGTAAAGAAATGTTCTCATAAAGATGTGCAGTGTGTTGCCTTTTGCCATCCCCACTTGCCAGTTTTCATTATTGCTCGGTCTATTCTTTGCCTGGAGCAATATTATTTTTATATTCTGTTAAAAAACCCTTGACATCCTCCAGGAAAATAAAGAGTCTGAACGACAACAAAGTGCATGTGTGTACGAACATGTGGAGCTTTCTTGGCAGCTTCTGTGCCTATTGCTTTACCTCTGATCATATCAACATTATTTTCCCTTCAAGCAAACAAAGTGCTTTGAAGTGATGTCTCTCTTGACAGGGTGAGCCATTGACAAGCTGTCAAGAGCAGACAATGGAGAAAAAGGGATGCATGTCGTGTGTGAGAGAGCTGTGCCACAGCTTTGGCTACCAACTGAAACTCGCGGGGACATCACATGTTTGTGTGAAGGACATGGTGGTAGTATCAGTGGGAAAGACTGAGCTGCCATTTGCTGTATAAAAAGATACTCTGTTTTCACATGGAGAAAGTGAATGGGAATCAATCAAACAAAAGGTTGAGATACAGAAAATGCCAGAGAGAAGACAAATGGCCGAGAGAGACAGATAGGTAGAAACAATTGAGTCATTATTTTCTCTTAAAATTTATAGAATCATAGAATCTTTAAGGATGCAAAAGACCTCCAAGATCATAGAGTCCAATCATTGAACTGTTAACCACTGCTGATGCAGCTGACAGATCTTACTCTTTCATGGATATGTCATGATTGGAAAGCTTCCTCAGGAAGTGGGAGCCCTCGATTCTCAAGGAAATCACAAACAAATGGCATTTAACCCTTTGTAATTTATTTTGAATAGAGATTACTGCATTTTTGCTGTGTCATCTGAATGTTAGACAACTATCTTCTTAGACAAGTGGCTTCTATTCTTCTCAGAAAAAGAGGTTTGAACCCCCCCAGCCATGCTGCAGCAGACAGCTCCTCATGGCAAGCAATGGCCCAAAGGGGTACCAGCCCCCTCCATTTCTTCTATAGCATCTGAGTTATTGCTTAGATTACTACCCAAAAATTAAATGACTCCAGGAAAAATAGTAGATCAAGAAGGAGACAGCCTTACTCTGTGGTTTCATCTATTTTATGTCAGAAAAAAATAGAGCATCAGATTTTGTGTCTGAATAACCCCTAGCACCAGCACTGACTCTTTCCCTGGGCTCAGGGTGGTAAATGAGCAAAGAAGAGACTAATCCTGCCCACCTTCAGGCACTAAGCAGTTTGTAGGTTTCATAGCCTTGGGGATTACTGCAAACCCAGCAGCCAAACTGGGTTTCTGAGACATTTCTGCACAGTCACAGAGGTCTCTCTGAGTTTGGCACCAGTGATTTTGTGGTTCTAAATTTTTTACTTTCACAGCCAAAGTGACAGGTAGGCACAGAAACCTTCTCTGAGGCATTTGAGCCTGTGCACTCCAGTTAGTTGTCAGCAGTCTTTTCTTCATCTATTTACACAATCTTCGTGGCAGGGAAGGTCCCGGTGATGAATGTGTCTTAACTCTCTACACAGAGAGGCATGTAAATTTAGTTGGTACAATAGAATTAGCATAATTCGTGAATTAGGTCAATTTCAATTACTTACGTCTAGAAAGTAGATTTTGTCCTAACAAGATTAATCTAATTTCAAAATCCTATCACATCTCTTTTTTCCAAGAGACATCCACAAATGGGCCTTTGCTGTTATCAGATGTGTGAAGCAACATCACTGTATATTTTCACACCTAGTTGATTACTTAACCATCTGTTCTCTTCAACAACACAGGATACAAGATGGGAAGAAGAAAGGGGAAGAGAAATAAATGGAAATATCACTGTGATTGTTTTCTAACCTATCTCTTAATTTTTCATTTGAGCCATAAATGCCAGGGCAATTTTCATTGCAGTGGTATGTGTGTTAAAACAAGGCCTATATATATATAAACAAACCTTTTATAACTTCCTTCTTTCTTTCTTTTTTCCCCTCGCTTTTTTTTTTAATCAGAATAATGGAAATGTATCACAACTTTCTTCATATCCTCTCTAGATGACTATGTAATGGAGGTGGAGGGAGGAGAATTTTGTAGGCAGAACATTATGTGCATTAGATAAAAACCAGTTATTTAGTGGCTCATACTTAAAAATATTCACACTTAATTTAACTCACTTCATTCTCTAGGAGGACTGTGGGTGTGTTAATCTTTTGAGTTGATAAAATCATTCATCTAGATGGACAGTTTAGAAATTGACTTCAAATTTTCAGTTACCTTTGTTCTAATGTGTCCTCTTTGGCTTAAATTTATTTTTCAGACATCACTAAAAAAAAAAAGAGCCCCGGACAGATTTTATATATTGGGTTGAATTACACATTTTAAGTTACAGATCTTGCAATTATTAAAAAGCCAAACCAAATAACCTTACAATATTTTTTTCATTGACATTTTCACTCAAATACAAAGCCAGACCTCCTTCATTTTGATAGCTTTTTCAAGAACAAGTATTTTGCTATCCCCTACTATGTTATTTTACTTTATAATTATTGATTCAGGTGGCATGTAGAATTATGAAAAAAAACCCCAACATAAGAAATCTAGAAATATCACAAAGGACTCTGTAATCACAGAATCTCACGGAACATGCTTAACACACAGGAGTTACAGCATCCTTTGTGTACATATACACATATATATACACATACATATATGTATGTATATATGCATAGATATGGAACACAATCTCCAACTTCATAAATAGCCATTAGAGACTCTCCAAACCAAAATTAGAAGTTTTTCTCTTTGTCTTGGCCAGCCAAGGTAACAAATCTGTGTGCAAGTCAGAGAGAAAACACTGTGAAGCCACATGCTAATCATACAGAGGCATTCCTTATAGGAATAAGTTGTCCTATGTTAAAAGACTACAAAAGCTAGGGATAGCTGAGGTTAAGGCAATCCTAAATTAACTGGGTTTTGGCCCTTACCTTACTAATCAGATGCCTGACTCTTGCAACTTTGGCACAGTAAATCTGCATCAGTCAAAGGCTGCAGCAAGTTGGGATAATGTAAATGGTGTCTCTGGCTTGAGTGACTGGGGAAGTCATAGCAGCAGTGCCCTGTGAGCTGCCTGGGGCTTTAGGATGCTCACAGCTCTGTGGGTGTTCAGAAACAGCAAGTTTAATGTAAGAGAAAGTGCTTTCTTGGTGCCTTTTTGTTCACAGCTGTTTTCTGTCCACATAAAAAGAAAGGAGTGGGTGGGAGGTTTCTCTTTACTGCCAGATACTGAACAAATGACATGAGAAAATTGAGGAAGACTTTTGTTGTGACTGTAGGGGCAAGATGGGTGGGCATCACAGTGGGGAAGCTGGGAAATATGAGATTCCTGGAAATAAAAACTATAATGGAGTGTAACTTACAACCCAGGAAGTAATTGCATTAACTGAAAACAATCATAAAGCCAAAGCTATATCTTGAGGAAACAGGTGGATGGGAGGGAGTTGTGCACAAACCCTGTCCCTTTCTTGTCTTTCCCCTTTAGGGACTTTGATGGTTCTCTGCCTAAACAGTGAAATAATCTAGTTCTTATGCAGTAAATCCTATGTTTTGTGTTTCCTCAAAAATGCACTGCAGAGACGGTCTAGACAGAAACACTTCAATGTTTTGGTAAATGTTGGATCTTTCTGTAGAACTTCCATGGAATGGACTAACAAGGTTGATGTCAGTGGGTCTGAGTAGACAAATCTGTATTGGGGGAGGGGAACAGCTGTGCCCTCAACATTGTGGGACCAGGTCTTTGTGTAGAGGAGTGTATGACGGGGCCCTCTGCTCACAGGCCACAGAAAGGATGAGGAGTAGAATCATGGAATCATAGAATTTTTTAGGCTGGGAAAGATCACTGAGTCCAACTGCAAATGTAACACTGCTAAGTCCAGCACTAAGCCATGTCCCCAAGTCCCACATCTACACATCTTTCAAATGCCTCCAGGGATAGTGACTCCACCACTCCCCTGAGCAGCCTGTTCTAATGCCTGACCACCCTTTGGGTAAAAAATTCTTTCTGAATATCCAATATAAACCTCTCCTGGTGCAACTTGAGTTCATTTCCTCTTGTATTTGTTAGCTGGAAAAAAAGACTGACCCCTACCTCACTACACTCTCTTTTCAGCTAGCTGTAAAGAGTGATAAGGTCTCCCCTTTTTTCAGCATACTGGAAATAAATGCACTTTTCTTCAGCTCAAGCTACGGAACTGTATCTTCTGCATGTTTTGAACTGGAAGCCCAATTTTAATTTCAGCTTGGTGGATTAGATGAATTTGGTTAGTGAGTTTACTTATCAACCCTGCCTGCACTTGCTTTGCATTCCTCCAGGTATAATCTTGAAAAACAATGCTTCCAAGAGTAATGGCTGGGTTTTGCTTTCCAGAAAAAAACCCTGCCACAAGTCTGTGGTTTAAAGCCATAAGTTAGGTTTGCAGTCCATCATATTTCAGATCAATACACTACAGAGAGCTGACACAGATCCTGCACAAAGACAGATTGCACTTTCAAGGGAATTTCATGCCATTTAAAAATGGAATTAAGCAAGATGGAAATGCTAAAAATACATGAAAAATAAAGTTTAAGCCACTAAAGGAAAACCATGTGTGTTATTCTGCATATTAAAAGACAACAAGCTGCCACAAAATAAATATTCCCTGCTAATGAGCTAATATTTAATCAGCACAGTGCTCTGTTCTGAAAAAAGAAAAAGCTTCTGCTGGCCACTTTTTGTTGGTGGTCCTTTAAAAAGATAGAGAGAAAACTCAAGCAGGCTGTATTTAAATTACTTTTTTTTTTCTTCTATGCAGTGAAGCAGGAACAGGCTCTAGTGCTTCTCATAATTTTATTTATGACCCTAAGCCCTCAATCTCAGAGAAAATGGAGGTCACGCTGCTTCTTATACATGTTGTCATGCAGATATGTGGGTTTTCAAATGGGGTGTTTACTTCTAAACCTCAAGGTAACATACATTTTTTAATGACTTCCAGTTTGGTTTGTTTTTTTTTTTTTCTGGACTCCACAAATGGGACTGCTGCTGCTTGTCCACCTCATTGAATATGGAAAGGATCTGTCTGCTGAATCCCATGAGATGTTAATGTGCTGGGGCTGGGCAGAGTTATCTATTTCTCTTTGCACCTTGGGGCCCAGACTGGATTTCTGCAGAGGGAGCATAGCAATGGAAGAGGGACAACAAAACACACATTGGTGAGAAGAGAGGAGATTCTTCTCAAGACCTGGATAAAGAGTGATAAAAGCTGGCACAGGGGTAGGCTGAATTTTGATAAATTGCCTTCCACTTCTGCACCTAGGTTTTCCCCACCTTTTCAGGTTTAAAATCAATCTTTCCAATGAACTTTTGAATAGCCAGAAAATGTTTAATTTACTATTTACAGCTGTGACTGGTGTATGAAAGAGTATTTCAAGCTGTGCAAAATATCACCACCTGGATAAAATTTACCTGACACCCTCCCTCTGCAGTACACTTTTTTCCCAGCAGGCCAAAAATTTAATGCTGCTTCCCTTACTCTCAGTGGATTTTGCTCATCTCACAGTATTTCATCAAGAATGAAAGGGCTCTGGCATGTCATTTAACCTTTGAATAACATGCTAGAGACTAAATTAAGAATGTCTTCTATAGCACAGTTGCCATTTGCTGCACAGAGTCAGAGATACAGTGGAGGGCACAAAAAATTATAGATCCTCCACATGTATTCTTGACTCAACAACTTCATCCCTCTGGATGTTGGCCTCTGGGCTGGAATAGGGCTCTCTGTGACAGTACAGGACATTGGCTTCCTGCTGCTTTTGTATCTCATCCTTCTTCCTGGGCAGCCTTCCTTCCTCTGAGCACAGAAAGTCTTCTTAGTTTATATTTCTTAAAAGCAGATCCTTGCTATTTTTGGAGTCTTTTTTTTCACTCTTCTGTGAACTACTGGAGAATGTGGTATCTTCTGGCTACTGCCAGCTTCCTTTGAAAACCAATTATTTGATCCAGAGTACAGCTGTTGAGTTTTATGATTTCCCATTGTATCCAGACATGGAGAAATATTACATTTTGCCTTGTCAGAAAATGCTAAATTCAAGATGCCCAGAAAGGAGTCTGGTGATACAGCAGTTTTTGTACCAGTGTCTTCTCATTAGCATTTCAATTTCTTTGACTTTACCTGGACAAATTAATGAAACTCTTGCACTAGCCAAAGACAAAAAGAGGTTATAGGGTTAAAAGGCGACATATTTGTAGTTGGAGGTAAAGTAGGTTTGCATTCCTTCCCCTCTCTAGAAGAATTTTTGCACCCTTGACTAAAACTGTCTCTCACTGGGACTAACCATGTTCAGATGTCCCTGGAAGCAGCCATGTTCAGGTGTAGGAAGTAAGTAGAGAGATTCAAAGTTGTGCTGGAGGGTGCTTGCTCCCTTCAGGGTTTTTGGTGTTTTCAGCTAGAGATTACAGATCCTTTAAATAGTAACTGGACTGAGTAGAACTTCCTGGACATGGAAGATCAGATTTATTTTAGGGGCAATATCAAGCCTGTTTATGACAGAGGATGTGCAAGGACTGAAAGCAGTGGTAGCCATTTGAGATGCTCTGAGAGCCTCTCTGACCTCCAGCTGATGCTCTAGAAGAACATGGTCCTCCTTGGAGGTATGTTGTGTCTGCTGGCTTTCACAGAAATTCCTGCACATTTCCACATAAAACAGCAATAGATGGATGTTTCTGCTTGCATAACTGAAGCCTGTCCTAGGTGTCTTCTTTTATGATCTGATATGTTCCCTAGGCCCCAATTAGATTGCATTAACTAGATTTACATCAACTATAATGGAGCTTAGATACTCAGCTTGTATAATGGCAGCTGCAGATAGACAAATTATGTGTCTAATCTTGCACCAAATCCAACCCCAAATCAATCATCACTAGGAGTGAAAGAAAGAAGTCAGTTACAGTCAGGGGAGGGCTGTACAAATACTCTTTCAGTCTTTTCTCTTTGATCTGTTGCACATATTTTTCAGTTTGCTGAGTTAATTGTCCTAGCTTTTACTCTAACAGAGCCTGGCTGTTTTAAAGTTTAAAAACCTTGCAGTCTTTTTTTTGAGGAGCTCCTTATAGAAGACTGTCTAGACTGTTGACCTCAGCATCAGATCCACTGTATATGTGAAAGGTGTGTGTGCAATGGACCTATGACTCTGGTGCTCTCAGCTTCCCAGGAGCCTGACTTCCGTGAGTACATCAGGAAGATGTCATTTCAAAGAGAAGAGGCTGGGATTGAGGTATTTTCTGCACAGAGACCCTGTCTTGGGAGCAGTGGGGTCTTTGGCTTTTCTAGCTGACACTGGCTTTTGGATCCGCTCTGGTTCATCCCATTTGCCAGAGTTTCAGCTTTTTGACTGATACCAGTTCTTCTTACAGCCACTAGCTCCTGCAGTAGTGAGGCTGAGTAAGAGCATAGATTTTCAGGAAATAAGTCTTCACACTGCCTCTTGATATCCAGGTAAAAATATTCTTAGAGCCTTTAGAGTCTCATATAGACCTGGATGTTTTATCTCTTTTTCCCCTTTCTCTTCCATCTACTGACTGAGATTTGCTGTGTAATATTGCTTGTAATTTTTCTAGCTTATTTTCAAGTCTGCACTTTTTTTTTCATTCTTGGGAGGTTGCCTGGTCACAAGCTCTCTAGCCGTTTGGCAGATGATAATCTTCAATATGTTACATTGATTCATAAACTGTGTTACCTCTCAAATGCATGTTGGTTGAGCAAGCCTTCTTGCTAAGCAGGGTACAGCTCAGCTCAAGTCGTGGGGTTAGAGTTAGACTCTTCAAATGTAATTACTAGAAAGAAAGAAATCAGGGTGCCAGATAAGATTTAAGACCACCTAGTACAAAACCAGCTATTCTACTTAAATAAAATGTACCCACTTTGGTGCTTAAGTAGGTATAAATTCCCCAACTCGACTGCTGTTATTGTTAATACTAACACAGTCCCTATTATGGGCTGTGTTACCCTATTATGGACTAGCCAGGAAAGCAGACAGACTGTCCTGGTTGATACATCACCTAGAGACAGACTGAAGAGTAACGAGCTACTGAAGTTCACCCCACACATGTAAGGAGGAGTAAGAGAAAGCAGGTAAGATTCCCCCATGATGGTACTCACAGCCCTAGGCATGCTCCAGTCAGACTTCACAGGATTAATCTCAGCACTTGTATTGGTGTCAGAGATCAAGCAAGCTTGGACTTTTATTTATGATCTCTTTACTGAAAAGCTCTGTGTCTCAGCTTGTGTTGTTCTGATTTCTGTTCTCTTGTTCCTGTGAACTTTGGTTTAGAAGTGCAGATAGGCAATATGCTCTAGAGAGATGATGTAACTTGAAATTTGGGATATTTAGGCACTGATTCTAAGCAGTAGTACCCTATTGGTTTTTTCCTTTAAGTTGGTTTATTGCATTGGATCCATGGGGAACTGATTGCCTGTAAGCAAGAAAAAAAAAAGTTGGAATGCATACAAAAATGATTACAGGTGTATGCAGTGTTTTGCAGCCAAATAAATTCCCTGACACAGTGGAAAGGGTGACAGGCATGCCCCAGGACCAAGAGTAAATGCTATGGTAGAAGGAAAGAGAAGCTCCTTTAGGCAGTGCTGCTGCTGCACCTTCTGTGTTTTAAACAATTCAGAAATTCTATATTCAGGAACAGTGAGTGGTAGATATGAGAGATCTAAAGATTACTTTTTTAATAAATACAATTTGCATCCAAAGGGACTGCAGTACCTGTTTGCTAACCAGCTTCAAGTTGTGTTTTGGGATTTGACACGTCTGCCTGCCAACATCTGTACTGTTAGCATGGCATCTTTGCCATGTTTGGATCTCTTCTGACTTAAAAATTGCTTTCTGAAGTAGATGTTATGCGCTTCTGTCCTTAAATTGAGATTGGGGCAGCTAACCTGCAAGTCCCTTGTTCTTAATTTGATGGTACAGATATTCTAATATTTATTTCGTGTTACTCATCTAAGAACAAATCTGCTGGAGCAATTAATGACTCCTCTGTAAGTTTTTTCATACAGTTTTTATTTTTGCTGGTTTTGGCTGGGGTAGAGTTAATTTTCTTCACAGTAGCTGGTATGGGGCTATGGGTTGGATTTGTGCTTAAAACACTATTGATAAGTGAGGGATGTTTTTGTTACTACTGAGCAGGGCTTGCACACAGTCAAGGCCTTTTCTGCTCCTCACCCCAACCTGCCAGCAAAGAGGCTGGGACTGCATAGGGATTTGGGAAGGGACACAGACAGGACAGCTGGCCTCAACTGACCTAAGGGACGTCCAGACCATATCATGTCATGCTCAGAATGCAAAGCTGGGGAAAGGAGTAGGAAGAGGAGACCATTCAGAGTGATGGTGTTTGTCTTCCCAAGTCACTGTTGTGCATGATGGACTCCTGCTTTCCTGGTGGAGGCTGAATACCTGCCTGCCCATGGGAAGTGGTGAATGAATTCCTTGTTTTGCTTGCTTTGCTTTGCTCTACCTATTAAACTGTCTTTATCTCAACCATGAGTTTTCTCACTCTTACCTTTCTGTTTATCTCCCCAGTCCCACAGGGGCAGGGGTGGAATGAAGCAGTTGTGTGGGGCTGAGTTGCCATCTGGGGTTAAACCAGGACTGTTTGCATATTATTTGTAGCTATATGATGAAAAAAGAAGGCAGGCAGTAGTTGCTGAATATGAAATGTGCCCTAAAGCCATCTGGGAAAAAAAAAAGACTAGCTACTATCCAAACACATTTGGTGTGACAGAGGAGGTTGCTGGCAGAGGCTGTACCAATCCTATTCAAGGCTTTGTACTTTAGGGAGGCTGCACAATAAACTCTTGACTTTGCAAAGTCAAGAACAGGAACAGCTCCTTGGTGTCAAGGTAAGCTCCGTTATTTGATGGTTTTCAGCTACTTTAATTAATCTATCTGCAAAGGAATGCTTTAAAAAGCATGTTGATGAACAGCATGTCTGTTTACAACATACTTAACAAATAGAGGAAGCACAGTTCATTTGAGTGTCAGTGCAAAGTGGGATTCTGTACAGCCTTCTGTGAGCCAGGATTGTTTACTCATTTATCCAAAAGCACAGGCAAAATCCAGGCTGTGTAAAACAGGCAGAACTGAATTTTCTTTGGTTACAGTGTAAAGCAACTTTTATCTCAGGTGGATGTCCAGCACCAAGGTTTATATAAAAGAATTGTTCAGCTGTCATTGCAATATCCACTGGACGACAAGCTGGTTGCTCTGCTCATTATTTAATGTCTGAATGGTGATATAAATAGCAACACAGCACATCTTAGTTGTCATGCATTATCATGATAAGTGATGTAAGAGATGTCACCAAATTCAGTTTTGAGATTTCTGCAAAGCACAATACGTTCATACTTGTGTGTGTGTGAGAGAGAGAGAGAAAGGGCTCAAAGCCCCCTTTTTAATAATGCAGTCCCAATGTAAAGGCTGAGTAGAAATATTATTCTATTCAGGTAACACTTTGAAATGTCATCAGAAGAAATATCTTTTGTACAAGGCCACAAGAAATTAAAATTTAAAAAAAAAGAAGAAGGAAAGAAAAAACCTCTACTTTCCTAAAGTGATGGAAGCTGTTCTATTAGAAGTCACAGAAACACTTCTCTCCAAGACAGCCTGGCTTTCAAGGAAAACAAGTAGTCCAAAAGTTACATTTAAAAACTAAAACATGAAGAGTAAAATAGATAAGTAGTAGAAATGAGAACTTGAGTTCCCATTTAGCTTAGTTTGGTGCAGAGCTGAGTACAAAAGCAAGAAAGAGAAAGAATAATTATAATAATAAAATGTGCTCACCTCTCAGGATGGGTGCATACCATGATAAATGATTTCAATCTATAACCTTTTTAGTTCTCAGTAAAATTGTTCTTTCCAGACAAATCATCCACCACTGAACTGAACTTCCTGAAGTTCTCTGAATCTGTGATGAGAGTCCCAAAAAAGGCTCTGAACATAAGCCCAGAGAGTTCAGTCTAGTACTGGAATTATTAGAAGTTATCATGACAAAGTTTGTAGTCGGTTAATATTAAGATATTAGAAAACATTGTACAAAGTTAAAAGAGAACTGGTTAGACAAAAATACCCTAAAGGCATCCTTCATATAAATAGTTTACAAATAATATCACTCTTACTGAGGAGTTAGCACAGTTAGTGGGTGTCCCTACTCTGTACAGTCCATTCACTGAATAGTGGTGAGAGGCAGTAACAGAAGTAAATTATAGATACCTGAAGATGCAGGTATTTCACAGTGCAGCTCTCTGTGTAACTGCTCCCCACTGGTGTCTGAGGTGGCTGAGTACCTGAGGTGGCTTTTCATAACTCAGTACTGAGATCAGCCTGGAGTCCAGTGGTGGCCAGCATGTCTTGAAACTACCCAGTTTACTAGGTGTGTCTTGTAAGTTGTGCTAAACTTACCATAATTAAACTCACACTGTTCTCCAAATCAGTTAATTTTAAATGTCATTGTTTTAGCTGCACAAGCTCTAGTCATATAAATTATGTCAGTGTAACCTTTTATACAGTGATACAATCATAGTAACCAAAACAACTTGTGGCTATGTTATTGCTCTCCTAGTTGAGTTGCATCCATAGATTTGAGATGTCCAGCTTGTCTGTGACTGTTTCAGGAGTTAAAACAATTCTGAGACAAAAAAAGTGCTTAAGTTCACTCTTCTCATTTTTTTTGGGGGTGTTAAAAAGTAATTACAGAAAAGTCAGCTTATTCTTTCAGCTGCAAGGGAAGGAGTTCTTTGGTTTGCAAACATACTCCTTCCCACTGTCTTTTGTGCCTCAAAATGTTCACACTAGTAAAAATAAAGATGATTTTATAGGTGCAGTGTTTCTTGATGACTTTTTCTGTGCAGCAAGTCTTTCCTGTGAGTCCTTTCATGTGAATGTGGTGTGAATGTTAGACAGCGCAAAGGTAACTCATTTAATTAGAGCTTCTTTATTTCCTCTTTTAGCTAGAGACAGCCTAGAAAATCAGCATCATGTTTCTAACTAGCAGGAAGAAAAGGCAAAGCTGGTCAGCCAATTGCAGCTCTATATTTACTTTCCCTTCCTCAAGCACAAGAAAAATCAAATGAAGGAAAACATAGAAAATGCAACGGGAAGAGTGGGTAGCTGACTTCTAAGCTGTATTCTGAGGAAGAAAGCAGGAGGGAGAGTGAAATGAGAGGATGAAGGCAGAAATCTGAGCATACTTGAGAAGACACTACGCGCCGTGCACAATCTGTCCCCCTCGGCAACACAGCAGACTGTCATTCACTCAGTGTGGGCCAGATTCTTTTTTGTATGGAAACCTATTCCACTGCTTTAAAAAGGGGCTCCATATAAATAATTTCTAGGTCCAGGAGGTATTTTTTGACAAACTTCAATAGTACTTTTCTTGCTCTCCACATTCATTCCTAAGAGGATGGATTGCATTGCTGTTTGAGCTCATAGTTCAGCACATGAATGGCATTTTTTGAAATACACACAGAATTTGCTTGTTACAGAAATTCTTTTTGCTGCTCATTTCACATAGTAACTTATATATCCATTAGTGGTAAGATTTTCCAAGGGAAAATGTTGTAATTGCACATATTTAAAGGGTACATCATTTACCTTTATTACAACTGTAGTTGCAGCTGCGGTCTCAAAAATTATCCCAGTGTGCACCATGCTGGTGCAATTAGGAGAAACTGGTCCTTTGTCTTTATAATCCTTCTCTGGATGAGAAATAAGAATATTGATAGAGCAGAGAAACCACTGTACTGTATTATAACTCAGTAAGTCAGCCCAGCCCCATGACAGTTCCTGGAGAAGTAAAACAGACTTAGAGAATAGTTTGGGAAGGCAAACCTAGTTAGAGTGTTTGCAGTAAATATGAGAGCTGATGCGTGGGCGTTGCAGTTACAAATCCTGTTATATGCTAATATGATTTATGTGCATAATACCCAAACATAATTATCAGAGTTAACCCCTGTGTACTTGCTGTATTTAAAATTAAAATGAAGTTATGCTATTTGCACTTTCAGAACAGTAGATCTATATTACAGATGAACATTTAATAATTTAGCTTATTTTTGCTGACTGAATGCACTGTGCCAGACCATGCTTCTTTCATTTGAACAGTGATTGACATTCTTCTTGAACCTCATGAATCTTGAATTCAAATGAACTATCTTAACTGCAATTTAATTTAAAAGTATGAGATTTAATGGAGGTATTCCTTAGCCAGGGAATGAAAGATATAATAGGAGACAGTTTGATACATTGTGCTGTATGAAACTGATGTTTAGCAACAATTTTTCAACACAACCTTAATTCTGGAGTGAATTCTTAATAAGTGGACATGGGACACTCAACACAACCAAGTAAATGAGCATCTTCCAGTCTAGAGCTCTCTTCATGGTGTTAATTAGTGTGTCTATATTGACTTCATTCTCTGCTCCAGGAGAAACAATATTTATTTTCTGGACCTCTTTTTGCAGAACTGTTTGCACCCTTTATGGTTAACGAGTTGGCTTTGCCCTCTCTGAGTAGCATGTAGGGCAGTCCTCATCTTGATCACTCCCAAACCGTTCTTCGTACAATGTGTTTTGTGTGCCCAGTCAAATATGTGTATGAGCCAGCTTTGTTTAGGAAAAACCTTGCTGATCTGCTGCAGGGAAAAATCCTGGCTGATAAATTTGTGGACATGCAGGAGACTAGAGATGGATCCAGCTGCTGGTGTTGACATACTCATCTTGAACAGTTGTGTTTAGGCTTTGGTGTAGCAAGGCACTCCTACTCCATTTTTATTTAATACAATGACTGCTTCTCTTGACTGAGGACTAACTCTCCTTCCTACAAACTGCTAGGGACTTCTAAGAAAGATCTGTTAGTGCAGAAATGGAAAAATAATGCTTAAGTTTTTAAAGACCACTGAATTCTGGAAGGTATCCATCTGCACACACCCTGGGAGCAGGAATTGTGGCATTGCATATGCCTTCTATGCAATACTCAATCCAAAAAGCTGCAACCTTCTACACTTGTGAGTGGCGGCAGATATAACTCTGTTTTGACTAGTAAACCAAAAAATGTATTGACTTAAGAAGCAGCATTTTTCATTTTGAAAATGTCAAAACAAAGTGTCAGCAATTCTGAAAAGAAAAGGTCCCTAAGATCTGTTTGTTTGCCCCTTCTGTTTGGAAACAAGACATACAAGAACTCTCTGTGGGAAAGTTTATTGTTTTGTTGAGTCTTTACTTTCTGAGAAGAAAAAAATATTCAAAATCTTCTCAGCCATCCTGCTAATTCCTGATTTTTGCTGCTCTAATTTCCATAGGTAAAGAAGCATGTGCTAGTGATTCCTGGAATTACACATGAATATTTTAGTTTGTCATCTTCAACTCAGATCAGATTAAAATACTATGACCTTCAACAGTCACCATCTTGCTGTGAAGGGATTTATTCCTTTCAGTTTGACTCTTGTGCTCTTCGCTTTGATACAAGCCTTTGCTTTGGTGAAAGGATTCCTGTGGTAACTCCTTGTTAAGCAAGTTATATACAGATTTCCAGATTTTATTATTTTACTCTGTTCAGTCTGCAAACTCCCATAGGAACTAGACCTTTATTCCACATCTCTGTCTTGATCAAAATACTGAAAGTTTATGAGGTGATAGAGACCTACTCCCTCATATCTTGTACCAGTTATAGGACCCATTAGAGTGCTGGAATCCCATTAAAATGGTTAAGACTGCAACTTAGCATCTCACAGAATACCAAATAGAAGAATATAGTGGATTCACACGGGAACAGATTATTTTTCCAAGAAAGACCTAGTCCAATACGCCTGACCTGGCTTTCATTGGCAACACGTTATGGCCTATCCTTAGTATGGCCATCTCCTGTAGCCACTACTGAGGTGCAACATGAAAACATTTTTCATACAATGCCTTACTGAGCAAATTGTGCCAAGTGCTGCATGCACAATAGCCTGGTGTACTGGTTTCACTGTGAAGTGTAGAGAGTTCATCAGTCTCATCTTAAAAAGGGTAGCTTCAGAGTGCGTGATGGTTTCAGCAACATTCCATCCCTTCCCCAGGCTCCTCTGGGTGGTTAGCAACAAAAGTAGTTCATGAAAGCCTGTGAAAGACACATAAAATAATCTGGAAACCAATTAACAGTTTAATTGGCAAATAAACCTATTCTTTACCCCCAAATGTTTCTGAAGATTGTGCAAGTAATGAGGTGGAAAAGATTAGCATCAAATAAAATTCCAAAAATAGTACAGCAAAAGAAGTGCAAGACAGTAAAAGGTCAAGCTCAAGGAACCTGAAATTCAACATTCAACATTGACTTGTCTGGCTGGGAGATATGTATGTGTTGAAATCTTTATCTCTGACTAACATACAGCATAAGGCCTGAAGCTTTTGTAGTGAGATTGCTCCCATTTACACAAAAAAATTTAAAAAACATTAGAAAGAATATCCTTTTTTAATTGCCAATAACCCCTGAAGCTCACTAGCAAAAAATTTTACATGGACATTAATGGGATCCTGATAAAGATTAGTCCTCCCCAGAAAAAGCAACAGCTATTTTACAGAGAATGGAAGTCATAAAGCTGTAAGGTCCTTGCTTCAGGGCATAAACCAACTGCAGACACAGGAAGTTAAGAACAAATTTCTCCCTAGGAGCTGATTATTATTTAATGAGTCATCATCATTTTGGTAATGAATGAATGATTGGAAAATTAATTTATTTATTTTTTGGTGTTATCATGCTAACTTGAAGCAAAGAAATCTCCAGGAATCAATGGCTAATTTTTTGAAGATCTAGGCACTAATCTGCTGCCTGTCAGGGCTGGAATTAAAACAAATTTGCTCTTTTGCAAGTTATATTAGACTGTAATAACATGGAATGTGTGAGCAACTTCCAATTGTGATACAATGACAAACTCATGCAAACACATACAGTTTTTAACTCTTTCATATCTCTGGTTTTGTGCTCTTGTACATGGTTCAGGTACAAAAATCAGAACTGGGTGGAGTGATACTATCTCCAGGGAACCAGCACATTCAGAGCCATGGAGAGGATTCCCAGGAAAAGTGCCATCCAGCTGGTCTTCAAGAAATAGTGAAACCGACATTTTTTTCCCCAGAAATACATATGGATGTTGAATTCCAAGTAGCAATATGAGCTGCTTGTTCTGTAGGCTCAGAAGAAACTGACCGATAAATCTCATTATTTCCACGCTTAGGACAGTTGAGTCTGCAGAAAGACTCAATATGGAAGAAAGCTGGATTATAAAAACTGTGGGATATGTCTAGACCAAGCCAGAAAAGCAAATTCTTCAGGGCTGCAGATTGCTTCCACTCAGCAGAATAATACTGGAAGAGAAGAACAAATTCTGAAAATGAAATTAAGAGCTTCTAGCTCTTCACTCTGTCAGATAGTGCTAATATAGAGAGAAGCAAAAGAGCAAAGATAAGTCCCCAGAAGGCCATGGGAAAGATTTGGGTCCTGATGATGACTTCCAAACCACTGTAAGAATCTTAAAAAGGACTTCAGAACAAAACACTTAACTTTCACTGAGAGATCTACACAGAATCAGAAAAATTGTCTCCTACTCCAGTCTTTTGGGGTTGATCCTGGTTTTACCTCTGAGGTCCTGTTCTCCACTGTGACAGTTTACAGTGAGGAGTGTCAAATTAGTTCTGCCTCTTGAGTGTGACGTTTTGAGAAATTCCAAGTATCAGTTTCCTTTCAGAGGATTTAGGCTTGACTTCTGCTTTCATCCATCAAAGTGGAATACTTTCTTCAGACCGTGTCCTCTGGCTTCTCCACTGTCTATAGCTCTAGTGAAAGAGAAAGGGAACTAGAAGAGAGAAAGTTAATCCCATGCAAAAACAAAAAGGGAGAGGATGATGAATACCACCAGTCTTCTCCGAAGAAGGAGAATGACAGACTGGAGAGGAGTATTGAGGAAATATAAAGTGGATGCTGGACAACCCAGGGCTTCCAGAACTCACTTCTCTGATCAGGTTGACTGCAAATGCCAAGATGTTCAGGGAGCAAAACAAAGGATAAGCCTTTCCCAGTCAGTTTCAAAATAATCAGTTGTGTGTTGAGTTTTCTTCCTATTACAAATGCGTATGAGATCAAATGTAATGGAGAGGTACTTCATAAGGCAGAGCTACCTTTCTCCAAAATGCACTGCAGCATCACATCCTAGCAAAATATAAGGTCCAAGTTAGCAGGTTATATTAATAGATTATAAACTAAAATATTTCATCAGAAACAACTTGAATCTAGGAAGTTTCAAATGAAACAGGACAACTCACCCAGCAGGCTGCCAATGAATCCAAGCTCAGCAGGTAGGTGCTGTCTCTCACAAGTACAGTCTGTCTTCAGAGTATGAAAAACAAAAATTTCAGCTCTACAGTTCCGGGGCTGCAGTGCCAGCAGTGGTGTCAGCAGCCTCAGCCTGGAGTCTGGAAAGGTTCTCTCTGTTAGGAAGTTTGAAAAATATCAGGATCACCTGGTCTGAGTGTCCAGCCATACAGGTGTAGTTTGGATGCCTGCAGGATTCCATGGAATTAGTCCAATCTCAGCTAATGAGTTATGCAGCTTTTACTTGGAGCTTCATCACTCTTCCAGGGCTACTCCAGCTGTCACAACTGAGCTGGAAATTTCTGTGTTTGACTTCCCAGACTTAAATTACTTTACAATTTTTTACAAAACTCCTTATTGAAGTTACTTTCTTCCCTTTTTTCTTTTCTGTAGAAAAATTGAAATGACTGTTTTATTCTTTTATTTCTTTTAAGCCCTCAGAAACAGAACAGTTTTCTATCTAGAGCTCCCTATAAGATCTAAACATACACAATAAAACTTTTATTCCTGTATCACCTCTGGGTTTCTTTTTGCTCTCCTTAATTTTGTTTTCTTGTTGTCGTCTTCCTTCCTTCCTTCCTTCCTTCCTTCCTTCCTTCCTTCCTTCCTTCCTTCCTTCCTTCCTTCCTTCCTTCCTTCCTTCCTTCCTTCCTTCCTTCCTTCCTTCCTTCCTTCCTTCCTTCCTTCCTTCCTTCCTTCCTTCCTTCCTTCCTTCCTTCCTTCCTTCCTTCCTTCCTTCCTTCCTTCCTCCCTCCCTCCCTCCCTCCCTCCCTCCCTTCCTTCCTCCCTTCCTCCCTCCCTCCCTCCCTCCCTCCCTCCCTTCCCTCCCTTCCCTCCCTTCCTCCCTTCCTCACATAAATGGCTGAAACAAAGGCCTGTTGCTTTCCTCTGACTTCTCTTTTCATGCATGTCAGTGAAGGTGTTTCCATGGCACAAAGTAGTGCTATTAAATTTTCAAAACATTTTATTATGTATTTGAAACACACCAAGGTGTTTGGACCATGTATCCTCTGCAGCAGCAACTGAAAGCCGTGTGAGATATTATAAGATGTCTAAAATGGAATAAGATTTTTAAGTCTGGGCAACTGAATCCTGAACCAGATCATCTTGCTGCAAATTCAGAGAATGCTGACACAAACACATGCCATAATCTTCTCAGTTCAACCACCTGCATCCAGTGGCTCAGTCATCAGACCTGAGCCCTCTGAGTGTTTTATTGGTAAATGCTGACATATTTTATTATCTCCGCTTGCAGTACTGGAATAATGCTGGTTTTGGCCTTTGTCACTTTTAGCTCACAGCAGTGATCAAAACAGCCCTCTGTAAATTCTTTGGAGCCTTTCCTGCTACAGGCAATAAGAGATTTGCCACTAACTTCAGCAGAACCATTTATGAGTGCCACGTTTAATTAACATGTAATTCAGAGTGTCTAATAGGATTGATCTGTATCTGAATTAAAACTGCAAATAAAATGGTGCTAAGGGGTAGAAGCAGAGGAGACTTTGAATCTCATTTCAGGACTTGAGCACGAATGGCAGAAAATACCATGGGCTTCACAGACAGGGAAAAACTTGGCATGAGATAAAAGGCTTAAGCCAGGATTCATCCAACTTCCAATGTTGCTCAAAGGATGAAACCATCTGAGATTTATATATTCATTGCTTGACTTGCCCACACAAGGCTTTGAATGCCACTAGAATTTGATTTTTAGAGGACATCAGAAAGACACAAAATGTTGTTGGATGAACAGTCTGCAGGAGGCTTCTGGCTGGTCCGCCAGGCTTCTGAGCAGTCAGACATTTTGGGATTGAGGGTGGTTCTCTTCCAGATTCACATAATCTCATTTGGAGCTTTCCGTCTGTTAGAATGCAATGTGAAACAGGCTTTCAAGCCCTTTCCTCTGTTGCTAATTCTCCAATGAATATTGACTCAGGGTTTTGAAGAACTGCTGAAAAAATGACAAGTCAATGATCATTGCTCTCTTCCCTGCCTGTCTGCTCAAGTGGCGTAAAAGAAGTAAAAAAAAAATAGAAGACAAACCCAAAAAACCCTAAACCAGAAACACTATATTGCTGTTTAAAATAGGAAGATCAGGACAACAGGAGGATAGGCTACTTGTGACACCTTAAGAAATCCTATTGTTCTTGCTGTCACTGTAGCTCTGTTGTATAGACCAAAGAAGGTGGATGCTGCACCCTGTAACACACCTCTCCCTCGTACCCTAATGTCAGGCTAGGATAGTGCCGCACTCCTACTTTTTAAAGAATTGAACATTGAGGTGATAACCCTCCCTTCTCCTCTTCCCAGTGCTTTGGAGAGAAGAAGCTGCATTCGGCCTGCCCATTGCCCCTTCAGAGGTGTACAGTGTCACAGCCAGCCAGGAACCTCATGCTGCTCTTTCTGCTTTTTTGGGGTGGGGACTGAGAATAGCTGACACTAACTGAGAGCACGTTGCCTCTTGCAGAGGTAAAATCCTCAGTTTGCCAGTTCTGCCCTAGTGGGTGAGAGACAGAAGAAACTCCCTGTCATAGGACCATGATATGAACCAGCAGCCAGAGCTCCCAGATGGGACCCAAGCAAGCAAAGAGCTTCATCAGCTCAGTCTTAGTGTCTTGCCTGTATTTAGGTCCCAAATTGCTTCAAGGCTCAAATTTATTTTCCCACTTTCTTTCCCTCCTGCCAGTTTTGTCTCTGCTCAAGTACTTTCTGTTGATGTTGGTTTAGGAATCTCCACCCTTTCTTTAGCAAGTGTTAACTGTTATCTGGAAAACTGCAGAATTCACAGCCCTGGGAACTGAAATTTGCAATACACTCACAGGCCAGCAATAACAGCTTCTTTATATGCGTCACAGGACAATGTTGTGTGGAAGATCTAAATTTCCTGTATTGTCTCCTTGATTCCTTGATTACTCAGCAGGGAGTGTCTCTGCTGTCCATCACTGGGAGGCAGAGAGGCATTAATATCTGATAGTTAGACTGGGCAAGAGCAAGAATTGTCATGTATTAAGAAGAAGTTACTGACTGCTGACAACCTTAGCAACCAGCTTGGATTCATACTGACATACTCTCCATCCTTTCCTCCCTCAACCCCTCCTCTCACTTGCTTCCCCTCTCACTTGATTTGTTTCACTTTTTTTTCACTCGATTTGTTTCACTTTTTTTTTTCTCTTTTAAAACTAAAGATATAAAAACCTTTCTCAAATTCTCCCTCTTGTAGAAAATATCCTGAGAGCACAGATTTTAGTCAAGATGTCATCAGTGCCAGTACTGAGCAAGAGATTAGTTTTCCAAGTATTATATACAGTTTGTTTTTTGGGGTTAAGGAGGTTATAACAGGTTGTATATAATTATTCTTGCTTAGCAATTTTATCTAATAATAGCTGCAAAAGAGTAGCAAAGATTAATTAAGGAGGCAAAGGAAAATCCAGCAGGGATAACATCTGAAGCAGCAGTATTTGTTTTGTGTGAGGCACAAATTCTGGAAAAGAATGTTCTGCTCTTCATCATAAGATGGAAATAAGTATCAGGGAAGTGAAATGGAGAAGAACTGGTAAGGGTTTAAGGGCATGACTAATCAAGCAGAGAGAAGAAATTGAATAAGAATCACACTTTCTACAGGGTCACAAAATGCTGGAAATAGAACTGTCATTACAGTTGCTAATTAACAGGGCTCAGTATCTCTCAGCTTTGGAGTTCAAAACAGTGGGAATTCTATGCAACAAGCAGCATGAATTTCACACACCCTGACTTGTCCTGAAGGAATTCCTCGTGGCTGCCAGTGGTATAACATTATCACAGACTGCTGTTATTATTATTTTTGAGAAAATTAGTTTCCATGTAAAAGCGTGTTACTAACTTTTCAAATTATCAAGCATATGTATATATGTAAATCCCTAATAAGTTTACATGTTTTTTGTGCCCATCTGGACATGGGATTAGTAAGATCAGAACTTGATTATTGCATTTGTTTTCTGGTAAGGTGTCTCAAAAGATGAGGATCCTAGAGACAACTATCCTCTTTATGTTAAAGAGTAGTTATAAAAGACTTTCAGCCAGGAAATCCAGGTTCTTGCACTTGTTTTGACAAGAAACTCTCAGTAGCATTCATGCTCCATTTTTAATAACCGCTGAATAGGAGGAAGTTCAGAATCTTGTAGGGATGTTAATGTTATACCATTGCTTTTAAGGGATAAATGAGATAATAAATTTGCCTTACTGCCAGTCTGCTACTGATCTTAAGATTTGAATAGCAAGGATTTAAAGGAGTGAAGTAATACCAACTAATATAGAAAACAGATATTTTTGAACTGACTTTTATAGAGTTTTCTGAATAAGTGTATAAAAAGCAAATTAGGTTTATTTCTGTTGGACTGCACAGAGATGAGCTATTTGATCTGTACTATTCATGGTATTTATGAATGTTTAGGAACTAAATGCAGTCTCATAGCTGATAAATTTGGTGTTGACTGCAAGGTCAGAAAAGCAGGATGAAATAAGATGATAGATGATTGATATAGAGTTATTCAAATCACCTGTTAAAGAGAGTTTATGTGAATAAGATTAGAGTAATTTGCCCTTCTGTGTTCCTTTGGGAATTAGACATCCAAATCTGACCCCCAAGTTCACTTTGTGATCAGCAGAGAGCAGTGCACACCTCCAAAGAGTGGTTTTTCTCATCCTGAGAGGATGATGATGATAACCTTTTTCCCCTTGATCAGAAAAGAAACATAGCTGTTAACTTGAAAGTACAGCAATTACCAGCATCAAACTGATTAAAACTCTGAGAGTTGCTAAAGGAATGCACTACTAATACCAGTTGCTAATGGATGCACTGCTGCTCAATCCACTTAGGAGAAGATTGAGGGATGATTTTGTCCTATGTCCCTTAAAGAGAAGTGATGGCTGATGGTTACATACCTGTATTTTCAGATTGGAAGTAAGGCACTTATTTTTAACAGCAAATGTTATTTATTTCTCAAATGCTTTAAGGAAAGTTGCTCTAGATCTTGTATAAGGCTTTTGCATAATTAAACAAGACTAGTCTTCATTAAAACTGTGATCATGCAAAAAAGAACAAATTCAGTGAAATTCATGACCTGCAATTCTTAAGTCCAGCCAGAAGCTCAAAGCATACATTTTTTGCTCTACCAAGGACTAACTGTACACATTCCTCTCTTTAGGCACTAACAGTATAAGGACAGGCATAGAAGAATGGGAGAGGGAGCAGTATCAACCATTATCACTGCAGCAAAACACACTTGCATTCTTTGTTAAGATTTTACTTCACATCAGGAAACCAGCTGTAGTTTCTGATCAGCTAGGCTAAATTGAATTAAAAAAAATATTTTTTGCATGTACATATTTTCTCCTTTTGTTTCAGAAATACAAAGGTGCTTGCCTATGAACAATGATTTTCTGTTCTGACCATACCTCCAAAAATCAGGATTTTAGCCAAAATTAATATAGCGTTCCTATATTTTGTCAGAATAATTAATGAGGGTATGCAAAATCAATCCAATATGTATCCCTGGGGAAGTCCAACCCTATCTGTCTGAAGTCCTTTTATTTTACCCCATTGACCCCTCCCTTTTAGTCATTCTCCAAATCTCTTCTTACTCATAAATTTTCCTTATGAAGTAGTCATGTCCCATGGGGTACCAACACTGGCACTGTGATCCAAAACAGCTTTTTGCACACATCAGATAGTTTTCCCATTCCCAGAGAATCCATCCCCAGAAGGGTCTAGGCAGTGATAAGCCACCCACCAGCCTTCAGTGAATTCACTTTTGGTTTTGCTGCTCTGCTATGATAGGTAAGAGCTCCAGATCTGAGCACTTCTCATTTTCAAGATGTCTTGGGGAGACTTGTAGTTTTAACACAAGCTTGATTTTCTCAGAGAGGATCTGCTGGAGCTAACTCTGGCTCCTTGCCCGGGAGCTAGAGTACTGTTCCAGCAGAGATGAATTTCCTTCGATAGGAAAATAATTTGCTTCAAAAACAGAAGCAAATTACTTCAGCATCTACTAATAACCTCTCTATTTAAGAACTCACAAATTAAAATATTTTATTTATTATATTCAGCTATTTGTGATCCAAACCAAAAAAGAAAGACAAATAAAATGAATATTTTCTACTCCTCAGTTTAGGTATGGAACAAATTAATTCCTAATTAATATTAAAGTGCTGCTGGTACTTTACATTGGGGATTGTAAAGGTTATTAAGAAGAAGAAATCACAGCAGATATATACAAATGTGTGGCTTCCATTTCAAAGTCCTGTCTGGGCTAGAGTAAAAGGTCTTTAGAATGAATTGTGTCTGTAGATGAATCAGATGGCATTTTCAGAACTGCTTTGGGGCAGATTTTTCAGATGTTTTAATATTTCCTCTGTTGGGTGCTGCCCGTTTAATACCACAGCTGGGCAGAGCTCCAGAAGACCCTGCTTATAATCCTGGTTCTGCCAGTGCTTACCCTATTGCACATACTACACTGCTTCTCTGAGCTAACTCTGAGCTTTTCCATCTTCAAAATGGAATCACAATGCTGATCATAATGTATTCAAAATGTGCTAATAAGGTTTATGCTAGCCTAAGCTGGAAATGATCAATGAAGGTAGCATTTATCTCTCCTGGCATCTATGTAACATCTGTGCTACTTGTAGGATGGGTTTCATCTGAGCATGCAAGTTATCTGAAGTACTTGAAATCCATTTAAAAACAGTGGTGAGAAATAACCAATCCTAAATCGTAGCTCATCTGATTTGGATTAGGTGTGTACCTTCAGATGGGCTTAGCAAAGAAAAAGAGATTCCTACAATATAGATGTCTAAAGCTAGAAGATGCCAACACTACCCGAAGTGGTTAGCAGTCAGAGCCTATAGCTTCCAGAGACTGAGATTCCTTTATCCATTTTATATTAAAGAGTTTTATCGGGATAATTTTGCTTCAACCTGTATGCTCAGAAGTCAATAATAAAACACTGGGTCCTTGAAATACCCTCATGCCATGTTACTTAAACAATCCGAAGGTTGATTTTTTCCCTTTGCCTGAGAAGTAACTAAAGAACAAAGCTTTCACGAATTCTCATTTGCAAATTGTAATTGCTTCAGGAATAGAAACACTTAGCACACATTGCTGGCATACACATATTTTTTAAAAAAAGAGGAAAAAAATCCCGACTAAAGAAAAAACCACTACCGACTCCTGGAATCCATTAACAAGACTCAGACCTTATAGTAAGAAATGTAAAGGTTGTGTAGCCTAATTTATTTAGGCCCTGATGCCCAACTAAAATTGTGTAAAAAGGTGCCAGTAAAAATACAACTTTGAATCACAACATAGTTGAAATCCATGCATATGATACAATTTATAACAAGGTTTACTGACTGTAAATGCCATGAAGTTTTTATGCCTCCAAGAAGTATGTGAAGCATAAGGATTTACTAACTGTGCTGAATTTTCAATATGTGTCAGAACTATGGCTGTACAAAACATAGAATCATTGAATAGTTTGATTTAGAAGGAACCTGAAAGTTCATCTTGTTTCAGCCCCCTGCCATGTGCCAACCTTCCACCAGACCAGGTTGCTCCAAGCCCCATCCAACCTGGCCTTGAACACTTCCAGGGATGGAGCATCTACGACTTCTCTGGGCAGCCTGTTCCAGTGCCTCATAGCCCTCAGATTAAAGAATTTATTCCTAACATCCAATCTAAACCTGCCCTTTCTCAGTTTAAAACCATTTCCCCTTGTTCTATCATCACATGCCCTTGTAAAAAAATCCCCCTCCAGCTCCCCTGTGGGCCACTTTCAGATACTGACTCGCTGCAATAAGTCACCCTGGAGCCTTCTCTCATCTAGGCTGGAACAACCCCAGTCTCTGAGCCTTTCCTCACAGGAGAGGTGTTCCATTCACCTAAGCATCTTTGTGGCCCTTCTCTGGAATTGCTCCAACAAAACATGGCAGTGAGTCTTCACAGGGGCTCATCTAAGAGCTTCCTTCTTGATGTCAAATCAGAAACCAGAGCCTTCCTTTTTCTCTTAAATTCCTCAGAAGCCCAAACCTCAAGACAAAACTCAAGGTCACAGACAGGGTTCCCTCTTTTCTCTGTCAAAACCTACAGTTCACCCACAGAGTTCAGAACTTCAAGGCAGAAGTAACATATTAGAAAATTATTTAGTCTCACATCTAAAGGGTAAGGAGATTACCCTCATCTCATTGGAGTGATGTGGAAGTTGCACGATTAATTTGACCATACTATTTAAGATCTTTTGTAGTCAAAGGAAAGAGAGGAATTTCTGAAAAGTCAACTCCTCCCATGGTAGTGAGATTTCTGCACCTATGTTTCTAAGATAAGCAGGACAAATCATGCTTTGGAGATGCCTGTCTTTCTTGATTGATTAAAAAGAAAGCCCAGACAATTATCTTAGGCTTATCATCTTTTAAATGTCTCTAGTTAGATGAAACAAAGGAGATCCTAAGGCTGCAATCTAATGTAGTGTGTGCTCCAAAACCATAGTTGTAGCAGGTGCTTAACTTTTGCTTACAGGGGAAAAGAAACTTCAACTTTTATCTGAACTGCACACAACAGTATGAGCAAAGAGCTAGGATTTTCTTTTGTGAGTACTGTTATCACACTTGGCAAAATGAAAGCTTTGTAATGAGGTTTTGTTTTTGCCTCATAAAAATTTCATTGAATTTCTACTTAAATAATCCACCAGGAAGAGATTATTAAGACAAAGCATTTTCATTTATTAGCACTCTCAATATCATGAGAAGCAAAGATTTCAATTTTTTTCCTTTATTACATATTTTTAGCTATATGTACTAAACTATGCTATATTTTAAGTTAACTTTGAGTGAGACCTTTCTCTTTTATCAACAGGAATTTTTAGGTGGATCAGGTAATAGCACCTTTAAATGCAGATTCATGGGAAATGATGGCAGTTTAAATTTTGATTTATATTGCCAAATATACACGTAGAAATGTCAATATGAGGAATAAAAGAAAACTTTTAGTTTTAGTCAGTATGAAAATTAGTCTAATATATGTTTTTATGAAAGTTAGATAAGAAGATATTTTCCTGAAAAGTTTGCAGATTAAAGATGAAAAGGGAAGACATTGCCATTTTATCTGAACAGCAGATTAGTGAGTAAATTGTAGATAAAGCAGCATAAAACATCTTATCCAGTTCAATTGCACAGGGTCAATATTTACAAATACATATAAACCCATGTTAACTTAACCTGAAGGATATGTTTTTTCAGACACAGAGGGAAAAGGAAATATATTCAAACTGAAAAAGTGTTTGCAATCATGTATCCTCTTTAGCATGCTCAGGAACAAACCAACTTCATGTAGGGAGGATAGTTTGGCTGTGAAATCAGATGCCTTCTTTGTGAGTACCAAGGTAAAATGGAGACTGGCTTAACTTCTTTGTGGATTTTGGTTTAATGCTAGCCACTAGAACACCTGAAAACACATATTCTTTTAATGTGATAGAAATAGTAGAAACAAAGATGAAGTAAAGTCTTTATGCAAGTCTTTATCTAGAAACTCAGATGATAATAACTTCTATTGAGTTGATTTTGAACCATTTGAATTTCAAATGTCAAATTTTGACAGAAGAGTCATGTCTGTCTCAGACACATCGTTCTGTATCTCATTATTGCACAACTGTAACAACTGCATGTGGAAAATATTTATCTGAATCAAATAAACTGCTGAAAATTTAAATCATAGAAGAATTATTTCTCTTTTCAAAGGTCACTCCTTTGCTTAATTTCTTGGGAATTTAACCTGGGAATTTTAAAAGAAATAAACTTGAAAATGTTTCTTCATTTACTTTTTGATTGTTTTCTTTTTCTCTCATTTTTGTATATTTTTTATATATATTCTTTATATATACATCTGAGAAAAAAGGATTGATATAATAGTCTAGATTACCTTGAATAAATAATGTCTTCTTCTTATTTTATTTCATTTTGATCCTACCATATATGTGGATAAAAAAAGAAAAAACACCCCTACCCTGGCGTAGATTTTCTGCCATGTGACCATATCACAGACTGGGAAGCATGTGGCAGAGCTTCTAATATCATAAACAGAACCATAACTGTTTAGTCAGAGACATTTTGAATTACTACATTTCCTCCTTCAGGTCTTTGGATTCAATTCAAAACTGAAGCCAATAGATGTTGCTTCATAAAATCTGTGGCTTTTATCCATCAATTTAATTCAGAATTTTGCTTTTAACCATTCACAGAATAACAATACTTTTTGATAAATGTAAAATAAAGGTTGCTTAAGAAAATGATATTTGATTAAACAGTATTTTCTTTGAATAACTTTAATTATCCAATTAATAGGTATTCAGAATCAAAATGGATGCAATTGAAGAAGAGCTCAGAAAATGAATAATACCTTGAATGCATCCTCTAATCACTTTAATAACAAAAGCTCACAGCATTTTTCTAAGTTTGGTAAGAAAATTACTTGGTTATTGTTCCTACTTAATAAGATTTTTGCAATTATGTGCATTTTGACATCACTAGGTCATAAATCTTGGAAAAAAAACATTCTGAAGTGGGAATATAGAGACAATAAGGAGGACAGGGGAAGATCTATGGATGTCATCTATCTGGATTTCTGGAAGGCTTTTGACTCAGGCTCCCTAAAATATCCATCTCTAAAGTGGAGAGATATGTATTTGATGGATAGCCTGTTCAGTGGATATGGAATTGGCTGGATGGCTGTGTCCAGTGAGCAGTGGTCAAAAGCTCAACCAGGGGTCCATATTTGACCCAGCACAATTTCATATCACAGAATCACCAGCTGGGGTTGGACAGGACCGTAAAGGTCAAGCATGGACCTGTTGAAGTGAGTCCAGAGGAGGATGATGAAGGTGATCATGGGCACGGAGCACCTCTCTTATGAGGAAAGGCTGAGAGAATTAAAGCTGTTCAACCTGGAGAAGAGAAGGCTCTGGGGAATTTTATTGCAGCTTTTCAATACTTAAAGGCAGTATATAAGAAAGATCAGGACAGGGCCTGCTGTGATAGGACAATGATTTTAAGCTAAAGGAGGTTAGAATAGATACAGGGAAAAACATTTTCTCTAAGAAGGTGGTGATACACTGGCACGGTTTGCCCAGAGAGGTGGTAGATGGCCTATCCCTGGAAACATTGGGCAGGGCTCCAAGTGACCTGGTCTAGCTGATGATGTCCCTGCTCACTGCAGAGGATTTGGGCTATATGACCTTTAAAGGTCCCTTCCAACCCAAACTGTCCTACCATTCCATGACAAAGGTAAAAAGACATAATTAGTTTTAAGGATTCAGATATGGGTTCTGCATATCTGTAGTATGCAAGTAGTGAATTGAGATCCAAGATATGAATTCAGACCTTCAGATAGTGAGAAACTATTATGCTAAAGTGCAGACATCTCTGCAATCATCTTGTGTATATTCCTCTTCATTTAATAATCTTGAAGTAAGTTTCTTCCTATCATTGGGAACAACAACAACAAGACTTACAAGTTGTGTAAGTCCACATAAAAACTAGTTTTGTACATGATTATGTCTTGGACATGGTTTGGTGCACCCTTGACTGCCACTGATTTCAGTGGGAGTTGAAATTTCTCAGCACTCTGTATAGCAGGGCTCCTGTCTTCGAAGGCCAAGCAGAGGAGAAACTGCAATGTTCACAGCATGTGTTCTTCATGGACCGCATGCCAGCAACATTAGGATTTTCACAATATTCCTTCAAGACATTTAGCTGCCACATCACATAGCTGTGCTGAAGGTCAGCACGGGGGATATAGCTTCAATTTTCTCTCATCTGGAGCTTCCAAACCAATGCTCTCTGTCTCTAATCTCCCCAGGCTGAGGATACTTGACCAGTTTTTAATCTCTCCCTGAGCTCTCCCTTGGGGTTTAGCCTAGGCATTCACTGAACAACCTGCCCCAGGCTGCTCACCTGACTACGTGAGACAGCAAGGGCTACCAATCTAGTTGGGGTCAGGGAAGGAAGGAGAACTTGAGCTAGACCTTCCTTCTGTGGAAATAAAAGTGGTTTTGTTACTTCCAGAGTAAAAGTCTACATGGTGTTTTATTCAACAAGTATGTTTCAACCAGTAAGAATATACCTTAATGAGGTTTATGCCCTTTAATTGAAGCTCTCATGAAATTACTTCTATGTTTCTTTTTCCTTTTTTTTACCTTCTTTGCTTTTTTTTTTTTTTCCATTTTCTTTTCCTTATATCGTGTTACAGCCTTTCTTAAAACTAATGACCCAGGCACTCTCCTCCTGAGCTACAATTAATGAAAGGGAACAGATAAGAAAATCTCTGCATCTCCCTTAGAGCCAGTGCATCCTGCAGATATCTCCCAGTGGTTGTCATTAGCCCTAATGGAAAACAGCTGAGCCCCAGCATGACCACACTGGTCTTCACCAAGCAGGTGCTTGTGCCTGAAAGGGAATGTATTTGCAAATATTCCTTCTGTGTTACAAGTGTCAGATATGTTACCACACAGACTAACTTTGGTGCCATAGGGATAAGCTAAACTCAAACTTCACTCCAGAAGGAAAACTTATCACTGGATGAGGAATTTCTTCTTCCCCTTAAAGAACACATGCATAATGCGTGCAAGCCTGATGGATGGATTTATTTATGTCTGGCATCTCATATATAAACTAGTTATCAAGGAAATATTAATACATGGGAAAGATACAAAGATAGCTCTAGAATGAAGCATACTCCATCCTTAAAAAGGCATCTAGCATAGGTAGGATGATTCATTATCTATGGTGCCTTCCTCTCTCCATTGATGGTATGAAAACTAAGGACATGACTCATCTGATCTCAAATGTCAGATTAGAGGAGAGAGGAACTGTTCCCCTAAAATACCTGTTTCCCCAGTGATGACTATAAAAGAAAAGAAGAATTATGTTCTCAGGGATGGATATTCACTTTTAGTTAGATGAAGCCCACCTTATTTATCTAAATATGTGATTCTTGGGTTTCTTGAGCAGGGCCAGGAGTTGAACTTGATGATCCTGGTGGCTCCTTTCGCACTCAGAATATTCTGTGATTCTATGAAATTTTATGGGAGTAAAGTTATATAAAGTCAATTCATTTGAGATTATTGTTCACCAGAATGCATTAAATTCCAGTTGTAACAAAGTTTCTTCACTTTGTTTCTAGACTATTTTTGGTCTTTTTATGCACACTACATACCATATTAGCTCCTTATTCTTTATTTGGTTTTGAGTTACAATCCCTACACAAAAGATCAGTATAGTCACATTGGATGAGACCAGAAATCCTGTCTGGAGCAATGGCTGAGAGAATATCCCTTCTAGAAGAGCATGAGAACCTGAAAAGAGCTTTGTCACCTGTTAGAGTCCCACAGCCAAATAGTTGTAGCTCAGGCATTTTAGGAGTTGGGTTTTATTTCCAAATAAATTTCAGGCCTTGCTGGAGGTCAAGGTTTAACTTTGAGCTGGATCTCCACTAAAAGGCAATTTTCTCTGACTGAGATGTATATAGATATGTGTTCCTTTTCCATGAGTGTCAGAAAATCACTGGATGCCCAGGTTACACCATGGGCTCCCTGTGTGCCAGAAGGGAGCCAGTGACAGGGAAAACAGCAATGCCTCATTTGTGCTAACCTGATGGGTTGGGTATCTGAATTTGATCAGGTCAGCAGGCTGGAGGATCAGACAGACCTAAACTTTGTGCAATATTTTATCTCCAGCACATAGTGCTTTAAAGCTCAGGAAGTCATTAAACTCCAAGATGACACAGGGAATGCCTAGTGGGATTAACCTTCAAAAACTAATTACCAAGGAGATCAGCAGAAGGCAGCCTGCATCACCACTGTTGTGACAGCCTACCAGAGGAGTGAGCGGCATCAGAAAATGTTGAATAAAAAATCTGCTTCACTGCAGATCCTTTTCCTATGTAGGCAGAGTTTTCCGAATGATTACCAATGGCAGATCAATGGAAATCAGGTTTCTAATTACAGATAGGGGTCTGAGTACAATTGCTATGATGATTATTTTTATTTTATCCTTTTCCTGTAGTTTATAGGAAAGGTTTGGAATGAAGTATTACACTAGCAACTAGTAAGGATCAGCTCCCATGTTAAAGAAAAGGGGTGGGCCTGCCTGACCTCACTGAGACGCCCACTGAGAAAATCACCCTAGAGTTTTGGTGATGATTAATGAAGAGATAAAGACATGATGAGTATCTGATTTGTCTGAATCATCTAAGGCCAATAGCACCTTCAAAATGCATGCCTTTTTTTTCCCCTACTCTATCTCTCTTGAATATTAAAAGAGCTTACGATGGTTGCCTGGAATATACAGTATGGGTTTTAAATGTAGTGAGATGAATTCCAACTGCATACCAAACAAAGAGCACAAATAAATGCTGAGCTCATGCAAGGGGCAGTCCTCCAGCAGCTGCCAACCCCAAACCAATACAGACTAATATTAGCTGGAAATCTGTTAATTGCTGCTCAGATTTCATGTCCCTTGGATGAACCTGATCTCAGGTGGCATGACAAAAAGCCAGGCAGCAGATTATGTTACACACACAGATATAGACATGTAGGTTGTGTGTATGTGTGTACACCTATGTATGACAGGGCAGTATTAAAGATATCATATTACACATTATTTTATATATAATAATATATTTTTGCATTTATTGTATATATGTGTGTGTGTGTGTGTATAGAGAGAGAGATGTCACATCACCATTAACTTACTCTGGTTTCTGGACACCAAACTTTTAGACTTATGCAAGTAAAAAAAATCCTAAAGAAATAAAGAATGGTTTTCCCAACTTTCTGCAAATGCTATTAGGCTAACAATCTCTCTTGAATATCAAGCATACTAAAGTTTGAACAAAACGTTGGAAAGCAGAAATCCCAAAGTTCATACAGGCAAAAGTAAAGAATTCCAGTAAGCTCAGAACTCTGCACAGTCTTTCAAGCTAGACATGTTTGCAAGAGCTACCATCTAGTTGATGCTGTGATCAGAATTCTGGGAACACATGTTAGTTATATAAATATTTTTAAATCAATCTGATGATAGCACTAGTTCAGACCATGCCCTGATTTTAAGAAATCCTCAGGGAGGACTCAAAACAAATTAGTGCATTTAATTACCTTTCTGAAGTCCCCAAATAAAATAAATATCTATTGAATTTTGCCCCTCAGTTTAAGTCTAAATTCACAAATGCTATTACATTTTAATTAAAGTGAACTCATTTTTCCATTTGGTGGTTATTCTATCTTGATTTTTTTTTTTAAACTATTCTTACAATTTAATAAAGATGCTAATTGGGGATTAGTTTGTAATAACAGCTGACAGGCCCCAAGGATCCATTCTGCTCTCTAATAGTCTATGGATGCAGAACAATCCATAAGGCAGCATGGGGGAACCTGTCTGTTACCAGGAGTGATCTTCTTCATTCACAACCAGAGACTGCATACTGCAGGGATCTTGCTCTGGTGAGAGATTCTTCTGCCTTAGAACCTGCATACTACTGCCTTTCAGATGTTGCTTGTTTGCTTGGGCCCAGGCAGAGTAAGGAGAATTTAGCTTTTACACGATGTATTTACATGAACCACAGTGATAGCTTGTGTTCTGAGCTGTCTGGAGGTGAATCAGCTTTGGAACAGGAGCACAGTATTTGATTGAACACTGAGAGCCTTCAAAACGTTAGTAAGGCCATTGCACAATATCTGGATAGGAGCAAAGGGATTTGTCTCTTTGAGGTTATTTAGCTTGATATTTCTAACATTGGAAAGATGATGTTCAGTGGTGTCAATTTATCCATTTGCAAAAAACCCCCTTCGATAATTCAATATTGGGTAAAGAAAGGGAATCTTATATCCTCTCACAATGTGAAGTTACCAAAACTTACACTACTGAAGATCAAGCAAGTTGGAATGGAGATTTTCAAGTAACTCTTCTAACCCTAAAAGAACAAAGGTCTTTATGTGTCATAGTAATTCATAATTTTGTTTGCTATTGTATTAAAGGGACAGGTTAGGTTATTCTCCAGGTCTGCATAAAAATAGGGGTTCAATGTTTACTTTCATAGTCCAGCTGGAGAAAAAGCATAATCTCAGAAAATCTTTGACTTAAATTACATGATCTTCTTACGAAACCCTTCCCTGAAGAGATGAAGCAATATAATATCTCCAGGAAATCTTACAGAATATATTAATTTTGGTTAAATTTATAAAAAGCAAACCACCATTAAACAGAATGATATTTATAGTTTGAGCTCACTGACAGACCAGTGCATTGCAAGCTTACCTATGAATTGAGAATAAAAACTCTCTTCTTGCCAGCTGCCTGCCCGTGGGGGGTTATCTTGAGTCTTGTGAAAATATTGTATCTTCAGTGCAACAAAGGTCTTTGAAGTTTAACTGAGCACAGATGTTTTCCTTAGGCTTTAATTGAAAGCAGTGACAACTGAACTCTTTCTACAGTGGGACCCATGTTTTAAAAGAGATTTCTTCAAATAGGGTAGGACTGAACCCTAAACTTGTTTTCTCTTCCAAAACTCTATCCTTAAATGTTTAAAAAGAAGGAGATTAATATAAGACATTAATATAATACATAAGCATATATCAGATCATATATCAAGAGGAAGAAATCAAGAAATAAATAAGAAATATTTCATTCTTTAATGTTTTTCTTACTCTGAGCATTTGAAAAAGATATCTTTCAGCAACAATGAAACTGAATTAATTTGGATTTTATGAAGTTTTTAATGTGGAATTTGTTATGCTGACTTTTAAGCAAGAGGCAGTGTCCATGATATAATGTATGAGTTAATGGAACTCTTAACCCTGGAAAATCTGAAGACAAGTATATTTGTCAAGATTTCTCTTTTTTTTTTTTGAAAATTAAAGTGATTTGTCAAAATCTTGGTTGATAACCATGAAAAAGGTAATGAACTAAATTTAAATACTTGTAGGTACAAGTCAGGGAGACCTTTATTCTCAAATTGTCCCATTGATTTCTGCTTCACTGAGACAATATTTGAAACACAGTACAGAGACTTTCTGATACAATTTAAGGAAAGTAAATATGCTAAGGAAATGTTGAAACTGATTCTGTAAGAAAGGAGTCAATGTCATAATCTGGGCTTAGCTGTGTACTATAGAAGTAGTTTTTGGAAAGTAAGGAATAGCTATGTGAAACAAAAGAGGACATATGTGTTTTCATGTAGACTAAATAAGCTCCTCACATGGTTTGAGAACTCACGTGAGAGGCACTAGGGTCAGGTACTGGTAGGAAGCCCTGCTGGAAAGGACCTTCCAGGTGTCCCAGCACAGCACAGCATCTGCCTTCTGGTGGTACCAGCTACACCCACACCACTGATTCCATGCTCTTGTCTAAGCTGGGGTTACAAATCCCTAAAGATGGAGATAGCTCAGCTTCTCAGGCAATCTCTTCTGATGTTTAGCTGACTGTTCCTATCCCAGCTAAGCCAAGCTTGGTGAGACCAGACCCACAAGACCATGTAACGTTGAAGTGCATGAGTGCCTGTAAGCTTCTGCCATGCTCACAGCTCCACGTGCAGCAAAGATGTTCCCCCTGTCTGTTGTTGGTCCTCTCTGAGACTCAGTGCCTGCTGTGGCACTGGTGGGGAGGGTTGGTGAGTCATTCCCACCCATAATCCAGCAGAGCTGTGAGTCTATTTCTGCACACAGTCAACAGATGGGAGAATTCACAAAAGCTAAATTTGGCAGACATTACTGGAAGTCTCAGTACATCCCTCAGTCAATTAGGTAACCCAGCCTTATGAACAGAAGTGACTAAGGGCCATTAGCTTATGAGAACCAAAGAAAGTCAACTTCCTAACCCCAGAGGCACAACAGCTCTGTATAAGTTTCAAAATTGGTTTGTCTGAAGTAAGTAATCAAGAAAAGCAAGAAGTGATTTACTGAGGGGTTTAAAATAGAACAGGTTGGCCAACAACAATAGCTTAGCTCTCCAGAGCACCTTGTGCCCACACTGTACCTAAAACAAGCTTTGCATAATAGAGGAGAGTTCACTTCCACATAATTACAGTTATAGGGTCCCTGGAGAGAAAAGAACAAGCAAAGAGAGAAGGCTTTTCATCATCATTTATAAAGACTTTAGGGGTCTGTTTAAGATGGTGAAATGCTGCTTACCTTCATTTTAAAACACTTTGAGGTACAGACCTTTGCAGAATACAGTATTTAACTGTTTAGGATCATTGCTGGTTAAGGTCTTTCCATTTAGCAACCTGCTTCCTTTCAAAACCCTTCATATTTTCCCATTACCATACTAACTGCATTTGTTTTTTTTAATTTTAACTTTGCCTAATTAAAGTAGCAAAAAGCCATGAATGCAAACATATTTAAAATAAAAAATAATTTTACAAGTAAATCTGAAAAGTACAATGCTGGTTCCTCTATTTAAATGGTAAATTGAAAATTAATACTTATGCAGACTAAATCAACTTATCTAATCATGGAATAAAAGGTAGTTAATTGGACCTGGCAAGTGAGAGTTAGAGCTAAATACAGCAATCCTTAATCCTGCAGAGTAAATCTTGACTTATGTGATTAGTTGCTCTGCTTTAGTCAGGGAAAGGACTTGTGGCATCACACCCAGAAATTACTGCTTGATCCTGGAATTTGGACTGAATCTATGCATCTCTGCAGCTCTATGATAGAGGTAGAAATGCATATGTGAGTATCTCTTGAATCAGGCAGAATCCAAAATTAAAGTCATATATTCTATTCAGTGTCCAAATGAAAATCTCTGATTATTTGAACATGATATTACTTGCCTCTGGCATGAACAATGACACATTGAATTTCAACATGGAAATTCGATTCTTTTGCATTTTCTGTTGTTTTCTTATTCTATTTTTGCTTCAGATATATCAGCTATACAAAAGAGGGTTTCTGGATGCACTCTCTGGATTGGGTGCTGTATTTTTGAGACCGTTGTCACTTATAAGGAGTTTGGAAACACGTATTCCATTCCAGTTTGAGTCACTGACCTCACAGAGATCTCTGTGTGATTGTACTGTGTAAATCCATTTGGATTTCACACAGGTAAAGTCAGCTGATCTAGGGTTAAGGAATATGAAGGAATCCTGCAAGTTTTCAACCTGCTTCTCCTGCTGTCTTGAAGAATCCATACTGCACTGTTGTCTTAGGGTGACTTTATGATGTGTATCCCCTATTGCTGCTCTATGCCCAGAAATTAACTTTGTGCCTTTCTGTGCCTTTAAACTGAGCCAGGGGTAAATGCTGATAAGGTTATATAGGCTCCAAAATTCATTTGGCCCCAAGAATTTTTCCATTTTGACATCCACCCTAAACTAATCCTGTAGGAGCCCTCAATATCCAGTGAAGAGGAAAAGCACATATACATTATTTTCATTTACCTCTCTTTATCTCTCATCTTAGGGCAACATGAAGCATTTCTCTCCTGAGGCCATGTAGAGCCCTTAGGCTGAACCTCAGCATTATCTTCCAGTGAATTTCCAATGGTTTGATGGTTAAAATCAGGTACTGATTTACCTTAGGTAGGAACACTATTCAGCACCCTCATAAAGATGCAACAGAATATTCAGACTGTACAAAATTTTTGGATTAATATTTAAAATGACACCTTATGATCTCTCCTGGTGGAGAACAGGGAACTGGAGAAAACACACTGCAAATAGGGAAAAGGTTGAAGAGGTCAATCTTCTTCTCTATGTAAATCAGTCCACATCCAGTGCATGAATTTTTCCTCCCAATTCCCTGAAATGCAACAATCAATTATCCTGTAAGAGAATTGTGATTTAAAATGAGCCTCCTGTCAAATAATTTTTTTTTTTTTTTCCAGGAAGGGCAATTTTGCTGAAGGTTTATTTACTGGTATTCACACACTTGAGTTCAAATGTCTGTCTTGACAACAGAAGGAAAGATACAAGTTTCCTGACACTTTAATTCTCTTCCAGTGCCTCTGTGGACTTCAAGGAGTCTATGTTCATAGAAATATGTAGAAAATGTATAGGAAAATGGCACCTTCTGAGTATTTCACTTGAACTACAATTCTCTGTTAGAAAATGGGGCCCGTGTATGCACAGATGTTCACATCAGTACATTTTGCTGATCTCTAAAAGTTAGTGTTAGACATAAAAACAGCATTCGCCCCATTTTCTTGAATTTCTCTGTAAGAAAAAGGAACACTCTATACATGACCTGTGTGCCTCTTCTATAAATTCAATTTATTTTTGTGTGTATTCATAGTATACTATATATATATACTATATATATATATAATAGTTTTATACTTCTTATCTTTTTTTCTAAACTTTTGCTATTTTCATTTTTTCCTATTAAAGGCTTTTAAAATTTTTTTTTCTATTTTGATGAAGATGATGGGGATAATGGGGCTTTGAAAGGGAAGTGTTTTTTCCCACTGAAATTTCTTACTGAAAATTTTAGGTTCCAGACAGAGGCTGGACCAAATAACTCCCAGATGTTCCTGCCATCTTGACTTTTTATGTGACTCCATGATTTAAGATCTTAAAAAATAGAACACCAAGTTTGACCAAACTGATTTTCTTAAATCAGTATAAGGAAGATTTACCTGAGCTCAAAGAAAATTAGATCTCACTCACGTTGGGTTCATAGAAGCACCTCTACTTCTGAAGAAGAAAGGGAAGGGAAAAAACCAGTGTGCAACCCAGCAGCTCTAGTTTAATTCTTTGCTTCCCTTTTCACTTCTTCTATGACCTTAAATACCTTTCTCTGTGTTTAAGATTTCTGTAATTAAAATACTAAAAATTGTCACTTTGCCCAGTGTTGATGTGAAGGAGGAAACCATAAAAGCTTCTTAGAAACCACAATTATGCAAACCATGTATTTTTGCCACACATAAAAGCCAAGATACATTAGTACATCTCTCTATATAAACACATACCTTTACTTCCAGTGCTGTAAAATATTGCATGTGGTTGAAAGTTGGAAAGGGACTGCTTCCCAGCAGGGCACAAAAAGGCAACAATAGAACTTACAAACAAAATGTTCCATACTGGAGAATATGACATTATTTTCTGCAAATTATGCCGGTGAGAACCTGAGAGACAACAGGTTTGTGGCAGCAGGAGATGCCTCCAACTGGCTCCACTTCATGCCTAAATTGCAATGAGGTTCTAACCTGGCATGCTGAAATGAACAGCTCTCAAAGAGTACGATATATTTTTGACATGGCTCTGCCTCCCTACATTTTAAAGCTCAGTCTGAAAGTCTGAGGCAGACAGATTCTACACACCAAAAAAGGCCTGACTCAGACTGGGAAGAAATAACTTTGCTCTAAGAAATCAGATCAGCTAAAAAAATTGCATTTCCATGGTTTCTTAGCACATCTGGTTTGAAGGCACAAGTTACCTAAAAGATTTATTGCTGTGATAAATACAGATCTTTACTACCCAGCCAGTAATTTGAAACTTGCAGACTCAACTGGAAGAGAACGTGAAAGGCCATAAAATAGCAAACCCGATATGGTTCCACATGTATTCCAAATCATAGATGCGAAAGAGCCTTTAAAAAGTTATGTCAGTCTATTTCCACCTGAGCTCTTGCTACCTGCATGAGGATCTCACCACACAGGCATAAAAGTTTCTGTTTCAAATTAATTTTTCATTTTAAAAAGTGCTGAGATCACAACTCTCATTTCTGTTGGTAGAAGGTGTTGGTGTTATGTCTCTTTGAAAATTAGGCCACTTATTTTAGGCAAATAAATATATTGGCCCAGGCTTCTCTGTACCACTCTGTAGATGCAAAGCAGCCACATACCTGTCTTAGGTGGTCAATTAGGACGAGAAACTGGCTAGAAGCAAAGGCAGAACTTGTGAAATTAACCTGCTATATTTGTTTTTTCCTTCTGATGTGCTATAAAATGCTTGATAGGTGTGCTAGATTTATCACCGAAATGTCTAGAGTTGGGAAAATGATCCAAAAATCTTAAATCTCTGGACTGAGATAAGTAGCCTGTCATAACAGATTTAGCAAGTAAACATGCAGACCATAGGAAAAATACTCAGTGGCATAGAAAGACTGTCCTATTTACAGAAATGCTGTGTTACTTGCTTTTGGTGGAAATCAGAAGAATCAATGCCTTTGGGGTCTATTAAGTGAAGCCTTTAAGTACAGCTGCATTGCCAGCTCTCACTGCTTTACTAATACTGGAAGGATATTTGTTGCTTTGTAGAAACACTTGGGTTAGTTTGTGTACTGGGAAATTTTTCTTTTGCATGAAAAATGCAAACTTCTCACCAGCACTATTGCAGAAGGAAACTTGAAACAGTGACCTAAGTCAAATATAATCAATCCAAAAGATGTGTGCATATATTTGTACACATGCATGTATATATATATGTCTATATATTTACACACATGCATATGCTAATGATATCAGGAGAATCATGATTCAGGATATGACCATGATTAAGATATTTGTTTAAACAGGATTGTTTCACTGAATCCAGACTGAAGAGCCACAGTTGGCAGATACACCTACTAACTTAGACACGAACTTCCCTAATTAGGCAGCAAAACCAGGGTGGTTTTTTTAAATTGTCTTTTTTTCTATTTTTTTTTTTTCAGGGGTAGGAAGAGGTTTGTAGGGGGATGCTATAGCTTCTCTGCCTTCTAATGAGCACAAAGGGGTTTTTAAGGAGGTAGATGTGGGGGTGTTCTTATGGAGAACATGTTTCCTGTCATTTCTCCTGAAAGCAAGACCAAGGCTCAGTAGCAAAGTTTTCATCTCATTTGGCCACAATATAGATATCCATAGTAGGATCTCTGTTTCAGTAGAAATAGACATGAATGAATGAAGTGGCATTTTGTGCTTAAGAAGATGTAATTTTTTTGGCGTGAAATGTGTTAAATCTGGCTACAGAAGCTACAATTACCACTCCTGCTATTACACAGTTATAATTATTGAGGGACTTTGCCATATGTCTTTGTAGCAGCAGAAATATGAAAACCTTGGCATAAAAAATACAACATATAAGATCATTTAAAGCATTTAAAGGCTTCTCCTCATAGGTGTTTCTGGTATTTTGTTGTAGACCAAAAGCAGAGTTCAGTGCCATTTCAGCTATTAATATGTTGTGTATCATTCCCGTGGAAACTTTTCAACACAATTATCATTGTGGGATCATCAAGCCCATTGTTTAAATAATGCTTTTATAATAGGAAGCTATCAAGTAATGATGAAGCAATGAAAAGATTCTTGTTATAAGGCAAACTGTCTAAGGAAAGCAGAAATCAAAAGGCAGGCTGCTACTTGCATAAAACACTTGGATAATGTGTGTTTTGCAACATGATATAATGTAGGTTTATGATGACAATTCAGCTGCTTCTTCGAGAGACTATGCAGACAGGAATAAAAAAAGGATCACTTAAAAATGCTTTGTTCTCATTAAGAGGTTTTGTTCTTAAAGAAGGTGAAGATCATTCCAGTGTTCTTATACTGGATGTATAATATAATAGATACCAAATAGCTAGAACAAGGCTGTACATAGAGTTCCTAAATTGGCACAGAAATCCAGGGTGTTACAAGACAGGCTCTTACATAACAAAAGAATCCCTACATTTCCTAGGTAAAACTGGAATCAATATCCCAGGCAGGAGTCCCTCTTTGAAGGACTGCATTTGAGAATCAGAGTGTTTTACAGATGTTCCTTTCTCTGATGTCCACAAATGTCTCTGGTCCACCAGGCCATGGGACGGCTTCATCAGTGACAGCTGAATTATCTACAGGTCATGGATTCCTTCCAATTCTTCTCATCTTTCTCCACAAGGTCAGTGTCAGAGACACTCTGAACTGATGGTTAGAGCTTTGTATGTTCTCCTTTTCTTTGTCAAGGACTTGTTTTGCATGTTCAGAATGGTTTTGGAGATTTTTTTCAGGCTTAAAGTAAATGAAAGTGAAGCAAGAAACATGATTTTAAGAGAAAAACTAAATCTAAGATAAAGTAGAGCTGCAAACCAACAATGGTACTGACTGTAATTCAAGACAAGTTTGGGAACTTGAGGAAGGAATGAATTTCCAGCAGTGTTGAATTTTCTTAACAAGAAATCAATTCTGCTGTGTCTTCTAATGAGTTGTCATGGAATCATTTATGTTTGTAAACTATATGGTCTGGAGAAAATTTTTTTAAATTGTAAGAAACTTAGTGAAAATATATTTCTAATTTTAAGTTTGATTATGTTCCATATTCTTGTAAAATGTTGCACTAATGTGTGATAGAGATTTTTTATTGCATTATATATGTGTTTCATTTTATTAAATTTTTAATAGCTTTGCTATTCAAGACATTGGAGACTAGTTTTGGGTTTCTAAATGATGATTTTAGAAGGTAATATAATATAATATTAAAGAGTGTCAGGATAGCACATAAATTAGTTAAAAATCCAGATGGGCAACTGCAACAAACTCTTAAGGGTTTATCATTGTTTTATTATAGAACTGAACAGTATTCAGTTCTGTAAAGTATCTTCTGTCAGTCACTGCAAAAGACCAGCAAGTTTTCACTTGATGGAGACTGTATTTTTAAAAAAATCATTATCAACATGCACTCATTCAGTTTTCTGGCCTCTGTTTTTGGCACAAAATAAGCCTAAATAACATCATTGCTAGATTGAATTCACTGAGTTCAGTGTAGAACTCTCCTAAATTTTTTCTTGGTTTGGTTCTCTGGAGGAAGATTTCTGTTGGTAGTGTCTTAGGATATCATTTTATAATTCTCTTAAACCAGAGATAATTAATTTCCTAGGATCACCATTTGCTCTTAATTATGAAGGTACAGTATGGCCAAATGAGCCTCTTTTGTAGTAGAGGTGGATATACCCTGTCGTGGTATAATGTGCATCAATAGTTATAACTGTGTCTGTGCAGTCTCATTCTGAGCATTATCTCTGAAAATTCCCACTCATACTTCATATGAGCCTGGACCTATTTTCTTTCCTTCTCTTGGATTGAAATGGGTTAAAAACAAATCTGACCCTTTCTCTGCAGATTGACTTAATGCTTTTTTTCATTCATCTTCCAACACTCTTGAATTCAATTAGGAAATAGCAAATTAATAGCTGCAAAATTAATATTGACAATTCGCAGGAAGGAAGAAGTTGAACTGTGTTCATCACTTCTGTTTCTGGCCATAACACAATATCAGCTGGAGCTCACAAATCTGGGAAAGGGTAGAAAATTGTACAGCCACGATCAGATCAGACCCTTCCTCTCTAATGAGTGCATAGAAAACAATTTTAGTCCATATGATTCATACATCAGTGCTTTCTCATTTTTCAGCCCTATTGGACACTCCTTGGATGCACCTGTAATGTACTTTTGACATTTACACTGGGATGAGATGATTAATTTCATAGAGATGGCTGATTTGCTATGATAATCAGTGGCCTTACTAAAAGGCTTTTAAGAAACTACCTAGGATAAATGTTGTTATTTTGTAGAGATAAGAGGCATCTGTGCCTGCATCAGAGGTTGTGGTTTAACCTCATCTGTTGAATGCCAGAAAACAATTTCCAAAATGAATACTGTTCCCTGCAAAAAACAATTTTCCCCTAACAAATTGCAGGAAGAATGAAAACACCAAACAGGGCATCACAGCAACTCGATTAGCTACAAACAATTCCTTTGTAAGCCTTCATTTTTAATTGCTTTTGTGTCCTTCTCCCTTCATCATCCCCTAGTTAAAGAAGTATAAATGAGAGGTTAGACTCTTTCATGCTTCTCTGTTTAAAGACAGTCAATAATATGCCCTCCCCCTTCCTTACCAGCTCTTGAATGCAAATTCTTTTTCAGTATGACTGACTCAGAGTTACCTCTGGAGATGTGGACTTGGTGATTAATTGCTATGGTAAGTAAGAAGCTTGTTTATTTATTTTGACGGTTCTGTTCTGATCAACAGAAAAAAAAAATAATAATAGAAAAAAAATCTGTTGATCTGGGGGTTTACTGAATGTTATTTGAGATAATGCAACCAAAACAAAATTAGCAGCCTGGTTTAATTAGCACTGCAATCCAACAGAATCAAGGATGGGAATTTTTAAACAAGTATCAATTTGCCAAAAATTCTCACAGTACCCTTGAAAAAATGAGGCTCTTATGGCCTCTAAAAGTGGCCTGTATATGACACCATACTTCGATACTCGGGAAAAAGCTGGACCTTAAATATTATAAGCATATTCAAAAAGAGCACAAAGTCGTTGAATATTAACTGATTTAACAATTTAAAAGGGGACATCTTTCTGGGGGAAGAAAAAAAGTTGTAAAAAAATTCAGATTGTGGAAGAGATTCTCTGGCCAAGTACAGGAAGACAGCAATATCACAAAATGTGTTAATGGAGACCTTTGCAATGAGACAATCCAAGAGCTAAAACTTCTGAACAGAGATATGAAATGGGTCTGAACACAGAAAACTCACTGCTGCTTGTGAATATTCTGCCTGGTTAGGTCTGGCACTCTGCTGAGTTACAGGATGGGTACGTGGGCAGTCCCCTAGAAGCACAGTCCAGGCTCTCATGGTCTCTCTCCCAGTGTACCAAGAAAAGGAAGGACTTGAGGGAGTGAGAAATTCCTCTGATGATGTCACCCCACCCACTCTCATAACAACTGGTGTGGCCAGCAAAACAGCTCATGAACAGTAATGAAACCAGTGTTACCTTAGGGGTTATATCAAAAGCATAAATCCATGCTAACTTGTTGTCTCTGGGCTCTAAATTCCCATAGTTTCACAGAGCAGCTCTCATCCTTTTGTGATATGCCACATTGAAATCAACACTACATCCAGGCCATGGCTTTCAACATGTTTTATAGTCAAATGAAATTAGGCAGCATGGATTAGGTGATCACCAGGTCTAAACTGGTTCCTGTTGCCAAATAATTCCCTGTTAGTGGTGATTTTTACAGACCTGCTCCTCAACAGCAATCTGTACTAAGAAGAAAGGCTTTTTAATCCTCATAACCTTCCTTGGAGTAATGCCTTTTTCACAATAGTGGGCTCTGGCCCTGTCAGTCAATTTAGTGCCTGGAATAACAATGAATGATGAAGTATCTTCTCATCTCAAGAGCAGGCACTTACCTGCATAAATCTCTCATGTAGAGATAAGCAATAGCTATAAACCCAAATGGGCTTTCCTTCTGAAAGGTCAGCTTTTGAAAGGATTTCCTTAGTCCCCTGGAGCCTCAGCAAAAGATAACATTTCAGAACTTGTCTTTTGCTTTCTACTCTATTTAATTAAAGTGCGCTGTTAACTTTGATGAAAATATGTTCCCCTCATGATTAAAAAGCTTTTTGATTAGATCATTTTGCATAGACAAGTGGCCTGTAATAATAATAGTAAATTACAATATTTTTGAAACAACTTTCTCATCTGTTAATAAATTGTAATTCAATTTTACATGAAAATTGACAGGTACACAGAAAACCTCACCCACCAGTTGAATGTATTACTGTAACTGGTCACTAGAACTCCTTCTAGGTGGATTACAGTCTTGATCTTATGCTATAGAGAAAGAAAATGGGAAAATACCAGTCTGAATCACTGCTAAGAGACCCTATGTATCTCAGCTAATCTCGTAATCTGAAATTCAGGAAAGTCCAGTACAAAGAACTGAACTGGCTTGATAGGAGTCTTCTCTACTTTAAAAGCTCAATAGTAACATAAATAGAGCATTAATCCTGAAAGAAAAAATATTTCAGTATGATTTCTAACTACCCCAGGTCCCTGGTGTAATTTTCTCATTTGTGTTGATCTGAGATGACAATGAGCAGAACAAGCTTAGGCATCTTCTTATTCATCTGTGGTAGACAGGTTCCTAGGCACAAAGAGCATCTCTGGTCTGCTTAAATGATACATGAGAAGCTTGTAGAAAAACTGAAAATAAAACATATATTTCTCTAGTTTGATTAGACTCTCCCTTCTTTTTTATTACTTAGGAAGAAAGGAGAATATTTCACAATAAAAATATAAGGATGTTTAATCTGCAATAGACTAGGGACACTGATGCTTTAACATCTGGGCTGTTTGTATCATGATGGTCCGTGGGGATGGAAATATTTACTTTCTTACTAAAATTACAATCAAATATGATTTCACAGTAAAGAGAAATTGCACCTTCCTTTCTCTTCTGTAGTATAAGAGAAATAAAAGAAAAATAGCACTTGGGTGACGAAAGATTATAATATTTGGCCTCAAAACCTATTGTTTGTTTTTTGCATTAAATTTCACATTCTAAAAGTTTATATAGATAGTGATTTATATTTCTGAAAATAAACACAAAATTTGGTTGTTTTTTTTTTTTGCTGGTCAGTAAAAAGATTATGGTAAGGAGCTCATTTGCTATGTTAAACCCAAGCTCTCAACCTAATTTCCTCAGCTCATCTGGAAATTAATGCCTTCCTTAAACTTGTTTGATCCTGGTGGTTTTGAAGCAAAGGCCACAGTATATATGAGTGACAGGCTTTTATCCCCATGAGGCTTAGCTGAAGTTACCACACTGTGACCTGTGCTGGATAAGAGTTAGGTCCTTCAGAGGTAGCAGATAATGAAACACTGGGCTGCTGCATCAGCTGACTTCTCTGTTCATCAGCCCCAGCTAAAGGTCAGATGACATATCTCAGGTGACAGAAAAGAAATAAACTCAATACATCATTTTCCCTGATCACTTCAAATGTGAAAGTAAACATGATATTCTGGTGCAAGTCATTATCTAACTGTGGCTGGTACAATTCTTCCTTTTATTTTTTTTTCATATTTAAACGTACCAAGTAATTGTAGAATCTGCACTTAATGCATATGTATTTTTGATATCTAATTGCAACAGGATAATATATCAAAGTGCTTCTTGAGCCAGAGCATATTCATAAAACCTCTTCTAGAACTGATGGCACAGAAAAAGCAGATGGGATTCCAGCAAAATCCTCAGGTCACAAATAAAAGTGACATGAATCAGAAAGACTCTTTCATGAGAGAAAAGCATGCTAAGGGAGTTTTAAATTACAGGCACTTCCAAGGAAAGGATTATTTAGAAATCTCAATCTCTCTGAATTGGTCCTGGAAACTCAGTCTTAAACATGATACCGAGCCATTTCAGTGCATCCCATACCAAAAAGCAGTGAAAACTGAGAAACCTCAGCACGTTAGCAGCTCTGCTCTGCGTGCAGCAGCAGGGGAGCAGAGGCTTCAGAGTAACTGAGGTGCTCTCCTGAGACTGAGGGGAGTCAAGTTTTCATCCTGGCTCTGCCACTAATATGCTTTGAGCAACCTACACCCACCTCTTCTGGTTATTTAAATGACAAGTTCCCTAGCACAGATTGTCACAGCAGAAAAGATCTGCACACACTTCCCAGGACACTGAAGCTCCTCAGGGAGCCTGACACAATTCCCTGCCCTGGACCTGGCAGAGGGGGCTCTGGGGAGGTGCAGGCTCAGCCTTTGAGCAGGGTCTGGGCACTGTTGCTCACAGCTGATCCTCCTTTTACATGCACACTATCTTTATATTACTTGAAGGTGGCTGCCTGCAAACATAGCTGACATTTTCCTTCCCTTCACTTATTTCAACACATGCAGGGAGGCACATTTTTTCCTTTTAAATTAAGAGAATATGTATTTCTTGCACTGGGAATCATATGCTGGCAGCTGAATATAGTGGAACAACAGATTAGTGATGTTAAAATGGCACACTTTTTAAAATCTAGTTGGTTTTTAATATGCAATTAACAAAATGTTGGTCTTATAAGACATTTCTATATGTTGTGTATGCCATGCAGATCTAATATTATCTTATATTACCAAAGAGGTAGTACTATTCTTTAAAACTCCTCATAAATATAAAATTTATTAATTTTTCTTCTTTTTTTTTTTCCTATACAAAAGCATAGTTTGCATGTTAACTTTAATAACTGCATTTGTGTGGAAGTGCTCTGACTTCAGTACATGGACATCTCTTCTCTATTCCTTTCCTTTGCTGCTTGTCATAGCAGAGAAGTAAAATATTGTCTTTGACCATGGGAGCAAAACTAAATGTTGATTAAGATATTGATTTAAGGTCAAGAAAATTCCAAATGTCAATCTAATGTATTAAAAACATGCAGTTTGAAAAAAAGCATTACAGCCTGCAAAAATATCACCTACATAAATACTCAGGTTAGAGGAATCTTTTAGCTATTAAACACCAAAGAAATAGAATAACTTCCCTTTCAGAAGAATATGTGGTTTCCATGAAAATTGCACTGGATCAGAGATTTAATTTCTCTTGAAATATCATGCATTACAGAGACAAAGTATATCTTCAACATGTGGTATGCCTGTTAACAAACTGCTATTTAAAATAACCTGTGTATTCTTCTTTGTTTTCTCATTATTTTGACTAAGGAACTTATTAAAAAGCTTTCCATAGTGCAAGCTCTTTAAAAAAATTACATGATTCAATAATATTACAAGATAGGAAAACACTTTTATTTCAATAGTTCCCCAAGAAAGACGAGGTAGAATAATTAAGAACTTACAGAGTTCTATTTCAGGAAATTGCTGTTAAGAGGGCAGTATCAGAGAGAAAGAAACCTAACCAGCAATGTTTCCTTTGTTCCATCTCTGCCTCCTTGAACAGTAAGATTCCTAATTTTACTGACACACAGAGAGGTCTGACACCCTGTCCAAAATAAAAGAAAGCATTGACAACAAAAGAAAAACTGGAAATTATCTAGTATGCCTTACTGGAACACAATGCTTCTGAGTACCTAGGAAACCTGTAAATAGCCAGGGATGTAGAAGTGTTGTGACATTAGCCTGTCACATATTTCAGTGTTAAAGCTCTTGTTAGAGACTCATCAATAGCAGAGTCTCCCCTCTGTGCAGCTGTTTATAATTGTCTGAATAAATTACTTATCTGTGAAGCATTTTCAGGTCCTGAACATTTTATCACCTTGTAATATAAAGATCTGGAATGCAGAGAAAAAGCCATATTTCTGCAAGGACAGCACCCAGGGGCTTGGAGAGCAGTGCTGGAGGCAGGCTGTTTGCAAATAAACCCACAGGGGCCAACTGCAACCTTCGATCTTCTCACTAAAATAATTCTGGTTTCCACAAAACTGCTTTTTGCTGCACCATTTCTGGCTAATGAGGAAGCTTTTAGGCATAAAAATACTCAAATAATTATTTTTGTAGCTATTTTAATTTATAAAATGTCACTGTCATCTAATACAGCTCGAGGTACAATTTCGTATATCTTAACACAGTGAAAAAAGAACTCAATGGACATATAGCATTTTGTGGGCACCCTGTATACTGAAGTTCATTTGCAAAACATATTTGATTGACATATAATAGATAAGATCTAAAAGATAATTAAATGTCTTTACCATGAGGAGAAATTAAACCAGGCTAAGAGCAGAATAGTTTTCATGGCAAATCAACATGTTGTTGGAAAATAATTTCCCTCTTTTCCAAAAATACCTTATATTTCGTAATGTAATGTAATACCTTTAGGGAAAGGATCAAATCCTAGAGAAAACAATGACCTGGAAAGGAGTCAAAGATCATGCTTAAGAAACTACACAACATTCCTTGGGAGATGGAAGGAATCAATAAAAGGGCAAGTGTGTATGAAGAGTGGCCGAAAAAGCACATCTCGTACTTTTCCCTTTGCTTTGCTTTTAGCTGCCAATGGAACTCACTGCTGACTGAAAAAAAAATCTATAAAAATATGTCTTACAATATGCACCTCCAGCCCATAGATCAATAGTGAGTAGTGGTTTTTTGGTAAGCAGAAATGTGCTAATAATACTTTTTTTTTTTTTAAATTAAGACTCCTAGAAGACAGGTGTTCACCACAGCAGATTCTATAAAAATGAGAATGTTCTCAGTCTGGAACCACCTTGAAGGGAAGAGAGACTCCTATAAAGAGGCTGACCTTGGTGTTCTGAGAGGGATAGGAAGAGGTGGAATGTATATAAAAGACTGCTAAAAGTTGTAAATGTTTGTCAGAAGACAGCTTCAGGTGAAGCATTTTAATTTGATAGTAGATGTGTTTGTTTTGTTAGCTTGTGGACTAGCACACGTGAGAGATCTGAAACTGTATCTGGCAGACATGGAAGCAAACTTCTTATTTCAAAGAGACCCAGTCTTTGGGGACTGTCTAATTCCTGTATTTCTAGAAGTCTCCATTTTCTCTTTATGTCTATAACTGAGAGCCATTTGACATAAAATTGCACAATGGTTGCCTTTATTTCTCCAGTTAATTGGTAGACTATCACTTTGAAAAATGTCATGCACTGTCTGCCAAACCTCATTTGCATTGCTCTTCCTTCTTTACCTAAACACCTGCCCGATTCCTTTCATTTAGATAGCTGGTATTTTGTCTTAAACCATAAAATATTTGTGTGAGAACAATTCACAGAGGCGTGAAATAAAGTTGTTTCTAATGGCACGAGTTGTGAGGAACATTGCTCTCTCACAGCTCTGAGGATTACATGAGTTCGAGCAGTCCTCTGACCTTCAAAGCTTCTCAGGCAACCAGCAGTCATTAACTCCAGCAGGAGGCTAAGCCCTGAATATTTTGGAATGGGGGCTTGGCAGACTAACCTGAGTTCAAAGAGATGTTCAACAGCAGAGCAAAGACTTGACCGCAAATTTTGGAAGGATTGTTGAACAAGAAAATCATCCCTGTCCCTTTATGTAGATGGGTGGAAAGGGGAGAGGATAAGTCTGGGTGGTTGGTATTTGAGGTTATCCACTGTCAAGGATTGTTTTACTGCTGCACTGCTGTGCACAGGCAGTTTTGAGATTAGGTTTTAGGTTAAGTGGGATATTGTCCCTAATCATGTTACTGCCAGGGGACTCTCAGGGGTGGCTTAATGATGGTGTTTGCATGTTCAGAGAGAGTTAGAGAAAAACACCAAGGCTCCCTTGTCATCCTGGTTCATGAGCCTTGACAATAACAATAGTCAGTTTATCTAACTTTAGACATCTATATGATAAAAAAGTGAATGAGAGTTAATTATTCAGAATATTTTTGTATGCAAGGGAAGGAAAAAAGCACCTCTAAAGAATGACACAGATAATGGTTTTAGACATCTGCCTTGAAGCGAGAGGTAATCTGTTTCTCTCCACTAGCTGTGAAGAATCCAGACAGCTAGCTTATGTTTTGTTCCACTGGATTTCCTCTGGTGGATATTTGCCTAGGTGACTACTTCAGATAGAATGCCCAACCTTCAGACTGCAAGGTGCCTGTATTTCACCCTCTGTGTGGCAGCTCCTTCCAGGAGTGAAGTTGCATGATTGCAACTTTAGGCTCATCCTGAGAGGGGCTTCAGTATTCAGGATACACAGGTAGAGCCAAGGTACTCGGTCTGAAGACAGTCCTACTGCTGTCCATCTTTTATATTGAAGATAAAGTATCTTAGATATTAGAATGAACCTTGGGACATCATTACAATGGACTGTGCACAGCCTCATTTGCACAGAAACCAGACAAGGGTGTTAAAGTTTTTAATCTACTTTCAAATTTTCTCATGTTTTAGGATTATTTATATGCCCTGCACGAGCACTTTCTGGCTGGTGGACAACAGGTTGTCTACCAGGACATCATGCACAAATTCTCATGATGAGAGTAATGGAGAAGCCACCACATGCAACACACACTGATTAGATTAATGAATTTTTGGAAATTTCAAAATTTGTGATGGGTCTTTTTTGAGGCCACAGAGGGCAGCCTGTGACACCAAAATCCAGCAAGAACTGAATATTTGCTACAATTTAAGCTACTTTGCATTTGTGTGGGTCAAGTTCTTTATTATTATTTATTTGTTTATTAATTTAGATTATCAAAACCATGCTACTGGCAAGTGAATTTATTGTTTGAAGGTTATTTTAACTTAGAGGAGCTTATTCTTTGCTCCAGTAGGAATGTTTCTATTTACTGACACAAATTCTCTGTCCTAGGATTTCCCAAGTGGGAAAGACAAATGTGTTTCTTCATTTATAAACTTGGTTGGATAGATGAGACTAGGTCAGCAAGCGAGGCAAGAGACAGAGAAAGCTCAAAACCCATCCCAAATCCAGGAAGAATATTAGGTATCTTTTGCAATACCCTTGGTATTGCTGCTCTGAGAGGATGCTTATGTCTTACAATTTTCTCTTCCCAAGAGTCCCTGAAGCCCATTAGGCAGATTTTGTCCAGATAAAACTGAGTGTGTTAATCCAAGTGCTAACATTTCTAACAGCTATATTGTTTTTTTCTTCAGATGGCTTTGTTAGAGATTGCTCTACTGAACTCCAGCAGCTGTGCTTGAAGACAAATGAGCTGCACAAAAAAAAATTATCCTGGCTCAGACTGACAGTTCCCTGTGAGCTACCTAACTTATTAGTCTAAAAGCAGAAGAGAATTTTTCACCAAAGACGAAAAGTAACCTAAAATACACATTTGAACAATCCAAGGGGAAATAACATTCACAGTTCTTAAAGAGGAGAAGGGTGCTGACGTCAATTAAAGCTTGAAAAAATTGGCTTCCGAGCATCACTTCTATTTTGGCCGTTAAAACTTTACTTAAAGAAGTATATAACAACAACAGGTGGATGTTAAAAAAATCTGTACATGTGGTTCTATGTGGGATTTTGGGCCAAAGTCTCTACCAAAAATAGTCCAAAATTGTGTTTGACAACTAAGGTCTGAATAAAGAACAGTATAATAACCGTACATTGTCTCAGAGCTCGCACAGTCAATAGATACAAAAGAAAAAGTTCACTATTTTCATACTGTGCTCAGGTATTCAACTCAGAGTTTCTGAGTTTTGAGAGGTATTTGTTTCTGATGAAGGAGGCTGAGATGTTCATTTCCACTGAAATTCAGATTTAGAATTAATTTCTGTACAGCTTAGATTGATAACATCAGGGTCTTAGACTTTCTTTAAAGTTAGTGTAGGTCAAATGCTAATGAAAGAAACACCCAAACCTTGAACTTCTCTGGGTCTGACCACAAGAAGACACAGACATTTCACAGTGAGAGCTGAGACAAAGACTAGCTTTCCATACATTTTTCTCCCATTCTGGGATCAACCTTCTTCAGTTCTCAAGAATTTTCTCTAAATGGAGCAACTTTTCTAACTGGCCATTTCACCGGGTCATTGTTCCTATTTACAGTGCTGAGTGTGATCAATGAAGCATCAGAAATGTTTTTTGTCTCTACAAAACAGGACAATTTTTCATATTTTCTGCTTCTGTTCTCTGCTTTTTCCACAATAGGTTTTCATTTTGGGGCATTATAGTGCCAGCAGGAACGTGTGAAAAGACTTGTTCTGGCCGTGTATTAATGCTTGGCACAAAGAGGATCTTTCCTCAGAGGGATTGTATGTGCAATTTTTTAATTATTTTTTTTCCCTGAGCTTCTCATCTGAAAACTGTCATCCCCTGGCTGTTCTGCCTTGCCTAGAGCCAAGGTGAAACTGAACTCTGTGCCAGCTACCTACTCCCAAAGCAGATGAGCAACAAGGGAGCGAGCATTTTCCAGGTGCCGTTTTTCAAGGAATTATTCCCTCAGAGAGCCCTGGAACGCCCGTCCATCTTGTGTTTGCTGACCTGTGCCTGAGGACAGTTGCCAGAAACGATTCATCTCCAAAATGGATTAACTTTCATGGCTTCTTCATATCACCAGTGCAGGACAGATTGAATGAGCAGCACTGTGAAAGATCAAACACATAAAAGAGGCTTCGAAATGGAGCATTTACCCTTTGTTTTACCCTTCCCATGAAATGGGGCTGAGTTGACTTTAGGATTCAGAGTCCTTTCTAGCTCTCTCCAAGGGCTCTGTTCTAAGTGTGGAGGAAGGAAACACAGGGTCAGGTACGCTGTGTGTAACCTCATCAAGGGAATCAAAATACAGCCAGACAGTGAAGTGCTGAGTGCTGAAAAGCCTAAGCCAAACCAGAAAGGCACCAGAAAAAGACAAATGCTAGTATGTCTCACCCACTCTAATATGCAAAGGTAAGTATTTTTTTAAAAAACAGAATATCAGACAAGATCTTCAGTAAATGTGTTTGAGGATACTTATATTAATAGTTACTGGCTTGTACCTGCTAAGATCTGATTGTGTGTTTTTCTGCACCAGTAAACCCTCTGCTGTTCTTCACCCAGTCCAGTCCAAGGTCATTAGCTCTTTTCCCAGGTGATTCCCATTAGTGCCTCAGTTCAGCTCAGCAGTGCGCTTCTTCAGTGTATCTCCTTATCATCACCACACAGACACAGATTCAGATTGCTGATGGGGCTCCTAACACACAAACTGCAGTCCTTTAGGAAATCATTACACCAGAATAATATGTCAGCACTTAATTTGTCCTAATTGCTATCAGACATCCAACCCGCAGCACCAGAGCTAGCCTGAGGCAGGTGTACAGTGTAGATGCCAAGTGCTAAGCATCACTTTGCCTTCACACTGGGCTCACAGCTTGCTAATGTAGACCCAGCCATTTTTTTCTGAAACTAAAATTTCTTCAAAATCTTGTTTCAGCAGCTTTCTCATCTCCTCCATGGTGGTGTCTTGCCCACCGTGCATGGTACATTAATTTTGCACTTTATACCCTTGCCCTTCTGTAAACACCTGCCATCAAGGGTAGCCAAAATCAAAACAAGATAAAAATAATAAAAGATGCCTCTAAACTGTGCAATAAAATAAATAAACAGCAAGTGGGAAAGATCAGCAGCAATGCATAGGGGGGTGTGACAAAGCCAAGAGACACAGGGACTGAGCTTCCAGGGACTTGGAAGCTGCTAAGAGAGCAGTTTTACGCTCCAGCCCCAAAGCAAGTACTGTAAAATTCCATTTGAATTTTTTTATTTTTTTTTTAGCTGGAAGCTCAAACACTGCCACATGCTGATAGTGATAAATCCAAAGAGGCACAACCTTTGCAAAGCAATTTTTATCAACACTAAGAGGATGCTGCCTCAGCAGCCTGGAAAATCAGAAAACGTTGAGCTTCCTCTAACACATATGGTAATTTTTGCTAAATTTTTGAACGCGTGGTGAATTTAGTGCTGTATTGGGGAGCTTTACGGACAGTTGTGTTCACTTCTAATTAATGCGGTGTTAAAAAGGTAAAAAAAAAATTAATAAATGTTGATACAATTGTTCGTGCCCTTGGGCAGGGTGTTATGCTTCTAAAAGGCCTTTCACATGAGTTTTGTGCAGCGAGGGCTCTGCCATGCAAAATCACCTTATCAGCTGAGGGAACAATATTGGAGAGGTCAACTTGCTATAATGCAATGAAACCAATAATATTTTAAACTTCATTGCTGTCCATTAAACACTGATCTCCATCATTAGGTGCCTAAAAATGCAGTTTTTCTGACATAGTGATCAACTCCTGATGAAGCCAATGGAAACCACGGCTTCACTGGTCTCTCATTTGAGATGGCTTTGTGTCTGCATCTGGTGGTGGATTTGGATTCTAGTCCCAGAGGTCTGAGCCCCCAGTTCTGTGGACTACCACAACTATCTACACTTTGAAGAAAAGCACAGAAAATCAAGAAACTATTCATATGATCAGACACACACGCACAAAAAATACTGAAAAAAAATCCAAACTAGCTGAGATGTTGGCTATTAGGTGGTTGGATTCAATTTTGGAATTAGCTGGTGCTTTAAAACTACGCTTATGTCAACTGAACTTGTCAATTTGCCCTCATCCTTCACAAGACCCTCTTCCCCAGGGTAAGGATGCAATTTTCTAGCCTCACTGCTCAAATATCAACTCTTTCACATGGTGGAGACAAAAGTTTTCTTGCTTTCTCCTTGACTCCTTGGTGTCCTTTTTGTATCTCCCCACACTAAGGAAGTGAAGTAGATCCTGCCTACCATCAAACTTCTCCCACTTCCCACATCTTTAAATCAGGACATGAACTCATGCCCTCCATTTTACGCTTCTCTCTTATGATGCAGCCTTGCACAAGCAGACTAAGACCTCAGTCCTATAACCCCTGACATCTTTCCTATTCCTGATGTCCGTCCCAGCTTATGAGTTCCCTAACATTGCTGTCTGCAACCTCAGTTACGAATTCAAGTCCCCAGATGGCAAAGCTGCTGCAGAGCGAGCACCAATTAGTTGCAACTTCACTGTTCATTAAATATTATTGCTTTGGGGTTTTTTTTGCAGATGGAGACACTGAGGTCAAGGATAAATCATCTGTTAATTTCTAGAACACTTGAAATGTGGCTCACAGGTCAAATTCAGTCCCTTCAAACAACTAATTGGGTTGTCTGGGTCATATGAAGGACCCTTGAGAAAGAAGGTGACAGAGAAAGAGTTGGAAGGTGGAAGAATTATTCCAGGAAACTGGTCTCTACTGTTCTCTTTACCAGAACTTTCTGCCCTACATCCCTTTGTTTTCTTAATAAAAATGCATTTCCAACTGGACCAGAATGTTGACCTCCCCCACAAGAGATTAGTGGCCCTCACTCTGTGCCAGTCCTTATGTCTGGTCCTTGACACATGCTTACACATTTGCTAGTGCAATGGGCCATAAAGCCACAGTGCCTGCACCTTGAAGACAAACATCTCATTTCTATTGGTTGAGGACGTCAGTATGAAGGCTGAGAATATATTTAGGAATATCTTGACCCAATATTTCTCCTAGAGGGTGTGTTTTCTTTCTGTATTGTCTTTCTTTTACTTTTCATCCTCCATCTTTGAGGTATTAGAAAGAGTGTAATATGAAAATATTTGTGATATTTTTCTTGAGTTAACAAAGATGTGAGGAGACCATGATTATGGTTACTACCTCAAGAGAGAAAATTGGTTTTGGAGGAGAAAACTTACAGGCAAAATTAAGAAATTCTCACTTGAAGGTAATGCTGATGCTTTATAATGTTTCTGCCACAGTGTCACCATGGACACACTATCAGCTTGCAGGGATGCTGGAGATGTAAGCAGCTGACATCCCAGCGGAGTCAGCTCTACATGTCACTGGAGGTCACAGAAACTAATGGCTAGCAAAGAAAGTGGACCTCAATAAGAAGGAAAAGTTTTTTTTTTCAAGTGTGCTTCAGGAAAGAGGGAATATCTATGAGCACAGTAAGTTTGGAAATTATCAAAATAGTGAATAAGAGGGATAAATGTGCAAAGATCCTCTTTCCCCAGCTGCAAGCTGGTTTTTCCTTTTTGCAGCATGGGCAGTGGTGTCTATGCTAATCTGTTGTGCTCTTTACTCCCACCTAGAATTGTGCTCTACTTTTCATGAGGTTTAGTTACATGACTGAACACTCTATCTCTGTACTTTGTGATAAAATTCATGAATTTAACATTCAAATTTTTTAAATCCTGAAATACAGGAGATGACTACTGCTGTGAGAGTGGAGCTCTGGACCACAGAGCAGCCACCAGTAATGCATTCTAAACTGCCTTGGAGCCACTGTCTTTAGGTAACTCCAGCTGAATCCCAGAAAATTCTCAGGAGGGACCTGTGTTTCTCTTGTGTGGTCTACGGACTAAAGGCTGGGTAAGGTTTCACCAAGTCTATTCAGCTAAATCCCTCTATCCTCAATGCACACAGATATATCATGTGCACAAAGTGACCCAGGGGTTGTGATGTCCCTACTAGTTAAGGAAGGAAGACTAAATTGAAGACCTTAGGAGAATTCCTAGAGTTAGGCAAAGGGAACCTAGCTTTCACAAAAATTAAAAAATACAGCTAAGAAAGCAAGTGAACAAATAAAAAGAACCTAAGTTTTCAGAAAATGTCTATTGAAGAATTGAAATGCAAACCAGATCTGGGAATTTGGAGCTCTAACAACAACAACAACAAAGCTACTGAAGAAGTCTTAATTCTGGAACAATCTCCTGGAAAAAAAAGCATTAATGTGCAACCTAAGTAGGGGGAAACTAAAGTTACATCTGCCAGGACTGAGATCTCACCTTTTCTTTGTATCTACAGACATAAATTTGGATGAATGTTTTAGTTCTGCAAACTCTCAAGAAGCTTAAAAATGTGGTGGCAGGCATGACCTAAACAAAAAAAGACTTCAGAAAGAAGTAGGGAACATCTAAGCAGTGTTTTATACTCTTTCTAGCAGCCAAGATAGTTTCTCTCCATTTCCCTCTCTCCTCACCCTCAACTGCAAGTGCTTCCTGTCCAGGCCAGGTTCTTACACCCTTTTCACAGGCAATGAATAAGAACTGGTGCTGCCAACAAGCATTTTTTTAAGCTTATGCTAAAGCTGTGTTGGAATTAAAGTCCTCTCCAATCTCAACCATTTTGTGACTGTGGGATATATTATGTGACTCTGAAGGCATGTGCAAATGACAGGTACAGATACTCAAATTCTAGGTATCCTAGGGTAGTTGAATCCCTTGAAAAAATAACATTTCTTTGAGGAATAGGTTATGGATTTCTCATTATCAGTATGAATACCAGGTTGCTTTAGGAATCAGCAGATTGGTTATGCAAGTATACTTGCATATTCAAATCCCACCCAGCTTTCTTTGCACTGTCTTTTTCAAGCATTCAGTGTTTCAAAGGGTTAAAATGCAGGAATGATGGGGTTCTGAGTCAATTCAAGCCATCAAAGATCCTTGATGCAATATTTCACTTTTACCCTGACTGAGCCTGGCTGTATTTGGTGACCTTTCTGCATGGACGTTTTGTCTCAGCACTATGCAAGAAGAATGTTTATGAGGACAGGGAATAGTGTTGCCAGTAAGGAGGTCCAACCCCATGACCAGGGAAAAGGGAAACAAAGATCAGGCCATCCAAGGGATGCAGGGGAGAGGGAGGGTCATTCCAGCACTGTCAGAAAGCAGGACCAGTGGACTGAGGTGGGGAGAACTTGTCAGTCCTAACTTTCCCCTGATCCCAGAGGCCCATCTGACAGGGCTGACAGTCCATGATGGCTCATTGTTTTCAGCTGTGGCTTGTTTATGCTTCTCTTTCAGCTCTCATCCCTTGCAATACATTGTCATGCCAGCTGTCCCTATATGAATTCATCCTCATTTTCCCCCCTTGTTTGAGAACAAATTAAAGAAAGCAGAACCATGAACTAAATAAAAAAGTGTAAATTTCTCCTCTGGCTGGCAACACATCTGGTAGGGGTTGTAATTTGTTTTTTCAGTATTAAAAGACTGCTGTCATCTCTTGAAATTTGTGAGCCCCATCTGAGCAATGAATAGCTTGGACTTTCCTGAACTTATATTTGTTATTATTAAAAAGATCTTTGTAATGGCTGAGAGTAAATGCTGACTCTGACTTGGGTTTGTCATTTTATTTACTTACTTGATTCTTATTTATGATGGCTTGGCCACATAGTGAAGCTTCTCTGAGTCCTGAAATAAAGAATCATTAGAATCAAGCAAGGAAGCAAAGTGAAATAAAGGTGATATGAATGCTGTTTGCTTGCTTATTCATTTAAATCGATTTTTCTTTACTTGCTGAGAGCATCTATCAGAAGAACAAAGCCAAAAAAAAAGAGAAAAGTTGACTTTGGAAGCAGATTTCTTGCAAACTATTAAGAGTTATGTGATCTACAATATCATTGTTTCCATCAATGGTGATGGCAATTTTTTTGCCATGGATTTCAGCAGAGAATGGCAAGCATGAGAAATCAGACCAATAAAACAAATGTCAGCAGTCATAATTAGTGCTTGCCAACTCTCATAATTTCATCAAAGTGCAGAAATCACTCATGTCCTTAAAGCCCCTGGAATCCCAATATTATGAACGATTTATTTTCAATAAATTATATTCTGCATGACTGTGGAAGAAATCTTGTATCTATGAGTCCCAAATGGTAAAGGAATAAGCACACACATCTGCAATATGTTAATTTTGCACTGATCTCATGAGCTGGTTGTGCGTTGTGTGCTGAAATAATTAACAATCTCTTTTGGCACACCAGGGGCCAGATCTTCAGGTGATAGAAATTGATCAAATACCATGGATTGCAGAACAGCAGCTGCATTTGCCAAGCAGCTGAACTTACTAAGTTAATTTACAAAAGTTAAAAATGTCCCTCATCATTATGAATTGTGACATTAATATATATTTTATCAGGATAGATATTCTTGTGATTCTCTTGTGGTTTTGCTCTTCATCCCATCTGTTTGTCTGATTTCTAATTTTCTATAATTTAAGTAAATATTCTCTTCATATATTTTTTGCTGCCTGTATCTTGTACAGACAGATTTTTTTCCTTTATTAAGATATGTTGGTGCCTTTTTCCTCACTGAGAACTCAATGCTCCTTGTGGTTCTCTTCCAACTCAGGGTATTCTAAGAACAGGTATTATTCATTCTTGGAAAATGGTTCAAAAACCTGCAAGCAATGAAGTTACAACCTCTCAGGAACCTGCAGTCCTTAGGTTGAGGGATCTGGGAAGTTTTTCCTGACCTACTCTGGCAGTGTCAGATATTTTGTGCCTTGCATGCCAGCTGTAACCTGTTCCTGCCACTTGCAAGAGAAGCAGAGAAATGTGTTTCCATGCCTCGAGCAGGTCAGTTTGCTGTCCAGCTTATCAGCTTAAGCAATTAATGAACCCAAATATATGCTCCTGTTCTGTGTTGTAAATGCTGCTGCTTTAAATGGGGTTGTGTCCTTGTGGACGTGGTACTGACTTAAGCAAGACAGAGGAGCCTTCACTCTTTGTCAGTAGTGTCTGTACAGGTAGGACCTGACGTGGGAGTACATGTGTCTGCCGGTGGGACTTAACCTGACCAATCAACCAGTTTTGACTAATTAATGAGGATTTGAGGAGGGAGAATGAAAACCCCTTCACGATCTGAGCTGGTTCTTAATCCTTCACTTAAACCAAGCATTAAAATGATGTCTTTTGGAGATGAAGGGATGTCTCAGTTGACAGTTATATCCATGCCTTGGTTTATACCACACTAACTTGAAGTTTTAAAATTGTGCAGAGACACTTGCAGATTATTTCCTTTTGATAAGGCTTCTTTCTCCTACTTGATTTTGCATTAAAAATTTCTTTTGCTTCTTTTTTTTTTGTATCTTGTTTAATTTTCATCCATTATTTTCTTTCTTCAGTTCTGTGATTTTTCTTTCTCTGACTTCTCCCTCAGTGTCTGCATTACCCATGTATGGACTGTGATTCACTAATGTGACACTGGAGCAAACAAGTGAAATGGGTTCACTAGATACAGCCTTTCCCTAAGATTGCCATAGGTAATATGCTTTCTCTTAAATTTGGAAGATGCCAGTTGGATGCTTCCTACATAAATCTGCCATTACTCCTAACTGAGGCAAGATCTCCCACACAGAAGTATTACATTAGTGTTGAATCACAGATTATATTTGATCTTTCTTTTCCCATTTCACCAATAAGAAGGCCACGTTGGGTTAGAATTTAGTGTCCTCTTTGCACAAATGAAAACTACTTAATGATCCAGTCTCATTTGGTGTTATGTACTTCAGTTCTCAGCTACCTATGGACCCTGACATGGAAAGTGAGTTTTCCTTTTTTCCTTTTAACAACTGTTGGCGCTAAAATGGATTTTAGACTCCTGAAGAGCACAACATGAGCAGTGGCTCTCCCTGCGTGGCTTGGAGACCTGTCAGATGCCTTCAGTCATACTTGTCTCTTGTGTAGCGAAGCACAGATTGTGGCACTGTGTTTGTTTTTATTCCCACTTGAAGAAAACTTTGGATGTAGAAGAAGTGACGGCAGAAAGGATATTTCTTGGCATACAAAGGCTTGTTAAAACTTTTTCATATGCAGATTCAACATATGAAGCTTGCACTTCCAGAATGATGGTGAAGTTTTGTTCAGTAGCTCTGGTTTCTTCCTGGTTTTCTTTAAAACACTATAGAAAATATTATTTATTGTAAAATAAAACTTAATTTATTGTCATAGGCTTGTATATTTAATGGGTTTATACATGTATGCACCCACACATGTGGGTGTCAGTCTCTTCTCCCAGGTAGCAAGTGACAGGATGAGAGGAAATGGATTTGAGTTGTGCCAAGAGAGGTTTAGATTGGGTGTTGGGAAAATTTTTTTCACTGAAAGGGTTGTAAAGCATTGGAACAGCTGTTCAGGGAAGTGGCAGAGTCACCATTCCTGGAAGTATTCAAAAAATATGGGGATTTGGCACTGTATAATGAACATGGTGGTGCTGGGTTGATGCTTGGACTTGATTACCTTAAAGGTCTTTTCCAGTCTTAAAAATTCTATGATTTTGAGATTTTAAAAGTTTTCTATAATTTCAGGACAATAAATAGTGCCAAGATACTGAAAAAATTATCCATCGGAGGTAGTATGTAAAGCTGTAGATTTTCAAATTACATAGTGTAACAATACAGCACAAAAATCATATCATACATTCTTCTGGAGTTTTCTTTATGTCCAGAGCCCAGGAATGACACCAGATTTATTTTTTTCTTGCTTGTGCCAGATTATTCTCATTAACATCACTTAGAAATCTATAAAAATGAAAAGACTGCTGCTCCATAGACAGTCATAGAGCTTGAGAAGTGACAAACAAAGCAGCATTTGCTGAAGAGCAGACTGTCAAGCAGAAGTGACAGACAAGGCCAATTACCATATGCAAATAAGACAGCATTCATTATATAATTAAAAAAAAAAGACCTATATTTGTCAAAAGTAGTGCTATTCAGAACCGATTCTCTGGCAGGACGAACCCTGTGGAGTTTCAGGTTTTATGAGCTTCTGCATCATGTCTTTTTAGAATGGTAAAATGTAATTTTGCTCGACTCAATTTTTCCTATGGTTTTGCATATTACTTTTCGCTGTTTCTCCACAGGAAAATGTTGAGTGCCTTTAAAATAGACAGTTTATTGCCATTTTTAATCCAGACTAGTCCATTTACTCTGTTATTCTTTCCCAGAAAACTGCAGCTGCTTCAGGGAAGACACAGGTTACTCTGCAATGAAATGGTTAGTCTCACTTTTTTTCTACTGTTCTTGGGAGGAGTCTTTGTCTGGATGAACTCCAAAGCAATACTCCAGCCGACTTAAATGTGGTCTTGGCTTTGTTCCCTACCTTCAAAATACTGACCTAGGTGTCGTGTATGATCATGGCATGTTTCTGGTAAGAACACCAGAAAACATATTGAAATATACTTTGAATTTGGGAGTATCTGCTCCAGTGATGTCCATTTACAGAGTGGTTGTTCTACATTACCCTTCCCTACAGTCACATGGATCCAAGTGAATTCATGGAAGAATAAGAATATGCAGTCCCCACAGGCTTGCCTACATGTGGAAGTTATCAGGAATTAAATTAGAAGAATTTGAAGTTTGGTAGCTATTGCACACTGTATCTGATATAGAAGCTAATATTCTGCACTTCTGAGCAATATTGAGTTATCTTCACAGAAGCACTGGGTACTATTTCAAAATTTCTTTCCACACATCTGGATGGGGCTGGTGTTATGCTCTGGCCATCTCCCTTGGGATGGCCTACCAATAAGCCAGACTGGAGAACTGCCTTCCAGAATACTTCTCTAAACAAACAACCGTTTCCTTCCAGCTAGGGCTTTTATCTTAAGTTGCTCTTGGAGAGTAAGAGCACCAGAACACATCCAAATAAAAAAAGCAGGGAGGGAAATGGTGGGCCAAACACAGCAGTGAGGTGGTACAACTGATTTTTGCGGCACTGCCTTCAGCTGAGAATGGCTGTGGAAGCCAGAGGCAATGTGCAAGAAGGGAAGTTTTGGGCAGGGGAATGAAGATGTTTTCCATGCCATCTATTCTGTGCATGCAGCTTTAGGGGTGCAATCTGGAGAGCCACTGGCAGTGGCAGCTCCTCCACAGGCGTGTGCAAGCCTTGTGATCTGAGTGACCCCTTAGAGAAGCTCACTGCTGTCCACTGACTATAAACAACCTCAGTAGATGAGACTAATGTAGATGTTCAGAAAAGCTGAAGCTTTAGTGCGGCTTCCTTCAATACAGAGTACCAATAGCTCTTGTTTAAAAGTTTCTTTTGCCAGTTTGGCTAACATAATCAGCTAATTATCACAGTAATTGCTGTTCACCATGGTAGTCAAGAGTAAGTCTCTGTTGTTCTAAACCCTGTGGAGCTGATTAAGATGATCACTGACCCAGAGAGTCCATGGACTTAAGAAAGTCAGTGAATGGTTTCCCCAGAGAGAATAAAGGCAGATTTCTGGGAATAAGATCCACTGCTTGGATTCCTGTGAGAAAAGTGCTAACATATTCACCTCTTGCTCACAATCTCCAGCATTTTTCCAAGCTTTTAGTCTCCAGAGCAGAATTATGAAAGTTATATATTCTTGCTTGCAAAGCTGCTGTCAGTGCTTTACTAGCAGTGCCCCAGTTGAGCATATTTCACTGTGTGCAATGGCTGTATTTAGTGAAAGCAATCATGCTGACAGTCTGCATGATGGAAGCCCTAATCTGTGCAGTGTCATGCATTGTGCATCACCACAAGGGAATCTCTAGTGACTTGGTATTAATGAGAGGGAAGCAGTGGCACTGTTAGTATTTTTTTTTATGGCTTATTCTGCTCCACAGATGTTTAAGGCACTTTAAAAAACAAATAAAGCAGGTATCCCTGCTGATAACTATGCAGAGCAGCAAGGCACAGTTGGCATCCTCATGATTCCTGCTGCAGAGGGTCTAAAGAAAGAAGGCTGGGAAACAGTGAGGAGAGCACCACCTTCTAGTGCTGTCAGAGATCTGGGTAAACAGAGAGTAGTCAGCATTGTAGACCCCTTAACAGACAGAAGTGTTAAAAAAACATGTAGATGGGGTTTAGTGGTGGACTTGGCAGTGCTGGGTTAACAGTTGGACTCAAAGACCCTAGATGTCTTTCCAACCTTATTCTATGATTCTATGAAAATTCTGCTTACTATTTCCATCACATAGTGTTTTAGGGTCTCCTTCTCCCATCTATGATTAGGGCTTCATGCATAAATGGCATGAAGAATTAACTCTCAGGCTCACTTTTCCCACTGACACAAACCTAAATTATTCCCCCAAAGCACAGAATATAGGAAAGCAAAGAATTTATTTACCTTATCTCTCTTTCATGCAGAGAATATTTCCATGCAGACACTCTTCTAACAGCTAAGAATAAAATAAAGTATTACTGTTATTAGTAAAAATCACCTCTTGACTTCTAGGTATTGCTCTATTTTCCTCTTTTGTAACTCTGTATTGTCTGAGGACCCTGACCTGCATCACGGGCAGTGACAGAGGGATATGAAGTATGTGCAGGGGACATAAGTCTTTCACCTCCTGCTAAATTTTTTAACTTAAATATAATAATATATATGATAATAATAAAAAATGCAGTCTGCATTCCAAAATTGTGGATTTCTCCAGTCACGGGTAATTTTTTTCACTTTCCTCTCTGTTTAATCACCTGCTTCTGGTGCCAGCTTCTGTGGTTTTCAGCTACCAATGTGTATTGAGGCTGAACTGGTATGTCCCAAAGTAAAAATGACTCTGAAACAGCAGCTCAGGAGTTGCCTACACATGCTTCATTTTTCCGTGTCCTTCATGATCAAAGCCTGTTCTTTCCATCTGACTAATGTACTAACATTGGTCTGAATAAATGTGCACCTTCAGTCATCACTAGCAAAAGGTGACCAAAATTACTCAGGCCGGGGTACACACAGTGAAAGTGAAAGAAACCTGACAAGAGACCATCATTATCAGCACTGATAGTGGTTTGGCATATCTCATGAGAGATGTCTGACCATGAGTTCACCTGGGGGATCAGTGTTTCTTTCAAGAGGGTCTTTGTATGGGAGAAAGCCATAACCTCAAAATGGGGTTGTCAAGTCCTAAACTTATTCCCTCATTTGGTTCAATGAGGAGGAAAGTTTGATGGTGTTCATGGTGTGCTGCAAAACAAATACACTTATTCAATCGTTTCTTAACTGAATGTTCTGCTTAATCTTAGGGAAAACATTCCAAATTGGCTTGTCTCCACTCAGTTTCCAAGAACACCTTGATTTCTTCACATTACTGTAAATTTTACAAAGCTAACATCCCCCTCTATCCTGATTTTAGCTCCTTATCATAAATATTGCTATGGCTCTATCTTTACTTCATTGCTTTTTATGTGATGTTACAGAACAGCTTGCAAAACATCTGGCAGTAAATGGCTTATATTTTGAAGCTATAATTTTGCATGAGGAACTTTTAGAGACATCAGTAAGTTTTGGATAAAAGTCATTGTCAGAGTATAGTACTTTGCACTATTATAAGAAGATCAGAGAAATTTCCTCATGAAACCAAAATCTTGAAAAAGTTAGGGATTTTTTTTTGTTTTTTTACCTTGCTAGCATGAATGATGTTATAACAGAAAGTATTGGTTCTGAATTTGCCATAGATGTAACTTTGCTTTTTTTTTTTTTTGGTTTTGGATGAAGGAAGGATGCTATTTTCAACAGCACATAACCACATTAAGTGGTTCAAGGGAATAAAGTTTTACTGAGCTTGTTGAAGTTATTCTGATCTATTGCTATAGCCTAACACCCAGTTCTGGGCACTGTAATAAAACTGAATAGAGTTAAGTCATACTGTAGGTAGTGAAAACAGTGTCACTGTTTCATAAAACCCATGACAAAATGTGATGGATAAGTATGCCCTGATACTACTGCAGAAACACTGGTTTCTGGAGTCAGGAAAAAGCATGAGCATTACTCTTATGACAATGTGTGGAGAAGCTATTGGAATTAAAATGATGGAATAAAAAGTTCACACTTATACCATATATTTATTTAATAAATGGAACAGAACTCTTTATATAAATCTCTGAGAATTTACAGACTAGCTTGTGCTAAAAGAAAGATTATTTGGACACAACCAGCTTTCTGGTTTTTCCTTACCCAGAAGTGTCCCCTATTCCAGTATATGAGACAAGAAAACTTTTATCTAATGTATTTGAGTCTCAGTGGTATGAAAAGACATTTCATTTCTAGACCTTGTACCTCAAATATGGGTACTATGACAAGTTATACATTAAATTATGTACCTTTCCTCAAAATTAACACATAACAACATGGGCTCTTATGTTTGGTTGTTAAAACCGAAGTATTCAAACGCAGAGGATCAAAGTCACTGGGCTCAAGGCTTTGTGAGGATTCACGACAGTAATCTTAGAAAAGGTTAATGAGCAGCACAGACATGGCACATCAAGCACAATAAGTCACCATCTAATCCAAAGTATAATGAAACAGTTCAAGTTTAGAATTAAGTATAATTCCCCTGCTTCTGGTGCCAGCTTCTGTGGTTTTCAGCTACCAATGTGTATTGAGGCTGAACTGGTATGTCCCAAAGTAAAAATGACTCTGAAACAGCAGCTCAGGAGTTGCCTACACATGCTTCATTTTTCCATGTCCTTCATGATCAAAGCCTGTTCTTTCCATCTGACTAATGTACTAACATTGGTCTGAATAAATGTCACCACCAGCAAAAGGTGCCCAAAATTACTCAGACTGGGATACACACAGTGAAAGAAACCTGACAAGAGATCTCGTCTCCTTTCTCAAAAGGAAAATCTTTTGTTGAGTCTCTCCTTTTTACTTCTCTTTCAAAGTAACTATAGGAAATGCTAAATGCAGGATGAGACAGAAAATCTTCATATAGAAAGAGCAGAAAATAAGAAAAGAAAGAATCTTTTAAGCTCAATGATATATTTTTAAACTTTTTTTCTCTTCCCTTTTCTTTTGACCAGCCTTAGGCTGGTGCTTTGATCTATATTTCAGTCACCAAGGTCCCTTATCAGAGAAAACACAAGAAAAGGAAAGTGAAAGATACAGACAGAATGACAAATAGATGCACCTTGAGTCACTACGGAGTGGCTTTTCTGCTCTTCAGAATTAAATCTATCTGGAAACCATATCTGCAATGGGAATGGACCAGAGCTTTACCCTGAGGGCCTGAACCAACTCCTGCTGTTTGCAAAAAGTGCTTTTTGATATGTAGATTGATCAGTCTAAGATTCCAGGGGATAAAACAATAACATACAACGTTCTGGCATTCCTTGGATGCTCCTTTTTTGTTCCCCTCCCTTCCTGCACTGAGGGCAGCTCCTCTGTCCCTCCATATGCCTGTTTTCATGTGTGTGTACACCCCTCTGCCTTCTAGGAATAACTTCTAAGTGCACGGTGTAAGGCATACAGATCAAAACCAGCCCAGTAGTCTGTCTCTGACAGACCAGGGGCAGATGCCTGGGGTAAAAGAAAGGCCAGAAAGCCCTTCATGGCTCATGTTTTACAAGCCACAAACAGAGGTGATAGGTCTCTTAGGTCACCCTCAGTGTGTTCTCCTTTCAAAAATATGAAGCAGCTTTCCCACAGAGGTACTTTTTAGCATCAGTAGCTTTCACATATGTGTAAGGAATTACTCCAGTTTGCTTGCTTTGAATTGAGTGTGTGGCAGAATATTCTCATGAATTTAAGCTCATGTATTAGAAGTTGATCCCTCTTCATGTCCTCCTTGTTGCCCCTGCTCTGCACCACCTCTTCCCCAGGAGTTCTGGTCCACCTCATTGTTTCTTGCACAGATGGCACCTACACCTTTGATCAGCTGTCATGCCCTTTTCCATGCCTTTCCCACTTCTGGATGAAACAGAGCAGAAATGCACAAAGCATTGAAGGTGCAAGCATATCATAGATTTATACACTGGCATAATAACATTACCTATTTGTTCTCTATTCATTTCCTGATATTTCCTAAGGTTTGATTTGCTTTTTGACTTCTACTGAATATTGAGTTGATGTTTTTATAGAACTAGCTATGATGTTCCCAGTATCTCTCTCTTGAATGATAATAGCCCAGAGCCCATAATTTTGTAACTAAAGCTTTATTGCTTTTACCTGTGTAAATTACTTTTCATTTATCCATATTGAATTTCATTTTCCATTTTATCTCTCAGTCACTTAGCCTTGTACAGTCTTTTAGCAAATCTTTGCAGTCAGCCCTCAGTTTTACTAAGCCAAGCAAGTTCATGCCACCAACAAAGTTTGTGTGTTCATTCTCTTCACCTTAGAGACTTGTGCACTTTCCTGGTGTTTTCAAGCAGCTGATTCAGTACCATAGTACCAAGCAAAGTGAGACAAACTAGTCTTCCTCAGCCTTGCTATTAGAATTATTTGTACTTTATGCTTCCAAAATTTTGCATAGCTGGCTATGGGCCATCGTCTTCCCATCCATTTTTATCTACTTTTTCACTTATTTTTCTCGTTTTCCTCCTCCTTATAGAGAAACTGCATTATTCATCTCTTTGAACATGCATAGCATTTTGAGATGGAGTTTGGAATAGATCTGTTTCATAGAGAAAACAAAGCTTTCTCCAGAACAATGTTCAGTTTGAGGGCAGCTAGAAAACTTGTGTAATGTCAAGCTAAGAAAAGAGTAATGGTATTGCATGTTTAGCTGTCACATTGGATAATGGCAATTAAGGCACATTAATTTTTGTAGCCAGTAGTACACACTGAGTGATATGACCAGCAGCACATCAACCCTGCTAAGACCTAATGGTCTTACACACTTCCACCTGAATCAAGAATAGATGACTTCAGAGGAAAGTACAGAATGCAACTCTTGCTCTTGCTTCAGGAGCCATAATAAAAATACCTTAACTTCCTTCACAGGAGATTTAATTTGGTCACAGTCATTCTCAAGTATAATTTCTTTGGAAATTTGGTCTTGTTCATTTTTCTTGGTTTATTTTTTTTCTCTGCAGATATTCCTCTAACCTAGAGGCTCAAAGAAAGGACATAAAATTCTGTCTAGTGAGCACATATACTACCCTCCCAAAGGAAATCTGGACAGATAGTGCAGTGGTACCATTGATAGAGTGATTTGGTGACTAGCACATCACTGACCGTACAAGTTCGTGGAGATGAACAGTCCTTCATAGTTATCTCAGCTCTTAACTAAATCCACCTGATTTGCATGTCCCACTCATGGTTAATTTACTGAGGTTTTCCCCTTTCAGACTGTCTATAAATATGCCATCACGACCTCTAAACCTTATTTAAACTTCCTGAAGCACAGTAACAACAAACTTCCCACCACAGTCAGCAGCAGATTTCAATGGAGCTGCTCATGAGTATGGACTCTGTGGTTTGGCACAGACAAAAACCACTGGTGTGTAGGCTACTGCACCTCTAACCTCTTTTACAGTAAGAATACAATCTTATTCCTTCTCCTTTTTCCCTATCTCCTAGTGAGGTCTTAATCCATGTGAAGTTTTAACTCTCACTCCATGGTTACCAAGTTTCCCTAACAGTCTCTTGTAAGGGTCTTTACCAGAGGTCTTTTGAAAGCCTGAATAAATTTTATCCACCATTTCTCCCTCATTCACTATTTTGTTAACTCTGAATGAGTGTTGGCAGCTTAGAGAGCTATTATTTGGCCTTGAGAAGCCTGAGGCTTTAGTCCTAGTAGGTTGTATACATTAAATTAATATATAACTCTATCTTTTATAATTGTCTTGACTATTTTTCCTGCTGCTGAGGTACATCCTGTATATCTATAAAAGACAATTGCCTCTGGCACTTTATGGAAGATTAAGGCAGTCTTGGCTACAACCCAGCTGGCTGTGCTAGCAGGGTTCTATTTCAGATTTTTAACAATAAACTATGTATCTTTAAACAGCAATTGAGCTGCTTCATTATTTAGTCCCTCATAGCTCCTAGACAGCTAAGACACAGCAGTGATGATTAATTACTATGTAATGTGTTGTATTATTCCACTACCTTTTTTCCATTTTTTGTGTTCACAGAGAACATCTCACCCTTACTTCATGTAGATAATAGCACCTATTTAAGTTATTTTTGTAAACAAGGGTTTAAGCTCAGTAGCATAAGTCAATGTATTTTTTGCTTATCACTTCTTGACATTGTGGAGAAGAATGTGTGCGACTGACACCATGTGAAAAGCAGAGGTAAGCAGAGAGAAAAAAATTAAACAAAAGAAATACTTCATGCTACTGGTGAGGGCAAATCATTCTCTTTGAGAGTGAGCTAAATAGTGCCCTGGTAAGGGAGCATAAATTGGATCTACCTTGAGTCAGATATATATTTGAAGAAAATTGGTGTAATTTCCCTTCGACAAATGAAAAAGTCATTTATACTACTTGCAGCTCTGTCTCATTTATTTCAATGAAGTTATTCTGCATTTACGTGGGTGTAACCCAGAACAGCATTTACTTCACTGCTAAGGTAGTAACTTCTCTGCTCCTAATCCTGTGATAGTTGGTAGCAAAAATAGTTTGTGGGATACTGGCATGAATGGAACAAGAAAAGAGAGGAGAGGAGAGGAGAGGAGAGGAGAGGAGAGGAGAGGAGAGGAGAGGAGAGGAGAGGAGAGGAGAGGAGAGGAGAGGAGAGGAGAGGAGAGGAGAGGAGAGGAGAGGAGAGGAGAGGAGAGGAGAAAAGGAAAGGAAAGGAAAGGAAAGGAAAGGAAAGGAAAGGAAAGGAAAGGAAAGGAAAGGAAAGGAAAGGAAAGGAAAGGAAAGGAAAGGAAAGGAAAGGAAAGGAAAGGAAAGGAAAGGAAAGGAAAGGAAAGGAAAGGAAAGGAAAGGAAAGGAGAAGAAGCTCTTCACATGCAGAGAAAATAGGTTTTGTTATTTATTGAAGCAATAGGTGGAATCTTACTTGAACCTTTCATTCCCATTGTGCCGGGCACCACAGCAACTTAACCGGGTAGAGGCTGTTGAGGCAATAACTTATTTAGCTCTTTTGCACTCCCCTCCCTCCTGCCCCCCAGCTAAACTGTGTTCTGAACAGCCAGACCGCCAACTGGGGCTCCTGGGCTGGTCTGGCTGGAAAGCAGCATACTCCAGCCTAATGCCTTGTACCCACTTCAGTGTTTCTATCATTTCTGTGTGCCAAACACAGCAGAATGCAGCACAAAGATAAAGGGAGAGACAATATCCTGCTCAAAGAGCTTCCAGCAGAAACAGGCACCTTCCAATGAGGGAAATGGAGAGGCAGTCTGCCTGAGCTCTGACTAGAATAGAAAACTAGAAATAGAAAGTGAACTAGCAGTTCTTGAGACCTGTATGCCTTTACAATGCACTTTTTTTAGACAAAACACATCAGGTAATAATACCTTTCTTAGCTGAGTGCTGGAATTTTTGAGTACTGCCGCCCCAGGATTAATTGCAGTCTTTGGAAATGCTTTGTGTTATCTCTCTGTTACAACTGATGATGATTTGTTTCTGCTTTGCAAGTTTGAGTTGGTTTATTGGAAATTTTATGAGGGTAAAAGAAGTTTATGGGGGTAAAGAGGAAGAATTATCACTGTATGTTAAAGGAAGAGTTATTACCACTACTCATAATAGCAGTGGGAAGGATTATCAGTAGCAAAAGCTCAAGAAGATTACTTTGAATTCATCAACGTACAGTAAACAACCTTTATCTCTTGCAGAATGTCAGCGCATATTTTACAATATAGTTGGTGTTGGTGATCCATGAAAAAAATCTGCTGCAATTTAAGTTTAATCATTCTGAATCTTAGAATTAAATTAATATTCAGTTATCACAAAAAAAAAAAACCACGGAAAAAAAAAGCTGCTTAAGAAAGGAACAGGGAAAAGCACTGTAATTTCATTTCAGTCTAATTCCAATTTAAAATCTTTGTATCAGCATCCCCTTGGCAAGTTTTCGGTAGATTCATAAGACTCAGCAGAGCAGTATGAGCATGCAGATAACAGACATGAGATCACTAAGCAAACTAGTTTCAAAAGCTTCTGGTTTACATTAAATACTTTTTTAAAAGTACAGAATATATTCCTGAATTTCCTATGTCACTGTCATAAATATCAACTGATTAAATGTTGTTCTTATTTAACAAAAGTACAGATTCTTCCAGCATATTCACAGGCAGACACACAAGCTCGTCCTGTTGACAGAGATTAAACTCAGCACAGCCAGGATTAAAAAAAAGGCTAATGAAGATAGTATTAATGAAATTTATGTGAGGATTTCTTCTGGTAAGAAAAAATAAAGTAACCAGAATGAGGTTACATGTGACAAAAACATTTCATATTCTGCTGGAAATTTCTTGGATAATGTGAAGATAGGCATCCTATAATATAGTGAAAAGATGTAAAAGACCGTGTAAAGAAAACAAACCTGTCTAGGACGTGATGGAATTACATGAACTAATATTAGTTTTGCCCTTGGAAATTTATATTCACATTTATAGTTATAAATATAAAATCAGATTTATAAATCAAAAATATCCTGAGATGAATTCTGTACCAACTCTTTTCTTGCTATTCACTCATCAATGGCAGGTTTCAAATCAGCCTCTGGTGGAACTTAGGAATGTGAGTGATGCCCTGTTCTCTTTCACACTTTTTATGCAGCTTTGTTCAGTAACTGTATGGAGTCATAGCATATGTATATATACTATAACATATATATATATTTATATATAAAAGTATGCATACAACAACACACAATATTCTCAGATCTCTGATCAAGGTGCCTCCTTTTGGAAAGAATTCTTGGTTATTAGAGGAAAAAAAAACTCCCCAAGACAAAATGACATGCTAGTTATATATTCCGCCTCGTTTTCAAGACACTTGTACTATGAGTTTATTTTGAAGTCACTCTTTTGCAATGCAGTTATGTTAATGGAAATTAGGGTTGGAATTACAAAGATGGAAAACTGTGAAAAATAAAAATTCAGGATGCTCTGGATCATTAAAAAGGATAATTAACATTGTTTTGCAAAAACTATGGAAAGCCCATGCAAATTACATCTTATTTTAAATAAACTTGCTATGCATATATACATACTAATTTTGAAAGATGAGTTTCTAATTTTTAGGAGATAAGTTGGAAAATTAATGCTCTCATATTGATGTATTTATTATGTTTAGGCATTTACTATGTTTAGGAAACAGATTCTCCTGTTCAAGGTACAAATCAATCATGGACAAAGCCACCTTTCCCAAAGGCTCCCAGAAATGTGTCTCAGGTCTCACCTGGAGGATCATCTCAGGGATATGCAGTGCAGGCAAATTAACTACAGTGCTTGTTCAACCTTCAAAGTCAGCTGAGTTAACAAAACAAGTTAATAGTGATTAAAAAAAAAAAATTGTATGAGGGCAATCCTAGTAAACAGGAGTAGTGACTGACCTACTCTTGGAAGAAGAAAGATCTAATTTTCCCCTCACACATTGCATCTACAACCAAAAACCCTAGTTCTTTAAGATGAGAAGGGAATGTGCCATACCAGTGGAAGGAAGTTCACACTAGCAGCATTGCAGCCACACAGCTGTTCCAGTGGATCCCTAAGAAAATGTTTTTCTTAAAAGACATTTATATCAACACGTACTGACAGACCCTGACACAAGTTCCTGTGCATACTTTTCAGTGGCAGTACACTGGTGTATTCTGCTTTCATTTACAGGTGGTCCAGCATTACTTTCCTGAACTGTAGAAATCTTGCTTTACATAGAATTAACACTTCAGTTGACAAAACACTTATTTATTTTCTCCTTTTGGTACATGATTCAGGATGAACATAGCTCTTCCACCTTTCACATAGTATATTTCCAGCTTTCAAAGCAGCTCTTTGGAAAAGGTGCATTTTCTGATGGGCTTTGGCATGTGGCCTCAGCAGGCAGCAGTGGAAGGTGAGCCCTCAGTGAGGCACAGCAGGAAGCACAGAGGGATTAAGATCACTCACAGCCTAAGGTAGTGCCTGATACAGACCATGTTAGCGAGCACATTTCTCCTTTCTGCTGGGAACTTTATTGAAACATTTTGGTTTTAACAGTACATAATTTCCTAACACAGTTCCATGTCTTTGAAATTCACCAGTGGTATCTTGACTGCAAGGAGTCCATCCTCCAACAGCTTCCAAGCCTCCACTCAGGTGACAACTGCAGCCAACTTCCATCATACTGTTCTTTAAATCTTGTCTTACCATGCAACCTCTTTACTTTGACCTTCAAGCCAACCAGGATCATGTGTCCTGACCGAACCATGTGACAAACTTGAATTTACTTAGTCTGGACTTTTCAAGGTAATGGGATGAACTCCTGTGTCAAGCAGGGTCTCCAGCAGCCTCAGCCTGCAGGCACTGCTAAGTCTGCTAAGTGGTGTGAAGATATAATTGTGATAATAATAGCACTGCTGAATCTCTATTGAACTAAGGTGTTCTGCTACACTTTTGACCCCTGCACATTTATACACCTTGTCCTGACTCCTCAAATGTTTTCAAAAGGGCTGTTTGTTGCTGCAGTGTCCTTGATGTGCACTTCTGGAGGCTGAGCCAGCGGGTGCTGCAGTGCTTGACAATCTTTAAATGCTTCAATGCTCTTGAATACCTGATTTATTTTGTAGCCTTCCTTCTTTTTGAAGCAGCTTTGAAAACGGTAAGACATACCCAACAGCAGTTCTCAGGCACTTTATGGCCACTGCTTCCGATCAAGTTGGCAGCATCTGTTTGCCAAATGACAAACACAGCCTGGGTCAGGTAAGCTCCGGGTCTCCACGTAACAAATCTGGAGGTGAGCAGAGTTGTTTTTTTCTCTCTCTCATAAAGCTGCCGTTGACACTGCTATGGAAAGCAACAATGTTATTCCGGGGTACAGCTTTGTCTTGTCAAGAATGGCAAAGTTGTTTTCACCTATTGTATATCAAGATGCCTGAGATCCACTTACTGCTTGGCCTACATCTTTTCAAAGAGCCTTCCTAGAATAAAAAATTCTCTCTTATCTCTTTGAATTGCTACTTTGATCACTTCTTTCATTTCTTAAATAGTGACCCATGCTTTCTGATGTTCATCTGGACTAACAAAGCATTTTTAATGATTGACGTTGTCTTTACACATCTCATGATCTCTAACTGCACTGTCGCAGAATATTTCTTCATCACCTTGACTTCTATAAATGTCTATGCTCTTTATAGATACCTTTAACTTTTGCTGTAGTATCTAAGATTAAGAGGTTCATGGTGTAGGTAGTAATCAGTAGGTAGAGATGAAACACTATTCTGGAGCACTGTGAGGTGCTCTCATTTTATTCACAGCATGTTTGTTGCCCATGAATTCTGTATTATGTGTTTATCAAGAGATTCAGCATTGATTGGTCAGGGCAAAGAGGGAATTACAGGCAATATGAATAACAGACAAATGTAAAGTAAACTGTGCTTTCCACTGTATACCAGGTAATCATTACTATTTTCTCTCTCCTTTTTATTGCTTTTAAAGTGGAAACTGTGACTTTGTACTATTATTTAGAATGTTCCTGTTTGTGAAGGCACTGGGACCAGAGACTCATTCTGCTGGATTCTGTGTGCACACAGAATTTGTTTTCCAATGTAAATATTTATGAAATCTTTGGTGATGGAAGGGGATGCACCAGTGGCAGCACAATATGCAACACAAACACAGGCAAAAATGCAAAAGTTATATTATGCATATCATATAGAATCAAGCCACATCATATGAAATGCAGTCTTTTTCATGACTGAGCTGGTCATTCATAAGCACTGCCTTGATGATCCTATGCTGATGCATCTAGAGTAAGCACTTATCTGTCTCCAGTGATAATATATAGAAGCATTAGAAAAATCACAGTCTCAGCTTACTGTCCTTGAAACATTAAATTCAACAGTTACCACCACTAACCTCATTAATTCCAAAACATTACTTAAAGCATGCATGTTAAACAAATTCAGTTAACTTCGTTGGAATAATCTAAAAATATGGACACAGTCCATTATTTCAGCTCAGTTCATCAGAAATAGCTCTTTAAAGTCAGTAGCTTATATTTCATATAATCTTGCTTCCTATAAATATTTTCATAGCTTCACTTTCCATATTTTCACTTTTATTTTTTAACAGAACCATTCAATAGCTTTTCTGCTTATAATATGAATTCTGTTTTTACTAAACAGTTTTACATATTCAAAATTCACTAAAGAACATGTTCAAAGGATAGTGTTATAAATGAAAAACTAGTTGAATTTGCAGGAAGAAATACTTGCCATTTGAAAATATAATGTCATTGAAACCAAGGAATTATCATTAAGATTACTTTAACTATGAAATTACAGTTCTGAAAGTGTAAAATAATGCTCCTTTAATATATTAGCTATAACACTTTTTTTTTTGTTAACGTTCAATTTCATTAAAATCAGAACAAAACAACACTTTTAAAATGACATCTTGAAATTACAGTTTTCTTTTTTTTTTTTTTAACTTGAAAATGTTAAAGAAAAAAAAAATTATGTGACTTCTGATGCAGAGCTTTTGGGATTTTTTTTTTTTTCATTATCGACTCAGATTTAGACTAAAAAAGAATTTAAAAGTTTTATCATGCCCCAAGTGATAAAGCAGCGATGTCACTAAGTGATCATGTACAAAATTTCTCTACGAAGCAGTTGTGTAATTGTAAAGCGAAGAGGTTCCCAATCAGTACCTCTTTAATGAGTTAAGCCAACATTAAAAGGAAGGCACAGCCCATGGTGGAAATAAATAAACCTTGGTGGAAGATTGCAGTGCAGCCAAAGGCAACTCTATGGATTCAAGGGTGTTGCAGTGAGGTTGTGGAGCTGCAGCTCTACCAATATGTGATGGTTTATTGGAGACATGGGAATGAGATGCTGTGGGATCAGGAGGGATCTGGGGCAGGAATAGAATCTGTGGGTAGAGTGAAATGGGTAGAAAAAGCCAGAAGCTGCAGCACCCAAATCTGTTTTAGTGAAGACTGAGGGTTATTGCTCACTGAAGAGTAAACCAATTTACAGTAAAGGTCATATCTACTGCACTGGGATATACATTTTTAATGAAAATAGCAGGGATTGTGGATGCTCATGAATGAATAACTGTGCATGAAGACCATCAGTACTGCTGTAACAAACAGATAATGCCCGTAGTTCACCTTTCGAAGCTATTAATCTTCTAACTGATGTCTGGTATCAATATCCTATACTGTTCCTAACTATACAATCAACCAGATATTGTCTTAAAAACTATATGGTCAAAAGAGATTTTCATGCTAGTGCACCTTTAATTTAGGAAGAATGTTTTTCTCTGACAGTAAACCTTTTAGTCACAGATGTTTAGCTTGGTGAAATGAAATAGTTCCCAGTATGCTGAAAGTCTGTCTATGATTAAATGTAATCACTTTTTAATTAACTGGAATTTTCAATATCTTGCAAGTACTCTTTATGAAGTTTTATTCAAATGAGGACATGGTTTACTTTAGTTTTTAAAGTTTGGAGCTCAGAGAAAAGGCAACCAAAGAGACAGTACAGATAAAATGAAGATTAGCACAAAAAGAATGATGCACAAAATCTGCTTAAAGGCTGTGCAGGGTGTATGCACAGAAATGGACCTTGAGCAAGACCTTAACTGTGTATTTGTCTGATAGAAACACCTGTACAGCTGTTCATATGTATCATTATCTTAACTCTAATGTTGTTATTAATTATTATGGTTAAAACTGTAAATGAGTGTATGTGTAGAGCAGTTTCAGCCCCCTCAAGCAGTGGCACAGAGAGCTCCACGTGTGACATCTCCCCAGGTGGACTGGCAGTCCTCCCCCAGAAAGTATCACAGGTGCTGTGCTTCAGCAATGCACTACAGAAGTCTCCAGGGCATCATGAGCCAGATAAAAACTTTCAAAGCCTCATGAAGCATAGAACTGCTTTATTACAAATTTACCTTCCTGGATCAACGGGCAGACAAATAGAAAACCATTATAAACCAGAGCAGAAAACCTACTATTATTTCTTTTGAAAAGATCAAAGCTAAACCTTTTCCATCCAAAAATACATAAAAATTTCTTTTAATAATAACCAAGGATTTTGTTCTCCCAAACTGAAAAATCTCAATTATATAAAGGACAAACCTTTCATTTCAGTAAATACGTACTATGGAGCAGTGCTTTAATATCATATAAATGTTATAAATACGATATAAAAAGCAGTATTATAAAATAATACTGAACATTATTAAATGAAAACTAAAATTTTAAATACCTTTTATCTCATTAAAAGAGAGATATTCCAAATATATTTTAGAAAATGAAAGAAAAATTTTAACACTTTTTTGGAATTTTTGACACAAAACTTAACTAAAATCAACAGTGATCTATTAAATATTTTGGTTTTAATTGAATTTATCTTCTGAATAATCATCTCTATGTAGCTCTCCTCTTTCAAACAAACATTGTGTTGAACATGCATGAAATTAATTTAAATATATTCCTACATTTTTTGCTCTAGTGGTTATTAATGCTATTCTTCTGGTGTCTAAGTGGGCATTTAGAATGCCACCCACCCACCATTCCCTCTGAGGAGAATTCTCAATCTATTGTATAATCAAATGGAGCAGGAAAGTCTCAGTCTAATGCTTGATGCAGATAAGATGAGACAGATGTATTTCAAGGTTTGGAAATGTATCTGAGGAAGGCATCTAAACAATAAAAACCAATTTACTTGATTCAGGCTCAGGCCAAGCTTCCCTGATTGCACAGGTCCAGAGGGAAGAGGCAATCCCTGCAGTCAGCTTCTTGGCTTAGACTAAAAGAAAAGCTCAGTTTGGGAAGTAAAGATTACACGGTCCTTTCAACACCCCTGATTCGTTTGAGCTGGGTGTCAGCCCTCTGGTCACAGGGTGGATGTTTTGTCAGGCAGGAACAATCCTCCTTGCCCTCAAGAGTATGGGTGAAAGGAGGTAAACCATCCATTTTGCTACTTTAGATTTGTGAGGTGCTTCTGCAAAACAGCAGCGGCACTACCTGCACCTACGCTGGGGTGGCATAGCTCAGGGGAGTTTAGGATAGCAGATGCATAATCATTACATGTGAAAATATTTCTGTCTCTGAGAATTAATCGCAGCAACTTAAGGGATGCCCAAATTGTCTCTCTGCCCCCCACCTACATGGTGACATTCTCTGAGGGAAAGTGTTTCTCTGCACCCAACAAGGTGAAGGAAGAAACCATGGTGAGGAGGAAGCTCTTTCTGTCCTTCCCACAGACTGGCAGCAACATGGATTTTTGTGTTGGCAGCGTAAGACTCTGTGATGGTCACGAAATGGGACTGCAACCAGCAAGCATCCGGTGGCAGGAGCTGGGAAGGGGTGGCATTGGAACAAGTAAAAAGCAAAGGAGTTTCCTTCCTTAGGAAGAGAAGAGAGCAATTGGCTTGATTTAAAAAGGCCTAGCTTCTAAGCTCTAATTAAAACTTCAAATGAAGGGGAAGGGAAGATGAAGGGAATGTGATTGTAGCACTTTCTTCTGCAAAAACTGCTCAGTCCGGGGGTCCCATTCATCTCCAGGAGGACATTCCGCCCTCACAAAACCAGCCCAGCCTGGCACCAGCCTGCACAGCCCTGGCTGCTCGTTAGAGCCAGGCACAAGTGCTCAAAGGACGTGTGAGCTGGATGAAAGGGACATTGGCACAGCTGTGTGGGGAAGTAGCTGTCACTCGTGGCTGTACCAGCATGGGGCTTTCGTGAACAGCAAAGCTGCTTCTCGTCTCTCAGATGCTCTCTATGGCCTCATTGCCAAGATCACCATTCACACTTTTCACGGAAGTTGAGGATGGGATTCCTTCCAAAGAAGGGTCAGGGTGGGGAAGCTGCAAGACTGAAATCTGTTTTCAAAATGAGAGATCTGCTTCATAGTACAGACACTGTCAGCCTGTGGCTTGGAGTGTGGACCAGGTTTGAGCACACATGTACAGAGCCTGGGTGAAGCAAAGATAGTTTACTACTGGTGAATTCATAGAAAAAACAGTGCTCAGAAAGCACCAAGGCCAAGTGTGGCATAGGGTGGGCTGCCAGCCATGTACTTAAGGAAAGCTAATGGAGAAAATGTGTGGGAAATTACAGCCACTGCTATGGCATGTGAAGGAGAGGTGTTAAATTTGTAGGGGGCATAGGTTAATGATAGGAATCCCAAATGCACGCTGGATATACATTTCCATTTTACCCATAATAACCCTTTCCACTTCCCATTTAGGCCTGAAGGCACAAGCTGTGGGTTACCTCCAGTCAGATTGTGTCCAAAATCCATCTCTATATGTAAGGACATTTTCCACTCTGTAAGAGCAATCTGACCTGTGCTACCTGTGCAGCAGGTGTGAGCCTGATTCCACTTTGGGCAAAGCTGCTGCTTGCCAGTGATACAGGCAATTAAGGTTTGGATGGGAGTGTGAGCTCAAGCCTGCAGCTCCCTAGCAGCACAGACATAGTCTGAATTTCCTTTCCTCAGGGAGGTTATGTCCTCCCCTGAATAAATATATAGCTATTCTTGCTGTGTACATCTCCCCATTGCCACTGAGAGCATCTATACATCAATAGGGTTCTATATTTTTAAATTAATGCATCATTATGTACTGTCACAGCGCTGGTAAAGCAGACTTTTCTCCATTAACATATTTTTCAAAAAGTTTTTATGCTGCTAAAAGAAAAACTGCCTTGAAAAATGTTTCTTTCTCCCACATAATATTTCAGTTTAAAATATTACCATTAATATTAATAATAATACTCTAAGAAGTATTCTTGCTTTTTCTAAAGTGGCAATTGAAGTAGTGGCAATTGAAAGTAGTCCTGAAAGATTTTTATTTTCTTTCAGTGTTGTCTTTCTCAGATCGTGTATCTGGCAGAAGAGAGTGCCTATGGGGAAAAGGGGAGAGACAAGACCACAGTCACTAACATAGAGTATTTTAATACAGAATCCAAATGAGTGCTGCAGCCTTTGTTTGGGTAATAAAGGAACAACTGATGTAGTGATAATATACGATAAAAAATAGCCAATGTTTTGATACAATAATGCTCCCATTGCTATAGGGATTTTTCTGCAGTTATTTAGTTGTGTAAATCATGTGTGTATATATATATATATATATATAAATAAAACCAAGCTTCATGCCAAATCTTCAGGCAATTTTTACAGCCATTAGCAAGGCAAACATCAAGTACAGGAAGTTTCTTAACATAAAAATAAAAGAAAAGCAGGAAAAAAAGTCCTTTTACAAGCTTAAACTACCCAGACAATGCATCTTCTATCTGCAGGCACACAAACATACTGGAAAACAAAGCCTGTCCTGAATAGCTAACAATAAATCTAGAATCATAGAGCTGGGCTTTAAGGTGTCCTCTTACAACCTGCACTGAAGCAGCACCAAAATATATGTAGCACCCTGTATCTCAACTGTCCTTGAGAACCTTCAGTACAGCATCTCCTCAAGGCTTTTCCAGTATTTCATACATATTGGGAGTGTTATTGTATAACATTCATCTTAAATTGGCACATTTTTCATGAAACTTCTTATTCTATACCAAGGACTGTGGAAAATAATGAATCACTGAGTTTTTTAGTACAAATTGTATGTACCGGAAGACTGATAACTGTATTTGTCACTCTTGTCTTTTTCAAATTGAGCCCAGATTATTCAACTTAATCTTGCTATTCTTGTAGGGTTCCTTGCTTCTCTTAAACCAACACTAAAGCTGATATACAGTCTAGATAAAGCCTTGTGATGGACAAACAGCATTGAACCATGAAGGAAAAAAAATAAAAGAAAGGCTTGCTCTGTCAAGCTCATCATACATACAACCAACTAAGAGCTGGTTTGCCTTCTATTGATCAAAGACCTTTACACAGATCAAGGCAGCTCCTGCCCTCCACGGCGAGTTAGCACCACTGAGGACATAGACACTGCTACCCTCATTTGCACAATGTGAGAGCCTGCCCTGAAAATCTCTCTGAGTTGTTTTAGATTTCTATTCTGTAGAAGAAAGAGTATTACAGATCTTGCAGTAATTAAGCTCTGCATACTGCATCTTCCAGCCAAATGCTTTCATTTTTAATAACCATTTATTTTCTCCTTTTTATATTTTTTTCTTTTTGCCTCTGCAGAGTGCAGCAGCTCAAGATTCAATGGTGCTCGAACAGGGGAGGCTTTGTAAACTGAATCAATAATGCTTAAAATTTAATTAAGCTGTTGCATCTGAAGAACTGACTCCAAAAGTATATGTGATCCATCATGATACAGCCAGTGCTGTTTCAACTACAGCAATATAAAAGTGCCCATCCTTTCATTGTAAGCCTTTGGCAACATGATATTTTTCTGCAGAGACACAGAAGAAAAGAACAAAATCCAGCCAGGAACTCCCTGCAGTTTACTTTGAAGTGTTCAGCACTCTTTGACCTTCATAGCTAAGCATCTCTTCAAGCCCTACAAAACATGCATGGATTTCTGATCCCTAAATGTTTGATTTTCTCAAGGTGTTTGGCTGTCCTTGCAGAGAATTATCACTGGAAAGGAGAGCAGGAAGAATGTGAGTCAGGGCAATCCCAAGCACAGCTACAGGCTGGGAGAATGAATTGAGAGTGAGATTTGGGGATATTTGTTGATGAGAAGCTCAGCATGACCCGGCAATGTCTGCTTGTGACCCAGAAAGCCAACTGTATCCTGGGCTGCACAAAAGAAGGGTGGCCAGCAGGTCGAGGGAGGGCATTCTTCCCCTGTACTCTGTTCTCGTGACCCTACCTGGAGTGCTGTGTCCAGCTCTGGAACTCTCACCATAAGAAGGACATGGATCTTCTGGACTGAGTCCAGAGAAGGGACGTGAAGATGCTCAGAGAGCGGGAGCACCTCTCCTATGGAGACAGGCTGAGAGAATTGGAATTGTTCAGCCCAGAGAAGAAATGGCGTTGTGGAGACCTTACAGCACCTTCTGGTACCTAAAGGGGCAACCAGAGCTGGAGAAGGACAGTGGACAAGGGCTTGTGGTGACAGCACAAGGGGGAAATGGCTTTGGGCTGAAAGAGGGTAGGTTTAGATTAGGTGTCAGGAAGAAACTCTTTACTATGAGGGTGGTGAAGCACTGGAACAGGTTGCCTAGAGAGCTTGTGGATGTCCCTCCCTGGAAGTGTTCAAGGCCAGTTTGGATGAGGCTTTGAGCAAATGGATCAAGTGTGTGGCATCCCTGCACATGGTGGGATGTTGAACTAAAAGATCTTACAGGTCACTTCCAATCCACACTATTCTGTGATTCTCTGAGTTGTTTGGGGTATCATTTTTGTGCCTGACTTGTAAAGTGAAAAGAAATTTTCTGGCTCATAAACCCTGAGCAAAGGTGGCTTCTTGAGAAATTGCAAATACCTCTAACACCTTGGGAGTGTGCTTGGGGCTGGGAAGGCACCAGGACTCCCTTGACACTTCACAAAACACTCACACTAGCTCTTTGGGCTTTGCAAGCAGATCCCTCAGAGCCTGACACATTCATTAAACTAGAAATTGTAAGTAGGCAGCCCAAGCTTTTAAATAAATTTTATTTTATTTTAAAATGTATGTCCTTAATCACCACACAGTTGAACATTTTACCTATCTGGCTTTTCATTCTGAATGTCTTTCATGGGTCTTATTCCAACTAAGTATAAGAAAGAAAAAGAAAAAAAAAAAAAAGGAAAAGGAAAAAAAAGGATGTCATGCTTTTGTACATAATGCATGAACAGAACTTTTATAAAATTCTGAAATATTAAAATGGAAGTTTATTATGTTGTTTAATGATTAATAATATTTTATGAATGTATGAGAAATTTCCTAGAGAGATATTTGAAAAGAACTCAGAACATGGCTTTGTCACAGCTCTTTCAATGCTCTATTTTATGTGTGCCAAAATTATTCTTTTTTAACATGTTCTGCATTTCTCCACATTGTGCTTACTCTGCCTCACCCTGTGTTAGCATCACTGCATTGCATAAGAGCTCGAGGAGAAGGGACAGCTGGTTATGGCAGAGTCAGCTGGTGATGTTGACAAGTTCCTTGATACACTAAAAAGCCAGGGAAAAACGGGTCATGCTGTAAACATCAAAGTTAATTCTCACCAGAGGCTGCGGGAATATGCAGGTCACATCACAAGGTGTTTATACTAAATATCCTAGAGCAGTAATATCACCTCCACCTGGGCATGGTTCCTGCTTCTTACATGGAATGGCGTAAAAGATCCCTCCTGCCACCTCCCAGTCACTCTCTGATGCAGGAATGCTTCCCTGAAACATTTAAAAAAACACCATAATAGACACTCCTTCCTTAAGCTTCTACAAAAATAAAGAAAATATCAGAAGTTTTTACTGAAGTCCACAGAAATATAGCCCGAGTTGCAGAAGTTGACACGGCACCCTAAAAGCTGAGTAGGAGCCTCACCAAGATGCATTACTAAGAAATTACTGACTAGATTCAAGCTAAGACAGTATTTTTCAATTTATAGACACATAAATTTCATAAAACAGAGTTGTGCTCCAAAAGCATTTCTACTTTGGGTCTGTTTTTCCAGTATTATTCATTTTCAAAGGAGTAATTCAAGATTTTTTTGTCATATTTTCAAGATTTGAACATTTTTCCAATCCACAAAGCATAAAAACTACCACTGCTTCAAAAGTTACTCATAAAGTCATATTTTTTAAAAATACAGGTTACAATGCTGCAAGAAAAGGTACTTTTTAATATATTTTTGAAGTGTTTTTCCATTGACTTTTAGCAAGATAAACTTTCTATATTAGCAATTAGAAATGAAAAGTAGTTATCTTGACAGTTTTTGCAAGGTGGTTTGGGAAGTGCTATCTTTTGGAGGATTTGGGATTTTTAGTGCAGAGGGAGAAATCTCAGAAAATTCCCCTACTAGTACTTCTGAGATAATCTCTTTTCTGAAGTATATCTGTAAAAGATGCTGCAGAATGGGTTGGAACAGGAAAATAATTGAACTGGGGTATGGTCAATGCTTTATCTATTTCACTTTACAGCAATTTCTCTGCATAAAAGACCCTAATCAGACCTTGCCTGCATTCCTAATGCTCTGCAAAAAAAGAGGAATGTGCTTACCTAGGAGTAAAACATATGGACTATAGGATAGGAAGAAATAGGGTCATAACTCTGGCTCTTAACACCTGTTGGCTCCCCAGTAGCCATCAATATACTGATGTGTGTTTCTTTTGTGAAAGCAGCAGCATCATAAAATTAGTAGTTGTTCAGGGCATAAAGTGGACCACTGTTTCCAAATTTTGTAGCTTTTGGAATATCTAATTCAGGGTCTAAATTTATGGTGCTTTTTCCTACCATGCCTCCACACATTTGAAAAATTGCCAGCGTTTCCTGATCTGGCTTTTACAGGTTGTTTCACAGATCTGCATACTCAGCTCAAGCTATTTAGCTGTATGTACAAGCAATTTGAACAAGCATTTTGTTTCTTCTACTTCATAAAATATCCATCAAGCCTAAATATGCACTCCTGATCATTTTTCCCCCTGAGGTTTTTCTTCAGACTTACTCCATGGTCTCCGTCCTTTCCCTAGTCTCTTATTTCCACTCTGTCTGTTGTTTCCAGCTGACACATTATCCATTTCATAAGCCATGAGCTGTAAGTTATTTCCACAGAGCAACATCAGTTAGCTCTGGATTTTCCAAGCTGCCACAGTCAGTGACTCCAACATGTTGCTTTGGCTCTCTCCCACTTGCTTTTCCCAACTCCCTTTCCAAAGACTTTCCCTCCAGCATCTGCCTTATTAGGCTGAGGGACAAGCCCCACACTAAGGGACTCTTTTCAAAGCACAACAGGGGCCTCTAAGGAATGCAAAATCCTGAGCATACCCACTAGAGTTGGTCCAAGGCAAATGAAGGCTCCTGGATACCAGTTCCATGTTTTCCTTATCCTAACTCTTAGAGAGCAATTCCAGTCCCAATGCTCTCAAGTTTCCAGTGTGCATTCCCTATGCATAGGGCCTAGGCTAAATGCTCGAGTCGTATGTCAAGGATATCCCTTAACCCTTAGCTTAAATCGTGGAGCAGTGCCATGGTGCTTCACTGAGGAGATTGTCCTCTCCAACACATCTCATATCTAAAGCTCACACCTGGGGACACACCAAATGCTGATCTGTGCAGAGCTGTGGCCCCGTGCCTGTGAGAGGTCAGTTTAGAGGGATGATCTCACACAGGAGAGAGGATGATACTGTCCCTGCAAAAGGGACCTGCAGTCATTGAAGTAGAGATTGTTCCTCTCCGTAGATAATCTTCATTCTGACTAGTCTTGAACTTGTTAAAATCAGTGACAGGATTGCAGTGGGCTTAAACTGATTTAGAATTTTTCCCACCCTATTTGAAAAATGTAAGATTGAGCCTCAGTAAATTTTCCTTCCATTAAAAAAAAATATTAGCAGAAATATACAAAACCCTCAGAAATACTCTGTTCTTCAGAAGACTTTATATGGTAGATGACAATTCAAAATAGACCTATTCTGGTATGTTATTAGGATATAACTGGGCACTTGCTCTGGGAAGATAAAGAGCTGTGCAACCTTGCACTTCTGGAGCCATCTGCTTTCAAACCACATTATATTTGATAAATTCAATAAGAATTCATAAGGAATTTGAAGCTTCTATCAGATCATCTAGAAGAAAAAAAAAAGAAACAATTATAAAAAACTTGGAACTGAGTACTTTTTTTTATTCTAAACAAAAATTTGTCTGATACGAGGCTTACTTCTTATTTAAAATGGCCTTGAGAAACTGATCTGAATTCTGCTACAGGTAAAAAACAGTGTAAGTTTCAAAATCACAAGACAGCCATCTTAAGGACATATCTTGGATAGAAGGACATATGAGGAACAAAATAATTACATATAAATTTAATCTAGGGTAGTTTATGTTCATGACGCAACAGATGAGGCAGTATGAAACTATATTGGTGGGGTAGAAAGCTTATTTAAATACATTTGAATAAGTTATTTCCTGAAGTCTGGATAAAAATAGGACAGAGTGTGTGTGGGCTATATTACTGAGACATGTTCCCATTCAAAATAGACATATTTCATCAGTTTTTCCTTTCAATAATCCAATTGTCAGTTTTATAGTCCATAAAAAAAAATGTGCAGAAGGGATAGGAAATGACTTTCATACATATCCTGACTGCTGAGTTGCTCTGTTTCATTACATTGCCCTGCAGATGACTGACAGCTCTGTAATCAACTTCAGACTGGATTTAGTGGTTCCACATCCCATTCTCTCATTAATTATTGAAGGCATTTTTCTCTGTTGCACGCCGGGTCGTTGTATCCACTGTGCTTATATTTGCATCTCCTGAGCAACGGAGGAGTTGTTGTTGAACTGGGAATCAGTCATCACATGCACACACACAAGAAAAGATGAAGAGGAAGAAAAGTAACATAAAAGAGCCATAAAAGTGTTTGCAAGAGGCCTGGAGCAGCTCCACTGCTACCTGTGAGGTCTCAGCACACTGTGTTCAGAAACAAACCGGTCGCTTACAAGAGAGGTTCTTGTTTTGCAAATGCTTTTTGTTTTATTCTAAACAGAATAGTTTTTGGGTTTTTTTTTTGGGTTTTTTTTTTACTGTTAATGGTGCTGTTCACCCATTTCTTGCTGTCTGCTTAATTGGACAGTGCAGAAGAAAAAGAAATATTCCTGAGAACCTGCATGTACAAATAGCATCAGAGTAAAATCAGTGCCCTCTAAATGCCATATGTACTTAAGATTATATTTTTTTCTGAATTATTCAGTCAATGCTAAAAAATGCCATGTTCAGAGTTCTTTCTTGGAAGACCAGGTGACTGATCAATTAAATATGCCTATAGAAATAGGTCACGTACACATCTTCTCATCCACTCCTTCTCTTTGCAGCTCTGTGCCAAGGTAATTAATATATAGCCTTCTTTGTCAGGCTATAGGTGCCCAGCTAATATATAATAATATAAAAGGGTCACAGAATCACAGAATGGTTTGGGTTGCAAGAAACATTGAAGATCATCTCGTTGCAACCCCCCTGCCACAGGGAGGCCTTTCACTGGACCAGGTTACTCCAAGACCCATTCAGCCTGGCTTTAACACTTCCAGGAATGGGGCATTCACAACTCCTTTGAACAACCTGTTCCAGTGTCTCACCACCCTCAGAGTAAAGAATTTCTTCTTTATGACTAATCTAAACCTAATTTGTTTCAGTTTAATGCCATGTCATCACATGCCCTTCTACAAAGTCCCTCTCCAGCTCTCTTGTAGCCCCTTTAGGTTCTGGAAGGTGGTCTAAGGTCTCCCTGAAGGTGCTCTAAGGCCTTCTGTGCTCCAGGCTGAACAACGCCACCTCTCTCAGCCTGTCTCCATAGGAGAGGTGCTCCAACCCTCTGAGCATCTTCATGTCCCTCATCTGCACTTGCTCCATCAAGTCCATGTCCTTATGTTGGGATCCCAGAGCTGGATGCAGCAGCTGCCTTTTTCTTAATTCACAGTGTCATAGAATGGCATGTTTGGGTTGGATGAGGCAAATGGGTATGATTGGATATGGTTTATGCTAAACCATAAACTGAAAATCTCATATCTACTTACAATTAGTTTCAAAAATAGCAGGCTAACTCACCTACTCACCCATCTCCCACTCCCACTACTCCTAAGCTCTCTGACTGTATCCTTCATAAGTACCCACCTGCCTGCATTGACGTGATGATAATTTCACAGTGCACCAATATCCTACCTATGAAATAGAAAAAACACCAATTTCTGACCTCATGGGCATGTTCCATGAGCAACTGTCCATGCTTAGGAGAAAACAGAAATTTCATTTAAAAGATAATGCTGAGGTTTCAAAATTGACTTGCTTATAAAAAAGAATAAAATTTAAAAAACACTGATGAAACAAAAGTCAGGGGAAAATGTCTGTCTAAATATTAGAAATTTTGATTTTTTGTTTTAAATAAAAGTATTACTTTAGAAAATGCATCAGAAGAAAGAGTTGAATATGTGTGTTTCATGTTAAAATATTGAGAGTTCCGGACACTCCAATTTTAGTGTAAAACAAAAAGGGCCACAATATTGACGTAAATATGTACAGTAGACTATTTTGGTAAGTTTTTTCTAATGAATGTTTTTTCTAACTTTAGTAAATGAGTAGGGACATAACCCAAGATTTATAAGATCTTAATTCCATATTTTTGCATGTTGCCAAGGGAACACAACTGGGAGGGACTTCTGATGTTACTGAAAGCAGTTCCTTCTCATATTAGCCACAGCACTGTATATCTCAACAATGGAAAACATAAATAACCAATCTGGAAATTTCTGTTAAGGGTACATCTCAAAAATTGAGACTGTTGATACACACCTTCAGGGGCAGGACTGATGTCTAAACAACTGAACTGAACACACTGTAATGAACAATACTTGATGATACTTGGAAAGATAAATTATTCATCTCTAGAGGATGAACAAATGACTATTTTTTAAAAATTGGATTTTTTTTCATGATGTATGAGAATGGCTGAATTTGTGTATAAGCAAATACTGAAGGCTTTGAAGAAAGTGCAGAATTTGATCTATGATTAATAAGTTGAATCAGATGAAAAACACTTTCAGCAGGCTTTTGAACATAATAAAATAGTGTTATTAGAAAGGTACCATGTAGTGGGACTAAACGTATGAGCATAAAATTTATTCATGAGTTCAGCTGAAGTAAGAAATACCATAATTTCTCTAACACTGGGAAGAAGAACAGGCTTTCTTAATGTTACAAACTGGAAAAACAGCTATTATATGTGAAATCATTTCAATGCGTCTTGCTGCACAAACCAATACTGCTGCTAAAAGAAGGCATTGTTTTACATGTAAATAAGTTTTAAAACACTTCAAGTAGCAGACTCACAAACACAGGCCTCCGTAATATTTATTCCAGGTGACATTTTTAGCCATTAAAATTGTTTCTCTTGAAATATGTATGGAATATTTTCTCATGCTAGAAACAAAAATATTGAAGTTAATATCAAGAACAATTTTTTAAAGTTTCTTCATAGTCAGTAAAACGTCAATAACTGTTCAAAAATGAGGTTAAGATGGAATAAAATATCCATTTTCTTTCCCTCTCAAAAAGAAACATTCTTACAAGGATAATATGCTAGTGCTTTTGTGTTTCTTCACCACTTGGCTTATAATTAACTAAAAGATTAACTTAGATATAATTACATAACGGCACAGAATGAACATAATAAATGAGAAGGCTTTGCTAATCTTACTCTCCCTTACTGCTATTCCAATGATCACATTAAAGAAAAAAAGCATCTAAAAAGTTCTCAGTTACATTTGTTGGAACTTAGGTTAATTAGCACATGGGGTATCTTCATGTCAAAATCATATTCCCTTCTTGAAAATCTTTACTAACTACTTTCTTTATAGATTTCATATGCTTTAAAAAAACCCAGTAGCCTGTAGACCAAGGAATGTGGATTCTAATTGAACAGCTCCATGAAAGGAGTCATGAGGATAGAGCTGATATTTGAAGACAAGGTAAGATTTGGCTTTTAGAAATAGAGGAAAGAGAAAGGATTTTCAGAAGAATGCCTAGTAGAAGACATTATTTTGTGTGGATTCTCTGCTCAGTAATAGTCAGAAATTTTCATTGAAGATTTCTGGGACAGCAAGAAGAATCCAGATGTGCTCTGTGACATCACCTGTACTATCTCACCTCCAATATGAAAAACTCCTTCAGCATAAGAGAAAAAAAATTATCATCCATATCATAATATCACATCCCTGACAGCCATCATCTTCCCCATCATAAAGATAATGACTCTGCCAGCCCTTTTACTATTGAGAAACTCATCAAAAATAGTAATAATATTTCTTCTAATTTCCTATTTAAATGTAATTGAGTTCAGATTATACATAATAGCTCCTGTGCTAATATAATATTTTCAGTTTAAATAATCCTTAATTTTTTCTCCAGAATTGTGCGCTACATTTTCATTGAATGCTCTCTAGGAAGGCTGGAATTATCTCATCTGAGTTGTCCCAGGATCACATCTGTCATATTTAAGGATGCACCATGCTCGTGGCCCATAGACAATGTGTTTCCAGCTGATCCACTGATTACTCTCCCTCACTCTGTTATTTCCAGCTTACAAACACATAGCTGGAATCAGCTTTTTCTGTAAGCCTCAATGCATAACCTTGCATTTCACTTTGTTACAGCTCATCCCCTTCCCACTGTTTAGCTTTCAATGTCATTTCAGTCTCCTTATACAATATTCTAACAGCTGACTGGTGCCAAGACTGAGTAACAGAATATAACTAATAATGTTGTTATAAAGATTATTTTTTATGGACAAGTTCCAAAAATCACATAATCAAACCTGTCAGACTGATTTTCACCTCTCTGAATATGCAGAATAGTAGAGGTCTGTGAGCAGGAGCTTCACACAACTCCTGCTAGAAAACCAGCCTCTTCTTCTCTTTGAAATGGGACATTTATGGAGACCAGGCTGAACTTTTGAGAATGCTGCTTTCCACACAGATTCCCAAAATACAGTTATGTGTGAAGCATATATGCACATACCTGTGTCCTGTTCTTTCAGGTAAGCTCACAGCAACCTGCATGTACCTATTTCAGGGTATCCAAGTTTTGACATGCTATGGGTCTTTCGACCCCACATTTCGCTTCTACATTTCCAAATATAAACCAGACAAAATTGTAAGTGGCTGAATATAGTTCAGTATTTCTGTACTGGAAATAAAAGCTTGTTTTGTCTCTTCTATTCTAATCCAAACCTCTTTTCCATAAAGCTGGTACTCCCGCAGTAGTTAGAGGAGAAGGAGGGAGAAGAGGGACAACCATCATCCCTTTTCCTCATGAGTAGAAGTTAATTTCTACATGCTGTCATAGGTAGAAATACGGGACTCAGTAACATTCTACTTTTTTTTTCCTACCTGTATGTTCAGAGCATCTAAGAAAGTTGCCTATAGAGACAGGTTGTGGATCTGTTTCATCAACTGGAAATGAAAACTTTTAAGGTTTGTTCTCATTTAAGTTCTGCATCTTCTTCAGCTAATATTAAGAATGCACAAAAAGAAAAGCAATATTGTCTTCATGTAACAACATACAGATGAATAATCTGGTCCTCCAGGTGAATGGGATTTGAGACTGGGAATTTATCAACAGTACTAGGAAAATGGCATTTTTTATTTAAGGCAAATTTCTAGTTATAAGGATGAACTGTAGAAAAGAAATGACAATGAAACTGTCGCTGTCCAGAAACTGAAATGGGTGCAAGAAAATTGCACGGATGAAACAACAAGTGAAACAAAACTAGTTTGCATGACAGGCACAAATATCAATTCATCTGCCTGTGCAGGCAGCAGCATTTTCTTGGTCACCTAGTGCGAAAAGTGATTTTTATCAGAAAACATCAAACTTTTACCCAGATAATAATCCATTCAGGTATTTGACACATCTGAGCAGCACCATTATTGTTATTTTCTGTGTATGGAAACTCACGTAGAGAGACCTGTAACAAATAAGGAATTTATGGGTTCTTTAAACTACAGATATTAGTCTAGTCTTTGGGTCACCTTTTCTCATACTGAAGGCTAAAATAAAGGACAGGGAATTTTCTCATTCAGAATAAGTCTGGAATTGTGTCAGATTAGTGATGAAAGTCTGTTCCATGGTCAGCTTTCGGTCTATTTCTGAAGGAGGATGATAGGTGAGATGGTGGGTACCAGCTAGAGGTGGTAGGTAGAATTAAGCCCAGAGTTTTCTTTACAGCCTCTGGAGGAAAACAGACATTTACACACACGATGTGCACATCAGACTTAATCTCATCCTAAAGCAGGTTTCTAAATTGATCAGATTAATCATGCATTATTTTGCATATTTCCTTTTATGGACTATAAAAGGTAGCTGTGGTAGTAAACTCAGATATAAATATTGAAGTGGCTGCAGGCTAAAATTAGTGAGATGAAACACACCCAGGAAGACAAATGTGCTCTCAAAGACCTAGAAATTCTCTATTTAAAACAAACCCAAACCAAAATCAGTGTTTATTTCCACTCAGAGTTTATAGTTTTGGTATAAAACAAAGGTACCCATATCCTTTCAGTATCCTTGAAGCATTTTAAATATGCATGTTGTGAGTATTTTAATATATTAATCTTCAGTGGACTAGTGAGTTCAGATTTCTTTTTCAAGTTTCAATGTTTTCCTCACCCTTACCACCCCTATGATTTTCTAGTTATTTTCAAATACCATTGCTTTTATCTTCAAATATATAAAAACCATGGAAACATAAATCTTGACAGGATCTCAAGAGAGCATTTATTAATCTGTCCCCTAGATATGAGATAAGATGGGCATATCTTAACCATTTCTGTCAGATACTTTTCTGAAAGCATTTTCTTAAAAAAATCCAGTGGGGTAGATTTTACAGCTTCCTTGGGTAATCTCTTCCAGTGCTTTACTCCCTGGTAATCTGAACGTGTTTCTTATTACATGTTTGCAAGTTAAACTAATTCGTTTTTCCCTTATCCCCTGTGGATGTAGAAAGCAATTAATCATCACCTTTTTTATAATACAATTTAACATATTAAAGATAGCCAACCTGTCTCAGTCTCTGTCTTCCCTTCTGTAGACAAAAGGAGTCAAATTTTTTCAACCTTTCCTATAATTCATGCCTTATAAACTTTTTTCTCTTACTGTTTCTCCTTCAAACTTTCCGAGCTATGTCTATCTTCGACTACAGCGAAACTTAAGATTTTACAATGTAACAGTGGTAGGTGAACTTTAATCATTATTTCCCATATCTTACTTCTCACATGGTCTTAATGAATCCCAGAATGAGAGTCACCAGTTCTGAGTTATTGTCTCTCTGTTGACTTTCTTTCTCCTCAGAATGTACTATCATTCCCAGGTCTCACGTGGCACATTGCTGCCTTGTGAGCTCTCCCTCATTTTGTAGTTACACATATGATTTCTTCTTCAGGGTGCAGTGCCTTTTACTTCTCATTATTGAATTTCATCTTGTTAGATTTCATCTTATTTCCCCAGTTTCTCAAAATCATTTTGAATTTTAATGCTGCCTTGCAGGTTGCTTGTGACCTCCCTCCTGGCCCTGCTTGAATTCATCAGTGCCTCACAGATTAGAAAGAAAACTGATAATATTACTAAGCTAATCAGTGTGTGAAATGGAAAGTCTAAAGCAATGGTAGAGAGTGAAAAACATTGCTGATATTAGTTGGGAATAAATGCCTTGTGGGTAGCTGCCAGTTAGGAGATATCAACTCTTACATGATGCTTCTCCTGACACTGCATATTTTGAGACTATTTAGTACCTGCTTAGCAAAATGATGATTTGCAAACAGAGCATAACTTTCAAGTCTCTAATTCTTTTATCTCACGCATGTGTGCTGAGAACTTGTGTCAGCCTTCTATGTGCCAAAATGATGGGTCTGTCTCAACTGGATGAGTATCCTGAGATGGGAGGCCACATGGGATGTGTAAAAATGTTTGTTGGTGTCACACCAAAGGAAAAAAAAACCCAGTAACACATTTTCTAGGACAAAGCTATAAAGCTATGCAGGTCAGAAAGCAATGAAAGTTGACTATTTCAGCAGGACAACTGCAGCATCTGAGATACTGACAACATTGGTGGGAGGCACATAGACAACATACCAATGTCTGCAGCCCAAGATCTGCACAACACACCTCCCATATTTTATCAAGGATTATACACAGACTGCAAGTTTTCCCATTTTAAGATGTGGAACGTGAACTGCAGTGCAGCTAGGAGCAAAGTTTCCATACAAATTTAACATAAAGTAATCAACTAAAGAGTGCATGTTGCCTGACTGAAGGAGATAACAAAAAAGAAAAAGGATATTAAAAGGGATAAAGAAGGTATTAATTATATGTAAATCTGTAGATTACATCTTTTAATTTGGAAATTGTCTTCTGTATTGGGAACAGTGGGTCAGGGATTCTGGAGCTCCTGAGAGCCTGTAGTCAGACAAGGGGTGTGAAATAGCAAACATCAACAGACATGAGATGCAGACTCTGGAAGGTGCATCCAAAAATTATTAAAAAACCTAAAAAAAAAAAAATCTATTTTGTATTCCTTTACCTAAGTCATTAAAGGAAATATTGATCAGGAACCACCTTACAGGTATACAGGAAATATACAGATATACCTGAAATATCTTCATAGCCTAGCAATGAATCACTAACTGTGGTGTGAGGATGTTTTTTACTCAGCTGATAGTGACTCTGTCTCATCCTTTCATAGCAAATACTTAAGCAGCTCTTCTCTGCCTGTCAGAATTAAATCAAGAATGGTTATTCAATAACTTCTCTCATCTTCTAAAGAAAAGGTTAATCTTAATATATTTTTAGTGACATATTTCTGTTCTATCATTTTTCAAAAAATATATGTAATTCAGATTCTTCATTGCCACCATGCATAGCTTTTTTTTGTAATTGTTTAAAAACTTTCAATATTTCCCTCTTACTAGGCAGTCTGCAGCATACTCCATACATCTGTTTTTCTCCTTTTACAGTTATTCAGAAATACTACATCTTTTCACTTTTGCAGTCACTTCTTCATGAATGAGAGCAAAAATAAACTCTTTTAATATGTAGAAAAATTACATCTTAAATTTCCCTCAGATATTAATTCTTTTTGCATAAACACTCCAGTTTTACGACTCGCTCTAATCTGTCTCTTAAATGATAATACACAATTTTTATGGCGTTTCAAGATTTCAAATTTTTCCAATAGCTTCCTGTTATCTGAATATTCCTGTAGAGATGCCTCAACTGCTCATCAGGCAACTCTCATTTTCCTCTGGCAGTTTTCAGCTAGCTTCCATGCTTTTAACATTCTCGTTAAACAATCTTCACCAAGATGATTAATTGTGATGCTCTTAGGTACTCTTCCCTTGTTTTATCAGCTGTACATCCCATGCTCCTCATAGACTTTCCTCAATGAGCACTGGCCAGGAAGATCTGGGTCAGAAACTTTCTGTGACTTCCATAAGAAAATCTTCCATAAGTAACTCTAAAAGGCTCCTACATGACTGTATAAGCCCATACCATTATATGAATTTGGGGGAACAGACAGAAGCATCTCTTGTTATTCTGATGTCTGTTACAGTGCGGATACTGCAACACGTGTAGCAGACAACGAGGCCCGTGGAAAAGAAATATCTATGGACCAATTCTTGATAGATATTTCAGAGATGTTTATTTCTCCAGCCGCATGGCCGGAGCTCTGCCGAGGAACTGCTCAATCACGGGACCCGAGGGTCCTTGCCCGCGCAGGGGAACACAAACCAACCAATGGGGAACGAGACTGACCAGGGGCAGGGAAGCCCCGTGCCTCCCCCCACCCCTCTCCCAGGCACATGGCAGGGGGAGGGACCCCAACATTTCACCCGTTTATTTTTAATAAAAGAGAATGAAAACAACTGGATAAAAAATAACAAGAACAGTTTCAAAACAAAACAAGCCACCCTCCTGAGTCTTTAAATGTCCAAACAGATTCTCTGGAACATCTTAAGGCTGACAGAAGGGAGACAGACTCTCCGGGCATGCTTTGTGGGGAAACTGAGGCAGGAGAGGGTTTAATTTCTTCCCTCCCCCTTTTCATCCCCCCTCGGCATCGGAGAGGTTGTAGGGAAAGGGAATTGTATAGGGAAGCCATGGGGTGAAAAACGGATTAGGAATAAACTGGGGATAGGGTAAACTTAGGAAAGGGTTCATATTGGGTATAGGGTAAAAGGGGAAGTTGCTGGGATGGATATTGTTTATAATTTTGTGCATAACGGCTGCCTTTGACGGGAATACCTCCAGGCCCAGTAACATTTGCTGCTTGTAAACCCTTCTTTCCTTGCACTATATCAAATTGTACAACTTCCCCATCTCCTACACTTTGCAGGTAATTTTTAGGGTTATTCCTTTTAATGGCAGTTCTATGGATGAATAATATCTTCCCCTGTATCATCTCGTGTTATAAATCCATAGTTGTTTTTACATTGTACCATTTCACAGTTCCTGTGATTTCATTGCTACAACTCCTCCTATCACGTGCTTGCGTGTTGTCTGGCTGCTGTCCCGCGTGGCCGCTGCCTCGCCGACTCCGACGTCTCGGCCGGGCCCCCGCGTTGCGGCTGCTCCGCGCTCTCCGAGGGCGCTGCTCCGGCGCGTGTCTGGGCTCTGCGCGCCCCGCGTTGCCATCGCCCTGGCTCCGCGCCCTGTGAGTGGTTCCGCTCCGCAAACTCCACGCTGCTTTGAGTGCAGCCCCGTTCGGCTCGGCGCTGCGCTGCGGGCTTCTCGTGTCGCTGTGGAAACCGCCGCTTCTCCCTCCGCAGGGCTCTCCGAGCCGTGTGCTCAGAGCGGCCTGCCACGCCGATGCCCGGTTCCTGGCTGCTCGTGGCCCACGGCACCCGCGGGCCTGCGGCATCGCTCCCTCACTCGCGGCCGCGTGGCCGGGGACCCCGAGACAGGGATGGGGTCCGCGATAAGGCGCGCGCTCCCGGGGGCCGGGCGCATCCAGCGCAGGCACCTCCGCCGGCACGGCTGCAGTCACGCGCCCGGATGGCGCACGCGGTCTCGGCCACAGGATTACAGTCATCCTCTGCTTTAGGGGTAATGGGACCATACAAATGCTCCTCAAGAGCTTCACTGATTACAAGGATGCACAGAGAGGTTCTATCACTAGTGCATGTTCTGTTTGATCCTTTATCTCCCAGATCTCGACCAAAAACACCTGAGTAGTTCCAGGAGGATTAATATCAAAAGTAAGTCTCGAGAAATATAAAGAATTTTTGAAAAGCCAGTTAAAAAAATGTTCTAGATCTCCGGAACAAACTTTCTTGTTTTGTTGTTCAAGGATTCTTTTAACTTCTAGATACATTTCTTTCTGTGGCTCAGAGAACTACATTTCCCACGATTCTTCCATAGTCCAGAGAGAATATCCAAACCAAGGCGAGAAGAGAGAGATCTAGAGTGCTTTTTACTCACGAATTTTCTGTCCTTAGGGATCGGTGTCTCCCCGGCATCTTCACCATATGTTTCAGTGCAGATGCTGCAACACGCGTATCAGTCAATGAGGCCCGTGGAAAAGAAATATAAGGACTGATTCTTGCTAGATGTTTCAGAGATGTTTATTTCTCCAGCCGCATGGCCGGGCTCTGCCGAGGAGCTGTGGCAATCATGGGACCCGAGGGTCCTTGCCTGCACAGGGGAACACAAAACAACCAATGGGGAACGAGGCTGACCAGGGAGCAGGGAAACCCTGTGCCTCCCCCCCAGGGCCCCTCTCCCAGGACCACATGGCAGGGGGAGGGCCCCAACAGATGTCCTCACCTTTGTTCTCAGAATTTCGTAGCTATTTCTAATTGTCTTAGGGTCACTAATACCAATGTAGATAAGAAGCTTAGAGTAGCACTGATTTATTCAAGGTTTTGCAAGATCTTGAAGGTCATCAAATTCAGATGCTTGGGCATGTCACAGCAGATTCTATTTGCAATTAAAATAGTGAGAATAACAAGAAGATTAATTGCTTTCTGTGGAGGTATTACAGATCCATATCAATGTAATTGAGCTCATAATCTGGCCTGTTGACAGGTGAGTTCATTTATAAGGAGTGATTTCATTGTTACTGTTCTTGCAACAGTGCTTTCAAAAAAATGTAGTCCTTGATCTATTCTCACATTTCAAATACATTAAAAATATGCATAAAATAATGTAATTTCTCCTAAAATATATGCTTAGTTAATTTCCCTTCATCTCAAATAAAAAGATTGCTTCTCTCTCCTTCGTCTTCCTGTCAATATGCAATTAATAGGTGGAAATGAACGTATTCTCACAGATGTCAGTGCTGATATTGGTAATTATGGATGAGTGTCTCCTAGCACAGTGGTGAACCTGGGCAAACTGCTTGATTTCTGCAGCCAGGCTGCATCTGGTAATGGATGTAGTTCAGCTGTCAATATCTTGTACCATGAAGCCATGCTGTGGAGGAAAAAGTTAAGTCACACGGTGCAAGGATTTCCAGCCTCTGTGACCTTTCTGCTTGCACTGTTCAATGTCAGAGGGCAGCATCCTTGGCATCCCAGTGTGAGCCTCCATAGTCACATACGAATCCAATGTTACACTGGGAAATCCTTGGACTCTGCAGTTATTGGTTCAGCTCTGGCAGCAAGAGAGGCAAACAAAATAGTTAAAGCCTGTGTTAAATTTTACATGTATCAGCAATATCATAACTTCAGAGAAAACTGTAATCTTACAAAATGACAGTACTTAAAATTACTGACCCAGAGTGGAGTCTTCTTATATGAGGGGTTCTTACCTGTGCCCATACCCATTCATTAGGGTCTTCACTGCTGTGAACTCAGTATGGACGAAGTCCAAGAGTCCTGGTATGGTGTTGGTAGGTAAAGTGATATCACCTTGAATTGAGCCATCACTGGAGAAATTATCTCACTTTCAGATCAAGGGTGCAGCAAAACACACAAATGTTGTTGTTACAGAACAGTAACATATAATATCAAACACAAAAGGTTGTTCCCAGGTGCTGGAGAATCATTTGCCTTAATTACTGTCATTGACTGAAGCCCCTTAAAAACTGATTGCTTTAATTGAAATTTGTGGAAATAACATACATTAGGCAGGGAAAAAAGATTTTTTTTTTTGTTTTACACCTCTGTTGTGTCTAAAATAACCACAGTTACACCATCTATTGGTAAATGAATGCTTCTTTTGGTGAGTACAAGAGACCAGAGGGTATGCAGTTAAAACAAAACCAAATGTAAAAGCACTCTTTATTATGCATAAAGATTTTAAAAACTAAAACATATTTCCTCTATCCCCTCCCAAAAGCACTGCTAGCAATTTCACTGTATAGCAAAGTACATCAGAGATAAGTTATTACGTAAAGAAGCAAATCTCCAACTATAAAGACTTTAGATTATAGAGGTATCAAGACTAAACTATTTGCATAAGCTTGAGTCTTGGCCAGCAGATGAAAAATATAACTCCAAGGTCACAAACCTTTCCAATGCACCCAAGGGGAAAGGGGTAGCTTCAAGTCTGTCATAAATGAAATCATAAATCTCTTTAGAGCAGCAACTCTGAGGAGGATTTGCATTCTTCTGGACTTTTGTACTTAGAAAGTTCATCCTCTGATTTTCTGTTTTCCCAATTTAGCAAAACATTCCTTTATTCACTGTATTGGGAAACTGTCCAAATAAGGCTAAATAAATGATGCACCTTTTATTTTATCCCTGTAGCAAACTGACTTTATCCTGCATGTTCCAAATTTCTGTTTAAATATTTAAAAATATCCAAGTTAGAATAATGTTATCAAGATATAAATTTTAAGACAGGATATGAGAGGATGGGACCCTTAGTCCCATAAATGAGTGCAGGAAACTGTAGGTATGAGAAGCCTATTGAATTAAACAATGTGAGGTGATAAACTCCACATGACAAAATTTCTCATTTATGTCTGTCATTGCTCTACATGACCTTCATGCTATTGAAGGCTCCTAAGCTTTACTGCAATTGCAATATTTATATCATGTTCTTTGGAAAATATTTGGAAAATATACTTTTTTCCCTTAAAAAATCTTATTTTGTACATCAGCATATTATCTCACTTCCAGCTTTGGAAAATCCTAGCTCCTAACTGACTGCTTGCGTAACAATTTAGGAGTCCAGAAGAAGGCTAGGAGCATAGATATTAATTGTATCTAATCTTTTATGCTATTGATATGCCATCTCAAAATGGCAAACATGGAAATATTTGACATATCCTAGGATATTCCCTACAGCTGCTGCTCTAACAGGTGTGGTCTTCTAAAGGTCCCTATCACATTTTCAAAGACTGTGGAAATATTTCAGATACCATGATATCATAAGGGGGTTTTGTAGAAGATACCTTAGGTGGATGGCCGATTTTTAAGTCTTACTTTAAAAAGTCAAGAAGGTTAAAAGAACTACTCCATTTTCTCTAAACTAGATATATTTGGCCAGTTGCATTTCTTAACAGGCTCCACTCATCATACCAAGAGATCTTCTTTATCTGTAACGAGATCTTAAGCACTTAAATCACACTTGGACAACTACAGAGAGACACTTAAATGTGTGTGGCTTAATCTGAGTCTCACTCTAACTGTCAGATGCTGAGGTGAGTAAGGTCTTGATTCTTTCTCCCACTAGTCTCAAAAGCCAGCTAATAAAATTTGGTCAGTTTGAAAATACTGGATTTCAGTTTGGGACCAAAACCAACTGCATGTCTCAGTTTTAAGCGTGATGATCCCCTATGATTAAACTCTGATTTTATGATATGTTCATTACTAAAATGTTTTTAGGAACAGAATTGCTAGAAATGTAATAGAAATAGTGTTGTAGCTATGACATTGTAGAACCAGGTTTTCTAGGGAGAGGTAACATATTGCTTTAGCCCTAAATGTCTTTCATGATTAGAAAAATGGAAGCCCTGGGAAGACCTGTTTTAATGTGTTTCTAGTGAAAAGCACTGTGACAATAATGTGTAAGATGGTGTGGTTTGGGGGTTTCTGTTAATTTTGGGGTTTTTAAACAAAGTTCTGACTAGAGAACTACTTGTGGTGCCTCTAAGGGCCGTTTTTTCAAGACTTGCGACATAAATCTAGAGATCTTGGTGGCTAAGAAAAATGTTTTCTTTCTTTTATCATCAAACTGTGTTTTTATAGATTGCTTGAGGTAGTTTAACAATGCATACTTTAGGAACATTATTTCTGCCTAGGCTTCACTGAGAGCATGCAAATGCTGTTTTTGAACTTGCCTTTAGCTCATTATGCATTTTAATGCAAATTTGCAATGGAGAAGGTTTTGGTTTTTCTCAATTAGCTTTATAGAACTTCAGTCTGATTTAAACCTATCCTAAAATAAATGACATAGCACCCAAGTGATTTAAACCAATGTTTAGTTCACTGTATAAACGCTGTACTTAGATGAGCTACCCACAGGAATTCCTCCATAAGAAGGAACATCTTATGGAGTTGAAGAAATGGAAAAGCTGAGCTTGAGAGGCTTTAATGCATTCCTATTTATAAGTGCTATTTACATTATTATGCAGTCAGCTTTTGCAGTTTGTACAGTGTGATCCACTGCAGTTTGGGAAACTGCAAAGGCAGGATCTGACCTCAAGCCCATACACCCAGAGCCTTATCCTTTCTCTGCAGCATGGCTAAAGAAGCTTCAGCCCTCTCACCCCCAACCTCCACCCTCTCAGTAGAGCAGAGTATTTCCACTTCCTTTGTCCTTCTCTCTTTAGACAGAACTGCTCTTATCCTCTCCTACAGCCATCTGCCCAACAGCTAAACGAGGTGCCAGTTATTGAAATTTCCCAGCACCTTCACTTCCCCACAGCAGCAGCCTGTCTTCCTCTTCTTCCTTTCTTGCAACCATCCTGCTCATGAATCTTCCTATTATTCTCTTCTATCAGGAGCAATACTTTCCCTTGTGCCCTTAAATGCAAGGAAGGACGTACAATCAAATATGGTTCTACCAAGGGAAGCCAAGCTTCTGCCATAGGGAAGATGAGGAGGAAGGGAACAGGGGATATGACAGATGCCAGCCCGGTAGGAGTGACCACAGCAGCCACTACTGATAACAAGGGTCACTGCTCACCAGCAGAAGCTGTCATCTCCACCTCTCCCATTCTGCTGAGATTATCTCAGATGATCAGAGCATGGTGCTAACAACACCAGGGTAGTGGGTTCAACCCCTGTATGGGCCATTCCCTTAAAAATTGGACTTGATGATCCTCGTGGCTTGCTTCCAACTTAGAATCTTCTGTGACTCTCACAAAAGCAACAGCAGTAGTCTGGCTGTTTCTGGATAGACGAAAAAGATACAGAAATTACCTATTTGGACAGAAGTTGTTGTTGCAATAATCACCATCCTATGCTTATGAAAGAAAATGCTTTGGGCTCTACAGAAACATTTTGTAGGCCAAGTCTACCTGTAGAGTGGTATTTGGATTGCACTTTCTTTCTGTATTGCTTGCCCTAGAGAGCTGTATGAGTTGCTTGTCCTCACTTTCTGTCTTGATTAATATCCAAATAAAACATATCTGTATAGACAGAGATGTCTGAGTTAGTGACAACCACTTCCTGTCTCCATGGTCAGGTACTTCAGAAGGGGTGGCTTTGCAGGGAGGCTGACAAAAGCACAAGAACGAACTGGTGCTTGGTAAAGAAGTGGTCACATACTGAATACCTTAGGGAAGGAATAATTTCTTTGGCTTTCCCTTTAAGAGAACATTCTGTTAGCAGATACCAGATGCTCTTGTCACATTTACACGGATGTATGGTACACCTCAGGGTGACAAAGAATGGGATACATTCATAGAAGGAGTGTGTCATGCTCTTAGTCCTGTGTTCTACCAAGTGTCCACCAAAATCATTCTGCCTGCATAGCTATTTGTGTTTTACTGAATTTTTACTGATTGGAATTATTATGATGCTGGCTATTGTCTGTGGCAGAACTGGAAGAGAGATGTATTTGTCCTGACTCTCAGCTGCAGCTACCAAAATCTCTTCCCTTTGTTAAATGTTGAAGTGATCCAGGATGGATTGCTCTGATGAGCACTGTCCACTTGACACCATGAATTACCATTATCCATAGAAGCAAGAGATTGTATTGATCAAACATGGCTTCTGTGCCTCAAGTTGTAAAATCTGATTTATCACCTCACCCTTGACAATATCTTACTTAAAATCCCTTGCCAGTCTGACATTTAATATCCTTCAAATGAAAGAGCATTTAACTTGAAGAGGATGCATTGAACCATGAATTTACAAAAGAGACCAAACTGGAAATTGCAAGATGTGGGCTTGCTGACTGATTTCTTACCAGTGTCTGGAGAAGTTAATCTTAAATGGTCTTCACATGTAAATATTTCTGCCTCTTTTTTTTTTTTTTTCTCTTTGGGAAAACAGCTACATAGGAACTCACAGGGCATGCTAAGGGACTGATTAATTTCTCATCCATATTACTTTTTTGAAGGAATGATTTTGGGGCAACCCAGCTTTTGGGTGAGAAGTCATGAGCATGTTTTATTCCTTCAGTAATATATGGTCTCAGCTTCTTATTCTATCAATTATCACATCAGTTCTGGGACATCAAGCAGAAAAGTCTTTCCCGAGAGGGTTTGGTTCAATTCATCTGTGTTCATGCAAAAACTATCCAGGATTTTGCGAAAACATTTATTCTAGTGTTTTTTATGCGGCTACTATATCTGTGAGGTCTTTCAAAATATCAGAAGGATCTGGGAGGAGCGTGATTCCAATTTCACAGTAGCCCAAACACTTTTGCTACAAAATACTCTCTGCATAAGTGATTTCATCAGGATTATGCCCCAAACCAGAAAAAAGAACTTCACTTTTAGAGAGTAAAAAGGTGAATTCTACTGAGAGCAACCCCGATACAGTTTTATATGCTTGTGTATTTCATGGCTCCTAAAATACATCTGTTTCTATTTTTGTAGGACAGACCTTTCTTTTTAGCTTGAACCAACTTCGAACCAACCAAAATAAGCTGCAAAGCAGAACAATTAGTTTGAGATCCTCTCCCCAAGTGATAATAAAATATTTTGGAGTTTGCTTAGCACTTTAGGCACATTCATTTCTTTGTCTCTGCAACTGTGCCTAAGCAGGACAGGAGTCATGCCCCCCGAAGGGCAGCAAGTGTTATTGTTATCTCACAGTTATTTTATCCACCCTGTGCTCTTTTAGGGAGTACAGCTGTAGCTGACCCTTCCTAGCCTGTAATATGCAGTTTTTCTACTGCAGCCAACCATCCTGTTAGGAGTACTGCAAGTGCTATTTGTAGTTGAGAGGGGTGTTTATTTTCCAGTAAAAGACAAATTTTTATAGGTAAATTTCCCCTGTCCTGAAGGCAGGTTTCTTACTTTCTATACAAATTAGTTATTGTTCACAGTCTGTTCTTTCAGACCTTTCTTGAAATGGGTCAGAGGCCTTTGGGGGTCTTTGGTGGTCTTGTTTTCCCCTACAGTCCATGCCCACTTCTTGGCCTCATTCCTGCACTTGTGCTGTACAGTGTTGTGCTTTTCTCCAGGATCTAGAACAGGGATGTTTGTCTCAGAAAAGTGCTGCCCGATGTCCACACAGCCCTCTTCTCCAGCCACACCTTGTTCTTTCCTACAGCATGTTATTACCAGCAATCCCTGGTTATTACCAATCCCCCTTGTTCATTATTACCAGCAATCCTTGGTTGGCTCCACAGCCATCAGACACTGGTGTTTGAGACATACACATCAGCCCCTTATCTTTTGGGATTCTACATCTTTGTAACTGAGACTCCTGAAAGAGTTCTGCTGGAACAGACAAGCCTCATGCCAAGCCAGGGCTGCCCTGATGAGGAGAGAGTTTTGAGCTGGATCTGGTCTGCTCTTATTTCCCACAGAAATGCAGGATAGCCTGCAGAGAAGAGCCTGGCTTGGGAAGAGCAGAGATGATTTTTAGCTTTTGAAGGCTATGTTAAAAGCAATCAGCTCCTCAAAGAGAAATGATTCAGTTATTCAGGTAGTGCTGTTCTCCCAGGTAACCAGCTCGTTACCTGGTGGGCAGCACCAATTCACACATTTCTATTTTTTATTCTAGATTGCACAAAGTAGGGAGCCAGGTTACCCACAAAAGGCTGCCTCCCTAATCATCAAAATTTTACACTGTTTAAACATTTTAACAAACAAAGGCATCAGCATTCACTTGTTACATGTTGCATAACTTTTTCATTAATTAATACTCAAATCTGTGTTTGCTAGTTATACCTCTTGCTAGTCTACATGTGCAGTTCTTCCTTCTACTTGAGTCTGAGGTCTGTGTTACATAGGTGGCCAAAGAGTTGGTGGTCATGGTCTCCCATTGCTGGAATCACCTTTCCCCCAGTAACTGTTCAGTTCTGATGATTTCACTCCATGTGGCAATTGTCCAGACAGCCCATTCATCTTGGGATTGTCTTCCCTTTTCCTTAAAACAAAAGATTAGCCAAGGTTACAACGTGAACAGTGCAATTTTATAATCCTAACTGTCCAGCTATAGCTACTGATTAACATCTAAAAAGAAATTGCAAAATTTGATTCCAATCTTGAGAGGCTCAAATCTTGAAGGGCTTGATATCAGCGACACTGAGATGCAGAGAGCACAGGCCACTTGACATCCTTTTACAATCATGTAAGTTGTCTCTTTTCCTCTAAGGTAGGTCAAGACTATAAAAAGCTTAAGCAACTTTTTTACCAGTCTTGGTTATACACTTTAATTAAGTACAAATTACTCCTGATTCCTACAATTGTGTTTCTAAAGCATCCAAAGCAGTACCTATAAATACTTAACTATGGAATATTTCATAGGCACTTGAGGCTGGCTAGAATGCACTCTTAGGTCACGTATATTTAGAGCTGAGCACTGTTTTTGATGCATTTTTGTCATCAAAATGGCGAGTGCTCTCTGTGATCATTATCACAATTAAAGTAAAGCAGTCTCTAAGTTAATCTTTCTAAGATAACTTTAAATAGCACACCAAACCATGAGTTGATGCAAAAGTTTTATTGTATTCCCAGGGCTGCAGGTGCCCCAGGGACTGTCTCTCAGCCAGAGCCTTCTGGAGAGGGCTCGTGCTGAGCCCCCCTTCAGCTGTGGGGACACCTGGAAAAGGTGGTGGCATGGGGGGCCCAGCTGGCTGTGCTGGGTGACCCCTACTATGACTTCAGCTGCTTCTTCACATGCAGCAAAACAACTGACTGCAGCTGCAGGCACTTACCCTAAACACTCATTTTGCCTCTTCTCCTCCTCCAGAGGACACCCGTTCTCTGGTGCTTTTACGTGGAGATGGGGCTTTCACAGCTTCTCCCAACTGCTCCAAAAAGCTCTTGGCTGTCACCAGTTCTGCTCCTTCCAGATGCTGCAGAACATCCATGGCTCCTGACTTATCTCTTCTTAGAGCAGCCTTCTTCCTGCTTTTCCTGACACCTGACATGACGGTATGCCTGCCCTAATAAGACTTTTTAAATTATTGTATTCTTCAGTTAGGGACCCTTTAGTTGCCTAGAGTAAGATAAATCTTCATCATTCAATATCTGAATGATTGTACCTCAAACATGCTTCAGCAGCCTGGCTCTAGCAGACACTTCTTTTGTTCAAACCCTTTCAGTTATCAAAAACCCATCAAACAAATAAACAACTAAACCAAAACTCTTTTACGTTACTTAGTACGATTCAAAGCAATATATTATTATTATTATTAGCCATGCATTACTCAGATTCATAAGGAATAAAGCACAAACAGAAAAACATTTATTTAATGAGGGAATGAAAGCTGAGAGCTCTTTAAGTGCCACAAACATCAACAACCTTAAATTGCTAAACTGAAGGGAAAACACATTTGATGAATTACTCCAGCTAAGAATTTACTTTCACAGAATTTTGACAGCCCTAGAAAACAAGGCATAGTCCCATAGGAAACAGGTCATCCTTAAAACACACAGAATACAAGCCACAATATTTCTGCCAATGGAAGTGAGCCCAGGTATACCTTCTGGAAGGTCCAGAAAAGAGTAATTATAATGAGAAAAGGTGAAAGGCAGCAGAAGTATTTTATTCTGGAAGGAGGGACTATAGAACCATGAATGGGATAGGGTGATGCATAGGGAATGCTGATTATCTGTTTCTCCATAGCTCATAAAATGAGACATCCATTAAAACAACCAGGTAAAAAATTTGTGAAGTGCATTTGATCCAGAATAGGTGAGGTGCCACTTTTAAGCTTTTCAGGCTTTACTGGTGGTTTTCACTGAGGCAAAACATCACTGCATTTGCAATAATTTAAAATCATAGAATATCCTGAGTTGGAAGGAACCCATAAGGATCATCAAATCCATCTTACAGTCCTGCACAGGACAGTCCCAGAATTCATTCCATAGGTCTGAGAACATTGTCCAAATGCTTCCTGGACTCTGTCAGGATTGATGCCATGATTGCTTCCCTAGGAACCCTCTTCCAATGTCCAAACACCCTCTGGGTGAAGAGCCTTTTCCTAATATCCAACCTAAACCTCCCCAACACAACTTCATGCTGTTTCCTCAGGTCCTGTCACTGCTCACCAGAGAGACCAGTTTTTCCTTAAGTCTGTGATATTGTTCACTCCTGAGACAAATACTGTGCTGGGGAATTCCTGACTAGGAAACCCTTTCATCTACTCTGCAAGGGGCAGAGAATAACAGAAAAATTAAATATGGAAGATATATGAGATGAACAGACCAAATCCTTGAGTAATTATTGCATCAGAAGCAGGGAATTAACAGATAGCTAAAGTTAATGAAATAAACCTGTGGATGTTTAAATATTAAGTCACAGAGAAATTTAAATACTTAGCAAAGGCCAGAAAAAATACCTTCAGAAGTGCCAGGAGTATCAAATCCTAGTTTGCTACTTTAAATGCAACTTCATTCCATCTCTAGTTTTTAGCCCATCACTAACTACTACTATTCAAGAAGCAGGAGACTTCAAATCACACACAGTGGAAATCTAAATCTTCTACGCATGTTTATGTTTTTCTCAAAGGGAAAAACAAACCCATGAAAATCATTGTCCAAAATAACAGAGTTCAAACAAGGACTGGACAACCATGTGGACAATGCGAACTAAATGACCTGACATGGCTACAAGATAGCCACTAATGGAAAATGTTATCAAGGAGTTTTCCTCATGGGCCTTCTTTTATCTCTCTTTGAAACACATGAAAAGTGCTACTGGCTGAGAAAAAAATATTCACCTGGCTCAGTATGACAATTCTTAAGTTGCTAGTAGTCATAAAGATAACACTTTATGAGAGTTTTATCGACCCAATGTGTGGCTTGTTTTTCAAGCCTTCCCTTGCTTCTATTGTCCCTGACAATGTAGCTTTTTTTTTATATAAAATCCAAGTGAGAGATGAGAAATTCCCACATCTGACGTGTTCTTCACATTCTTTCAACTTCATAGCTTTGTCTTCTGAAGAATGTCAGTATGAGCATCTATAGGTGGAAGATTTCAATGCATGTTCTGATTTCAGTCACTCAGCAGAGAATACAAAAACTTCTACATGAATGTGACTATAATTAATAGAAGGACAACAGGATATTTAAACCTATGGCTCCATTCCCCATAAATTCTTTCTTTTGTGTCAGCTCCAGAGCATTATTCTTTTCCTTTTCTTTCCTTATTTCTCCCAGTGTAGTATACGTTTGTGCTCATTTTGAGTATTTAATTCTTATTCTCAGTTACTTAGGTTCACCTTTTGTGTTTACAAAAGGTTTTGCCTTTTGTAAACTTTGCTTTAATGAAAGTAGCAGTGATCAACTGCTCATTCTGCACATGGGGCTTGCAGAGCTATAGTACAACTTTTCCCACTCTGTCCTTTCCACGCGCTTCTGCCTGTAGACCCAGTTTCTAAGAACTGGCTTTGTTAATCATGTTTGGTCACTCAGGTTTGAACTCCTTTCATGAGCTCAGATGTGTTCTACAGGGAATCATTAATTGTGCATCAAAGACATCCACAGTTTCTTGCTTCCTTAAACCTTTGTTCCTTATTGGATGTAATTAAATTCCTTGAAAAATAGCAAAGTCAAAGAGAATTAGAAATAGTTCCAAACAGGCAAGTCTCTGATTTTACAGATGCAAACCACCCTGGTGGTTTCCTCAGATAGGAGGAGGAAAGGAGGGACAGCAGTTCACACTGAGACAACAGATAAAATAAGCAAGGAACGAGAACAGAGTCTGAGAGCATCTATTAGTTGGCATATAACTGGTATCTATTTTTTTTTTTTAACCCACTACAAAGTTTTTAATTCTGGAAATGTTTATAGTTAATCATTATCATCAATTTTTTTATATCATATACACATTATAACAGCACAGCCTGAATTCAACTTCTGATGTATCCCTGCCTCGAAGCAGAGAGATAAGCAGAGAGTATTTCTGCTCCTTCGTAAGTAGATTGGGAGTCAACACAGGGTGATGCCAAAATGAACTTGAAAGTCAGACCGAGGGCAGACACTGCCATATGTTATAAACCAACGTTATGCCATAGCTGGCAGAATTGTCGGAAATGTAATTGCTAAAAATTATTAATGGATAACTGCTGGGTTATACCCATTTCTGATGCAGATGCTGTTTGCAGTGGAAGATAGCCAGGGACTGAAAAACGAAATTCAGAGGGGAGTATAAATATGTCTTCTTTGATGTGCTACACCTGCCCAGCCCTTATAATGAAAAGATTCATTGCAATTTAAAGATTGACTCTTAGGAAAATGTAAATAAGCAGTAAAGGTCTTTTCCCTTAGCTTTCCAATCTCAATGATTTATTGCTAAAACCTCTTCCATTTTTCAGAGTGATTTAATTGTTTTCTTTTTGATATGGACATGGAAAGATATCTTTAAAAGAAACTTAAAACTTTCAAGAAACTTTCTCTTTCAAATAAAATAAAAAGAAGAAACTACAGTGAATAAATAAAATGAAGCAAATAAATATTTTAAGTGGTATTGCGCAACACAAGTGATGATTTCCTGGAGACGGGAAAACAACTTTTGTCTTGCAGGCACAAATTTTGAGTTATCTTTTGACAGTCAGTGTTTCTGTTTTGGTCTGGTTTGTGACTGGAGAAACTCATGTCTATGTGAGAGATAAGGAAAATATGATTGCCTTAAATATGCACATATTCAGGTGCTGAAGAAGGTCCTTGAATCATCAGTCTGAAGGGTCTGCATGAAGGATGCAGTTTGTATCTGATGTTCTGTGCTTGACTTGGTCCAGCCTGAGATGTCACAGCTAAACAGGTGCATGTGCTGTCAGGTGGTTTTGGTATTGATCAGTAAAGAACAGGAACCCACATCACGTTCCCAAGAGGGAAAAGGAACTGGGTAAATCAGATTTAAGAATTACATTACATACTGGGCTTTCCTTAGCTGGTAGAAAGTCCATTTTACCCTATAGTGGGTTTTCATTCCCAGACCTCATTTGGCTCATATTAGCACAATCTCTGTAATGCAAAATAGTGTGGCTGGGCATTCCCTGTTTTTTTGGGTTTTTGTTTGTTTGTTTGTACTGGGCATGCATCTGCAACAATAACATTTTTCCTATATCACTCTTTTCTCTTGGTGATCAATTTTTTCCTATTAATTGTGATAATTTTGTTAGCTGCTGCTTCTTCTCTTAATATCTCTATATGAAGCTCTGTCCTAACTGCCTCTAATGTTATTAATTTTATTTCTTGTCTTGATAGGAAAAAATTGATCTTATAAACAATGCAAGCTGTTCCTAAGAACTTAAAGTAATCACATTTGTGTCTGCGGATAACAGTCCCATTTAACAAAATGCCCAGACTGTGGATGTTAGCAAATGAACAGTGAGCTTCAAGGAGCATAGTGCAAGTAGTACTGGAAATTATATTTTATAAAGAATTATTTTAAAAAATTTAAATGTCCCTTAAAAAAACCTTTGGGCCTCTTTTGTGGTTATGCTCCTTATTTTTATATTAACTCATAAATAACTGAAAAGAACATTTCAGTAAATTCTATACAGCAATATCCCTTGCTGATGGCCTGTAAGAATTGATTTTGCTTAGTAAGCACAGTGACAAATATGCATATTTCATGCTGCCTAATTCATGTGGGTACAGATTTAAAACAATAAACTCTGCACACCACCTGCTTCAGAAACACAGAGGAAAACATAAATTAAATCCAACTTTTAGCATCTACCAAGGTAGAAGGCAACTACCACTGTACCTGTGCTTTGTAGTTGTTCATGCTAACACCTGACAGGTTTTTAAATTATTTAATATTTTAGTGGTGGTTGTGGTGGTGTTTCAAACACACAGAATCCTAAACTCAGTTGTGGTATAAATGGATGCAGTACAATTATTCACCTGCATAGTCTGTAAACTCTGTCTGGAAGCAGGATTGACTCCTTGCCCAAACTCACACACAAAAAGGGAGAATAGAAGGGTGGAAGCAAGGATGAAGTTAGGAAAGTTACAGTCCAAACCGAATTGAATCTGGCTAGGGATATAAGAAACAACATGAGGGACTTCTTAAAGTGCATAGATAATAAAATGCATGGCTGGTTAAAGGAGTAGAACATCTCACCTGTGAGGAAAGGCTGAGAGAGCTGCACTGTTTAGCCAGGAGAAGAGAAACCTCAGGGGCATCCTATAATGTATATAAATAACAAATGGGACGGAGCAAAGAGGGTGGAGCCAGGCTCGTCTTGGTTCTGCCCAGTGACAGGACCAGTCACTGTAAGGGTGACTGAGGCAGAATTCTGACCTCACTGAAATCAGCAGAGCCTTGGTTTATGTTCAGTGGGATTAAAATTTGGCCCTTAAAAATAGTGATTTAAAGCCCCTTTAAGTCAATGGGGAGACTCCTATTGACTTCTATAGATCCATAACAAATCTGTAGACAAACAGCTGTGCTTCATCCTCAAATAATTTAATCAGAGAAAAATGGGAACTTGACTAGGTGACCTGAAAGAAAAAGTCTCCCTCAAGTAAAAGCAGCTTTCATAATTTCTCTATCTCCTTGTACTTGAGAATTTTATGAGGACAAAAATCTCTCTGCCTGACATTCTACAGATGGGCATAAAGATGTGGATTAGAATAAAGTTCCATTTGTGCAGTTCTGTAAAGCAGGCTCTGCATGAGAAATTGTTTCAGTGCAGTGATTTAGGTGCAATCCCTTTTTAATTGTATAGCCTTTTAATTACATCTGTGCTACACCTTGGGGAAATGCAATGGGGACTGATAAGGAATCTTGTTTCCAAAGTCAGAGGAGGATTAAAAAAAAAGTGGTTTGCATCAAACGAAGAGCTCTGCAGATGCAATTAATTGGTAGATAAGAAACCTGTGGCTGTTTCCTTCTTAAGCTAAATAATACTAGGTCTTTAAAAGTTTCTTTTTTGTGTGAATCATCTGTATCCCTTATAAATCTCATGAGCACCTCAGTACCCACAAATATTATTCTCGGCTTTGATTATTTGTGCTTGATGTCAATGATGTTGAAATATTTTTTCTCATTGTTACTTCAATAAAATGTTTCAGAGATACCAATAAAGGCCATTTTCTTGTGTGTTTGGAGGTCCTTACTTGTGTTTCCAGGTGCAGATTTAGCAGAATCTATTGTTACTTCCCATCTTTAAAATTATCTCAGTTTGTAACTAATGATTTTTACAAATTGTACCAGACTCCAAGGTGGAATTTTTCTTCTTACCCACATACAAGCTGGTCGGTTTCTGCTGTGGATTTTTTGTTGTAGGTTTTGGGGTGTTTTTTTCCTCAGAACTTTGAATAGATTATCTTCAAACCATCCTTTCAGACTGATGCCAAGTTTCATCTATATTCTGTTTCATTGCAAGAGATAAATGGAGGTCTGTGTTCCTGTTTGGTTGCCTCTGATCCACCTCTTCTGTACCTGGTATAGATGCACAAAGTGTTGGCTTTTATCTTTAAGTCAGTTTCTGCTTCTTGTGGACACCTTTCAGAATCATTCCTTTCAAAATTTAATGCTGTGGGGAAAGTGCTTTTTTCTTTCTTCATGTTTGCTTTTACAAATGTGAATATTTGGGGATGGATGGTACACTTCCAGTTCTGTATCAGGTCAGAAGCAATGGACTGGACCCTAATTTAGGACAAAGTTAACTGAAAATTGTTATTCCTTTGAAATACATCTATATTTAATGTTAGATGTGGAAAGAGATCGTTATACACCTGAAAAAAAACCCAGGGGAGACTGTGGAAGTAAAGTAGCTGACGGAGATTTTGCAATGCCTGTTATCTGAAGTTCATCTTACAAACTGAAGCAGTTTCTCCTACTTTTAAATGACTGTGGAAATTGGGAAGGACCACAGGAGCCATAAGCAAGATTTACAGATCATTTACAAAAGCTCCTTAGTACTTGTTTCAATTCTCCTCCCTTTCAGAAGCTTTACTTTTCATACTATCTCACAGAGTAGGTTGGAAACCTGAGGTCAGACAGGAATCATAAAGCTATTTTCAATAGACCACACTGTGATGTCCCTGGAGCAACACAAAATCTCCCTCTGGCTCTGCCAGTGCCTCAGTAGCTATTAGAGTGGTTGGGAAAAGTCAAGTGGCATTAATTTGCCTCATGAGTTTTCTGGATTAAGTATTTTGTCACATTCCATTAGCATTTCACCAATGACATTTCCCTGGAACAGATGAATGAAAGATCGGGTGAATGTTTCAGCTCAATATTTGCGTACGTTTTCGGTGAGCATCAAATGACATTTCAGAGACTGTTATTAATATTGTCAGGAGATACAGTTTAGCTCAGACTGTCACTCCCAGGGGTCTGTTCTTTTGTCCTCAGACCGACAAAAGGACAGCATCTTTGAAAAGGTGACCTTGTGCACTGGTGCCTAAGCACACCAAATCAAAAGAGCTTGGGTTTGAAGGAGAATGACAGTACTTGCTAATAGTTTGTAGTTAGTTCTTATTAGTTCCTAATATGGGACTGCAATGACTCGCTGGCCCTGTTTGCAGCCTCCTTCCCAGCCTTCAGCAATGCTTGAGGTGGGAGGGAGCCTTACATCCCAGCTGCTGATATGAACAAAATTTCCATTAGGCAAGCAAGGAACATGCACATGTCAAACTCATTCTGCAGTGTCTAATGGATAACGATTTTCCCTTGTTTGATTTTTGTTTATTCATCTATCTCTCACATTCATTATTGGCACATATGATGACAAAGAGTTTCTTCCATGGGGAATTAAAATTCCTTCCTTAAATATGAATTTGAATATCCAAGATTAATAGAATATCCTGAGTTGGAAGGGACCCCCAAAGATCATCAAGTCCAACTCCTAGCCCTGTACAGGACAACCTCAAGTATCACACCATGTGCCCAGGAGTATTGTCCAAACACTCCTTGAACTCCGTCAGCCTTGGTGCTGTGAGCACTTCCCTGGGGACTCTATTCCAGTGCCCAACCACCCTCTGGGTGAAGAATCTTTTTCTAATATCCAGCCCAAACTGCCTCTGACAGACCATGTCAGACCATTTCCTCGAGTCCTGTCACTGGTCATCAGAGAGAAGGGATCAGTGCCTGCCCCTCCACTTCCCTTCATGAGGTACAGACCACAGCGAGGTCTCCCCTCAGTCTCCTCTTCTCCAGGCCAAACAAACCAAGTGGCCTCAGACGCTCCTCATATGGCTTCTCTTTTAGACCCTTCAGCATCTTTGTAGCTCTCCTTTGGATGAGTTCTCTGATGGCTTTATATCCTTCTTCTACTGAGATGTTCAAAACTGCAGACATGGCTGGAGGAGAGGCTGCACCAGTACAGAGCAGAAAGGGACAATCAGGTCCTTTGACCAGCTGGCATCCCTGGTGCCTGAAGTACCCCAGAACACGGTTGGATTTTAATTCAAAAAACATCCAAATAGAATATTTCGATGGTAGAGATTTTTGGTTTCGGTTTTAACGATTTATTTAAATGAAACTCCCTTAGAGGCTTTCCAGGGAAATTTTCCAGAGCTTGTCCCGGCGTGAGGGCAGAGCGCACCTGGCGGCAGGCTTTGCCGGAGAGCCCTGACACAGGGCAGGCAGCGCTGTGGCGCTGTGACGGGGCAGGGGCGGTGCCCAGGGTGTCCCCCGGGATCCATCGCGTGGTGCCCGGGAGCTCCGGCCGGGAGCGCCCCGCGATACCGAGGGGCGCCGGTGCCACCTCGCGGCGGCGGGAGCGGCGGCACGCTCCGGTGTTCCACTCGGGAATGCTGAGGGCAAAACGGTGCTCCCCCACGTGCTGCCATCCTACCTGGCCGAGCGCCTTTTCTCCACCAGCTCCGCCCACTGCTCTCTATGCACGTAGATGATGCCCCATCCTGGAAGTGTTCAAGGCCAGGCTGGATGGGGCTCTGAGCTCTGTTGGAAAGGTGTCCCTGTCCATGGCAGGTGGGTTGGATTAGGTGATCTTTAAAGTCCTTCCAAACCCAAACCATTCTATGATTCTATGATCTGAAGTTCTTAGCTGTGTTTATTTTTATTTCCAGGATGCTAACTGCTGCTGTTTGTCCCATTAAAGAACTTAGAGGGTCAATCGAGCAGTATTCTACTTCTGGATGCTGTACATAAGGGCACAAAGCCAGCCAGCCTACGTCTCTCCCAGTCTGAAATAATCTGCCAGCCAGGCTGAGAATGGCCACACAAACAGACTTGGTGATGTGGCTTTAGGCAAAGCAGCTTTAGGATCCTAAGGGGTGTAATATGGAGCTGTAGAACACCGTGTGGGCTGTCACCTCTGCATTTACTCAACACTTTTGACAGACTGCTAGGCTTCCTCCTGCTCTGGGATTACACAAAGAAAGAAGAAGAATAACAACAACAACAACAACAAAAGAGTGAAATATTATTATTGTTTAGAGAAGAGACTGTAGCAAAGACCTATTAGAGTTTGCTCCGAATCACGAGGGAGATCTGTTCTAACAGCAGGAATTGAACAACTATGGATCAGTTGAATTTAGTGCAGTAAACACAGCAGTGTTTGTCCTTTACTGACACAAGTCCTTTGGATTTGAGTCTGCTCTGGGTTAGAAAAGTGGAGTTAAGAACAGGACTTGCTCAATAGCCACTTATTACAGCCATTCTTCACTGCCCTGAGAATTATCACCATTCAGCCTTTCAGGGATATTCTTAAAGAGGGGACTGAAGAGCAAACATATCATCACCTGTGCTGTTGTATGACTAACCCTTAGCACAACAGAGGTGAACAAGTGTTTGATCTGCCATACATGACAAAATACTTTGGGGTCACTGGCTGATAGCTTTTCTTTGGGAAGAGAAGGACTGTAGGAACAAATGTGCCAAGAGAGAAATTCTGTTCTTTCTGCATCTGTCTGAAAAGTCTTTTATATGTGATTAACCATTTCCAAATAGTATAATGCATGGACATCCTTAGTTTGCAACAAGTATCCTGCTTAGTTTTGGTAAAATTCACTCCTGAGTTCTTAATCTTTGAATTTAAAACTTATGTTGACACCAAAGTCACATCCAGATGGATTCAAGCCTTGACACTGCTGGAAAGTCCAGAGTCAATGAAGACTGTTACTTTTCAATTAATCATGAGATTTGCACACAAAACTTTAAATCCAGACTAGCTGTGTTTTTTAGAATAACAAAGCTAAAGAAAATAAATTACTGTGTGGACTGTTTTACTGAAGAGCATGGGGGAAGTAATCTGTTAGTGTCAAGACAAAATTAGACAAGATATTTTTTAACACTGAGTAAATTGGGATATATTAAGTACTTTGAATGAAGTTAAGATGACAGCAAAAGCCATAATAATTTCACTGTCAGTTAAAGGTGCAATTGCCAGAAAATTGAAAAATGTAGGAAAATTCTCTGCAGTGCTTGAAGAATCAATGTTGGCCATATGTGGCAGTACAAAGCTGCTGTGGAGCAGATAGAACTGACTGATCTTTTCAGTACAGGCTCTGATGCGTGAAAGTCATTCCAAAGTTTAATTGAAGTTGGGAGAAGCAGTTTCTGACAGAAGATATTTGTTTTAATTGTTTTGTGGGAAGTGAATGAAATCTTTCATTTTCAGCATGCAAAACACTCAGACATTCATAGATAAAGGTGGTCTATTAAATTTATCACCTTCTTAAATTTTGGGGAAAACAACTATTCAACCAAGGTAATATTTCAAACTGTAAATATTATTTCCTTTTTTTTTACTCAGGAAGCACGCAATGAGTTCTCTTATAAATATAATTGAAGAAGGAAATTCTAACATGACCTCTGTCATCATGTCTTTCAAAAAAGCTGCTTAAAATCGACTTGAATATGAGTGCATTATGGCTGGTGCTCAAATCACTTATTGCAAGCTCAATGCTGCTTTGCTGCTGCCTCATTCTGTGCACTCAGAGTACAAGATCTTCTGGTCAGGGGTCTCCCTTTATGATGCATGTGGATAATCTTCCTGGCTGGACACATAAACAGAGTTTGCAGCTGCTGCAGTAGCATTAGTAGTAAAGCATTTCTGTTGTGACCTCCTAAAGTCACTTTGCAATGCCACCTGTGCCATTCATTAATTTTGAAGTATAGTCTTGGTCCCACCAAACTTCTATGGACCTGCACAATGGGAAGGTATGTTTTCCAGAAACTGAAATCCTGACTGGGATTCAGCAACTGAATTTTGTTTGTCTGGCAGAAAGACACCATCAGTGACCCCAATTTCCTCCTCCATAAACAGGGACAATGTTATTGATCCTGGGTGGTATCTGCTCTGAGATCTGCAGTTGCAAAGTGTTGAGCATTTATCATCATGGTATCATTTTTAAGGAATCAGACCTTACCAGGGTTGTTTTCATACTCTTATTCATCATTCTCAAGACAACCGCTTTGCACTCCCAGTCTATACACCAGCACAGATTTGTTTTGTTCTGCTCTATAATTGATATATACTGCTGAACTTGAAGCTGGGGATATATACATAAAGTTAATAATAAGCTTATGAAAGGAATATAATTCTAGGACACACAGTTATGTAGAGATCCTTACAATTTTTTCAGTGTAGGGATCAATTTTTGTTATTAAGGTATATCTTTGTCTTTGCAAATGTTTGTTTTGTAGAGCATTACAGAGAAAAAATTTAAGCTAACCATTTCAGAGGACCTAAGTGACTGGTTTACAATGATAAATTACTATTTTTTTATATTATAAATTAAACTTTTCCCTAATACTAAATTAAAGTTTATGAATTCTGTGATATTGTGATAACTTTGACAGCAATAAAAGGTGAAAACATCTAAACTTCAGACAGCTTTAAAGAACACAGACATTTAAAAACCATAGTGTTACAGTGCACAATCTGGGCTCTACTGAAACCTGCCTTTTATCAGGAAATACAGCTGTTAACAAAATGTCACCTTATCTATTCAGTGATTGTAGAAATGGAAAAAAAATATGGATTAATTTTAAAGCGTTATCTGAGGATTCAAATAAAATAATCACTGAGCAAAAAATAGTGACAAGATAACAATCACAGCCTTATCCTGTTTTGAGCTGCTGAATGACACTGAACAGGCTCTTAATAGCACTTATGTGCTTGGAGCTATGTGGTGCATTCAAGGAAGAAGATCAGGAAAAATCCAAATTCAAGAAAAGAGTACACACGTGCTTGTTTAGCCAGATATTAATTGCTAAAGAAATTGTTATTTATATAAGCATGTTTATATTTTTCAAAGTATAGATGTACTTTTTAGAAACACATACACATAACATCATCAGAATGCCCAATATAACTTTCATGCCATAAAGACAAATTAAGGGAGGGTAATGCTGTTTTCAGTTCTTACATCTTGGATTTCCCTGAAGAGTTTTGTTATCTACATTGTACAGGTCAGTCTTGCCTATTGGTATTTTAGGTTCTGGTGGTTCCTCATGATGTGAGGACCTGCAGGCCCAGTTATTCTTATAATTCCTCCTGCTGCCAGTAATTGCTATTTCAACTACAGCTCTGAATTTCTGCAGTAATTAACTCATAACAACAAACACATGAGAAGCTATTGAACCTATATTTTGCTGTTACAAATATCCTTTACTTTTTGGCTGCAAAGGCTTTCACAAATACAATTCCCTATCATGGTACATTTTCTGTTCCATTAAATCTCCTTGCAGCCATTTGCAGTACCTTTGTTGTTCGCTTTGTGTTGATACCAACCAGGCTGTTTCTCAGCTTTGTATTGAATATTTTAGAAGTTAAACAGTTTAAAGTCAGCAGTTTCAAAGTTGCTACTCCAGTTTTACTAGTTCTATCATGCTCTGACATTGTCCTCAGAGGAACCAAGAGTAGTTTGTGACACAACATGGAAGTGCCTGCTCAGATTTAAGGTGCCTGCTTTTCTTAGCTGATTTCTGCTACTAATCCATAAATTTGTCTTGTTGATCATGTTTTATCCGTCAGCCCCACAGAAATGCCTGGGAACACCCAGGAACCCTTAAGTGGTCTTCAGTCCTAACCATTTGGAAAATGAAGTCACTGCTGAGACACCTGGCTCCCACATCCTCATTTGTCAGCAGCTAACTGTTGAGGTGTCTATACCACAGGCTTCTGCCTTGCCATAAAAGGTGGCATAAGATCACATTGTGAGCAACAGAAAATAGCAGAGCTCACTGTGTGATTCTGTCCTCTGACTGTCACTCAAAAAACCCCTGTAGGTGTCCCATATATGTCCCATAGCTCCTGTGCTGAATCTGCCAGGTAGACATATTAAGGTATTCTATCCTGTTAGGTGTTTCAGGAGATGTTAGATCCCTCTGCTTGGGCAACTGAATCAAGTTACTAACGTCAGGCAGATCTTGCATTTCCTTACACTTGCAAATATACCTTTCCAAGACATATTGATTTTTGCACCTAGCTCTGAGTATTCAGAGTACAAATAGTCTTTCCATGATGTAATCTGACCTTTACCTATGTTCCACATGACCAAGTTTTCTTTTCACATACTTAACTATACCTTCAGCTATCACAGATAGCTGTGCAGGTTTTAAACCTATAATTAGAAAGAAACGTTCCTGATGTTTAAAGTAATAGTTCAGTCACTGTGTGTAAGCAAATCCCACCAGGAAACGTTCTCTAAAATAACTGTTACTGTCGCAAACACCTCTGTGTTGAATACAGAGGCTTCTCATTCTATAAAACACACATACTATACTCCTTCATGGATAATTTCTGTCCTTCTCTGCAGCCTTTTGGAAAATGGGTTTTCATCTTGCAGATCTGACAGTCCTATGAGATGTTGGGACACTGCCAGTGTCTGCCAGTTTCCTCTGCAGGCCATGTGCTCTTTCTCACCTCTCGCTTATCTTCAAACTCTTGGAGTTTTATTTTTGTTTTGCCACGATACTTCCATGGACCCCTGTTTTCAAAAATTCAGCATGACTTTTCTCTTCTAAATATGTCATCTTCTCTGACTACATTCTGGAAAATAACAGGATTGCTTTTCTTTTAAGATTGAGTTGGGATGCTCTATCTCAGGTCTCCGAGCATCGTCATAATCTGTTCTCAAATTAGGGATCCCACAAAACCTTCAAAATTGCATGTCTGGCTTGGTAGCCTCAGAGGTGGTATAAATGCTTCAAAAATTTCTCCCAGTTTTTGATCCGTTATGAAACTGATGTAGTTCTTTATTTTCTCTGGAAGTACAATATTATTTCAAATCTCTTTAGAACAGTTAGGTAACAGTTCATTCTTCTTTCTGTAAGTGCAGTCTGCTAAACAAATGCAGCACTTCAGACACAGCAAAATAGGGAAAACAGAAAACTTCTGCTCATGTTATTTTTCAGAAGTTCTGCTTCCTAACTAGAAAAAACCCACATTTTCTCTTTGGATATATACCACTTTCCTGGACAATTTCATATGCAACTACAGACTCATCTAATAGCAAAGGGATACTGCCCTATTTTGCCATCTTTTTCTTCTCTTCAAGAACCTGTCTTCATATCTTGTATCTACTTCTAATCCCACTGAATGCTCAGGGTTTCTCTGTGGAGTTTATAGGCTTGAATGTATCAGCAAAGAAGTAAATGAAAAATTGTATAAAAAAGCTTGAGAGGAAGACAGAGCTGACTTTTCAGTTTAAAAGCTGTCAAAGCAGAATATTCCAGAGTGTTGGATTTCAGCTTTAGCAGCAAAAGTCCAAATAATTTAAAAGAAAAAACTTTTCACAGAACTAGCATATGTTTGAAGATATACACACGGTAATTGCTTTGGGGGAAGAGCTCAAGGGAATGGGAAGATTATTGAGTGTCTTTCTATGATGCTTTTACTTTCCTTTTATGTGTATATATGTATATCTATATATCTATATATATCTATCTCCTTATTTTTGTTTGTGTGCATGAATGTGGATGGCTAAATGAGAAATCTTATGTTTGCTTACAATTGCTAACATACATATACATATATTTATGAAGAAAGTGGAGAAGAAAGCTAATTTGTCTGTGTATCTCTTACTGACCAAAGCAGACTTCTCTTAGAAACCTTAACCTACACACAATGATATACAGAATTAAATAGAACGTCAGGAACACACTCGGTATTTGATTTATTGCACAGCTGATAAATGCCTATGCATGTTTGCTAATGTAGTAAGTAAACTATATGAAAGAAGAGATCCAGAAATTAAGAAAAAAGGCAGAAAATATTTATTTGGTCCAAATGTCTTCAGCTGGAACATTTTAGGATAAAAAAATTCTTCCACAATCATCTTCTCTACCTCAGTCTTTTGAGTTGCATAAGAGCAGTCGACAGCTCTTTGTTCCTGAATTCTGCAGGAAATGTATGAATTTTTAAAACAAACCCACACCCCTTTCTTTTCATTTCATCTTTCCCACTGTGTCTTTTTCTGTTTAAAAATATCACACCTTGGTGTTTCCTGTCTACATAAGCACAGAAATGTACAGGATATATATTTTCTCTTACAGAAAATATGGCGCTTTTTTTTCCCCTGGCAATGACTGACTGTGTGCCCAATGTGGTGACACTCACAAGAGGGATAAATATGGGACATTTGCCCTTTTAGAGCCTCCTTAGGATCTTTTTCATAAAAATGGATTATCTGTTTGCCATTTTCTTTTCTCATTATAACCTTTGTCATGTGTGTATGCTCCCAGGGCTCTAATGTCTCTTTCTTCATGAATTAAAGGGGGAATTCTCCTTTTCTTTGACCTTTTTAGTATTCTGCACTTCAGTGGGGTGGCATTTCCACTCCTTAAAGATTACAACCTGTGCTAACTAATCAGCCAATCAAATGCCAATTATGAATGTAAAATCAATTACTGTTGCTGTTAAAGACAAACCTCATCTGACATATTTTGGCCTCTGCCATCATCCACTGAGAGCGTTAAAGCTCTAATGAGAGGGCTATATATGAAAACAGGACAGATCCTTTGACACATACTGCAACACCTTTTACTTGACTAAAACAAAGAGGAATTGAACTTCTGTAATGGGGAATTCAGGGGTTAAATTTAGTATTGCCTTCAGTCCTGTCATTTGTGTAACTTTCAGCAAGACATTACATGCAATTCCACACCCTCCCCAAAGAAAATGTTTAAAACCATCATGGTTGAATTAATGTCTTCCTGTTTCCTGGAAGAGGATGCTGGAGCTCAACACTTGATCTGCACAGGGCTTGCCTCTGAACCCCTTCAGATGATTTCCCATCAGAGATCATTGTTTACCACAGTGTTGGCTACTTTCAGAAGTGGGCACAGTGTCTGGAATTTTAAATATACTCTTGAGTCTCATATTTCCTATTAATCAACTGATGGCAGCTTCTCAACAGGCAAGAAAATTAAATCATCTTAGAAGCTTGTAGGCCTTACATACAGTAAACAAGGAGATAAGGGTGTCTGACGTGGGCAGCCTTTATAAGTACCTGTTATCTTTGTTGATCTGAGAGAAATTTAAGTGAAGAAGACTCTTTGAATTAGTCTTCCAGATATCCCTCTAGGCTTCACAATGTAATGTATCTTCTGTTTCTTTGGTTGTTGGACTGCTAGAAGTGTAGCCTAATTTTCTAGCTTTCCTCTGTGGACATCCAGGAAAGAGGAAGAGTGAATCTCACTTCTAATAGACTGGTTCTGAAGTTGGCTCCTATTGCAGGAATTATTGTGCTTCTTTAAAATCTTGTTGGAATGTAGGTGATGATGGTGAAGACATTTCAGGGGAGGATGAGGATTTTTCTAACTAAATATTCCTGTCAGCTGTTTTAGACTTGCTATTCCGTTGACCTGTACCAATCTTTATTTTGTACGTATGATCCTCCCTTATATCTAAAATGGTTCTGGAAAGTCTTTACAGGAAGATGAAGTGTTACTTCATTGTGCTGATTTCCAGATTCTTGTGTTATAACCCCCAACAGCAGTTAGAAAACTTTTCTTTAAGTCATGGATAATAACAATTTAAAAGACATGTGTTGAACTGTTTCCTGGAAATCCCTTTGGAGATCTGTGAGCAGTTGCAATCAGAACTCCTGGATGTCACAGAAAGGATCTTGTTGTCAAAAGACTGAGTTTTTCTTTGTATGGTTTCCCTTTTTCCTCACTTCTTAAGAAAGAGGTAATCAATTATCCCAGGATGTTACTATTATTCCTCATAGGCAGAAATTACTCTCTCATAAATTGGATAGTATTTTGAGATAAAAGGCAAGATTCATCTCAGCTATCTCGAAATAGCTAGAAGTTATGGAGTTACTTTTAGGGTGAAATTCAGATTGTTAAATTTAGTTGTCTGAAACCATCATCTGAATCTCAACCTGAACCACATGTCTGTTTTAGAGCAGAGGAATCCCGCCACAGGTTTGTGGTCTAAACCTTTTGTATAATTTCCCCATAAATAAATTGCTAAAATGAGACACCTGGCTTTTAGATGGGACACCTCAGTTTTACAGATCCTGTATGTCTCACCCCAAAAGCCAACATGAGTTTGGGATGATGTTTTCAAATATAACTTATGGCTAACATCCTGCAAAACTTACACACAATGAAAATTCCTTCAGGATGTCCAAGTGTGATCCAAAGCCCTTTACAATCTGTGGGAGAATTGTTGATCCGTTCTGGAAGGGAAGCTGTTTAAGAAGGAAACAAACTTCACTGACAGAATCCCCCTCTCCAGTAAAAAGAGAAGTCTCAAGGGAATGATCATGCATGCAACAAGATCTATTTTTTCTGTCTCTGTAATGGAGGAGTGGCTGTCACTTACACACTGGTATATTTTAGTAATCAGAGCACGTATTTTAGCTGGTTAGGCAGAACAAGCATTGCTGACTTTCAGACAACTCTCCCTTAGGGCCATTATGGACAGTTCATCTATCTATTGAAAAGATATTTTCCCTCCACAGCAGATTTTAGTAACCTGAAGTCTGCATTGCACAGGGGATGAGAACCCAACATTTGCATCATTCAGAGTCATTGCATCATTCAGAGTCATTGAGGTCTCCAATGCATCTAAGCAGATTCCATGAGAAAGGACAATTTTATACTTCAGTATGCAAGGTTTTAATGTTATGTTTTGTTTGCATAATTCGAGTGGTCTGTAACATCATACAGTTTTGAAATCTCATTTCTCCGTTAAAAATAAATATATGATCTCTCCTCTCTGATGAGCAGTGACAGGACCTGAGGGAACGGCATGAAGTTGTGTCAGGGGAGGTTTAGGTTGAATATTAGAAAAAGGTCCTTTCACTCAGAGGCTGTTTGAGCACTGGAACAGGCTCCCCAGGGCAGTGGTCACAGCACCAAGGCTGGCAAGAGTTCAAGAAGCGTTTGGCCAATGCTCTCAGGCACTGGCTGTGATTCTTCGGAATGGTGCCATGCAGGGCCAGGAGCTGGACTCGATGATCCCAGATCAGACATGGCAACATGTAACTGAAGCAGCTGCTGTCTCTTTGCTCCCTCTCTCCACACAGTTGTCACACAGCCTTAGCTCCCAGACATAATTTTTGGAGCCCAGGAAAGGACCAACCCCCCTGCAATGGGCAGGGCCACCTTTCACTAGACCAGGTTGATCAGAGCTCCATCCAGCCTGGCCTTGAACACTTCCAAGGATGGGACATCCACTTCTCTGGACAACCTGTTCCAGGGCCTCCTCACCTTCACAATAAAGAATTTATTCATAATATCCCATCTAAACCTACTCTCTTTTAGTTTGAATTCAATCCCCCTTGTCATGTCACTACAGGCTTTTGTAAATAGTCCCTCTCCATCTTTCTTGTAGGCTCTCTTCAGGTACTGGGAGGCTGCAGTTAGGTCACCCCAAAGCCTTTTCTTTTCCAGGTTGAACAATTCCAATTCTTTTGGCCCTTCCTCATAGGAGAGGTACTCCATCCCTCTAATCATCTCAGTGGCTTCCTCTGGACTTGCTACTACAGGTTGATGTCACTTGAGCTTAAGATGGAAAATATGCAAGCTAAAAATGTATCTATGCCTAAAAATAAGATATTTTGGAATCTAGAGTCCCTTCCTAGCCAGTGGAATGAAATAAGTAACTTCAGAAAGCAAATCTTCCCACTTTCCTTCAGTAATTTTATTAGGATGAGATTGATCACTGTAAGGGGATGCATGTTTTATCACAAGATACACAGACACTGCTAAAATTTGATGCAGCTTGGACTTTGATAAGTAGCTAAAAGTGGCTTAGATCCAAAATATGAATTGTGTGAAAAAATTGGTTAATTAAATATTAATTACTAATATTAATATTTTTCTCAAATGGAAACCTCCAGAAATATATGAAAGAATGGATCTATTTTAAGATCTATCAGGCTGTCTTTATGATGAGAGACAAATATTTCCTCAACAAATAGATTTTGTTCATTATTGATGTAAGCCAAGAGAGAGGAGGAGCAGAGGATTCAATGACTGGAGTACGAAGCTGCACAGACTATCTATAGATCTAATTTGGATATTTCAGACCATTCTTTAAACTAGAACAAGTAATAGATCTCATTCACTTTCATATACCTTCCAGGCAGATTTATTTTTACCCCCATTCAGAACTTCTATGGGATATGGAAATCATGTGAACACGGGAACGGGGAGAATTGGAGAAACAGCATGCTGGCCACCAGGTACTTGGCCTAAATGAAAACAGAAGAAATGGTAGATGAGGTGATGAACCTCCTCATTGTGGAATAAATTCTGAAAACCTATTAATTTTACAACTATGCAAGTTATACTGCAAATGGACACAAAGACCTTCCTTCATATCATGAGGAAGAAGTTGCAGAGTGATTTTCTTTATAATTTATTGCCTGTCCTTTGTCTTGGGGCTCACTACACTAGAGATTAAAGCAAAGTAACATACAGCCATTATCTTTCACATCAGGCAAATGGTTAATATGCTTCCAACATGGTGAGTATAAAATATAGAAATATCTTTTGGGGGAAGAGCAAATAACAAAGCCCCCACATCACAGCCCTTCTCATCATTTTTCCCTAAAAAAAGGGAAAAAGGGAAAAAAGCCAGGGATTGTTCCTACAGAGAAGCTAGAAAAAACATTTCTGGCGTCAAACAATTCACCTCTTATTAAACAGTATATTTTGTCAGCAATAAAATTCAGTAAATAACTACAGAGCAGCCAAGTAAAAAGGCAGATAAAACCCAATAAAAAGTGCTTGAAAAAGATCTACTTCCAAGAGTAGATTTACCAGCCTTCCAACTTCCATTTATGGTTTTCAAATAAATTTTAAAAAAAGTTAAACTTAATTTTTTTTCATTCATATTTCTTCAGCACTTGGGAAATGACATGATGTGGCAAAGCTCAATTTAAACAACCTCTACTTAATCTAAGCTTACTTAATTTTATCTGAGACAACTTCGTTATTCTTTAGAACCAGAAAGAAGTATGACAATCAACATGATTGACTTAATGTTAAGAATTTCTGCAGATTCTTTTTTCCAGAATTATTAAAAGATAAAGACAGATATTTTACACTTCTGAGAAAGGGACAAAAAAGCACTTCTGAGAAAGGGACAAAAAAAAGAAAAAGTGTTTTGATCTCTGATCCAACTCATACAAAATAATCCTTTGCTTCTACTCAGCTTCTACTACGTGATTTCTTGGACCTTTATACCTAAATTTTTCTAATCTGCTTGCTTTACATCTGGAAACTTCAGAGGATTAAGGTTATTTGGTTTGTATATCAGCATTTCTTATCTCTAATTTTTTTTCTGCAGCATCAGATAATAAAATGTGTTTATGTATTTCTTTTGGCTTGAAGCTCATTCTGTTCTTCATGGTTATCTTCTCTTGTGCACTTTCCTCTCTGCAGATCCACACTGCAGAACTCTGCCCTCAGTAGCTGCTCTTTCAGAAGTAGGTACTATTCATTCTAATCTCTTGAATTCCAGGGAATTTTGGAAAACCCATGTAGCATTCTGCCAGGGAAGATAGGCCAAAATTTGAGAGCAGATCTATTACATCTGTCAACCAAATTTATATCAGATAATTAGTAAATGCTTTTAGAATATGTACATCATGGTTAACCATCTTAGGCTGGTACAAAAGATATATCTCATAATAAAAAATGAGATAAAGCACAGAATTTTCCACAGTAATTTGTGCAGCGCACATACACACACGAAGCAAAACAAAAAACAACCCCAGGCTTTATGACTAGTTAGAAATATTTTTCTTTATTCTTTTAAAAAATTCATTCTTCCTCCAAAGGTGCAATACCATTAGAATGCTTTTCACAACCCAGCAGGTTTATGGCCTCAGAACAGTAGCTACAATTTGTGTGGGAATAGCAGTGTGTTAATGTGCTGGATAATATTCAGCATGAATAAGATTATTCAGGCTTCTGGGAGATGAAAAGCTTGATAGGCTGTGAGATATTAATAATACTGCACTTGTTTTGGTGGCTGTGCCAGATTGCAACAAACTCATTTCAAACCATCTCAGGACATAAAACAGTCTATAAACGAAGATTTAATTATGTAGTACCTGAACTGTGCATTGTCTATAAACTGTAGACTGACCAGTCTTAAAATAAAATACTTTAAAAAAAAAATCTTCTTTTAAATTTTTAAAAAACTTTTCCTTCAGGAGAAAAACAGTGTAAAATATTGGTTCAACTTCCTTGTTGCTATTTTTGAAGAGAGATTCCAAGCAATGAACAGCCAGATCAGTCCAGTAATATGTTTTCCTGGTTCTGTGTTCTCCAACAAAAATTAAGAGTTCAGAGTTAGACTGGAATTTGTCTGAAGATCTGGATAGATAATATTCTTGAAGAACATATGGCAAAAATATTTCATCAACACTTTTGACAAACACAGTGTGGGGTTTTAAACATGGTTGAACAGTGATGTGGGCTTTGATTCAGTTGTAATCTATAGTTCTGTGTTTCTTTCCAGAGTTTGTGTTGGCTGATGTTTAGTTAAATGAATGCCCATGTGTGCACCAGCTGAAAGAAGCTCCTTCTGAGGCCTCTCCAGTTACCAATGAATTACCAATGAGTTATCAATGCATCTCAATGTGTGTGAGGTTTTCACACCAGGCTCTGACTGTGGACCTTGGCATGGGAGAGCAGTAAACTCATATAATTCAATTAGTTGTTTTTTTTCCCTTGCTACCTTACACAGTGGATGCTGTCCCCATGGGGGATAATATCCTGTAGCTAGGAATTTTCTGTATAAAAGGTGCTAGCAAAGACAGCTGTAGCTGTGTTCATCTCTGTCTTCTTTCTTTCATCTTTCTTTCACGTGAGTTATGTGTATAAGAATAATAGATCAAATGCTTGAACCTATATTTATAAAATATCTTGAGGTTCTCCAAACCATCCATTATGTCCCTTTGTCAAAGCTGATCTTGCAAAAAAAGTTTCTTTGGTGATAAATAATTCAAAAACTGTTTCTCAGATTATCAATTCCCCTTCATTCTCTCTGACAACTGTTGTCCTGCTTTTGCTAAGTATAATGTTGTCTTTACCTTAGAGATTTAATCTGCTTCTTCATATTATCTGGATCTGAATTTCCAGACTCTGATGCTCCTGTGTTTCACCTAAGTGGGCTACTCTTATCATCACACAGAAAAACAGTACTTGAAGGGGACTCTGGGTGTGCTAGAATGAGTAATTAAAGTACTGCTTTGGGTAACCCCACCCTGGCATGTTGTTACTCCATTTTCTTTTCTGTCAGAAGTACACGTAGGCCACAAGACATACCATCATCATCTAACTCACTATGTCCTCTGCCTATCTACTGACATCTTTAAGACCCTGGTAGCTTTAAGACTCAGTGCTGACGACTGACAAATACCATTTCAAGGATTTTCTAACAAAAATTGAGACTCTAGGCTCCATGAGTTCTATTTTAGGAAAGGGGAACCTAAGACCCAGAGTACTGTCTGAAGTTGTCCTTCTGTCCACCCCTGGGTTGTAGTGGGTTTGATATCAGGCTTCTCCTTTTGAAGTGCCTTGTAGTAAGTGGAAATCCATTCCTTATTTAGTCACCTCATTGCACTAAAGAAGTAATAATCCAGGATATTAGAAAACAATCTCCATTTTTCTGTTATATTAGATCACATGTTGGCTATGCCTAAATCAGAATGTCCTTTTCTCTGTATCCCCTTACTATCTAGTGTAATTTCTGTCTCCAAATAAATTAGAATTTGCGAGAAAAATCACTGAATGTCTCTTTCTGTCTCTATTGCACAGTATTTGTAATAGAAAAGTCTTTCCTGTCCTTTTCAATAGCTTCCTCCTGAGTGCCTTTGTTCCAGGGTTATAAGGTTTAATGAAAGCTAATGCTTCAGGCAACCATTTACATCTCTCTTGAACACTACAGATTTTGGAGGCAGCCTTTTGAAAGAAGTTGCTTTGTGCTGTAGTGACTAAATGAACAAAAGGAATTTCCTTTACAGATTAACAACTACTGTACCATGCAGAAGATTGCATCAGGTCTGAGCAGTTTAAAAGTAGTGTACGATGCTATGGGCTTGATAGGACAACAAAAGTAGATGGGGGACTAATCCAATTTAGAATTAACTCAAGTCTGCAATATTCAGTTCCAGATAGCCTATTGGAAAAAAAAAAATTGAATCAAAAAGCCTAAACAAACAAAAAAACCCCATGCCAAATAAAAAACAACCCCAACACAAAAAAACCCCAACCCAAATCCAAACAGTAATGTACTGGCTTCCTCACAACATGTACAAAATACCCTTAAAGAGGCCAACTGATGTGGAAATTTTCATTCCAGGACCAATCTGTTTTGGTTAGCTTTTGCAATCCTTGTATCACAACATAAAACACATGTTATCCCCCAATTTTAGGGTACTCATTTAAATTTTTTAAGATGATAATTAAGCACAGCCAAGTTCCTTGCAGCTTTTAGGACCCAGTTTTGCTATATAGGGAGAAGTATATTTCAGAAAGCCACTTTTTGATCTTATCTTGTGTAGCTTAGTAGGGGGGAACAGGAAGAGGCAGGACATAAGGGGGCTGAGGATCCCTTATTCATCTTTTAGTAGGCATTAACCCAGAATGCCATAATGAGGAAGGTCTTATTAATTAAACATCAGTTGAATATCTGCAGAGTTATTTGCACTAGAGGAGAAAAATCCAATTTCTTACAACAGCATGAGAAAAGCAATTGACTGTGGTGCTAATATCTGTTGATCTCTTTGTCTCATCAAGAAGATACATTCTTCAATGAAAGATGGTAAAAATGATGTCAAGATAATAAAGGTTGCCCAGCCAGACACTGAGATGTGATTATCAGTGTTAAATTGCAGAGCTATTACAAAACGGAATAGCACAAATGAGGAAGGAGTAACCACTGTTGATATTGTTTCTGATAGAAAACTGAGAAGAAGGAGTTCATATGAAAACACAGGGAGAGAGATAAACATGAATGAAACAGTTCTATGATTTGGGAGACGTTGATTCACGCCTTCATGAGGAAAGCCCAGAACGTGGCTGTGGTATGGAGAGTGGGGACAGATGGCTGGAGTATCCCAAGGAATGGCTTTCTGGGTGAGTGTAGTTATCCCTTCAAGCAGAGAGAGAAGTTTTGAATTTTGTCATTTAATTGTTAAGATACTCTGGTATCAATGTTGTTCTCCTTGACAGTTCCTGTCTGTGGTTCAGGGAATTTCATGTGTCAGGGCCTTTATTGGCAGAGACAAGATTGCACAAAATTTAGCTCCCTTCATTTCATGCCATTCTTCCAGATATCTTAGCAAGATTTGCACCACCCTCAGCATATGCAAAACATGCCCCTAGTCTGCAGTTCCTGAAGCTACAAAGGTTTGTCCCCTTATTTCAGACTCTCTACAATATATTTAAAATTTTAAAAAATCTTGCAACAAATATTAATTATCTACTATAACAATGGGAGTGTGATATGAGGTCTACAGGAGACTGAAGATTTATGGACAAAACTGACTGTTTCCCTTTTCTCTTTTACCTAAACTGAAAAGGGATTTTTTTCTATGACTTTTCATAAATAGTAGAGTCTTAGCTAGTTACTGGTACTGTCACTACATTGTTTAAATGTAGCTGATAACCTGCATTAAAGTCAGCAATTTTAGTGTTTTGAATGTTTGACTGGGAAAGATAATTGTGGAAAATTGCATTTTAAAGAGGTTTTCTGTGATGTACAGAAGTCCATGCTGGAGATGTTCTCTTAAAAGTCAGATCTTAAAAAACGACTTGTCTATCCCAAATCTGCTCAGAGAAGTTTATAAAGAACAATCAGTTGAACTCAGGTATTCACTTACAGCGTTGATAGAAACACCAAGGCCAAAACCCAGTGGAAGAACAAGTAAAAAAAACCAACCTCAAAAAGGACCATTCAGTTAAAATCTCTACTGCAGTTACCTCAGTAACTAATGTTGTTAGGTTCAAGCATGACAGAGTGAATTGATTCCCTCAACACCTGATATGGTGAAAAGCCAGCTCTATAAATAACAGTAGTATGAAGGTCAACATTTATATCCAATGTTCATTCACATTTACGTCTAAGAAATAAAGAATTTATTGAAAGAGCAGTTGCATATAAATTCCTAATCTCTGACATATTGCTATTATTCTCTCTTCAAAAAACGAAAGTATAAAACTTCCTGACTCCTGCTCTTGGTAAAAGACAGCTGGAATGCCAAAAGATAGGAGCCTAATTAAGAAACCACCTTTGCCATCATAATTGATTGAGATTTTTTTTTAATGTGACCTCTTGCCAACTCCATCACAGAAGTGCATCTGTCTAATAAACCTGGATGTTATTAGACCAGATTTTACTGGGCCAGGTTTTATTGGAAAGAAATTTTTTTTGTCTTTCCCAAGGCCCTTGAAAGCTTTAACATGTAGATCAGAAATGTGTCAGAATTGGTTTTTTTTGAGTTGATAATTTTGGAATTTTATTCCTTCCTTCCCTGCTTCCAATCTCCATCTTTCTCTCTTAATAGAAACAAATGAATCCAGGCATTTCAAAATCATTCTCAATGCAAAGTACACAACCAAAAATAATATGAGGTGTTCTGGCATCTACAAAGCAGCTTATTTCAGTTCACAAATTTTCATCAAAATACTCTATTCACTTCCAAATATTGTTTTGAATTGAATGCCAAACATGCAAGTTTTGCCAATGTCTTGAATGAAAACAGAATGAGGGAAGGATGTCACAAAGTTTCTCCCTCTTTTCCCCCATGGTAACTGAAAGTTCTTCATAATTTAGGAAGCAACAACAGTTTTAGAAGCTCAAATACCTTTTGCCAGTTTACTCATGATGTCATGTCAGGGGACTTCTATCTCTCTCCTTTTCCACAGAAACTGCTAAAAAGCTGCTATACACAGAATCCTTTTAGTTTCTCAGTATCTTGAAAATAACAAGATTGGCAGATAATTGACCCCTCATAGATGAACCCAAATTTAAGGTTAAAAAGCAATTCCCTGTACTCTGGCAAATGCAGTTTATCAAACCTAAGACATATATCTGGCATTTCAGCTGCCAACCTGATAGCTCTTTCCAAAATGATCTTTGTGAAATATAATGGAAAAATCCTTTAGGATGGTACAAGGTAGATCTACTATGGTTTACTCTCATTGCCTCAAACTAATTGACTTGGTACAGAAAATAAAATCCATTTTTCTGTCATTCTGCCTTGTGTCTTCAAAAGCTAAATCAGAGCATGCTGGATGGAGGCTCTTTGACATTCCTGACAGCACAGTTTGTATTGCATTCAGTCAGTCTCTTAATAATGTCATCAAAAAACTCTGGGCCACCTAAGCTCTACCCATAGGAGGGTCTAATAGACAATTTTTTCTTCAGCAGCTAAATCAACATGGGACTTTACAGCCACAAGAACCACAACCTAACAGCAGCCTGTCAGGCTGTGGGAGCCTTATCAAAGCTGCTGTAGCTTAAGTCCATTTTCTTGATCGTAGCCTTCAAAGGAACCCCTCCTGATCAGCTGGATTATGAACGCTCCTTTTACATGACAGCCTGAAAATCAAATGAAGGAACAATGTCTGTTGAAAGAAGATATTCTGGCAGACTCTGATATTATATCTGTGAGCATTCCTTTAAATAAGAGGCATTGGCATATTAAAACTCCCTGAGTAATTTCAGCTTTGCTTTTTCTATTAGTTTTATATAGTTTTTTTTCAACTTGACATTAAGGGTCATTGTGAGTAAGAATGGCACAAAAAACAAGTTATAAAGACATATAGGTATAAATTGTCAATAGTCTTGCATTTTGGAGTCTAGTTTTGGGGTACTTGAGCAGGTAGTTTTTAACTCTGTATGACATAGAGAGGAATCATGAAAAGTATTTCCTACCTACTGCTGTATACAAATATCCACATTCTTTATGTACTAAAAGAGTAATCAAGACCACACTTAGTTCCTTTTGTACCACAACTGTGCCTACATCTTCAAAAGCCCTTTGAAGTTTATTTTATTTAGCATTTATGCAAAAGAATTAATGTAAAGGCACTAATGAAAAGCCTGGGTTGCTCTGCTCTTTGGTATGTCAGGAGAGTGGTCATCGCTCTGTTGCAATGTGCAGAGTCCATCAGTGAGAACAAAGATAGTGGAGCCTCTGCAAGTTTTTCTAAAAAAAGCAATGTTAATCCAAGTAAAATCCAGCTGCAACACAGTTTGAAACACAGATCTGCAAAGTTTGTTCATTTTGTGAGCTGTGCTGCTTTGCTGGTCTTTTCTGGACTGCAGGGCTCAAGCTTTTCCTTCCTTTCACAATTCACTAGATTTTCTGAGCTGGGAAAATGCCACTTTTATTGTCTGTATCCTTCCTGTGTTTAGAAAAGGAAAGCTCCTCCTCTACGTGGCCGTGAAATGAAGAATTCATTTCTTATTTTAACCTACCCTAATTATTGTGTGGTACAGAGAGAAAATATTCTTCTAAAAAGGGCAAAGAGATAAACCTTCCTAAAAGAAGAACTTTCATCTGAGAAAGTTGAGAACTATACATCTCTGGGACTACTTTTGGTTTGCCCTGGATCCAGCTGCAAACACTTTGTAGCAAAACCTTCTTCTCCTCATCATTTGAATGAGATGTGGGACTGCGAATAGGTCCTAGAGCAAGTGACGGACAACTCGGGGATCAAAGATGGGAAGCTGAGTTCAGTCTTGTAGAAATGTCCTTATCCCCACTGAGATTACCTGACCAAATCTGCTGTGGGACCTTGGCTTCTGCTTGGCCACAGACCCTGCACACCGAATGGATGTGCAAGAGCTGAGACCCAAACCAATAAATAATACTGCTATAGGGACGCAGTCAAGGAACATGGATAAAGTGAAGGAGAAGGAGACACATTCCAAGAAGGGTGAGAGAACCTTTTCCAAGCAGACTTTATCCTTATGATAAAACTTAAAATTATTTTTTCTGATGAGCTGTGGCCCAGTCCTGGGCTCTGATGTGTGAGGGGTGTGAAAGTCTCAGTATTACATGAGACTCCCAGGGTGCAGCCCATGGTATAACAGATTATCATGGCTTTTACCAAAGTGTCAGTGATTGACAGGTGATGGGATCGGGTGGTGACAGCACAGTGTAGCTGAAGCTGCTGCTCCACAGCTAAGCTTGGTTTTTTCCTACCTTAAAGAAAAGTGAATGCAGTCCACATTTCCCTTCCTACTGGGTTATTGATTGCTCTCAGCACAGGGTGTGCCATGGAGGGATTCTCTCCATTTTAAGCAGATATGGCTGGACTATTAAAACAAATGTGAGAACTTTACTTTGGAAACATCAGAGTTTAGTTAGTGGACATCGAAGGCACATGTGGCTCTAATTAACAGTAGGAGAGACATGAGATCTCAGCAGGTTATGTTGAGGGTGGGTAAGAACAAGCTCTCGCAAGGGTGAGGCAGAAGAGCATCAGAGCATCATCCCTACTGCAAGGGGAGGCAGGGGAGCCTCATGGGAGCCCCACAAGGTTTGAATGGATCTTCATTGGTCTCTCCTGTGCCGTGCTACATTCAGCCAGGCATTTAGCTGTCTGTTCCTGGTACCCTGTATAGTAATGAAAGGGTGTTTCCAGAAAGGGAAGAAGGGGGAAAAAAAGGGTGAGAGAAGCTGCCAGAATTTCCTGCAGAAACCCAGGATGACATCCGCCCAGGAGAAAAATTTCGATCCTGATTTTAAAGATTTATGTGAAACATCCCCTACCTTGCTGCCTTTCATCTTTGTCCATTATCTGGCCATGGTGAGAATCACTCCTTCCTGCCACTGCCTTTGGTGTGTCTGCACTACTTTAGTGCTGCTGCTGGAGTATGGAGCAACCAGCTGGTGTCATTTTCCTCCTTCTCTGATGGAAAATTAAATTATCCCTCTCTCCTTCCCACAACTTTGCTATAGGTGACACTATAAAGAAAAAATCTTGCATGGTCTTGAGCCCATCCTCCAACAGCCCCCCAAGGTACCAGACAGAGAAAGAGAAAAAAATGTTTTCCTTTTAGGGATTATTGAATAAAGCTATTTCAAAACAAAACATCTATAGTGCAACATGGTCTTTGAATCATTAAGGCTTTGTGGGGAGGATTTCAGCAAAAGATGTTGTTTAGAGTATGCCTGTTACAGTGGCATTCCAGGGAGGAATCAAAGGAGAGTATAGCAATAGCTAAGGGACTGGCTGATGCTGGTTAAGAGCACTTTCATATTGTAGGTGGAGTGAAGTATGGATGTTGGCCTCAATTTCCTCATCTGTGAATTTAATACTTATTGGCTTCCTGAAGAACTGAGCAGTATCTTCAGCACATTTTTATTATCTCCATGTAGGATTCATACATGTGTTCTTCTGTGAAGTAGAGAAAAGTGTGATTGGTCTGTTTCGTAGTGCTGGAAGAGCAAACATTATTTTTCCCTTTACTGTACTCCTGAATTCAATAAATGGGAGGACAAAAAAAGAAAGAAGGATGAAGAAAACATAAAGAGAAGAGGTTGTTTTAGTTACTTTACAACAATCAGTTCAAAAGCAGAATTTAGTGTTATGGCACACTGATGTGCAGTCGCCAGAAACCCATCGAATTACATCTCTTGTCACACAAAGTATTCATTGTGAAATCCATCACCTTCTCCTCTTCAACAGTCATTAAGAAGGTAGCTTGGGGGTTGCTGACACCACCTGCAAGGGTGAACGATCCCTTGTGGAAGTCAAATGCCAAAAGGCCTTGAGCAGAGCAGAGGTGGTGCAGCTGCACCTTGGGGTGTGACAGCTGGCAGGGAAAGCCTTACTGCTAACAGAGGAAGGAGATGGCCTCAGTCCCAGACAGATAAATCAGAACTATAAATCATTTTACACCCACAGCGTAAGGTCTAGATCAAGACAGTGCTTCCCAGTTCCCATAGCCCAGTAAATGGCCTGTGCCCTGTGGTTTGAACTCCAGTATGGGATCCTCTGCCAGCAGTTTGTAATGTGCTTAAATGTACCAGGCTGGGCAAAGGCAGGAGTGAGGCCTGTAGAGGCTCCCAACCATTTTTATGCTGCACTTGTTCACCCAAGACAAACGGTACTTTGTCCCTGCCTGAAAATAAAGCCTGTTGAAGAACTGGTAACACAAGGAAATGTTCAGCTTGTGCTGATTTCTCTTGTATACTTTCCATTTCTTGGAAGCTGATTGAACCATCCAAATGCAGTGCTCCATTCAGTTTACTCATTCCAGTTCTCTCTGTGGAGAATGGAAGAAGGTTATTGCACAGGTTTAATCAAACGTGCTCAGTCTTGACCAAACATTAATGGTGGAAGAGTACAAAGTCAACTACAAGCGTTTTCTTTGACACCTATTTACACATACAGTCAACACCAAAATCACTTCAAAATAGTCTCTTTCTTAAATCATACAGAGATAATTGCATCCAAGTTTCTTATATTAATAAAACCACTTTATTGATAATAGCTTCTATGATAGTATTGAATACTGGATTCAGTTTGGATTTCTGCAGAGTATGTGGATGGGTACGAAAAGTACTAAACATCAAAGTGCATAATGATCACACTTGATCAGTATCACACTTGATCAGTGCTGAGGAACTGACTTAGAGGTTTATGCTCTCTTTTCCTTTACCCAAATTATTATTTTCTCCTCTGTGCTCAAACCATTGACAATATAGAGAACAGAAATCGTCTCTCCTTCTATTTCTTTGTCTTTCTTTTTTTTTTCCTCTGGAGTTTTCCACTTTCTCTGTTCTCTTCTGCTGTTGTTTTGTGAAATGAATAGGTGTGGGAGGGGGAAGACTTACCCATCTAGTTACACATGCTGCCATCATCAGTGAATTTTCAGTACGGTCTTTGGACTGGGCAGACATTTCCAACCTCTCTTGTCTTGTCAGAGTTTGCAGATGTCTTGGGGCAAAGTCCTTTGAGTCATCATGTCAACTGATGCACACTTCTTGGCATTCAATTTACTTGGACAGGGAGAATGTAATCTTTTTACATGCAGTTATAGAGACAGAAGTTATGCTTGTCTGCTGTATGCAAAGAAGGTGCCTGTTTACTGCTACACCTCCAAACCTCCTGTTCCTTGTTGTGGACTATTGAGACCAAGAACAACAGGGTAAAAAAGTGTTTGTGAAAGGCTGGCGTTGGATGCCAGGGGAAAGCTTTTCATGGAGAGTACAGATACAGAATTTTTTCTAAGATCTTTCAGCATAAATAAAAGAATCCCAATCAGGTGATCTGTCTAGAATTTAAGAAAAACAACAGACTATTAAAAAGTAAAGAATCAGTTCTGAAAACAAGTGTATGATGAGGAGGGAGAAAAGAGTGTCTACTGGGTACTGAACCTGTCCTAGCTGTCAGAAAGCTCATCTCGATGCTCACCCTGCCCTGAGCCCTGTGCTGGGGTGTCTTTCTGCCACAGAAGCCAGCAAGACCTCCTGCAGGAGCAGGGCTCTCCTGAGCACAGACCTGACAGCAAATCGAAATGAAGAACAAAATCCAGTCATCTGCAAGCCAAGATCCTGACTGATGTAAAGATTACTGTGAGTATTACCCTCCCTGTGAGTGTAAATTTACTGCATGGCTACAAGTGTGTATATATGCATATTTGTGATCTATAGTAGATACTATATGTGATTTATAGCATTGTCTGTAAATACATTCACTCACACTCCCAGATTACCACATACCTGGATGACATTCAAAGACTCAGCTCACAGAGCGTTCTCTCTTTAACCCTTTTTGCATTTGCACTGTAGCCACACAGTGAGACATCCAAAGTCTCACTATTTTTATAGAAGGATGCATGAGATGGATGCTACAAATGTACACTTTATTTCCCATGAGCAACACTTCATTATGGACAAAAATAATTACCCTCTTAATACAGGTTCTTAGAGGAAAGACCTTGTAAGATGCAATGTTGCTACGACCCATCCCACTGTGGGGCTGGGGCAGTGTGATGCCAATCAATCTCAGCCCATCCCCTGGATCGAGTTCCCCAAGAGGCAGACTCAGAGGGTGGATTGAGGGGCGGCTCAGAAGCCTAAGCCACACCCCCTGGGCAGTGCCCGGGCCCAAGCCGCCTCCCCCGGTTCGGGAAAATTCCCGGTTACTCGGTTGTTCGCTGGTTCTCTGTTATAACTCCCGCCTCTCGGTTTCCCTTCCAGTGGTTCTTGTTAAATTGCATCCTCCCCCTGGCTTGTAACTCATTGGTTGGTTTCCCCTTTCCCCACGGTTTTCAAACTCTCTATAAAACTGAGGATGAGCCTCGGGGGAAGATCCCATCAGATCCCATCAGATCCCATCAGAACCCATCACATTCCATCCCTTCCAAGCTTGTTCGGGTTGCGAAACTTCTAACAATAAAACCTGTTAGGAGTCAGACCAGAGCATCCTCTCTCTTCCTTTGTGTCCGAGCTAACGTGAGCCGGTACCATCGGTTCCTGCCGTGTTTCCTCTGCCGAGAAGCCAGCCAGCTGGCCCAGCAAGCAGCTCTTTTCCTGATGCCGAAGTCGCTTCAGCGAGGTAATGCTGGACTGTCTCTGACCTGGGGCACGCCAGAGCTCGTGCCTCGAGCACAAGAACTGCGTTAGCGCAAGATCATCTGTTCTCTGCCTCTGTATGTCTAACTAGAAACACACCTGAGGAGGAAGTGAATCCATGGGATTAAATCTAATGTACCTGAATAAAAATTGTAAAAGATTGGAGAGGAATGGAATGGAATGGAATGGAATGGAATGGAATGGAATAGAATAGAATAGAATAGAATGGAATGGAATAGAATAGAAGAATAGAATAGAATAGAATAGAATAGAATAGAATAGAATGTTGTGGATGCTCTATATCTGTTGCAGGACAGGTGAAATTAACTAGTAAATAAAAAGGTTTACACTAAGAAAACACACAACTGTGTGAAAAAATCATTGAATTTTTTTTAGTGTTTCCTACAATTGAGAACCAGTGTGTTGGGCCCTGATAGTTTGGTATAGAGGCAAACCAGATAGTGTGATCAATAACCAAAGGCTACTCTAGTGATCTTTACCACTGATCTGACCTGAACTGATTTTGTTACTGAATTTTTGAGTGAAAGCAATATCTACATCAACAAAACATCCCAAAAAATTGCTGTTTATTTGTTCCACTGTGGGAGAGGAGAGGTGGAGGAACTCAAGCAGACATTTTATTATCTTCTCAGCCATGCTATAAAATGCCATGTCACCCTACTTACACATCAAATAGCAGTTAGTAAAAATAGTTGCCAAAAATCCTGGCAGCACACAATTGCACTTAAATGTTTTAGACAGATTAGAATTCTACATGCTCATTATTCACCGTTTCCTAATTTAAAACCAAAGAAATCTTTTCTCTGTCCCATCTCAAGCACAAGGCTTTACAATTGCATGCTCTTGTCACTTCCAGCTTTCCCATCTGTTGCTGCAGAGCTATGATAAATGAATTTTCAATGCAATCACAAAAGCAGGCTTATCATTTTGACACAAAACAAGACTTAGATAACAAAAAATAATTATAATGTGCTCTTGTTTTTGGAATGAAGAATTTTCATTACTTCAGAGGGAGGTTTAAAGCATGAAAAAAATGACGTGTCAGAAATTAGAAAAATAGCAGTGAAAACTGAATTCCTTAGAACATATAAAGGAACAAGTTTTTTGAAGGCAAAATGCTTCTATAATTTCTTGGATACACTAAGTAGATTTAGGACTTTTGTTTGATGTTTGACATTGAAATAGCATGTCAGGTATCATCATGCATCTCAGATGTTGCATTTCTGATGTGATATAGTAGATTCATTCAGTTTGATAAATAAGCTGTGAATATGTAATAATAGGGCTAGAACAGTGTTTTCCATGATGGAGAGAATTGAGAGGATAATAAGAATATGAAATATCTTAAATGATATTCATTAAAGGATGACAATACTGCTCAGTGCCGTTCCATGCTTGGTTTGACAGAGGAGTAACAAAAAGCTGATCAGGAAACCCTATTTTTATGCCAGACTTGACCAACTTGTCTAAGTTACTGCAACCTCCTTCCAAAGATGCCCATAGGTTTTACTACATTCACTTCATAATTTGTACATGTACTTAGGCATATAGTTTGAAAAGATAAACAAAGTCTGGTGTAAAATCTTCTTGTGATGGAAGTGTTTTACATTAGCCAGCATATAGATGGCCTTTTTTTCTCTTGGGGGGGAGGATAAAGTTAAATGAAAATAAAATTTTCAGTCAGCATCATTTTAACTGCTATGCAGACTCTACAAATGGAGTAAATTTATTTCTAACAGTAAGTTAAAGGAGCTCCTGCTTCAGACTTAGAATTTTTTATTTTGAAACTAGATTTTTTTTTTAGTATAGATTTAATTATTTTGAAAAAGAAAATACTCATTCAGTCTTTTAGTTTTTGTGGGGTCTTACCTTTCCTTCTTCCTGAGACAGTTTATGCCAACGATTCATTACTCGTTTTTCAAAGCATGATTTGTTTCTGGTCCCCATCCAGCCTCATCTGTTAGATTAGACAGTTCCACCAAGAGAAACATTCCCTTTCTGTGGACATCTGCAGAATATCATCAGATTTGTTCTTTTCACTTTCGCATTACTGAAACAGATTGCCTCTCTCCCTCCGTCAGGCTTCCTGGATTTAACACCTTGTCGTGCAGTCCATTCCAGGAATGAGTCATTTGCAAAAGCAGAGATGCAGAGAAGCAATCCTCCTGGCCACGGCCAGTGGCTGTACCAGTGCAGCAGAAGTGCATCTGTTCCATCACATTTAAGCCCACACAGGACTAGTAAAGTTTAGCAAGCATTTGTCCTTAGGACATGAGTATGGAAATAGTGGGGCACGCACGGGAACAGGAGTTGTTTGAGCCAAGGGAACTACAAGCCTGCAGACCACACATGTTAAATTTTGGGTTTGGAGAGCACTCATCCCTTGTGACAAGAGGCTACAATGCTGATATTGGCTGTGTGATATCACAGTCTGTCAGGTGCCATTTTCAGTAAATTATGCTAGAACTTTGTTATTATGGCAATTGAGAAGAAATCAGTTTTAAACAGAGATGTAGTCAAATAGAGGAGATAACTGGACTCGAGAGACCTGGTATTTTAGATGAATAAAAGAGACTACCACTTACATGTACTGCTTTTCATCTTCAAGAAATCGCAATCATTTTGCAGGACCAATAAGCTGATATGAGCTGCAGACAAAAAATTTCATGCAGTACTAAAGTGCAGCAATCTCTGAATGACATTTGGCACATGGCAGACTATAGCCAGGAAATGCACAGAACAAAAACCCAAAAAGTTAACAAACCTAACAAACTCTTTCCAAGGAACCTGCTCAGTGTTTTGAATGAATATGTGCATTATTCAACAGAGCTGGCAAACTCCATCAAACAGGGAGCTGTGTTTAGAGGCAAGAACTGTTGAGTGATGTGTCCCAAAAAAGTATTTCAATCTCTTACGCACGTGTAGAAGACCTTCTCAATATTAAAAAAAAAAAAAAAAAATAAATATATATATATATATATAGATTATATTTATTCTGACTACACTTTTTGACTAAAACATGGATTGTATTCTTCTTCCTGCCCCCCACCATGTGCCCCATCCCATCCCGCCCCTTTTAAGTTCTTCTCACTGAGATTTATTTTCTTTTCACAGATAAAACTAACTCCTTAGTAGGAATGACTGAGCAGAGGGAATTATAGTCAAACTTCAGCTTTCTGCAGAACTTCTGATGTTTTGTGCAGAGTTTCTACATGGTTGTGAAATATGCTTGTGCTCCAAATTTAAAACAGATTGATGTGCTAGTCATGATCTTAGTTATCCAAGGTTATAAAGCAAATTCTGGACAGTAGACTAAACTGTGCCAGAAATATTAAATTTCTTTCTCTGCATTACTAAATTAGGTAATCTACATTGATTTAAAAAATCAGTGATAAAAGTTAATTTATCCATAATGACGCTTTCAAGCTGTATTTTATCATTGAATAGCTGCATGATTCCAAGGTATTAAGCTAGAATGTACTGCCAAGATGTCTATTGTCAATCATCTAATTCAGATATTCTTTTAGCTGTAAAAGTAATGGCTTTTATACTTTTACCAAAAGTTTCAAGTTGATTCTATTGTTCCTTCATTGCATGGTGATTGCCAGAAACAAGCAGCTCTCACTTCCATTTTTCTAGGTCCTATACAAATATTGTGGCTACTGTCTAACTGAACTGAGAGGCTTGTGGTAGAGTCTACAGGCTTATTTTCTGACATCATTAATGCTATTCAGTTGTGAAATCCAGTAAGGACTGGCTTCTTAAGTTCTGAGCAATATTTATAATCAGTGGATTAATACAAGTATAGATTCGAGAAGAATGACTTGAGGAAAAAGGAGTGTGGAGAAAACTTGTCACTACTTTCCCTTCCCTAACAATATCTTTCATTTAATTTCCCTATTTTTCATGTCTGTTTTTCCAAGCTATGTTTATGTTTCAAGTTTTCTGCCTCCCCTGGCAGCATCTGACCCATGAGGGTCTCAGTCTCCTGCCACCTTCCCTCAGCTCAGCTGCTGGTGACACACTGCTGGGAACCTTGGCTCACACCTTAGAGGACATTGCTAAAGAGTTCAAAGAGCCCTGAGAAATTTCACAGGCCAGAGCCAGCTAAAGGAGAAGTAACATTGTGAGACAGAGAAAACTAGCACTTACAGGATTTAAGGTTTAAAAATCACACCAAGAGAAGGCATTAAATAAAAAAAAAAAAAAAAAAAAAAGGCAGAGAGTTGCAACATGGCAACTGAGCACTGGCAGGATATGACCAGAGAGTGGTGTAACTCAACATCCCTTCTGCATTCTCCACATTTCTCATGACTTATAACTCAGAGTTGATCAGTAGAACAAGAGGTGATAGCATTTTATTTCTGCTTTTACTTTTTGAATGTTTGAAATTCAGCAGGTCATTGGTTTGTCTCCAAGGCGCAGGAGAAATTCGTGGGGTTGTCTGCAGCTGCAATACAGAAATAGTAATTTGTTAATGATTCTGCAATAGAACAGCTTACAGGTTGTCAGAATTTAAAATGCGTAAAAACAAATCAAAAGATTAAAATAAGTCTGGTGATCTTTGAGAAGCTTTCAAAAGAGTGCCAAGATGAAAATATTCTTTGGTCAACCTTCACTGACTTGCATGTAGCTAATGAGTCAAAGCCAAGGGGCAGCTGATTTAGGAAGCTGGGGTTCTTCCAGAGATTGCTATGATTCTAATTTATCCAGGAGTTGTTTCAGTACAGTTTTTTCACAGAGTCATGATCCAAAGCTCTTTCAGGGCTTTTCACATCCAGTAAGATATAGACTGGGCACTCACAGCTTCTGCTGACAGCCTAGAATGTGCTAAATGCAAAGCAACGTTTAAATGAGTAGTGAATGCAAGAGATCGGAATGCCAAGGAGGAAAATGGCAATGGGGAAGAGGAGGTGGAATTAGGAAAATGAAAGGAGCAGAAGAGGAGTAAGGAAGGATAAATAAACAGCAGATGACAAGGGAAGCTGAGGGAAATACAGTATCCAAGTTCTGGTTCAGCTTTCAGCCAGAATGTGTATCTTGAGACCTGCTGTCTTTGTGGGGGTACTACAACCCAAAAGTTTCACTGAGAGCTTAAGACTTGTATTGCTGGAGGTTTAATGCTGAAGTTGTGCAAATATTTTCTTTCAGTGAGGATAATTCTTTCAATTTAAAATAAGCAGAAATAGATTTTTATTCAAGGATAAAAAAAAGTTATTTAAAATTATTTTTTAAATCACATAAACAGGTGTTTCATTCATGTTTTCTAAATGAAAGGTTACAAATTTTAAAATGGAATCCACTATATGTTGGAAAGATCTATTTTCTATATAATATGTATTTTGTATATTTCAGTATTGCTGAATACATTTCTCTTCTGAAAGAAATAAAAGATTGTGCCAGTTTGGCCAAATTTAGAAATATATCCTCTGAGAAAAGGCAGGTCACCACCTCTCCCCCACCACGTTTGGGGAAAATAAATTTTCCTCGAAGGAAAGTGAAAGAGATAAAAACTATTTATTTAACAAACACATGGGAAAAGGATAATAATGCTAAATAATAAAATCTCTCGCTGTGGAGGAAAAACCTGGGAAAGCGTTAGAATCCTCCCTTTGGTGTCCTCGGAGCTGGGGCTTGGCCCAGGGCCAGGCCCTCTGCGCTCAGTGGAAAGTCCTCCTGATGTGCTCTGATATTGAAGCAGTCCAGTGGAAAAGGGAGAAAATCCAAAATTCCAGGGAAGGGAAAAAAATTCAACTCTCAGTCTCTTTCCAGAGAAAAAGCTGAACAACTGGCCAAAAATTGACCGGGAGCAGAAAGCCAGGTGCTTCCTCGCTCCCCTGCCACAGCTGGGAAAAAAGTTGCTATGTCTGTGTGACCTTGAACAAGCTGCAAACTGCTTTGAAGAAGTTTTGCTCAGTTTTTCCTGCCCTCTCTCAGGCTCAGTTTAGAGGCATAGAAAGGCACAAAAATTAATTTCTGGGCATAGGCAGCGATATGGGATACACATCATAAAGTCACCCCAAGACATTGATAAAACACTGTGTCCATATCTAAAATTGTTTCAGGAAAAGGTCCCTAGATCTAACCCTAAAGTAGCAAGATCTGCTTTTTACCAAGCTGAGAGAAAACAAGCTGAGTATAGTCTATCCTAGAAAAAAATTGTATTAGTACCATTTGAATAACACAAACTCTTCCCTTTCCCGTGCAGTTTTTCACTGCCTCTCTGGAGCTACATATTCATACAGTTAAACCTTTATTGGTCTTATTTTCCTTTTGGTTACTTCAAAGTAAATTATTTCTACTAGCAGATCAAGAGGCGCCTCTATCACTATATTTGCATCCATAATTGCATCCAAAGGAATTTACAAAGTAGAGTAACCACTCAGTACAATATTCCACCCCCTCTTTTAAATAGCTCCATTAGGTGAACCTTTTCAGTGTAGATAAGAATAAAGTATGTAATGAAAGTATTCCCATTCAAGTAGTGTTTCACTTGCAGATAACTTACAAGAGAAAGTTACATTTTTTAGTGATTATTTAGAGCCTTAAACTTCAAGTATTGTATTAACATAAAAATGGTACAGCAGTTTTGTGTCAACTCTCTTAAAAGCCCATTCCAGAGGCATTTTAGGTCATCTTACATATTCAAACAGTAGGTTTAGTAATAATGATAACTACTTAAATATAGAGCATCACATTCACAGCTATCCTTCTGTTTAAACTTCCATCTCTTACTGTATCCTATTTGATGCAAAAACCTGAAAAAGTACTGCACAGCTGCTTTTTTAGTGTCACTCTGAATAACATTAGTTGAAATCCTAGTTTAAGAAATCAAGTAGGTATTTTTTCAATGGATTAAATTTTCAGATCTTCAAAACCTGCATTAGAAGAATTACATAAAGTAATTCCCAGCCTCATTAGTTTATAATCTAAACAGAGATAGAAAAGTGCTCCTGCATAGTGGATAACATGATGTCTAACAAGCACTTTTACAGAAGATTGTTGAAAAGAAACATTTGCTTTTCAAAATTTTCACTAAAAATATTCAGCAGGTAAGTAGATGCCTTAATACCTTCAACACTTGTACAGGCATTGAAATAACAGGTGGAAAAAGAGTCCCAAAAATCAGATCATGAGTACCTGATAATAGAAACAGCCCCCATCTGAGCAGCTTGCAAGCCTTACACGTGCTGGTGAGCATTGTGCTTACAATATTGTAGTTTGCCTCTGCCAAAAAATTGCATTTTCATTGCATGTTTCTTAGATAATTGCTTTGTATAGCATAAAATTCCATTGACATGTCACAGGATATTGTCAGCTGTAGCTATTAGAGGCTGTCCTCAAGCAATGTCTCCTTCAGAATCATTATATTTGTATTTTTGCATCTCTTAGAGAAATGAAGTGTCATAATATTTAAAAATCACTTAGTCATTATCATAATAGGCACAAAACATGGGATGGCTGATAACATACAGAGAACTGGGAGGCACTATTGCACATGTGATGGTTTGGAAACATTGAATTGCTGAGATAATATATCCCCTTGGCACTTTTGTCTTTAAATAGACAGAATTCTGAAAAAATAAAGGCTGTATTTTATGGAAATTGAAGTACAGATGATCAGCTTTGTCCAAAGAGAAGGGCAGGAACAAGATGCACAAGGAAAAAATTTAAAAATTACCAAAGTCTAAAATTTAGACTATCCAGAGAAGATGGATTTTAATTTCTTATTTAAGTGTTGTGGCCAAAGTACAACAAAAAAACCCTGCTGCCAAATTCAGTCAAGCATGCTACATCCAGGGTCTCTGGTTGCTGCTCCTCACACAAATTCCAGGCAATCATCTAAAGAATAATGCTGTAAATGTTTGCCTGTGTAATAGTGGTATAAAACAATATATAAAACAGATGAAGATTAGAACAATGGATCCTCTATGAATTAGTACCAGGATTTTAACAACAGTTTTCAGAGTTCTCTGGGGATAACATACTATAAAAAGTTAGCATTAAATAAGATATCCTCAAATGCTTAGGTAATTAGCATTTTATTCAGTAAACCAGTAGAAAATCTATGGTCTGAACTGTTAAAAATAACTTTTCATTCAAGTGCACCAGTCACAGACTAAACTTTTCCTATAACAATTACTGGTTGGATAAAAAGATTGCTTTAATACTGGTGGCTTGGCAACAGATCTGCAAATACAGCAATACAACTTCATATATAAGTGAGTTTTTTCTCCATATACTCCTGGATAAGTTACTGATACGCTTTCTCCAGAGTAAAGAACACTTAAGGCCAATAGGTCAAATTTCAGAGCTTAGTCCAATTGAATGGATAGGCCATTAAGCTGGTATACACAAATCTTTCTTCAAGATCTTTATGTGCTTGTCACACCCATTCAGACACAGCCATTGCTCTATCCATAACCTGTCCAGAACTTAATTTGCCACATTAGAGCAGGAACTAAATGTAAGATAACATGCCTTAGTGTGGTGGGAAGTTAATAAATGGGAGAACATGAAGAATGTAAAATAAAGGTTAATGCTTGACATACCAGACCCCACAGTGTACTTTCAGTTAGTTTAGCCCCTTGGTTTAAAAATCTATACAATACTGTGCTATTTTTGATTGCCTGTAAATGGGCAGAGCTAAGGTAGTGCAGAAAACTTGACTTACACATGTAGCCCTGAACTGGATACAGCAGAAAGGATGGGTTGCATGATCTTTACTCACTTGCCTCTGAGGGCAGGATTGTTCTAGTGACTGATAATCTTGAGTCTATGGGAATCTATTTGCAAATTATGATAAAGTATTCTTTATATTGTAATTTATTATGTATTATATCCACAGTAATATAGAAAAATATTAAACCCAAGGTGATTGACTTTCTGTAGTCTCAGTAGCAAGACCCATTATACTGATGAATTTTGTCACTACCCATTTGCATGATGACTAAAGATTAAAAACAGCATTAGGCTGGGATAGATTATGCGGATCAGACAGTGACATTATACTGTCATGTCAAAGTGCTTCTGTTACAGTCACAGCAAAAGCTTACCAAAGCTCTTTGTGTTATCCACAGCTCTAGAATTTCACAGAACTGCAATGTAGTTATATCCAAACAAGTTTTGATTAGCCAGTGCTTCTGCAAAGAGCTGGTACTGCAGCAGTGGGAAGCTCAGCATATTTTAGGTGATATCTAGTTTGATATCTACTTACCTGGCTCCTAAGCAGATCCAAAGAGCTGCAGCTGGAACAAAGCCTGCATGGTGCCGGCTTTATTTGTGCTGTGCTGTAGGCACAATAGAAATTGCAACTGAGAAACTGTGAAACTCTGGTAAAATTATCTTGAAGACTCTTATGTAAGTTTAATTAGGGTGTCTCAGACTCACTGGAGGCAGACACTGTAGATGCTGATCTCCAGAGTGAAGCAGGCAAGTCTAGCCTGTTCTCCACCACGTTTGAAGACAAGAACAGGATGGAGGAGGTGGTACAAATATTTCTCAAAAAGAATTCCTGTTAGTGGATTTTGGGGTAGGCGTGGGAAGTTCATCATTTCAGCGGACAGCATGTTAGGAGTTGAGGAAGAACTGCACTGCACTTCTGTGAAATATCATACTATGTTTAACTGTCGTTGCTGTGAGAACCTGGGACAAGACGCAGCAAGAGCTGAGGAGATCTTTATTGCATGCACCAAGTGTGGTGCAAAGGTCTCTGCACAAGTAGAAAAGTAAATCGTAATTCTTTGTGAGGACTCTGCTACAGAGGGGTTCTGGTCTCCCTAACACACACATTTTCCAAAAGCAGCTAGGAAGGCTGCACAAGAAATTTAGTTCTCATCGTGGTGTTTTCTAACATGGCAGTTGGACTTTGCAAAGTTGTAATTTTGGGGCGGGCTCTGTGTGTATGAACATTCTCAGATGTCTTCTGACTTCAGGTTGGTGTACCTCAAAAGAATGTGAAGCTCTTATTCATTTCTCATCCTCAGAGAGTCTTTCTCTCTTCTCTTGAGGTTAAACATATAACAGCCAAGTTGTATAATATGCCCACAATAGTAATTCTTGACACATTTTGAGCATGTCTGGATACAAGATATGTTAAACCATATGGAAAGAAGAGATTTTGCAATTTTTTAGGGCTTTTTTTTTTTGGCAAAACTGAATTTTTTCACTCACTGAATTTTGCTTTAATACTTCCATTTTGCTAGGGCCTAGGTACTTCAGTATCTTATTTACAGGCTGTTTCTGAACTCTGCTACAACTTCTTCCTTTCAAGGTATGAAAACACTTTTTCAACAAAGCCTATCAACAAGCAGAAATGTAATGAAAATGAGGTAATTTAGGTGAGAACTTTCTGGCTCTAAGCAGTATACCTGGCAATCTCAGTGGGTTTGTAATGATGTTAACTGTGGAGGGAATGCTTTCTATTAATGCACCATTCTTCACAATATGCATCATCTGTGAAAGACATCTCTAGGTTGGTCTTCATCCCCCAGGGACCATAGTTCTTTGTGGAGTAGAGACACAGTACAAGTTCTGAAGTGCTGGGATTTGTTCAGGCACTGCCCTGGATAATGACCCTACTTTAAACAAAAATTATTTTCACCTTGAAAACCAGGAATGAATATCTAAACATTAAGAATAAATAGTTGCTTACAGATGTTGCCTCCAACCAGAGCTCCATGGGACTCAACTCCTGTCCCATTCCTCACATCCAAGTGGGAATTGAAGTCTGGTTTTTCACTGCAGAGGCAGCAGAAATAGAAGGAATTGAGATGCTCTAATACACTATTTTTTCTTTTTGAAGAGCTCTATAACTCATCAGTATTTAATAAGCAGCTGAATCTTTCCAGCTCTTCCCACATTTCTCACATTTTATGGATTTATACAATTGAACAGATACAAGGATCTTCAGTTAGGGCATCTCCTCAGCTTTCCTGTGTTTGAACCTGTTGTTTCTTACAGGCTTCCTCATAAGAGGTAGGGGTTGCTGTTTCTAAAAACCTGCATTACAGCACAGAGGTGCCTGTGTTTTTGTATCAAAAGTGTTTGAATATTTTCTTTGTTTTTGCCAACAAGGGTAATGCAGAACAGGGAATAACTGTAGTGTAGCTGGTCCCATAGTAACACCTCCGGAGTGAAATGACACTAGTCCATGTGTCAAATGGTGGAAGAACTTTTTTACACATGATTAACTTACTTATTTAAATTATTGTTATTAATTGCTTTAGTTTCAGCTAATAAAAATTGTTACTGACCTTATGTGATATGTTTTTTAAAATAAATTATTATTCCTGTGACTGCACAGCCTATAAAATCAATTATGGAATAAATATTCAAGATTTCCCTCTCCATTATTTACTATAAAACTTAATGAAAATTAGAATTAAAAGGTATCTCCTGTTCCTATTGACTTATGACAGCAAACAGGTATATGTTTGCAGCTTGCTTTTGAAAGGGCAGAAGAGAGACAGAAGAGCTTTATAATAAAGAAGCTGGTTTTCAAAATACTGATTACAGGTAACAGGAATATTTCATCATTCAAACAACAAGGGAAATGTTACTTGCAATTTAGTGATCTTTTTTGAAAGGTGTACACCAGAATCCTCCTCTTTCACACTGAAAAGGGACGTGAAACTTTTCAAAGACTGATGAACTTTCTTCTATGGAACTCCTCAAACCTAGTCCTGAAACCTGCACTTATGCTGAGTTTTTAATTTAGTCAATGCAAGTCACATTCATGTATACGTGTAGTTTTCAGATGCTCACAGAGCAAGTGTGTGCAGATCACTACATCCTCGGATGCCCAGGATCCACCAGAACAGCCATGTGATGCTGATCACTTCTATTATGAAGCCCTCATGCAATTTATGCTACCATTTAGGGCAGAATAGAGATTTTTTTTTCACTCTCTTTCAAATGGCATGGGATTAAGGCAGGAATTATTGAATCAAGTTAAAGCATATTTGAACCACTATTTCTTGGTGTCTAGTCTTATTTACCTTTTTCTTGGACTTACCTTTCTAATCTACTCTTCCCACCAGAAAACAGTCAGGAGTATCAGTCAGAGATCCAGACAAATGCACTGCCTTGAAATGAATTTATTTTGCAGTTACAGTTTATGTAACTGCAAAAGATCTGCATTATCCTAGGGGAAAACATATCTCAAATATTTCAAAAGTGAGGTAAATACATGCTACAGAAGAATTAAGCCCTATGGAGTTAGGAAAACACTAGAGATCACAGCTTCCCTGGAGAGCTTGTCTCTTTTCTGGACAGGCACAGGCAAAAACAGAGAGGAAAAGAGTAGAAGAAATAAAGCTGAAACACAGCCTAACATCTTTTTTTCCACTTGTGTGATCTATCTCAATTCCTTTCAGAATGTCTAAGTCGGAATGAGCATACTTTTCTGAAATGGAACGCCAGAAAAAAACATATCCAGGCTCTAAGGCTGCTGTTTTTCTCTAGTAAAAGCCAATGTCCCTCGGCATTCTCATCACTTAAATGTCACAGTGTAGAGCAGTGTATTCAAAGTACCTTTCCCAATTTAAATGTAAAGGGTCAGTTGTAAAAAGAAAAAAAAAAATAAAAGCATGCTGTAAAATTTCACAGGACTGGATATAAAGGTTTAAAAGAACTCTCAGAAAGCTTAACGCAGTATTCATGTGGAAGTGATGGGCCAAATCTGAAGTTTTGCTTAGGTGCTGATACTTGAATTGAAATTGCTTTTGTAACTTGAAATTACCGATATATTTTTCAATAAAGTCAAATTGTGCAATATATGAAGTGCTCCTTCTTCTGCAGGCAAACATGAATTGTACTTTGCTCCTCTGGATTAGAATATTAAATTTCTTTTTTTTTTGTCTTCATCCCCATGTCTGGCAGCTTTGGCTTTAGACTTCTGAGCTGGGGCTGACTTGTGGCTGGCAAACTCTCCCTGCTCATGTATTAACCTCTCCTCAGAAAGCTCATTCTGTGGAAGGGACATCTCCAGCCCCTGGCATTTGTTCAGCCAGGAAAGGTCCTTCCCTCTAGCTACACAGTCAGTCCCAGGATTCCCAGGCACATTTAATAGTGATTTTTGAAGGAAAGATATTGCTGGTAACCATAATAACTTGAATGAGTGAATTGCCAATGTTCATCAGCTTATGAGGTCTACTGATATTTTTCAATTAAAAGAGAGACAGAAGGCTCAACGAATTTAAATTATTTGATCTGAATGACACAGCTTCCTTTTAAATAAAGTAACGACATTCATGAGATCGGTATTTTTTCACTCCTATGCCAAACAACAAAGACAACTAGTTTTAAAAGGTACTCTATACCCCTCTGTAATTCTATTCCCTCTTATGTAGGATTTATCTACAATATGGATTCATCTTTAAACTTCTAAGAGTTACTGCTGAAACAATTTATTGATGAAATGAGGATCCCTGGAAGGTCAGTAGCTAACTATTTCAAAAAACATTAAAAAGCTTGCTTTTTACCATTCTTACCTCTTCCAAAATATCCATGATTACTTTGGAAATTGTGCATAAATAGAAGCTGTCCCTTTGAGAAGATGGAGGAGACATTTTTAAACAAATAAAACTTATAAAACCCCTCTATTGAATCAAATAAGCAGACTAAGATTAAAATAAAAGGTGCTTTCTATCACCTGTGAAAGTCTGTGTGCATATCCTTGGGTTACTGCATGACTTTTACTGCAAATTGCAATATATCCTCAAGGTGCCAAACCCAGCTTTGGGAGGTTTGCTGAAGCCCTCAGAACACAAATGAGAGTGCAGTCCTTCCATCTGTCCATGTGCAGGAACACTATAGGAACCCAGCTTTGTGTCTGTCAGAAGCTGGGAGCCTGTGGGACCCAGGGACAAGGAGCTGTGCCTCATCTCCTTGCACAGGGTCCCCAGCTCGGGCTCAGCTACACAGAATGTTGCCTCCAGCACTTCACCACCTGTCAGCTGAACCACAGGGCAGCCCCATGTCCCACCTTCTCCATGGCACCCAGGAGAACTCAATGGAGCAGAGAGAAGATCTCTGGAAGTGTTCAAGGCCAGGTTGGATAGGGCCCTGGACAAGATGATCTAGTAGGTGCCCTCCCTACTCATGGCAAGGAGGTTGGAAGGAGATGATCAAGGTCACTTCCAACCCAAACCTTTCCATGATTCTATGATTCTCAGACAGTGGGTTTGGCAAGCTACTGCGTTAGACAGCAACAATGTTATGTTCCTGCAAGTGTCCAAAATGTGCTGGTTTTCCTTAAATATAGAGGGACCCAGCCAGTGCAAGAAGTGCACGGTACTTTGTCATTTTGAACACCATACCAGTTTGAGTCATGTCCTTGAAGAGGTGACTCTGCCCACAGGAAACTGTGTGGTGAATATACAATTTCTTCTAAAGAATTTTACAGCATGATTTAGATTAACTGTTATACATCATTAATATTTGTCCAAACACATAGTTCTTGCCCTTCAGCAGAAGGACAGAGAGGCATCATGCAAGAGATTTGCCCAAGGTAGAAGATCAAGTTCTGGACTGTAAACTCTAAATTAAGAATCAACAGTGTATTAGAGATGTGCTAGCAGGGCCAAGGAAAAGTCAGGAGCTGCAAGTACCGACCTCTCCTATCTCCTGCAAATTTTTAAGTTTAAATTGGGAAAGAAAATTATATTCTCACATGTCAGCCTTGCAAGATAACCACAGTAGTTCTATTCTCTCCCTTTTTACAGCATCCTCTCAAGAAAGGATGTAGCATTTAAGTAATTTATTTGTGGTTATTCTGAATGATCTTTCAATCATTGCTCTGCTTAGGAGAATTCTTTCTCAGGGAAGCAAGTGCTTTAAAAAATACAGAAATCTTTATAAACTGCAAAATGTATAATATTTGTCTCTGCTCATTGAACCATTACTGTAAGACTGATTTCTTTCTGCAGAAAGATGAACCTGCATATCAACCGAAATTCCATTTGACAGTGGAGGGAAGGAAATACCTGTCATCTGAACCACTCAGTTTGAGATATTAAATTATCCCCATCATCTGGAAAATAATTCCAAAATTCTCAGACTGTTCGTAGAGTTTACTATTGGAGCAGCAAATTGCTTTTGTCCTAAGAAGCCATTAAGCTCCTGGGTATTTACAGTATTGCCCCTTTCCTTGCTGTTGTGACAGTGCAGGACAATCAACAGAACAGTGTGACAAAGGGACAGGTGAACACAAAACTCAGCTCATAATGGGCTGGGAGTGTGATGTCAGTTTGAAAGTTCAAAGATTTAGGAGCAAACTCAGGATATTTTTTTATGTGACATTCCCATAGACCCCTCAGGTATGTGTCTGGTAAAGCTGACTGTCAATTTCATTATTACTGAGATTTGCTGGCTGACACTGTGAAAAGGGAGTCTATATGAATACAAAGGATTAGTTGTTACAAAAGAACAGGTAGAGTCATAATAAGGGCAAATTTTTGGACGTAGTCTGCTTGATACAAGCTCCATTGCATAGTCTGTAGACACAATGAAAGCTGCAGACATTATGAGCAGCTCACGGACTGTGGAAAAACCTTTCTATTGAAAGGATATTGGGAGAGAAAAACAGATGGAAAGAAAGGAACCTAAAAGCAACACTGAAACAAGAAAACACTCCTTGTTTTTACTTCCCTCCTGTCTTCAGTGATATAATAGTGGAAACTCCGAGACCACTTTTAAAGAACTCCACTATACCCCTATGGTCTTAATTTGATTTGTCCATTGTATGTTTTTCTGTAGCTATAGTTTCTAGGTTTCTTGCATAGTACTAGCCAGAAATCAGTTTTGCATTTTAACTATTCAATAATTCCTAAAACAATGTCTTTTCCAAAATCTGCAAACAATGGAAGATATTCTCCCCAGATTCCACTGAACATGAGAAACTCATCTGTAGATGTTAGAATTTCTTTACATACAGGTTGTGTTACTTTCTGTCCCCACATCATGTACAGGGATAAAAATGAGCTTTGACTCTCTTTGGGGTATACACAGGTTCAGAAGGACAGCTATATGTTTTATGTCTACGCTAAATAGTGTGGGAGTGACAATACCGATGATTTAAAAATTTTACCTCTTTTGGGGGTGATAGAGAAATGAACTTACCAAGGATGTCATAGACACCTTTTGAAAATTTTTCTGTACAGATGGAGATGGTTAGCTTGAGTTTTGTTGTTTTTCTTTTTGTTCTTGTTGTTGTTTATTGGTCCTCTGTCAGATATCATAAACTTGCTGTAAGCTTTTATATAACTTTCTGAAAAATCAATGGGCATTATATGTATTTAGCAAAATGTAATTAATAAATTTGAATGTCAAAATAATACTTGTTCTTCATACAGAGCAGTATTTGCTCTTAATACAGAACACATCAACATATCAAAATCTCACAAAATCCATGAAAATCTGTCTCTTTCTGTAACAGCTGCTCTGACTACTCAAGAGAAAACCTGTCAGTGTGTTCAGCAGACTGGGATTGTACGCCTCTATATTTTCATGATGGCACACTTCTTCTGCTTATTTAACTGCTTAAATCTGTGGTATATTCTTATTAATATGAAGAGTTTGAAAAATGTAGAAAATTCCATATGTACAGTTCAACCTTTGGAACTGCAGACACAAGCATACAGCTGCCACCAACATAAAGGAAAGGTGTTGATAGAAAAAAAAACCAGCTAATGGTTTGGACACTTTTTCAGATACTTGAGCAAAAGCAAGATCATGTTCTGAAGAAAGATATTGAACTTATGTTCAGTAATGGAGAAACTATTTTTCACGTTTCTGTAGGTGTGGGTTGCAGTGAATTTTATGGACAAGTACAGTGCAGCAGCCAGGGTGCTGATATTAGTGCAGGGGTAGTTTCTCTTGGGCTTTTTTGACTAGAGTAGAAGATATTGGGAAGTGTACAGATTACAGTGTGAATATTCAGATCCACTGTTCCATAAACTTAAATTCTAAAAGTGATGATTTTTCATGTTGTTTTACATCATGAAAAAGAGTTTCTAAATAGCTCTTTGGAAATTTTTCCTGAGTATGAGAAATCCTCACAGCGGTTTAGTCATTTGGCCTGCAACTGTCCATTACTTTAAGAGATAATTATTCCAATTGTCAGAATTTACTTTTGGGAATGTGCTTAGGTACCCTATTGAATTCAACAGGAACTCCATTTGAGAAAAAAAAAAAGGCTTTTGTCATACTGTGAAAATAGGCTAAAATCATTACATGAAATTCCAGGTCTTCTTTAAAAATGCTTTCCTGTATTGTAGGCATTTAAAAAGTATTTTCTTCCAATTAAATGGCACACATTAAAGGGCAGATTTCTTATAGGCAAGATTTTATCCTAAATAAGTACTAAATGCCATTATCAACTTTCATGTATTTATATTTTACAAATCTCCTCCATATTTTCCAAAGTCACGCAATCTAATCAAGTCTAATCTACCTTGCTCATGTCCTTCCATTATTCCTGGAATGAGAAAATACTGAGAAATTGCCTTTGTCTTTCAACCATGGCATATTTCTTTGGTGAGTTGGTTCAGTTTATTTTTAATACTGTCACTATCTACTACTTCCATTCTTCTCTGGTAGGGATTAATCAATCTCAGCTTAATAAAAATGTATCTTTCCACATGGTTTCCCTAAAGCATTCATATAAAGTACAATCACTTTTGAAACAACTTTTTAAAAGTTTATATCTTTTCAGAGGTTTATGATATAAAGCTTTTTCTTTTGCAGAGTAGAGATTAAATGTTCTGATAGAAACTCAGCAGAAGTCAGAAGATATTCCTTTCTGAGAGAAAATGCAATTGATTACCTCACTGATAATATCACACCTCACTGTGGGAAGATGCAAGTCCTGTGTCAGATCTAGCTCAGTATTTAGTGGAGTTAGAAGCTCAAAGCAGCACCTTCCCATAGATGCCTGTTTTAGGTACGTCATGCTTCCAGCTTTTGACCTGGTCTGGGCCCCATGTACCATTTAACATCTGCTCACACAGATCTGTGGCATCTGTATTGTGGCTCCTCGATTTGTGACTATACTGTGCCTATTCATCTTGACTATTTTCACACTATCTCTGCAAAGAAATATATTTAGCATTCTCCAGAAATGCCCCAAGCAAGCCAAAGACAATTTCAGGATTTTTTTCTCCTATGAATTAAATCTTGCTATGAACAATGATTGATTATGGACCTCTTATTGAAAGATAATTTATTTGCAGCGTAACTTGAGAAGTAACTTTGAAACCATTCGAATGACTTGCAAAATAAACTTTACTACAAATGACTGAATAACCCCCAGTATACAGGGAAGTTCCTGGCTTCTGTAAAATTGTTCATGTAAGGGTTCACACACCAAACAACGTCAAAGCTTTGTAATGTAATGCGCTATTTAACACATGAAATCATCCTGCTTTTATTATTCCCTTGAAAGGTTAATTAAGTTAATATTGTTTGTTATTTTATTCTGGCATTTTGCCAATCTATCAGGGTTGATTTTTACTTCATGTTACATCTTTATCCATTCCACCTAATTTTTTTTTTTTGTGAGGTTAGCTTGTCTGACTGCAATTTAATTATTTAATCAGGACACCTCTGTTATATCTAGCTAATACCAGCAGTGCTAGGGTAAGCTGAGGTGATAAATACAACCTCCACAAGAAAGAGAAAGAAGTCTCTTTGTCTTTTATTATCTGCCACATTAATGACAAACTATTTAAAAGCATTTGAGAATTTTGACTACATTTGCATTAAATCCATCTTTGCCATCTGATCCTAAATAAATATGGTGTCTGGGTTTGGGGGGCAGGTTTTTTGTGTATTATATCTCTAGGACATAGTTCATGAAGATACTGGGTAAGACAAAGTCCTCTTTTCCTTATTCATCCTTGTCAATGAGAAATTTTTAATAGATTTCAGAGACTTCATAAAGCTCAGGAATAAAATTCACAATAAATGGGGTAATAGAAATAGGAAGTGCAGAAAAGCTCTCTAGAAATGATCTAGAAAAAAAATGTTTGATGTTTGAGTCCTTTTGATGACTGGATGGCAACTGAAAGAAGAGACTCCTTTGGACAAATTGTTATCTGACCTAATTTTGGCTTCTGGGGCTTGAACAGCTAACAGAAACTCCTGCATATTGTGCAACGTTAAAATGCCTCTTCTGAGGCTCCGTTGTTGGAGCCCAGTATCCCAAAGGGCCAGAATGTGAGCTTCTGCATGAACTAAAACACTTTTTTATCTGAGAATTTATCACTTTGTATATATTAATTAAAAAAACCCAAAACAACCTGTGTTAAGAATACATTGAAATTAAGAGAACAGAATACCGCTTATTTTGTATTCCAGTACCCCTCCAGTAGAAATTGTGCAAGCTGAGCACATTTTTGGGGTTTCTGGCCATTGCAGAATAGCAAAGGATGGGACTGAGATTCATCTTCCCTCTTTCTGTGCTGTCGCAGAGTGCAATGTCTTCAACAAACCATCCAGATAAGTAACCTTAAGCATTTGCATTTGGGGGAAGGTTTTCAAGCTCCCACAGCTCTAGTCAGTCACAGCTCATTGCTCCTAACCTTGTTTTCTCTTTCAGGATGGATTTTATCAAGCCTCCCGCTTATTTCACAGCCCACATGCTTTGCCAGCTGTCCTTGCATAATGCAAAACTCAAGGCTGTTACCTATTCAAAAATCAAAGCAGCCTCTGAATACAGCTTTTATAGAAGCCCCTTCTGAGAACTTTTAAGATGAGCATTAACCATAGAGGTAAGGTAAGATACTTCTCTTTTTCCATTTTTTTTTGTTAATGCTCAAATCAACCCAAGTATATGTATATAGCTTTGATGGCAAATCACCTTCTGTCAATGGCCTGTTTCAGTTGGAAGGACTCTTGAGACTTGTCATGCTTGGGGTCCCTAATAGTCTCTTCTGTCAGAAGAAAATTGGGTTCTTAGTAAAATGTTTGCTCTAAAACTGCATAAAAACTAATGACTGTATCAAGCCATGTACATTGCCGGAAGCCAGAGTCTGCTAGGAGAATTGCTTTTATTTGGAGGTTTGATATCATCATGCTGTCAAGGGCCTCACACGGGCGTTCAGCAGCCAGGACAATGAGTGCATTGCGCTTTTTATTGCAGGAAACCTTAAAGCCAGCCTGCGGCTCTGTCCCCAGTGGAAGCTGATAATTTTAACAGTGATGCTCAGCCCGAAATTTTCTAATCAAAAAGATTAGCTTCATCAAGTTGCTGAATGCCCTTCAAACTTGCATGTGACCATTCAGAACAGACAGAGCAGGTGGTTATTGCTTGTGTTGCTCCTGAGATATGGGCCATGCAGGGCAAGCTGGGACAAAAATGTAGCAAAACTGCCTTAAAAGTCAAACATTAGAAGGGAGCTGGAGAAAATTCCCATAAAAAATAGAAACATAAGCCAAAATATAAATCAAATCCTCAGCAACAAATAAAAGAATGGTTTTAATGAGCCATCCACTTATCTTGTCCTAAAGAAAGGATCTTTGAGAAAAACACTTCTCTGAAAGGAGTGAGACCAAGGGAAGGCAAGAATTTAAGTAGGGGTCTGGTCTCTTTTATATGCAAAATAAACTTAAAAACTGTAGTTTTTGCCAGAACCATTAATAGCTGCCTGTGTTCTGACACCTGTAAAGCAGAAACGTTTGCTTCTAGCTGTCACATTTCTATTTCTACATCAACACTACACCTTTCCAAGGGCACTGCAGGGCTGGCAGGTCCCTGGGCTGGGGAGTAGCAGGAGCTTTTGGGGACAAGACAGTCAGGAGCAGGGCAGACCGGGGGGAGCCAGGACAGCTGTATCCTCAGGTTTCCCTGGGGATGGGTAAAGGACATTGGCCTGGCTCATGGCTGGGCAGAGCAGGGCTGGGGCAAGGCTGGAGATGTTGTCCTGTGATCCTTCCACCAGACCAGGTTGCTCCAAGGCCCATCCAGCCTGGCCTTCAACACTTCCAGGTATGGGGCATCTACAGCTTCTCTGGGCAACATGTGCCAGGGCCTCATCATCCTCACAATAAAGCATTTCTTCCTAACATCTAATCTAAACCTACCCTCTTTCAGTTTAAAGTCATTCCTCCTTCTCCTGTCATTTCTTGATCTTGTAAAAAGTCCTTGTCCAGCTGTCTTTAAGGCCTCCTAATGTATTTCTATTCTGATCAATACCTAATTGAATTTCAAATTGTACAAATGTGAACTGAAATAGAGGACATCTCTGGTATTTGAAACTAAGATAAAAATCTGGATTTTGCTCTCAGTCTGTTAATAAACATTACATTCATGCATTATTTATTGTACTATAAAGCTGTCCATGCTAAAGAAATATCTGGATGAACTGAAATGCATAAAAGTGCTGTACAAAGTTATTATCAAATTTTTTTATTTAGATGTGAAAAATATTTGACATGTAAGCGTACCTGTGTTTAAAAATGAAGAAGCTGAAATAATTTTAAAGGTGAAATCTGTTTTTCAGAAGATTGTTATGAAGACATTTGAAGTCCCTGTATTTCAAAGTGTGAAGCAGTAGCCTGGGATGCAGAAAATGAAAATATAAAATATCTTTTTTTTCTGAATTACAAATTGGAAAATAAAAATTTGCCTTTCTGTCCTCTGAATTGGTCTAGAGAGGCTCTTAAACTTGTTTGTCTTGTAGGCTAGGGCAGCACTGTCAATATTGATTGTAGAAGCCCTAATTCTGTGTCTTCTCCCTCAAGGTTCGAGCCTTTGGAAAGGTTTCTCCTTTTGCACTGGACTAATTCTGAAGCAGAAAAATAATTCTCCTGAAATAGAAATTCAACAGGCTATTATAGTGCAGGTCTGTAAAGAATAAACAAGTTATCTAGCCAATCCTGATTTAGTGAATAAAATCCTGCATGCTGATGCTGCTTCAGACTTCAAGAACACAGTGTTCAAAGACATAGAGTAATAATAAAGTCTGATATCCCCTTCAGAGCCATCATTCCCTTAATGGAGGATTTCCCTGAGGTTTACAGACATCTAGCAGTATTACTTCACTTCTCTGCATTGAATCAGGCCCAAGGACAACCATATAAACGAAGCTGATGAAACAGAGTTCATGAAAAGGTAAAGCAACTTTTCACATACCTTCACCTTTTCTAGTTTTTGTTTAATTTCTTGCTTTGCACATTCAACAGATTACTGACATTGATAAACTGCATTAAAATGGAGATAAGTGTTTGTGATGCATTAGGAAGAGGAAGAATTTATCCTGCGTTTTTAAGGCATCTTTCAGAATGTACCACACAAACAAAAGTCTAATTTATGCCCATCAGCCTTGAGCCACTGCATTACAAATGATATAGCAACAATTCAAAGCCCAAGGTGATGGATTCTTGTCTATTACTCCATGGTGTTGTGTGGGTAATTTTAATCTTTTTGACTCAATGGAAGTTTTGTTGTTAATTACAATGGGATTAAGACTACACTTCAGAGTTGACACTAAACCTGAACCCCCCTGCACCGAGGTGGGATCCTTTGCTCCCCAAAGCCACCTCAAGAGCTTTGTGGCCCTAGCCCAGCTGGCCATGAGCCAGGTAACCAGTGGCATGTGGAGGTGTCTCAAGCACAGTTTGTGTTCCTGGCTCAGACTCAGGCTGAAATTGCTGCCAAACCGCAGAGCACGCATGTGTCATTCATGTGTTTGGAATGGGAAAGGAGAGGGATCTGGCAGAGAACTCAAGGCAGCGCAGGCTCGAGCTAATAACATCACATCCTCAGGTTAGGGATGAGATCCAGACAGGCACTTACAATCCTAATATGCAGCTTGGGTGGAATAGAGGCTCTTAAAGCCAAGTGGCTAGGACATGCCCCAGGGAAGAAACTCCAATGCTCAATACAACCATTTCTACACTTTATACACTTTGTCTGGTGATGCTTTAACACAGAGTTTATGAGTAGCATCTTAGTGTTCACATCCCTCCTCAGAGAGTGAATTCTGAATTAAGCCCCTCTGTTTTGACATCTCGTGTTTGAACTTGGTGAAATTCTCAGCAGAGTTGTCCCACTTCAAGAAATAATCTTTAGGCTTTGGCTCTTACGTGTTGTTAGTAGAGTTTCTTGGGATGGAAGAGATTTAAGCTGAAAATTTTCCACATCAAACTTTTAGCATCTAGGTAAAAATCTTAAAAGTATAAGACTATTACATAAGTCTGTGGAGGTCACTGATTTGTTTGAAAAGTCTAACACACACCTCTTGTATAACTATAAAAAGCAATGCACACACAGAAGTGTTGAATGGTTTTCTACAGCATGTCCTGTGGGGTGGCTCAGGTGTTTCTTCCTCAGAATATTGACTGTACCAATGCAGCACTCTTTCTGTTCCATGTAGAAGATATACAAATGCTCAAGTGAATAGCAAAAAATGCTACACAGTAAGCCAAGCACCATAGTGATGCTTAATCCTTTATCAGTATCAGCCCAAATCCCTGTGAGCACTTCATCCAAACTCTTATATTTTAGCTGCATTTCCCAAACATTTTTCTCTTCTCTGAACAAAAGGTTTTTGCACAAATATGCACTTATCTGACATTTCTTTGACCAATGACCATGATCACTTTGAAGGACAGATTGTTTCTTAGAATGTGGTCATATCTTGTGTAATTGCACTCAAGCATCCAAGAAGAACTGGAGAAGAAAGAGAACAGAAAAATCACTGTGTATTCAGCTGAGTTATGGATATTCAGCATTAATAATTTTAATATGAAGGTCAATAATTAGAACATCATATTCTGCCCATGGTTCAATGTTAAATGCCAGAAATGAGCAACTGGGTTTTATCAAATCAGAACAATGCACCTGCCATATTCTAAGCACTACTATAAGACTGTATTTTTCTTGTTCACAAAACATTATATGCTCAATATGTAATCAAAACATGTAAAACTTGGATGATTCCCTTGCTTTAACAAACATAAGAAGGTATGAAAAGAAAAAAGCAGATGGTCTTTTTTATTATGGGATCAGATTTAGAAAAACAGGAAAGGTATCTGGAGAACAAGATCAAAAGTGAAGCCTTCAGACTCTAGATATCCTTGTTTAATGAATTAATATTTCATAACCTGAAAGTTCATCCATTATTAAGAATCTTAATGGGGAAATAAGTTTAAAAATCTAAAATGTAAACATTATTTCCTTTTACTGTATAAAAGGCACATTGGCTTTCTGTGTTGAAACATGTGACTGAAACTTTTTACTATCTGGCAATCTCTGTCCTACAGTTTGACTTTCTATCCCTGTAGCTTTTATGGTTCATTCTTGAATTTGTTTGTGCTACTGAAAAATTTGATAAATTAAATATTATGTATTCAAACAACCTAGGATTAGAAAAGAAAAGAGAAGAAAAGAGTGAAAATAAGTGTGAAGCCAAGTCTTTAGTGCTAGAATTGTTTAATTAATTAATTGTTTCATCATTTAAAATTGTTCTGGCCACACTTCCAAGAAGGAAGATCCAAGAATGGGTTAATATGCAAATCATCAGCCTATCTTTAACAAAATAGGTTAATCCGTCTGCAAATAATCTTATGTGACTGAAAAGGACGTTATATATGGCACTTGCACCTGTGCTTGGGACTCTCACAGAATTGGGAGGTTTAGATTTTGGATCCATTCTGCTGTGATTCAAAGAAACAAGTGAGACAGAATTTACTATAAGAGCTCCCATACTTCTGTGGGTAAAGAAATTATCAATTTCAAGTTCTACTGACTTTTGCCAAGTGTCACTATGGAGCAAAGCATTCATCATTTGCAGAGAACACAGAGTAAGTTTTCAACACTACGGATTTCTGTGTTCTGTCACTTTAAGTTATCACTATTTGTAGTCATGAATCCTCACATTTTCTTTCCAATGAAGACATTCTGGATGAAGTTCAGCATTTTCCACAACAAAATATGTATTTTCTGTTAAACAGGAAGACACAGACTTAACTTCAGAATATAGTGATTAATTTGTAAGTTTAATGTAGGATATCTACCAAACAACCCTTATGCTTTTGTGTTTCATTATTCTCTGGATCATGGGATTGTGTAGTCTCTTCTAGGGGCAATCATTATCCCATTACTCCTAGATAAATTAGAATAATGTAGCTGATGTTTATCAGCAAGGTATCTGGTTTTCCAGGTTTCCAACAGTTTAATTGAGACTAGTTTGTCTAGTGGAATTATTTCCCACAAAAATGCTTTAAAGAAAGCTGGACTACTGACTTTCATGCTGTCAGCCTTCACAAGCCTGTCCCCTGAGATTTCAGCTATGAAGATCAGTCACTACTTGAAGGTTAAATATGACACATAACTTTCTTGTGAAGCCTGATAGGTTCCAGATGCAAAATGAGCTCAGTGCATGCCTGCTAATGAAAATTTTCTCTTTTACTGACAAATTTGGATGCTTTTATGCTTGTAACAATTGCTTGCACAGCACATCCTCTGCAGCAAAATATGGCGTGGATCTGCGTTTGGCAGAGAGTTTCTCCCCTCTCTCTCGTCTCCCACCAAACCTGGCAACTGCTTCCTCCATGATTTCCTGTGCAAGTCCTGCATTTCTTACCTAGGACCAGGTCTGCTGAGGTTTCCCTGACAGCACAGTGAGACCTGCCATTAGCTGGCCCGTGCCTTTGCTTTTACGCTCCCAGCCTACAGATCACACTGCATGCTTACAAACCTCTTACTGGGAATCAGTCCTGATCTGTGTTAAATTTCAGTTCCTGCTCTCTCAGACCAGTACTGGGCTAGAGACCATTTTAATACTTTAGATCTATAGCCAGGGATGTCCCCTTGACCTTAGTAGTACAAACCCAGCAATAATTCCTGACTGTAGAGTCGTACTTTGTTGCAGTGCTAGGTTTAGTTTAGCAAGCTGCAGCTTTCCCTGGGAGCTCAGCAGGGCTGCTTAGGGCAGGGCAGCCATTCTGTCCTCCCGTGGTCCATTTCGGACGGCTCCGCGCTCTTGCTCCGGCAGCTGTCAGCTCTACAACACAGTGACGGTGAAGGAGGCAAGAAGGGTCTCCCCATGAGGGTTTCAGAGGATCTTTAATCTTACATCTCGTCCCAGGAATCCCCAGAGGCAGAGAGACCTGGTGATCCGGGTGCAGGGGGTTTTCTCAGGGGCTCAGGGGCGGTACCTGGGCGGAGTTGGGGCACAGGAACCAATAGGGAGAACCCGAGGGAGTGGCCAGGGCTAGGGGCAAGGGAAAGGGTGGAGAAAAAGGTGGGATCAGAAAAGCAATGGGTAAACAGATCACCACAGTACTTTAACTGAAAATTACCTGTGAAGCTACAGCAACAGGACAACAGCAAGCACAGAGGAGTTCAAATAAAGGCAAAGTTAATGAAGCTGTGATTCTTAAAAAGTATAAATAAGCAACACATATTTCACAAAAATGGTTTGTCTATTTGTTGGAAACAAATGTTTCCTAATAGGAATTAGGTTGCATTTGGACAGGATGTAATTAAGTTTTGAAATTTCTATGGCATAGAAATATGGTTGCTCCTACATTTTTGGTAAGTCTTAAAAATAATCCTTTTACTGCCTTCATCCTTCTTGTAAGACATCAAAACCAGATCTATTTACACTGCATTTATAATAAAGAATAAATACTACAAGGTCTGATCCTCTAACTCTCACTTGGATGAGCTGGCCCATTAACTTATGTTGATGTTGGATCAGGATTCAAGTTGAGTCAGAAGAACCTTTTTTATTAATTTCCACAGGTTTTGAATGAGATTCTTGAGTCACAACAACCCTTTTTTGAGTTATCCAAAGGCACTCAATTAGTGACTTAGGTATGTTTGGGCATCTGGAGCAGTTCTCATCATGAAGTGAGAAAAGCATTCTCATTGTCAGTGAAAAGCAGTAAAGACTTTCTGTTCTTTACCAAAATCAATATCTGTGCCAAGAGAGTTCAACAAACTCAAACTCCTATGGAATGATTAGACCAAGTACATCCAAATCTATATCAAACATCTATCTGGAATACAGATTTTGGATTCTAGCCCTTACAACAAACTCCTTAAAAGAATGGGGAAAAAAAAAGAAAGAAAAATAAGCAAAAAAACCCCATTGCAATTACCTTTAGAAGAGAAGATGTATTTTCTAGGCTATAATTCTTGGAATTCTCCAGGTTTACATGGGGATTTAGTTGGGGTTTGGGGTATTTTCTTGACTTTCATTCTAATCAGTCAAAGCCTTACCATCCCACTGTAAGCTTCATTCAAGCTTCTCAGCTTATACTGGGCCCTTTTATAGATCCACACTGTTATGAGGCACATGTTACGGATAAGGTACTGGAAAAGTGGTATATGATGAATCTCAACTTGACTGCCTGAATAAACCTGGGCCTATTTTTCTGTAAATATTGTATTCAGTAGCTTCCATGGATCTCAGTGACTGCTTGAGCTCTTTGTGGAGCTATTTTTTATTCTTTCAAAGTGATGTGGATGATATTTTTCTTGACTCAAATAAAAATATTGAAAAAAGTTTAAAGATTTAAATCCCAAAAAATCCTAATTTGAATTGCACATGTTGCATATCAATTCAGTGTTTGGTTACTGTTTTCTCTCAGTTTTAACCACTAAAGTCATAGTTTAGAAAAGATATATGATCAAGTTAAAAAAAAAAAAAGAAAAAGGAAAATTTTCATAATTTGAGCATCTTTCTTGAACAGCAAAGAACTGGCATCAGCTAACATTTTAATACATATGAGATGATGTGTTCTCTATCCTTCCCATTGCATAACTTTTATTTTGCCATCCACTTTCCAACATATAATTTCTTAAACTTCTGCAGTGTTGACAACAGCTTCACATTTCACAGCTCTTTGTTTTCATTCATAATTCTTCAAGGCAGTTCAGCATCTGACAGTGAAATTCCTTACATGGAAAAAAGTATTGGTAGGGAAAAGTGTAACGTGTTTTCTGTGCAAGCCAGCATTCTGGATATTCAAAATGTCAACATTCTGAAACTACTGATGTCTCAGCAAAACACCAAAAATTGTTCAGATTTGCTGAATGACAGTCAGACAGTAGTGATCCAGCTCTTCGGCCTGTTCTATTTGATTTGATTGAAACTTAATGCTGAGATCAGCCATCTGAAGGCATAGATTTTACTAACCATGCAGCCATAAAGGCCTGTTACACATTTTTGAGTTCCTGACATTTAACTATGTGCAGGTTACAGTTAGTGCCAGTGGCACAATTTAACAATCTGCCTTATGTTTTCTACTTTAAAATTCTATCTTCAGTCATGTTACCTGTCCAAACTGTAGCTGGACACTTGCAATTTGAACACCAGGTGTCTGCCTCAGGCTGAATTTCTCTAGAAAGTTTCAGCAAATCTGTTTGCTGGCAACAGGGTCAGAGGACAATGAAGTTTCCATGGAAAAGGGCTGAATTAAATAAAAACTGTTTTTCTTCAAACTTTCAGTTAAAAACTTTTGCTTTGTGAGTCAGCTCTCTTGGACACCACATACTGCCAGACTGGGAGAACAATTTTTCCGGTGTTTCTTCTATCACAGTAGAAAAATGATTTTTAGCAATCACTTTGATTGAAAGATGTGACTATTTTTCTATATAAAATAAGTTAATGTTTCGGGTTTTTTCTAATGTGGTTGAATGAATAAAAACCTTTGATGACTCTACGCTTGAGATTGCTCCTCACACACAAAAACTCAAATGCTCGCATAAATAACTTAAATGATGTTAACAACATAGCACTTTTTCCCTTATTTTTAAATATATTCTAGGTATATTAAAACCAGAATTAATTACAATCCACCTTTTTGGGGAACATAATAGACATATACCTTCACTGCAGAATTCTGATTTCTACAGAGGAATTTTTCTTAAGTCAGTGGTGTGCAACCATACTTCTGGTCTGCTCTTTCAGTACCACAGGAGTTGTGCCTTTCTGGCTAAATCTTGGAATTTAGAAGTCTACTACACGTTGCTTAAAAGTTGTACAAACTGGATGCTCATTTTGCTTTGCCAAATGGACTCTTTTAAGCTATTAAAAATTATGTGAGGTTGAATGTTTTACTAAACACAGATAATGCAGAGGTGTTTTCCTAACTGAAAATCTGGTCTGTAGCTGGCACGCAAGCTCCTCCCAGAGGAGCTGAGAATTATTACAGCATATGCAAAGCACTTTATGTTAAAATATGCATTATATTTAACCACATTTTGCCTATGCTAACAGACAGCTCAGAATTCTCTCATCTGAGCTACTCCTACTATCCCTGAACCTCTGGTATTGGCCCAAAATGCTAAAATATTTGGTGTGATTTTTCGGTAATAGCATCATTCATGGAATCATAGAATCATAGAAACATTAAGGTTGGAAAAGACCTGCAGGATGATCAGGTCCAACCTTTGACCAAATACCACCATGTCCACTGAAACATATGGGAAATTGCCACCTCTATACGTTTCTGAAAACTTCCAGCGATGGTGACTCCACCACTTCCCTGGGCAGCCTGTTCCAATGTTTAGCCAGTCTTTCAGTGATGAAATTTTTCCTAATATCCAATCTGCACCTCCCCTGGTGAAACTTGAGGCCATTTCCCCTTGTCCTATTGCTAGTTGGCTGGGAAAAGAGACTGACTCACCACAGCCTCCTGTCAGGAGATGTTTGAATGAGAAAGTGTTATTCAAAATCCTTTGGGGTAAGCTGTGCATACACAGAGCCCAACTCTATTCTCAAATAGCATCTAGGTCACCCCTAGGTGCAAGGTGAAGAAAGCTGAGAAGGTGAAGGACTGGTGAATTTGTACCTTCTTCATCATCCAACTTCATCTGCAATGTTTGGCCTGGGCAAAAGGAGACAAAGGAATTAAGGAAGAAATAAAAGTGCAGAGAATTGCACCTCACTGGCATGGGTCCATATTTCTGCTGTCCATCTGCTGTCATCCATTAAGAGAGACACTACAAGGAATCTAGCTTTTTTTATTGCTTAAATAATTATTTCATTATTTAAAAATTATTCCTAATTTATAAGAACGAAAAATGGGAAATCAGACAAAGTTCAGTCCCTTAACAAAAGACCAGCTTACTTTATACTTTCCTTCATATTGCTTCAGTGTGCTCTTACCAGGCTGTGAAGATGCTGCCAACACCTAAAATAAGCAAAAATGAGGGTAACTGTTTTCTGGAAGACAGCCAGAGCCACACCCTTCTCCCCAACAGAAACTGAATTTCATGGTACAAAGGGGAGGCTTTTCTGTAGTAATGGTGTTTGAGGTATTGATGTCTGGGGCCAGTAGATCTGGAGCATGTCTGACAGCCAGATAAAAATGGATTTTTGTGAGCCTTGGGAATCTTATGGGAAAAAAACCCCTTTTAGCTGCAACCCCCTTTATGATATCAAGCGGAGTCTAATACCAATGTTTCTGCTAATTTATCCACACAGCACACTGCCACGTATGAAAAACAAAATAGATAAAACTGACAGTGTGTGAGAGAATCTGGCATGGGGATGAGTGGGATGGGAGGCATGACAAGTCCCCAGACTCGGAGAGAGGACAGTGCTGGACTGGTTTTATAAAACTAAATTAAAACCAGCATGTGTGTGTGTGGTGGGGGTTGGGGCATAAGGGAAGTTCTGTTCAGTTTTGTAAAATGACCCTTTTAAAAATATTCATGTGTGTGAGTGCACAAATGCAAGGTCAGGGTGTGAGGGGAGGATTTTTAATCCATCTGGAATATTAAATACTGTTACTGTAGGATACATGTTTATTTAAAAAGAACTTATGAAATGGAAATCATTCTCTACCAAATTTAAATAGAATTTCTAGGATTTTTCCAAGGGAGTGATGTTAATATGTGTTTCCATAGCCTTCTACAAAAAGAGAAATTATGATTAATTTTTTGCATACAGATTTTTTTCTCTTTGAATTTTATAATCTGAAATATTTCATAATTGGGCAAGGTGGATGACACGGTAAAGTAAATTCAGGTAGAACTGAATATTTTTTAAGCATTTTTCATTGCTTATTATCTCCTGTTATTGTTGATTAGTCTGAAAACTTTTTCTGGCAGAAACAGTGAAAATGCACATATTAAGAAGATCTTAAAGAAAAAAAATTAAATGCTGATTTCAGATTTTTTAATACTTCTAAAAAGACTCAACTACTTACCTGTTCAGAACAGTGTCACATGGCCTGTGCTCAGTCACAACATAGATGCTGTCTAATAATAATAAATATTAAAAAAAAGAGAAAATATTAGATAAGGATTCACTGTTAATACTGATAACATTCATTAATTTGTAATATATTCCCACACTGCTTTATGCAAGAGGATAAAGGATGGAAATGCAACATCTAGGGGAGAAAATAATAAACAGAAGAAAATCCCCTATAACTGTTATAATGAAACAACGCAGCACTCTGAGTGAAAGTTGCCATGACAGCTGCAACCCAATTTCACTGCAGCTGATATTGACTTCTCTAAACAGGGGTATAAAATGTGGGTCTCTGTATAATGACTATGCCATAGTATTCAGGCAAGGCAGGATGTGTTGCATAATTTCATAATATCAGTACTCTCCATTTCTCACTTTCCAAAGCTTTCCCTGCCTTTTGCTCAAGAAGGGCTGAAAAAGGGAGTTTGTACCTCAAATGTCAGCCTACCATTATCTGGAAGAGAACTTAATGCCAAATGTTTTCTCTTAAGTGCAAGGCAGCAGTGGCAGCACTTGGCCATACTTCTCTTCAGCTTCGAATTTGCAAATGCCCACACAGACACCCCCTTCAAGGGAGCAGCACCATGGCTGAATTTATATCTGTGCCACAATGTGCAGATTACCCTGGCAAATACTACAGTATAGTACAGTTGCACAGGAACATTCATAGTAAATGAATGATCCCTTGTCATTTTGGGTCTTACCAACAGATTGGTGGGATTTCAGAACTTTCCAGAGGACCAAAAATACAACTTGCTATAAACTAGTTTTATAAATCTATCAGTAGGATCACAAGGCAGGACGAACTTATATTACAACCCAAGAAGGCAAATTTTACCCCTTGTTCTATCTCAGCACACACAGGACTGTATGTTTGATAGCTGGCTGTTTGCCTCACTGCTTGATTCCAAAGTCATTTTGGAAACTGCTATTCCCAGCGTGAGGCAAACAAACAGCACCATTAAGGGCTGAAGATAAAGGTATCACTTCAGTCCCCATAGAAAGGTAAAGCTGTCAAGGGGAAACGGACTTAAGCTCCATACCTGCAGGTTCTTGGTCTTAATAAAGAAATAAGAGTATAACCATCAGTGCAGTGGACAAACAAATCCATCTCAAACAGAATGATTGTGAAAAATTTCAGCTCCATAATCCATACTGAAAACAAATTACTCTCTTCCACCTTAGTTACTTTGTATAACTTGAGAATGAGAAAGCTGCCAAAGAGTGACAACTGACCTAATAAATGGAATAAATCTGTCACTGCTGTTGTCAGGTTCCTACCTTGTCTGACAATGCATTTAGCTCCCAGATCAGGGCAAAGCGAGGCTTGCAGAACATCAATTCCATTTAAATGAGCACAGGAAGCAGCATCTGCAGAAACTCCTCTTGTTGCCAGGACTGTAGCTGTGGCATTTTCAAGAAAGTCGTCTCTGCTTATCAGGAATTCAGCCTTATCAATGCCTGAAATGGCCTTTCTTCAGAGTCTCATCCAAATCACCTCTCTACCAGCAGACACCTTGAAATATGGGATACATCTCAAAAGCAAGAAAGATTCGCTCTCTGCATTAATTTTGATTAAACAATTACTGACTCTGCAAGTCAGTAGAACTGTGCTACCTCTTGCTCTTGGTTTAGAAAGGTGCCATAAAGGACTGAAAAACTGAGAGCAGAACAATTGCATACCAACTAGCTTAAAAATATTTGAGAGGAGAATGAGTTATGCTTTCTGTGGAGCTGGGGAAGAACTTTTCAATCACTGCCAGGACATGCGCACTCCTGTGCAGACCCAAGGCCCAAACGGCTCTTGTTTTTTTAAGTAAAAATGAAAAAAAAAAAAAAAAAAAGAAAAAACAACCAAACAAAAAACCCCAAACCAAACAGCTGAAATGGGCTGTAATAGTTGAAGAAGCATGAAAAACCATCAAAAAATGCAAAAACGCCCATGGATATTAGTGGGCAATGCTTGAACAAGAGTAAACATATCAAGGGTAAATTTTTTGCAGAAATTAGAAGCATTCTAAATATTTGATTTTTTTTTAAATTATGATCCAATTAATTTTTTGAACTAACTACCATTACATATTAGAGGAGAAAAAGAAGACTTTCTTTTTTTAGGGTAAGAAAGGTCAATTTGTGAGATCTTCATTATATGGTTATTTGAAATAACAGTAGATTTGGTGACATGACCTAGAGCCTTTAAGCTTTTTTTTCTTTTTCTTTTAGCACAAAAGAGTGAATGTTATTTTCTTCAAGATGGTTTCTTTATTTTCCCAATTTATATGGCTTTGACCTTCCTAGCTACAACATATTTGGTGTCATAAATTACCCATGTACTTTTCAACTTGTCTGAATCCTGACATATTACTTGTGAAAGCCACCTGGAACTGAACAATAAATAATTCCTTTGAGGGGAAATATTCCCTTCTGATACTTACACTACAGACATGCATTTGTTGTGGGCTTCCACAAATGCCTGACTTCAGTGTTTCCTGCAGAGCACCATCTCCTCAGACATACTGAGCAATTGTGAGCTAGAGCAGCAGTGTCAGCAAATATAGCTTCTTTCCCTCAAGATTGATATGCATAATGTATCTTTCCTTCCAAAAATGCAATATCATTAAATTAAAGAATCAGTGTGAATCACATCAGAGCCCCCTTTTGCCCTCTTATTTATAACTAGCAACATATGATATTTTATATGAAGCTAAGACCATTACTATAGTTTTGATATATTCATGTCAAGAATAAGGACACATTTGTAGGCTGCCATGCAAAAAACACTGCATTATTTCTGGATATTCCAAACCCAAGTTAATTGAAATGCTGCCAATGTTGCTTCAAACTTTTTTTTTAGAAAGCAGTATAGGACCAATATTAAAAGCTAGGCTAAACACCTCTGCTTTCAAAAAAAAAATAAACTGACAGCTTTCTCCTTTAAAGTGTGAAAAACTGTGATAGAAAAATACATTTTAGTGGGTAAATTATCACAGTTCTGTTGATCTCAGCTGACAGTGTCATTTTCTGTCAGCTGAAGGATTGTCCCACCTTCCTCCACAACAAAATACATATTTCTTGTTTGAGGCAGTTGAAAGCCTGATGGATGTGAGGTTGCTGTGGCTGTGTCCCAAGGTAGCAAGGCTGAGTGTGTAATCACTGACACACAAATGCATGGACACACAGACAGACATATGCACAGCTGCCACCCAGATAATCACAAACAGCAGGGCATCGCCAGCTCCCACAGAAATGCACACAGCACCCACACAAACAAGATCAGTGTGGATGGCCTAATCCTGTTCTTGATTTCTGGCTATTGGAATGGAAATCCAGTGGTGAAAAAAAAAATACATACACATACAAACATTAATCACTCTAATGGTGAGCCTTAGATACTCAGCCTACCCAGAAGCTGCTTCCCAGCTGTCCTGCCCTGCCCCCAGTTGCTGGGACATAGACATACATGCCCCAGAGATTTGCAGTTGTGCTCCAGTAGCTGGTCTCCTTTATCCTGTAACTGGTACTTTTTATCCTACTCGCTGTCTAATTCAGTTTGAATTTCACCAGTTTTCACACATACTCAGAGAGCACACCCATACAGAACTAGAAAGCGGATTTAATGAGAACACAGTGCAAACTGCAATTATGAAAGGCAGTTTGACAAGTGTAACAACAACACACAATTAAGACAATTATACCTGATCAGCTTGTTTTATTGCCTTTTCTCGCTATTCTTTCCTGCTTGTTCCCTCAAAATCCATCTTGACAGCTCCCTTTCCCACTTCCATTCCTTCCCTAAGAATCCTATAATATAGCACACATTGCCACAATTCCTTTAAAATACCCCATAATAAGCTTTATGCAATCCTCAAGTACTGCTTCTCCTGGTATCCCATAACGAGACCTCTACCTGTGCAGGCAAGTAACTCCATCACTCTCAAGGTGTTCTGAGAGGGAGAGATAAAGGGCTCTGCAGGGTGTTCTGAGGTCCTTGGTTCTTGTGGAGCTTCCCACCAGGAACAACATTCCCACCATCCTCCTGGGTTCCAAGCACCTCATTCAGGGTTCCTCAGTTTGGCAATTGTTTACTGAGCCTTTGTGTTCTTGATGATTAGCTTTTAATCACATAATGGTAACTGGCAGTTAATGATTCCCGTGAGATCTCCACAGTGCCAGCCCAGTGCCTTTGTATCCATGTCTCAGACTTCATCCACTTGTACATTTGTTGCTTACTCTTGTTACTAATCTGCATGAACAAGACATGGATGTATGAACTATCACCAGCCAGGTGCTCAGTTTCTAGAGGGTCCTGGGGAAATGCCTGCCACAGTTCCTTTTCCTCTTTTCTTCCTCTTTCCCCTCTCCTCAATTAGTGGTAGTAGTTTTTCTTTGTCCTTTCTCCACAGCTCATATCCAATGTCTTCTTCAGTGTTTTATCTTTAGAAAGTAGATGTAACACTATAACGCTCTTTATAAAACATGGCTGTAGCAATTTAATGCCCTCTATCTTCAGGACTTGGGCACTGAGATGTACAATGACAATTATGGAAAGTGTGAGTTACTCCTTTCAAATGTTTCTTTCCATTTCCACATCTGCCATATTTTTAATCAGGTCGAGAGACACTCTATTTCCAAAAAAAGAAAAGTGATTTTACTTAATGAATTATGAAGTGTTATTCTAGGTTTTTTTAGAAATCATACATGACATATGATGACAAACTTGTCATTTACCAATCACTGATTTGTTACTTTGTGTGGGATTCATTTCAAGATGAAGACACCTACATTTAGCTGTCTATATAAGCTAGATGTCTAAGAGCTCTTAGATCATGGCCTTCTAGACAATACAGTCAGCAGAACCTGCCAGAGGAAATATATCTGGGATATCAGCACATGGCTGGTAAACACACCACTGGACCTGTGAGGGTCAGTCCAGATGTAAAAGCCTTATAACATTTCCACTACTTTTGGATTTCTAAAACTTTCCTATGGGCCAACAGATATGATGAAGAACCTAGAATAGGTCACATTTTCTAAATATTAAAAAAAGAGAAAAGAAAAAGGAAAAAGAAAAAAAGAATCGCTTCATTACTTTATTGCTAACAAAAACAGCATAAAATGATACACCAAAAAGAAACTCTTAGAGCACTACATTTTCTCTGCCCTGGAGTTAAAATGAAACCTTTAGACAACAAATTAGGATGTTTAAGCAGCTGAATTGAATACCAGACACAGTTACTATCATGGGATTTTGGCTCTAGATGGAGTCTTAAATTCAGGTACAACTACTTCGGGATTTGAGATTTTTCTTAAGAACTTCTATCAATATAACCAAGAAAATTTTTAAGATCATAACAATAATGGTTCGTTCCCCAAACTACCACAAATGAATTAATTCAAAGGATTATTCATTTATTGAATGATCCATGATCAAATACATATCTTCAAAATAAGTCCCATGGAACTAAAAGTGAATGTCTTTTATCTTCAAGTGGATGTGGAGATCTGAGGATAAGACAGGCACAATGTGATCAGACTTTTAAGTTAAAACATTACAAACATTTTTTAAAAGTTTCCAAAGCTTTCAGAAGAAAGTGTGAACTATTTTCTCAGTCTACACTTTTGCTTCCAATCAGGTGATGGAAATTGAAAATGTTCAGGTACATTAAAGGGCACTAGGAGTGAAATGTTTCTTACTGATTGCTTAGTGTTAGCAACCCTTTGATTTTGGTGTTAAAGCAACATCATACTTTCTATCTCTTTTCCTCTTTGTGAAAGAAAACCATTTTATCTTTTTTTTTTTTTAATGCAAGATTTTCTTTTTTAATATGCAACAGAGATGGAAAAGAAACATTTAGTCAACTCAAGGAAATGGCTTGAAATCAGATCTTCAATTCAACACAATCACTATAAATACAACCAAATCACTCTGATGTACATCTCAAAAAGCCACAGCTTAACTAGGGCTGTCAGGTCTTACTCCAGCATCTGGGTGTAGTTGTTCCAGACTTATAGAATTAATGCCAATATTTGGAATTTTGTTTCACTTTGTACCAGTCAGTTGCTCTGTCTGATTTCTGTAGTTGCAAACTGTACTTTTTTAGCATGGCAGCTGTGAGATTAGTATTGAAAATATGAAAGAAAAAAAAGAGGAATGAGTAGTTATTCTAGGAAAAAATATTTATTTTACTACATCTGTAACCTTTGTTGGAAGAATCCTGCTGTACTTGCAAAAATTTTCTCTAAGAGAAGTCGGTCTGTAGATACTCACATGGGATTTAACCTCCAAATGTAATAGGAGCAAAAATACTTTAGTGTTGACTTTGGGATCTGGTATTACTACAGCTCTCTTCTAAAAGAAATGTTCTTTTTCTCTTGAGTACAAAATCACAAACTTGTTAAATACAAATATCTAAATGAGAAAGCAGATTCAGATACATTTTTTCAGGTTTTATTCTGCTATCAATCATGTGATTTCAGATGAGAAACTAACAAAATATGTTCAATGCAGACAAAAAAAATTAAATTCTAAAAACTAGTTTTAGTGAATGAGCAGTGAGCGAAGCAGAACCACACAGTCATGACTAAAGCAATGCAAATGCACAGAATTTGATATTTTCCTTTTACCTGATGTCTGTTTGGTACAGTGAAAGGGCAGCCCCTCACCTAATCTAGGATGGAGTAACTCCAGTAGCTTTAATGGCTGACACCTTCTTCTGGTTTATGACCTTTCCTTCTGCCTCAAGTTGTAGCTGTCCATCTCAGACAGTTGTCTCTCCAAAAGTTACATTTTGTTTTGTTTCTCAGTTTATTTATTTTCTATTTTCCAATGTTTATCTCCTGTCTGGAATATGATAAAATTAAGCATCCAGTTTTCACACAGGCCATGTGAATGCAGTGGCAGGGGCATCAAACCAGTGTGAGAGACTGAATGGTTATGGGATAACGACTCAAAACATTTCCCCAGGTGTGGAGAGGCCAGGGTGCTTTGCTGAGATGGAGGAGGTGAGCTTTTATCGTGAAGTGATCTCATAAGACTGAGGGTGAATGGTGGGCTATGAGCGAGAATCCTGTGGGGATGGATGGTGTCACTTGCCGTGATAAGTTGTCCTCCTTCGCACAAACCACTGGGTCATGGGGTCCCCCCTCCCCTGGAACACTGGAACGTGTCCTGAGGGTGTTCATCTCTGATGGGCCATAATGGGCCATAATTGATTCAGCTGCGGGGTGCAATGGGCAGCTGTGTTATCTTAGAAGGTGTGAAGGACTCCCCGAGTGGGAAGCTTCCCGCCCCGGGGGTACCTTCGTGTTTCTGCCTGAAACTGAGTGACTATAAACCCAATGAATGTTGAGTTCTGGGGATTTTACTGAGGATGTTTCTTAACCCCTTCTTCGGGGTTTCCCTCACCATCCGACAGATCTGGTCTGTGACCACCACTTTGACCAAGACTGCGCAGCGACCAAGTCTCATCGTGGGGCCTACGGTGGTGAGAGTCTCATGAGAGCCCTTTCTCTCTCTTTCTCTCTCTCTTCATTTCTTTTGTGCTTCACGCTTTTGTCCTTTTCATCTCTTTCCTTTCCCTTGTGTGTGTCCTTGGGTGATGGTTTTGCTCTTTCATATTGTAGTGCTTTCATGTTGTTATTTTACTACGGAAAATAACAACCAAAATGTTACCTGTTTTCTATTGCAACCAAATTATTCTACAGTAAACCCTCCATGTGTACATGTACAAACACCGATCATTCAATGTCGTTTCACTCTAACCCACCCCAGGAGATCTATTAACAAAAGCCTGTGTTTCCCTCGCCTTCTGCGGATGGTCCTAAGAAGCAGTGCCATGGAAAGCCGCCCTGGAAGCAGAGGGACCTTACTGCTCCATGGCAGCACATCCCACCCTGCTCCTGTGTTTCCTCCGTGAATCTGTTCAGTTTTGGGGGACTAGTTGTTATCTAGGCAATAAAATTAGGCAAACACTACACTAAGCTGCTCTGATTACGCGGTTTGAAATTTTGCCAGACTGTTGTTCCAGTTAGTTACTCTATTAATCCTTCTAAATTTTGCTCATCTGTCCAGAGACCTGTTGATCTCCATTACCTAAACAGATAATCTCCATGAATTAATTAAGGCTGTTAGGATTCCAAATGCCTCACTTTGAAAAGATACCACCAGCATTCAAAGTCCTGCTCTTTGATGCAAATTATTTTAATGTCATTATCACATAAGACTTTTTATTTCAGCATGAGATAGTCTTTATCTGCTTGCTTTTAATCTACCTATCTTTATATAAGGTATAATCTTTCATGATTAAAATACCTTTGAATACAGGCTGTCTTATTGTAATTATTGAAAATACATAAAAGCCAAATATTATATGTAATTTTACCTCAGTCTAAATTCTTCATTCATCTCTCTCCCACCTGCTAATTGTCCTTCATCTCTATCCCACCTGCTAATCAAAGATAGACAAACAGTCTAATACCTTCCCTTTAACACTGTGCTGTCTCTTCGTATAATCTCATTTTAAATTGCAGAGATGCATGACAGGCGAAGATATTACAGCAGGAAAAATATTTGCTAAAGAGCATTGTGTTCTCCTTGAATAAATCTTAACTTGAAACTATGAGAGTTTAATCTTGTTGCTTTTGCCAGCTTTATTCCATCAGTTGTTTCTCTGAAAGAATAATTATCATAGTAATTACCAAGTAAAGAAAACTAAATATTTGCCTACTACAAATGATCCCAGAACTTCATGAATTTTAAGGGAAAAATTATGAGGAGGAATAATCTTTCTGGATAGACCGTTCCCTTCTTTCAACTGACCAGACATTTATAAAAAATATTTAAGGGCTCAGACCTCATCAATTTTGGTTTCAGTTTTATGACTAAATACCCTTCACACTTTCCCCTTAATCTTACTGCTTTATGCTCTTGACAATAGAAAAACACCATTGATCCTTAGAAGTGCTTGAGGGTAAATATGGTACAGACAAATAAAGAATTTTGCCCTAGTCTCTGACTATGTGCTTGGAGATGGTAAATCTATGCATTTTACAAGCCTTACTTGACAAAATTTGAAGGGTCCATCAGAGATCTGTGGATATTTTACATCTGTGAAAACTATTAGCAAGAACTGAAAAACTTGAATTTCTGTTTAACCTATAATCATATTATTCTAGTGACACTTCTGTCATATCATTTGGAGGAAGGAAGCCTGTTTTGTTTTCTTCTCCATTCTGATAATTTCTCTGGCAATGTAAGAGACAAGCTGTCAGTGAAAGATGCAGACACCTTTACCACTTTGGTAAGAGTCTTGCTGGCTGCAAGTTCACATGGTGGATGAGGTTCCTGCCATCACAGCTGTGCTCAGAGATTAGTTCAGGGCTTAATTCTACAATTCAGGCTTGTATTGCAGTTCAGGACTTCTGTAGTGCAGCTTGCTGCAGTGAGGACTGAGACCAGAGCAGTATGCTAAAAGGATGGGTTTGGCTACAGGGTGTTTTAGGAGGGGCTTTGTATTTGAACATGGAAATCACACCTGGAGCTCACTGCACAGCCAGATCAAAACTATCAGTTTCAGAGCTGACATAGGCCTTCCAAACTCCTACAACTTGGGCACAAAAAATAATTATCTTGGAAGTCCAAATTAAACATAGGAAATTGGAAACTGGGATAAATGCAAACTCAGTGAAATTACAGGCGTGAGTTGAAGTAATTCAGTTTTTACAAGCTGTAGACTCCTAATAATAGGGGGGTTTGATACAGAAAGGAAAAAGAATATGTACATGTTCACTCAAGTTCATATCAGAAATTACAAATTTGTCATATATAGATAAATCTATCTATATCTACATCTATCTGTCTATATCTTTGTAACGATAAAGTGACCATGTTTTGGGCTCATAGAATAATTTGGGTAAAGAGCATCTAGTTCTAATCCCCCTGCCATGGGTAAAGACACCTCTCACTAGACCAGGGTGCTCAAAGTGTGTTGTAGGTTACACTTCAAATATTAGTAGACCTGAAACTCTCCATGTTTGAGGTAGTCCTGTGACTTTGTCAGCTTCTAGATGAAGCTGATGTTTCTGTTCTTTGTCTGGCTGAAGACTGGTTCTTCTCAGTCAATAGGAGCATGTGATCCTGTTGGGGCTATAGGGCAGGAGGAGCCCCAAGCCTGCAGCTTTGGTGTGGACTTTCTAGTTCAAAACCATTATTCTCTGAACTGTGCTGTGTGATACATTCCCTGGCACAATGCAGCCCCACAATGTCTCTAGTTTTATGATTTCATACACTGGACATTGCCTTAGGTACTGGCTCAGCCACAGAATGGGCAGCAGGGAGACTGCACATGTGCAGGTTGTACATTTTGGGCTGCCAAAAGTTACAGATGTGATTGATCTTACTTGCATGTTTCCATATTAGTCATTGTTTCTAGCCCATTCTGTCACTCTGAGCTGAAAGCAGCACTCATATAACGTCAAATTTTTAAAATTGGATGAGAAAAATACTTTAATTCCCACACTTGTTTAGGTCATTGCTCATTCTGTTTATTAATTGGCTGGGAATTGGTTCTCCTTCATCCATTCCTGTGGAATTTCTTAATGCACCATTTCTTTCATTTACAATATTTACTTCAGCTTGCCTTACCTTTAGGCTAGACTTTTCCCTAAGGTTAGGGCAAGAAGTGAAGTCTTCAAGGTCTGGAACACATAGAGAAATAAGCACTAACAGTTGTAATTGTCAGGGATCCCAAAAGACAGTATAAAGTTTTAAATAAATATTTTAGCATCTAGATCAGATTGAAAATTTAGGATTTACCCTAAAATGCCTTTACTAACACATGAAATCACTTTTGAAACAAGCTGCAGAGTACTGTATGAGATTATGGTGAAGACAAGGTTGTGGAAATTGCTAGTATTGTTCTCCTTGTTGGGCTGAGTCAGAGAATTTCTGTAAAATATTATGTGCCTTGATTTCTCTGCTGGAAAAACTAGAAATAACTTTAGTATTGCCAAACATCCCTCTGGATTGCTTAGAAAAAGTGCTCGAAAACGTTGCTAATCTTCACTAAGGAAAGCTCCAGTGGGGTTCTAATTATGAGCATGACCTTGAGATACTACAAAACCAGTACTTTGACTTGCCTAGAAAACCTGAGTGAATAAAGTTTTCCACACTGCAGATCCTTCTCAAAAATAATACTATTTCCAATATATCGAAGTACTCCCTATGTTCAGTTTTAAATGTGGAAAGATTAGTTCAGAAGTCTGAATTCAGAAAACTTAGTTCAGAAGGCCAAATGGAAAGTTTAATAACTGGACTTTCTTCCTAGAGTTACCAGAAGCTCCAAGCCACTCAGCATTCCTGAATTCAACTTCTATTGTTTATTTGTATGTCTGTCACTAGATGGCAGCTTCAGTACTAGTAAAAATTCACCAGAAAAGCTGTTAGTAAAAATCCACCAAAAAAGTTGCTCTCCAGCAGAATAAAAAAATACATCTATTTGTCCATGCAAGGGACAATGAGATTGACCATGTAAAAATGAGAAGGTTGAAAACCGCTTTAGTCAGAGATTAAATTGTTTATTTGTTACATTTTGTTGCTGTCCAGTTCATGTCCTGAACAGATCTCTCTGTAATGTAATTTATTCCACTGATTACATTCAGCTGTTAAACTCAGGATGCAGCAAATGATCTCTAGGCAATATCTGTCTTTAGGTCTCACATCCAGTACAACTAAATTTTTGCCATTAGGTATCAGTCCTCATTATCCCTATCGGAATAATTCACCATGTGTGTCTTTCAAGACCAAGTGAGATCTACTAGGCTGGTACTTGATTGTCAGAAAAGCCAACATCTAATGCTTCCCAGACTTCTCTTTTGAAATCAGTAGAGGTCCAAATTTCCAAAAAAATCATGCAATGTGTCTGTGTTGTAAAGAAATCATACCTTTCTACTCATCTGGAAAAAAACCCAAAACAACACAAAAAGCACAGTTTTGGGCTTCATTCTTGGCATCAGTTTATAATTTTTTCACCTGTCATGTTTTTGCTGATGAATAGAAGATCTGCAAACAAATTTTTAGGGTAAATAGAGATGGCTGTAGCATCTGAATCCTTTTATGGAAAGAAATTAGTGCAAAGATTTATTTTATCCACTAGATGGTAGCAAGACTGCACACGTGGAGGAAAGCAGCTTAAATTTCTGTTTGAGTTTGTACCAAAAGTGACCAGAACTAGTTGGGTGGCAGGTGGTCATCAACAGGCAGTTCAGCCTCCAGGTGAGTTTTACTAGCTTTAGTGTTCCACCTCTACATAAAATCACTTTTCATCTCCTGAATCTGTGTCAGCAATCTCCTGAAATTCAGACTTTTAGTCCGGGCATGTATGTTTATATAATTTTGATTTTGTGTTTTGTTTGTTGTTGAAAAGAAGAGAAAAAGGAAGGAGAGCGATCAAACCACTGGACATTAGATGAGCCTGAAAGGTTAGTAATAAACACAAAAACTAGGGCCTTAGAATAGCCACTGGTCTTTTTCCACTGGTTGCCTCCTTCAAATTCATAGATTTCAGAAATACAGTGATAAAAGATTAATCAAAAGACAATATGAATGTTCACATTTTAAACTTGAGTATCATCTTTGAGAGCCATAGGGTTTCACTGGTAAGAGAAAATATCCATGAGCATTATTAAGCTCCTCAGATAATTTGTTAGGTTGTTATCATATCTATGTCTGTTGAGAAAATCTGCTCGTGTTTAAGGGACACAAGACTGACCATGGTAAAGAGAAACATACTGTATCTTAGGCAAGTAAAAAATTTGCTGTAGTCTGGGTCTCTGATACAGTTCAGAGCTTGTGTTTAGGGCTAGTTCAGGTATCTGAAACTCCTACAGCGCATTCTGTGGAAAAAATGAGCCATCCTTGGCTATGATGATGGAAGGAACCGTGGATATTGTATGAGCTGCAGAAATATTTCACGACTTTTTAGGGATGGGCCTCAAGTGTGTCGAGAAGTAGCTGCCTTAATTTTCAAGGACCATTTATAAAGTGCTTCAACATCTGTCACATTTTAAGAATTGGCTTGTGAAGACAGGCATGATGTTTCAAGCGGATGGGAAGGCTGAGGTAAAACTGCGTGCAAATATTTTGGCTTGAAAGACCAGAGCAGAGCGTTAATTGTGCCAGTATCTTCAGATAAAAGTCTTTGGCTGTTCTCTAAATCCATGTTACCATATCTGAACTCCCAGAAAGCACGGCTTCAGTGTACTAAAATTGTCATTAACTTATCCCCCTCCCAATCATCTGTCATTAGGACTGTGTTTTAAAAATCTGTTTACAGTATAAAGTATTTCAGAGGTTTGTATGTATCTGGATGATATAAAAATAACCACGGTTCTGGATCAAATGAGGGGTTTATCAGTATTCTTGGAGCTCCTTAGCTTTTTTAATATATATCTGAGTAGAAGAGATCAGGAGCCCCTTGGTAACGTTTGTGAAAAATGTTATCCAATAAACCCAAAACTGAATAGATTATGAACAAAATTAAAATGACAAAGTATTTTAAGCCTGTAAAATAATAGATCTAAGTCTTCCTAAACTTCATTCTATTCAAAACTTTGCTTGTTAATCTTTTATGCTGTGTTAAAGTTCAGAAGCAAAACAAAACACAGCTACAAAGGGACTTAAATAAAAAATTAAGTTTTTAAAGCATTATGCCATCCACAGGACACTTTTGCAGAGGTGTGGGAGCTCTCAGCAACCATTGGAGGGGTTCATTTGCTGAAGGACAAGCCGGCTGGCTCTGGAGCAGACATCTCAGGTCTGACAAGAAAAGAGTCCCCAGGACTAGCAACAAGCTTGCCAAGCCTTCTATTTAGAGGCTGAAACCAGCCTCAGTTCAGAAGTGAACATGTGGAACCCACATGTGTTTACAAGTTAGCTGGGGCCTAGGAGAGCCTCTGGCTATTTATCCATGTGTCTGTCAGTACTCTGCCTTCCTGTACGCTGGATGTCAGGGAGCAGTCCTTCCCTTGTGCTTCTGAGTGCTCAGATTTTTCTTTTGGTGTGTGTTTTTATAGGGAAAAAGTAAAAAGAAAAAAAACCAACCAAACCAACCGCCTCTCAACACTATCTTACTGCAGTTAATGTATGTGCTATGGTTGTTGGTATCACTTCATTTTTATCACTCTTAGTGCTTTTGCTGTCACATAGAGGCACATAAGTAAGAATATTCCTGTTACATAGAGTTTCTTCTAAACTTTAGCTGTTATCATGCAAGGAGTCACAGATAGGCACAGTAGCCTCTGCTGATAAGAGGAAATCAAAGATGTTGATGTGGATAAGATGTTCTTTGTTTGGGATTGAAAATTCTTCCTTCCTGGCCCAGTAACATGCTGTGAAGACATGCCTTTTTCAGGCAATTTCACCTTTTAATAAATGTGGTGATAACTGTGCTCTGAGTGACTGAGCAATCCTCAGTTTTGTACAGGCAGATAGCCCGAGCCTGGGAGAGCTCTGTGTAGGAGAGGTGTCAATAGGGCGTAGCCAAGGGGTTGGGCTCAGGAATATGATTGTGATTGGATTGGATCATCAAACTAATATTCCTTACACATTCAGTGCACTAATTTGAAAGTGATGGTATCAGCTGCCAAAGCCTGTGCCTTCTGTGGCTCGGTGAGAGGCTGTGAACACCCTAAATGCCTGCATGGGGACTGATGCTGAATGAAGTACAGCCTGAAGGAGCAGGGAATGAGGCTTGTGACAGCTTTTGGATAATGGGATTCAGCACTGATTTTAAAAAGTCCTTCAAAAGTACTGTATTTCTGGTGCCTCTAAAAGAACTAAGATTACATAGGTATTGTATTTGGCATTCAAGCCACGGGATTCTGATTCCTCACACTATGGAGTTAGACCAGACTTCTACGGAATTACTCCCACTTGAGGCTTGTGTTATCTCTCTTCCAGATTCAATGATTCCTTCTCTTCTTTCCTCAAACTCCTCACAAAGTATCTTTGTTATTTAGACTATCACATTAAAGAATATCAAAGGTTCAAACTGGGAGAGGCAAGGCAAATAACTTGCTTCCCTTATACTACTTTATTCCTCTGAGGGACTGCTTGGAGTCCTGTATGTTGATAGAAGAAAGGGTGTATCTTTAAATTTCATGTCCCAGTTCTCTAATTGCCAAAAGTTAATATAATTAGGGAGTGTTGAAAATGACAGAACTGACAGAATCCGTGGTCTTTTTTTCTCACAAAACTGTGGTCTTAGGATTTTTTATGCAGGGTAGGAGAAGAGGAAAATAGACACTGGGATGGCTGTGTGACATTAATCTCCATTTCAAATAAGTAATGCCTTGAAGAAGGAAGAAAAATAAAATTGTAGTCAATCACACTGAGGTCTCATCATTCCTGTATATCCTTTTAATTTCTTTTTACTTCAATTTATAGTGGCTTTTTTCTTCTTTCAGCAACTGTTGTGGCACTTTTTCAACTCTAAATCCACAAGTAGAATCATTTATTTTAATAATGTCTTTGCTTTAGCTTCTAGTTGAACTCCATTTGCAATGTTCCCAAGCCTTGCTAACTACAGCAGCATTACAGCAACGATTTAATTATTTCCTTCTCAGTATTTATTTGAGACAAAAGTTCCCTGACAAATCTCAGATCCTCTACATTTGTTTTAGAAAAGGAGCATATGTCATGAGTACTAAGCAGTCAGGTACTCCTACTGAAGTAGTCCCTAACCACTATTCAATCATGTTAGCAAACTATGAACATTTCTGGCTAGACTTACTGCACTACCAGCAAAAAATATCTTTGATGCTCCTTCTGTGTAGGCTTCCCAATCCCTGTTCTTCATAATGGAATAGAAACAGCCATCATATACTACAGATGTATTTGCAAAGGACTTCTACAAAGCTTTGTCCTATAGCACACAATAACCCTTATCTGAGGACAGATAAGGGATCTGGAATGTACAGAGACTTGTTTATGAGACTTTTTAATATGGAAAAATAATTGGTAAAATGTGCTTTACTGGAACACTTTAATAAAGCTTTTCAGGGAAAAGATTTTTGTTCCCAAAAGTAATAGGTCTCTTCTGGGTGACTGAGTTTCCTGACAGTGTCTTCTCCTGCAGATGGTATAAAGGTCATTCAAATTCAGAGGATATTCACCTCATACAACCTGACCATTGGGGGAGGGAGGAGATGTTTCAGAACACTGAAAAGGAAGACCTTTTCCTGCCAAACATTGCTTTTTAGTAAGTCTGAAACTCTTATGTTTTTCAAGTCATTGGGGTGGAGAGTGGTGAACCAAAGCAGTCTCACATGAGCAAAAACCTCCTAACTTGTAGGGGTTGGCCACAGAAAAAACACTCTGAAATCACTGTATATTAATATTGTTTTGTACCAACTCACAGAATTTTTAAGGTATTTATCTTGAGGACACCTTGCTAACCATAGACATGACTGAGATGTATAAAAATGTGAGCACAAGAGCAGGAGAAGTCATAGGAAAGGAAAGCAAATGCAGGCTTTCGGTCTCTGCACTTCCTGCCCTCATTAAGTACACCATTTTCCCCTACTTGAGGAGTGAAACACAAAACAAGAGAGGATTGCCTGTGAGGAAATGGACAAAGTTTCTCTTAACACAAAAGGTTCCACCATGATGATGGAGGAATAGGCTGATCAAACAGGTTAGATAGATACACAGACTTCCATAAGTTGTAAGACTGAAAATACAGGAGTAGCAGAGCTGCAGCTGTCTCTGCAGCACAAGAGATTGCCTCATCTCTGAAAACACTCTTGCCAAGCTTCCATAAGAAGCAGAAGTCCATATTAGGTGGTTAAACAATGAAAATATTCATAGCAGAAGATGAGACAATGAACCACAGCAATACTGATGTGTTTTGTGATGGAAGGACACTATCCTTCATACCCTTGAAGTGTATATTAATAGTTCTCAACATCTGTTACCCATCTTTGTCATGGTAGGATATAAAAGGACTGGATTTAGCTTCTTTTTGTACTGGCTAGACCTACATCTCAAGGGCCACTGTGAACTGTGCTCTTGCACTACTTTCACTGTAATTATTCTTGGGTATCTGTAATTAAAACCATCTGAGAAAGCTACAGAGTTGAGGCATCTCTGAAACACAGGGAGTTAAAATAGTGATTATGTAAGGTGAGTCACAGTGATGACTGAAATTTTGGCAAAAAAATCTGTACCTTTAAATTTCAGCCTCTCTTCCCCTTTTTTGCTAGTAATTTTGCAATGAACATCTAATGAGTTAATAATAAAATAAATATCTTCCTATGGTCTCTTCTTGCTATTCATACAAATATGTCCCAGAACATTAGAGTAACTTTCCCATGTCAGCCTTCATGTAATTGTAGAGGGTGCTGACAGTGCTCAGACTTCAAGGTTTGTTAGGAACCAGCAGGATGCATGGGGCTGGATTTGGCACCTGAAGATACAGATAGATATTCATTAGAATCCCCATAAGTAACTGTGCTTGACTCCCAGTTTCTCATGAATTAATTATCTGATTATCAAAGAAAATCTCAGTAGTTGCTCACCCTTAAGGCATTCCTAAGGTTGCCATTGCAGACATAAGTCTTGATGTCAGAAGGCCTACAGTTGACATGTACTGTGGAAAAAAAAGAGGGTTTCTACTTGAGAAATGTAGTGTTCTGCTGCCAATTATATACCCGGTCTGAGTTGTTGACAGTTTCCTTTTCCCTTCACACTTAGGCAACATCTCTGGTCACAGAAAATGAAACAAAGGCCTCAAGAAAGAAACAGAGAAATTTATTTTAGGGAAGAAAAAAGTGAAGCTCTGAGCAACTCTGTGATGGTTGGTCTGTTGAGATTTACACAGGATCTCCTGGGTTGGATTTATGAGGGATTTTTCTGGGCCAGAATGAATTTCTGAAGAACATTGTCTACACAAAGTAAAACAAACAAAAGAAAGCAGGGATCATGACTATAAAACACTACATGTACTTTCTTCCTCTTCTGAAACTACTCTTCAGCCTGGTGATGGTGATCCTTTATCACACAAGAGAGCCATAGCAGTGCTAGTAGGAATAACTGGAGACAACACAGAGAAAAAGCAGGCAGAGATCTGAAACCACAAAAAAAAAAATTGGAGCTATAAAATATGGTAGAAAGAAAAACACTGGAAGGCAGAAGACTAAGACACATAATTAATTAATAATGCACCATGACATGAAAAGATCTTGGGTTCTAAAAAACAGTGGTAGGTCCATGAATTCTGTGTGCTTACTAAGCATATATAGGAGTGAGAAAGGACTCGCCTATAGGACATTTGTGTATGGATGTGGGGCGTTTCTTGGCGTAGGGAAGTTTCCTTCCTTCAAAATGTTTTGCTCCTTCAGTCTTGGATCTAATGAGAGCCAAATGGTTCCTGGATGTAATTATTTCATGAGATCTGTTGAACAGACATTAGAACTTTCACCTGCTGTAATCTTAGCTCAAAGACGGTTTGCGAGGAGGAGGAGTGCGGCATCCTAGAGCCTTCTCGACTAAAATCTTTCAATTTATAGATAATAAATCACTTAAAGCTGAAAACCACATTTAAGTAACACCTCATTGAGCCTTTTTAAAAACATTTTCTCTAGGTCTACCACATGTATAAATAGAGTTGAATAAAAATGATTTGTCTTGTTGATAATGAGACTAAAAGCACCAGTAGCAGAGTAATAATATATGCTTTCAGAAAAAATCCTGTTAATGTTCTTTAAAATACTTGCCATCATTTAGACAATGGAAAGCTGTGTCTTTTGTTTGTTATACTGGAGGAAGGAAATATTAAAGCAGAAAACCTTCTATTTTTTTAAAGGACAGATTTATTTGCTGATAGGGGAAAAGGAATGTGTGTTTGAAAGAGCATGGAGGAACACTTTCAGGAAAGTGCTGCCATCATGGTGAAAGGTGCTGGTGTCCTGCTCACTGGGGAATACTGATTTAGATATCCCAAGAAGAAGGCCTTAATGTTACAATGGACCATAGAGGGCCATGACAGATGCCAGGGGAGAGAGTCTTCTCCTTTTATTTTCTTCCTTTTTTTTTTTAAATTTCATTTTTTAAATTTATTTTTTATTTCTAGGGACTGTTCTGCTCTTAATTTTTGTTCCAACAAAGCTTTCCAGATGTTGTGTTCACAGCCAGACTCACCTTTCCAGAAAACGGTGGGACTAGGGATTTTTAAATTGCAAAACTGTAAGTGCCATAAAAAGGAGAGAGATGGTAAATCAGTTACAACTTTGAGAGAGACACAAAGGAAAAGGCTGCCTCTTCCAAGAATGACACAAATCATTTCGGTGGAAGTGTCTGCAACAGTAAAAGTTTCTTATCTATACCTGCTTCCCCTATAAAAACACTTATATTTTAAAAAAACCCTCTGAAAAATTAAAAGAAAAATTAGAGAAAAGAGACACAATCATATTATGAGAGAGAAAAGATGGGAAGACTGTTAAAAAGCATCTCTGAGGAAAACCTTTTCTCTACTATCTCACACTGCAGCTAATTTACTTCATAGTATTTTGGTTGCTTTCTTATATAGACATCCCAAAGTTTATTTGCATGAAAATTTCTCTGTATATCCTTAATTAGAACTCATGCCTCAGAGATGCCCTTATGTCTTGTGTATATATTGAGAAAAAAAGGCAAATTATGCTTTCAAATTATCTTGCACAGATTTCTGTCTTCACAATGAAGACACCATATTGCAAACCAAAAAAAGTACCACAAAACATCTTTCAGCAATGATATCTTGCTGCATTTGCCTCTGGGGTAAACTGGGATGTTGTGGTATCCTGACAGAGTTGGAGAGCCAGAGTATTGCTCAGGCATTTCTCAGATTGTACGTCTCCCACAGAACCTGCTTCAGAAATTTAAGAAAACAGTCATGGTTATTTTTCCATGTCAGGGCATAATGAGGTATGTCACTCAGCCAAGACTTTTAGGAAATGAGACTGAAAAGCAATGAGCCATACTTAGGACACCAGGCACACTGGCAATGCTCATTAGAAGTCAGACCTTTTCCTGGTAGATTCAAGGTACACAAGAGATCAAACCAACATCCTTGTCCAGCTGCCTTCCTTCTGACAGTTCTCAAGCTGCTTCATCGTGCACTAAATCTAACATTAATTGAGTGTAAGTCCATGCAAGAGTGCTAATTAAAACAATGTACCTATCACATACTCTCATGCCTTCCAGGCATCAAGAACACAAGAGACAGCTGCTGTTTCACGTCAGTGTATGGAAGGATAAGAGGTAATTGACCCTGCAGTTGTTAGGTTAATTCACAAAGGGAAATCTCTTGCACAACTGGTGTTTCATCTGCTCTTGCATTAAAAACAACTGTGCCAAAAGCATTCTCTTTATATAAGCTATTAGTATACAGTCATGAAGACTAATTACTTAAACAAAGACTTCCACAGGCACAGGAAATAAGGAAGTCTTGTGCTCCATATATTTCTGCTGCATGCCTGACTGACTTCAGAGTCAAAGAAAGCACAGGCTCCAAACTTTTCCCCTGTCTGGGGCCTGCTTAAAAGCTCGTCCCATGTGGGAGATGCATGAACATGAACATCTCCTTTTTACCTCCATTAGGCATTACTTACAGTTTTTCTTGCTGTAGCTGGTCATCCATTTTCACAAAACAGGTAGAAGCTTAATTATATTTGGTACTTCTACTCCTTTGCTGAATTCCTTTAATAATGTAATGGTTTCACTGGGAGGAAAAAGGAAGTGCAAAATTAGGAATACACATGGACAGACACACTGTCAGCAAGCCTCATGTTGCCCTTGTGAAGTTAAAACAGCCACCTGCAGTGTCAGATTAGATAATTTTCTTTACATACATGAGACTGTTGACTTTGCTCCAGGGGTTCCAAAGAAATTATTTTTTTCTGGAATAAGGAAACCCACAAAATCCTGCAGGAACCCAAAAAAACTCAGTTGTATTCAATGTACAGGAGAAAACGTAGGCCTTTATATGCTGGTTGAGTGGCTTTTAATATCCATAATTCCTTGACAGAGGAAGATATGATGTTACATCCCTCAAAGGCTCCCTCTAAGAAGCATGAGATGATTCTCAATTAATGCATGTGTATCTGTTGAAGAGGGCCTAATCACACTGTTTGGATTCAAGCTTAAATCTGAACTCCCTAAAGGTGCTCATGCCTGAGGTTTTGGGTTGATTTTTTATAGAGATAAAATGACCACCTACATGTATTCATCTAGATCCCAGTCTAAAGTTTATGATTAAAAAGTGGTCTGAGTTTTCACTTGAGATTAAAAAAAAAAGTCTTGATCAAATCAAAGTTACATTTTTCAAATATATTTCAGTTTGCTTATGGGAAAAATTCAGAGGAGTTTCTGGAATGTAGACAGGATTGTTTAACAGAATTAATAGAAGAGTTGAGCCCAGCCCTTTGGATGAAAATCTCAATCAATACCTGCTAAAAAAAAATAATGTTTTTCAGTTTTCTCTTAATTGAAAAAAACCCCAGAACCTCCTCATAATATTATAGGGCTACATGCCAAAGGAGCTTCTCATCTAACCCTGCCCACCAGCATCTCTTGCCTTTCTGCACCCTGAAGAAGGAAGAACAGATTTTCATGAAAACAATTTTTAAAACCTCAGACTTAGGTATGCAAATATGCACAGCTGATAAGTAGTGTATTTTGTGTGAACATTGGACACCTTCTAGAACACCTGTAATTAATTTGGTTTAGTAATGAAGTAATTGGCAAGGAACATAAATTAAAGTCCTGTTCAGGCATTTCCAAAAGGGATGCTCAAAAATACAAACTCATGCAATGATTACCAGCTTTAATCTGTTGCTCCCCCAAAGGTAGTTTACACCCCTGTGTTGGAGCATGAAGTGAAGAGAGTATCAGTTAAACCATTTGTGTATCAGTAATGCTCTCTGCAGCTGCTCCTTCTTCAGCTGCTCTGTCATGGTTTAGCATAGTTTGGGTTTTTAGTTAGAGGGCTTCATCAGGGTCAAATTTTGTGATCCACCTGTCACACCAGCAATAGAAACAGATTCTACCCCCACATGTTCCTATGGGCTGCTGAAGAGTGGAAAGACATCGCTGCCCGAGTAAGAAAGCTGATTGTGAAAGTCCGCCATGTAGATGCCCCTGTCCCCTAGAGTAGGGCTAATGAGGAACACTGAAACTATGAACAGGTAGAGCAGGCTGCAAAGATAGAAGTGTCACAGATAGCTTGGATGGGAAACACGTATACAGAAATTGGAAGATAAGGTGGAGAAGAATCACCAGGAACTCAAGAAGGAGATTTAAAGAGGGCCTTCTCCAAATCTCATCAGTATCGATCAGAGATTGTGATATCAAACGCAGATGATCTCCAGAGAAAGAGAGAAGGTACATCCCACAAAGTGAGCTCTGGTATTTCCTGTATGACAGTGGGGAAAACATGAGGAGGTAGAAGAGACAACCCACTTCTGCTCTGGCAGCACGAGTGCATCAACTGAAGGAGTGCAAGACTCAGAAAGAAAGTTCTGCCCGGTTTAGGAACTGAATCCGCTACATGCTGCTGCAGCATTTTACTCCTAATTGGGCAGTTGCCTCTCCTGACTGAGTTAAGGGCTCAATATCTTCCATGTTAGTCCAGCTGGCAGTTCAGATAGGTAAGAAAAAGGATTAGGTATTTTTTAACTTCCATGACTCCCATAATTTAATTCGAGGTTCATGGAATTAAATGATGTTGCCCCCCGCCCTTTTCTCTGAAGCATTGGATCTCAGATTTACAAGAAATTTCAGCTTTTGTCTTCCTAAAATGATGTTTTACTTCTGATTTATTTAAAATTTTGGATTTATAGTGTAAAAGCAGTGTTGTTACAATCCACTACATGCTAGAATTTTATTGTCCTTGTTTCATGCTCTAAACATAAAGTCAAAATAAATAAGTTACTAAAAAAAAGTTATTATTTAGTGCTACTGGTTGTCTTGATACAGTTACATACTTACACAGAGGAAGAACAGAGTATCTTAGCCAGATACGGCTTAATTGCTGTTAGATTAAACTTATTTAATTTAGGCATCAGGAAGATCTTGAGCCTGAACCGTAGTGTTTTTATGACAGAGCTGAGATATTCTGCCTTCTTGAGTGCCACGTGATAGAAACACAAAGGAATAAAAAGATTTCTGTTAAACAAAGGGAGGAAAGGAATCAATCCAGTTTGGGCAGGTTTTCAGCTTCATTACTGCTAAATAGTAGAGTATTTCTTATATCTTGAACCTAGATAATGTTGATGGCTGCATTAACGTGTGGATTACTTATTCCTGATTTTCAAACTAGCTGCAGCAAGTGTAAAACAACTTTAAGGCATCTGTAATCTACTCTAGCATATAGATACTGAAAGATTAGGAAAGCTAAAGGCACCTAGTTTCCACTATTTTGCAATTGCATTAATTGCTCCTTAGGTGGAGCAGAGAGAGGGGCTTGGATCTGCATTCTAAAGGAAAAGAAAACAGAGTGAAAGAGGAGATTCAGTCTTGGCATGACTCTATCAGCCCATAAAGTGATATGAAACAGGATAATATGTCAATATACCTTTGAAGTACAAGCAAAAAATACGCAATCCAAATATTTGGATATTCAGACTGTAAGGGGGAGGAGGAGGCAGGAAAGACATTCTGCTCATAAGAAGAGAAAGACTGTAGAGATCTATGCCTTTGAGAAACAGCTGTGTGGTCCGATTTCATCTCTTGTTCAAAATAGAAATGGAAGCTTTCCTAAGTACCTAGAGAAAAAGTCATCCAGGGAACTATGTTTTATGACATCCCAAAATGAGCTAGCATGTTATATGATACAGAAATGCTCAATGATTTCTCATGGAATTCTCTGCCCCTTTGAAGTAACTACATGAATTGCTCTTTACTCTGTGGACAGTTTTCCGGTTGCCCTTTATGGCTTAATATTAAAAATTTCATGGAAAATACAATATTTACAGCTGAGGGAAGCCCTTTTCGATGAAGTACTTCTCTGCTCTTCTTTTTTGAGAATATCTCTATGTGAAACAGAGTTAGTTACCCTCTCCTGTTGTTGGTATTGGGAGATGAATCTGTTAAACCATAAAACCTGCTGACAATCACTACTCAGTCTAAGCCACATGAATTTCTCATTCACATCTGCCTTATGCCTCAGAGCCTGTATCAAAGCAGTGAAACACATGTAAAACAAAAAGATTCCCTGGATGAGATATGTGAGCCAAAAGAAACTTATAGGCAAAACTGAACCTATGTTTGGAAAAAGTAAAAGACAAGTCAGCCTGTAGCTAGAGTTATTAAATCTGAACAAATCCTGGCATTGCCATAACTAGTTTAACCTTTTAACAAGGAAGAAAACCAACCAAAACAACAAAACAAACAAGCAAACTAGCAAAAATAGTCTGGCCAATTAAGAACATAGGTTTTTCTTCCCAGTTAATTCACAGAAAAGTAATTCAGGTGACTTAAAACTCTTCAATTGAGTGCCCAGTTTGCAACAATAGCAAAAAGAGAACGAAAATTTGGTGGAAAGGAGCGGATCTGTGGAATAACTCATCAAGCAGGGGTGGCAGTAGGTCTCACATGGACATGTACAGTCTCTAGAGAACCTCTCTGGGGTATGGTGGACAGAGGTTCAGAGCCCCTTTTCTCCCAATGCAATATATCTTACATCTTTTACATTTCAGATTTATGTCCAAGACACTTCTTTATAGGCCTTCTAATTGACTATTTGAGTAGTAAGTAGCCCAGAAAGAGGAAGCAGATTCTACTGTCTTTAACAGATACTTGGGATGGGGGTAGTTGTAGCTCTGATTAGATAGAGAGGTGTTTGTTTATAGCATCCTGGTTGAATAAATAGAAATCTACTCAAGGTGTTCTTTCTATATAAAGTGACTGGAAAAGAACATAAAGTAGTTCTGCAGTATTTTTCTTTCTGGTTGACTTGAACCAATTTTACAGTATTTATTCATGGTTTTACCACCAAACAGAAATATCAGCTACTTGTAATCCTTGGTCTTTGCTGATAGTTTAGCCATAATTGCTGATGTTAAGAGAAAAGGTTTTCTCTTTGTAAGGACATACCTGTATGCATGAAAGACTTTGCCTTTAGTTACTTATCTGCCAGCAGCCTACATAGATTGTATGACTGCCAAGGCTGTTGCGAAGAATGCTTAAATGTTTTTCCTTGGCTACGGGTATCAGAAGTGTACTTCAATTAGTTAAACTGAGAAATTCCTTTAAAAGAATTTTAAAACTTATTTGTTTATTTATTTATTTATTTTAGTAAAAGATGGTCCATGTTTTAAAAACCATTGTTTTGTACTGTGGACTTAGATTTTGAGAAATGTTTGGAATATGACATGATTTGTGAAATTCATAGTTCTTAAAAGCTCATTTTCCACAAGATGGCAAACTGTCTGCAGGTCCAAATTGAAAACAAGATTGTAGAGGTGTCAAGACAACTCAAAAAGTCTTTTATTTCCTGTGCTCAAATAGAAAACAGTATCATATCAATACCTGGTGTATTGGTACCATGAGTGGGGAGGAAGAAATTTTGTTCTTAAGAAGCAAGACAACATGCAGAGAGGGAAAGAGGGTTCATCATGCTGATGCTTTTAACTCACCATTTAACTCACAGTATTTAAACAAACCTTCCAGATCTTCCTGAGATAGTACTCAAAATTTCATCAGAAAAAAAATATGAGTCTATGGAAGCAGCTGCTATACTCATGAATAACAACATAGTTATAGGGCTTGGTTTAGTGCAACGAAGTTCTACACTGAGGTCAAAACTTTTTCTGCCTAATAGGACATTTTGAATGATTTTCCATGGGGACTGGACTTGCATGACATAAAAAAGCACAGAAAGAATATTTGTTAAAATCTCTTTTAAAAGAAATAAACAAAAGACAATTCCATAGCTAGATGATCCTAAATATGCATGTTGCAAAGATAAGTGTACAGTTAGAAGTTAATTTTATTTTTTTTATGTATGTATATTAAATAGAATAGGTAGAAGGTAGTTGGTACTATTAGAGTAGCAAGGAGAAAAAAAAAAAACCAAAGCAACAAAAAGCAAACTTTTTTGTCCTTAACAAAAGGCTTTTGCAATAACAATGATTGTGTCATAAGCATAGAGAAATCTGTAAGGAAGGAAGAATTATGGACATTTCTGACTTTTATTACTTCATTGTAGCTGCACTAAGTGGTAGTCTAGTGCTTGCTGAGTTTCTGATTGTAACCATTTAGATTAACTCATGCATCTTTAAATAGCAATGCAAATAAGCCACTGTTCTGAACCAAAGAACAAGTGCAGTTTGGAGAAAGGTTTTTGGTATTTTATAAAGGTATAACTAAAATTAGTGAAGTGACCTGTTGGGTGTTTAAATAGAACAAGCCAAAGAAAATGGAAAAAAAGAAATAAAAAAGGCAGCAAATTTACAGTGTATGGAAAGGAAGAATTTGTCTCTTTGAACCCAAGTTGTAGGTGAGGATCTTGCAGTACTTCTTAGGAGGTGCTGAAGGAAAAGACTGAGATGATTATTCCTTCCCCTCCTGAGAGTCTGCATTTAATTTTTTCCTATCAGGTCCAGTCACATTGTGTGCAAATGCTTTTTGGGCAATCCAGAGTGAACACTTAGGGACCAAACCCTGAGCTAGTAGGAATTGTGTTAGGCTGCCCTCTCAATATGGAGGTAAGTGACAGACCTGCTCTAATGGCTCAACAAATGATCCATGCAGAAGGAGTCTTTAAATAGTTGTTGACAGTTAGTGGATCTTTCCTTCTCATTTTTGAGGCATTCCAGTGGTAATGGAAAAAACAGGAGAAAGAAAAAAAATCTGCACATCTGTATCCATTCCACAGAGACTTTCTTTATCTGCCATGTCCATAGCTCCATAAAATGTACAGAACCTCACTGACACTAAGGAGTTAATGTCTAGGATGAAATCCAGCTTTGGGTCTCCCAGACTTTCCCCCTGAAACGAGACTAAAAACTTAAAAATAATGAGCTCAGCAGTGGATTAGTGTCATCATGCTTCAATAAAGGTTCCCAGTCCTCCATGCAAAGGCAGGTTGGGTTTACTATATGAATGTACTTTTTTTTACCCTGTGACACATTTTCAGATTGCAATACCTAAAACTTTTCGCCTGTGCATCTGGAGTTTGGTGGCTAAAGAAAAAACTTGTGTCCTAGTAGCTGACAGATTCTGAGTTACTGCTCTGAACAGCTGTGTGACACATCTGCAAACAAGGACAGCTGAGTGCAGGAATCCTTCCCTGCTGATGAGTAGCTCAGTGTGCCAGCAGGCATGGATTGCTGTGACTGACTGTAATTACAATAAAGTTGATAAAGGCTGATAAAGAACAGAAACTCTGCTCAGAGAGATCAGTAAGTCATCAACACAGAGCATGGAGCACATGGCTGGAATGTGATTTCATCTATAAATATGAATTGCAGAAATCGAGTTGTCAGGTAACAAATAGCTATGTTAGAGGGAATGCAATGTCCTGGTCAACTGCAGATTGAAGTTTTCTACGTGCATGTGCATTGGACTTGCACAACCAATGGTGTGACCTGGCTCTAGATTTAGGAGGTTCAGCTTGTGATCCAGGTGTAGCAAGCACTGAGCAGCAGCTGTTGTCTGTGAGAGAGTATATAGTGCAATAAATTCTGCATAATGAGGAGATGGAAACAAAGAAGTGGGATTGCTATGTTAATAATGAGTTATTAATCAATTATTCAGAAGAAAAACACCAGCAGAAAAAGGTATAAGATCTGAGGAAAAGAGATAGATCCAGATGATGATCAGCAATACTGAGGATCAGTTTATTTCAAAGAACAGCAGAACTTAAACACTTCTGCACTTCCTTGGTGCCAATATGACAAGCAGACACTCCTCAGGTGACTGTACTGCGGTTTGTGAATATATTTTATGTTATATTCTGCCACATATCATCACCTATCCCAAGCCAAGCCATAGCTTTTCCACACAACATTGTTCTAGCTATGCCTGTATGCACTAGCTAGTAAATTATTGTGGTGTGTCTCCAAGTGCTGTGTCTGATTCTACCCTCAAGTCTCCACACTTGACAACAGAAGCCAAAATGAAAGTGATTCAAAAATTTGGGATCTCTAAAAAAGATCTGGAAGTTAAGACATACACAAAAAATGACTGTGATCTTGACTGAGTTGGACTGACAAATATTTTGAGACCTTGCTTCTTCTAAATCTTCAGGTTTGCTACTCTCTATTTGTTTCTTTTTGCTGCATATCTATATCTATATCATCTATCTATATCTATGTCTATAGATATAAAGTTATGTCTTTTCAATTCTATTTCTCCCTGATTACTGTCAGAGAGATTTTCTTGGACAGCCTGTGAAGTTTGTCTTTTTGTGCAAATATGAATGAATGTTTAAATATACCACTGCTGAATGCATTGTTTTAATGAAATGTGTTTAATGAAGAACTACTGCTCCCAGTCACACCACATTCATGAGTTTACTCTGGATTTACCCCATCAAGGTATGAAGGCTAATATGGATCAACATCCATGTGACTGACAGTGAGGTTCAAATTGCAGTTATAAAATGCTTGATGTTCCACCTTGTTCCAGCTGTTTTTGTCATCTTCAAATGTTATTGTTACCAAAAAGCATTAAGCTGAGGCTTCAAAATTTTTACAAGTTATTCTTTCATTTCAGCTGACTTATGCCAAATAACTGTCCCAGAGCAAGCCCATGTTGAAAGAGGAGAATATGTGCTGGGAGGAAGATCTGCCTCGTGTTAGGTTCATTGTGGGCAGAGTCCCATCAATCAGACACAGCCCTTGAAAAGCCCTTCAAAACAGATAACTACCAGACACACCCAAGACCTGCACTTCCAGCACAGAATTTCTTTTCCTACAGAATACAATCTACATATCGGGTAAAAAAAAAAGTTCAGAGTTGCATGTTAAGATTCTAACATTGAGAGAAATGAGAAATGTGATTTTGATCTTGTGTTGATTTGTAAGCAAGAATTTCCTATGGAATGTTACTAAATTCAAGTGCAAAGGTCAAACAGCAGAATGAATTCATATTTTCTGTTTATAGCTGCAATTTAGCCAAGAAATACATCTATTAGACCATATACTGGATAATTTCTAGCATAAAGAATTCCATCTGAGTCCAGCTATTAGAATCTTTTTTTCCTATTTCTATTATTTGTTTTTCTGTGCAGTAATTTTCCCTGTATATCTATAACATGGATGTGCTATTAGTAGTGCTTCCATAATAATAATATCCTGTTCTCACAGACTGTTTTCCCTTGTTAAAGCTACACAGAGAAACTTAAGGAAGGTACCACTATTGATGTCCTTTTTGCATGGATGAAGACCTTTTCCTTTATGTAACTGGAAATATTTCTTCAGAAATACATCTTACACATATGAGCTCATTTTCCTCTCTGCTCTTCACAGTTGGTCTGCCCAGTCCATTGATCAAAAGAATGTAACATGTTCTATTACAGCAACTGCTCCAGCTGGGGGGAAAATAGTAAATAGTTCAGAGAGGCCTTTGTTTAGGTTGACAGTGAATAACCTGACTGAATAAATCTGATCTTTATGTAGAGGAGTTTGTTTTGCATTTAGCAGAATTTACATAACAAGAGTATAATTTACTGTAAATTCCTATACCCACAACTTCAGAAAGAATCAGAGCCTGGAATAAAGTATAAGTCAATGCACAAGTAGACAACTTCTAAAATATCCTCAGGCCTTTGGCTCCTGAATAATATTTAATGTGTGTGAAATATGGGTACCCAAGTCCCATTTTCAGAACAGGCTGAGATCACTTAGGTTATTTTGCTGGGTAATATATAGTAAAACTTGGAGTTATTTCCATACGCTCAAAGATTAAATTTGATCCTTCACCTCAAAACTACTTGAAAATTCTTTCTTGGGGATGAGTTTTAGGGAATAAGTGATTAATAAATCAAGATGCTAAGTACTACCAGCTCCTACAAAGGTTAGAAGTGCCTCAGTTCTGAACCTCCTAACCAAAAGTGTCAATTATTTCACTTCTAAGCTTCTGCTTTATTTCTGTGTTTTAAACAATAGTAGACTTTTATTACTTTTGGCGAGCAGTGAACGTCTTTGATATAACACAGTCCATAATTTTGCACACAAAAGGGTTTTTGACACAAAAATTGTAATAGCTTTGGATCAGTCCTCAGGAAAACGAGAGGAGTATTAGGCTTTTATTTTTTGTTTTCTCTACCAATTATATATCCACATTCTTCCATGAAGAATGTCTTGACAGAATAGATAAGAAAGATTCATTCTCCCTACAGTGGTAGAAGATTATAAAATACCTTAGTAATAGCATTTAAAACCACAAAAATATTTCCTTTGTTAACAGTTGATTCCTTTGTTTTCCCTTTCATTCATGAACTGATGATCTTCAAGAAACAGATATTTTTGAGGAATGTGGAAGAAAAATGAAATCCTTTTGAAAATTCTGTGGAGTCAGCTGCTAACAAAGTTCAAGCACTGAAGGGTAGCCCATTCTGAGCTGTGGCCCAAGATTCACTCTGTGGTCTGGAGCTCATGATCCAATTAGTGTTTAGGACCTTTTAAAATATTTTTTTCAGTTAAGGGACCAGATAAGATAATGTGATGATGCATGGGAAAAAAAGCTTTGGTTGAAAATCCATTGATTTAACATTTGGTTAACTGATATTTTGAAGCATGTCTTAATCTTTTTCTAATCTATTAGATTACAAGAAATTTCTTTTATTACAATAGGGACTCTAGTAATTCCATTGTTCTGCAGTTAGTCTTATAAATAAAGATCAGAAATCTGTTTATTATGATATAAACATAATAATTGATATTTACATATTTAATTGAGATAAATAGACAAGACACTCTTGTCCTAAAAAATTTAAAATAGATTAAAAAAATATTTTTAATGCAATATTTAAGAATATGTGTTTTGATGTACAGACAAACCATGTGCAATTACCTCGCATTTACTGAGGGCTAAGGGTGTGTTCATGACTGGGCACTGCACCCAAGTAATCTTTTAAGTGTCCATATCAGGGAGCACTGGTTGGTGACTTTGGGACATATCTGTCCTTTAGCATATTTGTGATTCCAAATGAAACCAAAAGACATTATTGTGTAGAGAGAAATGGTGAAGCCTGTAGTATTTAATATAGTTCAGAAAATTCTGTTTCTATGCATTCCCCCAGACTAGATGAGTGAAATAAGGACATGCCTCAGCAGAAATGCTGGAGAGAATGTTTTGTGGAACGAATCTCATATTGATCCTTGCTGTAGAAAGAGGACTGTTGTTGCATCCTTCCCTTAAATAAAGCTGAGGGTGCCTAAAGAGCTGCTCACCAAAGAAGGGAGTGATCAGCTGAGGGAAGACAGGTGACAGATGGCTGAGAAATAGAAACATCGTGAAGAGCTGTATGTTTCACTTCCCCCAAGCAGTCTGAAGACGTGTTCTATTAGGTCTGTCACTTGTTCAGATATCTTTGGTAGCAGGACAGTGGTCAGATATTGTATCAGGTCAGAATTCCAGTGGGAATCAAAGTGTGTACCCGTAGGGATCAGAGAGGTGTAGCTGGGCAGAGGGAGAAAGGATGTGAACCTGAAATGGGGTCAGCATGAAACAGCTGTCAGAATGAACACATGTTCCAAAATTACTCCTCTTTCACTTACATATGTTTAAAACAGAAATAAATATATTTTAAAATATTTTATCTCAATTGATTTAGGGAGGGAAGCGGGAGAAAAGGGCAGCCAATATTATATCCTTCAGATTCATATCAGATACATCAACTTAGGGATAAGCATAGTGACATACCTTAATTGGATTTATACCTATTGAAGCATGTGTCTTGTGACTTCCCTGTTTGAAGGAATTAGACACTTGTTTTGAAGTCACACAGTCATTTACATCTTCTTTATGATTCGAGCCTGCAAATATTGTTGCCATGGGTGCTGGCCTCGATACTCCAGGAGTTTTTCAGTACAACTTCAAAAAAATCATTAAAGATAAGTGTTTCTTTTATTTATTATTTTTTCTAAAAGTGGAGTCTGTCTGTAGCAGGTACAGACCTGGTCACAGCTGTTTTCTCCAGCAACAGGAGCAGTGCTGTTCTGTTGATATGAGGTGTAAATTCCACAGAGGTGTGGCTCAGAACTAACATCTGGTTTCCAAAAGCTCAGGTCAGTAAAGGGAAACAAATTTAAGTATGCTAAGCCTCTGTTTAAAGGATTTAATATATTAGTAAAACAACAACAAAAAAGAAGATGGAAAGAGAAGCAGCGAGCCGCCCAGCTCTGTGTAAACAGAGGTACTAGGCTTAGATGCTGAAAAGATATGCAGAGCCACAGAGGACTTTTCAAAATCTTCGTCTATATTTCAAAGACAGAAGAAGGTGGAGGGCCATATCCAAATTCCACTGAGGTCATTGGAAAGTCTTGTGTTTACTTTGATGAGGTTGGATCTAGCCTTAAAAACCAAGCTGGTTTCCTCATATTACATGACAAATGTTGCTCAAGAGAAAGGAAAAGTACAGATAGACTGAGGTGTGTAGGTTAGGCTTGGCCAGCTGGCATGGAATACACGGCTGATGATCATCCTGTGCAGATGGTTGGTTTGGATGTCTGAAAGTTATTAGATTTCCACTAGCCTACAAAAATCAAAAGATATCTGAGGTACGGTTTGGGGCCAGTCAGACTGATGCTCCTGGATCACTGTGGTTCTTGTCCAAGGCGTTAGAGAATTTGTCCTTCAAAATACTCTGGAAAATAAAGGCCTTTTCCTCCAGAGAGCATCCAAAACAAGGGTGATCTTTCTAACCTGCTGCATTTTCCCCAGAGGTATTCTGACCTAAATCTCATCCTCTGGCTTAGCTAAAATGCTTAGTTAGACTTCTGGAAACCACTTATGCCTTCTCTGCCTACATTGATTATGCAAGTATCCCAAAAAGTTACGACTGAGTTCTGGAGGCTTTATATGCCAGCTGTTGCTGATGTTTGGCCCTCCCAACTCTGTTATGACCTGCCTCTCCCTCTGCTGGAAAGCTGCTTCCCCTCTCATCCAGTTTCTGACCCAACTCCACCCGCTTCTGCACAACCTTTCCTTTTCCATGAGCAAAGCAATCCACTTAATGCTTGTTCTGTTGAACAATAGAGTCAATTTGCCACAGCAATGAAAGATTGTTTAAAACAACCTTTTTAAAAACCCCACACTTTTTGAACTTATCTGCCCGGTATAAGAATAATAGTAAGTTACCTACTGGTTTCCTGTTGCTGAGCCAAGCATGAAAAAAGCTTGACATTCTTTCACAGTTGAAAGATGTAACAAAAAATACATAATTTCCACTTTATTTAGTGTTGCATTTTCCCTGGGTAATCTCCAGTTCATGGAAATAGGGTGTTTCTGTTTTCTAACATGAGCCATCTGATGATTAGAAGGACCATGACCATGGTTAGGACTAATTGACAGAAAAGCAGATAGTTTTGGAAAAGATATAAAATGGAAGAAGAGTCTCTGGTTAATAGGCAAGAGGAGTTCTAGCAGAGGAAATGGAGAAAATGTAATGAACAATGAATAGAGGAATAGTTGAAAAATATGTTTAAGAGCTGACAAGAAGGTGGGGTTGGGTGAACTGGTGGGATAAAAATCTTATGTTATCAGCCAAAAAGAAAACTTTGAAGTTACCTTCAAAAGCCGTTTTCAATATTTCCTTTCTCTTATTATCAGCAAGTCTTGGTGGAAAAGAAACATGAACTTTTTAATTGGGAGAGAGTAAAATAGATAGCCTGATATCATTTGTACAAAGGGTGAGTGCAGTGTAATACTGTTACAGGCAACAGCAAGGCTAATGTCTTTAAGCCAGCTAAATCATGAAATGTTTATCTAACTTTCAAGACCCTCACAACTATCATAATTTCTTTTTGTGATTTCTCTCTTACCATTCCTTTTCCTTAGATGTCCTGTTGATGTCTCAGGGTTGACTTTAATGTCCTCCCAAAGGAAATAGCTGAAAGATCCAATATGGTTTCTTCTTTAGAAGCCAAGAATGTTTTAGCTCTTTCAACATTTTTGTGTGGAAATAGGAATAAATGACACATGGAGACTGCTTCATATCACTGTTAACAATTTGACATTACTTTCCTGAAATACTTTATTTATATAAGAATGAAGTTTTAAATAAAGATACATCTCTTATAAAGGGTATTTATATGTGATACTCACTATTTGCCAACAGCTGTAGATTGTGAACCATGGAAAATATTTAGATCATTCTACTACAGCCATAGGTATTATTTGGTTTCTCTAAGCTTGCTTTGCATCTGATTGGCAAATTTCCAATCTGTTTTTGAAAGCAGAAGCCTAGTAAAAAATGTAAAGAACACTGGCTTAACTACACTTCTTTCTGATGTTCTAGGGGCAGTTACACACACTGGTGTTAAGAAACAGTGGAGCAGATGCACAGGAGAATGTTTGTGACAAAACAGGTAAGAAGTTTGCTTTCCTGATCAATCCCTCAGCAGTCAGTAATACACCCAGGGGACAGGTTCACTACATGTGAATTTGATCAAGCTGCTGTTAAAGTTGGATTCTGGACAAACTGAACTGCCTGTTGAGTGAACCTCTCGACATCAAAGAGGAGCTTACACATTGCCCTGTTTTCTCAGCTCTACCCAATCTCTTTGTTCTGAGCCATGGCCTTATTTACATGTATTCAAAACCAAATGGAAAATAAAATTGCCAGCAACAAAACTGAAGTGTTTTTCCCATTAAAATGTATAAAAATAGCGGTTTTATTTCTTTACTGAAATCTTCTGCCCATTATATTACATCTTGAAGTGCTAATTTCTTTTTACTTTTTTTATTGTTGTTTTCTTTCCCTTTTATTTTACCAGCAGAATATTGGACTTCTTGGACTTGGATAAAGACCATTCCAAGACAGCCAAAATGCCTATCATGGTGCCACAGTTTGCTAATAACTAGTTACTAATATTAACAGATCTTCTGATCAGAGCACAGCATGCTGCAAACTACAAGAAGCAGAGCAAATCACTGCAACCTGGGTTTCATACATGTAAAAGTAAATATTTGCAATGTCTGAGACAGTTGTTTTAGTCATGTTGCTCTCACTGTGGTGTGTGTAAAGCAGATTTCTTCTGAAAAGTCAGTGTTTTTACTGGCATTATAAAGATCCATCTTTCTAGGGCCCTAGTGTTAAGGTTCCTTATGCTGTAGTATATTTAGCGTTTGCTAACTTTTTGTCAAATTTGGGGAGAACTTGTAGTCATGGTTTAGGAACTATAGGAAGGCATGAGATGCTTTCCATAATTAACTGCTTCAGCCCTTCTCTTTGCTTGCCATGTCCTGAATGTGCACAACAACCATGTTTAGGTTTCAGAGCCAGTCAAGGCAGCAGCAACCTGCTTTTGTCTCTTCAAATCCTCGAGGTTGTGCTAGGCTGGTTCTTGCCCTCTTATTATCTGTGAGTGAGAGGACTTCTGTCTGTGGATAGGAAAGCTGGCTTTTTATAATAGCATTGAAGTTAACTCTGAATGGAATTGCTTTATGTGGCTTTTGTGGTGATTTGTCAGGCTAAAGGCTCTTTTCTGATGGGAAATGTGCTTCATGGTCTGCTCTAAGATGTTGTGGTTATTTTAGTTATGCAGCACCACAGCCCACTATTATAACAAACTTCTGAGTTTCAACAGAGTTTGTGCTGATGATGCCTAACAGCTTTGTATTGTCCATCCAGCTCACTGTTGTAGGTGATTGTATAAGAATTAGAAAAACGAATGTAAATATAAGGTAGAAACCTCTTCAAACATTGCACTGGAATGACTTCTTGCACCTTGGGTACTTAAAATTTCATTTATAAATCCACCTGTGTGGTACCCCACTACACCCATCATCTTTTGTGTTTTGGGGGGAATCAAAACTTGGTGACCTGGGAGTGGAATGATCAGAAGCAAAATGAGGAGTCAGGCTCAGCTGTGAGAAAAGGAGCATATAAGACTTTGTCACTGAGTACACAGAAGGGACATGGGTGCTTTAATTCATTTCAGTTCCCCCCATCTCAGGGGAACAAGAAGCAAGAGAAATGTATGAGAAATACACAGGAAGATGCTTTTATTTTAAGCATTGATTCCTTGAGAATTCAGGTATGGATTTTGAAGGCATTCAACAGAATAATAAAAGATTATATTATTTTTGTACACTTATACATTTGATTTTGACATCTCACTGGGTGATTGGTCACACAAATATCTTTTGAAATTTAGTGAGTTCCTAATAGGTGAGTACAAGTTTGCATGGGACTAAAGCTTGAAAGAAATGTCAAATTTTGAAACTTTCTTTTCTATCTTTTGAGGGCACTTTTTTTTTTTTTCCTCCTGTTGTAACTACATACAACTGCACTAAAATGAATTAGCTAAAAGGAATGCAATAATGCACTTTAATAAGTTGAAATTCTCTCACTTACTAACAGGAAAATTATTTAAATTTCTGTGTACAGTTCTAGAGTAGTTATTAGATTTCAGAGTTAGGAGACCAATGGTTAATAAAACCTAGCTAAATTCATAAATCCTTCTACTTATATCATGATGATGATTAAACTGTATTTTATGTACATTTCCAGGACAACTTGGCATAGGGTGACTCTGCCTCCCTGTTTGCATCTTCGAAATGGCTATGTCTGACTTACTGTGTACTTTAATGCTCTTAGGAAATCAACCAGCACATGATGAAGTAGTTACTGTCACAGCCTGAAAATTAAATAGAGACAGAAATCAAGGAAATAGCCTTGCTTAAGCTGAAGGCTTTTAATATAATTGAGCTTTCTGGTATTCACAAGATACTTTATTATCTTGCAATATATTGGGTTATTACTGGCAAGCCACACTGCTCAGTCCTTCATTTGGACGTGCTGAACATCAAATCCTTAATTGACTCAATCCAAAGACTGGATTTATAGCTGAGGTGAAAATGACTTCTTAAGTTTCCTAAGGCTAAACTCAGTGCAGCCAGATTTCGGTGCTTAGCAGCCAGTGCAGTGTGAGTAGCTCTGGGTTTCTTCACTACATAAAAGAGAGAAATGCCTGGAGGCTTAGTACAGATCTTCGGTGAGCTGTTTTAAGGCTCAGGTCTGGACAAAGATCTCAACAGGACCACACTCCTAAGACAGCTGCCTGAAAATATGTAAAAAGAAACTGATTCTTTTACACTATTACTTAAAAGTAAATCCTTCATAAGTTTTTCAGTGCAGTTTTAAATAGTTCAAGTCATTGTCCATCCATCACATTCCTTCAGATGACTTTTTAGAGTTGGATCAGGATTTTCCTAGATGTGGAAGTAGTTGCTAGAAATAATTTTCTGTGTACATTCTCTTTTATATGGAGGTGTCAGTAACTGTGTGTCACCTTTCACTTCATATAGTTTATTCCACTCATTTTATGAAAAAATGAGTATATAGGAATCACTGTTAGGTCTTAGGTAGAACAGCTTGAGGACAACTAGCTTTCCCTTTCAGCAGTTTTTACTGTTCATGCCTGTGTATGTGCATAAACACACACACACACACACACACACATTCATGTATAGACAGAATTCAGTGCAGAATGCCTAATTTCACTATGTTTTCTCTACATTGTACAGCTGTAGCCTTTGAATTCAGTTTAGCAACTCTTTATGAGAGTACTGTAATTATACAAAACAGTGAAAACATTCATGAAACTGTTCTTAAGGAAAAATAACTGAATTTTTTGTAATGAAATGGAAAGCAAACTTAAACTTATAAAGTCCAGCCTGCTGAGATGTACCTGATGTTGTCTGAAGACCTTAGATTGAAATTATATATTTCTGTAGTTAATCAAAACTTTAGATGGGACTTCTGCTATATTTAGTAATACATAAGGTTTTATTTTTTATGTTTGCATGCTAGAATTTGGCTAAATAAGTGAAATTGCCGGATGATTAACTTAGGCTACAGGCCTACGTGGCAGAAGAAACGGTGCTTAAATAGGTTCAGTTCAACAACAGGCTTAAAAGTTCTCAGAGCTATGTGCTGGCCTCTTAAAATGTTTGGGTATAAAGGCAAATTGCTTCCCACCTGGCCTTCGGCTGGGTTATGTCTTCATTTTTTAGTAAAGATGAGTTACCCTTAGTGGTGTTAAGGAAGCCCATGAAAAACACAACTTCGTTTTCGAGGTCAAGATTCAAATCAGCATTGGTAAAGTATGAAGTTGTGGTTGGTGGTGAAAAATTAAAGCATTTGATGTTTCTGTGTTGGACAATGAAATAGTAGATTTTGCCCAAAGAACGTGTACGCCCAAGATGGCAGGACTTGCTTGCTGTTTGTATTTTATTCATCAGCATTCTCATCATCAATGCATGTGTTTTCAATTTAACAGTGCAAGTCTAAGGACATGATTCTACTTGTCTTATTTAAGGAAAACTTTACTCTTTCTACTTTACTGATCAATTTGGATAAAAATTGTAGGGTTTTGTAAATACATACAAACAAATATTTTTATGACAATGTTCTGCACTTAGAAATAGTTTACATGACAATGATTGAAATAAAATAGAAGTCCTTGGTTGTTTTATGTTGCTTATTTAAAGATTGTTTGAATTGGATCTTCCACATGTGGCAGACTCTGCCTTCATCCATTCAGTGTGATTAAGTTACATTTAGTAGAAAAGTGGCACTGCAGGACAATTTACTAACCTGCACGTGCTGCTCCAGAAGGCTGCATATCTGTCAAAAGTTCTATTCTATACCCATTTATCCTGTGGAAATAAATATCTCCAGTACCATGGGATACTCCGTTGTTGTTGGATACCTGTGTTTGGCAACTGAATGGAGACTTGCTCCAGATGCAGAACACACTAATTAATTCATCTTGTGTGTTTCATCCATGAAGATCAGAGGCACTCAGAATAAGAATATAGAGACGTTTTTCTTAAGCTTAAAACATGATTTAAGAAATCCAGCTTTGGCAAAAAAAAAAAAAAAGATTTTCCTGAGTTGATCTGTTTATACCTTCCTGCCCTCCTATGACAAAGTTTTTTAGAGAGGCCTTTCTTGGTCTACAAATAAATCAGCATAAAGACTTTCAGCAGATCCCTTTAGGGGAATAAATAGAAATTATGTGGCAGTTAAATTACCTGAATATGGCCCGAACAAAGGGAAACAGATTTGACCCTGGTTTGTTAGTATTTCCTATCCACAGTGAGTGTATGGAAGGCTGTTTCCTTCAAATGACCAAACTGCTGTCTGGATCCTAAACATTGCCTGTTACATTTTGGTACTTCAGTGTCCACAGCTAAAGTCTTTAGACTCCCTAAAGACTTTTGCTGAGCATGTGTTCCCAGTGCCTGAAGTATGAAGTTTTTTGCTTCTTATCAAGGTCCTGTTATGGCTCTCAAGAGAAGCAGTGGAACACACTTACCTTGTTCTCTGGCTGCAGTGAGGTTTCTTCTCAGAGCACACAGCCTCTTTTTCCTCTCCCCTTCCTGCATGATTGACCAGGGTAAGGAAGAGGAGCTCTACTTTTCCTCAGCAGCCTTGCATTGAAGCACACCCTGCTTGACTTCAAAGACCTTCACTGCCCCATATTTACCACATTCCGGAAAAGTGCTAGAATTTTCTGGGCTGGAAGCCCTCTTAATCCTTCCTTTGCCAGCTTTCATATTTTACATAAAATGATTAAATATGCATTGGAGCAGAGCCTGGAGTCAGAGTTTTGGTCTTGTTTCTGGGATCCTGGTCATGTTCTTCTCTGACTTTCTGTATTTTTCTCTCTTTCTTCTCCTTCATACAAAACTAGGCTGTGCAAAGTGGGTGATCTTTCACAGGAGAAGCTGGAAAACATCAGTACCAAAATACTTTATATCTTCCAACTAAGTTCCCATTAAACATGTGGACTTAAGTCCCTGCAAAGAAAGGACAGCTCTGAACAGACGTTGGCAGAATCAGTTGTTCTTATGTTAAAATAAACCACAAAAAGCTTTCTGATACAATGAAATCTCTATTACCAATGGGAGGTTACAACGTCTAGATAATAAAAAGTCAGGATAATATAATTTTAAAGAATATATCAGGCATAAAGCCAGAGGAAGACAGCTGAAATGTGGGAAATCAAGTGCAGACATCTGCATGGTTTGGAAAGAGTTGTTGGAGTAAAGTTGGGCTTATTTATACTCATCTTAATGCTGGCAATGCCATTGGGTGACTCCTTCCAGAGCCAAGAAGCTTCTGCATTGTCCTTAATATGATTTGGGAGAGCCTTCACATGTCCAGTTTGTGCCTTATAGGGTTTTTAAACTCAGACTCAGCACAAGTCCTTCACTTGTGTACTGAGTCTGGTCAGCAGTTTCTGGAGCAGAATAGGTATATTATGGAGAAGTTGCCCATGAAGTAATAAAGTTTATTTATGATGACCTAATCTGGCTTTCTGTTGAGACAGCCTCTGTCTCTGCATCCAGGACATGGTTAATCCAGCACCCACTGAAGCAGACTACAGAGAACTGCAAGTTGACTGCAGTCAAGCTGAGAAATAACACACAGGGTAAAGGGCTGCAGTGGTTCACTTGAGAGAAATGGTTGTGTATGAAAAGTGGTGGAGAGGATGGTGATGTTCACATTCTGTAGTCTGGGGTCATGTGAAATGCTGCATAAAATTCTAGCTGTAGCTTGTATCACTACTTGTTTAGGATGCAATCTGTCCTGTTCAAAAGACAGATTCCCTGAAACAGTGAACAGTGAGCAGACTTCACTTCATGAGAGAATGCAGTAAGACAAAGGAGCTGTTCTATCTACCTCTTAATTTTAGGAGTCAATGTGAAACAAAGAAAAGGAGTTCTGAATCCTGCCCTGCCATAAATCACAACTGTCTCTGTTGAGTTGTGCTGTCATGCTTTGCATACTAAGGTTTTGTTTGGTGCAACCAAATCAAGTCTTTTCTCTGCTTATTCCTTCTTATACTGTTCATTTTTTTCCAGTGCAAGAAAAATAACTGTAGACATGAAGACAGTAATGTTGTTGTGTAGCAGCAATTTTTGCAGTAATGCATAAATTTGAAAACCCTAATTCCTGCTCAGTAATTTCCAGCTCAGGATGTGTGTGGTAGTATTCCCAGGCACAAAGTTCATCTGCGGTTTCCTTAATAAAAATACGAACTGCTGTTTATGAAGAGAAACTTGAAGGAACTCCTAGGTTGTGGGGGGCTGCAAGAACCCAATCCCCTTTAAAACACAGGGGGAGTAGGTGCCTAAGTCCCTCAGGGTCTCTTGGTCTAAGAGGCACCCATATCCTATGGATTAATTCCCTCTCCACATCCTGGCAGTGCAGAACTCGCCTGAGCAGAGTGTGATGGTCATATATCCCTGCTTGAAAGAACGCTTACTGCAGCCAGATAAGGAATATTCCTTTGGCCCTGATTCAGATGGGATTGAAAAGTATGCTTTTTCTTGGAAGAAAACTGAATCCCTTAACTGTTTTCTCCTGCTGCCACAGCACAGCTACTGATTTACAGCAGCATGAGGTCTACTTTTCCATCTACATAATATTTGGAGAAAGCTTATGGCAACACAACGTGTAAATGAGTATAAGCAGAGTGTGTTTGCTTTTCCTTCCTGCTTGTCTGTACAAAGACGATCTTGCCAGTATCTGTTTTGTGTTGAATGCTACACACCAGGGGTTCTTTACACTGGTGTTTGCACTGCAGGTGACAGCTCCTATTTGCCTACTGGGAATAAATCTTACAGTTTGTAACATCTGGGAACAAGAAAACACAGCAAATCCAATCTCCCCTGAAGTAAAGCGGGCACCTGAATTGGTACCATCAGTACACTGGATGTTTACAGGGGAAGCCAACTTTAAAACCTGGATAACTCTTCTGAAAAATGGTACTGGGGAGATGCTGTGAATGAATGTATTTGGGTAGCATAACCTTACCTCTTCCCTAGCTGGCACAGGATTTTTTTCCTGGGCTGCTCTCAAGATTTCTCTGCCTTCCCAGTAATGTGTCTGGGCTTCCCAGGAAAGGTGTGGGTCAGTATCTTGTCGAGTCAATTCTCTGATTTTGCATTTGCCCCAGTCTACTGCTCATTTCTGTAATTACATGTGTAGCCCCAGGTATCAGAGGTAAGGTATACAGCAACACCACCAACAGAAAAAAGTATTAATGATCTTCAATATTAATGACTACTCATTTATTCTGTTGTGGGGTTTCTTTCCTCTTTCTTTCTTGCTTTCTTTCTTGCTTTCTTTCTTTCTTGCTTTCTTGCTTTTCTCCCCAAAGCTCTGCTACCTTTCTGGTATTTACCCATTTATTTCCTTTCCATGCCAGTGGTCAGGGACTGACAACATGCTCTGCTGATCAGAGCAAACAGCTTTTGAATTTTTACATGTTTCCAATTTGAAGCATTCCTAACTTTCACAGGGCAAGAATTATAAGGCTCCCTTTCAACTACTTGTAATTTATTACTGCTTTCATGAAAGGATTAAATGCATTAGCTACAAGCCCAGTCTTGCATTCAACATAGCCCCAAAACCTCTACCAGTTGTAATGTGCATTTTTGCAAATATACTTTTCATACAATGTATTACAGAATCATAGAGTATTCTGAGTGTGAAGAGACCCACAAGGATCATCAAGTCTGACTCTTAGCCCTGCACAGGACATACCCAGGAGTCGCACCCTGTGCCTGAGAGCATTGTCCAAACACTTCTTGAACTCTGTCAGGCTCAGTGCTGTGACCACTGCCCTGGGGAGCTGTTCCAGTGCCCAAACATCCTCTGGGTGAAGAAACTTTTCCTGATATCCAACATAATCCTCCCCTGACACAACACAATGTAGTTCTATGGGTCTTTGGAAGAACACTTAGATATTTCACCAGAATTCAATTTAACCATACACTTATAGAATAAAACATGGCCATACACCAGAATGTTGTTATTCTTCACAGATACATTGAAATCTGGTGCAGCATATGTTGGTCTCCAGTGAAAGCCCTTCTGAAACAAGCAAAAGTATGCAGTGATCTGGTGCTAACATTACAGATATTAAACCCTTTATCCCAACAAATCGTACCATTACATAAGCACATATCATTAACTAAGTATATTTCACTGATGGAGAAGATTATTATTACTATGGATAGATTGTATCTAGATAATTTCTTTCACTCTTATATGGTAAAAGTTCTCTACATGGAGTCTGTATTCCTTCAGTATCCACTCATCTGCACATAACCTTGCTAGATTAAAAGACAAAATAAAACAAAACAAACAAAAAAAACCCAAACCACAGCACACAAACAAATAAACCCATAAAATCATAATCACATTTCTCTGCTTTTTCTCAGTGTTCCAGTCTGCAGACAATTTTTTTTCCTCAGACAAGGCAAGTCCCTTTCAGCAGTTTGATTTTCACTCTCAGTCATATTTCTCATATTTCAACTTTCAGTTACATTTCTGACTTTTTTCTGAACTATTTCTAGTCGTTTAAACTTTCTTCTTAGAGCAGAGGCACTAAGAAGACACAATAACCCCAGAGCAGTAAACATGACAAATAGAGAGGTAATGCAAGCTTCCCACTCACTTTCCTTGGTTTTCATTACACTATTTTTTGATAGGCACGAATCAGATTGAGATCAAGATCAGCTGTATACCCACAGTGCCAACTCTCCAGTTTCATGGTCACTGCATCCCAGTAAGCATTCAAATATTTTAAATTCACTGCCTGCAATTTTATTATTGGATATATACATTTTTATTGTTGGTAATAAAGACCCTGTTAATCAGTTTTCTTCATTTCTCTTCATTTTCATATGATTTACTTTGTGAAGGTATTTGGGAATTGTGTGTTTCCAAGATTGTTGATAAAAATATTGGATGGTAATTTAGTCTGAACCATAAAAAAAGTTACCAACTTGATAAACCCTCATTGAGGAGTGTATGTGGAGTTTTAACCACTAGCAAGGTTTTAATCCTCATAATATGTCATATGTTGATTTTATAATGTGCCCTTTTCATAGAATGTTGTGTGATAACAGTCAAATACCTCGTACAATGTATATTGCATAATTTTCCTTTATCAGTGGGAATGTGTAATCTCATTGAAAGATACTTTGACAAGAATTGTTTTTATAAACCCACATTGACTGACTTTAATGACATTACCCTACTTTGGATTTTGAGCAGTAAAGCCCTGTATCAACTATGCTATTATTTTGCCCTATGTCAATGTCAAGTTGTCAGGAATATAATTACCAGATTGTCCCACTTACCCATTTAAAATATTGGCACAACATTAATTTTTTCCAGTTCTCTGGAATACTCCAATATGCCAAGACTCATGCAATCAAAATACTGTTATTGTTGTTGTAAAAGCAAAACAAACACCATTACCCAGAGATTTCCTCATTCTGGTCTTATAAAAATCCAACTTTATTCTGACCGAGCTACTAAATTAACCCTCCCAAACTGCCTTCTGTCTGCAGGTATTCTCAGACTGGAAAGTGTAGTTTATAGTACTTTTACTGATTTATACAGTTACTAAGATTTTTTTAATGAAATATATAATTAATTCTGCCAATTCAAACCCAGAAAAAGTAGTCTAATATACAGGTTTGACCATAAAAATTAACACCACTTTTCTATGTTCAGAAAAATAATATAAGCCCAAATATTCCTAAAAATACTTTTAACATATCCTTTGGATCTAAGATGTATGTTAGATACAATCCTCACCACTCCTATCATTTTTTGATCCAGATCTAAAGCCATTGGAATGCACTATTCCCTTCTTGTCTGTGGAAAAACATGTTACCTTTCACAGGAAACCCTTGACTTACAGAGAGGTGATGCACACCCAGTTCTTGTCAAAAAGCACAAAGCTGGCACATGATTATCATGTATAACTGGGAAAGCCTCATTGGTTCCCTTGACTAATGAGATAAAAAAACAACAAAAAAAATTGGCTTTAGATCTTACGTGGTACCAAGCACAAGATTTCAGCAGGCTGCAGCTGTGGCATTCCTCCAAGTTCCTGTAGAAATCCTCTCTGTAGGCAGTGCCACCTGAGCTGGTTGCCAGTGGCAGGGAGAAGTATCTTACTCCAGTCAGCCCTTGTCATATCAATGGGATGAACTGCACCCTGGAACCCTTTGTGCTCTCTCCTCGGGTGAACAGCAGCTTCTTTGTGGTGCACAAGCAGCTTGCAGATGTCTAGAGCTGGTGTGGAGGATTCCAGCGTGGGTGCCCAATTCTAACACTGTCAGACACGTCTTGGGGGACCAGTGATCAGTACATGATGCTCATATATAAAACAGGAATGTTGGCATTGTCACCACCAATTTCATGTTTAGGAGCAATGGGCCTATTTAGAACTTGGAAGGAATGCATTAAAGTACCTGTCCATAGTAACTTCCTGATTCAGACTGCATTGAGGTTATCTCTGTGGCTTCAGCAACATTTTCTGAGAGGAAGGAGCCACACAAATGGTCTCAGAAACTCCAGTGCTTATATTTTCTGTATATTGTCATAGGTTAGCAAGCATAGTCCCGGAAGGGATGTCCTTGCTAAGGGGTGCTTACAGTTTCCTCTGGGAACTGATAGAACCTATCAGCTGGCCAGTTTGAATATGGACAATTCTCTAAGCCACTTAAAGTTGTGACCACCTCTGTGATCCACATTTAAGAATAGGCAAACTTCCCCTCCAAGCTCTCTCTCGTTTCCGGCGCTGGCACAGGTGGCTGCAGGCCCCGTGTGGGGGCCAGCGGGCCCAGCCCAGGCCCTGCTTGGGCCAGGCCGGGCCGGGCCACGGCCATCCTGGAGCCATGGACCTGTTCCAGCCGTGGAACCCCCCCCACTGCCTTGCCGTGGGCAGCCGGAGCGGCTCGGCTCTCCCCCCTCTCCACTGCGATAAGAAAGATTCAACATTCCAGCTGCAAAGCTGCAAGGCTGAGGTGAGATTAACCCTTTTTACTGCTGTGAAGAGCTGAAAACCTGAGGGAAGAGAGAGAGGAGATGCTTAAAGCTGAAATTCTGTTGTGAAGCTATGATATATCAGAGTATCCTGTTGTAATTTCATGAAGATATGGGGGGTGGAGTGTTCGACTCGTAAGCAAAAGCACCTGCGCCGAGATCGGCAGATGCTGACGCAGCTGTAATTTCATGAGAAGTTTGGACAGGGAGAGATGAACCAGATGAGGACTTTTGCTCCAAACGGGAAAGGAGAAAACCTCAGTCCCTAGAGATGCTCCCAGAGATAGTCCTAACGATGAAGATGATGAAGACCCTTTGCTCCCAGGGAAGGAGAAGGGCCTCTGTTTTTGTTTCTGAACGGCTCAACCTTAAAATTGTACCCCAAAAAACTTCAAGAGTGGACCCTCGAAAGCAGCTGTGGGAAAAGCTGCAAGTCGGGGGAAAGGACTCACATGCAGGCAGGGAGACTCCTCTTCCTAAATGGACTGAACAATATTTGGAAGTGGGCGGCTGTCTCGTTGTGATAATGTTTTCCTAGCATGAGCAAGAAGAGACTTCTCTTTCTAAATGGACTGAACAAGGTTATTATGGCAGTGGTAAACAGACTGAACATCTTAAGGGTTGTCTTTTTACATTGTCAGTGGGAGAAGGGAGGAAGGTGGGGGGAGGAGGAGAGTTCTGAAGGTGGTATAATTTTTTTTTTTTTTCTTTTCTCCCTTCTTTTAGGTCTGTTAATAAACTTCTTTATATTCTTTCAAGTTTGGTGCCTGCTTTGCATTTCTCCTAATTCTTATCTCACAGCAGATAAACAGTAATGAGTATTTTGGACCAAACCACTACACTATTTACTTAAGACTTATCCCCATTCCTCCTACTGAGGTTTGCATCACTCCCTGAGGGCTGTTCATCTTCAGTATAGAGCAAGATCCTCTGGATTTTGTGTTCATATTTAACAGAAGAGGAGTCAAAAATTAAAACAGTTATGCACCAACAGGTATCTTAATTCAGATTTGCCCCATATTCTTCAAAAGAGAAGAGAATAGTTCTGATATACCCAATGACTTCTCAGAATAAATTTTTTATCATTTAGGGCTTTGTTGCTTTATTCAAAAGTTTTTTAAACATCTAATGAACTTGAGATGGCTTTATTTCCTTAAGTGATACTGTGAAAATTAAGGTTTGCAAATATTTTCAGCCTCCATGTTTCTTATATGACATCAGTCTTACTTTAAAAAGAAACAGGACTGCAAATGATCTCAAGTGTAAAATTAAATCAATGATTAAACTTTTCAAGTGAGTCTTATTCATTCAAAAAATATTTGTACAGTCCTTTTCACAAGCTTGCTTTGTTATGTTTTAAGCTATCTAAAAATCATGTTTGATTCCTGGTATGTTTATTAAATATAAGACATATTTCTAGCCTCACCTGCCTGCACAGGATTTTTCTTTCTATTCACTCCAGACCTTGCTGTGAAAAAAAGCTAATGACTCGTCTGTCTTCATTCATGTAAAGAATTTGTGTTAGTCAGCTCTGCAGAGGAAGGAAGTGTTTTCTTGTAATTGAGGACCGGATCCAAATCTAGCTAAAATGAAGAGTAGAGTTAGTTCAGGAATTTTTTTGTGGAATGTTTTCATCAGGAAATTCCAATTCATTAATTCTTTTCAAAGGACCATGCTGGTTTTGATAAAAACTTCATTAGGAAAATCTTCTCATATACAGTGCACAATTTTTGGTCAAAACCAGAAACAGACATGCTTGGATCCAAGCTGCCAAGATGGCAGTGGCAAGAGCAAACACTCTTTTGCAAGAACCAGATTGAAATTCTTCCTTTGCAGCAGACAGGGCAGACATTTAAGCTTGAATTTCTCTCATCCTTCAGGAAGACACATGGGTCAGCAGCTCCTTGCTGCTCCTTACTTTCTTTCCAGTGTGAAGAGGATTACAGCCAACGTCTCTGGTGCTTTTTCCTTGCTCCAGAAGAGATGGTTCTTCCTTGGTATCTGGCTCACATTTTAGTTTCAGTACTCGTGGGCAAGTCCATGGTCTACCAGACCCAGGTCTAGAACCTCTGTAGATCTAGAGCTGCTGCTGTGACTTTGTGTATTTCTATTTGAAAATAATTTTAATTTCATCATTTTCAGCATATGAAATCGCATCAAAAGGAAAGAGCTTCCTTTAAAAGATTCCCTCTGGTGCATTATCCTTTGGTCTATCCATCAATAGCTCATAATTTTTACAGAGAGGTTTGAAGGAGGAGATTTTAGAAAAACACCAAACAGAAGTTCACTGAGAGCAGCTCAGCAATGGAAAAGCAATAGTTCATAGGAAGGAAATGAGAGAGAAGCATCAAGTGTAGGAGGAAGAGGGCACAGAGAAGGAATATTTGTATCAGAACTCATGGGTGAAGGTATTAACAGGAGCACTTACACAGTACAGGAAACAAGTCTGAATATTGTGAAATGTGCCAGAACAGGCAGGGATTTTTCATTGCATAAAAGAGATTCTTTTTCCTTATCCCCATATGAGTTTTAATTTCTAAATAAATTAGATCACCAAACTAGTCAATTTCTAGTAAAGATTTCATGGTACCTTCCCTCTGTCCTTCTCTAGCTCCCTCGTACAAGATTATTGTCTTTACCTTGTAAATTTGCAAGCTTAGAAGGCACGTTTAAACATGCTCTCAACCACTTCACAAGTCTGCCTATCAAAGGCTCCATTTTGCAGCTGACATCTGCCAGAAACTTCAGGTGTCGCCTATGACTGATTTTATGGAAGTGCAGATGAGGGGGATTTGCTCACAAAGGCCGGACACAAACCTTGGCATAACTCAGTGCTTACTGGAAACACTGGGGCTTTGTTCAGAAGTTAAGCCTTACCTCTTTCAAACAGGGCTGTTGACTTTTCCTTTTCTTACATACATATTTTCTGAAGTTCCTTCAAAGCAAGAGAGACAGGAATTTGTATTTCTTTTGTGTATTTGCTTCAAAGATCTCATTAACCTTATGAAGTTACCACCTTGAGTCTGCAACATAATGGTGAGATGCCTTGTAATTCTGCCTTACAATTAAGCTCTCAACAGATTCTCCCAGCCCCCAAGGGCTGTGCTCAGGGAAATCTTAACAATTAGGAGAGTGTAGCAGGTCTCTGTGTGACACTAAAGTGGAGTGAAGGAGCTTAACATAAAGCCAAGGTAAAGCAAAGTAGATGAGAGACTGGCAGATGAATGAAGGGTTGAACCACTGGTTTTGGGAACCCTTAGGGCTTTCTTTGTTTTGAATCTCTGCTGATCAACATTTTTCTGGCTTCTGTCTCTTCTGCTGTCTGATAGGTGGCAGACAGTTTCAGATGAACCAAGCCCACAGTGTTTAGGTCAGGTTTAGATTCAATGTATTTATGCCAAATTGCATCAGTCCAGCACAGCAGCCCTACTGACCTTTCAGAAAACAAATCCAAAATGTAGATAAAGCATTGTCTTAAACTTGCCAATTCTTTTACATATAAGTTAAAGTATGGTTTTCCTATTAATTTACTGAGCTTGAGTTCCCTTAAGATGAAGGGCTGGATGTTTTTGATTATTACAACATCCTTTCCTTCAGCCTCCAGATATGCAACTTGCTGTGCTCAGAGCCATTCAGAGCATTGGTCATCAGTCATATGCTTTTTACAATGTAACGCTTCCCTTTTGGCCCGTCCCTGGACCTCACTTCTCTAAAAATCTAACAGAAGCCACTTGTCTTCAATTTTAAGGTCTTCTAGAGGTTTCCAGATCTGTTTCTCTTTTATTACCTAAATGGTAACTCTGTGCATATTCAGTGTTGTTGTGTCACTGCTTGCTTTCAACAAGGACCTTAGTGGTTCTTCTCTATTTCCATGAACCTCAACTGATGGCCAAGCTTATTTCAAACACAGTACTTTATGACATTAGAACAACTTCTGGTTCAGTAGGTTGTCTGAGAACCAAATGTTCAAATCCCTTTCCTGCCACATGACTGAAGGTTCAGCTATTGTGACAGCTGACTTCCAGAGCAATTTGTTTGTCCTGCAGCACTTTCTTTATCTCAGAGTAGATGAGAAAAAAGGAAACTGGACTAGGCTGGTGACTGAGTGAATGGTTCAGGTGGCCTGCAACAGATCCTGTAAGCCTTAGGTCAGGGACTGTCACTTTATTTTCTGCCTGTAGAGCACTTATTACAGTGGAGATGTGTTTTGTGATGGCAATGGAATATTACAAATATAAAAACCATCATACTACAAAACCTTCCTTCCTACTACAAAATACTTCCTTTCCTAATATATTCTCTTTCCAAACCTTGTGCCAACATTCTCCAGAACTAATAGAAATACTAATTTGTATGTTTGCAGGTGTAATTGCCTATTAAAGGTGCACAAAGCTCTATATAAAGTTACTGGGCCATGTAAGTTCAACTATCCTCATTTTTACAAAAACCCTCCCTTTTAAGAACGACAGGCTTTCATGTTACCCAGTATTATCTGGTAAAAATATAGAAGTTCTTAGTGTGCTTTTCATTTACACTTCTACCATAGTAAATGGAGGGGGTTGCTCATCTCGAAACAGCAGTTGTTCACATTTCAGCATTGGTTGGATAAATATATCTAAACATGCCAATACTACTCTACTAATTTTTACCAATTAACTTGAACAAAATGTTGAGATGCAGTCTGGTGCAAGTGTCTTTTTGTAGTGTGACCAATACAAGTACTTCTGTAGTAGGAGCATCCCAAGAAACAGAGTTAAAGGCAGTTGGAGATGCTCCAGATTCTGTTACCTGAGCAAGTCTGAGCTTCCCCATTTTTATAATAATGATATCATTTGTTAACCCACATTTTCATTTTCACTATGACTAGAAATATGAATAAAACATTCACCAGTAACAAAAAAATACACGTGGGCTTAATACTTTTACATACTTTTCCTACTGTAAGGTACAATATATAAATGTCTGCAAAGAGCACAGAAAATTTGAAATAGTAGCTCTGACTAGACTGCTTAAACTAAAGAATCATGCCAAATCCAAGAGCAAAACATAAACTTAGAATATCCCACCAAGGAAGAACCATTATGGTAAGAGTAATCATAGGCCCTTGGAATATCATGTTGATCTGTAAAAATCATATGAAGATGAAATAATGCAATTTCCACTGACTTATAATTAAAACCACTGATGCAGTCACCCTATCCAGACTTTGGGAAACATGAGAGGAGTTCTCTGGCTAAACCATGCCGTTTTAGTGCATTAATTTATTATCTTGCATATAGATTTTGCTGTAATGATGCACATCAGCTAGTGTTGGATTAGCAGTGCTCTCTACACAGTTCCTATACCTGGCATAGGTAACAGGGAGCCTTTCCAAAAGATAATATGTCAAGACCAATCTGCCACTTAAATTATCTGAAAAGGAAATGTACAGTCAGTAGCACTTGGCCTTTCTTACGCTAAATCCTTGACATAATCCCAAACACAATAAAACTGTCAGAATATTTTTTCTACTTGCTTCTAATAGGACATATATTAATTAAAACAAGCCATGTGTAATAGGATGCAGAACTTGCTCAAGTGTGCTCATGTATTGAATTTCAGAGATGAGAATTCATCCAGACTTCTGCTTTGCAGTCAAACACTGTCTAAGTCTTAGATTTTAATGGGGGTGTATAGACTGATGACTTCTCCCTGCACTTCAGAAAGGACTAACTATACACCAAAGTCAGGGTCAGGTCTTCATTCCACTTTAAATTTTTTCAAAATTCAGACCATCAATCATCCATTTCTCTCTGGCTGGAACTATGCCACTGAGCCTTCCCAGCTCTCCAGAAGTGCCTCCTCTGTGGACCATTTGGATAATGGTCATGAACTCTCAATTCCAGTAGAAAAGGTAACTTCTATCATGTAGCTGCCCCTCCCCAGATGAGTTCTTTAGATCATTGTAGGAATTAGAGAGGACTTTATAAAAAAATTATTGGTACTGGATGATATTTGGAATACATTTTCCATCTTCTGAAGAGAAGGGCAAGAAAGTGGCTCAAAAAACCTGAAATCTTCCCATCTCTTTTCTTTCCTTCCTCCTCTGAAAGAAGATGTTGCCTCAGTCATCCATGCTGTCATGAGTAATCACATTTCTAGTGCAGATGTAGAGTTCTTCCCACTTGATTGCACAAGTCAGGAGGGCCGTAAATTCAAGTGTTGGTTTCCTGAAGATCCTTTGTCCAATATTTTTTGGCTTGGAGTGCAAAACTGTGAAATTCAAAAACCTAATTGTTTCCTTTTGTCCTGTTTTTCATGTCTCCATCAGTGAAACAGACCTAAATTTACAGTCACAGTTTCTCTTTTAATATAGACTGATTCACAGTGCTTAATATTTGTCATTGTTGGTCATGATCCTTTCAAGCTGTTTGCTATCTGAATTTCATTGAATAAAAAAAGGCATCTAATGGTAGAACTTTCTTTCTTCATCTATAAAGCAATGTACAATATCCTTAGTGCTGAATCTCTTGAATCAAATTATTTTTAGCTCCATAATTCAAGTAGCTCCATTTTTTCCTGTTGGTGAAATGCAGACGGTTAAATGGTTTTTTGAAGATGAACCACAGTGTTTCGTCATACAATTAACTCAATGGTCAAGCAGATAATTATCTTAACTTTAGTGAAGTTTATTCATTACCAGAGGTGTTTCAAGCAACTAGATTCTATTCTATCCTAGAAGAAAAACCTCACAAGAGCTAATGACGTCAGTATAGTGAAGAAGCATCTAGATATTTCTTTTTCCCCCTAATAAATGTATCTGCAGGCTTAAGCAGTCTAAACTCATATGGACAATTGCCACAGTAGGCAAAAAAAGACCTAAACTCAAATCCATTCCCCCAGTCTAAACTAGTTACTCTTTTTTGTGTTTGTTTTTCCAAATACATTTTAAACCAAAAACAAAACTATTCTAGCTGAGATTAAAGCTACAGTGGAACCATTTCATATTTCAACATTTCTTCTTACCCTCATTACACAGGGTAGAGGAAAACCTATATATTTTGATTTTTTCCCTTGATTCTTCACAAAGCATCACTGAACATAACTGAGGTTTAGGATGGCTTTATTTTTGATGTTTCTTGTTTCTGAGCTTCAGCTTTTGTGTCTTTCCGGAGCTTGAGCTTGTATAAAAAAGGCAACACTGGAGGTATACAAAGTGAAACATACTATGCTCTCTAATCCATTGGTTTTCCCTGCTCTACCATGGCATCCTCCCTGTTTCTCTTCCTCTTTGGTGTTACAGTAAGGGTAGATCCAAAAAGAGTTTAGATTTGCTCTTGGAATGGAATCCAGATTGCTGTGCTAGGTGCCAAGGTTTTCTTTGCAACAGTAAGAAAAAAGAAAAAGATTATGCTAAGCTTCAGAAAAGTAACCCAGCCAGTCCCCTGAGCAAACCTAGTTGATTGGGAGATCTAGGCAACAGGAAACATATTAGAAATACAAGCAATATGTTTTCTGAAATATTACCTCTCTCTGGAGCTTAAGTGCATTACTCCCAACTTTTGTGGTTGCATATTTAGTAGTAAGCAAAATAAGCCACAAACCATTCAGTGATCCTAGGATTAGCTGGCATATGACATTTCAGCTAAACCCTCTTCCCTACCACAAAAGAGTAGCCACAACAATACGATCTATTTGCCTGTGCTGACTCCTGAGTCAGATCTGGGCATTGCTTTCAAGAGTGTTTCTTGGCCTGGGTCAAGACTTCTGCTGCTCCTGCCAGGGATTTGGCTGTGTAAATTATTGTGTGACAGCTCATGGGCATGTGCCTTGGCTTTGTCACATTCACTAATGTAGATATAAGTTGTAAGGTATCTTCATCACTTCAAAATAAAGGAAGCACAAACCTTGTGTCTTCTGTCTCAAATAATGTCTCTAATTGTTGTTCTACTTTTTAAGCTGTGCTACTTTTTAAGAGGAGTGAGACCTCAGTTTGTCTCATATCCTCATTTTGAACTCCAGATCTCTGAAATGGGATTATTAAAAACTTTGTGCTCTGTACACACATGATAAGACATGTCAGATCACATTCTCTACTTTTCTGTGATAAGACCTTTGAAAATACCAGCTCCTATCAACCTGATTTTTCACAGGCTGAGCTGCAGCATTCTCATCTTCAAAGCCTAAAGTAATTGATCATCTCTCTTCCCTTCTATCTGAACTTTGTCTGAGACAGATCCAAATAAATATCTCATATGTTTAGCTTTTTTGCTGTTCTAGGAAATTTCAATCACAGAAATTATTTGCTCTCTGTTGTCCTTCAACTGTATGATTGCTTTGACACTGAAGTTCAAAGAGGGAGGTTAAACAAACATTAATTACTGCTGTTATTACCATCCCCAGGGTAGCAATATAGAATATTTAGCATTTTAATGTAACATTTGATTTAATTAGGGAAAAGGTGAGCAACTGCAGGATGATAACTGTGAATAGAGTAATCCCACATGAGGCTGGAAAAGGCCAAAGATCACCTACACCTTGCTGCTTTGTTCTTTGTTGATAATCCTAGATTTAGAGATTGGGATGTTTCGTTACAAGTATGCAAATTAAAGGGGATGAAGATTCTTTCAGTATATTAAATTCAGTATATTAAATTCTAGATACAACCGTTATCTAATTCTGCATAAGTTGCAGAAACATGATCATCAAGGAGTTCACTTGAGCAGAGATTCACAACAGCAATTAAACAGCAATGCAGGACTCTTGGCAAACTGATTCTTATATCAGCATTCACAGTTGTGACAACCCATTTTCCCTATAAACATATGGAGGAAATTTCACCAGTGACTGCATGACATCAAATATCTGGGCAAGGAGATAAAATAATCAAAGTTACATAAAATCTGAATAGTATGGAGAGGGCAACGATGACTTGGTTATTTGCTGTTTTCCAGCACAAAAATGAGGGCACATCATATGAATTTAGAGATTTAATAGAAACAAAAGGGGATGGTTTTCTGGCAGTGGGTAGTAGTTCTGCAAAATTCCTTGCCAAAGGATGTTGTGTACACAAGAAGTTTATGTGGATTCAATAAAAAATTAGTCATATACTTAGAAGAGACATCTGTTGGGGGTTACCAAACAGAAAAACCACACTAGGCTTAGGAATTCTTATACTGAAAAGAGCTGGAAGATTTAAAAAGATGATGAGGGGAGGATCCTGTATTTTTGGCTGCCTGCTTCCTCTTCCCTGGCATCTGCTTACATACTCTGGGCATTGGGTTTGGGTGTTTAGAAGTGCACCAGCCCACTGGTGATGAAACATAAAAGACCTTTTCAAATGTTCTTCTTCAAGTGGCTTCAGAGAAATTCAGGGGAGGGAGAAGCCCTCTCTGCAGGTGCTGAACATGGCACGCTGCAACTGGGAGGCCTTGGGACTATGCAGAGCCCTTGATCCCTGCTGCACAAGATTGCACAGAGGGTTAGTCTGGGTGCTGTAGTTAGTAGATGGCCTGGGACCGCTGCGGTTTCGAGCAATTGGTGGATGGCTGCTTTCATGAGATCATATCTTACTCTCTGTAGGTGTAGGGGCTCTGAGAGCCATTCTGGTCATGGCATAGGGGTGGTTGTCTTCTTTTCATGAGGTAGGGTACAGGGGAAGTATGTACAGGGAGAGATCTTGGGAAAATGATCTGCCACCAGCATACTCCATCCACCAAGCAGCAGGGCATGGGATCCATTCTCCTGATTAAACACTCATTGCACTATTCAATTTAATTCATTTTCAAGCCACATTTATTTTTCCCTTCCTTGAAACCAACCAGAATAAAGACCAAGGCTTACTCAGCAGGCAAACAAAGTCTGTACAAATGGTGTACACAATACTCCACTGTTTATGGTAGTGAAGGTGTTGCTATAACCTCCAGCACAGCCTGTAGTGAGCATTTCAAGAACACGTCAGAGGAGAGATGGCTCCTGCACACTCAGGCCAGCCAATAACTGTTCATATTAAGAGAACAATGTCTTAGTCATCTGTCTTAAACTTGTTGCTGATGTAGGAAATACAGGCAAGGGTCAGTTTCCAATATATGGACTATGCCAAGCCTAGATCCGCAGTTCTAGTTGATGAAAGCAGGGAGGGGATTCAGTTCTGTAAGGGTTGGACATGACTTAACCCTAAAACCTTGCTTTACATCCTGCTCTTGGCCCCTCAGACTCCTGAACCACACTGCTGGAAATGGGAGAATCAGAGATGGACCTCCCATTTGAACTAGTGCAGCTGTACATGTGTTTTTTGATAGAATTTGGCATCAATACTGAAATTTAGTCTCCCTATTCCCAGTTCTTTCTCCACGGCTAGAGACATTTTGCATTTTCCCTCCTTCTCTTTGATTCTAAACTGAATGGCTCAGATGAGGAAGGCAAAACAATGCCTGCTTCATGCTCCCAGACTAGTATTTGCATGCAAGGGTCAAGTTGCTCAGTGGAGTCAGGGGTAAAACACTTTCAGGCAGACGTTTCAATGCCTGGAAATTTTAATCCATTAAATTTAGTTGCTGAATGTCTTCTGGCATCTTCAGAAGAAGGTGGTAACTGCACAGGAGTTTTAAGAAAATGCTGATTTTAGCCCCATGGTTTCCATTGTGGCAGATGAGAGCAGTCAGGGCTGTGCTTGACCTTCAGGATGACCTGTTCCTCTGTACTGCAGGAAATCCCTTGACAAGCTGCACCAGCAAGAGGCTGGGAATGACAACGGCAGCCAAAAGGGAGGAGAGCTATAGAAAGGTGAGGCAGGGAGCACACTGCAACAGCCTGAAGGGTCACTGAACATGAAGTGTGCTTTATGTCACTGTGTCAAAATTATCTCCCCATGGGATGACTGTCTCCTGACATACAGATATTATTGCTATGGAGGGGACAGCCTACTCTAAATCCTCAAGCGGGGGAGATTAAAAGAGAATAGAACATATTGTGAGACTGAGGTTAATATAGAATAGATCATATTGTAAGACTTCCTGTCCCAAGGGTAGCTTAGCATGTGTCTGGAGGATAAAAACTTTTAAAATAATTTATTTTCAAAGGTTTCCCCTCATCTATCCAGCAGTTTGTAGATAAGTATTTGCCTTGAGCTACAGCTTCCCTGATTTTCCTGTGAATTGCATTTATATGTACTTTTCTAATGTAGCAATTTTTGGAAGGATGAAGGCCCACCCTTGTCAGACCCTCACGCTGGCAGGACAGAACTCTTATTTAATTTGCAGTCTTTGGAACTGACTCAAGAAGGAATAAGTACACAAAAAAGCAGCCTCAACTCTAATATTATAGCAACTCTGATATGTACATACTACTCCTCTTGTCTTGGAAATCCATAGGAATTTTCTAGTCTTTTATAAGAGCAGCATAATTCAGAATATGATGGATGTATCTCAGTGTAGATATTTAGACTGCTGGGCTCATGTTTTTCTATATTTTGTAGTTTAGTTATGTGTCAATAATCCTGAAACATAATGCAACAAATCTCTGTTTTTTATGCTAACATTGTTACCTAGAACACAGTGAAACTGAAATTCACTGGGATGAGCAGGGTTCATTTATATCGGTATAGGTCTAGCATAGGCTGTATTTTGCAAGTAATTGTGTTACACACATTGAGATTTTATTTTTATTTTAGTCATCAGTTCTTCTTACATTATATATAGTTGTTTAATTAGGTCAGGAGCATAGATAGTGGATGACAATTTAAGAATAGTTTCTTGATAAGCAGTTGGAACAAAAATCTGCAAAATCTGCTAGGATTATAACATTTAAATCTCTTGTGATGGCTTAGAGTTCAACCAGAGTAAAACTCATAAAATAGACTATAACTGAAATCATTCTTACTGATGGATAAAGTTTTGAAGGCAACACTTATACTTGATAAACTACAGGAATCTTAAGGTCATTATTTCCTTTATAGGATTGCATGTGATGTATGTAATAGGTTAAATGTTGCTTGTACCTGTTTAAAAGCTATGAGGACATTTATAGTGCCAAAAAAACCTTTTATTTTTTGTAAGTTATAAACACAACCAAATGGAAGCAAAATAATTGCAGACTATGGCAAAAAAAAAAAAAAAAAACCTAAAGAAATAAGATTAAGCAATTAGAGATCTATTATGCTATTATGCCCTAGACAAACAGGGAGAGGAAAAGCACTTCTAGAGGTCATATAAGTCCACGTTCTCCACTGGTAGCAAAAAGTACTCAACATTTAGAGAAGTCTGTGGAGCTCTAGATGATACTCCAGCAAATAATTTTCATTTGTGTATCTGCAAAAGCCATCAGCAGCAGAGCAACATCAGGCAGTCAGGAGCAGATTTACAGCCCTGGCTGCACTTGCTAAGGAGCAGGGCTGCTGGTGCATCCTGGCGTGGCTGCACAGAGCTGCAGCCTTCTGCTCCCCCAAGTCACAGCAGGGTTTGTCTCTGTGCAGGCACTGTGAAACTGAAGAGAAAAGGCATTGCCTGATTTATTAAACTCAGAGCTCGTAGTCAAGATGGACTTGTTATGACAGTTACATGTGACTTAAGACCTTAGGTTAATCTACCCAGTCTGTGAATTTTGTATCAATGTGGACTGTGGTTTAAAATCACAGATAATTTTTGGCTGCTTTAGGTCCTTAGAAAAAAGTCTTGTTGTGCCCCTGTTTTTCATAGTGTGTATCAGAATATCTATCTACTAGGAGGCAGTATCCTCAGTAATCTCAAGTGGTTTGTTCCCAATTAATTCATTTTCTCTAAGCTAACTTCACACCATTTGAGAAGTTTGTCCACTGATTTTGCTCAAGAAGGACATAAACCAGACATGAACTAACAGTTTGAGGGAGTCCTTTAGACTGACATTTAAAAAATGCACAATCAGAGAAAGAAAAACTCATTCTAATTACTGCCTTCTTTCTTCTTCAGGCTTTTGAGCATCCCTGTGATGTTTAAATATACGTTGATTTTATTAATTTGTGAGTAAAGACAGTCTCTTCCCAGACTTTTCATTAATGTTGATCCTTACAGTGTTCCCACATCAACAGCTCTTTATCAGAGTTTTATAGTACCCGTGTCCCACTTTCTGTTCAGTATTTATTCTTTGAGATTATCTTTTTGCTCAGAGTGACTCTATTCCTGGTTTATGACTTGTTTACAAGGATCTCCTTAGTTACACACATGTTGATGTAAGCTTTTGGATGAACTTTTCAGGCAATCCTCTTGGGGCTAGAATTCACCCCACCTTTTTGCTGAATGGTGTCCTCCTTTGCAATTGCTGCCAACTCCTCACATGTTTTAAACTTGTCATGGGTTATGTTACAGCAGCTAAGAAGTCAGTCCCAGAAATGATTCCTACACCATTACTTGTGATGTAACCTACTGCTCTTTTATAAAAATGGAAATCATATCTCTGCTGTTGAAAGAAGCAGTAAAGTTAGAACAGCACACACCGCTAAATTATTAAAAGTAGCCTAATCATGGCTTTAGATCAGGTAAGGATTGTGTGTTGCACTGTTTTGTGATAAAATGGAAGAGGGAATCAGAAATCACTTTTATAAGCTGCAGACAGTTTTCACTGCAGATAAGGAAGGAAATTATTTTGCTTTGGCTACACCCACTAAAAAAATGTTTTATTGAATTGCAATTTGTCCCTACATTTTTGTTGGGAAGACATGAAAACCAGAATGACAACATCTTGTTGCTGAGACACTGAAGCACTCAGAGCTCTATAGTGGATTTCTGAGAACACAGCAACCTGCAGAGAAATGCACAGACTTGCCTTGAATTCAGAATTACTTTGAATGTACTTTGGGTGCTTGGGTGTTCAACCACTGAAAGGCCCTGAGGTAACCTTCCTGATTTCCAAATGCCTCTCCAGGAGTTCAAAATCCTATGCCATGTCCACTCTGTGAAGTCTCAGACAACTGAAGCAGAACCTCTGGTCTTCACAAACAGAGTGGTATAAAACACCTATGATCTAGGGTCAGGAGTAAATAAAACATTAGACCTGGAATACTGTAAATTTGGACCCTCAGTAGCACTCTGACTCAAGAACAGACAATACTAAAGTGACCTGTCATTATCTCCCATGCTTTCTCTTAGCTGTACAGATGGAAACCACAGGATACTGAAGTTAAATGCTGAAAGCTCTACTGGCAAAGCTTTTAGACTCAGAGTTTGACAGATCTTTTGTTTTTAAAACCTGTTTGCAAAATCCAAGGGTTTTTTAAAAGGTTTATTTTCCCCTCAAGGAGTCTAAGCAATTGGTGCCAACAGGCCAGCTGTCAAGTCCCAGTACTATATATCTGTGTAGAGTGAAGTTGGATTAATGGAAAAATTCATAAGAAAGCATTTCAGTGTTGAGATTTCCAAATAGTTTGTGTTAATAATAAGGGGGTTGGGAAAAATAATTTGAAATTGTTCATATCTGGTTCTGGTTTTTCAAATCTGGCTTAAGTGGACCAATTCAAAGACATGCCACATGGCTATGGCTTTGTGAAAAAGGAGACTATTAACTGTTATGGACTCCAGAATAGGTAATAAATTGACTGTATGCCATTGCCAATTTTTAATAATTAAAAAAATAACAATAAAACTCTTTTAAAATCAAGATGAATATATAGTATCCATTAATATGGATCTCATTAACCCCATATAAAAAGGGCAAATGGGATTTTGAATGCTAGTGATTCACTGGACAGTAGGGAATTTGAACGAGATGGATTATAAAGACAAACTATCTAGAACATCTGCTAATTTACCAGTCTTGAAATAAACTTATGACAACAGCAGCATGTGCAGTCAAATCTGCCAAGTATCAGTTATTTATTAAGTGTTGTTGAAGATTTTGTATAATTGCTTTACAATAAATAGTTATTTTCCAAAACTATATCTGATTGAAAGATCAGACAATTTCCCCTAATACTCCAGTCCTTCACTCGCTGGTATCTTAAACTTGGGTTGGTGGTAATTGGATGATCAGCTGTGCAGTTACAATCCTTTGTTGATTGCTCTAAAGTAAAACTGTATTTTCCCCCAGTCTACCCTATAACCTCCTCCTCTGTGAGCCAGAACATTAAGGTTTTGCTCAGTGTATTGTCTTCAGCAACTTCCAAAGGACTGACTCTCACCTGCCCCTTTCATCTAAACATAAAACAAGCCCCAGCCTTTTTGTTTGAGAGTTGTTGAACACTCGAACAAAATGTTCAGAGAAGCCATGGAGTCTCCATCCTTGGAGATATTCACACCCATCCTGGACAGAGGCCTGAGCAACCTGCTTTGAGCAGGCGGGTGGGCAAGAGGCTCTCCAGAATTCCAATCCAATCTCAACCAGTTCTGTGACTCTTTTATTTTCACTAGCAACAGATACGTGTTATCCTTTAAAGGCTAAAAGGAAAAAACATTCTTCGCTTTGCTTCCAATATGACAGAAAAATGTTTTTCCAGTGATAAATGAGAGTCACCAGTTTACACAGGAATGCCAGATTTTTAAAAAACAGGGCCTGCAGATATTTAGGCAGCTAAGCAGCTACATTTTAAGAAGTGCTGAACTGGTCTCCCCAAAGTGCTATGAAAATCAGGCCAGTATTGGTTTTGCACCCTGGAATGCTGGGTGTATCAGGTGGTTCCTTCACTGTTGAACTCCTGTGCAATTTTACATAAATGTCTTCACTGGTCCTGTTTCCCTGATAGCCTGAGACTCAGGCAATCATCTGCATCACTGAAGTGAAACACTTTCTCAGCTTTCTTCAGGCAAAAAGCAAATGGATAAAAATTAATCAGACTTTGAAGGCAGAAGAAGAAAAAAGGGGTCTGGATAAAAAATTAACATTCTGAAGTGGAATTTGGACTCTGAAAAACATGTTTGTTAACTAGGGCCAGGTGAAAAAATCCTTATTGGCTCTTCCTTCCAAGGTGCCTTTGTTATATTGCTATAAATTTAAAATGCATTCTACTATTTGTTTTGGCAGGAGTGAGCAGAGTTGTTCATTAATTGTGATCCAGAAAAATGGAAGTTCCTACAAATATGTTTTCTGAGATGAGCCATTGGTGTTAGGATCCTGATCAAATTCTCTTCTTGCCACCACTTTCTTTTGAAAAAAATGCGAATACCAGAAAGATGCCAATCAGGGTTTATGCCATACCTTAACGGTGAGAGCACTGTCTGTAGAATTTGCAGAGCTGAGTTTCATTTCCTGTTCAGTCTGAAAGGGTCCAAATTCAGAAATTCTCCATCCTAGGGAAGTTCCTTAACTCTGGCTGAGCTGGGAACAGTCAGACACTTTTGCATCCCTCCTTTTAGTATTATTCTATTAAGCAAAGGCATGAAAGATTTATGAGCTCAGCAAGCAAAACACTAAAAGAAGTTTAGTCTTTCAGCTGAAAATGAAGAATTTTATTTTGTTTCCTGCCTTGGTCCCTGTTTAAACATTTTTCATTAAGCAGTTGTTAAATGGAGTACAGAAACAGGAGCCCAAAGCATCCTGATGTTTTCCACTCAGCAGGGATGGATCCTTCTTTTAAAGCACTGAGGAGGAGGAGGCCATGATTCCAAGGGTTAGTTTGCTTCCGAGCAAGCATGAAACCTGGGTTCCAGGTCTGTTTTAACATTAGGGATTCAAAATTCCTTTCCAGAAGACTTCCTTGCCCACAAAGACATATTAGGTATTTTAGAGGGAATAAACATTGTTTTGCAGCTGGCCCAGTGTGCAATTCACAGGCCAAAACCAAGCACTAGCAAAATGGAAGTTACTTCATTTTACAGACTGGGGGCACAGAGAAGACATTAGTTTCTAAACTTTTTTTCCCCACTATTCCAATGGTACTGTTTAATGTAAACTGCATAAACAGCTAACAGAGCAGGAAATTGAACTCAGATGTAAGTTGAAATCGTCCGAGGTGAAAGAAACTGTGAAACCATAAGATCCTCCCTTTTGTTGGAGAGTTGCATGAATGCTCATCTGTTATGAAAATGCTGGCATAAAGCTGGCATGGTGCAATTTAAAAGAGGTGGGCCTGAGTTTTTATTTACCCCAAAAAAATTTTCATGGAGCTGGGATTTGAAGTGAATAGAAGCAACTCCACCCTAGCTCTGGAGACCACAGGTTGGATGGTGGCAGAGCACTCAGGTCCACACTTGTGATAGATGTTTTTGTTCCTGGGTATCTTTCCATTTCTTGTGTAGGTACTGGGTTGCTCTAACGAGACACCTCATTCTCCAACCCAGTTCAAGGCACTGTGGTTTGGCTCCTTGAGGGAGACACCCAGCAGTGAGAGACAATGTGGTGCCCAACTTTGAGGTGTCTCCTCCCTTCACCAGCCCAGGTTCCAAATTCTGCATTTGTTTTCTTGCCTGGAGGATGACTCTAATAGTACTTACTTGTGTATTTTTAATACATATGCACAATTCTTTGAAGATTTCTAAATGTTGACTTACAGCAAACCCATTTTTTAATCTCAGAGAAAATCTCCTGGTCCTCATTAAAATGAATAACATGCATTTATATGGGTATAATTCATTTTGCATTAAATAATACAGCTACAGCAAGAGCTACAGCTGTAATACATCTTACAAGGTAAAGATCAACAAAAATGAATCTTATGTGCTGTACCATTAGCAAATCACTGATTCTTTCTCCAGGTGGAGGCAGGCATCTCAAGAGGGGAAAAATATTTCTAGAATGACAGTAAATTAGCTCAACAGTAAACATGCAGTAATGAATTCCTGGATTAGAAGAGCATGGCTATTCTGCTGCAGAAATTAGCCAAGTTGGGAAAATTTTTTGAATGCAGACAGAAAATATCCCAAATGGCACTGGAATCTAACAAATGCAGACACAGTTTTCAATCCTTTCTTCATTGCTCTGTGTATGAAGTAGAAAAGGATTTAAAAGGAAATTGATGTCAACAGAAGTGAGGGTGCCTTGAAAGTACAGCTCCTCATGAACCTGACTATATTCTCATGGTTACCAGATGGTTATCTCCTCACCCAACTCAAACCAGCCCATCTAAGGCATATCGATGTATCACACGCAGTAATTAAAGCAAGCACAGCTTAGGGGAGATAAACTGAAAACCCTGACAGATCCTCAGCTGGTTTAAATCAGTACAGATCCACTGATGTCAACAGGCTTTTGCCAATCTACACAAGCTGAGAATCATGTCCCGTGTGTCCGCATTTCATCCAAGGCCAGTCTGGACTCATTGCAGCTAAAGTGTGAGATGGAGGTGTTTCTAAAAAGCCACTCTATTCCCTTCATCCCAGACCATCTTGGTGTCAGAGTGGCTCCTTGCCTAATTTAGGAAGCAGCTCTGGCTGCTTGGGTACCTCTTCTGGCTGCTGCAGTGTGGCAGCTTTCAGGCTGGTAGCACAGGAAGAGCACCACAGGGAGGAAACAGAGTGAGGAGGTGGAAAAAGTGAAAAGAAAGAAAGAACAATCAGTTATAGAAATAAAACAAGCTTTGCCACTAAGTTTCTTGGACAAATCTGGTTGGCCTTAAACTATCACCCCATACTTTTCCAAGTCACTGACTAACTTCTGAGTCTTTGGCATTCCATCTGAGTCACCACTGAATTTTGTACCCATCTGTTCATCCATTCATTCTCCTGGTCTGTTGCCTCTGCAACAGCACCAGAACAGCTCTACAATTTATTCCAGCACCTTTTTGGGTCTCCAAGCTCCATCACAATTTTTTTTTTCATTCTTGGGAAAAATACAAAAAACCCAAACCCAGATTTCTCAGCTCTTCCTTTATGGTGTCTGATGTCTGGATTCACAAGATGATTTTAATTAGTGATCACGGTCTCCTGATGTCAGAACAAACTATCTGATGCTTGTCAATTATTTTCCACATTTACAAGGAGCCTTTGTGGCCACAGACAGATCTACTTATTTCATAACCTTTTCCTTCCAAATGGTTCCCATTTTCTACATATCTTTTGCCATCTTTAATTCATTTTATTTTTTTCTTTCAGTTGCATTAATATTATATGGTTGAGTCACTATTCTTCAGTGCCACATTCAGTTTTGTTTCTCACAGCAAACAAGGTAAAACAAATGGACCCACAAACTAGTGTGGAAAATTAAAGTTTATTTTTGCTTTTTAAATCATGCATATTTCTTTTCTGAGATTCGTGACAACAAACAAGGGACTTAACCTGTGACCCATTTAAACTTGTTTCAATGTTTCCAGTGAGAAACTTCTAAAGAAAAAAAAAATCAACTATCTGCTTCCCTCAGAATTCTAAAAGAAAGTAATTATTTACAGTTTCTCCTTTATCAGAAATCAGTCTAGTTATGCTACTTTTTCTTGAATTTTATTTCAGAAAGTTGAATGAAATTCTATATGTTCAATGGACTGTCCATTTGTCCAACATATACAAATTCATGACAACTTTTGATATTGTTCTGGTAGTTGTCATTATGTTGTGAAAATTTACATTAACTTCCGATTTTTATGTTAAATTCTATTGCTTTATTATCAGAAACATTCATCTGTGTGACTGTTTTGAGTGACCAAAGACTGTCCATTGTTTATTAGCCAGGAATATTTGAGATTAACAATTCTGCTGGCAATAGATGGAAACAATGCTGAGAGCTGGAAAACGACGTAAGGATTTACACCAACCAGCAGTGCAGTCTGACACTTTTCTGTTGTGTTTACTGCCAGCAGTGCAGTATCCAGATCTCACAGGCAGTTTGCATTAAAGCTGATGGGAGATGTTTCAGTGGTGACAGCCATGAGGGCACGTCTTACCCCAATGTGTTTGACACATGCACAGCCTTGCACCAGCCCTGGCAGACACTCTCACACGGTATCTCACCAGGTTGTCTCTCAGCACTCAGAGAAGAGCCATGCAATTGAATGTACCTCTATTGACAGAGAATTTGCATGATTTTGTCTTGACTGAAAACCTGGTCCTCAGGTCGCTACTAGGGGCACACTTTCCTTCAAAACAGCTCTTTTTTCTTTTTCAGTGGTTATGATACTCCTGGAAAAAAGAGACAGAGATGAAAGATGAAAATTAAACCAAACATCTAAAGACTTAAAAGCTAAATTTAGATCTTGACTCTATGAACATGACTCAAAGTTATTGAAAAATTCAAGACTACTCAGGCTTCTAGAGAGGAAGGTTTGTCTTGTGTAAAATTCTTGACACTGTTTTCTATAGACACACACATATATCCTACAGAGCACACCTCTCGTTTCAAAAGGGATTTCAGCAAAGGAAAAATCTGTTTTTTACATATAGCTGCTACTATGGTTATGGTATTCTGACATCTCATATACTTAATCTTGCTTGCTGTTGAGTGTGCCCCCTTCAAGTCAATGGAGTTTGCCCTGGATAAATATTAACAGAATATGACCGTGAATTTACCCCTGTATTTATTTCCTGAAAACATGCAATTAGAGAAGAAAGAGACACTAAAGATACAGAAAATGAAAATACTTGGGACCCACTTTTTTCCCAATGGCTACATATTACATATTGAAATATGCTTGAACTATTTTACTGCTTTGCTCTGAGATGATACGCAGTGATAGTTTGCAAAGGGAGAGAAGGTAAAACGAAAGACATGCCAAAGATATGCAGAAATAAAAACATTTCCAGGCTGGAGTTTCCTTATTTTTTTAACATCAGTCCTAGAAAAATATGTGTTTTGGCTAGCAGGTTTTGCTTCAACCTGCTTCGAGGGCAGCCTTTAGTATGATCACAAGCAGCCAAATACAAGCTGTTACAATGCTACTGATGACACTGGTTTACATCCATGTTGATTCTGGCCTATGATTGTGCAATTAATGAAAGAATAAATTAAACAATTAAGTCACTAAACTAAATATCATGTTATGCCAGAAGACGAAATGTAAAAAATCTAACATTGGGTTGAAAGACTTAAATTAGCAACAGTTTTCCCCTTTTAACAACTGGAAGCAAGATATGTTTCTCAATTCTTTGAAACACACTGGATTTTTTTACTTCATGTTATATACTATTAATATATATAAGCCATGCTAAGTGCTTAATTCTGCAATGTATATAACAGCACACAAGCATAATTTCCTTGTGAATTGCTAGTGTTAAAACAGCTATTTTTAACTGATTTAATGAATTTATATATATATCTACAAGTTTTTGCATGAGACAATTATCAAGCACATATTACTTTGAAAATCCTGCAATGTGTCTTTTGCTCCTTAATAGATTTTAGCAAATAATCTCTCTCATACTTGAACCATGCCAACTTCTACTTTCCAGCACGTGCACTCACTGTAGGGCAAAGCTGAGCTTTCTATGGCACTGTCTGGTTATTTGAGTACTTTTGTGAGAAATACACTACAGGGAGAAATGCAGACATTTGGGGAAGTGGGTGTCTTGTTTTGCATGCCTGGGGACAAAACCTATTGTCAGACATCCAGGTGTGTTACACTATGTAGTGCTGAGCAAGAGCTGCTGTGCAGGTCTATAAATGTCACAGATCATATCCAAGATCAAACCTGGTCCCAAACTGTTAAGCTGTGCTTTCACCAACACCCTATACTCCATTCTTTCTATCTGGATATTTTGAGTTTTAGTAGTGATGTATTTTTCCAAAAGACCAGATGGAATTTATTATGATTTGAACTATTATAGCATTACAAAAATATGACTGTTTTTTTAGATGATGTGGCTTTCTTAACTCTTTGGACCATGAATTCTGTATTTCTGTATTTTAACCACACAGTTAAAACTAAAAGTTTTAGTGTCAAGGAAAAAGGAAAAAAAGATTAAGGATACATTGAAGTACCTGAGGTTTGCACAAGCCTAAGACCTAATTTTGGCTCTCAGTGCAGTGCCTCTGTATCTTGGATAAAGCTGTTTGGTCATTTGATGTTCAGGTTGCAAAAGTTAAGAATTTATCATCTGACACTGAAGTGATGTTTGTTGGCTTGATAGCATGAAAATAGGATCATGTTTGAGACACAGAATCACAGAATCATTAAGGTTGGAGAACATCTCTAAGATCATCGAGTCCAATCATTAACCCAGCAGTGCCAAGTCCACCACTCAAACATGTCTTTAAGCACCACAACTGCACATTTTTGAACATTACCAGGGATAGTGATTGCAGCACTACCCTGGGCAACCTACTCCAATGCCTGACCACCCTTTCAGTGAAGAAAGCTTTTCCTAGTACCCAATCTAAACATCCCCTGGCTCAACTTGAGACCATTTCCTCTTGTCTTCTCTCTTGTTACTTGGGAGAAGAGCCCGACCCCCACCTGGCTACACCCTCCTTTCAGGGAGTTGTAGAGAGCAATAAGGTCTCCCCTGAGCTCCTTTTCTCCATGCTAAACAACCCCAGTACCTTCTGTCACTCCACATAAAATTAAATAAAACCTTAATATTTTTTTACAGTTGGCCCAGTTCTTCACTCATTTAGGATTTTCCTGCTAAGGGTTAACTAAAGAATATATGACATGCAAATGCAAATTCAGTGAGTTAGCACTGGAACTATCACCTTTCCCTGGGCAAGAATTGGGATAAATTAATAAAGTGATAAGTGATCCCCCTGTGTCGCCCATAATCCCAAACCCAACAGCAAAGTATCCAAAGGGTTAGCATTTCAAGCAGGGATGAATTTTCAGCTGTTCCAGAGAAATAAAATGATATCATACTTGCAGTTGCTCAGCAGACACGGGACATGGAGGTATTTAGTGTGACTGAAGGAGAAAGAGTCAGATCCTCAGCTACTGTGAATCAGTGCCATTGCACAGGACTGATTAGATTAGCTAACTGACAACACTTGGTGTTACACTCAAGAGACCAATAATCACAATCAATTAAAGAACAGGGAGCTTTACATTCAAAATTGGTTTTCATTTAATGTAAATTTGATATAGAGGGCCACAGATGAGCAAATCAGCTTAGGAGTAGCTCTCTCCCAAGTAACAGTTTTATTATACCTCTTTTTCTTCCTTTGATTATTCAAAGTGTGTGTGCACTTAACTTAAATCACATTTGTCTTTTAGACCAATGCAACAAGGTGAAACAAGTCTTTTCCCAAGAGCTTTAGATTTGTCAGAGGCCCATGAAATAGACAGGTAGCCTAAACTTAGTGCTCATGGAAAAGTGTCAATACTAGAAAAAAATAACCCTGCAAGTCAAGAGAGGGAAAAAAGGAGGGAAACTGCTGATGGTCTTTCCAAAACAGGCATTTTCCAAAAATTATGTCATCGTAACTAAGGACAATCTAAAATTTTAGGTCAAACTTTTGCAATTGTTTGAAGTAAGAGTAATATTTTTAGTTTCATTTAAAGTGTTTTTCATGATTAAGTTAATTTAAAAGCTTTTTTCCTCAATTTTCTTTGTTTCCAAGCAAAATATTTTGTTATCTTTGTGATGCCATGATGAATTTTTGCCTTCTTTTTTATACCCCTGTTATACCTTTTTACAACTTCTGTATTCTTAGTGCTTTTTGCCTTCATTCTTGGACTTGTTTGTTCAGCCAGGAGACTAAACATTTTAGAAGCTTTGTGGCTAGGGATCAGTGTGCCCCAGACCCCAAGGTCCTCTCCAGAACACATTCTGTAAACTAAGATAGAGCCATCCAGGGGAAGGCTCCTCGGGGGGGGGGGGGGCTCATTCAAGCCTCTCATTGGGGAATCTTTGATAGATATGCTAATTAGTAAAACCTATAATGTTATACCAGATCTTTTGGGGAGGGCATTTTTGTGGGGTGCATTTCGGTGCATTCGACCTGGACGTGTGCACCTAAGGATCCTTAAAATAAATACCAAGGTAAAATCCCTTTTTCCCTTCTAACCATGAATGACTCTTGATTTTAAGACCAGGAAAAGGTATCATCGGAGTGGCATGATTTCATTGAGAGAACCTTGTAAAGAAGGATTCTGATACTTTTAAAATTTCCCCCAATTGCCTCCAACTTCCATGTCCTTTCCAGCTTTCTCAGTCCCTTATGCCTTTTCCCTTTTTCTTATTGTTGCTAAGGTGCAGAAAATAACCTCTTGTTTTAACAAATCTGTATATTTGAATTCAGCAGCAACTCCACATTTGGGGTGATCTTAATATCTTATATAAAAAAAGGTAATAATAATCCAGGTTAAACAATAATCATGGAAAGCACTAAAGAAAATACAGAGGAATTGTCAATACACACACAGAATATAGATTCAATATTGTTGTTGCCACACAACTTTTTACTCCAATTTTTAATCAGAAATGGAAAACCTGTGCAGAGAAGCTGTTTTGCCTGAGAGGTCTAGACTGGTTAGAAGAATGGTCCCAGCTCTGGCACACTCAGCACAGGTTAGTGGCTGCTGCAATGACCTGAAATAGATAATTTTGAACGGTTTTTTGAGTCTCGGCACTTCTATCCATCACCCAGACCTGTTTTAAAATAGATTTATGCATGTGTGCATTGCAAGGAGATTTCCAAATTAGATTACCTTTTTTTTTTTCCTCTAAGTTACTTGGAACAACTTGCCAATTAAAGGAGTGTTTGTTAATTGTCTTAAAAAGGGTATTTCCTATTACCACCCTGCTCCTCCTGGAAAAAATATATTTAGTCTGTTTTTGTCAGTGTCATACATGCTGGATCTTTTTTAAAACCTGATAACCAGATTAGTTGAGAAACTGGAACTCTTCCAAGACAGCCGTTTCAAGTTTCTTGGTAAATAGTCTGTACATTGTATATATTTGCTAAATGTACATTATTTACTTTATAAAGTCTTCTGATCTTCCATAAATCTCTGCTCACAGAGTAAATTTTAAGGCACTGTTTTCCACTTCTTAGGAGCTGGCCTCTTCATCTCTGTAATACCACACATGAAGTCACATGGAAAAAGGTTCATGTGGGATGTCTTTGAAGTGTAGCCATCAGACTTTAGATGGACTGGCTTTCCAAAGTGAGAAATACAAATCATGTCTGTTTATTGTCTCCATGAAAGAAATTCACTGCTTTGTTTAGAGTCTATTCTGAGGTGAGCACATGCTTGTCTGTTGTCACTGAATGACACCTTTTCAATAACGTGAACATGGTGAAAATGGTGAAATCCTATTCTTTATATGATTTGATTCTTATATGATTTGAAGCTTGCAGGATGATTTTTTTGTCATTTTTGGTGGCAGTGGCTTTGGTTTATTAATTTCTTTTTGTTTGGGTTGGGGTTTTTTTTAACTATGCTCTTTGACTGAAACACGGTAAAGAGAAATGATCCTATACTTCTGTCACTCTTGGTGCTCACTGAAAGCAGGCTGGTAGCTGCAGACAAACCAAGCCTGCTGTGCCTACCTTCAGCCTGAGCAGAACAGGCAGATTGCAAAACAGCCTGTGTCTGACAGCTGCCAAGCTGTGTGCAGGCAATACCCAGCCTGAGCTAATCAGCCCTGGACATGAAGATTTACCTGTTCGTTTGGCTGATTTTACAGTGTGGTCATGCCCACAATACAGTCCTGTTCTGTAGTGCTTGTCTCTGCAGGCAAGGATCACTTTACCATCCAAATGTCAATCCTCAACAAACTGTAGGGAGCTGTAACAGAATTATTACTCTTCCATCAAGAGATTAGACATCATGATGTATCTTGACAGTGTCTCCGTGACAGAACCAGAAGCTAAAGCCAAATCTCCCATAGAGTCCTCAACTCTTGTCACGTAAGAGAAATTTCACTGAAGTCAAAGAAATTGTTTTTCTTCTAAATACATAGAACAGGCTGAAAAATGAGGTATGAGATCCTAAGAATTCCCACAGTTCAGCAGGTATTTGCCCACTCTGCAATGTCATTTGGATTTAGAAACCAGCATCCTTCAAATAGAGCACCCCTGTTCTGGAAGAACCATGTTTTAAGCTTCTGATGCAAAACACCTCAAGGTTGGCATACCTTCAAAATCACACTTAGGTCCAGATCCAAATTTTGTACTGTTCCTCTGTAAACTAAGCCAAGGACCCCTCTCCTAACATCTGTGGATATTGGGGTATTTGAAATCCAACTCCAAATTCCAACTTAAGCCATGGTCTAATGTAAACAAAGTTAATGGCTTGTCAGCATGGGGCTGTAAAACAATGTGGGTACTGTCATAATATTGATGTAAGGAAACTTTAAATATATAGCCATTTTTCTGAATATAACAGTGGCTTTTGCTCTTAGGGAAAAGTCATTAAATCAGTATGTCCAGGTTATGTGGCAGCCAGAGAAAATATACAATTGTGGCAGCCAAGAAATTACATGGAAAAGAAATTGTGCCTTGACCCATTGACCGCAGTGCCAAACAGTGAGTGCCATTTATTGTTGTATCACCTGGGTTTTATACCCACGTGTTACAGCTCACAGGCAACTGTGGTTGTATGGGAACAGGAGAAACATGTGTTAGACCTGCAGCTCTCAAGGGATGACTGAAGCATGAGCCAGGCAGAGAGTTCGAAAGAGTAAAGAAAACAAAAAAGAGATACTGTACTGGAATATATAATCTATTTTTGGTTTGTACCAATGAGGAGTTGTTGTCAGCAGTACATCGTGAACTGATGTTGAATCAAGGTCTGTTTTAAAGACTCAGGTGACATACTACAAACTCACAGTGTGGTTATTGTTGCTCATCTGAAATCCCAAACAAATATGGAAATTCCCTAAGGATTACCTTCTAATACAACATAAAATAATTTGAACTGACTTAATGATTCACAACTGTTGGAAAGTAAGCTTAATTTACTTTGCAGTGATCTGTAGAAGCTGTGCATATTTAAGTATTTCAGCCCATCTCTGTAATTAATTCTTTTAGCTTCTGAATTGATTTCTGTCAGTATTCTTATATTTTCTCAAAATTACCCATCAATTTATAATACGGAAGTGCCAAAAATGTATTTTATATTTAATAATCCTTATGCAACTTTATGTTGCATTTTTAATCTACATGAATCACTGCACAATATATTTTTTGTATGAAACTGTGGCCAAAGAACTTTGTTCAAGAACAGCAACAGCTACTCAGTGTAAAATGTGTGCTTGGACACATAATAATTTTGCTGAGTTTTTGTGAGGTGTGCTCTGAGACCATGTTCTCTCCGTACTGCTATTTTGATTTATACCAGTAAATAATCTCACTATCCTTGTCTGTGTTACATTAAACTCAAAGTTGTACATGATGGGATGAGTTCAGATAAAGATTTGGACTGATTTTGGAGCTTTGGAGAGATAAAGCATTAATACTTTCCAAAACTTCAGCAGTGATTTGGATTTGGGTAAGGGCCCATGTCTGATTATGTTTAAATATTTTGACATGCGTGGTATTCTATTTTATAAGATAGAGAGATCATAAGAACTTCATTTGTGCTGTTAGTCTATACTATGGAAACAAATGACATGTTTCACCCATATTGAAGAAATTCAGGATGAAAGATCACAGAGTAAATCATGTTAATATATAACACATACAAGAAATATTACAATTAAGAATTTACAGATGTGACTCAGGGATAGGCACTAATTACATGAGAAATAGATTTTTATTTAAACCCAAGGTTCCAAATTAGTCACCAAGATGAGCTTTCAGCTTTCTAGGCTTGTGTGAGCAAATATTGTGGTAACATATCACAGTGCTAGAAACTTGTATTTTTAGTAAGGTTGAAAGGAGTGGTGGTAAAGGTTGAGCAGCTTTTTTCCATCTCTTAAATTTGAGGCTGGACAGTCTATACTGACCCTATTTCTGCTGAACTGGGATTCTCTGAAGCCTTAGGGCTTGTTCAGTGTCACCAGCTGTGTTTCTCGCTAGATGCTCACTTGTGACATCTGTCCTGATGTGCAGATCAGTTTGTGTCCTGACTCTGATTCAGCAAAGTAGGTGTCTAACCTGCCCTTTGGTTGCAGTCAGTTTCAAAGAAAATGCACAAAACTTTAAGTCCCTTGCAAAATTGTCCTGTGGTGCTCCAAACCAAGCAAGTAGAAGTCTGCAAGGTGAGGGAAAAGAAGGATTTAGCTGATGTCACTGTTTTACCAGCCAGAGGACACTGTGAGCAAAATCTGACAAAATGAAAGTTGACTTCAATAATTTGCCATTGCTTTAAGAAGCTTGATATATTTTTATCCTGTTTATACATTGTCCTTTACCAGTAGACAGATGAATATCTAGTCAAGAACTTGGGCAATAAGTGCAATGTCTTATAACATTTGTCATTTAGCTTTCTGACAACTCACTTGAATATTGACTGAAGTGCTCAGTCTTTAAATTTAGCACTCCAATTGATTTATTTTCCTGAAGATGACCACAGAGAAAATGCACTAAATATGAGATGATGTTAAAAGTAATATTTCAGTTATTATGTGAATCTCAAGTTGATTTTTTTTAAATCCACGACTGTGTTATAAAAATTTCATATTTAATCCTGACCAGTATTTCATAGACTCGCAGAATGGTTTGAGTTGGAAGGCACCTTAGAGATCATCCAGTTCTAATTCCCTGTTTTGGGCAGGGATGCCATCCACCAGGTCAGGTTTCTCAGGGCCCCATCCAACCTGGCCTACAGAGTTTACTGTAAATATGGATTATCTCTGCATCACAGTTGGTGATACCCATCAGAAAACACAGGAAATACCAGACTAGACTAAATGCATTTTCTTCAGCTCTTCCTGCTGATTGTGTCCAATATTGGGATTCTTGAGAGGTTGCAAGAATTCCATTCTTCTTTCTGATACTTAGAAACTGTTTTAAATCCCTAGCACAAAGGGACAGATACAACAATTAGCCTTGAAAAAGGCATTGCTCTACTTACATGTAGATATGTACATCACCCAAAGCGACAAGTGTGAATTCTAACTCTGGCTGCTAAATCTGACTCTGCTTTTATAAATCATTAATTTGTTTAAACATTGTTAATTGTCAGATATTCTTAAGTGTCACTAAATTGTAACACATAAAGTTAGAGCACAGAATTATGTTTTATGTACATGTCTTTAAAATTAATGAATTATGAATAAACTCCCTAATTGCACTGAAGTACAGATGGAAGCAATCTTCATGAAATTATAAATAATCACCGTGCTGCTGATTGCAACAAGTGGAGTTTAAGCTTGCCAAGCAGTCTTAGAAGTTTAATTAAATGTACTAAAAAAGCAATTTGATGCTTTAAAAGCCAAGCTGTTGCATGGCACTGAAACAAATCAAAACTTCAGTTAGGTTTGCAAACCAATCTTTGCTGCTGACCTCAGAAATGCCAACATTCCCAGTTTAGAAATTTTATGCTTTGCAAGTTCAGTGCCTCGAATAAATATAAGACTTGACTTTTGGAAATACTATTTAGGTGAAGACATGCAGATAAGCAAGAATGATTTTCAGACATTATGAAATCACATGCTTAACAAGACTAGTAATTTTATATAGTATTGAGAGAAGAGACCCTCTGTACAGTAAGAAAGAGTAAGATGTGCCAGATGTCATCAGCCAAGCTTAGAGTTTATGGAGTGTAGACAAATATAAAGGAGCCTATATTTAAGGTTGTCCCTTGACCCTTCATGACCTTCTGGATCTGTGAATCTACACTCAGAATAACTAGAGCAAGAAGAAAATTTTGGCAGAATCTTGGCTCCATAACTCTCCAGTGAACTATCAACCCTGCACAGACATGTGTAACCTGGTACTTTGCTCCTGATAGACAATTTCTTCCTTAGTGTATTCTTCAAGTACAGCAGCTGAGCAATGCAAGGCAAATGTAATGCTTGGCTTCATAAGTAAAGCTCATACCCCCAAAGGAATTTATCTTTTATTCATTCTTGAACACTTGACTTGAAATGAAGTATAAATGCTGAAAACTACAATATGAATAAACTTTATGCCAATGCCTTCAAATCCCACACTTCCATGGTGAATCTCTACTTGGCTTCTGAGATCTGTTTCTACTTCAGGTTTAGATGGAAACAGCCCTAGCCTGTGAAATTCAGATGTTATTTCAGGTTTATTAGCATACATGTCTGGAGCCTTTTCACAAGACTGGGTATCTATCCTGTATGGGTTTTTCTTCCAGTCTGGAAGGGCACAAACATTTTTGGTAGGTATTTGTGTATGTCCAGCAACTTCAGAGCATCTCAGATCAGGATAGCTTGAATCAACCAGGTGAGTGAGCTGATGCCTCTGTGTTTACTTCCTACCTAAACCTAATCAAGACAGAGGCAAAAAGCTTTATCCCCATCTGAGCTTTTGACTGGCTGCCTGTGGCCCATTAAAGTGCATCTAATGCATGGAAAGATGATGACTCTCACTAAAGCCATCTGAGACAAACCCTAATGTGCTGACATTGGATCAGTAAGTAATTGCAGAGGTGGCTTTTAGTATAATAATGTACCACTTAGACCACTCACACAGGAAGTGAGGAAACTGGTTTCTCTTCCTCCTCAGACAGAGGAGACCAGATCCATATTTCCTCATTCCCAGGAGTGTGAATGACAGCCAGAATTTATGTCAAGAGGGTTGATAGGGAAGGACAGAGGCACCTCCTACGTCTCCAAGGGGGAAATGGATACAAGATTTACAGTCCCCAAGAGTGAACTAGGAAAAAAGAAATAAGCTCTGTGTAATATGATGGTTAGGGCTTCTTAAGAAAAATGGAGTCACAGGTTTTGTTTCCCCAGTTAAAGGCCTATTTTGTGTTTTCCAGTAAATCCTAATTGAAGAAAATTAGACTAGAAGTCAAAATTCCTTGTTGTCGATTGAGTGTCCCTATTCACAGTGACAGTAGAATTTTTTTTTACCCTTGGCTTATACCGAGCAAAAAGTGTAAAAATGTTTTGTTGTAATATTGCTAATTTAGAAAAATAAAATATTACAAATGAGGAGGCTCAGGGAGGACCTTATCACTCTCTACAGTTATCTGAAAGGAGGTTGTAGCTGGGTGGGGGTTGATCTCTTCTCCCAGGTAACAAGTGGCAGGAGAAGAGGAAATGGCGTGAAGCTGCAAAAGGGAATGTTTAGATTGGATATTAGGAAAAATTCTTAACTGAAGGAGTGGTCAAGCAATGGAACAGGGACATGGAAGAATTGCCATCTTTAGATTTGTTCAAAAGATGTGTGTATGTGGCACTTGGGGACATGGTTTAGTGGTGAATACAGCAGTGCTGGGTTAATGGTTGGATTTGATGACCTTTGAGATCTTCTCCAACCTTAATGATTCTATGATTTTGTATTTCTTCTTCTGAAAAAAAAAACCAAAAAAAACCCTGTGTCTGGATGGCTGAGAAATTAAACATGCAGATCAATTTGTTTTCAGGGAAATTGAGGATTGTAATGTCTATCCAGGACTGTATCTTTAAAACTGCAGCATGCCTTTTTAGAGGAACATGTGGAAATGGTTAAATTTTTAATTAGAAAAAGTAACAGCATAGTTTAAAAAGACTGTTAGTGTCTCTTGGTACCTCCCCAGTTCAGTCCAAAATAGTGATCTTCATTTACAGGGGCAACCTCTGAAGCACACCTTAGGTTTTTGTGTTGTATATTTGATCTGTTACTGGATGTAGTACATCCAAAGAGCATTTGGGTGCAGCACAAAAAATAGACAGGAAAGCAACAAAGTCACAATTGCTTTAAAAGGTCATATTTTCACATCTGCCTTGCAGGATATTTGGCAATTTCTTTCCTCTGTAGAAGGGGCTACATAAAGAAAGTACAAAGTTCTTTTGATCTAAAAAATCTCTGTGGGAATTAATAATTTATATCAGAATTTAACAGCACAGAGGAACCCCTTTTTATATGCTGGAGTAATTTTGCTTTGCTTTTGTCAGATCAGCTCTACTTGAAACAGAGACTTGCTATTAATGGAACTGAACTATATTTCAATGTCTCAGACATTTTGGTGGCTTTTATTCTACCATATTTCACTCTGATTCCAGTTCAGCAAAGATCTTAAACACATTCTTAAATCTAGTGGGACTGAAGACCATATGTAGATGTTTTATAAAAAGAGAGTCAGCTGATAAACTCTTGTTAATGATACTTTTGATGGAGAGTAGCATGTTGAGACAGATTCTTTTTGTTTAATTTTCTTTAGTAACTTACTCTACTGATTGAATATGAAATAAGGTGCAAATATGAGGGCTGGAAGAAAAAAATCTTGTGATTGGCTTCTGCATAGAGCCATAGTAACAGGAATCACACATATCTGACCCAACCTATATAATAGATACCCTCATTTGAGATAGACATCTACATTTTCTATAGTATTGGTGGGTAGAAATAAGTGTGTTTACAGTTCATTTTGCTCCTCCCTAATACAGAGGCCTGAAACAGTCCAAAATTCTGTACTTCAGGAGTGTCTGTTGCTCCTATCAGACTATGAAGAGGACTTCCACATAGGAATTTACATAGTAGATACCCGAGTTTGATGGATGAGGTGACATGCATCCTATGGGACATTTAGAGTAGAGGGGAGAAGACCTATCAGACCTCCACACCTACCACCATCTTGTCCCTGATGCTGGGCAGCAGGAGACATGTAGGCAAAGAGGAAAGAACAAATTCATGTACAAAAATGTCTTGGTCTAGCAAATTTTCCAGTAATCAGTGGTTTCAGAACTTCCTGATCCAGATTTCTTTCTGGCAAATCATGTTTAGTAACACTAGCTGATTTACTCTCCATTAATTTGTTCCTTTTTACATCCATGTGTATTTTTTACCTCCGTGAAATCCTGCGGTTATGAGCTCTATAATGTAATTACATGTTGCGTGGAAAAAAAATACTGTGCTTTGGTGTATAACTTACTCCTTAATGCTTTCATTATATGTCTGCTAATCCTTTTGCTATGAGGTGAACATTCACTCTGTTCATGTTCTGCATAGAGTTTATGACTTAAAGCCCTCTGTCATTTCCCCCTACCAGTCATCTTTTTCCCAAGCTTAAGAATCCTAATGTATTTTCTCTTTCCTCATATGGAAAACATTCAGATCTAGGCATTACTGATGCAAACAGGATTTTCAAAATCAGAATTTAAATGGCTTTAGTATAAAGTAAGTCAACAATGACAGGGGAACTAGACTTCATTAGGACAAGTCCTCACCCTAACAGTGTGATATGCAATAAACCCCACACAAATATTGAATGCTTATTAATCATTGTGTAGTCCTTTATATCCATATATAGTCCATTTATATATATAAATTTTTGTGGTTATTGTGCATGCATTTTTTATAAAGAAAATTGAAGCTGGTTATTTTTTAGCTATTAGAAATACAAAATCCTTCAGAAGAAAAAAAAATGGACACACTAGGTTACTTCTTTTATGTCCATTTTTATATATGAGACCCTTCAAGTTGGAATGAAGGGCATGCTGACTCTTCATCTCTGTATTAACAGTTACAAATCAGCCAATACCTTATGGCCATTTTGTTGTCTCCATCATTATGTGGAGATTGTATTGTGACATGAATTGGTGGACTCAGTCCAAGTCCTAATTGAAAGAGTCATTAACTCACAGTGACAGGAGAGAGCAAAGAATTGAACATGCATGAAGGTATTTCATCTCCCTTAAGATATTTTTGTGACTCTACAACCAGTCGTGCAGCCAAACTTGCATTCTGGGTTTGTTCCTGCTATTTATTACCAGTATTAGTGCACTCCCTAGAAGCTCCCTTCAAAAATGGAGTCCCATTGCGGAATAACATACTGGTTTCCAACATATTTTATGCACACATCATTCAGTAAGAAGTGTGTCTTCCAAAGCAAAACAAAACAATATGTTTTGCATGATTCACTACACTTTGCTGCAAGAAATACAATATAATTAAGCAAGACTGCAGTAACTCTGATAGTTCGTTGTGGTTTTTAGCTGTACTCAGCAGAATAAAGTGGCCTTGGTTCACAAACTCCCAAACTGTACTTGCAAAGGTGAAATTACACATTGAAAGGTTTCTGTAGAGAACGTAACTCTAAAGGCTGACATTTTTAATCTGTAAAGTTCATGCAAAGGTACATGATGAAAAAATAAATGCCTTTTTCTCTGTGGCCTGTGAGAGGTTCAAGTTACCACAATTTCAGTTTCAGTGGTTGTGCTGGAGAACAATATATTCACAAATTGTCACTCACATTCACCATTTGAATTTGTGTGGTGTTTAAAGCCCTGCACTTGTCAGCTGTATAAAGAGGGGAAGAGCATTATTCCCTTCACTGAGGAATTTGAGGTACAGGTAAGAGCTGGAAACAAGCAGGTGGGGGTTCAGGTGAACAGGCTGACAGGCCAGCTGTGGTCTTCATGCACTGGCAAGAAAATCCCTGTCAGTGAATGCTTTAGCTTTACTTTGGAGTTCAGGGCTTTAGCACAGCAATATTCTGCTGAGCTGCTCCGTCTCATACTGGAGCAATCTTCACCCATGCCTCTGCAGTCAGCAGGAGAGCAATTACCAGCTCCTTGGCCATATAAAGGCCACAAGAGTAATCTGTGACAGATTTGATGACAGCAGGGGAAATACTCCTGAGAATTGTAATTGTAAGGGCTAACTGCAGACCCACATAGCTCTCAACTGATGATCAGGAACAGCCCCATAGTCAATGGCTACTCAAGCTTCAAAGATAAGAACATGCTCTGATTTAAGAGCCTATTTCTGTGGGCAAGGCTGTGAACTCTTCACTGCTGTTGAAGACATCCATCAGCCCTTTGACATTAGCGGGATTAACTCCTGGTTAGAAGGGCAGAAATCTAGCTCAGAGACACTGATAAATTTCTGCTTGTGTATTGTCACTTTTTTCAAGCATGCACAGGAAAAAAACCCAAACATGGGCAATGCTGGTTGCATAGAAATTCTCTCTGCAAGGATGTGTAAGAATGGAATATGGTTCTAAGGATTTAGCCCTCCAGGGTCATCGACAGTTTATTTCAGCCTGGATGCATTTCTGGGTCCTGGCCCTAGTGCTGTTGTCTGGTGTGGCTCCCATGGATCAGTTTGTTACAAATAAGCATAATAAACTAGAACAATCTGTCTGTATCCTTAGAAAGGAAAATAAGTCAATGTATATTATAGAAAAGGTTACTTTTAGGCATGTTGTATTTCCATCCTGACTAGTACACACGGTGTTGTGTGGTACTTGCTTTTGTGGTATCAAGATGAATGTATCACAGCAAAATGAGTATATTCTCATGGTTAAACTTTTCACCCAGTTCAGTTTGGGAGTGTTAAGGACATCCCTCTGGTGACAGTATAAAAATTTCTCTCCATGTTTCATAGGCTCTTCTGGAGCTCCACCTGCAACAGGGACATGATTAAAGTATTGATAGTCTGGCCTCAGCGGAAAAGTTCAGCAATGGTCGTTCAGAGATTTGTTCAGTAGAAACCCGAGTGTATTCAGGTCTCATCTGAGATTAGATGGCAGTAGTTAAGAGACAATAAAAACCTGGGCTTAATTTAAATATCTGACTAATCCTATGGCTACTCTAGCCTCTTTCTCTGAAATGACACCAAGGAGAACTAGTCAGCAGGCAGAAAGTCCCACATTTTTCCATTCATAAAAATGGAATTCTAAACTGAAAAATTAACATTTTCAAGTTGGTTGGTGGAACACACCCTTTCAGTTCCAAATTTTTATATCCATTCCACTCATAAGAAAATTAATGTCCTTGGTGTCTCTTTGTCAGACTAGGAAGACTAAAAAATAGAACTTCCACAATAATCCCTGTAACTGTACAATTCATGGACTAAAATGCTAATGCTCTGCAATGAGGTAACAGGGGCTGGTCTAATTTCAGCACATTTTCTTCTCCAAATTTCAAAGTGGGTACTTTTGAAAGAAACATGCAACCTTTTTCCTCTGACTGCTGTAACTAACAACCATATTTTTGGCTTACGTGTTACAGAGTGATAAGGAATTGCAGATCAGAAAAGCCAAATTTTCTGTGATTTGAGCTGCAAGTCCATCACTGGAAACTACAACAGTTCATCCTGATTTTGAAGTGGCCCAGAAGAGGGCCTAAGACATATCAACCAATGTGTTACTTCCATGTGGGGTTTGTGCCTACTCTGTGTATGGAGTATAAGAAGCTAATGAAATGCATTCACATTTTCATATGCCATAAAATAAAGGCTGTATTACTCTATAGCATTACACAAGCATGGTGTCATGAGATGAAGCAGAAAATCTCCCAGGCCTGTTTCTTCAGTAATGCTTGTGTTTTGGTTCAGTCCCCAAGGTTTCTGGCTTATCAGATGCAGACAAAGTGAAAAGAAACAGTACCAGTGAAAACTGCTATAGATTCATACATCGCGTGATGCAGTGGGGAATGAGACTGAAATGTGTTCTTTAATAATGAATACTAAAGTCAACATTTATAATAGTAACAGGAGATACTGAGTTTTCTTTTCATTTGAGGGTCAAGAGTTAATGTCATATCTCAGCTAGGGAGCTTAGACATACAGTGCCCCATTTATTACTACTGCAGTGTGTCAGTTGGATGCCAGCAGACAATGTCAGTATCTGGCACAGTTTCATGAGGAATGAACTTTTTAAAAAGACATGATCACTTCTGTATTAAAGTTTGATGATATTATTTCTTAGGTAAACTGCAACTTCTCTGACACTAAATGTTTTCTGGCTGACTGAGATGATTGCTATGAATGACAACATATTTTTTGCCTTGTATCCATATCTCATTTTAGCTATGGAAAGCAGCAGAGTTGGAAAATGCTGTCCTTTGTAGCATTTAGTAAGACAAGGGTCTTGTTTGTGTCCTGAACCCACCATATTCCAAGTCAATAAGGTAATAAGCCAAGTCCATTTGTTCATCTCTATACTTGCGTGCATGTGTTTATAAGAAGATTGATATTTGACCATGAGTTTTTGCCAAACACAGACTTGTAGTGTCAACACCAGTTGGAGAAATAAGCAGGGAAGTGTGCAGGGAGCCACATGCAGACTACTGTGTATAACAACACCAACCCTGAAGATAAAAACAGATTAAACAATAGGCTCCCGTGACTGTCCCACCATTTTTTTCAGTACCATCTGTGCAACATCAGTTTCATCCAGTACTAATGGGAAAATCTGAGTATCTCAGTTGATGTTAAGCCTCAGTTGACCAAGGAATCATTCTCATGCTCGGTGGTGAATATTGACTTGCATCTTGTGCCCTTTAATATTCCCTGTTTCTTCCTGCAGATGTAGAAGTCATGGACTAACCAGAATCGCTGTTACCCAAATGGCTGTTACTCAAAATGCTCTTGAAATGATAAGAAATCTTGCACAGAGGCACTTTCAGATAGTTTTCTAATATACTTATGTAAGAAAATGTAGAAAGAAGATCAAATCTCTACTTAGTCTTGTAAACCACTGCTGGCGTATATATTCAGCATATTCAGATGGTCTGCTGTGATTGCTAACACATACACAAGTTTTGACACATCCTATTCAGAGACTTGAGAGGTGAAAGAGTTTGAAAATTTACTATATGTACCTAATTTAAGACTTTTCAGAACTCTCTGTTGACTGAACAAGGTACAGAAGTTTGACATTATAATCACTGAGACATTCCAGTAGACATTTAAGTCTGTGGTAGCCTTCAGAGATTCTATTGTGAATAGAAACCTTTTCACCAGTTCATACTCTCAAGAAAGACATCTTTGCTCTCCTTTGAGGTAAGGAAACAGACAACTGCACAGGCAGCAGCTTGGTCAGGGTATCTGTTCTGTTGCGTGACTTCTGGTGGGGTGGAGACCACCCTCTTTTTGTGAGTGTCACAGAACACAGTTTGATTTCTGTGAGCTGGGGCCAAAGTTTTCTTTCTTTTCTTTTTTTCTTTCCCTGCTCCCCTCATTCCTTTCCCCCACATGGTGTCTGCTTTCAAGATTGCTTCAATAGCCAGCATTGTAACATACAGAGATGGATTTCCACAAAATTAATTTCAGCACTTGGATAGGAACTGATTATGAGTCTTTGTAGTCCTACAGATGAAGTCATTAAGAAAGAACTCAGAGTGGAATGCAGCCAAGGCTCTTAGCAAGAGCATGGCAGTGATTGCGCAACAAAATATGAGAAGAGTAAGAAAAATGACAGAACAATCATTTCATAGCATTCATTAGTTTCTCCAAACAATGAAAGAACACAGTGGCACATGTAAAATCAAAACAGGCCTCTAAATAAAGTAGCAGAACTACATGTGTGATCCAGCAGGCTTTTGAGGTGAAAGACATTTGGACAACAATCTTAATTGTCACAAATCTCTCTGAAGTACATCCATAATATTGTAGTAATTTCAGTGATATTTTAAAGAACCATTTAAAGTTCTTCATATGTAGTAAGGTAAATACAGCAAATAGAATTATAAAAATTGCAGCAGTGCAACAGTGGATATGAAAAACTTATGAAGTTATATACTTCACTATGTTATAAAATAGGTTGATAATTTTCCATCGTATTTTTACTAGAAATTTTTTTTCTTGACTTTTTTTTCCTCTCAAAAGGAGAGGGAAATAGCAGTAAAAAATGGAGAGTGGTAAGTTCCTTAACTGAACTAAGTTTTGCATCATGTACAGTTTTTTACGGTCCTCAGTTAACAACATTACCCACAGCATTCCCATTAACATCATTTATTTAATCTTCAGAAAAAGCATTTATCAGTTACAAAAAACCCCACATGTATATGGCCAGGTTTTTAACCCCAAGCACTTTCAGCTGAATGCCAAATATAGAAAATATCTGGACAAGCCATGTTCAGGATGGATTCATTTATTCCCTTTTCTGTAATTCAGCTGTCTGGTGTATAAGACTACCACTTGGAATCTGGAAAAGAAAGGCTCAGTCTCCTCCTCTATCTGATCTATACTAGGGATTTCCAACACATCCCTGGGGAGTACTCTTCAATACTGAAAATGCGATGTCTTGAAGGATTCATGATCTGTAACTCCTGCAACGTTTAGCATAACTAGTTCAGACATAGAAACGATCTGATAAACAGCTGAGACAATTCTCCCTTTGAAACTGGTTCCATCTACAGATTAATGTGTTGTTGAAAGAAGTATTTCTCCTTCTCTTCCACTAGTGCTATGTCCATATGCCCCATGTTCTGGCTGTGTGACCCAAGTAGGTGACTATAATCCCTCTCTGGGTTATTTAAGAGTTTTGTATAAAGTCAAACTGCTTCAAGAAGAATCATGGGAGAACATCAAGCATTATTTCAGAGAATCATAGACTATTAAGGGGTTGGAATGGACCTTAAAGATGATCTAGTCCCAACCTGCCTGACATAGGCAAAGACAGCTGCCTCTAGACGATGTTGCTCAAGGCCTTATCCAACCTGGATTTCATTATCCATTTCTTTGCCTTACCCATTTCTTGTGAAAGGGTGTTATTTCTGTTGCAGGTTACATCTACACATCCCAATGGAGTGTTACCCAGAGAAATTATTTTTCTGAAAACCAAATAGAGAGATTAAAACAGACTTACACTAAAGTCACCAAACCCTGCTTCTAAGTTGGAGCAGCTTTATGCTGACTTCCAGGCAAGTCCTTTTGCTCAGGTGTCTCTAAATTACAGTCCCTATCAGAGTTGCTGAAGTGGCCTTAGATAAATCAGGTGGAAATGGATTTGCTTCTTGACAGAGCATTGAGAGTGGTGTCGACCCGCATGAACTGTAGGCCTCTGAGATTTGGATGTCTATGTGTTAATTTTCCTATGCTCTATTTATATTCAGTGAAGAGAAATAGAAATTCTTGTTGCCTAATTTATCTCATCTACTGAAATATTTCACATGGATTGCTAAGATGTTCCTTTTTCTGACCAGTTACTGTAAAGAGAGCATCTGTTCAGCAGCACATGCTTATACTTTATTTAGGTGAGAAGAATCTCACCCTAGTTGTCTGTCACTTGCTTCGCACTTCTTGCTTACCAAGAACACATCATTATACTGGTCCTGAATGTCTGAATGCTCCAGGCAGAACTCACTGATGCACTGGGGATTAAATAGCACAGAGGAATTTTGTAGATGGGAAAGAGTTAAAATGACATTATGAGGTTGATATTATGAGCTGATAAAGCAAAAAAAAAAAAAAAGCAAATAAAAGAGCAGAATTGCAGAGAGAGAAAAGGTTCATATGTGCTGACATGCCTGTCCTGGCACAGTTTAGCTTAATCCACCATACTTGCTTTTTTCACCCTATTCTTCAATCCTCCCTTCCAGAAACAGATTTAGGTATCCCTTTATCTCTGTGAGACTGTACTTCAGTTACCTTCACTAGTAACTTATTCCATATGGCTCTTTCCCTGAGAGTGAAGCAACACTGCCCAAGTCCCTGTTTGCTCATTCTTACCTAATATTTCAATTTAGTTCCTTAGTTTTTCTCCTTTAAGTAGTAATAACAAAAGCCCACCCTTTGAGGTTGCTTTATATTTTCACTCCCTTTCTTAGTACTGGAAGTTTCAACTATACCATCTCCCAGATTTTCTTGTCCATGGAGAATAGCACCAGTTCCCACAGTTTTTCTTCAATTTACATACACACATTTATGTGTATATATATAATCAGAACTGTTAAGAATAAAAATTAAATTTTCCTCTTTTTTTTTTTTCTTTATCACATTGCAAGGACTTGATCCTGCAAAACAGTCTTTAATCAGGTGACTAATCCAATTATTCCAATATAGCAGACAACATATAAGAGTTTCTGAATGATAATTTGGAGAACATAGAAGCAGAACATAGTCTCATGTCAGGTAGTCACAACACACATGGGCTTCTCCAAGTCATGCCACCAGGAATAGGTGGGGTAGTATAGTACTAGCAGGACCAGCAGGAAGGAGAAGAAAAGGTCTGAAAAGCTTTGACATTTCTTCTTGGAAGGAAAGTGTGTTTTAAACATTTTTCTGTTAGTGCTGGTGCTAATGGTAAAAAATCAGATTTTCTTATCTGGAGAAATGTAGTGAAATAATAAAGCAGTGAGTTGCCAGAATAAGCCTTTTTTTTTCTTTTACAAAGATAATATAATTGTTTTCATATACCTTCAAAGAGGATTAAAGTTGAAGAGATAAAAATGGAAAAATGGAGAGGAATAAGACACCTTTTATTGCCTGATTCTCTTCTGTCTTACATTGAGCTCTAGTTTACACTGGCAACTGTCCAGTGGGTTGCTGCTGATTTATACCTTCATTTGTGAACTTCAATCTGTGCGAACAGGCTGCTGTTATAGTTAATACACTAGACACAGATTAAAACAATTTGACTTTAATTCCTGATGTTGCCAAAAATGTCCTAAGAAACAGCCTAAGAAAGATGTTTCTGAAAGTCAATCTGTGATTTGGGAGCTTCCTAACTATTTTGCTAAGTTGCTTAGATACTGTGTCTGGTCAGTTTTCCTTGAAAAAGGGTTCTCAGCTGTATTCACAAAGAGATTTATATGTCTGCATCTTTAGGTACTAAAATGAAAATTGAATTTTTCATGGACCACCTTTTCAACTGCTCCTAAATTTGTAAGTACTGTAGGTCCATTTCCTTCTTCTTAGAATGGTATTTTACAGTCATCTTCAGTTCCCCCTAAGAATCTGCCTTAACTTCATTTGTCCTCTCTTCTGTCCCATGTTCAAGTGCACACAAAGACCTCCTGCCCAGTAGGGTTGAATCCACTTAGTGTTCTTCAGTATACTTGGAATATGAGCTTCTGCACAAAGTATTGATGAAGCTTTTGCATTCCCAGGTTCTGCTATTAATACATAGCCCAGGGGTTAGGACACTTATGAGGAAAGTAGAAAGGCTGCCTTTCTTTTTAGCTATAAGGAATTTGAACTTAAATTGCCCCACGCTTTTTTTCAGTCAAAACTGCTCCACTTTATGCAGAATAATTAAATATTAACTGGGCCCAAGACAGTGACCTGGTTTACTTCTAGCTCTTGCTCTACAAACTAGGTAATATAAACCAGGGAATTGTTAACTAGAAAAAGAAATAGGACCCAGAGCTATTTTTGTTCAGGTGAGTTCTATAACTGTTTAAAAAAAAATTTTCTCTTGTTTTGACCTAATTTGTACTTTAACATTGCATGCAAAATACAGCTGTTTCCATAGGAAAGACAGACATCTTGTAATATCTGGGTCATGTCAGTTATTCTTCTAGAGAGTAATAAAATGGATTTGGATTACTATAGGTACTGTGAAAGAATAGATTAATTATTAATTTCAGGAAAGAAAACCCAACTCTCAGAGTCCCACATTAAAGAGGGGGTGGGGAGGGTGAGTGTTCTACAATCCTACAAAGTCACTTTTGTGTGGCTGTACTTTGAAAGACAAAATGTGAATAAGATCCAGGTCCTCCAATGAGAATTTGACGGTTTTCAATCCCAAGCAGAAGGAGACCTTAGAGACGAGGATAAGAGTGTAATGTCTTGGAGGAGTTTTATTATTTCCTACAGGCCACAGTAAGTAACCACAAACTAGGGGATTCAGATAACAGGGCATATTGAGGGTGCTTAGCTACTAGAGGTGGTATATTTTACATGAATGACCTCCCAATTGAATTCACAGCCTCTGAAACAGTAATATCAGCTTCCCCACACACCGAGGAGCAAAAAGTAAGCACCTGAAAACAGAATTCAGGAAAGCCAGAACTCTGAGTGAATAAGTGCTTATACTCAAGATGGAAACCCTTGGGAGAAGATAAGGATTACTTAAGTAGTAAATCCTTCCATTCAAAAGAAAACAAACCACTTTCCCTTCGTAATAAATAACTCAGCACACCAAGCGCTCTGACATTAGATTAGATAGCTCAAGTTCAAGTCTGACTTAAGGGATTTGAACCTACAAAACATACCTTCACTGTCTAAATCTTCAAACAATGAAACTCACTGAGGTGTAGCTCTTGTTGAAACTTGACTAAAAATAACATCTAAGAGACAGGAGAAAATAACTGTACTGCAGGTGACTGCCACACTTTCTTGAGAGACAGATTTAATTTTCTAAAATTACATACTTGAGTACTTCACAAGAGATTAATATATCTCAGAAAAAAACCAAGATTCTTGCCTGAGATGGTATTCTAGACCAAGAGGCAAGAGATCTCTGAGAGGAGGAGGTAGACTGGAAGCCTTGTGCAGCAGTTTGTGATGTGGGAGCACAACTCATGCCCTGCCAGAGCCACCCAGTCACTTAGCAGAGCAATGCAGGGGGTGCCATGGAGCAGGCTCAGCACCCCCACACCCCAAGACATGCACCCTTAGGAATCAAAGGCCTAATGTAGAGAGGAGTCAACTGCCTACAGGAGTTACCTTTTTCCTCTACTTCACTATGCAGAAACCAGGGACATGGAGTTGAGGGATTCTGTGATTCTGAGTGTCCTAGAAAATCTCTTCCTTAAGCTCTCTGCATCTTATAAAATAAGTATGATGCTTTGTCCTACTTTTGTCTCTTCCAGTTTAAGTCATTTCTACCCTGTACTGCCCAGCAGTAGTCTTGTGGCATTTCTGAAGCTTGAGGCGTGTGAAAACTATTTGTTATTGTAATAAAAATACTAACAATAGGATCATCTCAAATCAGTGCGCCTCTCCATTTCTGACTGGTTTAGGCTGCCTGTGAGGCCTAAATCATATAATTAACAAATTTTCTATCAGAGCTTTTACCTAATTTGGCAACAGCTGTTAAAACGTGATTATATCCTATGAGCTGGTTCTGTTATAAAATGGCTCTATAATGTTTTTATAGAAAAAGTTTTAGTTTACTTTTCATGATTTCATTGTACTGTGATTTATATTTAACACCTCTGTTTTCCATTGTCAGCAGGAGCCAGTACTTCCATGTGTTCATTTTACTGATCAGAATTTTATGAACAGTGCAGAAAGCTCACAACAAGCTGGTATTCATTACTAGAAGCATAGAATTTTAAGATTAAATTTATAGTTTAATAACTCACTGATATTTTCACCAGGAATGTGTTCACTGTTGGATACCGAGTTGTTTTTTTAAATTTAGGCCAGCCATCAGAAATTAATGCCTGCTTCTTCTGAACTTAATCTGATTTATAAAGTACAGAGGATACACACACACGTCCACACTCTATCATCTTACACAAAGTGCAAATGGTATGTGACATGACATTGCATAGCCTGTTGCTTTAAATCAATACTGTCAAACAATATTGAAGTAAGAGTTTAAAGCAAGGGCTTACATGAATTCCAGTAACACATACAATGTTTTGTTTCTTCTGCTTCTGAACTCACAGCTTCAAACCTTTCTCTGTGATGGAGAAGAATAATAAAGATGTTTCATATCACTGAATGAAATAATTGACAGCAATGTCTTCTCACTGACATGATACATTTGAGATATATAATACAACACTTCACACTCCAAGATGCACATGCTCATACCTGCATACATAAATATAAACATATACATGCAAGTCTATGTTTGAACCTGTTAAACAACTCCACGTAATGAAATAGTCCTATAAATAAAACCCTTCAATCAAGAATAAGTATATGTAACTATCCTGAACCCAACACAACTATATCAGGTGAGACTAAATAAAAATTTGGCCCAATGTCAAATGACACTAAATAAAAATCTTGCCCAAATCTTCTCAGCTTGACTTACACAACATAGTAGCCTTTTTTATTGTATCAGCAGCTAGGTTTCAACTCATGTAAACAATTACTAATTGTACCAGTACCATGATGAAAATCTTGGGGTTGAATACTGTTTAATTCTTGTAACCTCGAGGTGGCAAAAAGCAATAACTACTCATATTTCCCTTTAAATGAATTTTCTTAGTAATGAAGTAGGATGGATTGAATCAATGTTCAAGTAGTGGAAGTGAACAGTATCAATAGAATAATTAGTGTATGAACAGCTGGGTTTTTAAGCACATTTATGAAATTGCTGAGGAGATTGGTATAACTCTATAAAGGGCAAAACCAAATTTTCCTTAAAAAATATGTTCAAAAAGTTATGTGTTGAAAGAAAAAATTATATGACTTGAAATAAACCCTGGTTTTGCGTCGAGATTTTAGAATACAATTTAGCAAGCAAATACATTTTTGGGGAAAAAAAGACAAGTTAACATGTAAAAAAAATACTCCAAAATCCACCATTGTCTTCCTTTCATTCTCAAATACATTCATTTTTTGAGGCTAGGAACAATTATCTTTTTTTTGTCCGACGAAATATTTTATTATAAGGATTTATCCTATTCAGCTGCTGATGCCTTTAAAATAGTTTTCTTTCTTCTACAGTCTGTAGTTTTAAGGATTTCAAGAGACATCTCATTTAACATATAAGAAGACAGTATTTTCAAAAACCATGTTGGTTTCCCTAAAGTAAATTCCCTAGATGCTAATTTGAGTTGAAATTTGTCCATGTTTTTGATTTTGCAAAAATTCTGAGAGGATTTGGTTCCAGGCTGAGTGAAAAAGCACTTACTGGCAGAGCCATATGGCCAGTGACCTGGGCACAGGTCAATTTCATTTGAAGATCAGTTAGCTTCCACTTACACAATTAAGACCCATGGTGTTTGGCCAAGCAATGACATTAAGGTTTGTAAGCTAGGAGGGCAAGGCTAAGTAATTACTGTCTTTAATGACTTACCTGGAGAAGGCTTTAAGCACAAAGAGGATCAGAATTGGTGTTCATGGATGCTCCTAGAGGACCACCAGAGGACCTTGTCAGAAGGGCTGTATTTATCAGTGTGGCTCATTGGCATTGATAGCAGTGTTTGACTCACATTACACACAGGTGTGAATAACTGATGAAGAGGAATGAGGGCCAATGAGTTCCAAGCTGTATTTCTCTCCCTCCTCTCAAGCTGGAATCCTCAAACATATGTTTCCCAAAGATTGTACTCTTTTAGAACTTTAGACTCAACGTATTTCCAATAATTCCAGTCAATGTGTTTTAGACTTTTCCTTCATTTGTCTGGAAAGTGTCCAATACATGACACGATTTCTCCTTCCTCTCTATCAGTTATGCTAAGTAGAGATATGAAAAGCACAGAAATGTTCCCAATATCACTTACTCATTTGCACAGTCTTCTACCCTCCCACACTGCCTGCTGTGCTGAAAATCCCTTGTCTTCAGTTACATACCTAGTTAAACAGGTTTCCTTTAATTTTAAACTATTTCAAATGTAAATCTTGAAGGGCATGATATTGCACTCACTGAAATCTTTCCAATGTGTAGAGATGGCCCAGCTATAAACAAGGGAACTCTGATGCAGGGAGGGAGATGAAGGCATTGAACTAAAGGCTGAATAAAGATGACAGTATTTCATGAGTGATTGTTCAAATGTAGATGGCAATGTTGTACTTTTTCTCCCACTGGTGGATCTCAGAAAGTCAGCCCTTATGAGACCAGAAACTTGACTTTACCATCATGTCCCTTTTTTGTCAAAATAATCGACAATGAAATTATTTTTACAATTTTCAGGAGGCCATAAACAATATGCTATAAATCTCATGTCTCTGCTGTTCTCACAAAGCTTTCTGTGAAGATTCCCCATTGCCTTACACCTGTTATAATGGGACTCTGGTTTGTGCCTTGCACACAGAAACTGTAAACATGGAGAGTAAATAAAAGGGGCTGTGTGATCAGGAGCTCCAGCCCAGAAATATTTCCTTGTAGACTGTTGTAAACCAAAATGCATGAAAACCCCCAAACCTTAGAGCTGGCACTGGTTATTGCTGCCATTATTTTTGAGGAATGGCCTTAAACTGAATGAGAGTAGGTTCAGATTGGGTATTAGGGTGGTGAGGCACTGGAGCAGGTTGTCCAGGCAAGCTGTTTATGTCCCATCCCTGAAAGTGTTCAAGGCAGGTGCAGTGGGGCTTTGAGAAACCTGGTCTAGCTTGAGATGGCCCTGCCCATGGCAGGGTGCTTGGAACTAGATGAACTTGGTCCCTTCCAATCCAATCTTAAGAGAAAGTAATGTATGTCATGAAAAATGGTATTTTCTGAAGAACAGACACTGCTCCTCGCAGCTTGAAAAATGTCATTTTCTACATTTCTAATCCTTTTAGTAATTAATGCCACTTATGAGAGTTCCATAGTAATAGTAATGTTTGAGGTATTTAACTTGGTTTTAATTTTTAGTCTCATGAAACATTTTCACATATTTTCCAATCTAAAGTGGTAAAAGCCTGAAGGAAACACTTGGTTGTATTATATAACCGATAATCCATAGATGTGTTTAACAAGAATTGTAAGCAACTGGAGTTATTCATATCCTTTTACTCCTGCTCTTTACCTAGCTTAACTCCAGAGTGAAAAAGTACGATTTTGAACTACTTATTCACAGTTGATGGATTTGCTCTCTTAATTTTGTTATGTTATGGCGGATTTGGAAATGGAAACCTTGCAAGCCAGATAATTTCGTATCACTGTTGGTATTCTCAAATACCTCTTTCCCACAGCTTTGATGGTGTTGTTTTCAGCTAATGGCATGCAATAAATATTTTGTGAAACATAGAACATTACTGTGGTTTTATTAAGGGATATTTAAAAAATATACAGCTCCACAGCATTTCCTGGAGGATTTAACCTTGATTCTTTTTAATGAGCAAGTAATGCTTATCACAAACCTGAATTGTGTTACTGTAAATTTTCCTGTTGTTATAAAACACCTTTTTTCCAGAAGCTTGCTTTAAAGAACTACTGCAAAAAATAAATTATATCCTGGACCCTGTATTTTCTTATGGAAAACTGGAAGCCAGCATTTTTAACCATCAAAAATAGTATTTAAAAAAAAAATTCTGAACAGAAGCAAAATTGAGCATTCATTTCCATAGAACCAAGTAAGTCTAAAAAAATTAACAATTCCAAAATATTTTCTAGATAAAAAAAAAAGACACATGCAAATTCTTGTTTGTGGCATAGCAAATTAATTCCTCTAATCATAGAATATAGAGATGAATCTGAATTGTAGAATTATGTTAGGCCAGAAGGAACCTCTAGAGTTATCTGATCCAACTCCTGTCTCAAGAAAGGTTTAGTTAAAGCAGGTGCTCAGGACCTTGACCACTTAAGTGTTGAATATGTCAAAGTACAGTCTGTACATAATCCCATTAGGTATTTTTAGGCTTACTTTCTTAAGATTTAGTAAGTCAATTCCCTCCTTAGAGATCACATTTCACTATTAGTTCCATTTTTCTCATGAAGTTTCTTATGAATAATGAGAAGTAGAAACCCTGCTTATACAAGCTGTAGTGTAAGAGGATGCAAACAGGAACTTCATAATCTGTAATTTCTACCTAATTAAATTAGCCTCATGTCTTGGATCATGAACTCATCTCATACAAAGAGAGCCTGTAGTTCAGGCATCCTTAGGATGATACAAAATTCATGGTCCTTAGGGCTCTATGTAACCACACCCATAAGTCTCCAACAACTGCAGCTTTGAAAGCTCGTAGAAAAATAAATAAAACTGTGATAGAAAATCAGTAATGGGGAAAAAATCCTAAAAATAGCCCACAACATCAAACTTGCAAAATCAAAGCATAGCCATAAGTAAAGCATTGAACTAAACCACAACTACCATGGCAGTCCAAAACCTGGTGAGAAAAGCATGTTGCACATATTAAGAGTGTAAACTTCCAGATAAGAAACATAATTCTCACCTAGGAATTCCTGTTGGTGAACTAATGCTAATATGAAAGGTTGGTATCAGCAGAAGTCTGGGTTGTGTTGCTGTCCTCTCCTGTGGGTGTTCCCGTATGAAGTTGCTCTAAACCATGGTGGTTTTTGCTGTGCTGTGCATAAGGCTTTTTTGTTTCAGACCAAGGTGAGATCTGTAAATCTCTTCTTTCATATTTCCCTTTATTTTCTGCAGAAGTAAACCTGTACAGTCACTGTCAACACAACCATAACCTCAGTGATTGCTTGTTGGCTATTTCATGTTCTTCTGGTAAATGATAAAGCAACACTCACTAAATGGGAGGTTATTCAAACCACAAAGCTGTTCTGATTAGTTATTGAAAACAGTATTGTTTTAATAAGACATCTTTATCTGAGCCGTAGGAATAGAAACAAATACACTGTAGACAACCAGATGATAATTTTATTTACAGTTTTTCTTCTTAAATTGGAAGTTTCACAGGGAATTTGTATCATGAGCTGATCTGTACATTTTAAACAAGAAATATAATCTTACAGGAATATGCTTCAGGATTCTTGGGTTCATAAGCCTACAAGGAAAAGGCAAATCCTGTGCAAATTAAAGGAGTTTTTAAAAGGAATTTGGGAAAGACCTGGTGCAAAGAGGTAAATTGTCAGCAAAATCAATGCAGATAAGTTAACTTACAGCAGTAGAAAATATGGACATAATTTTTTCCTATAGGGATTCCAGTAATTTTGTAAAGATCAAATTACTCTGTTCTCCTGGAATTGTGTGGAAAATGTTGTGACATTTAGAAAAATTTCTTGGAGAGATTTTCTGTATTTTCTGGTTTTGGATAGGCTGTGAAGCTCATAAAAACCCTCCCTCTGAGCCAAATGTAGTAAATTTAGAAATACAAACATATAGCTGATACTAATTTTCTTCATCCTCAATGAAAAAGTTTCAGCTCAATTGACTCTGAGTTCTGATTCATTTCTTTATACTGAAAATGTCATCTGTCCATCTGCCCTACACATATTCTTGAAATATATATTGTAAGTTATATATTTGAAGGCAAGATTGAAGAAGTTCAGGTTTAGCAAATGATTAAGTCACTCAAAAGCTGGCCTGTGATCACAAGAGTTAAGGTTTCTCATTAACTTGGACCCCATGTTACAGATCTTGACGGAAATTGTCAGCTGGCTAAAGCCAGTGGGATTGCTGCCATTGTTTTCCACAGCTTTGGGATTTCAAACATCCTTTGAATATATCTTGTAAAATATTCAATCAGAATCTATTTCTATTGGATTGAAACTCTCTCTTCTTTATCAGGATATGATCATTATTATCGTTTGCTGGGGTTCACATTGTCTTTGGAATAAATGTCCAGAATTACCTTCCATTACTCCTCACAGGTGACATGACTGATTTCTCACTGGCTGCTCTCCATGCTTTAAATTAATTGTGTGGCAATAGAACAATTGGAAATAAAGCCCAGTATTTTCCAAGAACCTAAGGAAAGCAGTATTCAGCCTTCCTTGAAGTCAATAGCAACTGTACCCTTAATTGCTTTAGGCTTTTTTGATTATTTCATGCCTCTAGTTGATGAAAAAGTATTTTAGCCTCCTTTATAAAAAAATATTCTATACATCCCAGTGTACCTACTATTGCAAAGGAGCTGTTCCCTTCTCATTTTCTAAGTTCCTTGATTTTATCCACATGCCTCTCACCAGTGTGTGTGCCCAGACTGAGGAGTGAGATGTGTGTCCGAATGTATTTCTAGGAACAGACTGCAGAGCCGATTAGGCTTTAAAACTTGATTGCCCATCAGCTGTTCTCTGCAGTTGTTTGCTTATTTTTTGACAGAATACAAAGAGGCTCAAAGCTGAGCTTCGAATGTGTGCATTTTAACTCTTTCTCTGCTTTTCTTATTTCACATTACCTTTACAAGTCATTACTTAGCATCTGTAAGACAGGATCTTAGCCCTGAATTTCTGCCACTGGGAATTCCCGAAGTGCTCTAAATTCAGCAATGCTTACACACAGGGAAAGGTTACAACAATATCGTAACATCAGGGCCCTGTAGTCTGTCATGACTTCTCTATTCTGTTTCTGATTGTATTTCTGTGTTGGTATAGCAACTTGCTCTTCACTACAGATGGCAGGGAGAAAACCCTCCTGTGGAGCAGCTTTTCATCAAAAAACACTGTTCCACCAAAATAAGAATGTTTAGTGAAAATGCTCCAATCCTGAATTTATTTTGTTCAAAGAGAAAAACAGGGAAGGATGCACCAAAGAGGGGGCAGGCCTGGAGTCTGTTCCTCCTTGTCTTAATACTTAGGTTTTGGGGTTTTTTTGAGACAGTGACAACATGTTCTTGGGCGCAAAACTGGTATCAGCATCAGGAATGCTGATCTATTCCTCCTAGCCAAGAGATGTAGAAACAAAATGGTGGAAGAGGATCATGACCCTCTGGCCCTGGGATCCTTTTTTCTGTGGCAGTGGCTGCAGTGCTTTGGCTTCAGCAAAATGGTAGAGAGGACAAGGGCTCTGCTGAGAGGTTTGGGCACTTGCTTGAGAAAAATTAACTGTAATTTTGGGTAACTTGCAATGAATGTGTACAGTCTGAATCTTGCTCCTTAAGCAATTTCAAGAATCCTACAAGCACATGTACTCAGCTTTCAGATATTTCATTTAGCCATACATAAAACTGAAGGAAACCCTTCGTCTAGACTAAAATGTTATTTAGTGGAAAAACATTTTGCAAAGTGACAAAAAAATCAGTACTTCTTGCTCTATAGGATTAGATTGTGCTGGAATTGTAATTACATATAGAATTTCAAAGATCCAAGTAAGAAAGCAAGATTTACCTTTCTTTTTCCTGATTTCATTTTGACACATTAGTTAAAAAATCAATCACCAATCTGTCAGCTAAATATGATTTGTTCCAGGTCAGTATTTTTTAAAATAATGTCATTTTATCTCCCATCTAGTGTGTCAAATACATATATAAAATAGTTTCACATCGTAATCTATTAATCCGTGACTCTCATGAATTTTAGAATAAAAAGAATTGTTTATGTATAATTTTCTATGGTGTAATTTTTTTCTAATTGGAACATTGTTGCATTGTTAGGACAAAAGGGCTGAGTGAAACAAACATGGGAAACTCAGAGCAGATAATTACCCAGAGATCACTAAATAGAAAAGTTATGCACCTCCAGTTCTAAATTACTGACAGCATGTGTTTAACAGAAATTTGAAAAACGTGTTTGTATTCTCGCTTATACTGATCCATGAACTGTAGGCAACTGGCTGAATGTCCCGGGATAATACTGATGTCCTGTACATTTTTGGCATGTAAGAATCTCATTTGTAGTGACTTGAAATTGAATCAGGCATGTCAAAGGGAAGTAGAGTGCCTGTATCATGTTTCCCAAAGTTTAAGAGAGCAGGCAACATTCTTTTTCAAGTTTAGTTAATGTAGTACTTCATTAAATGCCTCCTGGTCATTGAAAACATCTTCCCAAATACATGCAGTTTTATAAGAATCTGAGCAAGAGCAGATACTGATAGCAAATATTTTAAAAGGATCAAAGAAAAAAACAGTGACTGTGTAAACTCTAATGAAAAATGGTGCATAGGCAGTGGGTTTTTCCTTAAATTTCTGTTAGTTTTTCTTGTTTGGGTTTTTTTGAGTGAAGAAAAAAAGGCAGGGACACACACTGTCCCAAAACAAAACCCAAAAAAAAGGGGTAAAAAGCTGATGTCATCCAAGATAATCAGATGTTACTGATTATCCTGCCCTCTCAAAATCCAGGAAAAAGGGGGAATCAGCTCCTGTCTTAAGAGCCATTGTTTCAATCCACCAATCCATGACAATTCAAGTAGTAAAACTCCACAGGTTTTCTGTCAAGCCCTGCAATATCAATGCACATCCCTCCATAGACAAGGAGGAAGGGCTTTGTCAAATCTAAGTTTGATCATGCCTTTTTGATGGGGAAAATTCCCTTATGAAGGTGCACTCTAAATATCAAGAAATCCCCTGGGAAATTTCTCCCAGTCATACCTTGGGATTTTTGAACAGGTCAACAAGATATAATGGACTATGGTAGGATACTTTTCTATCAAGGACAGAGGTGTGGAAAAGAACAAAAGCTTTCTGGTTTTAGGGTCCTGCTTTCAGTTTATCTTTAAATTAGAGACATGTGACCTCTGTATGAGTCTCATAGACTTATAATAACCAAAATTTTGGGGAGCTATCATGGAAAAATCACAGGGAAATTAACATTTTTCACTTTTTTCCTGTAGCCACAGAACATAAAAAGCGCCAAAGCGCTCTTTCAAAAGCTGCTCTTGGTTCTTATAGCTTCTGTATTTAAAGCTGGAATTTTGAAAACACCTGGAAAAATAAATCAAGAAATTGTAAAAATAAAGGTTTAAAAATGAAATAAAAAAGAGACTGACCTAAACTACAGTGAACTATTTTTCCTTCCTCAGCAAAAATATAAGTGTGATTGGGTTTTGAGTCCCCCAAAGCTCATATAATCCCTCTTTACTGTTAAATTCTTTCATGCCTCAAAACTGCTCTAATATCAGTTGAACCTGTTTGAACTCCGCACCCAACAGAGCCTTTGGCAGTCACTTGACTTTCAGCTTATGAGTGACTATAGCTAACAATTAGTCTGTTATTTTACTTCAACATCTTAAAAAAACCTACATTATGTCAAACAGCGGTAAAATCAATTGCTCCTCTCTCTATGGCTTTTGCTTTGTGTTCTCAGTTTTGCCTCAAACTCCGGCTCTGTGCAGATAAGAAGTGAATTTTCAGCCCTTGGTGGTGGTGACAGGACACCCTCGTGCAACTTCAGACATTATGGGAAGGTAAAAGGAGTCTTTGGGGTAGCTGGCACCTGCATCTTATTTTTTCTTCTACATTGTGGAGACCCACATTTTTAGAACAAGCAGTCTGAACACACTGCTAGAATTGAGTAGTACTGCCTACTCAGTGAATACTTAAATGAGTGAAGTTAAGTATTAGTATAATAGTTTGCAGGATTAAAATGTCTTTTCTGAATGTTTCACTCTATCAATCCTGGAATATATAATGCCTTCCAGAAAATTCCATCCAGGTTTTGTTCTGTTTTTTTTGTTTATATTACAACTGCATATATTGTGAAGAAGGTTTGGGTTTTTTTCTCAATTCCTCTCTCCTAAATACATTTTCAAATGTAATTTTAAATTATGTAGCAGTCCAGAAGAAAAGTGCATCACACATTCCCTCCAACTTTGATAAAAATTAAAATAATTTTAAAAATTAGAAAACGTCTCAGGATCTTGCTGTCACAGTCCTACATGCTTAAATCCATGCAGTAGAAATCATCTGCTCATACTGACCATGACTTATTTCAGGGAAGTGCTTGCACATACAAAATCCAGAGAGGCATAAATTACCCCAAAATCCAGGGCATTTGTGTTGGACAGGTGAGGTGAAACATGGTGGGCTTATACAAATCCCATCAATGTTAGAATCTGAAATGCCACAATATTTCCAGTTTCCAGATACATTTACTGAAGAACCAGCATGAGATGACTCTGACAAGGTGACACAAAATGGATAGAGATGAAATAGATTTGCTTAGAGGCAGACTGCAAAATATAGGTATTTTGGATCTGTATTTACATAAACATGCATCAGCCACTATTTTTATGTACGTTTAAACATGTATGTGTATATTGATACACAAGCATTGATTTGTTATATGTTCAATACTTAAAAATATATTAATTTGGGCATATAAACGTAGAAAACTGTCTCTTGTATTACTGACAATCAGTAATGAAGGCAAAAAACTTGACTTTTTTTTTTTTTAATTTACTTATTTCTTTACTTTCTCCTTCTACTTCTTTCCCTCTCTCTCTCTTTTTTTTTTTTAAGCCCTTTTATTCAAACATAAGATGTCTGCTAATATCTAAACAGGACAGAGGCATTTACAAGTAAGTTGACCAATGTGCCAAATCAAACAACATTTATTTTACCAGGGGAGAGGAATATGTTAGAAGAGAAATCTGTTTTCATATTTAGAATATATTCAGAATGTTTGAAGGGAAGCAGAGCAATCTCCCGCAGTTTTCTCTCAACAGAACATACTGTGTCACCAGTAAAGCTGTGTCCAAAAGCAATAGTTTTACCTCTCTCTTCTTCCAATTTTCCACCTCAGTTTTTCTTTGCCTTGAAATGGTTCATGGAGAAACCAGAATAGTTATAAATCAATGAGCTTGCAGCAGACACTCAGATCAGCTGCGTGCTGTCTTCCTCAGAGAACATAGCGCATTGAGCACCTCTGGAAGCTGATTTGCTTCCTCTGGTGCATCAGCAGAGGTTGAATTCCTTTGAGCTTCTGTCTGCCATGATAGGGTGTTGCAATAGGGATGCTTAGGAGGATTTGACCCCAAGTGTATGGAAGTGCAGTAAAACCTTTGCAAGGCAGCAATCACCAGCAAAGCTTGTTCATTCATTTGTTCTCTAAGGGAGACTGCCCAGCCACATTAGTCCCTTGGTGTACACTTTCCATCTTTACAAAAACATTTTTAGACTTCGTCCTTAAATTTTTTCTTAATAAAATTGAAAAGGAACCCCAAAACAAAACAAAAAAAACCATCCCAAAACAGCCCCAACACTTCTACAAAGTTATTAATATTATTTAAAAAGGAGCAGTTATTTTAGAAAATCCTTTACGCTGGCTTCATTTTTTCAAGAAGCATTCCAAAATAATTTGCGACTATTATTTATTTTAGATTGTGTCTACTAAGAACAGGCATTTTGAGATGTAATCTGAAATGAGTGGCACACACTCATCTGTGTTCAGATATGTCCATACCTGCATAAATGCGTGATGGCCTTGTATGATAAAATCACTGTATTTTTATGTGGAAGAGAGTCCTTTACTTCCATCTCACAACACAAGGTATAATGATGGCATTTTTGACAAATACTTCTATAGATAAACATGTTTTAAGCCTTGGCATATTTACTTTAAATGCAGCTCCTGAGGACTGAGCTACTATCTTTACTTTGGATTTCTTTGCCCCCATGCACTCTCTCAACAGAGACCAAGGTTCCAGGAAACCCTCTGCTAGGCAGCCATGTACCTGAAAGGAGCTGTTGTTCTAAAAGTTTGGATTCTTCTTGGGTCTTGCTTGATTGTTACTTTCTGCTTTTCACTTTTTCAACTAGTTCTTTGTCCTTGTTTGGTAATTTCTTATTCTGTGATTGAATGTGTTAGTTTATTGGTTGAAATACCTGCTTTGCTTTAATAGAAGGGTTAGGATTTTTTTTTTTTTTACTAAGCAGGAATATAGAAAATTCAGCAGATTATAATCATAATTTCAATTTTTTCATATTGCTTTCAGCATTCATGGAGCTTTTAATTGAATTGTATATTAGTCCATAAATAAACTCATACAACCAGAAGACCTTAGAATTGGTGATTTTACTTTTATCCAGGTAGCCTGAAGGTTTACAGCCTTGTTTCAACAAGTTCACTAATGGGCAGGGGGTCGGCTTGGCTGGAAAAAATCCAAGGTCCCTACAGGTGTTAGAAGCCAGCACTGCTGGCAATTCAGTGGTTGGCAGTTTTCCACCTTGTGTACTTCATAAGCATCTTCCTTAGGATTTTATGAAAAGTATGAGACAGGTTGGTCCAGCTTTCAGACAAACTGGAACATCAGATTGCTGAAAATCTAGGGAATTATACTTTTTGTAAGAAGAACTAACACACATGTTATAATATGATCTTTTGAACTGAGCATCCTGACTCAGATTTCTAGTTTCAACCTCTGTGTTCTAAAGACAGATGAATTATAATAATCTACATCAAATGCACCCATGAATTAGTGTTGAATGTTTCAAATTTTTTTTTCTCAAATTTATGGGGAGCTAAAGAATCAGAATCTTTCATATACTCAAATATTACTTTGGAAAAAAAATCCATCAAGTTCTTTGTGTGCAAGTGCAATGCCTGAGTACATCAAGCACTGACCTCTCAATGATTAAATGTTGGCAATATGCTGAGTCTGTATCAGCTCCAAAAGGTATGCCTCAAATTATGATTTACTGACACTTGTATGCACTATTGACCAGCTCATGTCTTGTGCGCTCAGCAAAAAAGATTTTCAGCTTGCCAGCTACTCAAAAGATCACTTGACATGGCTTTGTGCATTTCTGAAGTGAAAGGTACATGCTTTCATCAGCTTTTTCATAATCTTTGCATCAGTGTGCCCACGAAGTCTTACATTTTGCCCTTTAATGTTGACTTATTTCACAGCTATATTTGGTGAGTGCATTTCTGCCATTTAGTTTTGTATTTTATTATACTTTCCACTTCTTTAAATTTCCCCTTTTCTTGATAAATTCATTTTATAAATTAAATCAGCATGGCCTGACCCAGAACATATTAAAATGCCATTTGAATCAGTTCCAAATTCAGGTGCTTATAAAAACAAATTTGAGGAGCAACTGTAATTCCAATCCCTCCTATGTTATGTGAGCAATTTAAAATTATGGAAATACTTCCAATTTTATAGGCAATTTGAAATGGAAAACAACCAGAGTTCTGGGCATATGCTCTGTATATAGGGATTTTGCAAATAGAAATGCTTTTAAAGTTAATTTCCATGTGCACCCAGTTACCTGGTTCTGTAGATGTTAAAATGAAAATTGCACATTTATATTTTAAAATTCAAAATGCTGCTTTTATTGGATTTCTAGCCAATAAAGAGAACATCTGTACTATAAATGCAATCTGTCTGTTCAATTTGTACTAAATTCATGGATCTGTATATTTACTATTCTTTCCATATGATAGAACACATTCTGGGGGGAGAGGAAGAGAGCAGGCTAAGTGTTCATTGGCTCCTTAGGCTATAAAATATTATAATAAAATATACAATCTTCTACTTATGCCTATATATTGCATAAGAGAAGCACACAAAATCCTGACATACAAACATGAGTCTCTTTGTGTAATGCTCAAGTTTTCTTTGTTCCTTGTTCACACGCATGTTACCTTGGTTTTATCCTTTTCCTGCCACAGTGAATCTATTCTTTAGGCAGGTGGAAGTAGTAGAAGAATTAGATTCAACTGTGAATATCAGTGGTAGAACTCCACTTTAACAATGCTGCTGTTTATTCCTTCATTAAATGAACAATTATTTCCTAGTTTACACCTTAGGCACCCCTAAAAATATGAAAGGTTGTATAATCAAAAATTAAGGAACATATTCTTTATAGTAAGAATAAACCCATAGCAAACTAAACCTATTTCTAGTCAATATGGTTTATACAGATCTCGTGTAACGATACCTTTCACTGAGGATAAATACTGCGGTTAATCAGTAAGTGCAGCAAGGACTTATTAGATCATCTCGAGGTGGACTTGTCAGTATAGACATACCCTTGCATTTTCAGATGTCTAATGAATAATAGGAAATTAAATTTTAAAAATATTTTTTTTAATTTAAAAATTAATAATAATCTAGTCCCTTCTCTGAGGAAGCTGTGTTTGTACCCGTGTATGAAAAGACATCAAAGGAAAGGTTGTTAAAAGCTTGTTTGCAGGCTTTTGTCTGGTGTAGACTACAAGAGCTCCATGGATGGTTATGGATCCAGACATCATCAGAGGATAACAGCACTCACCAGCACCTGGGGGTGCTGAAGAGTCAAGGCCCAGAGCATTCATGATGGTGGAGAGCTAGAAATTAACCTCCACATGACCAGGCAGAAATTTGGAAAAGCAAAGGCTTAGGATGACACTACAAGGGTTGTACAGGGAAGAGTGGTTCACATTTTTCAGGAACTAGGTTATCTGTTAGAAGAGAAAGCATTACATATAGATTTTGTCTAAACCAAAATAGAACTAAGGACCTAAGGGGAAAAAATTAAACTGAACATTACAGAGAGACCAAAGATGTAGAGAGACACAGTGTGCAGGATTATTCATTCTTTAATGACAAAGATTGAAACCTTTATTCTTAGGCAAAAGAGAGTCAGTAAAATATCCTTGAAAGAAAATGTGTTCAAAACCCAGATAAAAAATTCCTAAATGAAAATCAGTTAAGTGGTAATGTTTTGAAGACATTTTCTCCTGCACAAGAAGTTTGCAAACAGAAAAACCCTGGAGGTTAACCAATTGTTTATAAGGAATGCTTTTTAGAAGCAGCCCTCCATTTCCATCCTGTCTTTAAATTCTTCCCTAGGCATCCATCATGACTGCTGACAGAATATGTGACTAGAAGCACTATTGCCAAAATCTACAGCTGTAGAAAAATGCAGAATACCAGAAAGTTCAATATCATACAAGCATACTTCAAACCAGAATGTAAATAATTGTTAATATGTATAAATCTGTGTGCCTGTAGGTCAGAAAAGTTACTCTAAATTAACGTGATTTTGACCTAGTCATGCCTACTGTGAAATGTCTCATTTGATGCCAGTCCTTCCAAAAAGAGATGTTGAAGAGGTGGACAGAGGCCACTTTCATGCCACAGCAAGCAGATCACTTTAGGTAGGTTTTCCAGTGCAGTTGGGCGTTTTTGCATTTTCACTTGGTCAAACATTAATAAGGCACTCTTGTGTAAGTTACATGACTCATGTAATAAAATATTATATTAATATAGTTTGTAAGCACAGGGTGTTGGGGTGTATGAGATGGAGCCTTGCCCCTTGTTTGTCAGAGAGGCATAAAAGCCTAACTTTAGTACATGAAGTCAGAATTCCTGTTACTGTCTCACATTTCCAGCATATCTTTGTGTTTCTGGGGCTCAGCTTCTTTCTATCCAGCTCAGAACTCTGAAATGTGAAAGGTTCAGAGGTTTGTATTACTCTGTCAGTACTTCCTGAATTATAAAGTAATGGACACAAACTTAAAAAGAAAGCATTCTTTTTTAAATGGCATGACAGTTTTTGTTTATTTGTTAGCTTCTTTGTTAGATATTCCATCATAACCTCAAGGTAGCTACACATGACCTCTGAGATAATCTCATTCAGCCAGTTGTGGAACCACCCAGCAGTTTTATCATTCCAATCACATTTGAAATTTTCAAAAATAGGCTTTATTATTTTCTTACGATTTTTTTCTTACCCAGATTTTTTCCAATCCTAATTTACAGTCAGTTCTTGCATTTCAAAACTGAATTCTCAACTGTTAATTAAGATCAAATGTTTGAAAAGCACATCCACCAGTTATGGTTGTTCTGTTCCCCACTTCTCAAAGGCAAGTTCTGCTTCAGAATTCAGTAAGACACTGGACTGAGCTGCAGTGATGTTGCTCCTTCTACTGGCTACCTGTGAGCACCATTCACAGCTTACTGACTTCAGTGGGGAGAGTCCAGGGACTTCCATGAGTCTTTTATTAGTTTTAGAAAACTAATTAGCACGATATTCAACAATAACTAATTAGCAACTGATTAGCATGATATTCAACTCTATTGCATGGTTCTTGTACTTAGTCTTATTTTTGCACACAAAAGTGGCAGTTTCTCATGATGGTAGATGAGTAATACAACAAAAAAATGTATATTTTCTATCATGTAGAATTTATATTAAAGAAGAGACTTAAGAAGAGACTTCTGTGCAGCTGTAATGGTGCTGCATCCAGTTGGCATCAGGTTACTGGTGCTGTCCCACAGGCATCAGTGTTGGGTCCAGTTCTGTTTAATATCTTTACTGACTATCTGGTTGAGGGGATCTAGTCTACCATTAGCAAATTTGTGGGTGACACCAAGTTTGGTCAGAGTGTCGACCTGCTGGAGGGTGGAGGGCTCTGTAGAGGGACCTGGAGAACCTGGATACATGGACTGAGACCAACAGCATGAGGTTCAACAAGACCAAATGCCTACAGGAGTAGAGGGTGTAGTCAGGTGTGGGTTAGGTTCTTCTTAACCAGCAACAGGACAAGAGGACATGGCCTTAAGCTGTGCCAGGGAAGGTTTAGGTTGGACATTAGGAAGAAATTCTTCATGGAAAGGTTGTTAGATAACAGAATGCACCGCCCAGTTTGGTGGTGGAGTCACCGTCCCTGGAGGTATTTAAAGAAAGCCTGGATGTGGCACTCAGTGCCATGGTCTGGTTGACAAGGTGGTGTTCAGTCATAGGTTGGAATCAGTGATCTCAGAGGTCTTTTCCAACCTGATTCTGTGATTCTGTGAATTAAGACAGTCCTATCAGTAAGACTTTTACCAATATATCTCGCTATGCCTTGAATACCTCTCCAGGTCTCCAAGAATTCATTGCATTTGCAGTTCATCCTACAAAGGAGTTAAATCAAGAGTCCTGGACATGAGGAAATAGAAAAAGTTAAAAGAAGTGACATAAAAGCTGTGACTTAGAAAGCAGATAGTAGGATTAAAACCAGATGTATAATGTAACAGTTTTGGACACCTTTAGGTTCAATGAATCTGCTGAAGCTGCCAGTGTTTCTGTGCTGACGATAGAGGAAGACCAGATGATGAGTTAAGGAGAAGTTACTAACGTTTGACTGGCTAAAATTAGGGTGAGTTAAATGCCACCTACACACTTATGAAGGAAATGTGAGACAAGCTTATGAATTGTTAAAACTGCAGTCAGTCTAGAGATGGTAAGGTCTTGATGAAAGAAGGGAAAAGCAAGAAGGAACACTTGGGTGATTTATTCAACCACCCTGTCCCAGACAGCCCTGCTGTGCATGATGGGGATGATTCATTCAGTTAGTCCCAATGCCAAGGAAAACAGCTCTATGCAATCTGAAATGAAAATGGGCCGTCATGAAGTTGAGGAACAGCACATTTCCCCAGGGTGGATAATATCCATGCAAAACTACAGAGGCAGAAAGGAGACTTTAAGATATTTGGTAGATTATTCATCATTGTTTCTTTCAGAAATGAGTTGGATGGCTGCCCTTCAAGTGCTGAAGCAAGAACAATCATGTAGTGTGGATATTTGAAAAAATATATCCCAGTAACTTGGACATACAGTCCCACTGGATTTTGCTGAGATCTGAGTGCAGACTATTTATTTAATCACACCAGCAGAGGAAAACACAAGTCTACCAAATAATGTAGCAAAAGAGCATTCTTGGCATGACGACCAGGACTGGGCTGTCACTGAAGGAAGAAAGTTGATTGTCCAGCTTAGGGGTAGTGACTGTATGAGATGTAAAGAGATAAATAGGAGAGGCACAGATTGCTGAGAAATGTTGGAACAGCAGTGGTCTGCCAGTAGATATTTATATCAGTATACCTGTATTGTGCCATTATACCAATTTTGTTGGTTTATCAATATACCAAGACTCATATGAATACCAGGAGATAAATATATAGATAGATATAGATATAAATAGACATGGATATAGATAGACATCAGCAGTAGCACAGAGATTCCCACCTCAGTTCAAAAGTTAAGGTAATCGGCTTAATTGTCTTTGGCATATTATTGCTCCTTCTAAATGCAGAAGTGGAAATGAAACTTTGTCAACAGAAAAGGCTTCACAGGGGAAGTAGTTACAGCAGCAGGCCTTCCAGGGTTCAAGGAGCATTTGGACAACGCTCTCAGGCACGTGGTGTGATTCTTGGGCTTGCCCTATGCAGGGCCAGGGGTTGGATTTGACAATCCTTGTGGGTCTATTCCAACTCAGCATATTCTGAGATTCTGTGATCCCATGAATAGCAGGTGTGTTGAACACAAGCTGCTCAAATGGACTTACAACTTGGTCCATGCTTGTGTACAAAATAAACACATACTTGTGTGAGAGCCTGAACTTTACTGTAGAAACTGCTGCAATAAGATTAACTCAATTAGTGGCTATGCAGACTGCTGCAATCTGTGCTGAGCTAAAACACATGTGTCTGGGTGAGCTTGGGTCCACACACCTGCAATCTCTTTGCATTTTATTCAGTGTATTTATTAAGTTTTTATCCTATTTATTTTGATTGGGTGGCGTTTGTGTTTGCGTAGAGCCTCATGTATTTTAGAAACAGAAGTAACATATACATAAATGTTTCATTATTATTACTATTACTACTACTTCCAGCATCTGTAAGTTGAGGAATTGGTTTGAAGAATTTTCCCAGATGTTAAGCAGAATTTGTATCGGTGAGCAGTGAGAGGGAGAAATGGGACAGAACAAAAGTGGTGTGAAAGGAGCAACTGCAGAGTGAAGGGAAAAATCTCAGAACCATCCAAGGAATAGATCTGACGCCTTCTGAATCTGCAACAGACCTCTCTAGAGGAGAGCAGCATGATGAAGGAGGGTGTGTTTTAGCTCCTGGTTACTACCTTAAATTTTTACTGTCACCAGCCAATCTAAGTCTCATTAACATTGTTAGGGAGAAGGGGGAAATAAGGGCATATATGTCAGATTTAGAGGCTGTTCCTGAAGCTTCCACACATGATTTCTGTTCTGCTGAAATATTATTTCCTCTAACCACATTTGAGATGGTTGTTTCACTTGGAGTCCAGGTCTAAGAGAATGCCTTTTTCTAGCAGTGAGATCAGAAACGGATTTAACTTGAAAAGATGATTGTGACTTAATAACACAGATAGAAACCTTCACATAAAACTCAATTTATGAGATGAAAACACTGTGAAATGAGAAACGTGTGACTAAATATGAAAGAAATGGAGAGGAATATTTAGAGACATAGCTAATAAGCTGTCCTTCAATGAGCTTTTGGGGCCTGCTCTGGAGTTATTGTCAGAGCCCTTTGGAGACTAAAACTGGAGATTCAGTATTCACTGTAGCCTAATCAGAAATTCAGGCACTTGAACCTGGGCAGGCAGTTTAGCAGTTTTCTAAAAGCAGGGGGGTTTTGTCCCATTGGTTATTTTTTTCTTAGTCAGCTGGTTTCCCTCTGCCCCTTGCCTCCTGAAATTTTCTGATGACCGTGCAAACAAATCACAGGAGTGGGCCAGGAAGGGATTCGCAAATGTAACTCATCTTGCCTATGTCATTAATTTGAATGTTATAACTTATGTGTTCATGACATTTAGATCCTTTGCTTGGTGATGGCCACTGGTTGTTGATTTACTGAAGCTTTGAGCCTTCTCCCAGTGGGGTGGTGTTTGCACCATGTTCTTCTCTGACCAAATCACACAGTAATGCTTTTGTTAGTTCTGACTTCAAAACCTATATCTACCTTTCTGAAAACCATTCATTCTTTTAAATGATTTTTCCTTTGAGATAAAGCAAAGGAAAATTTATTAACATTAAACTCTATTAATATCCTCTCATTTAGTTTGCATGGAAAGCCACTTAAAAACTCCCCAAATCTCTGTCAAGAAAGTAACTAAAAAAGTACAGGTAACTGCTTCCTTCTTACACCTAATTCCTTCTCTTCTTACCAGAAATTCTCTAAAAAATGTAATACACTCTGACAAAAACTGAAATTTGAGTTTTCTTTTCAAGTAGAGAAATGGATAATGCAAGAAACAGAGAAAAGTAAGTTGAATTTAGTAGGATTTCTCCATATCTTTTCAATCAGCATTTATTTATACTTGGGAAACCACTTCCCTTTTGAATGCTTCCCTAACATTAAGGCCAGAAACTTTCATCAACATTTTACAAGCATGACTGAAGCTAAACAGCATACTTATACTGGATGGCATCAACCCAGTTATAACTTCAAGGAGATAAGTATTGCAGCTGAATGTGTTGATGCAAAATGGTGGTGAAAGGAGAAATAATTTGATATTCTGCTCAGAGATATATAAAAAAAATGTGACCAGGTTAGTGCTTTAATTCAGAGGTGGATGTTCCCAAAGAGTTTGGGGGACTGTTTGGTATTTTGAATGTCTGCCATGAAATGTCTGGCATTGATTTGGAGAAGAAGATTTTATACAGTTATTCCTCTGCAAACCTTGAGTCATTTGGGTTATGATTTTTATATAAGAGTAAATATGCAGGGTCAAGATTAGACATTTATCTAGTCACGTGTCCTGTCTCTGACATGTCAGCCAGCTGCCATGGTGGGGGAGGACATGGTATGAACCGGGGAAAGATATAGTGACACTTTGCAACTATGGTCCTCAAGCTTCCAGGGATATCTCCCAGCTCCAGGACTTTCTCTGCCAGAAATTGTAACCTTGTGGTTTTGGGAACATTACAGGAACATGTCCAAAATTTATAATGAAGGAATCCAGCTTTTTTTTTTTTTTTACCATTTATTTCCTTTTTTTTTTATATACATTTCACAATCCCTCAAACTATTGGAAATATGCACACAATTTTTTCATAATTGATCATGGAAAGCATAGATATTCCTCTCCTGTGACTTATGATATGTCACAGGAATGCACTCCCTTGCAAATCTCTGTAATTTCAGGGTTTTAGCAGAAGCTAAAGTACTTCAAATATATATATATATATATATATATATATATATATATATATATATATGAGAATGTGTTGTTTGGAACAGTGCCCACCTTACTGCAAGCAGGAATTATTACAAATCTCACAGTAAAAATTATTCTTGTGAGGATTTTTTCCTTCATTTGTAATAAGAATCAGGTACTTTGTACTGTTCTTAGATAGTTAATACTTAAAGAACAAAGTTTACTCTTACTCTAATAAGAATTCCACATTAGATTAAATTAAGATAAGAATAGATAATAAAGGGATCAAACTTTATACCAAGGTATTATTCTACTGTTATTTATGTAGAATAATAAATTGCATACACACACACATATATAAATATATACTTATAGACAAACACTGTGGATATGAGGCCACTATGATGAAAATATGTAGGTAGTAAAGATACATATAGCGGACATAGTTGTGTTTTTTTCCTCACGTTGACATGCAAATTATTGTAGGACCTGGCTTTGCAAGCGGATGGGAGTCAAAATTCCTGCCAGGTTCCTGACTTATATTCTGGAAGCCAAATCCCCAGAGTCCTCAGACCTTCTTCCAGATGCAGAGTGTAACTGTCAGCCAGATAAACATGCATTATTAGAAGGTTTTTGCTTTTATATCTAGGAATTATTTTGCATTTTATATGTAATTAGTCTGTAAAATGGATATACAGGAAGGACAACAGAAAGAAATTTGCCATGGCTGTTCCTCTGGCTTTGAGAAGTGGTGACACACCATGACTCACATCCACATCCCCCTGAGGAAAAAGGTCTTCCGGACACTGTCTAAGCATTGTACAGAGAAGGCACAGACCAAAACCAAGCCAAAGCCTGGATGAGCACACTACAGAGAGGAGGGGTACAAGGCCCTGAGCCCTGATTGTGTACCACTACAGAATTTATGGGCTTTTCTGACAGGCAGTAGCAACTCAGACTCCTGTGGTTCCTGACAATGTTATTAGAAAGAGCTGTAGGTGAAGATCAGAAATAATTTATTTATGTAATAACCAGCCCTACTGGAAGGCTTGGGTGAGCAAGGGCAGCAAGGCCATTGTTTGAATTCATGCAGTTTAAGAAAGTCATTTCACAGCTAACCTTGGAAAATAGTGTGGACCTTGTCGTCACTTTGTTTTCTTTTAGTATAGAAGTGGGTGGCTATATTTGTTGTGGAAAGCTTGTAAAAGTAAACAGTGCAATTATTTTAATCTCTTAATATGTTTGGAATTACAGCTCATGGCTGTTCAAAACACTCTGGTCACTGGGGTTTGCATAACACATATGCCATAAAGTCAGCAAATGTCTACCATATGAGCAACAAATACAGAATGATAAAATAAATTCAAAAGAAGACCTTTCCAACCCTGGATACCCAGGAGATAAGGGAAGCAAAAGTGACAGCTGTCTTCAGCAAGAGAAAATCTATTCAAATATTGTTTTTCAAAGGATTCCTCTAAGTAAGGAAGATTTATTTTACCATGGGCATGCCAGAAATGCCATGATGTTAGGAAAAATATTAGAAGAGTTATCTGAGACCCAAAACTCCACCATTCCATGAGTAATTATTAAAAAACAAATAAATGGATACTTCAGTCCTCAGGTACACAAAGTAAAGTAGAAGTAGGAAAGTTTTTGTCACATTTTCTCCTTTTGTCTAGGATATATTAATTTTCTATATTATTCAGCAAAATAGATTAGAGTCAGATCATGACAACCATATTCACGTTTCATAATGATTTACTCATTCCCATACAGATTACTGGGAGTACTTGTGGATTAAAAACGCCATTCACAGGTAGTTAGGTAATTTTACTAGTTGTGATTAGAAAAGAGCAATACTTTATAAGGCAAAGCACCCTGCTGGTGGTTTTTATTAAAATTAGATATATCCTAAGACATTCCACTTGATTATTATATGGGATATGGCAAAAATACTGGAGTATGAGAGCCTTTCTCCTCAATGTCTTAGCTCAGAGCTAGGATTGCTGCTGACTTTCAGTTCAGTAGGGAGGATTCAGTAAAACATTACTTAAAAGAAAGGTATGTGGTTAGGTTAAGATGATAAATATGGCAACTTGTTCACAGACATAAAGTGAAACTAGCATTTTTTTAAGATAGTGTTTCTCCATGAGAGTAAACTCACTTCCTAAAACACAGTTTGTGTGCACTGTATCCTTGACCACATATGTGGAGTTGGATCCCATCAAATGCCCGTTTCTGGTCTCTGGATATATTATCCAAAAGGTCTGATATCACTCCCTAATCTGCTCTTGGTCCCTTGGTCAGTCATCTTGCACAGATAAAAGTGCTTCAGTGCTATTTTTCAGTATCAACACACTTGTTTATTAAATTCCATTGAAACTTTCTCTTCTCTGCTAGAAACCAGCTTTGTGATTTAATAGAACATCAATTAAAAAAAAAAAAAATTGCTAGACAGATTTCTCAGCTTCACCACAAAAAAATCCATGAAAAATTTGAACACCTACAAAGATGGAAGAAAGTTAACACAAAACAAAAGAGGCAGTTACAACTTTTGTGTAAAAAGTAACTTCCCAAAAAGTACCACAAGAGTTTTCAAAAGCCATCAGGATTTTCCTCCTATTGATCATAATTACTGTGTTTAGAAAACACAAAGAATAAACTGAACATCACATCAAGCACTGAGCAAGTAGCCTCCAAGGATGGCTAAAGATAGATCACCTTCTATAAATTTACAACACAGCACGAGAGTACAAATTCCAGAAAGAAGTTGTTGAAGCACAGCATTAAACTCCTTTATAAATCATTTTTAGTGCAGGTAATTAAGCGGAGGCAAAAGCCATAGCAATTTGTATTAGATTTGGAACTGTATTTTACAATCTGTTGTGTAATTCCTTAGTCTACATGAAAAATTTCTGCTTGAAATTTATATTCCAAGTGAGAATAATATAGTCCATAAATGAAAAATAGCAGGAGTAACTTGATGAATGGAAGTAAAGAGATGATTGTTCTCCCTGAAGTTTAAGATAAAGTTTGAAAGAGTAAATGTGAACAAAATTATCTTTTTGTTTTTTTTTTTTTTAATCTAACACAGCAAGAATCATGAATTGCAAATGGCTGAAAAATATTATATTGCATATGATACTGGTTTAAAACAGTGCTTGATTAATTCAGCAGCACACAGCCTCAGTCTCTTTAAGCAGTGTAGACTTAGTAAATCATTCTCAAGGAGAGAAAAGCTGAGATTCAAAGAAAGCAGTGACTAAGCTAATGAAAACATATGACTGCAAGAAAGCTTTCTCAAAAGTGTTCATTTCATTTAAATTTGAACAATCAAACTATTAGAGATTATCAGACGTCTGTGGTTTTTTACTCTGCTTGCCCTCATAGGAACTGAATGTGTGTTAGAAAGTTAGCTAGTCAGCTCAGTGGGGTCTCGTTTGGGAAGAGAAAATAGAAATACAAAGAGGAAAGATTTTTATAATTTGTTTAGGACGTGTCTTTTGGCTGTTCTGAAGGATTTAAAAATAACATGACAAGATCAAATTACAAAGGAAGAATTAATCACTATCAGACCTAGAGAGTATAAAAATCTGTGTTTTACCAATTAATTAAAAAGGAAAAAATTATGAGATTGAGCAGAAAGTAATAAAACTATTCAAAGATTATGAAGGCTGTACCTGAAGATGTGTCAAGTATGTCTTGAATTTAATCTAACAAAGTTATTCTAATATTAACTCATTTCAGCCTAGTGTTTTTAAACTGAATCTAGAATATTGTTTTGCATTAATGGTATTTATAGTAAACTGGAAAAAACCCCAGTGCCATTCCCATCTGGAATATCCCACGTGAGCAAGCCATGCTGTGCTGTGTACATTCTCTCTGGGCTGAGTTATCTGTGAAGGGACATTTCTGCATGTGAACAAGTTGAGGAAGCAGGAGTTGGGATGCACCTAACAAACACATTTTCAGCTGAAGCTGGAAGTGGTGTAAGGCTTTAGAAATTCATCTACTAAAAAACACTGAACAGCAGAGTTTTACCTTAATGGTTGAACTCCACTTAATGGTTGAACTCCACTTCTGTAATGGGACCTGAGTTTGCAGTGGTGTCTTTCTAAAGATGGAGGTCATGTGGGGCCAAAAGGGAAAGGAGGAGCCCAAACACATTGGGGACTTGATGCAAATTCTGACACCAATAGACAAAGTCAACAGCAAGGCTCCCTGTGGTTTCAGTGGCCCCCTGATGTACATTTGAACTTTTGCAGGCCTAGCAGGACCAAGCCAAAGCTCTTGAGTTTCAGTTATGATTCATCTGGCAAAAGCTGCTGTTAAATCTATTCAACAACTAAAATGAGACGTTGCTAAAATCTCCTTGGCAAGTAACTGCTACACTGGAGCTGTCTTTCAGAAACATCCACAACTGCAGTTGGTTAGGATTGGTTCTTACTGCTGTTCACTGGGAGATGAAAAGAGGGGAAGTCTGACTGGGGATGAATATTGGAGAAAGTAATTTTAGTCTTTAGAAAGGAAGGAGGTAATTTTAGAAGTTCAGTAGCTTCTGAAATGTACATATATATGTGTGCATACATACACACACACATACATAGCATGTGTATATAAATACATATACATACACAGAGCATGTGTATATATGCACATATAAATCTACATCTACATATCTAAGAATATAGAAATATTTTCCCAACTTGTGTCAAGTTCCTTTTCTCTGAACACAAACCATTAAGCACTCTGCAAGTGTGCCAAATGCTGCTTTGAATAAAAAGGGAACGACTGACATTGTTTCCAGCCCGCCAAAATAAACCCACCCCGGCTGCTGAGATGGAGACTAGTGGGACATATGTGTGTGATAACCTCATTCCAGACCAAATCCAACCACGATACTAAGGTGTAATTTGAATAATAAAAAAGTTAACTGTAAATCAAAACACATTTTATGCCTGGGAGGCAATTCTGAGCTTTCTCCTTCTTCCTACTCCCTTCCTGTACTCTTCATTACAATATAATCAATTAGGAATGAGCTTGAATCAAAACTAGGATGCCAAGAAGCTCTGAACACTGAAGAAAATTTGAAATTGTATAAATCCGCATTCAGTGGATGATTACACATTTCTGGCAAAATTTTGGTAAACCCAGGCAAGGTGTGTTTTCACCAAAGGGTAGCTTTCACGTGAGTGGATTGGCTTTTGCCTGTGACTCGATTAGTAGTAGCTTTCTATGTGACTTCCTGCCCCTTCCTACTTGCAAAGTAATGTGCTATGTCTTTAATCTCCTGCATAATGGTTTATGCTACAACATTTAATGCATATTTGCAGTTAGCCAGAACGCCACGGTCAGCAATCACAATTGGGCTGGAAAGCAACAATGAATTAAGCTGTGATAAATTAATCACTTGGAAACTTGTGAACATGTCCTGAGGAACTTATGGTTGCCCCTTAGCAGAGTATTTGTTCCACTCTATCATTTTAATGGCTTTAGCCTCTCAGCACTACCGTGACAAAAGCAAATTCCCTTGTCTTGCTTTCTTTTTTTTCTAAAAAGGAGATTTAAGTCACAGAGAGGAATGGTCACATAGGATGCATATGTCTGAAAAGGAAATTAAGGCTTAATCTTCTCAATATTATGTGGATTCATTAATTGCTGGACAATTCTTCCTCTTGGGTTACTTTCAGCCATAAGTTTTTAGGCATTTGGGCGGATGAAGACGGCAAGGAGTCATATTAACATTAGGAATAAAGAAGACCAGATTCAGATAAAATAAGAATTGGCTGAAATCCTTCCTCAAACCTCAAAGCCCTTCTGAGGTTTGAAAAAGTTTAGTACACTCCTTTTATTTGCTTCATCTGCTTCAACTGCACTTCCTGATACTGGAGTGGGGAACAGAACAGTGCAAATACCACTGAAAAGCTGAGGTTTGACTGTGTTTTGCCAAGTGTACACTCCCTCAGTGTTTTTGTTGAGGATGCTTTTCAAGATTGTTTTTATTAGGTTTCTATAAACAGAAAAAACAATACCAGCACAGTACACTCAGATATCACAGATTTCTGAGCATCAGGCCTAAAGAATGCTGCGTTACGTGGACTAGACACAGCTCCCTGGGCTCTGGATTTGCTATCAAGCCCTTTGGGTGCACCCTGGCATTGCTTCAGGAAGGCCCTAGGGAGCCCATAAATGTGACATCACCTACTTAAAACCTTTCATGGTGGCTGTCAAACATATGGAAAAAACTGGGATGGAAAGAAAGGAGGTGCAGATTCACTACCGATGAAATCTTTTTATTTTACTGATGTTCTTTCAAACATAATTTCTGACAGTCACAGAAACACCAGAACCACTTCTGGGATGTCTGAATTAATCATATATTGGTTATACATTTGTCAGATTATTGGAAAAATATTTTTGAAGAGCCCATACATGCATGCACATCTGTATTGTCATCATCAATCTCCCTGAAATCCAGAAATCAGAGGAATATCTCCTTGCAATGTTCAAGTTGAGGTTTTAAAAAAGTCATGCATGTGTTCAAGGTATTCCAGAGTCACCGTGAGTTTTAGGGGGTTTAGCTGCTTTTTTTCACCTCCCCTGCCCACCCTTTAGTATCTATAAATATGATAATCACAAGTGAGGGTTTGTGATTGAAAGATCCTGGCAATTTTCGGTCTAGATGAAATGAGTTACTGCTATCAGACAACCATCTAGAAACCTCAGCAATTCAATTAGCACTAATTGAAATGGTAATTGATAATGTCAGCTCAATGGCCCCAAAACAAATGAGCCTTAAATCTGAACTGTTCCCTTATCTCCAGTACTTAGATTTATATCCTGGAAATGCTTATTGACACAAAAATGCATTTGTTGGCAAATTCATTGGAATAATTACTGGAAGTGTATCAAATGAAACTGGAAGAAATGTAAAACTGAAGAAGGACTCATGAATGTACAATAAGGTATAACTCTGCCCTGATAGGAGGGAAAGTGAAATGTCCAGATGCTGTTATTTAAAAATAGGATTCATTTTCCCTAACTTTAGATTTTTATAACATAAGCTTCTACTTCTTAGCTAAGGTTTCAATTCAGGGGTCTAGTAACTGGCACCTAGAGCCATTTCTGTTGACCCATGAAATCCTGTCTGATCCCCAGCTCCTGCTCCAGAAAGTCACAGATTTTCTGGGAGTCCTATGCCATTTTTTCCAGCTCCAGATGCATTTTTGGGATGCTACAGAGCACCTCAAATGGCAGTGGATACCAAAGTTGAAGCAAATTAATCGTGCCTGTGGTGCTTACACTCTTTTTAGGGGAGCAGAGATCTTTATTCAAGGAACCAGTGTCACAGTCTCTGGCTGTGATGGTGAGAGGCTGCCCACATGTAGATCAGCAGTGTAGTTTGAGATGCCTTAGGACTGGCCTAAGTACGGGTCACCCATAATTCACATCCCTCAGCAAATACCACATTCAACCCAGGGCTGCTCAAATGGCACAGGGTACCTACATGTGGACAGCTGAAATGAGCCCATATATCTCTGAATTGGGAGCTATATCTCACATTTAATGTTAGGGGAAGTTAATCCTGTCATTTATGTCCCTGCTTAGGAGTATCTCCTGGATGTATTGTGTGATTCAATACCAGGAATCCATGCAAAGAGAAGGCATCGGTTTTCTGTACTGTGGACACAGCACTCCCACTGAGCTTTGAAACTGAGGATGTGGAAATGAGAATGGAACTAATACGTGGGGATCTCAGTAGTTTAAGTTTCTAACCTTAACCTCTAACCTTCTCTTAGTGGGTTATTTAAGCAGCTGACCTGGCTGGATTATTGACATAAATCTGTCTTTGAAATAACCATCCTGAGCTGTGTCTATACTGAGCTATCATGGTAAACTTATACACTCAGAACAAATACGTAAGGAACAGAGAACAGAGGGTCAAATCCCTAGCTGAAGGAAATTCATCAAGTATCTGGCTAAGCATAAGTCCTTGTAATGGAAAACTGTAGCAGAAAATCTGTTTCCACAGTTACTGAAGGGATGTATGTACACATGACACCTGGTGCACTCCAGAGGGAAGCCATAGGACAAATGACTTTCCTAAACTTGTAATTTATTGAGACTGTGGTCCAGAAAGACACTTAAGACACTTGCATCTGAGTATCTTTCATCATTGCTGTGAAAAGGAATAGGCCTGCAATTGTGCAAGAGTTTAAACATCTTATTTTAGTTTGTCAGAAAACTACTTTGTCTGGCTGATCTATTAAGCTGCTTTACCCAGCTGGAAAACACTGTGCACTTTCATGTCCTATATTATTCCACCACTCTGTTTATTTTGCCCATTAATGAAAATGCTTTCAGAGTGGATTAGATATAATCAAAATATTATGATCTCCCCACCTTCAAGGTTTGGCAGAACATAAAACACAGGCCAATGCAGCTGACCAGCCAAGGAACAGATTATCTGTGAGAGATAGAGAGCGTCATGTTGCTGTTGCAAAACAACCCCCTGCATGTGTGAGTGGCTGGAGGGAATGCATTAGAGAAATAAACTTGCAAAGAAAATAGGATATATTTGTAAGCATAGAATGCCCATCTGAGTTACACAACCTAACCACTGCCTATGAATACCACTTGAAAACCTGCTAATATGCACCAAATAAACTCTAAAATGAGGGTTTAATGACAAGATGACAACTCATTTCCTAAATGACTCAAACTTCAGAGAATATCAAAGGTTACCAAAGGTGACTATCTATGAATGAACAAAAATGTGTGTTAAAATTTTTGGAAAGGGTAGCAACTTCAGACATAAAATTTATTTTGACCTAATGCTCCCATGAGCAATTAACAGTTCCATATTTCCCACATAACAACAGATAGGATTTTTCTAGTGGATGTAAACTGCAAGCTTACAGAGTGTAATGTTTGTATTATGGATCATTATAATGATCAAATCATTATAACACACTGAAGGCATCTAAATATGAGCAATGCCTTATAAAAATAAATGAGAACAGAGTGGATATTCATATAGTTCCTTCTCCAGAGGCAAACAGGATTAAGTAACTTAATGAATGATGATGAAAAGACAAAGCACTGCAGTAAACTCAGTCCTGCTGTAAATGCACACAACCCCATTGACAACTGAATCTGTTCTTGTCCAAAGCCGTATTTAGGATGGAAGGTTTCCATCCCCATGGTGCATTCATTACTTCTGTCTCACACTAAAGCAGCTCCATTGCTTTCACTAAATGGAGCATGTCATTTTCTTAAATAAGTGCCTGGCCATAAAAAACTCCAGCATATATAGAACATTGGTTGAGAAAAACAGCTTCCTATTCTGATTCGTGCCTTTGATTTCACAAGTCCTATTTCTATCAGCAATCACATTTACAGCACATTTGTTTTAATTCCCCAAAGCACTACATTTATATGAGTGAACAAACTAATGTATCAAAACAGAGAGTCCTGATGTGCCTCCCCAGTTAAGCTGATGTAAAACACTTGACCTCAGCTCTTCAGAAAGTACAGCAGGTATATTGCAGGCTCAGACAGCAAAAGTGGAAATGTGAAATTCTTGCTATCAATCCAAGTATTTTGGGACTTAGCTTTACCAGAGATTTCTCTCCTGGAGCTGTGACACAGAATCCAGTCTCTCTCCAAGTTTCTAGAAATGCCAAGCCTCAGGTACCAGAGTTCCTACAACAGTTCAGGGTTACAAGAAAAAGTGACCACAGACTTCACTGACACATTGCTGGGTTCTCATTCCCCAGCTATCAACACCTTTTGTTTCTTTTGCATACTGAAGTTCCTGCCTGGAACATTTGCTTGGATTTCCTTTCTACAAAATGTTTGAGAACAAACAAGAAGTTGCTACAACACGGAAGTTTCTGGGGGATTGGCACATTTGCTGTGTTCAGTATAAATTGAGAATATAAAATTTTCTGATGGGTCAAAATAAAGTCAAGTGTTTTGTTTAGCTATAAAACCATGTTGCCATGACTGCATAGTTTTCATTATAGATATGATTACATCAGCACCATGGTTTATCGCTAATTGTCAGATCATGATATAACTCTTATTTCCTGCTGGTGACTAGGAATTTTGAAAGTATGTCTATCTCTTTCTTTGTGTACAAAGAAGTTTCATCAACGTCAGAAGCACTTGTGTAAGATATATGGGGAGGAAATCCATTCAGTCTGGGTGTTAGAAGGAGAGAGTGTTGAGCAGATTTCTAGAAATGATTGAATGTTTGCAGCAGATTTCATAAGCCACAGTGGGTTCCTCCAAAAGATGTCACTTTACACCTCAGGAACAAGTTGCCTCCTCCTATACAGGTGTGCATTAAACTGATGTGGAAGTAACTGAGGTTTCTCCGTGCATTTTAGAAAGTACTGGATTAGAAGTATGATCCATTTCTGCTCTGATCTCACAGAATGCAGAAATACCAATATGAGTAGTAATGGGTACAAATCCAAATGACTTGCTCGAAACAGTCCATATTGAATAAAACTTAACCTTACTGCTCTGTGCATCTTTACCCAGTCTCTTCTGGGATGGAATTACTGTGTTTGCTTCATGGATGCATAAGAAAGGCATTCAGATAAATGGGCATACCTTAATGGTTGCATGATGAAGTGTATGCAAAATAAAAGATATAACCTTTGTTACTGTTAATCCTGCGTTTAACTGAATTAACTGAAGCATGGAACCAGGGTTAGGAGAGGAGTGTATAGCAAAAAAGACAATATATATGCATTTAAATGAGGGGAAAGGTAGAAATGTATGGTTAATAAAGACAATGGGTCACTCCTTGCTCTCCAATACAAAATAAATAAAACAACTCTATTTTCTTTCCAACAAATCAATCAAACCACTGCATGAGTACAATGACACCCTATTGATTCTTATGGCTTCCAGAATGAATGTGAAGTTATGTGTGTTTTGCTTGGCAGAATTGAATCTTCCCCTCAAATCCCACCAGCCAGGTCCCAAGACTTATCTTTCTCTGTCAGAACCCCCTGTAAATCATTATTTTTCATTTGAAGGATCTCTCCGAAACCTTTCCTGCTCTTCTTATTCCAGGCATCTGCAGGGATGTTGTGTGTTTTTGGAGCACGAGGAAGTGCTGTCTGTTTTCAGCTCCTTTGCTGTCCCCACCCAGAAGCCACTAGCATTTTTGAAGAAAAGTTGGAATACTTCCTTCAGCACCCTTCTCCTTCTGACTTTTAACTGCATGGGAATGTGAAGGGAAGCACCAAGACCAAGGGCATGGCTGAAGTGCAGCTCCTGGGTAAGGAAGCAGCAGGTGAGGCTTCTCACTGTTCCCCCACACACTTTGCTGTGTTTACAGTTTGATTCAAGGTTTTGTGGCTCCACCATATCAGACCTGACCTTGAACACAGGCTGCTAAAGCCCTGTGAGGAAGGAGAGGGGCTGCTGACCCTGTGGATGTGCTTGAAGAGTTGACACCTCCTTGACCACGATGCTGTTTACTTGTCTTTAAACTCTTGTTTACTTATCTTTAAAAATGTCCCTCTTAGAATGCTGCAGAATGGACACTGGCTGGCAACAGCTCACATTTTCCCCAGAGGGGACAGGTGAACACTGCTCCTGCACAGTTTAGTGGCTGTGGATCAGCACTATGAGCTCTTCTGGATCTTTTAATGTATCTACAGTGATGTTAAAGAGAAACCGATTTTTTTCTTGGAGTTGTGCTCAGACAACTTAAAATGGCACTTAATACACTCTGCCATCTATTGTGCTATCAGTGCGCAAAAGCCAAGGAATGCAGAATCCCCTTTTTCCCCTGATCTTATACAGTTAGAGCAGAAGGGCAGGATCTGTAACTGAACTGCTTATCAGAAGTGATCTGCTTAATAATAATTTCTGACTGTGTTGGACTTCTATGCCATTGGAAATTCTTACTTCCATTTTCATAGATGATTTATACACATTCTTGTGAAAAAAAAATCGTGGAATTCATTGCTGTAAGTATTAATTTATAAATATTATAATTGGAAAAACTAATACAATTATCACATGACTAGGAAACAAAGGCCAGCCTGGATCCATAAAGTCTTCCAATTTCTACATTCTTGTGCTTTAATCAATATTTATGCAAAAAAAAAAAAATAGATCTACCTACTGGTTAAACACTTAGCAGTCTATCTTTCTTAAAACATTTACATCCAGTTCAGTAGCAAATAAATGTTAAAACCATCAACATTGCTTTTATGCACTGTGGTCATGCTCCTGACTTCTCTGCTCAGCTTCATCCACGTGTAGAAAGAAACAATACAGAACAGGACTTGTTAATGTAATTGCCCTGTCACTGATGAATGTTACAATAAAATACTGTTAAGGGTTAAGGAAAAGGACTCTTTGCAGTAATGCTGGTTAAGTGTTTGTGGGATGGCAGGAGAGTTGGTGAGATAGTTCTGGCAGAGAAACTCTTGGGCCTCTCTCTAAAATTTAGTTTAGCAGTTGCTCCACTTGAGTGGATCTTTTAGTGCCTTAAAATATTTGGTGTCACAATACATTTATTTCAACTACATTTATTGCATCCAAACATTTCTGTTTAGTCACATTGGAAAAATGAGATTGCTGGAAGTCTTCTGTATGCTCATTTCTTCTTCCAATTTCTCATTTGCTTGAGGCAAATGATTTTCCGAGAACCTCGTATGTGATTAAAGATGCAATAATTCTTCCCAGAAAAAGCAATAATAACCTCCAGCAGTATCACATTCCCACTTCTTAATTAAGGTTCTATGCTTTTGTTATTTGTTGACAGTAACCAGCATACACATACTTCTGCATAATTATACCACGGGTTCATTAGGATCCATGCATATGTATGTGTTTGCCATTCAGCACTCACATCCATCCAAGCCTGACAAATCGTGTCAATGAAAATAAAAATAGTCTTAAAAAATGAAATCTAGTAAGATATGGGTAAAAGCAATTGAACATTTTAGGGGAATTGGACTTTATGGAGATCATTTTTCCATACTACAGAACACAAATGTTCCTAATATAAATTTGGGAAATGTACAGTAACAGCTGAGGTACAAATTGTTATATAGACAAGGTTGAAATTCTGCTCCTGATATTTCTCAATGTGACTTGCAGTTATTTTGCACAGGGTAACCTTGGATGTCACACTGGGATTTAACATGACTTTTTAACAGAAAAATTTCTGCAATCAACAACAAAACCCAAAAGTGTGAAGTTTAATGACTGTGGCCTAGAGTTCATGAGAGACTTTACAGTGATGCCTCATTTAAAATGTCCTGTGCAGCTGCATCTGTCAGGGAACATCTTTAACAAAAATCTCTAGAGACTCTTAGGACCAGATAGATTTTGCATCTGTTTAAACATTTAGCTGAGACATTTAAGAAAGGAGTTCGATTATTGTAGACTCTTCATTAGAGTTAATGAGGACAGATAAAGACCTGCAGAGGGAGAATTAGTTGTTAAGTAGATTGAAAAAACCCTGGTATGTACATGGAGCTGAAGCACCCTCTGAGATGCACAACTTCCTCTTGACTATTGACTGGCACCTGAAGTGGAGAGGAAGGAATCCAGCCTCCAGAGAACTACTTCTGCCTAAGCATCCGCCCCAGTGTAAATATTTCAGTGACTGTGTCAATTCTGAGTTCTGTTTATGCTCTTAGGCAAGGAGCAGCTTGGATCCTGCTCCCTCCTTGGTCTGGAAAACGACAACTCATTTCTCTGAAAAGTGACCTAAGCACCCATAACTGAGATTGCAGTCACTATTTACTCCTTCTGCTGAGAATATATCACTGTGCAGACACTAACACAGAAAGAAGAAAAAAACCCCAAAACCCCAAAAAGATGACTGCCTTTAGCTGAGGTACAGCAGCATTAATCTGTACTGGGCTGGGGACAATGCCTTGAAGCTAAATCCAGGAGTTTCAACACCCAACTGCTGATGTTTCACACCTGTTTCCTTTATGGGTCTGCTACGTAAATACCCAGTTGGGACTGGATATTTACTTGGTGCAGGAATCATTGGGAAAAAAATCACCTAAGTCTTGACACATCAAGGACAATGCTGAAAAAAAGCCATGTAAAATACCTTTGGACATAACTCTTAGGTGTATGATAGCTCAATGTGATGGATTAATCTGAATTCAGCCAGTGAGTTGGGAAAATATCTTCAAATTAATCTTCTTTGTATTCTTATGTGATTGTGTTGTTCTAAGAAAAAAATCTTATTAAGTTGAATTTTATAGGGTTCTTTTATTATTCAAATTTCAGCAACATTTATAAAAAGAAGGGAAAAACATGGTAGATAAATTTCAGCAGTACTATGTGAGGTCCCATTCCCAAATTACAAAGAAATGTTCGTTCAGAGTAGGATCTTGAAATGTAACTTGTTATAAACTTCCCGGAAAAAGAATGGAGCAGAAGAGATTTCCATTTAAGGGCTTTCCAGGATATGCCAGCTGCTATTAGCTACCTGCACTGAACAGCTACAGAATGCTAGAGTAAAGCCTTTAAGTATGATCCTAATTAATTTAACTTTCTGATATTTATTAAATGTTGCTCTGTTACTGAAATCAGAATTTTCAGTTGACGCATCTTTTTCAATCTCAAAGTCTTTTTTGATGAAGCTGATTCTGAATAATGTTTCTGCTCCTAAGACAGCTCTCATTTAGGGCAGTGATTTTTAAGAGCAGGAAACTGGAACACTTTCAAAGCATTCAGAGCACTTTCACAGATTCCCCAGGGTTTCTGAGAAATGTCTTGACTGGTTGAATGAACTACTCTGAGTGCTGGTAATTCGTGGATCTAAAGAGAAGGCTGTAAGGTAGTAGCTAATATTAGCCAAGAAAGCTCTGTGGTATCCTTATGTTTGAACCATGAGAGTCCCAAGAGAGTTCATAACATCTGCCTAGAACTCTAACAAGGTTAACTCTAGTCAATGCTCACTCAGCTTTTGTAAAATAAATCATGACATAATAGTAAATTAAGTATTCCACTTCCACAGCTTTATGTGCAAATCACCGAGTTCAGCTATAAAGCTATCATCTATTTCCAGATACTTAACATTTATTTTTCCTTCCATAATCAAGAATTACGATCATAATAAATAAAGCTCAGTTTACTCTGCTGTTATTCTATGGCATCCCAGTGATGTGAAACACAAGCAAGCAAGGTTTTATTGTCAGATACAAATGTCCAACATCCCTTTAAACATCTCTGTGTACATGCACTTCCTGTGGGTTGTATGAACCCATCTAGTAAAACTGCTGCTGTAATGAGACTGAAGTGTAAAACTCAACAGAAAACATATTTTTATTGAAGTGAAATGGAACTCATGTCTGATTATGCTGTCTTTTTAAAAAATCATCACCATGATATGCTCTGGGGAATCTCTGCAAGGCTTTCCAGTCTATACAAAAATAAGCTATTGAAGTAAGAATAATAAACAGTTAATTAAGTGGTCCTTCTGCATGGCAGCTACTGGATACTGAAATAATATGGAATTCTCACAAGTCATATTGTCGACTTTACTGGTTTGGGAGGTTTTTTGTTGGGTTTTTTTTTGTGTGCTATTTTTGTTTTCTTTTTCTTTAAGGCAAGCACTGTGAATTTTTTTAAAAAACATTTGGTAAGAGCAAAGCACAGATGCTTTATGGGCAGCTCATTGTCCATAGTGTTTTATTCATGCTTGGTTCACAGAATTACCCAGTAACTATTTCCCCTCAATATTTTTTAGATTAGTAAGAAATCATTAAATGGATTTCAGAAGAGTGTTCATAGTAGTTTTGGGGTTTTTGTTAAGTTTTTCAAGCCACCATTCATATGACAATTTCTCTAGGACAGTTTTTGAAGACAAAAGACTTAAAAAAAAACGATTTTAATTGCTTATGAACAGTGCTAGAACCAGGGGTGCACTCTTTTTAAACCATGCTGAGATTCAGATTGAGCTTGTCAAGTTTCAGCACTAAAATTTATGTGTGCAGCCTCAGTCAGCAGGGCATGCTCATTCCATAGTGCAGGGAAATAAATGGAGAACTCCACTGGGGCATTTGTCTTGTGTATTCTCAAAACCTGTCTTCAGACATATCAAATCATCTCTTAGCAGTGCCTGTATCTTTGGATTGATGAAAAAGCAAGCTTTGGTGGTTAATTTAGTCCAGAAATCTATTTTAAGCCACAAAAGTACTGCCAAAATGAATCCTACCCTGAAGGAGAAAAGAGAGATTTCTAAGTGTCTTTGTGTATTTCTGTTCAGAAGTTCCAATATTTTTCCATCAATTAGATATTCCTGAAGACTCTCTGGACTGCAGATAGTAACAGGCTCAGTTCTGGATGTGTGCTCCTGTCTTTTGGGACATAATTCTGAAAATCAAAACCCCTGCACAGGTATGAGGTGCACTTACCTTAAGCATCTCAGTTAAGCCAAAATTATATGTGACTTCATGCTTAGACTTACAGAACAACAGAATTTTGAATTGTGTAAGATTGGACCTCTGGAGATTCTCATGCCTACCCCCCTGCTTAAAGCAGGGATAAATAGAGCAGGTTGTGCAAGATTGTGTCCAGTCCAATTTTAAGTGTGTCCAAGAATGAAGACTCTATAGCCTGCCTCTCTGGGAAACCTTAAATATCTATAGTTTTGTTTTATATGTTCTTTAATTTTATTATTTTAACGCAATTTTTTAGGAATAACTACTTGTTTGGTAACTATATTCAGAGAGATGGCTGCAGCTACTGTGGATGTATCAAAATTAGTTTTAAACTCTCTGCTTTGGGTTTTGGTAATAAAGCACTAGCAACAGAAAGTGTGCCTTTGAAATGAAATAATTTTACTTTTATTTGATTTTTGCAATCCTGACCTCTCTTCCTGTGATACAGAAGCAAGGTTCATCAATATAGTAGGTACTGAAAAAGTATTAGAAATATTTTTATCCTTACAGAGTTCAGTCACTAGTGGAAATGCTGCAAAAATTGTGAGGGGTATTGTTATGTTTTGAGAGCTAAATATTGCCTGTATTGCTTTTTTGTAGTCATGGGCTTTTTTGAGAAGAGCACACTGCATTGGTGAACTGGCTGAGATGTTAGAAGACAAACTGTCCTAAGACGAAAGAGTAAAAATGACATGTGAGAAATGAAAAGCAAAAAAGAAAGTGCATTAAAAACAATGTGAGAGAGAAAAACCATGATTAATCTAATGGAGTGACAACAGGCATTCACTTGTGATCTAGCAGAGCTGAGCTGCCTTTGCAGACAGAGTAGAGAATAAGGCATTTCTAAAGCTCAGTTCAGTCGAAAGCAAATACCTGGAAGCATTCAGACAAATTGTGTTACAATTTCTCCCCACTGACTGCAAATAGAGCCCAGAGTGACCAGCTCAGCTATTGACACCTATTAATATAAATGCTTAGAGTTACGTGAGACAAATCCCACCCTGACAGTCTGCAAGAGGATGTCTTTTCCAATCCTCTCTTTCTCTCTCTGGGGTAAGATGGAATTTCTGGGAAATCTGGACTGTCACAAGAAAGGAAGTTACAACTACAGCAAAAACCTTTGGGTGTATAAAGAGCCTATGAATTTTAGGCCTCAAAACACCCTTAACATTAACAAAAATGGATTGCTTTTGTTTCCTAGGATTAAAAGGATAGCTCTTTTCATGCAAATTGTTGGTTTAAACCTCTCAAATATCTGTATTGCTTTTCAGAGGGAAATGACTAGCAAACCATGCTAGAGATCATATCCTCTATCATTAGTTCACTTGAACAGAGGGAAGCTGTATGAGGAGGTAAAGTCCACACTGTGTTACCACTGTGCAGAGACAACATGAGCAAAGGAAATGCTTAAGGAACCTGTAACCCAGCCTCACTGCACAGAGACAATAACAGGGCAACGAGCCCCGTGTTATCCTGTTATACAGGGTAACAAAAACTAGCTTAGTTCAAAGATTATAGACTTCCCAGGTCTCCTGCATGAGGGAAAGGTTTATATAAAGAACAGAAGAGAGTTCACTTTTAGTTGACTTCTGGAGGATTCTGTTTTTCCCTATTAAGTCATTCTGGGAATAGAGTGTTTCCATAAATTTAGTCTTCCTGAAGATATGTAGGGTCCTATATTGAGGACTGAAATGTATTTCCTCTTTTCAGGATCAGTTAAGTGTTATGAATCAAGCAAGAAAGTAAAGCTACATTCTGGAAAGAGTACATATTGTGTTGCTACAACTTCCCAGCAAGAGTTAGGTGAGCAATAAAGCTGTAATCCATTAGTGGTGCTGAGACAGGGCAAAGAACTGGCTTGTTCTCTTTCAATGAGGTTATTTCATAAGGTAGATTGAGTTTATTAAGAATAGAAAGTAACTTTTTATTTTTCTCTTTAACTCTGTAAGTTCTCATGTTAGTCTTAAAAAATCTGTTCTTCCAAATCTGCTTGCTGAGAGCTACACATTAGCAATATACACTGTGTTAACAAGCCATCTGACCTCTTTAAATATGTGCCTATGTAGTCTAATAATATTAAAGAAAGGGATTCAAATACAAATGATAGACTGTTTTATATCTATAGGGAGAGAGAATCCAGTCATTAGGGATGTGGGATATGGGGAAAGACACACGGCTGTGTAGGTCTGGATTAGAAAACAGCTTCCAACTGCTTCTGTCTTTGATCCTGTGGAATTTATTGGCTTTGTTCTTGTAAAGTCATAGGAGAGCTGGTAGGGAAGAAATATAAATCTGTTTGAACCCCCAGAAATACCAGGTGTACAGGATTAAAGTAAAACCTTTAAAAAGTTCGTATCATGCAGACTCTATGAAGCATATAACTCTGCTCTATTCTTCCCTGGGTAAAAATTCAGTGAAAGTAAAAAAAATTATGCAGTGTGTAAGTACAGAAGGTTTACAATTTTCCCTTCTGTAGTCAGCATTTAAATTGGATGGACATGGGCCAGTGGCTGGAAGAGTAGAAGTTACATGGGACAAGTTAATATACATTGGCACAGAGCGTTGTATTCAGGCTTGCTTGCATAGCTCCTGCTGTTGTTATTAAAAGCTGTGGATATCTATTATAGAGTCATGTACTTTAGCAATCCATACTGTGGAGAATTTTACTGAAACAAAATTATTACTTTCTTCTAGTAATGACTTTTCTAAATGCCCTTTTCTTACCATAGCAAAGTTATTTGAAAAATGTGATTTGTCCTGCAACTTCAGACCAAAGAAACATACATATATAAACAAATAGACCTTTTTTCTTCTTCTCCATTTCTGTACAACTACAGTATTTAAATGCCTTAAAACCATTGCTCCAACTGGCTGCTTAGTGTGCCATTTCCATATTTTATATCAATTACTGAAATAAAAATATTCTGTGCTTCTTTTGCTGACCACAAGCTGAATACTAGCTTACCACCATGAAGGTTTGTTTGTTAATGCTTTGCTGGTATGAAGCTGAAAATATTCTCCTTTTTATGAATTGGAGTACCTATGGCTGGATCCATTCTCCTTTTTCATTCTTTGTCATCTTCCTATGTAAGCATCTTCCTGCTCTAGTATCACCATGTGGTTCTGTAGTTTGATCCTGATCATGTGGCTGAGCTTATCTGTGCATGACAATCCTCCAGTTACAATGATCATAAGTATTGTGATCATGGTTAGACACATACAAAGGAAACATGTAACAAAAAGAAGCACTTTCTCTCTCTTTCTTTCTTCGGACAAAAAAATAGGAATAATTTCTGTTCTTTCTGGAAAGTAAACAAAGATTCTGACTTGACGACTGCATTTGGAGTAGGAGTTGGCCACAAATTTGTTACAGCTTGACTTCTACATATGCGTGAGGTATCTAAGGCACTGCTGAAGTCCTTGAAGATTGAGTCAATACAGTCAAGAGGGCTGAAGAGGGAGGGATGTCACCTTTGTTTTTACTTTTGTTAAGCTGTCTTCACCAATATTTTTCATGCAACTTTGCTCCCTTTCTCTGTTATCTGCTACCAAAGACATCTTGCCAGTAGTGATGCAATGTAGAGAGAGTTTTGCAGCAGATTGGATGTGCCCACACATGAAGACAGCAACACCTCCTCAGCTACTGCTACCACCTTCTCTCTCTTCCACTTTTGTTCCTGCTACATCAGTCCTCTGATTACTCCCTTTGCAAAGCTGAGGTAATGCTGCAGAGGAGCTGAACTGAGGGGTCAGAGCTGGGAGAAGATCAGGACCTCAAGGTGGCCTCCATCACCCACAAGTGTGACCTAGAGGGATGCAGTTCTGGACCACACTGCAGCAGTCACTGTACAAACTGAAGAAGCTCACCCCCATTCAAAACAACTTTACTTTACTCATCTTTCTATCAGGAGCAGTCCTGACTTGTGCCATGTTTCAAGGCATTTCTGAAAGAGTGGGAATTGACGCAAAGCAAATGCTTATCAAGGATGTGAGAAATGAAACACTATTTGTAGCTACAGCACAGCACTTGAACTGGTTTAGTTCCCACCACAGATGCAACTTGACAGACCAAAGCAGCAATGCACACTTCAACATGCGCCCAAATTGGTCTTAAAAATGGCTCTTTTTTTTTTTTTTAGGGTGAGGGAAATCAATTGGTTCAATTAAAAATGCACTCAGAGAATGTAGGGGTTTTCTTCTTCTTTCTTGTCTACTGTCTAGTTGGGGAAAATGGAGGAAAAGGATAAGCACATTGGTTTTTTGAAGAATAAATCAAGATGAAAAGAACTTTTGGGGAAAAATTAAAAAAAAAACCAGCAAAAGAAAACACAACCATAGCTTCAGAAAGAATCAAATTAAATATTTCTTTCATCCTTTCTTGTGACTGAAACTATTTGCTACAGCAGTATTCACGGATTTAATTGTTCCTAAATTACATTCATGGAAATTGCTGTATTGGTCTGAAAAAGCCAACAGAAACAATTTTAATAGTTAAAGGCTACCATTAAAATGTCTTCTGGGAAATTATTTTCTTGAGTTCTCATGGCTGTCCGTGATGATGTGGCAAAATGTCTGGTGCATGTGGGAATCCAGGTATTAAGACTGTAGTTGTGTCAAAATTCCAAACAAAATTAACTGCTTTGCTTAAACCCACAGATATTTCATACACAAAATAGTTAGTTTTATTTTCTCAATGGCTTTACATTTTGTGTGCAAAACATATTCTTCAAATATGGATAGTAGCACCTATACCAAGTGCCATTTTAATCTGATATTATTGGGAAATATGAAGTTTCCTTCCCATCTGTTTCACTGGAAGCTCCTGCAAATTCTACTCCCTGAGAGAATTTTGTCTGGGAATTGTGGCTTGGTTTATGCTAATTTAGGTTCTTGTTAGTGCTCCATGGGGCCGAATCACTGTCGTGTCTGATAAGTTTCCCTGTTATTTGTGGTGGATATGTACATAATCTAGTTTCACCTGGGGTAAAGACTACGTTATTCTTGCTGTTTCTGAAGTATTCTGGATGCTCAGAGTTAAGTCATGCAAAAACAAAACATGAGAACTGAAATCTTGGAATCTTTCCAGTGTGTATCTGTTTCATAGAGAGAGATGAGACAAAAAAAGGGAAAATCTCATTGTTGGGGTTTTTTTCCTACAATTCCATAATATTCTGTTTATTTTAGAATGATCCATAACTCTGTAACCTGAACAGGTATTTGGTGCTACATGGATGTACTTGCACTGCTCTAATTTTAATTTCAAACGGTATAGACATATATATAGACAATTATATTCTGATTAACAAAAATCTTTACAAGCAAAATTGAGGTAAACACTTTTCTATCCTTCCCTGATAATTTTTTAAATTTTTTCTTTACTAGCATGACCTGATTTCTTACACAGACTGAGGAATATCAAAGTCCAGAAATCATCTCATTTTCCTTTTTTCAGCCTTAAAACCTGATTTGGCTGAGATAAAATTAGCAATGGGTAAGCATTCAATATACTGAACACTGCTCTCCTCTTCCTGGCATTTGGTTTGTGTGAAGTGGCAACCCTACTATTACTCTAGTGCTTGTTTGATCACATCTCTTCAGGTTTCCAGAAGCCTGCTTGCACAAATCACAAGAGCTCTTTGCACTTTTTGCATCCATTGTGTTAATTATACAAGTGACAGAAGTGAAACTGCATAACTAGGAACCATCAGTTCAGTGCACTTAACAGCAAATGAGGGAAATTTCCAGAAACAGAAGAAACCTAAGAGTGTCCCAGTCTATCCACCACCACACTCATGATACATCCAACCATATTTTTCATTCATATTTACTTGCACTATTTCCTTTACTTTGGTCCTGTTCAACAGTTAGGACTTGGGCAAAACAAATTAACAGTGGGAATGAAAGGGAAAAGTAGAGATAAGTCTCATAATCAATTAATGTCCTTCAGAAAAACTTGAACTCAAATCTTTTTTATGGACTTGTTGAGTTTCCTGCTTTGCATGTGAGATTCTTATAATTAATAGATCATGGTTTCCCCTTCATAGTAAGATCTCATAACATTTGTGCAAACCATATGAATGGCAATGCTATTCTGCAAGCCCATATGTTAGATGTTGGGGGGGGTTTGTTTTTCTTTTCTCAGACTGCCACATGCTTGATGTTCTGGTTGAAGGAGTGGTAGGAGTATGCAGCTATTGTAACAGTCATTCTTCACTTTCACATATATTCCCTACTAGCAAAAAGGATATGGCATAAATCTTTGTGTGCAAAAGAAAAAGGAACTGTAATCGTCACTTTCTCTTGCCTATGTCCATGCTGACAGTCACACCAAAGAGTTCCCTTGACAGCTGCTGTGACCCAACTTGTGCACATTTATTCCTGTGTCAGAGTCATTGGGGCACTGAGATTCCCACTGTCCTGCTTGTCAGAAGCCAAGCAATGAGCAGCCAATCACAATAGTGCAAGAAACACTTGCTTTTCTTTTGCTAAAACCTAAGAATTTTTATCACATTTAACACTCCTGACTGATCTGGGAGAGCACAAGTGAGTTCCTCACAAGACCAGAGCATGCTGAAATTCACATCTGGTGCAGGTGGAATACATGAATATGAGCCCTGGCATAGGCCAATCGTGTATCTCGTCTAATTTTCTAAGAAAACCAGATTTGCTCCAACACAATTTGCATACTCTTGTGGTGTGTGTGGATGCTAAGACAACAATGATTCAGAGTTAAAAGGCATGAATCAGTGCAGATGCATCTTTAGTCTCCCCTTTTGTAGCACTAGAATAATGAAGAAAACTACCTGATGCATTGCAACCACCTTCACAGAATGAGAGATCACAGAATCACAGAATGATTGAGGTTGGAAGGGACCTCTGGAGTTCATCTTTTCCACCCCCTCCTGTTCAAGCAGGGCCACCTAGTTGCCCAGGACAGTTTTTTGTAATATATCCAAGGATGGATATTCTACAACCTTCCTGGGAAACCTATTCTAGTGCTTGGTTGCACTTAAAATAAATAAAAAACGTTTCCTGATATTCAGATGACCCCTCCAGTGTTTCACTTTGTGCCCATAGGCTCTGGTCCTGTCACTGGGCATCACTGAAAACATCCTGCCTCTTTCCCCTGTGTAGCCTCCCTTCAGTTATTTACACACATCAGTAGGATCCCCCAAGCCTTCTCTTCTCAAGGCTAAAGAGTTCCAGCTCTCTCAGCCTTTTCCCATAACCAAGGTGCTCCTTGCTTTCATATAGTTGAAATGAAAAACACAAAGAACTGGAATGCACTAAACATATGTAATGAGATTTTTTTTTTTTTGTCTTAAAAACATTGCTACATTTGTAGAACAGCCAAACACCAAAGGGTAGTAGTTTTTAATTACTCCAATTCATTTGTTCAGTAGTTCGAGTGTATGAACAAGATGAAAATCATCTTTTAAAAGGTTCACACAAGGACTCTGTCTCATTGTATAATGTCTGTCTCATTTCAACAGAAATCTCTCCTAGAACTTCCCCCTGGCTACATCTTGTTGCTCTAGTCATTATTTTTTATAATCTAGTATTTCAATACAGGAGGGAAACGCAGTGATTTTTATCCTTTGTTATTAAAACACACATGGGATCTGTATTGGACGCAGACAGCCTGGCCTTTATTGCTCATTCTGGTTTGTGCCATTAGGAGAAACTCTTCGCTGGCTGGTGTTTCAGTGTGTCAGTTTGGGCTTTGTTTATTTTTCCCTTCTCACAGTAATGACTACTGAATATTTAGACAGAAAAATATAAAGCAGTTGCAGACCTTCTTTACAAAAGGAGATCATTGCACAAAAGAGGTCAGCAGTGGGACATACTGAGGCCACTCTCCCACTCACAGCATATAAAAAAATGGGCTTCTCTTAGATATTTCCTATTCTGCTTCAAAAGATATACTTCATATCAGGGTTTTCTTATCAGGGAAATATCTTTGTCTTGATAAAGCTGTTTTGGTTAGGAGCTTTGGAAGGCTAAAGAAAAGGTGGGTGTGATCTTAGTGTTGCTTGTTTTAACATTTATGTGGTAAATCGAGATGCAGGTGTGTGTGTGGGAGTAGCTTGTTGCCACTGCTTGTGTAAGCTGTGGGAGTGAAAGGAGATCAATAAATCAATCTCACTCATGTCTGTGGTCTTTTGTGGGCCAGAAAATCTAACCAGATGCAGCCTATAATGCATCCCAGGTACCTCCTGGTTTGTGCGCTGGAATTCAAGTCAGACTGCGGTTAAACGGTAAAATAAAGCATTCCTCCACAAGCAGCCATTTAACCACTCTACAATAATTCTGTCCCAGAGGGCAGCTTGGCAAAATGCTATTAATAAGGGAGTGTAGCAACGTGGAGAGCTTCCTGGCACAGCTTCTGAATACTGGCTGGTGTTACGCAGTTGTAACTGGAGCTGTTTGTAAATGTTGTGGTACAGCTCTGTTCCTTCAGAAAGCTAAATCTGAAATCTTCTGGTCACAACATTTGTTGAACATCTTCCACCAAACGCAGTGTCTTGACTTCTTGCCATCTGCTGCATCCACTGGCTGACAGAGCTCCAGGCATGGATGTCTTTACCAGGGAATCGATCCAGGACCTTGGGTTGCTGGAAGTATTGTGTCTCTGGGTCTGCGGCAATGTGCCATGGGAAATACCAGGGAAAGAGGGACTCCAGGGACCCAGGGGACTGGGACACACCAGCTGGGGGATGTTTGGGCTTAGGCAACTACAGACAGTTAGCAAAGGCATCAGGATAAGGGGATAACATCAGGGTTTGTGGATTTTTCCCTCTGGATTTCTGGGGATGAGTGTAGGTAAAGTAGCAGCTAGACAGAAGGGTTTGCACCCCTTTCAGGTTTGGAGAAGAACCTGTACTTTGCATGTAAATCTTTGCATTTTTAGCAGGATTCCATTCAGAATAGGGGACTCTTCTGTCATTCACTCACTACTAAACATCTTTCAACTGCCTTTGGTTCAAGGCCATCAAGCGTAGCACTAGTTTGCATTGCACCGATCACTGCAGCCTGCTTCCCCAAGGATCAGACTTGTTGGGGGCTAGCAAAAGCAGAAAATGACAGAAGATTCACTGGTTCCACTCTGCCTGTAACATGAGTGAGCTTTTCTGTAATTACTACAACAGTGAATTTTCTTGCAGTTAGAATGAGGGCAAAATTGTGAAGGAAAAGATAGACAAAACACACAATGCCATAAATGCACAGTTTGATAGAGAAGACATACCAAGTACCTCTCTACTCCAGGAGGTTTAGATTCCTACTTCTTTGAGTTCTCTGTGTATTCTCACTCTGGCTGCCATCCTTGGGCACTGTACACTTCAGGAATCTTGTAAGATGGGTTTAGAAAGCAACATTGTTTTTTCGAAGTTAATTCTTTGTATTGTGTAGAGCAGTGAACCTCCTCCAGTCACACCCATGTTGTAATTCCTGTATTAGTCACAGCATAAACATCACTTGGATATTGTTCACATGTTGAAGATTTCACATATTGGATAATTTGCCACATCTTTCATCAAACTTTTGCAATGATGAATTATTTATATTGTTAAAATGTGAATTTCTAGTCTTAATTTGCTTCTGGCTGTTAGATCTCACACATGTTATTTCTGATCTGTTAAATACGAACTGTCAGAGGTGTCTGCCTCCACAGCACCTTGCAATACCAGATCTCAAAATAGCAAAATACCAAACGAAAAGGGCTCTTTTACTACTTGTGGTATGTGTACCTTGCAGGCTGATTTTTCATCCTATCTTTCAGCAGTCTGAAATCCTTCCAGCCAAACCTGTCCATGAACAACAGCTCTTGTCAGCCTTGTACCTTCCCTAACTTCCACTGCAAGACAGAGACACAAAGAAACAAGTGTGAAAATTAACCCTCATGTTTTTCTCCTCACCTCATCTGCAGAGGGAGCCTGGTGAACTTGGGAGGCCAGGCAGCTTTTAGAAAGCTGACTATAAGCGTGATGGATCCCTTTTTACGTGACACAGGCTGTTCAAAGGACAACTAGTACTTAGATACCACAGTGATTGGCACTCTCAAATGAAAATATAGGGAACAAGTCCAGCAGGCCTAAAACCCCTGCTTTCTGGTTGTCAGCTGTGACATTTTAAAGTGCCAGCATTGTAAGTGCACTAGGGAGGGTCGTGGGAGCCCTGAAATTTCTGGCTGCAGCAGAACTGAGTGATCCATCGATAATTTGCCATTATTAAGGTTCATTTAACTTTCCATCTCAGATGTGTCCAGGCCCAGACAGCAGTCAGAGGTCCTCGGTTCAGCTGAACAGCAGCACCACAGGGTGAGCCCACAGCACTGTGAGGGCTGACCACAACTACAGAGGGATGTGTGCCCACTCGTGGTGGTTAAATGAGAGGGAAGTGTTGGCACTGGCAGGCTGAGGGGCCAGATGTGCACCTAAAGCCCTAAGGGATCCAAGACAGGGACGGAAGGAAGGGGACCCGCCGTGATCCACAAAACCAGGCAGTGACCTCATCGTGTTTATAGTGGAAAGCAAATGAGAAAGGAGAAAAACAAAGCAGCAGCCTTATTATGAGTATAGTTCTCAGTGTTGTACATGGAGAGTACTAGATGTGGTAAGGGACTCTCTGCTGGCATTTTGTGGAAGGGTTTGGTAGTGTCTCAGTGTCTCTTTCTCTATTTCTTAAAACACAAAAAACTGTTGACTCTGACTCTTTTCTAAAGAATCTCTATAAGATAAGCCTTCAGTGAAGCATTGTGTACATGAGAATGACCAGGGATGTCCAGGGCTGGGTGTGGAGTTCAGAGAATAGTGGGCAGCTGAGAGAAAATGCCTGATTCCAGAGCCTTGGAGAAGTAAGCCAAAAACTTGATGTAGCCAGACCACAGCTAGAGCAAATCTGCCTACTGTCACCACCTGCAACTAATTTAAATTCTACAGGCCTGCTGGGAACTTAAGGCAACCCATAAGCTATGCTTGACCAAGGCACAGAACAGATGCCCATTTGTTGTACATGCTTTTCACTTTGCTAAAGGCAGCATCCAGAGAGGCATCAGTCTCAATCCACGGACTGCAAAGCAGGATGGACCAGAGATCTCACAGAGGTCCCTACAAATGCATCTGAATTTCCTTGTCACTGGACCAGAGCCTGAAAATACCTATAAGCTGATGATTAAGTATGTACACAGGAGCCAGACATCTGGGTTTTGCTCTCATCCCAGGTAAAATGTCCTACCATTTTAGGTGAGCATCCTGATTACTGCGCTATTGCACTCAACTGCAAGGGGATAAAACCTCTTCCCTTTCCTCAAGTTTCTGAATTGCCTTTTCATGTCTAGCACTTAACAAAGCACTTGCTTTCTGCATCTCCAAATTTATTACTATTTCTTGAATGAAAAAGTCCAATTTACAAACTGCATTAGTTCCCCAAACCCACATACTGAGTGAATAAATAATTTTTAGCACAAGGGAGAGGAGAGCTGCTCTGCTTTCAAACAAATTGTGGTGACACAGGCAATTCCCCTCTGAGCCACCTAATTCACTGGCATTGTGGGTAATCTGTGGATCAGATAAACTTTTTCTACTGTAACTCAGAATTTAGGTTGTGGGAGTACTGTAGTTGTTGCTTTGTTTTTTTCATGTTTCTATTTTATTGATGCAATATCCTTTTTCTTTTCAGTTGTCTGTTGTTACATTTCGATAGTCGATGCTCCTGACCTTTTACTCACAGAGTGCTTGGCAAAATGGGCTCTTACTTCCAATATACAGATACTTCCTGATACAATGAGATCCTCACCACAGCTGACAAGTGCTATTTTCATATTAGTAGTAATAAAAAAACCCCAACTAATTATGGTGAAAATAAAACAACCAAGACTTTCCCAAATGAAAAGACAGTAAGTTTGCTTCTGTGCTTAGAGATGCTTTCCCAGCTGCAGATGGGAGACTAGAATCATTGTCAAAGCCCAGTGGCAGCATGACCCTGCAAATGCAGTTTGCTGTGCAGGAGAATCATAGAATTTTTAAGGTTGGAACAGACCTCTAAGGTCTTCAGGTCTAACTGGTAACTCAGAACTGCCAAGTCCACCTCTAAACCATGTCCCCAAGCGCCATAGCTACACATCTTTTGAATAACTCCAGGGATGATGACTCAACCACTTCCCTGGGCAGCCTGTCCCAGTGCTTGACAACCCTTTAGGTGAAGGTGATCCAATCTAAACCTCTGTAAGAACTTCATGGCTGTGGTGGTGGCTACTGTAGGAAAAAAAAGATTTCTAGCTGAGAGATGGATAGTGTGATCGATGTATGCTGTTTTTCTTACTCACACATACTCCATACTCTGAGAAAAGAACAGTATAATATTAGGAGCCCTGCTTGGACTGGTACTGGGCTGCATTTTTTTGTTTAAGGTCTGCTCTCTGAGATTTATAGCATGCTCCGGGCCAAACTTGGCAGGCTGTAAACACCAGAGTTCAGGCAGGGAATTAATTTTTATCTCTGAGTCACCAGGACAGGGTGGGTGACCACAAAGCCCTGTGTCCACCCAGCCATAACGCTGAGTCAGGAGTCAGCCCGTGGCACAGGCTTTACACACCCCCAGAGTGCTGAGTCTCAGCAAAAAGCTGAAAGAAGGGGACCCGAGTGAAACCACAGGAGGAGGCTCCTCCAGCGAGCACAAACCCTCTGTGTGACACAGACAAGGAGGGCAGAAATCACCGGTAGGATTAGAGATGCATTAGTTTACTTCAAGCACTTACCGCGGGGAAAAATGAACACCGGGGAGCAGTAAGGACAAACACACAAAATGTGCTCCAGTTTGCTTTGTAAAATTAATCTCTGAAGACAAACATACCAGACCTATTAGAAATTGTAAACCCTGTAGTGTGCAGGGCTTTTCCAGCCTGTTTACAACCTTCCTTTTTTTGGCAAGTGCAGAGAGATGTGAAAACCCAGACTTTAAATCGTGAAATGAGCCACACAAAAGCAGAGACTGGCTGGTGTAGCTTTCAGCTTCATGGAGAACAGCCTGTGAGCATGACAGCACGGCTGAATGGGTATCAAAAAAATACTGCTTCTTCCTCTTTCCTCCTTCCCAATCCATGATTTGCTCGGAGTCCTTAGACATACCTGTTGTCTCTGAAAAATAAATAAATTAAAAAATAAATATCCTGCTTTTAACCTGGGTGTGTTCCTTCCTCTCATTCCTAATCCATCCACTCAAGTAGATGCATGACAAAATGAGTGGGTGAAGCCTGGGCAGAAGCAAGCAGTGCCAGGAAAAGGGGAGCAAGTACTGAAGTCATGGGGTTAGCTGAGCAAAACTGTAATAGAACACCAGTCTAGATGGCCCAGTCTTTCAATCACTCCAAAGGCTGTTCATTGCATGGGTGAGAGGTACTGGGATTCCTGGTAAGAGGCCAGTACATCTTTGTGTTGTACAAACTTACAGTGAAAAGCTGGTTCATGCCCTGATCTGGTCAGAACTGCAGACTATAATCAGTCCTGCCTTTTTGGATGCTGCAACGGTAGTTTAGGATACCACTGCCTCTTTCTGTTTTTTATGAACTCTCTCATCAAGCTGGCTAACCTTCCCACATCAGTAAATGCCACACAAACTGCTTATTACAACCCCCAAAGCCACTCAGCCCATTTTGCTCCTACCTGATCTTTTACCACATCTCAGTTATAGAAATGATGAACACTAGGTCATGGGCAGTCACAGGCAGCTCAAGGTACTTGCTAGACAGCTTCAGTGTATTTGCTAGATCTACCAAAGGACATCTGAATATGCCTCAAAATCAGGACAAAATTGCAGGACCCTACCTGGCCTAGTAGAAAAATGTAGTCTTAACACTGGGGTCGAGAGACGTCCATATCTGCAATATAACTCCAAGAGCTCATAAAATATTTTAGCTGTGTCTTTAGGAGTGATGTTTTACACTTGGAAATCATCAAGACAGTGCATAACTGGTGTTATACTGCATCATTAACTTCATTCCTGTAGGATGTATGGCATTCATCTAATGTGGGTATGGACTATGAAGGGAAGAAACTTCAGGAAACAGGTCCCACTCACAGACCAAGATACTCAATTTTGATGTCTCACTATAGGTTTTGGACACTTCTCTCTCACCACTAGTGATCTAGCACACATTGACCAAGAAGCTGTGCAGCTCTCCATAGAGTGCTCACCTTTTTGATCACCTGGTGAGCTCTGTTGGCATTACTAAGCATTTAGGATCTTGGCTTGATCAGCTGGCTATTCACAGGAAGCCGATGTCATCTGTGGTGCTCCAGGGATCCTGCCTGTTCACCTGTTGTCCCTCTACAAGGTTGCCAGATGTCTCTTAGGGGCCCATGTCTTTTCTGCTCCTGTCTTGAACAACATCTAGCACCTCATGTGATAAGACACACGGATTTAGGCAGCTGCATCACATCCCAAGTATCTGTTTCATTCTAAAAGGGGTCACAGAATGAGTGAAGCAATCAATAGGGTGAAACGGTCTCATGAAAAACTCCAGTGAAGTCTAGGGGTTGCACATAAATGCTCATGGGCGGTCTGTAGTAGGTGTGGGGACCACAAACAGCATACAGTCCAAGCCTTCAGGAGTTCACAAGCACTGTCATGTATAAATCCAATAAATGGTTCTGCCTGTGTGTTGCAAGACCAGGAGGAACTGGGAGTAGTGAACCAGACCTGCTTGTGGTTAACAGAATTCTTGCAGTAACTCTTGGAAGCTTACATTGGAGCATACATTGATGCCTAGCTGAATGTTTCCAAATAAGAGCCAAGAGGAGCTGCCTCTTTGCTGCCAACACCAGGATCAAGTCCACATTAATTTTTATGTATTTTGTGTGTACATTGGCTCGACGCCATGGTTATACCTGAGGTGTAGATAAAAATCAGTGGCTACGTCTGCTCTGGAGGTGCAAAGGCCTTCAGAGTTAGCTGAATACTCTGCTAACATGATGTGGAATTAAGCATGACCCTGTACAGCACACACAGGAAGAGTTTATTATAAGGTGCGATGTACTGTGCAAACACATGGTAAAGGTGGTCCCTGTGTCAATAAATATACTTTTTTTTCCAGAAAACATTGGGAGATAACAGCTACATAAGCAAGTATATGGGAAAGATGACCAGAGCAAGGAAAATGAAGTCAGTCATTCCTGTACGTATTTGGAACCACAGCTCTCCTTTCACCTGAAAGTTTTGTACACATCTGCAGCTTTATTTTCACGTATGTTTAGGGGTGCCTGCTTTTCTCATAAAATACTGGTTGAATTATTAGCTCTAATGAGACCTCTGGGTTAGTTTTCTGCTCGGTCTCCAGGGATTCATAGCAGTACCTGTTTCTTTGATAGTGCATCTTCCACAGATGACTTGGCAGTGGCACTCTACCTCTTACCTGGGGACTCTGGGGTGCTGTTCATAAAGAAGCTCAAATTTTGTGTGTTAAGAAAGGAACATCTGTTCATGGCTTGGTAAGGATATTTGGATGAGAGAAGGGAGTCCTATCTATGAATCCTGTCAGCATGATGTATTTTTATGTACTTGAGTAAAAAAACCCACAGAAAAACCTCAAACTAATGATTCAACTTTCACCCTTCAAGTTTTTAGAAGGCCGTGGCTAACTCCAGCCCAAACCTTTTGCTCAGCCTTTTTGGACAGGCCACATGACATATTCTGGTGGCAGGAAGGGGCTATAGGCTGTCATCCTTCCTTAGTCTATCTATGTGCCATATAATCAGTTTGTGTATGCAGTAGATCTTATTTTTCTCAGGCAAGCTGGGCTTGCTGCACACTTTGCATGGCTACTGGAAATGGTTAATTTATCTATCATTTTCAGAAGTACACTTACAGCATGAAAGCATTGTGAAGGATCTCTCCCAGATGTTTTACTTCTCATCAGCAGTTCTGGGACTCTCCAGTACTGTCCTACCAAGGCTGAAGCATGATCATACATGGTTCCATTTCCCCTCTGCTCCCTGGTCCTTATATCTCCCAAAACTTAAGGGAGGAGCAACATGTTTGCCACCTAGCTACTCACTGAGGAAGAAAGAAGCCACCAGTATCTGTAAGGCACTCAGAAACAGCTTTCTGAACAGCTATGACAGCTGTATTGGCCATGGACCAGCACACCTTTATTCTGGGCCACCAAACGTTTCCAAACCTTAACCAGAGATCAACATAGCCCAGGCAGAAGTCTTTAAAAATGTGAGCAGGAGACACGGTACAGTGTAAGGCCCAGCTCATTTTTATGACAAGTACATAGTGTAGACAAAGACACAGAGTTCTTAAACTAGAAAAATTTGAGCTGCTCTCATTTATACACACATGGTTCAACATGGACATAATTTAAAAAACATTGTTTTCCATGGTCTTTTTTTTTCCTGAAGAGTAGGCATGTCATCTAGTAATTTAATGAGCCAAGATGAATACTTGCAAACACTTTATGAGAAAGCTGTGAGATGATATCAGAGCTTGTCTATAGCTAATATAAAGGTGGATTAATAAACATCCTCAGGCAGCATTTATTTAAATACTTGGGTTTCTGTTAAGACCATTTAAGAACTTATTACTTGGAAACTAAATCCTTAATGTTGCTAAATTGCAAGTCTTTGCAACCTTTTTCTGTACAGAAGCACACAGAAAAATACTTAATTTGTGTTTCCTCTGCCTATTGTAATGAAACCAAACCCAATATTACTGTAGCAATAATAAAAAGATTTTATTCCAGAACCCACTTGATTGCATCCCTTTAACATTCCAGAACAGAATCGCTGCTGAAATGCAGGGCAGTATGGGTAACTCGGTTCTGTCGTTCCAGCTCATTTCAGTATTTTAATGCAATGGTCTCTAAAACAGTGGGGAAAATATGTGTTTCACAGTGCACCTGCTGGGACGATGTGTGACTCACTGGCTGAGCAGTCTGTGGAAGTCAGCTACCATATAGCTGCAATATTAACAGCAGATCTTATTACTGTCATCCCCCATCAAGAACATGAGTAATGTGGAAAGAGACACACAAAGAGAATAAATATACACTTTTCTTCACTTACAGTAAAAGTTGCCATTTTGAGCAGCAGAAGCCAGAGTATCTCCAAAGTAATTCATCCTTTTTGTGAGGCACCCTCTGTAACATCAATAACTGGAATTTATTTACCTTATAAAAATTACCTCAGTGCTATAGAAGCATCATTCATGCTGCTACACTTAAGGATATGACAGTGTTTCCAGTAAAAACTCCACTTTTCAAACATACAGGATTTAGCTGTGCAAATCCAGGAGTTGAAACGAACGTACACACACAGAACGGCCGCTACAGTGGGACCTCATACGGAGAAATGCACACAGAATTGTGTGGAGCTGGTAGCCGTGACATTACAGAAATTATCCACATAGGCAAAAAGGCAGGAGGAGAGAGCTTGCTTCCACCCTGCTGGCTCTGCCCAACATGGGAGGCACGTGAAGTCAGAGGGAATGGGAGCCAATGCTGTCCTTCTTCCCTCAGATCCCAAAAGCCTGCAGGGTACATCCCGCCCTCTTTTCTCCTGTCCTGGAAACATTCTAATTCACATGTAAATGGGAGCAAGCAGGGCAGAGTATTTTTGCCTCTGGGTTAGTGGGCATGCAGGCAGAGGGGCTGCTCATGACACAGCTCCTCAGAAATCACAATTTACAGAGCAGAAGATTAAGGCAAACCAAAATTGCTGACATTTTATTTTAAAATACTCCCCCACAAACAGTGCTATACTTTTTCCATCAGCAGCTGGCTAGTGGGATGTTTTGTCACAGAAACTGTACTGTGTGGCCTCATGACCCATCCAAGTACACCTCCATTAGTGTTTTAATTCACATCAGAAGTGTGAATTTGAAGCAAGTCGCCTATTGCCCCTAAATATTGTGCTTTTGGTTTGCTTAGAGAAGCAGTCCCAAGGCACACAAACTGTTTCTTTTCACTAAGTCAGAACTGTTTTCCTAAAGCAGAAGATAAGGTTTGGGAATGCACTAATGCCAAGGGGCTTCCTGGCACATTACAACTAGTTTGAAGTTTTATCCTACAGATCTCCCCATCTTGGGCTGGATTTTGGGTAAGGAACACAGTGTTGATACTTGCACGTTACCTCTCTGGTTTCCTGGAAGATTTTGTTTTGCTGGATTTATTTTTTTCTTTTTCTTTCTTTTTTTTTTTATTTTTCGTTTTGTTTTTTTTTTTAGTGATGCTGCTAAAGAAAAAATATCATCATTCCATGAAAATGTAAACTTTTCAACTGACAAAAGACAGAAAGACACAAAGGAGATATATTTTGATTGATGGTGCTGGAAAACAACATGTTGAATTGTACTAAATACCTGTCAAACACTAGCGTTTTAAATTCTATTATTCTATTCTCTTGAAAGGAGCTAGTTTTGTTTGCTTTAGCAGATGATCAATACTTTAGCTTCCCGGGAAAAACAATAAATTTTGACTTTTTCTACACTTTGTATACTGTTTCCCTAAATCAGCGAAAAATCTCTTCTGCCATTGCTTAGGTTATAATAGCAGGAATGTTATCTCTTGATATACATTCCTTAGCATATGTTCATGTTAAATTCAATCCATACTGATGCAGTTTCGCTTAGAGTCTGTAGCTGGTGAAAGGATAAACCTACTGGAGAGCACTGCAGGTGTCCAAAACGGCAAGACACGGTACCCTTAGGGAACTGAGCAGCAGTTTGAGAATTGCTGTGCCTGCTGGTGTAAATATGGAAACCATCAGAGAGTTAGGGATACATCAAAGGTTTGACAAAACTTTATTTGACTAAAGAGAAGTATAATCAAACCCTGACAATCTGCACTTATGTGGTTGTTCTTGGCCATTTAATGACATGTTAACTAAGCACAGCTGACTAAAACGTCACTAATTGGTCTAACAGATATAGCCTGCTTCTCATACATTATAATACAACATCTAAGGGTACATGTGTTTCACATCTATCTTCAGAAGCTGTGTGTGAATGTTGCACGTAAGTTACAGCACTGTAAAGCCCTAAAGTTTATGAAGGTGTTACATAAGTGAACAAAGTATGTATGATACGGGTCCTGCTATGTGAAATTTTCAAATAGAATTTACTTTTTACACGATATATACTCGAAATGAATTGAAAAAGTGTCAGGTTTGACCCCTGTGATGAACACTGTCACAAGTTGGCCATACAGGCTAGCTAGCTCTAAACAGGATTACAAGCAGCAGATAAAAACAGGGGAATGAGACAATAAATAGTAGTCTCCAGCCAACAGAGGCAAAAATTACTAAAAGGATTGTGCTACCTAATAAAGATACACTTGAGATTGCTCAAGCCTTTTCAAGACCAGAGTGGGTTGCAGCCCTGTGGCTCAGGGAAGATCCCAGCTAAATGCAGATCCTTCCCTCCCTGTATGGGAGAGTCCAGTCTGCACTCTGTGTAGAAGGCAGACAAATAACAGCATTTTACAGGTAAGAAAATGAAGCTCAAAGTACTTCCCTGTCTTTCTGGTGCTGAGTCTGTCCCACAGGCAAGACAGTAGGGCAGTGCTCTCATCTCCAGTTAGGTCTTTTTGTTTAAGCCCCCTAAGATACTGGAAATTATTCTCTTAATGGAACTCCACCACTGAGGGGAAAATCAACATGATTGTAGTAGTTGCTGTGAAGTTGTGTTCACCTTAACATCTGCTGCCTTAGAATAAATAAGTTTGATAATTAAGAGTAATATCCCATAGGACAGCAATGCCAAAGCTGATCAAACATAACAAACCCAAACCCAGTAAGCCTCTGACATCCTTCCTACCATTTTGCTTAACGGGTCAAATAATAGCCATGTCTCTCTGAGTTTCTTGTCTTGCTTGTCCTTGCCACATATTTGCTAGAACAAACCTTCCCACTTGGCTCCCTTCCTGCAAGGCTGGGCAGAGCACGTGGGAGTGAAGGCGTGTTTGACATTTAGTGTCGCCAAGCAGGGCCTGTGGAGTTGCCTTTCACTAACTGGGGGAGAAAATGCGTTTTTCGGAGTTAGCTCACCCACTGTTACCATATGTTGAAGGGAAATGATGGGGTGCTGACTAACACTGTGGGGAAGCTTGGAAAATCCTCTGAAAACTGAAATAGGAGACTATCTTAGGCATTTCCTTCACCCTTGTCTTTTAGGTGCTTTCTCTTCCCATCTGCTCAGCCTACAATTGCTTCTGTGTTCTTTCTGCCTTCTACATTGCTTATTTTGGGCTTCTGTTGGAAACTGGCTTGAAACTAGAAAGGTGTTTGTTTTAAGTTAGACAAAACATTGAAAATATATGACTCTAGAGTGACAGGAAAAGACATAACTATTTCAATTCAGAGTTTTTCTACTTCTAGCTTCCATGCTTTTCCATAAGTTAAAAATGCATTAAGAAACATGTAATGAAATTTTTAAAAGTATACCATTGTATGCCTTTCTTCTCATAGAGAAGAGAGATCACCAAAGAGAAATCACCACTGACGATAATGGAACAAAAATAGAAACACTATTATTTTATGCAAGGACGTTTTAAATTTCCACTTTTTGGACAGAAAGAGAGACACAAAATAGAAATGGCCACAAACACATTGTTATTATGATTACAGTTTCAAGTTATAAATTATAATTGCTAGCCATATTTCTTCATTTCTAAATTTCTGGTTATCTTGTAGATAACCTGCCCGTGTGTTACTAGGACAACTCCTGAGGGAACAGATCTTCTGCAAAAGCAATGAAATGAAGAGATTACTCCTCACAGAAAGGGAGGAATGACAAAAGACAGAAGCCTTTCATAGAAAATCACAATAAAATGGATGTTAGCATCCCCTTGGCTAGTTCTATGTCCCTTAACCTTATTTTTCCCCAACATGCTTTCTTCTTCCTCCTCCCATGGTTACTTTGTAATAGCAGAACAACAACTCCTTTCTTCTTCAGGGTAAAAATGTCATTTATACTGTGTGAAGGAAACTGCTTCTCCTCACAGCTGAAATTTCAGTGACATTTTTAATCTGTGAAGTATTGGTTCATAATGTTTACAGCGATGGTGTGCCACAGGCAATTTAATAACTTATTTACTATCCTTGTGAGCTAAATGTATGAAGCTTTTAGATGTGTAATGAACAATATACAAAATGCCAATTTGTTTCAAAGAACTGCATTTATACTAATTACATGCTGAAGTACAAAGGAGAGTTTAGCAGTGCTCCCCACACTATTTGTCAGGAAGTCTGTGAGGATCCCAGCACTCATCTTCTACAGAAGCAACATCTGTTTCCCAATTCTGAGGCCATTTCACTTAGGTTGGATGGAGAGGATTTGTTCATTTTTGAAAGAGAACAATGCCAGAATCCCCAGAGCTGGGTCCAGAGGCAGATTCAGCAGATCTGTGTTAGCTCAGCATTTCTATGCTGAGTGTCAGAGCTGCTTGGATAGGATGGTAAAGTATCAGTGCTGCCCTCATAGCCAGGCTGGGGTATACAGTGCCATACCATGGGCTGTAGGTGAATAGGTTTTCTTGGGAGGATGTCCAATATGCATCCTTTAACTCTTGGCAGATTTTACCAGTTTGGTCCAACCACGAACACCTAGGAATCATTGTTTAAAAGCACAATGAGATCTCATGACTTGTCTTTTGCTCTACTGTTTTGAACATAATGATGGGTTATATTATTAATTAGCTGATCACATGGAAATAAATACTTGGATTATGTTCCTGGGATGTGCATATTATCTTAACTGTTTGCCTAAGATTTGATTTCTTATTTGTGTTTGCACAGCTTCTAGCACAACACTGTAACCACAACACTGATTGTAAATCTAACAGAAGACAAAAGCTGTGAATCCTTGAAAATATGGGGACATATTAAATAATATACTATTTTATAGGTGAAAGTATTCACTCTAGAAAGGTGAATTCTTTTCTCCTTTATTTTTCACCTTTTGGAAAACTGTTTTGTCCATAAGCACATTGTGTCTTTCTCAAACATCTGGCACATGTCTTTTAGGGATGGCCTAAAATTGTAGAACAGAGAAAATACAAATAGCATAATTATGGCTTTATTTTGGTCAGCTCATGAAATTGAAGGATTAGCTGTATGGGCCAGCTGTTAGTCAGGGAGGTGGCTCAAGGTCAGAAGGTTATTCTCTTGACTCCAAAGAAGATCCCTGTACTAGAGAGAAGAAAGCTTCAGAGAGTAGCAAATTGATGTTTTAGCTTAATCTCTTGAGAAAGGAGACTTTATGGGATCACTTATGTACACCTACCCATTTTGTCTTATGCCCTTCCTCACAATACCTTTTGAATCCATTTGTCAAATTCAGTGCATTGTGACAGAGATCTGAAGTTCTCAAAGATATTTTGCCCCTTCATGTGTTGAGGCAGCTGACTAAAGAGGGAAACAGTATTTGTTTTCCATTGAGTGAAAGACTTTATTGGAGGCTTAGATTCACCAGATAGGGTGACATAATGAAGATGCCCATTAAAGGGAGGATTTCTGTCAAAGCTCACCCCAAATACCCCAGCTGTGAAGGATCTGTCAATAAGAAAACAGACTTATTTAGTTATAAATTTTACAGTAGAGGAGATGCAGTAGTACAGATAAGAGGTTTATGTGAAATATGCAGTAGTGTGTATACAGAGATGGGTGTAGTTTGCTGTGATCTGGCTCATCCTGTCCTTTGAGCTGACAGAGGCAGCCCCAGAGCAAAAGTGTGCTAACCATGTTAATGAAGAGATTTGTTTGAGCTGATGTCTGCCTTCCAGCAAGGTCTTTATTATCTCAAACACAGAATGATATCCTTTATGTTTGATCTACCTGGGAAGAGAAGGTGAATGCTCAGCAAACAATTCCAACAGACACTGTGATCAAAGCTCTCTCCATTTCAGTTCAGTGGGGTGCTTTAACCACAGCTTGCTTAATGGCTTACATTGAGCAGAGGTTTTATCCTGCAGTAGGAAAAGGCTGATGCTTAAATCAGGAATGATGTGAAAATGGGCATTTGGGGTTTCTTTTCAGAATTTGAAAATTCTGGTGTCCAACAGGGGGAGAGTTTTAACTGAAAAACTGCTTACTGTCCCTTTTTATTCCTCTCTCTTCTGAAGTGTCCCCATAATGATCTCTTTCTTGTGTGTTACTTTGCTCACTCACCTTTCCCTTCCCCTGCTTTCTCCAATGCTCTGATCTTCCTGGAACAACTTTCCTTAGAGGCAACGGTAGTCAGCAACTAACTTAGCTTATCTCCTCTTTTCTGTTTCTTCTGGAGACATTCCCATTTACCGTCATCTTCTGCTTTTTGTGTCTGAAGTGGCCTTGTGGGACATTCTCATCAGGCAAGCCCTGTACATCTATTCCATACTGTTTTTTCAGGGATGCTCCAGGACTTACAGGGACACAGGTACAGGGCAAGACTCTGATCAACCCCAGACCTGCATAACCTCACACACTGTGGTGATGTGTGCTGGGAGCAGGGAGTGAGATCAGGAGGAGGCAGGAAACACCCCTCTAGGAAGTGAGCTGAAGGAGCAGGAGGACCCACCAGATTTGGCTTGAAACTAGAACTGAGAGTCCTGGCTCACTTCCTGCCTCCCCAGCAGCCAAAGTTTTACTCTGATCAATTTTCTCCATGAGAACATGTTTTTACCTGTGTCACCAACAGAGCTTTGATACATAGTGCACATAAATTGTGTAATAGCATAAAACCTTCAGTAAAAAAAAAAGAACTGGAGAACTAGAGATGTCAAATTCAGAGACTTTGATCTTTGAACAAGGCATTCAAAGTCAGATGCCAGAAGTTAAGTATCTCAAATAAATATGTGGCTGGCTCATTAAAAGTGCAGAGGACCTTTCAGTGCTGTTGAAATCTGAAAACTAAACACAAAAGCCAACAAGAACCAATGCTTGTCACTCTGCCAGAAAAAGAAAAAAAAAAACCCAAACAAACAAGCAACAACCCACCACCTAATTTAAACAGATCATCAGACTACAACCTTAAAAAATATATTTACATTTATCATTGCAATCAAAAATAAGGAAGGCCATTAAAGTAGTAAAACAGCAAACTGAAGAAATAGTATGTAAATTCACAGAAAAATGGCATTAATTTATACCCACTGATCTTGTCATCTCTGATTGTGAAAGAGATTATAGATTTTAAACTTTACTTTGCTTACCAGGCATGCAGAAAAGGCAGGTGTTAATGGAAGAAAATGTGGAAGTTTGTGAATTCTTTCATCTGCTCTCCAGACCCTTGAGGCAGTTTTTGCTTTAAAAAACCCTCCTCAAATCCCCCTTTAGCTCAGGAAGGGGGATTGCTTGAGACTGTCCCTGAGGGGCTAATTCCATGCTTATCTGAATGACAGATTCCTGGACAATGGGATACATGAATATCCACACTCCCTCTATCCAAGAGAACAGAAAGGTAGGAGAGCTGACAGAACACAGCAGGACCTTTTTCAGGGGATTATCTCAAAGTTTGCTACCAAAATTATCTTCTTTTCTCTTGAGGGCTTGTTGGGGGTTTTGCTGTTATTCCTTTTCATTATGCATGGGATTAAGAAGATTTTCTGTCAGTGTCAAAAAATAATAGATTTGCAGAGACTCTGAAACCCACCAAACCTGAAGGTGGCACACATAGGGAGAGGAAGTTTCCTGAGCCCCGGTTGATATTCTAGGATCAGGATTCTTCAACTGAAGGGAGTAACATTCCTGCAAGACAAATGTCTGGCCCGGTGTTTTCAAGGGGCACTCAGAGAAAAATAAAAATTATTGACATGGCTTTCAAAGGATTGAAAGAACAGAAGTAGGAAATCATGTCCTCTGTGTGGAGGCGAGATACATGTCACCCCATTTCAGCTATCTAAGAACTAGGCATTGAATTTAAGCCAGCCATGCCAGTACTCTGTAGTTTATGAAGAGGCAGGCACCTACAGAGGACAATTCATCTTCTCCAAGGACAGATGTATATGAAGGATGAGGAGGAAGTCTGTCTTTCATCAGAGACTACTGGGGGAGCCCAGATGATGAGCTAAGGCCAGATGCCTAACCTTTAGACAGCTGATGATAAAGGAGATGAATCTGTGACTTTATCAGAAGATGAGAGGTGATTGTACTGCTGTGTGACCTGACAAACAAACTGGTTTCTGAAGAATATGTGCTATCAATTTTTTTTTTTAAATCAAGCTGTATTCTCTTCTGATAAGAAAAACACATCAATATTTGATACTTAATTCACTGGACAGCCTTTGCATGAGTTTCTCCATTAGTTTTGGACAATTACTTTTCTGACAGCAGAACAGGAATATGTCTAGCCAAAATTCCTTACAAATGATGGGAGAAGAGAGGATCATGAAAAGAGACAAGCTTGCTATTAAAGTACATGACACTCAATAACTGATACTTTAAGGATGAGGGAGTTAAGCTGCTGCTCTGATGTGTCGGCTTTTTTAAGTATTGCAAGAAGGGAAATAAAAGAATCATAGAATATACTGAGTTGGAAGGCACCCATCAGGATCATTGAGTCCATCTCCTGGCCCTGCATGGGATACCCCAGGAATCCCACCATGTGCCTGTATACTTCTCTGTCAGGCTTGGTGCTGTCACCACTGCCCTGGGGAGCCTGTTCCAGTGCCCAACCACCCCCTGGGTGAAAGAAACTTTACCTGATATCCAACTTAAATCACCCCCGATTCAGCTTCAGGCCATTCCCTCAGGTTCCGTCACTGGTCATGAGAGTGAAGAGTGAGGTTTAGCAGCACTTCATGCAGTCATGGGAATGGATAATTGGGATCGAGGCTCTTGGTGACTTCAGAACAATACTAATGGCACAAAACAACATACCAAGCACTAGGGGGCTTCTTCCATAACCCTCATACAGTTTCAAAGCTAGATCTGAGAATAGTAGAATCATAGAATCAATGACTTGGATTGGAAGGGACCATAAATATCATCTAATCCAACCCTCCCTGCTGTAGGCAGGGACACATTCCACTAGACCATATTGCTCAAAGCACCACTTCCAGGGATGGGGCAGCAACAACTTCTTTGGATAACCTGCTCCAGTGCCTCATCACTCTTACAATAAAGAATTTCTTTCCAACATTTAATCTAAACTTACACTCTTTCAGCTTGGAGCTGTTCCCTCTTGTCCTGTCTACAGGCTCTTAAAAATAGTCTCTCTCCATCTTTCTTCCAGGCTGCCTTCAGGTACTGGAAGGCTGCAATTAGGTCACCTTCTCTTTTCCAGGCTGAACAATCCCAATTGTTTTAGCTTTTCTTCACAGGAGAGGTGCTCCATCCCTCTACTCATCTTGATGGCTTCCTCTGGGTTTGCTCCAACAGGTCAATGTTGTTCCTGTGCTGGATACTCCAGAGCCAGATGCTTAAGAAGAAGAATGACACAGGAACCTTGAAGTACCTAAAACCCCCTTTTGTTGTTCATAGAGTCTAAAGAGTCTCATATGCAGGCCATTCACACCCTAAACCACCCAAAGCCACACCTCAGTCCTTCTTCCCTATACAGAGCATCATCTTGCAGCTGTGCAAGACTCAGCTGAAAGTCTTATTTCTCCAGAAGGGTATAAACACACAGGCAAAACTCATTCAATCACCCAGGACAGTTGTGTTAGCCCTGATAATGATAACACCTCCTGTTGGCTTCTTACATTAACAGAGAACCTCTGAGTCATGAGCCATTCACATGAGGTATCCAGGATGTGTTTGCACACGTTACCAGCCACAGGGCTCCCTGATAATGACAGTGCTGCTAGATAACATAAAAGTACAGGAGCAAATGGACCACATACTGTTCTTCACCTTATTCTCATTAAGTCATTCTTGACGCTTTTCAGCTTAGCACATACTTGGGTTGTGGAATATTTAGGACTTTTCTCCTCAAAATTATTCTCTTCCTATCAGCTTTTTCAAATTCATCTTTCACTTTCATGTTCAAAGCTAACTGGTTTGCTGGATAGGCAAAATTGCAGCCATGCTGAGTTTCCTGAGCTGGCGTGGCAGACCCTTGTTCTCAGGAAAAGGTCTTGAGCTTTGGTCCAGCAAGAAGTAGGAGGTGACGGCTTGCAGCCTTCAGTCAAGTATCAGACTTCTCGGGATACAACCCTATGCTCCTGTTTCTATCAGGTAGTTGTAAATGACCCACCTGCCACACAGTATTTCTTAATGTACTTCATTCTCCCCGAATTTTCTATTGGAAAACTGTTTTCTGCTGTAGTAAGACATTTCTGATTTCCACTCCAGGGGATCAGGATGTCTAAAAATGAAGCACTTTTGCATTTAACTTGCAGACAATGAAGCCTTTCACTGGGCCTACCTCTTGCCCTATAAATCTTGTCAGTAAAGCAGAGGAACTCACTTGTCAGTATCTAAGCCATCTACAGCTACTTATGGGTAAATCCGGGCAGGTGTGGTGCAGTTTTGGGTTTCCTCCTATAGGCCTGCAGCCATATTATTCTTTGCAGGAGACAGACAGAAAATTTATAGCCATGCAATTATAGAATAAGCTACAATGACTCCTGGGGAAGCCTGTATGTAAAGGAATCCCTGCAGAAAGAGATGGTTTCTTTTTGTTTTCATGCTAGTCTTCTGCATTGATAATCAAAGCAATTTTATCTACAGAAACTTCCTGCCTGTTAATTTACTTGGGACTGTTTTCATTCTCCTGTCTTCAGTGGAGAATGTCAAAACTATAATAAGTCTGTTGATTCTCATTCATCTGCTTGACAAAGTAAATTCAATTTCTACAGAATATTTCCCATCAAATGTAATTAGCCCCCTTGTAAATAACTGAAACAGCTACAATCAGTTGTCATAATTAACATATTTAATTCTTTCTCCAACTGGAGCAGCAAAAGCTGTTAGGTTCAAAGGACCAGGGCTGTGACTTCATAAGACAGTAAATCTATTTGTAACACTTTTATTACATGATCAAAAATTCTGCAATCATATGAAGTAAAGCACTGATACAGTTTGTGTTTCGGGTTTACATACTGTGCTGGTCACTTTGCTAATTTAAGATTGTTCCCAAAAATGTGACTGGCTGACTTAATTCCAGGAGGTCAGCTATTAGCTCTGATGCTGGCATCTAAATGGAATATAGCTGCTATATGATTGTATGTGCCTACCTGACCTCATTCATCCTGAAACTGGACTGGAGGAGTCAGCCAGAGCCAGGACATCACCGTGGCAGCTCTCTGCACAGAGGGGCAATGAATCTAGTCAAAGACTTTTAATGGACAATTTTGGCCTTTTCTTATAGCTGCAGAACCCACAAATGGAAAATGTTTGTTGGGGTTTTTTTTTCATAAATGTGTATTTCAGGAAATGTCTCTCAGAAAATTTTCTTTTACCATTCTGTAACTGAAAAACAAAAAGGCTTTTAGAATAAAAAACTTCTGGACAAGAATTTCAGCTAGTAAAACAGATGGTGAACAATTAGCACTGTAATCACATTACATACTTTTGATATTTTCAGAATATTTCCACTTTCCCAATTTGCATTTGTTTACTGATATTAAAAGTTGGAGATTTGCTTTTTTCATCCTGATCTGTGAAAGGGGCTCCTTGATTTGTTTGTTTATATTTTTTGAGAAGTCTAAATCTCAGAGTTTGAGCAAAACAGCCTCTCCCTCAGCATAACACTCACCATCGACTTTAAAAGCCTGTCAAACATCTTTCTGTAGATCTGATTTATTGAAGCCATGCCAAAGGTGGACAGCACAACTCTGTGCTTACTTGACAAATTCAAAGAGGGTGTTTATGGGCAGATACTGTGGCCTAGATGATGTTATCTCTTTCCTACCCCCTGCCAGGATGGAATCTGACACTTCTCACTTCGTTGATGTTTTCTTCTCCCTTGCCCCTGGCTGTGGCTAAGTGATTGTTTATGGCAGATACTTTAAATCATTATCACCTCCTGGGCCTTTGAGCACAGCTACATAATCTGCTGTTGCATCAAGGAAACTCTTCTCTCAGTACAAAACAAGGCCAAATGTTTATCTGGTGAGATGATAGTCAAAGTGTCTCCTCTAATATTTAAAAACAAACAGCAGTGTCCCTGCTCTGTCGCAATGAGCATCTGCCGGCTGAAGCTGAGCAGGATTCCTGACACTTGGCAGTGTGTGACACAGACTCCTTGGAGGGTTGTTTTTAAACATTAATAAATATTCAGGAAACTTGGAGGATGGTAAAATATATGAATAAGCTCCCCAAAATATGGTTTGTTTATGGCACTACCTTAGCACTTAGAACCCTGGTTTGCAGTGTGGTGGTAGCATCACATCAAGGAGAGATTTGCTGTATCCAGCAGCGACTCCAGCAGACAGCTGGGCAGGGCAGAGGAGGTGCTGGGAACATCAGGAAGGCCATGACCTCTCTGCCCAGCTTGGGAAACCAAAGCTTGTTTTTGCTCCCCGGGGGAAGATAGGAGTACGAGGGCTGTGATTAGTGATTATCAGCCAACCATATCCTGGGCTGCATCAAAAGATGTTATTCTCCCCCTCTACTCTGTTCTTGTGAGATCTCCCCTGGAACACTGTGTCCTGCTCTGGAGCCCCCAATACAAGATGGGCATGAAAGTGCTGGAGTGAGTCCAAAGGACAAAGATGCTCTGAGGGCTGGAGCACTTCTCCTGTGAAGATGGGCTGATAGAGTCGGGGTTGCTCAGCCTGGAGAAGGGAAGGAACTCACATCATCTTGAGTGCCTTAAGGGCTACGAGGGCTGGAGAAGGACTTTTAGTGATAGAACAAGGGGTAATGATTTTAAACTGAAAGAGGGTAGGTTTAGATAGATGTAATGCAGAAATTCATCACTGTGAGGGTGTTAAGACACTGGCACAGATTGCCCAAAGTGACTGCCCCATCCCTGGAAGTGTTCAAAGCCAGGTTGGATGGGGTTTTGAGCACCCTGGTCTAGTGGAAGGTGTTCCCTTCTATGGCAGGGGGTTTGGAATGATAGGATCTTTAAGATCCCTTCCAACCCAAATGATTCTGTGAGTGATTTTATTAAAACAGCCTCTTCCTGAATCCCAGAGACTACAGCTATGACCTTCCCAGCTCCCTGGGAAAAAGCGCTCTTTCAGAGTGGCTTCCACAAACCCACCCTGGCTCTTGCCTCCTTGATTGTGCCTCTCACCCTCTTAGTTCTCCTCCTTAAAGCAGCAATATTCAGGTTTTTTAAGGGGTTGAAAGGCCTTCAGCAGGCTCAGTCAACTGCCATAGCAAACCTCACAGCTCACTAAGGGTTTCTAGTAGTTTTCAAGTAGTTTGTTGGCAGAGGAGAGTTCAAAGGAAGCAATGGAAGGATCCCTGTCAGTCAGCTGGTAATAATTACATAGCCCCTCTTATATATGCCAGGCATATATTCTGGGAAGCTTCTATTTGAAAAGGACTTTGAAAATAAAAGTCTCACCTATTGAAAGGGCTCAAGTGGGTGTTGAATATTTTCTGAATGGAAATTGGCCCAAATTTCCAAGTCTTAGGAGTTTTAGATCACTTGTTACTAAGTGAATGAGAAAAACACTGTCAAATATTACTGTATAAAACCATAAAATGAGAGTTTGCTTTAGAATCCACATGGAATTTCATATTGGAATTGAAGCTTAATGATTTAGTTGATAAGGAGCTGGTGTTAGTGTAGGAGTTGATGTATAGGCTTAAATTCTAGTTCAAATTAAGTTCCTCAGGGCTTTGGCACTGACTAGAGCTTTTTGGAGCCTTTTTTTAAGGAACTGGATGGAGAGAGAAGGGAGGAATAGGAGACAGTGATTAGGAAAGAAATAAGCAGGTTACATGGATATTCCCATTCTTCAAAGGGAAGCTTGCTGTCCAAAAACATTAACATCACCAGAAATGTAATGGGTTTACATTTTTGGTTAACCATACAACACAGCTGTTACCTCACTTCACTGTTCAATATATCTGACATCCAAACTAATCCAAAACATGGTAGCAGGAATAAACACAACTAAATAAAGTCCTGGTTGTGGCTTTGAAAGATTCCTACTGTCGCACTGCATTGAAAATGTCCAGAGTTGTCAGCACAGCCAAGGCTGACTCCCAGCATGGGTGCCTAGGAAATGTTTTAAACAGCTAAAGGAGCTGCAGTTACTGTTCAAGCCAGAGACACAGTAGTTGTTTTGTCCTTTCTATTATATTACCCCTTTCACGGTAATTGCCTGACAAAGGCAGTAGTGGGGAACAGCATAGGAGCATTTTTGTTGACTTTGCCCTTGTGAGCATGAATTAAAGGAAAATCTCTCTGTGCACAGGAGCAGTTAAAAGGTAGCATTGTTACCTGGCTTGGGATATCAAGGACCAGACATGGACTATAATGACCTAATGAGATTTACATTTTCAACATTCAAAGAGAGCTTGAGTCTGGCCCTTTCCTTATTCTTTTGGCTTTGCATTTAATAACCATACTGAATATGTTACCTTTGCACTCATGTCTTTCAGTCAAAGTATTCCTGCTGCTGTAGTTACATCTCCAAAACCTAACCCAGCAAGTTAAGCCTGAAAGGACATTTAATCAGCCGGCTCCAAAACTTTGTGAATCGGACCTGAGCAATCACATTCTCTTTTTCAGCTGACTGATTTATTCCTGGATAGATTTCATTCTTGCTTTGCCTAAACCTCCTAAGCATTACTCTGCATATTTATTTCTCATGCTTTATAAATAAACTATTCTCTGCCTTATTGGAGTCTCTGACACAGCCTCACAATAGCCTTCCTCGTGCCCTATTTTTACCTGTATTTTTTCTTTCTGTCTAATCTGATCATTATTTACCCAGCTTTGCCTTCTCCTTCCACTGCCTCAAAATCTTATGTAGTCTATTCCTTTTTGTCTTGCTTTGCTTACCTTTCCCTTTAATGACCTCAGGATATGAATGACTCCCTCATAAGTGGATCACTCATACTTACCCTTTTACCTCAGCAATTCCAGATCAGATAGTCAGTATGGAGTTATTTTTCTAATATCTCCCTTTCGACATTCTAATGCCAGTTTGAACCTCAATGTTTCTAAGGAGACAGAAGTACTAATGCCTCCTGGTATCTCTTCTGCTCACTTTTCTCCACAGCTGTTGGAAGCTTCACTTCTCCATGTTCACATTCTTTATGTAATTTGTCTTCTCCTTGTCTCCCATGCCTCCAGTCTTCCAGTAATTTTTATCATCTTCTTGTCCAGTACTGTCTAACTTCTCTCTCTTCAAGCTTTTGTTGTCCTGCTGTTAATCAGCCACACACCTGTGCTATATCTTGCTTCACTTAATGTAGGCTTACCTTTTCAGTTTTTTTATGAAGGTGTAGATACTGTGTTTGACCATACCTTGCTTACAATGTCTCCTGGGGATCAAAACATTTTTTCACTATTAGTGTGTCAGTCACTGTCAGGTACTTGTCCAATTTACTTTTTAATTCCAGTGTCTGAACAAAAAGGTTTAAAGAATGACCTGATAGTAATTTTTTAAAGCTTTTCTTCCCCCTATGTTTTTCCCTCTGGGCATTAAAAGTATATGAAAAAGGCTGACTCCAGACTGAGAAGAGGTGATGTTACAACATGTTCTTTGATGTATAAGCCAGAGTTATGTAGGACTTGAAACATCCTGAGTCAAATATTAAATCTTTGAAACAGAGCAAAAGATTTAGAACATTATTTTTTACTGCCAACTCCAGTTTGAGAATTTTCTTCCATAAACTTTTCAGACTATGATTCCTTAATGTTGATCTCTTCTGTGAAACCTGGTCTACTCTTCAAAATACTGGAGTGCTCAAACAGCAAGAAATTAGGATCTGGATATTCAAACTATTAGAATTACAGTTTCCTCAGTTCAATACTTCTCAGTATGACAGAGAGGATTTTCACTGTAAACTATATTTCAGATTACCCTGACCATTGAATTATAGGGAGCCACTTGCTCAAAACTAATTAACGCAAAAGGATTATGATTTTAGTAACTTTTTTTTCTAAATTTGGCCATACTTTTGAAGTGACCAGAACACATTGTATATAGTCATTGATTTTTGAAATTCACACAGCTAATTCCATCTAATGTGACCAAGAAACACTCTAACTTTGGTAGCATTTTTTTTGTAGTAGCATACCCTCATCTATGTAAATCTAAAAGAATCAGAGGAAGAATATTGAATGGAGTTATTGGCATTCTTATCCTGCTGTTGGAGATCTGGAGGAGATTTGTTTGTATGTTTGGTTTGGTTTGCTTCCCCACTTAAGTAACATTATTTAACTGTAATAAGGGGGAAGGGGGGGGGGGGAAGGACAAATAGAGAAAAAAAGAAACCCACATTTGTAGATTACAAACACAAAGATATATGAATATAAATTCTGTTTCCTGCATGACAAAAACTATGCACAAACCCTGAAACCCTCTAGTTAACGAGAAGGGTTTACAGAAAGGTATCTTCATTGGAACTTGGACTCTAATATGGCCAATACTTGAGAGCTTTAATTGCCTTAAGGAGGGAGTTCTGCTATACGCAAACTGTTATTTGAAATATCAATTGTTGTGAGTAGGAGTAAAGGGTTATCCTTTCAATTCTACCTTCTAGCTTGATGAGCATTTCTTTTCCACTGACTGTAGTCACAGCTACTTGTTAAAAGACTTTAATACACAGTGCAATGGAAAGGAACATTAGCAATGCATTTCTGGAGAACGCCGTTCATACTATCTTAGATCATAGCCCAAAATGAGCTGTTGATCTCACCAGTTCTCATTTGTTTGTAGTGTAAAACCACCACATGGTTTGGCACAAAAAGAACTCGCCGTCCAGGGAAAGCTGTAGCTTTTGAAGGGTGTAGCAGGTTTACTATATAGTTAAACACAAGGAAAACACGAATGACAGTGTTGTTTAATCACTGAACTAAGTTGCACATGGAAGAAATATGTTATTTGTGTTTTCTACCACCAGATACCTTCCTGGCTTGATTATTTTTTTCCTTCTCTTTAAATTCTGTGATCCTTTCTAATGAAGGGTTTCTTATTTCCTACCAGTATTGTGGAAACAGTCTAGTCAGAGTATCTATGAGTTCATTGTCTAGATGTTTGCATCATTTAGTAATAAGCACAGCTGACACTGTTTTAGCTGATCAAGTCAAATTAAACCTTCCTTTCTCAGCAAACAAACCTGACCTGAAAGACAATAACACCTTGGTCTATTGCATGGCCTCTCATTATTGTCTGAAATTAATGTTAAATGAATAGGATGTTGAAAAAGGTTGTTTTGGCTTTTGCGCACATGAAACTTGATTCTGCCCTGAACTGTTGCATGCTAATTAACTCTTCATTATTGGAAGTCAACACACAATTACATCTTCTGTGTCAGTGTTCAAATTTTGAGAAGGAAGTTTTCAATTAGCATTGTCAAATGAAAATGTAGACATTTGCTATAGAGAAGGAACCCCTTGTTGATTTAGAGTCAAGCGGTGTCAAAGGCACAGCAGGAAATCACCATTAGCCAATCTGGACTTTCTCAACATGCAGCTCCACATCCCATAATCATCACCTTCTGAAGGAGAGCAATTTAGGTAGCAAGTCAATCACATCTGTAACTCTGGCCAACCCATCTGTGGCATGCATCCACAGATGGGATGAAGATTGCTTACACATTCCAGCTCCTGGACCTACTGCTTGACTCTTTTCTTTATCAGATACGCCAAACACCATTGGGAGACTGTTGTTATTTTGGAGGCAAGAGATTACTGGCTTATCTTTAAAGTTAAACCAGCTGTTTCATTTTATACAGCCTATATTGCAAATATTCAAGGTCGCATTTGGTAATTGATATTTACTGCCATGCTCAGGAGGTGAAATTGTCGAAAATTGGGATTAATATTCAAATGGAAGACTGAGTCATATGGAATGTTTTTAAGCAAATTTAGAAAGATGTACTGAGTATGAGTCCACAATTCACTTCCAAAACCAGTCAGTATTGGAGCCATGTATCCTGTTTATCCCATTTTTCCACCCCACAAGTGATGCTCTGTGCTGTGGTTGCATGCAACGATTGAGAAGTCGTAAGCTCTGACACTGTGCAGCAGCAGTACCATGGGGGAGGTGACGCCATGAAGATTTTTTGCCTTTTCTTTTATACCCCTCTTATACCTTTTTACAACTTCTGTATTCCTAGTGCTTTTTGCCTACATTCTTGGACTTGTTTGTCAAGCTAAGAGACTAAATATTTTAGAAGCTTCGTAGCTAGGGATCAGTGTGCCCCAGACCCCAAGGTCCTCTCCAGAACACATTCTGTAAACCAAGATAGAACCATCCAGGGGAAGGTTCCTTGGAGATGGGGGCTCACTTGAGCCTCTCATTAGGGAATCTTTGATAGATATGCTAATTAGTAAAACCTATAATGTTATACCCAATGTTGGAGACACACACACACACACACACACACACACACTCGGCGGGGTACACCTCAATGCATATGACCTAGACATGTACACCTAAGGATCCTTAAAATAAATACCAAGGTAAATCCCTTTCCCCCTTCTAACTATGTATGACTCTTGATTTTAAGACCAGGAAAAGGCATCAGAGGAATGGACTTCCAAATGTCCCACTCACTCAGCTGTATGAAAATTTAGCTCACAGATGTCTACTTCATAGAAAAACCTTACAGAACTTAATGGAATTAAAATTTTAGATGATGGTGTTGAGGGTAGACTGTGCCCTTGGTTATTAGAAACTGCAGTTATTTTAGTTTTAACTAAAAAAATTATTAGGCTCAACATTGAAATGTGCAATAAAGATTTATTTGGTTTCTCTTGGAGATTCAGGTTAGCTGCAAACTCAAGGATTAGAATTAAACAAAATAATTAGTTAAACACAGGCTAATATAAATTATCTTCCTATTCTTACTTGTTCTTTCATTTTCCTTTGTATGTGTGTGAAATAATTCAGCTCAGATATAATTTCTATAGCTTTTAAATGGAATTGAATGATTGGAGAAAACAGTACAAATAGTAAGTACTTTGTTTAAAAATGTACCTTATCTGGAGGGGGAACTTTGGTGAAAATGAGTAGATAAGTATGGGTAGCAATAAATATCATGAGGTAAATGTTAACTTAAAACAGCACCCTTTGTGTATTTATTGCCTAAAGAAGGCACATCAAGAGATAAAGCTAAATATTCCTTTAGGCTGTAGATAAAGAGTACCATAAAAGATTGAGTATGCTCCTTGCAATCAAATGCTTTAGAGAGGTTCAGCAAGGCTGCCAAATAAATTCCCTGATCTTAACCTGACTTGCTATTTTTTTTTCACATGAATTTGCCTTTACATTGGTTTGAATAATTGCTGAATCCAAAGCCAGGCTAATTTTGGCAAGAAATTCCAGAAAAGCTGAAAGGACTAATATATAGGGTGATAGAATCATAACTCAGCTGACAGATGGAACCAATTCTGGTATGCTGGTCTGTGCTTGTCCACTACAAAATCATCCCTGGCTCAAAAAAGTAATTCAAATCATGGAGTACTTTTCAACTGGCACATAACACAAGACCATGTGTTCTTACCTTGAATAGCAATGAAAATTTAGTTTAAATGTCTGGAAGTTGCTGTTGAGTTACAAGTTAGGTTCAGCCTACTCCTAGTGATGCAGTTGCAAATCCATGATGACAGAATAACTGATGGTATGTCACACCACTGATGAGATAATGTCATTACTGATCTACATTGTAATAACACAACAAACACTATGATCACTTCTCTACTGGTGACCTAATCTCCCACTTCTGAAGGAGTAATAAATATCTTGCCTTAGAGGATAAAACACACACAAAAGTAAACCATTTCAAAGGAAGTTGAAGCCATAGTTTCCAAGTTTTATGTTATGCAACCTTTTGTTATGGTATGAACAGTCATCAGTTTTCCTAATTGGTAGAAATATAGCAATGTTTGCAGTACAGCAGAAAACTGGTTATTTGATTTTTATAACCTTAAAAGAAGATTTTACTAGGTATTAAAACCTCCTTTACAGATGAGATCAGAATACTAATATAGATGTATTATTATACTTAAAAAGACCCAAAATCAAAAAGTCTGTTCTGTGGGAAAATCCAGTACTTCAGGAGAAGTTTTATTCTAAATCTGAACAAAGCTCAGAAAGTTTGAAATTTCTTCTGGAAAACAAAATTCCTAAAAGTTTTACCAAAGGTTCTGGCATTGGAGGTTTAGCTGCTACCCTGACTCAGGAAGATCCTCATTTTGCTGAAGGAAGTAAGCATTGGTAGCATGAGGAAGAAAGGTTTCCCTGCATCTGGATAAGAAGCCCAGAAGATTAAGACAGACAGAGAGCTCTCCCCCAATTACAGATCTATGACATACCTGGAAAGTTTTCCATTTATCTGCACAGCAAGATAGTTGCAGAGTGTAAGGTCTTGTGAACTCAAGAAATGCCTGAGAAAGTAGTCTGAGGACCAGGAAAATATTCTACTGGTAAATTATCAGGCAAGTGGGATACACTTATGAGGTTTTAGGTCATCTATCCTTCTGATCCAAGTACCCTGTGACCAAAGAAAAAATATATAGAGATAGATAGACTTGTATTACATAAGTAAACATTCATAGAAATCAGTATGATCTCCTGGAAAGAAAAAGGCTCTGCAGGAATACAAATGGAAAAGTTCTTCTGCAGGTTTTCTTTTTCAGACCTTTTCTCATCTTTTGTTTCCTTGATTCTTCCTAGCTAAGAACAAACCCTTAGAACTGAAGTTATGAATTTTTAATTTTTCTCTCTGTTGATGAAAAGAAATAAAATTTGTTGACTTTAGTATCACATGGAATGTATACAAAAGCAGACAGGACAAAAGTAATTCAAAGGCTTCTTACTTGCTCAGGTGCTATTAACAAGGGCTTTTATGCCCTTTTTAATGCTTTTCATACTGATTTTTACAATGTGTTTGTGTAAAGGATGATAAATGTTTTTCTGGATATTTGTACTAATGAGCTGGAGATCTCTACATCTGATAAAGTTCACCTCTCCCTTGTGTGAATAAGTAGTGCCGTAAATACTTTTTTTTTTTTTTCCAATTTATAAAAAATAGAATTTTATATTAATGTGTTTTTAATTCCTGGGGTTTCTTTCATCAGGGACAACTAAGTGTCCAGAGAGGACAATTATCACTACAACTCACTGAATGCTTTATCTATATTGTTTGTGGATTAGGAACCTGAATTAACCATTGACTCTTTCGATCCAGTCTGCATTCCCTTCTTTTGGAGAAAATGAAACATTTTTTTTTTTTTAAAACCCCTGTACCATCAAAAATATTTTTCAGGTCACTTTAGAGATTTGTCCAATTATTAAAAAGAATATCAAGAAAAGGTAATACATAGAGGCTAAGGAGCCAAAGTTAGAAGACAAGAGGAACAGCTTTGGTAGAGATGGTAATAGATCTGTCATTCTTGGCTCTGCTGGGTGATTTCATTACTGAGAAATTAACACCCTCCTAAAGTTTAGCCTGAAAATACATGTAAAAAAGAAAACCTAAATATACTGTGGTCTTACTGTGACTTTTGGCATTATGAATTCTGTTATTGAATTACTTTTTAAAAAAAAAAGAAATTTTTTTTAGGTCTTCAGAATTTCAGGCCATGTGACTTTCCACTCAGACCAACGGAAAATATATCACTAGCTGGCTCTTTGTTTTTGTTATGCCCCAGTTAAAAATGCCTTTCTCTTCACTGACACAATGCCACGAGCCATGAAATTAGTTTCCTTCCCCAGATTCTTGGTGCAATCCTCAAGAATGTAATTAGATCTTGGTCATGTAAGCTCATAAATGCAAAATTCTGTGTTCAGAATTGTTTTTTAAGAGAAGTCACAAAATATGTCCTTCAGCACATTTAAATTGTCTGGAAAATGGTTAAGAACACCAGTCAAACCTCCTAGTTGTTCAAATGTCTCTATTTGTCCCATTATTACCCTGTTTGTATGATTCTGCTTATAGCCTTGTTAAAATTGATTAAGGCGAAGACTGGTTCCAAAAGCCTCCTGAATCTGACCACTCCTAAATTGCTTGAGAAGAATTAGCAGTCAGGAATAACGCATGTAATTTTTTTGTTGGCATTATGCAAGATGAGTGCAAGATATTTTTGGGGGTGAGTCAGGAAGGGTGGAGTGACAGGATGGGAATAAATAAAAAAGAATGAACCTTTCATGGAGCTTCCCTGTAAGGTTAAAATACAGAATATTTGTCGTACTAGGCTATTAGCGAAGTTCATTGTATATTTTTACTGATCCCTTAAGAAGAGCTTATTACACTCACTCTTTAATAGAGATTCCAGTGATCCCAGTGAAAAAGTTAGTGATGGATAAAAAGATAAAATTGCTCTGCTTTTATGTGAACTTAGTGTTTTGTCACATTGGTTGTTGGAAATGATGGGTCAGATGATACAAGTTATAGATCTGATTCAGATTTTCATAAGCAATTAAACCTGGGATGTGGTGCATCAAAAACTCTTCACTTAAATTCACAAAGGACTGGATGTGACCTTATCATCAGGAATATTTTCAGTAAAATTCAGCTCAGAATCTGTGTTACCCTCTTTTCCTTCCAAGTCTGAGTCCTCCCACCCTCTCATCGAGTAAGTGGATTACCAGGTGTGGTAAAATTCTTAAGAGGGGGACCATATTCAGTTTTATTTCAAATTAGTAAGTAGTAATTGTGAACCTGAAAAATAAACTTTTTATACAAATAAGATTCCATGACATTTCATATTTTCATAAAACACCTAAAGACAGCAGCAGGTTGTCCTGATACTTCTGCTCATCCTCTCTGGTAGCAGCTGTACAGAGAACAACACAGTTTTAAATTCTAACTCAGTTTGTGCTTCACTGATGAAGGAAGCAGGGAGAAAGTGACTTGGCTTCACGCTTGGAGCAAATGTGAATTTTCTGTGGATTTCAGTGTCCAGGATTTAAACCAGTAAGGGATTTTCTTCAGTATATCCAAGATGGCTACAGAAACCCTGATCTGACTCAAGAGCTCTTCTGACACTATTGATACGCGCTGACAGTTCTCTGGCTGTGACTCAATTTATTCAAATCTGCTTTCTCCGAATGCACATCTGACAGCAGGACTTGCTCCATTCAGCCTGCAGCAGTTCCACAGGAAAGATGTTGTGAAATTGGCCACACATCTTCGCAACGCTTCCACTTCAACATTTTTCCCGCTATGTTCAAATGTATTTGTCAGCTTCCTAAGGAGTGCAGTGTCCATAACAAAGGAGACGAGACTTACATGCAAAAATTGAGAGACCTTGAACTGCAGTGGCAAGAACAACTCTGGTGTAATACCAGTGCCAAATGGCATGGGCATTAAAAGCACACTCACATCAATACTGACAGACTTAGGAGAGACACAGAGCCTGCAGGGTGAGGTATTCCCAAAGAAGGTGAATTGACAGTGCAAAGGAGAGTTAATACCAACCAGGTGCTCAGTTACTTTATCAGAGCTGCCCCTGTTTTCAAGGCCTGAAAGGATAGCTCAGTGCCAGAAAGACATCCAGATCATTTGGCTATGCTTGCTCTTATGGGGCACTGTTTTCAATTTCCATCCTAGTGGGGTTGCATACTACTGACCAGTTAAAACCAGCACCTGAGCTACACAACCGTGTTTCAATGGCAACACTGGACAGCTGTAGGTTCTGCCCTTCCCCTCCCCCAGCATGCTCCTCAGACACACAGCAAACTTGCACTTGCACCAAAACTCACAGCCACACCCACAGTTTAACCACCTGCAATAATTTTGGCCCTGGCCAATCTAGCCCTGGGTGCATTGTGCAGCAAGAAGCCATGGGGGCCATGCTTCTCCCCGGCTCCAAGCATCGCTCCAGAGGCCACACAAGCTGTGCGGTCAGGCCGTAAAGCTCAATGGCACGCAGAGATCAAGTCCTACCCACTGAGAGCACATGTCCTTGTGGAAGGGGCTGATGAGCACTGGAGCTGGAGCAAGGGAAAGGGCAGGTCTCTGCAGCTGGGGGCAGAGGAGAGGGGAACAAAGTGGGTGTGTGTGTTTGGGGAGAAGGGAGCAAGGAGGGTGTTCTCCTTCCACAATGGGCTGTGGTGGGAGCAGTGCCTGCCCAGCAGAGGAAGCAAAAGGCAGGGACCTCAGCGAGCACAGTTCCCTCTCAGTGGAACAGCGAGTTCTGCTGTTGGCAGCGATCCTCCTCTGGGAGGTTCCTGCCTGCTCTCCTCACACGGAGCTGCTTGTTCCTGTCCTCTCAGAGGCCTTCAGTCTCTAACGTGGGCCACAGCAGCTTTCTTTCCCATGCTCTGAATGAGGAGGGGCAGGTTTTAAGCAGCACTGGGAGGATTAATTAATATTTTAGCTGTTTCAACCATCATGACTTCTGGTTGCATTCATGAGACAAAATTAATAGCCCTGCTCTACTGAGTTGCAGAAGTGCAATACCGAGATGTGACTGCTGGACACAATCACTGCTTGAGTCACTTTGTCATTTTTTCAGGTAGCTGCAATGGATGGACATTCTCTAAGAACCATTGGATTAAATATAAAGAAGGACACATTTCAGGCAATTTGAGAAACTTTCTCCTTTTATTATTTCTTCAAACATATATATGTAGATACTACTGAAGGGCAACTACACCAGGGTAGCTCAATTGCCTAAACTAAGGGTAACTGGGAAATAATCTCACACTAACAATCCTAAAGGACGTCTTGACGCGATGATGAAGAAACTAGTTCCTACTATGAAAACTTGGACTACCTATTCTCCTATGGTAAAGGGAGTTAAAACTATTATCTTCACTTCTACAGACTGAGATGAACTACATCTTTACAAAACCATTAAAAAGTACATACAGGTCACTAAAAAAACTACATTAATTGTCTAACAGGCTTGGTTTTGGTCGTCCAGGTGTGCCAGGCAACCTCGCAGCATCACTGTCTTCCATGAGGATGTGCAGGTGGAGCCAGTTTCTGCCTTACAGACTTTGGGCAATATTGCAACAGCACCATCATGAGTGGAAGGTGAAGGGCAAGGCAACGCAGAGATGTGTGTCTGCACAGTGAATCCGTGTGCCACAGCATCTTCCTTCCACGGGAGCAGGAAAGAAGCTTCAGGATTGCCAGTGAAAAAAGCAAGAATTATGCAGTGCTCACGTGGCTGCCATCGGGTGTGAGCCCCGCCAGCACAGCTCTGTGCAGGGAATTCCTCTCAGTGGGTGGAGAGCAGCATCCAGAGGCGGAATCGCAGCTGACCGTAAGCTCTCATCGCCTCTGCGTGGGCGGCCGGATCTCGGGCCAGGTGCTCAAAGAGGTTGAGCGGCTCGACCGTTCGCATTGCCGGCGGCAAGCTGATCTCTGCAGGAAGGCTCTGGTTGCCCAGGACAAAGTGCTCCAGGCGTTTCAACTGCAGGCAGCGGTGCAGGTATGCCATGATGTCCCACAGCCGCCGCGCAAATTCCCTCCTGCGCCACTGGCACAGCGGTACGGTGGTCAGCACGTGCATGACCACAGTCTTCCAGGTCGAGCTGGAAAAACCTGTGCCCCTCAGGATGCAGGTGAAGAGCTGCAGGCATTTCAGGTGCAAGCTCTCACACGGCACCTGCCTGGCGATGTGCTGGAAGAATTTTGCCTCTGCCACAGCGTACGTCTCAGGCCACGCTGTGCTTGCGATGGAGTCGGCCTCAGCGGGCTGGCTGCTCACAAAGATGCTGGAGCCGCCTTTCTGGGCCTCTGTGGGCTGGCTGACCACAAAGATGTCGGAGTCCCCGTGGCGCACCCCAAACAGCATCTCCACCATCAGGCTCTTCTTGCCTTTGCTCAGCCGGAATTGGCAGGACCGGCTGCAGGGCTGAAACACCAAGTGCCATGAGTATGACTGAGGCAAATGCAGCCACGAGCATCTCACCAGCTGGTAGAACCAGTGGGAGGTTTTCTCCACGTCCAGGTAGGAGCCGGTGCAGAGTGTCTCTAGGAGGCTGGGCTTCTGCTTCCGCCGCAGCTCCTCCTGCGAGTGGTGCAGGAAGCACAACAGCTTCTCGCCCAGCTGCTCCCTCTCGCACGTGCACACCAGCTCCACACGGACGCAGAAGGTCCTTGCTGCCATCTGCCCTGCACTGTTCAGCTCCAGGTGGAAGGCGTGTCCCGGCGGGGGATTCAGTGGGACCAGCACGCGGTACACCACGTCCTGCTCACGGGGACTCCAACCCTCAAAGGCACTGCCCACCCCGATGGCTTCTTGAGGCACCGGGTAGAAACTATTGCTCACGCTGTCAATAAAGACACGCGTGAAGCTCTCCATCAGCTCAGCTGCCACTGAGCGACCTCTCTCCACGTCCTCGACAGGACACTGTATGCGATCCACTAAAAGGATCCCTCGCTTATTCCCAACGTCACAGGCGTCTTCTTCCTCTTCAATTCCACCACGGCTGCCTTTGTCCTTGCCAGCACCACTGCCTTCTTTTTCACTGGCAGCCACATTTCCACCTTCTTCTTCTTTTCCATCTTCATTCTTCTCGCCTTTCACATTCTCATCCCTGTGTTCTTCATCCTTCCCATTCTGATCACTGGTTCTGTGTTCACTGGAATGCCTGTCTTCCTTCACCTTCATATCGCTGCTTTCTCCTTCATTTGCTTTATCAGCACCTTCTTCAGTTGAAGCAACATTGCCGTGCTCCTCTCCATTTCCATCTTCATTCTTTTCTCCCTTCATATCGGCAGCACTGCCTTTCTCATCTTTGTCTCCAACATTGCTTTCTTCATTTCCAACGTCATTCTTTTCTTCCTCAGTTGCAGCAAAACCACAATGGTCTACTGCATTCCCACCATCACTGTTGTCTTCCTGTCCTGTCCAATCACTGCTTCTCTGTTCACTGGCATCACTGCTTTCCTCCACCTTCAGATCCGTGTTTTCTCCCTTTCCATCTCCCTCGTATTGACCTTCTTCTACATCATCATTGTTGCCTGCCTTCGTATTTGCATCATTGTTTTTTTCTTCATTTCCATCTCCTCCTTTCTTTTCAGCATCATGGTCTTGTTCCACCTGCACATCCTTGTTTTCTCCTTCATTTGCTTCAGCGTGGCCTTCTTTATCTCGAGCAACATTGCCAGGTTCTTCTTCATTTCCTTCAGCAGTGTTGCCTCCTGGCACATTCCCATCACTCCGTCCTTCATCTTTCTTTAAGTCGCAGGCATCTTCATTCTTCACATTTTGGTCTTCCTTCACCTTCACATCTTCATTTCCTTCACTGGCATCATCTTCCTCTCCTTCATTTGCAGCCACAGGACTGCCTTCTCCTTCATTTTCATTACCGCTGTCGTCTGCCTCCACAGTCATATTATTGTTTTCTCCATCTTCCTTTGAATCAATAGTGTCTTCTTGCTGTTCTTTTCCTCTCTCATCTCCTAGGGTCTTGCAGGAGGTCTGGTCCTTGCCGCTGCTGTTGGTTTTGCTGGCTTCAGGACTCCTCCTGCAGCTAAACCACAGGCCCAAGAGGAGCAGGAGTGCAGCAAGAGCCCAGAATGGCCACTGCTGCAGGGCACCAAAGAGCAGGGCTCCCCAGCCCTCGTCCTGCTGCTCCGGGGGCCCTTGCTCCAGCTCCTGCAGCAGCCGAGCCATCTCGCGGTCGAGCAGCTCCTCACGCTCCTGCATTCGCCGGTGCGTGGCCTCATCCAGCCCATCCCCAGCTGGCTGGGGGTACTGGATCAGGCTTTGCACGAGCACGAAGAGCAATGACAATAAAGCCATGGTCTGCAAGAGGACACACAGAAGGGGTTCAGTAGGGCCGGAATGGAGGCAGCCAGTGCGGGGCAGGAGCCACGGGGATGTGGCAGCAGGAAGGAGAGGGCCCCCGGCAGCTGGCAGGAGGCAAGGCCTGCACCGCTGCCCCAGCAAGCACCGAGCCTGAGCAAGGCGCTCCCGCCAGGGGCTGGGCCCTGGATGCAGGGACAGAACACACGCCCCGGCTGCCAGCGCTTCTGCCCCAGCCCTCCCCCAGCCCTGCCTCCCCACCGCCTGTCGTGCACTCACCGCTTGCCCAGGCTCTACTGGGGGCAGCGTCAACCAATGGGGCCTTTTATAGCTGCCCCCGTTGTGACACGGCCCCTGTGCTGTCACAGGCCCCAGAGCGCATCACAGGCCAGCCCCACCCGCCATCCCCAGCCCAGGAGCTCCTCATGGCCCTGGGCACCCAGAGCCTCAACAGACACAAAGTGCAGACCCATCAGTCGTGAACCTGGGAACCCCAGAGCTTCCCTGTACAAAGCAGGCACAAGCGCCCTCCCACACAAACCCTTGTCAAATATAAATTTGTGTGACATGATCCATGGATGCTCTTGGTATATAGGTGTAAGCTTTTATTTAATCTTGGAGGGGGACATTTTTTATTAATAATATTTATATTTATTACTTTTGGGGCAGGATGTCATATAGGCTAATGTTTTGTTACAGATTTAGTGAGAAATCTTTCTGAAAGAAATCCAGGCTGCTTGAATGATGCACAGGAAGACGTAACACCCTCCTTAAAGAGGCCCAGTAAGTTAATTACAAAATTTTGGTGTCTTCAACAACCTCTCAGCTCTTAAAACTCTATGGTTCAACACAGTGCAAAATTCTGGGATAGCCAGGATTTTGTTCAGAAAGTAGAATGTCTCCTTTTTCAAATTTGTAGCAAAGATGTACATCTGTCACTCCCACCATCTTCAAAATTGTCTGCTTTAAACAGAGTTAACCAATCTCTCTGACTTGTCTGATATTGCGCTGGTTTATTAAAGGAAATTCTGACTCTTTCTGCTATCTCTGTGTATTTATCTCCAAAGGACTGTGAGTACGGAAGAGTCATCCCCTATGTTCCTCAGCTCTTCTTTGGGGAACTCACCTATAAATGGAACTGCAGAAATGGGGAGGGAGGAAAAGGAAACAGGATGTGAATCGAGCACCTGCATAGTGACCACAGATGTCCACTGCTAGACAGACACTGATGTCAGGCAGATCATGCCCTCCAAATAGTGCTCAGAAAGAGAACAAGTTTGGGATTTCTGAAACTGCTCTGAATTGGATTTGCTTAAACAGATGTCATTAGTAAAAGTAATAAAGAAAGAGTTTTGATCCCTCTTCCAAGCTGATGCCACTTATCATGTATCTTCCCTGCATTCTTCTACGGAAGCTGTTTTTGATGTTGTCCTGTCCTTCTTTTTATAAGGGAGCAAAAATACTTTGTTAAGTATTACCCTTTCAGTTTTGTTTCCTCTCATCTTCTGAGATACAGTAAAGTGAACATTCAGCAGAATAGTTTTGTATTTTTTGAACACAATTCTTCTTTTATCCAATTGAGGCCCTTCTGTGATCATGAAAAACCAGAAACTGTTGTGAACTACAGTTTACACTCATAAGAGGTTGACATGGGTCAGTTCTCCAAGGTTATTCTTAGTTCAACTGCTGTGTAAACTGTTGATGTCACTGACTGGAGGCTGCTCTTCAGGACATTATATATATGATAATTATATGACAGAAAATGCAACATATAGTTGAATCTGACCTTCAAGTTCACTAGCTTAAAAAAGGAAAAAAATGTCTGTAAGAAATTTGCTGCTTTTCCCATTACTAAGATGTAATAAATGCCTTCAAGTTTATACTCAGTCAACAGCATATACACGTGGACAGCAGTGCCCATCCATCTTCAAGCTAGGGTACATTTTAAGTCTCAATGATCACTGCCTCCAGAAAGCATTTTTGAGACAAAACAGGCAAAGTCTTTTGCATATCTAGACAATCATCCAATACTAGGATCTTCACTCTCACATAAACACTTCATGTTTTTCCACAGAGGAATCTGAGATAGATTTTTCTGAGAAATAACAAACCACCAAAAATTAATTAAATGACAAACAAGGGAAAAGCACCACTTCCTCACTCAGCACATTTTCCTTGATTTTCATTAAGCATTCAGATTTACAGATGCTGATATTGCCACAAGAGCAGTTTTTTTCTGGTTTAACTTCCTCTTCCAGTAGAGCAAGCACAGCTGCAAAATGCAAGCTCATTTCCAGGCTCTCTTACACATCACCAGTTTACCACATTCCAACCAGTCATAGCTGTGCAACACCCCGTCAGGGTACTGGGATTACTGCAGTGTCACAGACAGTTTAAGTGAGGCTCATGGAGCTGTACAATTTCAACTATGTTTTATATGTATAATTAAATGATGCATGACATGGAAATAAGCCAGCTGTACTGAAACTGAACAAACTAACTGCTCTGATGCAACAGTTAAGCATCTCATCAGTTATAAAATGAAACAGGTTTAAAGCAAAAACAATATAGAGAACAGAATGCTTGACACTGTTAAATAGCACGGTCAAAGGATAATTTTTGAACATTAAGGACATGCACTCACCCAGTCAAATTTTCAAAAGAATTCCTGGCACCAAAATGTTCTCTGTTTGCTTTTTCACCATGTTTTAAGAATGGATCACTCTGGGGGAAGAAAATCCTGTGCACAAAACACTGTGTGAAATGAAACAATCCTTAAACATGGCTAATTTCCATGTGGAGCTGATGATTTAGCACTGTCATCCTTCAGCAGAGGAGAAAGAACTACCTGTCTTTAGTTTACTTAGGTAAGATGAAAAAAGTGAGGAGTGTGAATTTGATCTTGCTTCAATTTACTTCAGTGGAAAAACTCTTGCCATGACTTCAGTGAGAGTGAGACTGCATCTTAATTCATTCTATATGGAGAAAAACAAATCAGCTGAGAATAATGCTTTTGTTTATTAGATGTAAATTACTACCATAGTCGTTTTTAACAGTGCTAAGTAAATCCTGCTTTAAAAGCCAAACGTTGCCTTCAGTCATGCTTATTCCTCTGTACTGTGTCACAATGCAGGATTCCTGGTCCTCTGACCAAGTCACCGCTGTCACAGTAAGCATGGCTTGCTCTGGGGAATGGCCACATTCCCACACGGGAATGATATATGTTTGTGGATGTCACTGGTGACAATGTCCAAATCTGGGCTAGGGCATGCCCCCCAGCCAAGAAACTAGGGTGCACACTTTTGTAATATAAATGCATTCACTGAGAACACAGACTACACTTACTAAAATGTCCATGAAAAGCAGCCAAGTAAATCAAATCAATAGGGTTAAATTTGCAATTAGGATTCTCTCTTTCTGCAGGAAAATTTTAGGATAGCCACAAATTGAGAAAAATTTGATTTTTTTTCTTCTTTTTCTCAGAAGGCAATCAACCTTCTGGTCTGGCTATTCTTTACTTCTCCCTATGAAGTAAAATCTAAAAAGACACACACACGATATTTATGGAAGGACCTCCCAATGAATTAGGAAAAATTATTACTCAGAAGATAAAACAGAAACAAGACTGTCTACACTGTATGAATTAAACGTACATGAATTAGGACACAGAGCCTTCCATTCTTTAGTAACAGAACTGATGCTGTCCTGAAAATGACATTAATGAATTAGACTGGTATATGAAAACCTTCTGCATCTGCTCTAAAGGTTGGAATGAGGATGTTAAATGAGGCAGCAGACAACAAGGATGTGCTGCTTAGGGAAGCTGAATATCACTTCTGTGCTTGTGGAGTTCTGCAGTTTGGATGAAGGTCACAGGTTATCTCCAGCTACATGAAAATGAGTGATAAATACACACTGTTGGTCTTAGACTGAAAGCAGTACTAGGCAAAGAGAGTCAAAATATGGAATATTACTCAAAATCATCCCCTGGTTTTCTAAAGATCATAATCTTCTATTAGAAGAGTTTGTTACCTTCTCCTAATATTAAAGCTATAATAGTAAAAGCACCTCAATCTTGTAGAAGTATCTAAGATACACAGATTAAGTAAAGTATATGCAGTGAGAGCACCCTAAAAACATCACAAGAGGAGTGACAATTTCTGGGATAGTAATGACATGAACAAGTATCTAAATGTTAAGTCTGAGTGAATAAGAGAATTTTTCAACTAATGGATCAGGGAAAATGTGAAAGGATGAGATATGTGATTAAAGATCATAGTGTATTCGATTAACACAGGTGGAGAATATATGACTTTGATTCTGTATTACAACATATTTTAATTGATTTGTGTGTAGTTTTAGTTTTATACATGCACAATTTTTTAGAACACATCTTTAGACTGGAACAAACAAAGGAAATCCATTGTATGACTTTACATTGATCCCAACATCACTCACTGGAATATCTTAATATTTCCTGCACAGATTCCCCATTCGTTAAGATGACAACCTTGAGAAGAAGGAAACCTATAACTGCCATTCAGAGAAGGTCTAAAATTTTAATTGCTGTTTGAACACAAAGGAGCTTTGACATGCTGTGGTTCACTGAAGCACTCCTGCAGTTAATAGACACATCTTCAGCCACCCTACCCTCTCCCTCTTCCTCCATCCACCACTGATTGATGCAACTGGAAGATTCAGTAACTGCAGAGCAAAGTCCTGCTTACTTCCAGCTCTCCTGCCCCAGCAAATGCTCAGCTCTTCTGGGAAGATGGAGCTATGCCATAAACACATTGCACCTGAAAGGAGATGAAACCTTCCCTTCAAAGACACATGTGACCAGGTTTTTGGAACTGCCTGATGTGGCCAGTTCTCATCTGTTTTCCATAAAGAAGGAAAAGAGCCCTGTATTCTCCTCTTCATGATAGTTCAAGTATTAATTCCAAAGAACAGAGATGCCAGGACTTGTCAGTGACATGACTAACAATTTTATGAGAACTGGCAAAACAGTTCATTTCTCCTACATCTTATTCTCAGAAACCTTGGAATTGTTTTGTCTGAAAGATTTGGGGGGAGGAAGGTAGACTTAATTCTCACAACTATATTAAATATTCAGTACATCTGATATTCTGTTGTCAACACGCAAAATATAGTTTAATTATGATAAGCCATACTGGAATCATTTACAATACATAAATGTGAAAAAACAGCATTAAATTATTTCTTGTTCCATGTGGAAAAATATACACCTTCCAACCCCCCAAGAAAGTAAGACAAGGCACAATAAATTCTGGTAATTCTCTTTCTTCTGACTTTTCAGTTCCATCACAGCTCTCAAAACTAAGATTTATGTGCTATTTTGCATCTGTATCTGTTGTTGATTTTCCCCCCCTACAGGGATATAGGTGAATAAGTTTGGACAGGAAACGGTATCCCTCAAGCCAAACTGAAAGGTTTATAAAGTTGCTAATAAAAGTTTGGGTCAGGGCCTAAATATCAATCATCTGCTCATTGTCTTTTTAAACGAGCTCAGGCATTTTCCCAACTGTTCCCAGCAGGTCTCTGCCACTATTTTAAACTAAGATTTCAGCCATTTTTTTTCCCCTGTGTTGACCTCAATAATTTTTCTTTCTCCCCCTCTTTACCTGCCAAAGGCATCCATCAGGATTTTGCCAAAGGCTATCTGCTTTTGAAGTTGAGAGGCATTCACTAATCGTGAGTGTCAAATCCACAATAAATGCCATCGCCATATGGTATATGCTGCTTTTGGGAATTATCTCAAAAGGCCTAGCTGTGAGAAGGCCGGCTGTATGTTAGGAGGGTTTTACTGCTAACTTTCGTAACTCATGTCAGGTCTTTCAGTTTCTGTATTCATTGGCTTCAGTGAGTGCAACTGTTTCCTGAATTTATAAAAATGTTGTCAAGATCCCTTGATCTTGCTTCCTCTGTCTCTCTCACACAAACACATCCAAACACATTTATATACACAGTGGAATAGCATGCACAGTGGCATGCAAATCTAGCAAAAGAGAAGCTTGTAAATAAATAGCATGTCATTCTGCTTACTCAATAAATTTCTCCGGGTGTTAAACTCATGATAAACATATCATAAGCCCCGATGAAGGCTTTACAGCCTGTCCCATCACACCATCCTGAGTGTAACTCTGCAATGCATAGGAAGACATAAGTTTGAAAAACAGAGCAGAAATAGCTCCCATAAGGGCAAGGTGCTGACACAGCTGAAACATAACTAACTGGAGAGCATTTGTTTTCACTAAAGAAGAAAGTATCAGTGACACATCTCTGTGCCTGTGGAGGTGTACTGTACATTCAAAGCAAAAAGAAATCTACCTTCTTTAAAAAACTATCCATTAATACATAAATATGTCTGTGTTGAAATCCCTCAGATGGTACCATTCTTAACAAGAACTACACACAAGACTAAGAAATTCTGCAGAGAACCACGCTTTTGTGATCCAAAGAGGCAAGGAGAAAGAAAACCACATATGAAGAGTTTAACATACCCACTTAGTGATAGAAAAAGAATTATTACAAAAATAAATGTCAGTCCCCTTGAAACACTCGAGTCAGCTCTCTCAACTTTCTCTGATGCTGTAGGAAGGTGTGAATGTCCTCCATGTCTCACATCATCCCCACCAGCCACATAGGAATGTCTCCAATGCACCTCAGAGTGTTTCAAGTACCACTCCCCTCTAAGTTATGTATAGTCTGTTAACATCCTCTTGGAGCAAACAGAAATAATACTTTTAAAAGACAGTTATACTTCAGAAACATGTGCCCCGACACAACAAAAAACCCAGATTTTAATACTGCCCCGAGGCAGAATTCATCCATCTTTAAGGCTTCTATTATGTATTTCCTGGTTAGTAATACAAAAAGAACTGCTGGCAGTATCACATCGAAACGAAAGTGGCAGCATCAGAAAAACTACTGAAAAGTTTACCTTTATAGGAAAGCTTCAGTCTTGGGATATTTTGTTTTGACGTTCCAGTGACTGGAAGGAACAGCATCACTAAAGACAGCAGGCTGCAGGCATGTGGCACTTGCAAAGCTCTCATTCTGCTCTCCTCTTCTGTATCTTCTTTTGTACTATGGTGAAATATCTCCCCACTTTTCAAACAATCCAAGTTTTATCTGGAAGAAAAAAAGAAAACATCTGTAGATCTGCTTTACTGCATCAGTAACAATTCTGTAAGCAAGCCAGACCTATCTTTAAAGAGCACCTCAGTTAACTTCTTTGCTACAAAAGTATTTTTCCTCTAGTACAAGTAAATATGTTTTGTTTCTTTAATACTAAATTTACACATTTTGACATTGGAAAAATATGTAAACTTTTCAGACACCAGTGTCTAGCCTAGCTAAAGTTTAAGCACAAATTAAATTAATGCAGTATCCATAAAAAGAACATTTGACATTCAAAAGCGACCATGCAACTTGATAGTTAATACCAGTCCATTGGATATCTTACATGTTTTATAACTCTTTTTGTCTCAGTACAACAGCTATTGTGTGTTTATGCTATGACTAGAATGAACTGTAATGTCTCAGATGCCATGGGGGTACAAGCTGAGTTAACAGTGAGTACATACCCATCAAAAACTTTTCATAAATAAACTAAGAAAACTGGAAAGAGCAAGCAGTTGTGTTTAGTTTTAATAGAGAAAAAAATCAATGCGGATGATGGATTTAAAAGTGCTTTCAGTATGATATTTCCAGCAGAATAACTGCCTCAACTCATCCACCAAAATGTCCCATAAACTTTAATGAGTGTTTCAGGCTGGGGTCAATAGGCTGATACGGGATTTTGTTAGCACAGTGTGCAACTAAGCCAGCTTTGCAACACTTTTCACTTAGTAAGAATCATTCATATTCCATAAATCTTAAAGTGTTTTACAAATGAAAGCAATTATCACTGCCCTTATTTTCCCTATGCAAAAACGGAACCATAAAGCTGCAATGAACCTATTTCCTCAAGGTCACACAGCAAGCACAGTAGTTGAAAAGAAACCAGCAACAGCAGTCCTGGTGTCCTTTGTACCCAGCTATCAAGGATCCCTTTTGCCCAATAACTCGACTTTTGCACATGAAATTATTTGAAATGGCATCTTGAGTTCTGAAGGCAAAACTTCATGGTTAATAAATCACAGAGATCAGAGTATGAAAATATTTGTGAGACCAGATCCTTCTCCCTGCAAGTGCCTGATGCTAGAGGTCAAGGGAGATGGCTGGTGAAATGACAAATGTCAGTGTTTGAGTAATGCTGTAAAACCAAGGAGTAAGGAAATGTTATGGTTAGTCAAGAGATTAATGGCTCATGATGTGCCATGAAAATTCTTTTCTGAAAGGTACTGGAGCTGCCTGATTAAAAGAGCAATCCTAGTGCCCACATCAGCCAGCACTTGCACAGACACCAAAGGAGAGGTTCCTTGCAAGCCCATGAGAGATGCAGCACAGCTTGTGGCCCCTGAGCCTCTCCACTGGTCTGTTATTTGAACTCCTGCAGCACTGGGTCTTGCAATTCTGTGAGCTACAGCAGCACCCAGAACTAATTCAGCACCTCCTGATACAGGCAGTTCATCCTTCCTGGCATGAAAGGATGGAAACAGAATCCCTTCAGTTCTCTCTGACACAGGAAATCTTTCTCAGATGAAACTTGGGCTTTCTGAGCCTCCAGACTTTTGCTCAATAGCAAAAGACAAGGAAGTGTGCAAGAAGAGCATGATGGTGAAAAAGAGGGAAACAATTCGTAAAATCCCCAAAGCATAATTCCTATTGCAGAACACTAAGCTTCTTTCTTCTCAGTCCCCTCTTCAACACTCATATTCAGTGTCTGAATGCACTACTCTTGGCCAAGTGTGAGTACATGTTCATGAAATGACATGGAGAGAAAACAGACAAACATGAAATGCCTGTTTCATCTTTCTCTTCCCTTTATTACAGTATCAGATCCTAAGAGAACACCCTTACTTCTTCTGTGCCAACACATCTATTTGAGGGTGGACCACGAAGGACTAAAGTGGATTAGACTATGCCAGGGTTAAATCGCCTTTAAGAAATTTATTTAGAGGTGAAAAAGGGGAAAAGAAGGAGAGGGGAGGAGGGGGAAGAATATATGAAGATGAGACACCAGCCCTGTTCATCTTCAGCAGGATGATAGTGACAAACCATACTTCAAAAAGAAGCAATTAAGAGGGAGCCAGTCTCACTGCAAGTATGTTGAGAAGTCATGGCCTGAAGGTCTGGGCCTCAGCCAACAGGGAACTCACCAAAGGACATGGGGCTCATTTTCTTGAGGCAAATTACTGTGAAGAATCAGGACTAAATTTGACTAAAAAAACAGTTGCATCAATGCACTGTCATTTGCTGAATTGATTGAGAATCAGCACCAAACTCGGGCCTTCGGCCATAGCTCACAGCCTCACTTTTTCATGTAGGCTTTTTTTGCTAATGGGAACCTTCCTTTTTTTTTGGTTGGGTTTTTTTTTCCCTTTCCCCTTTTATTTGAATAATGTCTGTGAAAAACCATTTGCTTTCACAAGGCGGTTAGTTTACACTGGAGGCAGCTGCTCTGTGAGCTCGAGCCAACCCTGTCCTGTCTTTAGATTCATTGCAATCTGGCCAGATTGTCACATATATTTTTAGTTTATGATGATCCTCTAATACAATTCCAGCTTCCACACAGAGTCCTTCCAACAGTCTAGCTCAGGTTAATGAACTTCAGGCCAACTAACTTGCCATTAATCTTCAGGAAATACCCTTCCTCTCTGTAACACATGCAATGTCAATCAGTGTCCTGTGCTGAAAAGACCCACGGTCACGCAGCTCAGTAGCAAACAGTTCCATGAGCAGAAATAAAACATAAAACCTAAACTCAAATTTGACTCCCCCATTCTTTCCTCCCCTCAAAAGTAAGAAGAATTTGGTCAGAGAAGGAAAAATTACTGGTTTGTTCAGTTCTTCGATACTTCAGCTAAGGACCAACACATTGTAAAACTTCCTCACCATGAACAGATCCAAAATAAATGAGGAAAAAGAGTCTGAAATGAAAAATGCTGAGGCTAAAGCTGGTTTCCCACCTTGGCTTCAGCTAGGAAATAGCACTGCACTGTGTTAATTATCACCTGCAAGACCGACCAGGGAAGGGAGCCAGGCACACACCTCGCTGAAACAGGGGCATTTCCAGTGGAATAAAGAAGCTTTTATTTGCCCCATGTAGGGGTGGGAGGCACAAGGCTGAGGAGGGGCTGAGCAGCCTGGCTCCATCCTGCTAGGCCCTCCCTGCGGGGCCCATAAATTCGGAACAGGCTGTAGGTTAAACTGCCAAAAGACAGAAAGTTGAACTGCTGGTGCCCGGCCATCCTGACAGAGAGAGGGGCTGGACCTGACTGGCACATGTGTGATGTCACGTCTCTGAAATGAGGTGTCACCTCCCTGCAATTGGTCAGATTTAGTGGAGCCTATAAAACAGATTGCTCTGAAGCTACTGTCTGAAACAAGAAAACCTGGAGCCAATTTACTAAACATAATTTATTCCAGGCCCTTTGTGGCAATAAACAGAGCTCTTCAGCCTTCTCAAACACACAGACAGTAAGGAGTTCTGTGCTTATGGGAGCTTTTTCAGATCGTTCAGCTCAAACCTATCTAAATGCAAAATCTTGCATTCACAAATACTGTGTAGTTTCCGACTTCTCCTGGCGTCATGAAGTCCAGAGCTGAAAGGACTGTGACCCATCTGCAAACACACACTTTTTTAACTGTATTCATGTAACTCTTGGTTAGTTCTGTAAAATAAAATCCTTTATGGAATTGGAGGATAATTTAAAACCTGTTTCCAACACTAGGTTTCCAAGGTCATTTTAAAATTCAGAATTTTACATTCAAATAAACAGTTACGGCTCAGTTTTAGTGAATCTAATAGCAATGTTGCAAATTGTGACAACTGAAAATCTAGAGCAAACTAGTCATTATAAGCTTATAAATTCATTAAAAAACTTAATGAGTAAGTTGCTTAGGCCATGTAGCCTCAATATCTAATTTACTATCGCTGATGCCAGAGTTTTTCTTTCTTTTCCTCATCTATCCTTGTTTGAGATCTTGAGGTTTTATTTTGTCTATGGAGTCAGAAGCCAGCAAAAGATGTCCCTTCTAGCCATCAATAAAATAGCATGAGTGGCCTGTCAGACAAACATACTGCTTTAAAAGATTTAAAACTAATCACCTACAAGAAGAAACAAAAATTACCCCACCTACAATTCAAATTTATTGAAAGGTACCCTATCTCTTTATGATCTCTTCATTAAGTATAGGTACTTTATATATATGCACACAAATTTAAAGCATGTTACTTTAACTACAAATATACAAATATGTGTCCAATGCATTATGTAGATGTCTCACCTTGAAATTATCACACATATTCCAAAAGAAAAATTACTATGGTTGACTGTTGAGTGGTTCAAAACTGTACTATAATCATGAACTGGATATTGAATTGTCTTTGTTAATAAGAGAGAAAACTATAAGCATACATGACTCAGATTAGTAACTTATAAAATCAAACAGACTAAAAATAAAATTGCATCGTTAGACTTACTTAATATTCTTAACTTAGTTCTGCAATAACAAAGATGACATTCATCCAGAGCACAATGAAACTATGTTCTTGTACCACTTAGATAGATGGTCTGTTGATATATTATTTGGCAGAAGATGCTTTTCTCTTCATTGTGAAATCTCAGTTAACTCCATCCAAGAACTGGTAAACAGTATTATTCATCACTATTCTCCTACTTATTAAGTAGGGTTTGTGCTGTTTATAGTCCAGAAAATGTTCTCTTTCAGGAGTCAGAAAAATACTGCTTTTTACATAAACCCCAGATCAGCATTGCCTCACTTCCCAACACCAGGAAAAATTAATTAATAAAAAGACAATGGTACAATCAAAAAAAATGATGTGAGCCTAGAGTAGGTGATCTTTTTTTCTTTTTTTTTGCTTTCATCACTGGGTTTAGTGTACCTGGCTTAGATGAAGTTTTGCCATAGAGCAGTCTTCACTATTGTTAAATACCCAAATGATTAGCAAAGACTCATAAGAAGCATAACCCAGCTTACAATGAGTTTTACAAAACTTTAAAAGCTTTCACTTTTACTGAGCTTCTCACAGGATTTATACACTATCCATTCAACACCAATAACTTGGCAAGAAAAATCACTGCTCTGATTCCCACTTGAGAAGAACCAAATAGAGCAAAGAAAAATGAAGGGTCTGAGAGACAATGAGGATACAACCGAGGGAACAAAGACAGCAAAAAATCTGTTTTTATTGCAAAGAACCATCTGATAATAAATAAAGCTCTCCAACAGACAGAGAAAATACATTTAAGGATTATGCTGGATTTTTTGTACATTGAGATGAATTCAAACTAAAGTAAAAATGGTGACTAAGGAAGTGAAACTTGAGAGAAGTAGAAGGAAGGAACTCTTACTTTGTTTACTTTTTCATACTTTTCTGCATCTTTCTGAAGGGAATCTACTGGTGGAAGCATTTCTAACAGGCATGTAGTCTATTTGGAGATAAACACTGGTAGAAATGGGTAATCTTTACAGAGTGATCTGTGTCACACTGCTCTGAAGAGCTTATCTGACCATGAAATTTACTGTCAGGCACCTAAAATTATACACATAGGAAATGAGCACTTCATCCTCAGAAGATACCAGGATATTTTTCAGGTCTATGTCAGTGAGGTCAGGATTACACCCAAAGATTTCACACAGACACAGAAGCAATCTTTTCAGAAAGTGGCAGATAGACAGACATGCACACAGACATGTTATGTATCATTACAAATGGTGATTCTGAGAAATTTTATCTGTGGCATTAAATCTTTTGGACATATAACATAAATCCAAGACCGAGGATAAAACAAATGCTATTCTCTAACCCTAATTATTTGTATATTGCGTCTCCTCAAAAAAAAAAAAAAATCCTACTCATGGTTTTTTACATTCTATAGACTGTTTCTCAAACACAGTATCTGTTGTTCAAGAAAAAGGATGGGATGGAAAGCAACTTGTCATCTGATAATGTAATAATGATACTGCCAAGAGGAGGTAGGCACATAAATAAAATGTCCCACCAGTCAGATGTGCAGCCGGGTTCTTTGCACAGAAATATCAACATGCCTTTCACTCTAAAGTTAGATGCATATGCATCTCTTACAGATTCTTTTTCCTCTTGTTTTTTCTTGTTTTCTTTTGAGGAAGGAACTATGACTTCAGGTATTACGTCCATAATAACAGCTTTCCATAGGCTCTTTATAAACCCAAACAGAAGCCAAAGAAGAAAGCAGTGTAAGGCACGATTTAGCAACACATAAGAATCAAAAGGAGCCCTAAGCCAAACCTCAGTGTTACATTATTTTAAATACAGCATGTTTCCCCAGAAGACCAGAAAAACCACTAGAGCTATGAAAAGCAATTCTAAGATGAATTTTGTAACTTTGGTATCCAAGAAAAGAAAAAGGCAGTAGCATGAAAATTCCTAGAGACATTAATGAAAAGGTAGACTAGATGGAAACCACTTTCTGCCAAGTACTGTGACGTCTGAAGGGTTTCAAAGAGAGACAGAGAATTTTCCTCTGAAATGTCTGTCACCACCTGCAGCACTTGGGGTGGTTTGGCTCAGCTCTGAGTGAAGGAGACAGGGAGAGAACACTTGCAGGAAGCTTAGCCTGTGGAACAGCCTTGGCCTGCTTTTGAGAAAATACCGAAAAGCCAGAAAATTATCATGATGGCCATCAGAGAAAATAAATGCTCATTTTGGGGAGATTTTCCTGAGCATTTAAACCCTAGCAGACTGCATTTGTCCTGCCACAGCCTGAATTAACCCCAGGCAGCACTGTCAAGCCAGCTAAACCACTGACCCTGCAACCACCATTCTTCTGCTGGAAGAAACATAAACCTACAATGGCCAACACAAAGGAAGGATTAGTCTCTTTTTCACCTCCAGGAATTCTTGCCAGTGTTTTGCTATGGAAAAACTGTTCTATTTCCTGTCGTAGGAGACCTTCCAACATACGCATAAGTGGAGCACGAGTCCTCTAGCAGGGACCAGAAGTCTGAATTAGCTGATATTTTTGGGGGTTACCAGTAACTAGTGTCAACGGGGTATTTTACAGATTAGTTACTTGAACTTGCCCTACCATGCCTTTTGTACGTTTATGAAAAACCCAGCTTGATGAGAAGGTAGTGTAGCACTCTGGTGAAATCTGTCATATATCAAATCCAGACTTACTGCTCTGCACGATACAGCACCAAGGTGGGTAACAGTGAAAGGGTACAGCCAGCAAGGTGTCTGCATGGATACATCTGCAGATGCAAGTAGTTGGGGCTCTTCTGTCCTTGATCCAAGCCATCCAGATCTCAGCCAGCTCCTAGTGCTGGATGGCTCCATTAATTGTACACTATACAACAATATATTACACATTTCAGCCATACACGCATCTGAGGCACCACCAACCAGCCAACTCTGTGTGCAGGCTGAACCTGCAGACCATGCACAGTCACAACCCAGAAGACCCTTCTAAGCCAAAAACTCAACCAAAACAACCCCAAAACAAACCCTCCCCAAAGCAGAAAGAAATAAAGGAACAAATATTTACATTTACAGAAATATTTATAATGTTCATTTCATTTCACAGCCAATGCTTTACTGTGCTAAAATTTGTAGCTAGATTATCTGATGTAAGCGTTAATGTCTTGCCAAATAGTTTGTAATTTTTTTTAAATGCTTGCAGGCACTCTCAGATTCCCCAGCTGTATCTAAAGTCTATGACACTCTCAGAGAAAAACAGAATGTTACAAATGTTAAGTAGAGGCAACTGCATGTTGTAGTAGGCATCTTAATATAATTAAACTTTTTTTTGGATTATTTCTGTTTTTCAAATCCTGATAGGATGTTTCCTTAACTGCCAGTTATACTTAGTTTATTGTCAGCTGTGTAGAAGTCAAATAATAGTTTGCAAAAGAATTCAGGCTAACACAGTTTAGCAATGGTTAAAAAATGTGTACTTCATATGGCAGCTGGGCTTTGATCAAATATGTTTGCTATATATCCAATGGCATATTTTCCTAAAATTCCTTTCATCAATGTATGGCCTCATTATTTGATGCACTGTCAGTGAACTCTGTACAGCACAGTCTTCAGGGTTTAATACATAAACCACGCTATAGGGAAAGACATGCCAGAAGGATTTTAATTTACACTTCCAACAAATTGATTTAATAATTCATGACTATATGCTTGAACTCTTTTGGAGGAGGGTTTTTTTAATCCATTGTCCAACTAATTTTGGATCAACATTTTGTGCAGCCAGAATGTAAAATGATACACATACGAACGTGTACACTGCAGTGCAGTGATCTGTGTTGGCCCATTAACCCAGTTATTTTATTGTTGGGCTGAACACATTTGCTTCCTTCCTAGTTTTTTTAAACATTTGATTTCATTTAAATTTGGAGTATGTGTGACAGGGAATCAGCAGAGCCTCTATAAAAAATCCCACTTGTGAGCTTATACAAGTCACTGACTCAATGCGGACCTATTCCTCTTGATGGGTTTCCCTCAGGTACTCAACATCACAGCATCTGAGCAGTTTAAAAGCTTTAATGGCTCTACTCTCTATCCTCTATCCTTGTCATCAGGAGTTAATTGGATTTCTTTTAATGCTACCATAGGAGATGACATCCCTTGGATAAGGTCACACTAGCAGTCAGGACCAGTACCCACGTCCCCTTAGTCACAGAGCCAAACTTCTCCACAGGCACAACAGACTTTTGACTCCTGCAGTGAGATCCATGACTCAAATATCACTTCTTCCAGTGTTTTATTCTTGATTTAAGTGCTTGTGCGAACTGCAGAAAATTACAAGCAATCACAGTTTCATTTTCTCTAAAGAACTTCACAGAGCTGCATAAGGAATAACATGCTGCCAGCATGAGTTCAGACAGCGGGTTATCAAATCTTTAACAGTCCTGTGTCCCCTGATCATCAGTTTTACTATTTTCAAGGGTTACAACATGCTACTATCAGACCCTCAAAGAACTTTCTGTTTGCGTCACAGCAGAAATCAATTTATATTTGGTGCAATAGTTTTTTTAAGCTGATTTGAGAAGGGTGCTATCATGACATTTCCTGGAATCCGAAACAGCCATGCTGAAAAAGAAACCAAGAATTCAGGTATCACCTCCTCCATTCAACACAGAAATACCTCCACTTTGGTTTAAAACCACAGTAACTTTCCTTTGTCTTGTGAGGACAAAGTGAGGATAGAGAGTACACAGATGAATCAGTATTTCACTGAAAAAAAGGAAAGATTTTTTGATGGTTAACCAGTTAGTTTCCATAACCAGAAGACCAATATAAAAAAGGTAGGACGTAAAACACCACTTCTAATTTCCTTTTCCCCAGCAGTCATTTGTCCCCTAAGATGATGAGGCAATCTCAATGTTGAGGGAGTTCTGAGGTTTCATTCCCTACAAGGAGCGTCAATACTGTAACAGGAGCTCAGAGAAGTCGTGGATTCTCCATCTTTGCAGACATTTGAAACTTGACTGGACATAGCTGAGCAATCTCATCCAAAGCTGAAGTTATCCGTTCTTTGAAATACAAACAAAACCATATGACCTCCTAATGTCTCCTTCAACCTTAATTTTTCTACTACTTCCTTTAGCAGTTAATGGACAAATGAATAAATGAACTGAATCACACACTGAAGGTCTTGCTCAACATACAACACCCTTCCACCTAAACTTAGATGCCTGACAGCCATCAAATGACTTGTTCTACTCTCTAGTCATCTTATCTTCCCAAGGACTCTTCTGATAAGGGCAATGCCTAACTGATCTGCTTACGAATCAACTACCCTACTACTAAAATCTGACTGAAAACAGGATCGCTTTTCTTTTCTAAAACTGTCCAAAAGCTGCAGCAATTCAAGAACTGATTCACAGGCAGATCATAAACCCTGGTATCAAGAACAGCAGCATGTGCATAGGACAAGTGAAGTACACACAGCATAAGGGCAGGCACTGCATTATCTCTATAACTTAATTCAGTATCTCACAGCTGCCAGGTAGTGTTCATCCATGTGGTCCTGGTTTGCCCATCCCATGAAAACTAACCACAGAACTGAGTGTCAAAATTATTAACACAGTATGTGAAATAAGGCTTTTGCCTGCACTGATGAGACAAGAAGGGGATTTCTCCCAGGATTCCCCCACTGGAGTTAGAAGAAGCTGGGTGAGAAATGCCACTGGATGAACTGTTGACACCCAAACCAAGCCAATGACTTCTGCTCACCCAGAAGACAAGACCACCTGCATGTTCCAGGCTGACCTCTCTTTTCTGTCCAAATCAGCAACTCCTTCCTGCCAGTGGCACCAACAAGTGGAAGCCATTGTAGCTACCACATTAAATATTTCTCAAGGCTGTGGGGAAAAAAAAATTACTGGAAAGGATTTGGGCTCCACACTGGCTTAGCTAGGAAAAGAGATGCAGTGGAGAAGATTGTGTTTCCATAGCCATGGCTGAGCAGGTGGCAAAGACACACCACAGGTGCTTGTTCCATAGAGGATTCCACTCCCTGGTAAAACAGCCACTCCTCAAAGAAGCCAGGACTTGAAGATATCCAGGACTCTTCCTGTCAGATGAGTCTTGTGTAAGTTTATGAAGCCTTGGGATCACCATGATTAACTATCTTCCTTAAGCCATTCCCCACCAGGCTTTAGTGCTTTTAAACCACCGAACCCTTGAATTAAAGAGGGAGATTTCTCTTTTCACAGCTGTGACTCAACACAGGAAGGAATTCAGAGACATCTGAAAACAAAGACAGGCAGAATTTAAAACAAAATCCTTCAATGACAGATTTAGCAAGTGATGGGCACAGCTGGAGCTTACAAATATAACTAAGCAAATGAGCATGCATTATACAACAACCTTACATGGACAGATCCTATGAAGGGCAATTTCCTCACAAGGAACTGGAAAAACCAAACTGCTATGAATAAGTCATCAGAAAAAATAGATATTGGCTGTTCAAAAGGAATCTGAGTCCTTGGGTCCTTCAGCAAACTAAATGGTAATCACCTCTAAAATGAGGTATGTGACAACCAATTAAGCAACTTAAGCCTTGATTTTTAGTTATTGTATATTTAAGTCACAATGCAAAATCAAAATTCCTGTGCCTAGAGAAGAGTAAAACGCTACTAAGATACAGTTTTCAAAAATTATATAATACCTTTCAAACATTCAAATTAAAATATACAGTAACTAGTACATACATCATTGAGTCACTGCAAAGGAAATGCATCCCTAATTTTTCAGCTGGGGAAGCTGATGCTAAATGTACTCAGTAGATATTCTAGGAGGAATTGAAGTGAAAAAAAAGACTGAAATTAGATATTAACAGCTAATTATCAGTGTCACTATCTTAAACATGACATGCTTCTTTCTACCCAGTCAAATGGGCTACATGACACAGCATATCAGTTTTAAGAAGCAAGCACAAGGTTGCAGATGAACTTCACAAAATGCAACAAATATCTTGAAGATAATCAGTCATGAGGAATAAACCTATTGACCACCTTCACACAGTCCTGCAAAAGCAAAACAACAATGACTACTGAAAACTCTGCTTCCCTTGTCTGCTCAGCTGGGGTATGTGACTCGCATTAATGGCATTGGGAATAATGTACTTGCACTCAGAGCCTGGACTGACTGATGTCAAATGAAGTTCAACCATTCATATTAATGGGGATCAGCATTTGTCTGAGGGAATGGAAGCCTCTCAGACCTCAGGGTCATGAATTGACAAGCTATCGAACATTTTCTGTGTAGTGCTGACCATCCTCCATCCCCACTGAGCTCAGCTGTCTAGACCCTTAGTCCCACTCCAGCTGCTTTGTGCTCCTCCTGAGGCACAGAAAGAGCTCATTACTGATTCCTTCTGTGTAATGTGCAATGCGGGCTGAGGTCTCACAACTCCCTTTCTAGGAAACACAAAATAGTCACATTTTTCTGCACCCCGAGAAAAACAGAAACATACATGCAAACTGTGAGTTTTGTATTCTGGAGATCTGTAAACAACTAAGCCATATGGTGACAGAAGTGCCATTAATGTGGAAGAAGAAAAAGAAAAGAAGAAAAAGAAAAAAGGGACACTGAAAATATCACCTCAAAAGAACACAGATGACTAATAACTCGTACAAGAAAAATGATTGTTAAATTGCTATTGTCTCATGCCACTAATAAACTGGGAGGATGCAAATAGCAGTCTTTCTTACAGATGGACTTTCTGGAAAAATACCTTCTCACAGCACTTTTTCTTGAATGGTTTCAGAGTATCTATAACCTCATGGGTTGTAGTCATGCTAATGATCAGCAAGCAGTAACTTCAGATGGCTGATGAAAGTCTGTAGCTGATATTGTCTGTCAAAACATTAAAATATGCAAAGAAAAGCACTGCAGCAGTTTTGGTCTTCTTAATGTAAAGTAGAGCAATTTTGGGAGTAAGGACAGTTATAATTTTCACCATCATCATTAATCCTAATACTATTAAAACAGCAATAATAACAATGATAACCATAACTTTTTTGGCGAAAAAAATTCTGCCAGATGCAAATTTAAATTTTATGTATGATAAGAAAGTCATCTCTTTCCGGCGAGATTTACAAATATAACCCAGCTCTGGTAGTCAGGATGTGCAGAGTGAGTGAATTCAAAAAGCCCACTCAAGCCTTGGCATCTGTTTCTTAGAGGCACTTCAGCCACATTCTTGTTTTTAAGACGTGCATGTGTAAACATTAAAAAACACAAAACAATAAGAAGATAAGAATCCAGCATGCAAGGCCAACCCTAACAAAGGATGAGACAAATTTAAAAAAACAAGATTAAAATAAATGCCTTATGTGCATAATAAATTTCAGTATCATGAGTCACTAGACTGACTCATGAACTATAACTTGACCATGCCTCTTTTAATTGTTCCACATAAGGATCCCCATCCTGAAAAAGAAGAATATCTTTAGCAGACATAGTGCTACAGCTGGTTTTTTCTTTATCAATAGTATATGTGTACTGTAGTGCAAGTTATAGAACTTAAGTTTTGCTACAGGTTTAGAAAGAAGCATGTAGGATGTACAAGATATGCAGCTACATCAGAAAATGCCTTCTATATGTACTTGGAGAACTACCAGTAGAAATCACCACAAAACCAATGAAGATCTGTTCCTCACAGTAACATCAGGTGAAATATAAAAGCTAAAAAGGCAAGGCTGCAAACCAATGCAGTCAGTAACTGAACAAGTAATCACATTTGATCTTCTTTCAGCATTAAAGTTTTATCTCAATTTTCTTTCCTTAGCAATATGGACCAAAATACACATTACTAATTTTCTACATTTAAGCAGTTCTGGGTTTTCTCCACCTTCAACATTCATTTCCTGTTCCAGAAAAATCCTCTCATACAACAGCTCGTTACTTAAGTAAGAATATAAAAATGTTTGTAATGGCAAGACTGAAGGCTCATCCAGTCTAGTGGTCTCTTTTCAACAGTAAGAAGAATAATTATAGAACATTTATATATGATATTTCCCCATCCTTAGTGCTCCCCCTTCTCTCCATCTATTTTCAGCTCAGGAGATTTCCTGAGTCTATTGTGGCCTGTCTATTTTGCAACCCCAAGTAGATATCACATTCAAGTACTTGTCCAGCGTCCCTTTGAGCCCTTGTAAAATTCTTGCATCTGCAACACCATCTGGCAAACAATTTTATATGTCTGCTACCCCATGTGTGAAGAACCACTTCCAATACCAACAGTGCAATGTGATAATGTATTAATTTCCCCTCATACACCACCACCTTCATAACATTAGCCAGAAAGTAGATCCCACTGGGCAATAAAAAACCTGAAAATTCTGATTTAGTTGTGATGATCATCCAACTGTTTCAACATTAGAGGCATTACGCATGCTACCTCATTATTTTATTTTGCATAAAATCGTGTCACGGAATGAGTGGGAAATTAAGTGAAAATTGGTCAAGAGAAAGTTAAGAAGGTGAGAGTAGTCATCAGTCCTAATGAGTATTTGCTGCCAAAGAAAAATATCTTGCTACGGTCACAGCACGAGATGAGATACAATATTTCACAACTAAATCTTTGGTGAGAATCCAGGACCAGCTTTGAACAAAGTAAGTTCAATTCAACAAAGTTAAGTTTCTGCCAAGGCTGGCAAATACATGGGCGGGGCAAAACCAGAGGTGAGATCAGTGAAAGAGAAACCCTTCAGGTTTCACAGTCATCAGTGGCTCCACACCAGTTGCAGAAGGGCTCCCACACGAACTTGTGAATACCTTCAGGCAGGTAGGATGAAAAAGGCATCCCAAGCACCCAGCAGTTGGGGAGCTCTGTCGCATCTCTCCTTGACAAGACCCTTGGCCTCTCTCACACTGCAGTAAAATTCACTTTTAGTTTACTGACATGGTCAGGTTTTCTCATATCCACAACTTTTACTCTAATAAAGGCGGCATGGGGGTGAATGGTTTTACTTTTGCACCAGCTGATAATGTATCTTTAAAATCTTCTGCTCTTAAAATTATTGAATAATTTAAGAAATGTGTTTTAAGATTTATGCTACAAATTGACTATGAAGAAAGAGAGTTATAAGCTCTATTAATCTTCATGTTTCAAGGTGTGAGTGATGTAAGAAACACCATCTTGCAATACAGAACAGTAAAATTGTGAAGATTTATGCCTTCTGTAGAAACATCTGGTCTTACCCACTCTTGCTGCCAGAATGGCAGACTGGATGAGCTGCTTGTTTATTTCAGCCAGGGGTTTCCTTGACTCTTGGACTTTATGTTAAGACATGATGAACATCTTACTCCCACTGGAGGATTTTTACTCTCATGAAGTCAATAGGTCAGAACTTGAAATTTACAGCTCATGAAAGGGATTTCTCCTTTGAGTTTGTTAGATTTTAGTGCAACAGTAGACAAATATGAATACTTAAAACAATTGTACTTCATGTACTCCATACTTGTGCTTCATACAGGCACAGGCATTAATTTAAAGGCCTGTCAGAACACAACTTCTTTAGCAACAGAGTGAATCATGAGGGGTAGGAAATGTACAAAGGGGTTACAGCTCACAGAAATACAATAGTGAACCCTATCAAAAAAGTTCCTTTCATTTTAAAACAAAAACAAAGTTTTCAATTCAGTATTATAAACTGTAATTATTTCAGAGGATCGAATTAGTATTATTTATTTACTTAGAATTCAGAATCGTTTCATTCTTTCCATTATATCTATCAAAAGTCAAATTTCAAGTTAAGTTAGTATCTGCAGTGGATCACTATAATGCAAAGGCATTTCTGTCACTGCCTAATGAATTTCAGAATTGTTTCAAAAAATACACATGTTCAAAAGTTTCTCGATTTATCAAAAACTAACATTGAAACAATGACAGAAAGCATACACTTTCTGGAAAAAAAGTCCTCATTAGCTTTTAAAACAGAAAAGTTACAGCACCTTTTTCAATTACAGCTACTTTTAAGATTTTCCAGAGGTAGCTACAGTTTGGCTTTGACCCTACTATTGCAAAATGCCAGAAATACCAAATTATAGTAGGGAAAATGTTGTGTGTGCACACATGTATGTGTTTGTCTACGGTCTGCATGAGCACTTGAAAAACATCCAACATATACACACAGCAAATCACATAATTAAAATTAGTCTTATGCCAAAGAAATTTGTCTTTAAAGTAGAAAACAATGGAAGGACAGCAGAGATTTCTCAGTACTAAAACATAATGCTTCATTTAATGAGTAATCCCTGGAGCATATGGATGTTTACCTCACTCTGGGCAAGCTCAAGTGCATAGACAGACAATTACAGTGCTTCAGCTGATGTATGATAACTTGTTAAGCTGCTGTAATGCAGTGACATTCTTTCATGGGCTTAGAGACTGCATTCCTGTATTTTCCTCCATGCCAATATGACTTTTGTCTTCCAGATTGAATGGCTATAAGATATAAATGGCATGTTCAAAGTTAGGATGCCTGAATCTGAATGCACAAAGCCCTGGAAACTTAAAAACTGGAACCTCTGTCTGCAGTCTCTCTGTGAGTTTGGCAGGTACTGTGTCTGCATCCACTCTGCCTTCAGAAAAATAAAATATTAGTAAATAAATAAAAAAAAGGACAATATTTTGCAGTAGGAAAATCACAATACAGTTTGGTTGCATTGCTTCTCACATGAATAATGGCTGGACAGCAGACTTATTTAAATGACCCATTGAATACGGTTCAAAAAAATTTATAGTATGTAGATATAGGCTGCAGATTAATAGCAAATGCTGGCAAATGGCTTCAGAGAGACTCCAAGTTTTGCTTTGGGAGAATGGCAAAAGGAGGAAATATATTGCTGAAGTCTCTCTTCCCACCACTTTTACACTGTTGCCTCTTGTCAGAATGTAGGGTGCAAAGTTCTGAGACTGGTATTTGGCAAAAGCACAGCTTAAATTATATTAAAAACAAAAAAACCAAACAAACAGACAAACAACAACAACAACAAAAAAAAACCCAACACACTAATGAAACTGCTTTGGTCAATCACACATAGCTATTGAACACTTCCTTTATTGTGGTGAGTCTTCACTTCTCCATGAAATTTGTGAAAGCTGAAGGCAGTACTTCAAACTATTAATTTTCTAGGCTTTTAGACACTATATAAAAATCTTATTTTTCTATTCCATATTACTGGACAAGGAAAAGTTCAATACAGCAATTGCGAACTGTACTGCTTGGTAATATGTGAACTCTAGAATCTCAGAAATGCCCACACTTCTCTATTTCTTTCAATGTATTTGATCCAAAATTCTGTCAGTGTAAAAGGAATTTTAAAGTGGTTTTAATGTTCTTCTATTCATAACAATCTAAGGATATAAAAGGTGCAAGATTCACAGAAAAGCAACCCATCCACACTCAGATACAGACATACACAGTATGGATAGGTATGCTTTATTCCACAAGAAACTCTTGTGGTTCACAGCACCTGAGTATGAGTTTCCAGGTTATTATGATCTTACTTCTTAAATATTAAAAATATAACACACTCAAGAAGTTTTTTTGGTTGTTGTTTTTTGGTTGGGTTTTTTTATGTTTGTTTGTTTGTTTGTTTTTGTTTTCTTGGGTTTTTTTTTTAATGAAGCCAAAAGTAGCAGTCAATTGTCATCTGTATTTTGGTTGGCATATTTCACACAGGAGACCTTTGATATTAAACCATGGTTGAAATATCAAAATTCCTTCAAATACTTATGCCTGTTAATGATAACTACAGCTGCCCTTATAATCTGCTGCCCTTGATATGACACATTCCTACAGGAATATAAATCTCCAGGATTAAAAACCAGTATTCATCTCAGGGCTCTGCAGACACATACAGCTTTATTCTTCTGATGCTGCATAGTATTATCATTGGGTTAATATGATGAAATAGACTTTCTTTTTTCCTTTTTTTTTTTTTCCTGAAGCTTATCTAGTCTCACATTATTAATCTGAAAAGAGGCCAAACCAAGAAACAGGAAGAGAGATACAACAAATTCAGAGCTCAAATACGGTCACTTGGGCCACTGCACATCTTCAATAGAAGCCATTTAGTCCAAGACATGGGAATATTGAAAAAGAAACATTATGAAGGGAGACTACTGAAAGCTGTTTCCTATCTGTTAGAGATCAAAGAGGATCAGACCAAATATGAAATTATCTTGTAGCTGAGGTAATAATGTACCTAGTGATCTTGAAATGAAATGTTTAAAAATCTGTATTTCTACTTTTCATTTTAAGAGATGTGCATTTTAATCCCATGAGTAATCCCACGATGATAATCACAAAATTGTACCATATAATTAAATTTAAAAGCAAGATCTATTCCATCCTTGAATCAAAATTATTCCTTTCATCACAGTAAAGTCATATTGTTTTTAAAACCTAGTGACTTTATTTATTTAATTTAATTCATAAGCCCCTGGTTATCACTGTAATTTTACTCATACATAGGTTATCAAATGTGCACTGTTATAGCTGCTTGAAGTGTATTTCCAAAATCATTAAAGAACTAAGACCCAAAGACACATCACCACCTCTTGCAGAAATGTCAGCCATGCTATGAATAAAGCATAAGCTTAGAAAAACATCATCACCCAGCAAACAAATAGCATTTGCTGAACCAAACACGTGTCTGGAGCTGTGCTCCTGAGCTAACTGAAGGCAGATCCTTGTACCATGCCACAGCACGCTGCAGTTGAGAAATCCCTCAAGCTGGCCATAGAGAGTTCAGCATGCTGTGCAAGGGCAATTGCCAAACTCTGGGGCAGAAGGTATGGCCAGAAATCCCAGAAATCAGGCTAGGAAACAATGCTGCTATCTGTCACGGACATGCCTGACAGGGTGAAGAAGGCAGCAAGGACAGGGACTGGGTGACACTGCCTGGGAAGCTGCAACAAGCCATTGCAAGGATGAGCCCTGGTCTGGGGGATGGCTGGGGCTGAGAACAGGGAGAGGAAGCGTAGGTGACACCAAGGAAGGATGATGGAGCTAAACTAGCAACCAAGGCCAGCACCTGTTCCTGCAAGTGATGGCCCAAACCGCCACTGCACCTGTGTTCAGCTGTGTCCAGCCCAGCTGGCGCAAGACTATGCCAGGGACACCATGGAGATTGGGATGGGAGGGGTTATTGCCCCTATGGCAGTCTTCTTAAAAACTGGAGGCACACTTAGATTACACTGGAATTATTCAGTATCTAAACAGCAAAAATTGAATGGGAATAGGCATACCTGCAGCGGGCAGACTGCCTTATCCAAAGACACTATAAACTCAGTCACAGGAGACCCAAAACCTCTGTGCTCATGTTAAGCACCTAATTCTAAAGTGACGTTGAATTTAGAATGCTAGATAGCTAGCTATGACTCCCTGGTATATCCAAAGAGAGAGAGAAAAAAAACCAAAAACCAAAAAACAAGCAAACAAAGAAACCCACAACAACAAAAAATTAACTGAACTCTCAAAGAGCCTGTTCTAGAAGCAAGTAATGAACTGATGGGTACATGCACTGGGATCTGGCCCAGCCTCATCTCCAAGTTGGAGGACAGAAAATTTCGCAACTCTGCAAGAACCCTTCTCTTCTTTCCTGTGTGTCAGACTAACCCCGACCCAGAGTGTATCTTCTAGTTCAGTGCTGTCCAACATATGGTTCCAGGCAGGATGTTGCCTGTAAAATGCTTATGCACTAATTCCACTAATTAGAGCATTCAAAATAAAAGCAGAGCTTTCCAAGGGTGACCAAAAGGCAGTGCTGCCTTTCTGACAGAGACGTGCCATCAGCCACAGCCAAGGCCCCAGCAAGGCTCCTGCATGACTGAGGTACTGAGCTAATGTGTCTCCAAAAACACTATGAGACCCCATCAGCCAAGCTGTGGATTTTGATTTACCCACCTGACAGCCCTGTTCAGCCTTTGCAGACTTTGCAGAGCATCCCCACGAGAAGCACCTGCAAAAGGAGAGGAAGGGAGGAACACTTTGGGCTTGGTAAAGTAGGTTTAATAGAGTTGGAAGTGGCTGAGGTGATTACCCTGTGTGAACTGACTAAGGAACAATAGGCAAACAAAAGACAAGTCTGACACAACTGTCACAACAAAGTCATTTCTGAAAGACATCTGACAAGGCAACATCTATTTTAAAAATCCTCAGGATATTAACTGCGAATTTACATTTTGTATTAAGAAGACTAAACATTATGAAAACAGCTGAATTTAGGACAAACAATAGGCCAATAAATACAATACTAGTGCTTTAAAATAATTAAATAACCATTTGTTCTTGCATCTATGTTGCTTCCAAATACTGGCAGAATTCCTTCAAATAAACAAACTGCTAGGTTTTTTGTTTTGTTTTGTTTTGAATTTTTAAAGATTACATGTTGGCAGTAATTCAGGCAAATCTGGACATTTGTTCCATTCATCTGAAGTGAAAAAAAGTGATACATCTATCACATTGCATTTTCTCTCTTAGGAAGCCAAAACTAGGGCCCTCCAGGGAACAAGAAGTTTAATTACAAACTATCACTGTACAACAAGATAGATTATTGGACATATCTCTGGGAACACATTCAATACAATAAGCCAGTATAATCTGATATGCAATTTTTTTCTTTTTTTAATGCAAGACCATGGTTCTTTTTTCAGTGTAAAAGGAAGAAATCAGCAAAATAGTGATCAATTAGAGACCTGCAAAGTTTGTTGCAAAATAATGTTAATAATACAGTTAGTGATTCTTCAGAATCAAAAGAATAGAAAAACAAAAGCAGTGTCACTAACTGGCAATCTATTTGTTGTTTAAGTGGTGCCTAAATTTGTGCTAATACTGAGAAAATATAAGGTATAGACTCACAATGCAAAACCACATTGTAGTTTCCAGTTTCTGTAGAGCTTTTTATAATTTTTTGTATCAATCGTGAAAGCAGAAGTGTCTGAATGAAAAACAGAATTACCCCCACACTACTTTCTCCCTTTTCATCTTCCTCATCAAGCAAAAGTAGGGAATTTATTCCAGAATCTCCAGTTAAAAATACTTCTTAATTGCACAGGATAGTTGGTTCATTTCTTTCCACAGAATATTACCGTAATAGGAATTTTGTTAATAAATGACATTTAAATTAAAAAAAAAAAAATAATTGAAAGTAGTTGTAACCTTGTATAACTCAGTGAGACTGCTTAATAAGGCTGCATTTTAGATTTCCTTTGTGCAACAAAGAAAATGAGTTATGTCAATAACACTGTCACCAAGGTCAAGCCCCACAGGAGTCCCTATGAATTCCTTCTAAAATCCTGTGTAGATCTGTAAACTATGATCTGACCCACCACATCGGTGAAGTGTGGAGCTTATTTTAAACAACTGCACACTGACAGCCTCACTCTGTTTTCACAAAGATGAACTGGATCTCTAGAAAGGCACAGAGCTGGGGCAGCACACGAGAGGTGCGCATCAGGTCAACTGATTCTCCTGAGCAAAAGAGTTGCAAAAGTAAACACGAAAGCTTTGTACTGAATCTAATTTAGATAAAAAATTTCTGAAGACCCACACATGACGCTAAAAATGAAGACTGATTTGTCTTCTCTAAGAAGACAGATGTCTACTTAGATCATATATATATATATATAAACTGGTACAAATACTATTACCCATGGTAGTAATATTTTCCGTGTTCAGTATCTTTGAAGGTTTTCAAGCCTCTTGATATCATGCAATTTCTAAACATGGTAAAATGAAAATGCAATTATTTTGCCTCAGTAATGATGTTCAATACTTTAGAAAAGCTTACAGCTGCAAATAACAATTATCTGATTACACATTCTCATTTTCCTCCTTCTTTCTTTTCCCAGCAATTAACTTCCTTGTGAATATTTTCATATTTTTTAATGAAAGTAGAAGTGATTAATAATAAAGATTGATAATGAAGTCTCCCCTATGGAGCTGTATCCGAGTAATGCAGAGAGGAATCAATACAGTGTGTGCTGGTACTGAAGTTGCACTAATTAGGTAGAAAAGGCTCATGACCATGATGACCCTATAATATTGGTGACATTTGTAGTCACTAGTAGACAAATACTCGATTTCTTGTCTTAGTTTCAGTTGTAAATTCCTTTGACAGAACAATTAGTGAGCACAATCATTCCAATAGTTGGAATGGAAGTAGAGCTTGTCTTTAATTACTTTAGTGTAAAAATATTTTATAATATCACAAAGGCTCAGACTCACCTCCATTCAATTCAGGTACCTGAAAAATAGAAGGTGGCAGCCTGGTCACTTGAAGATACACACATAACCAACAGAGAGGAACAGTAACCACCGGGAAGTGAAACTACCAACCTGACCTGCTCAGTGCCTTCTCATTACTCTACTTAAGGCTCAGATTCTATACGGGAGGAAAAATGTAGGTCTAGGCTGACACTTGTTTATGTTATTTCCCTATACTCAGGCCAAATAAATGCTCCCAAAGCCAGCAAAAACATTAGCAGAACAATTTATTTTGTTTCTCCAGTTCCAAATCTACAGGTAGTTACTCCCTACATAATGCGTTTTGCTGAACAATCACAAACACCCCTGACATATCTGAACACGGTCCTCTCCAGTAGCAGGTAAAGAATCCCTCCAAAAATTGTGTAATAGGTTCTTATCCTCCTGCTACTTAGACAGAAAAGTATATCAGTGATGTTAGGTGTACATGTCCTTACTGTACTAGTATTCTCACTTGAGAGGAAATGAATGAAAATGTCAGTCTGCACAACAGGGATTTCATCACAAATGAACTGAGAACTTTAGATGGCCAAGAACTGAAAAGCTGCAGAAATTACAGCTGGAATGAATGTGATGGAAAACACTGTGATCCTGCCCCTTACAGTAAAACTGTGAAGCAAAGAAAAAGTAAAGGCAATGTTTCACTCAGCTCATTTAAAAATAACAAGACAATGTTTCTTCTTCCTTGGTGTCTTTCTCAATCAGTGTCCACCCTCTGAAGGAATGACTCAGGAGTCCTGAGGAAGACATGCTTTCTGGTTTGCATGACTGCATGATCAAAAAAATGCATCCTAGTGCATATACATTAAAGAGTGTGGAGGAATGGAAGTACAGACAGTGTTCTTTTGGGATGCTGATAATGAAAGCACTTGTAAGTTATTTATCATTGTTTCCAATGGAGGGGAGCATGGCTGCAAATCACTGAAACCTGATAGATATATATGTCTAGTGATTTATAATTACTATTGAAAATAAAAACAGTTTTATTCAAATGTCTATGCAGATATACCCTCTGTATTCAAGTAGTTAAGAGGCTTGATTCGTCCTGTATGCTATTGGGGGTTCTACCCCTGCCTACTTGTCTTCCAAAGCATCAAAGTGTTCTGAGCAGTGGTTGTCAAAGAACCAGACCAGACAACAGAACTGCCACATCAGGAATCAGAAGTCTTCTGAAAAAGTGGCAGAATACTGCTGTCCTGATATACAGGAAATGGAGCATGTCCCAGTCCTAGATTAGAAACTGAACGTAAAAAAGTTCTCTCTTTTTTTTTTTTCTCTCAAGCTTTTTCATTTACAGAATTTGTCATTCTGTTCTTTTTATATACATAAATTTGCAAATGTAACTGAAATAAACTGATTCAAGGAACTGAAAACATATCACTACTGTTTTTTTAAAAGCTCATATTAGTCAAACCATCTGACTAGCTTGTGATACTACTTCTGTCACTGAGGTTTGGGTAAAGAGCAGAGCAGCTTTCTCCTGGAAGGTCCCAGGACATTTCACTTTATCTTCTGCCTCCCACCCTGGGTCTCACTCACATATTTCAGTTTGTCTCCCTGTGTGGCCATACTGGGAGCATTCTCAAGATAAACCCACAGGAAAGAAACAGAGAAGAACAGGAACTGTGCAAGAGCCTGCCTGGACAGATTGAATAATGCTCCCAATTTGTTAAGATGACTGAACTTCCCCAGTGTTATTGTTTTATCATTCCTTTGAAATCATAACTTAATACTTTTATTCTCTGTGAACTAGTACACTAAACACAGTTGCTTAATGGTGAAGTATTAGAAAAACATTACTGTAAACATATAATAATAATGTAAATGTACTGACATATGCTTATGATTATTGTTATAAATACCTTTTGGGAAAGCCATATCGAATTTATAAAATTTAGCTTTAACCATGGCCCAAAATTCAGGGTTCTGTTAAACACATTCAGCATGAATCTTTCTGAGTCTCCATGTGAAGACAGTATAGGCTTTCAAAACAGACTGAGCCTGGCCATAACACAACAGGATCAGAGACATACTTCTCCCACAAGGAAAAGCACTTCAAACACCAGGGTGCCAGTCTGTCAGCACTTATCACTCAGTGGGTTATACTATCTTTCCAGCAGATTCCCCTTCCAAACTTATACTTCATCACACTCCTGACCTTGCTGCATGCGGCCCCTTCAGCAGAGTTCAAGTCTGTCCCATGTAAGACACAGAAAGTTTATTCACCACTTCTCACTCAGAGACTTGTTCATTGTAAGCCAAAATTATTTACTCTGCTGCTTTGGGGGTGTTCGTGGAGGAGGAAGAGTCTAAGAAACAAGGAAGTCTAACCAAGAAAATGTAATGCTGCAAAGAAAACGAGCAAAAATCTGCCCGTTCAGAAGTAAATGATTGCTTCTGCTCTTGTTTGGTGAGCAACTTTCCATCCAAAAATGGGATGGAAACAGAGGTGGCCAGACCATTTTGTGCTCCAGCTAATACAGTGTTTCAGATCAAGAAAAACAGGCAAGGCTGCATCACTCTGGCCTGCCCCGTATGGACTCGTTTTTTTTTTTCCTTTGAAACATTCCATTTGCTGTTCAAGCCAAGACAAGAAAAGAAACATTTTTAACCTTACGGGTCTGACATAAGCCTACAAAATTAAATAGCCAGGACTGAAGTGAAGCAGGTTTTACAGTTCTTAAGAGGCTATCCTTTGTTCCTTCCTTAACAGTACATTATAGCCAGGGAAAACTTTGCAAGCTGAAAGCAAACAGGCAAGAGCAGATTCAACTGCCTTTATCTGAACTGAAATCTATGCAGGTCAGGACCACATGGTACTAAATAGTCTACAAATAAAGAGCAAGTATCAATACCTTCCCTGATGAGGTTACATCTAGGAAGATGAACAGAGGATGGGTGGAGGAAAAGTCTGTATAATGACAGGAATACGGTACAGTCACCCCTAGAGCTGCTCGGACTTCAGCTTCCAGACCCCAAGTCTAAGTTTGGAGCAATAAATAAAATGTGCCAGACACTATTTGCAGACTCGGAGACAAAGCAGCCTGGAACAGCTTCTGTCTATACAGCTAAACACTCATTCCCTTCAAAACCAAGTGGTTCCATCCATATTGTCTCCTGGGAGCCCTCGCATCCCCCCAGCTTACAGTCAGGCAGTTTGGAAATGTGCTCGTTGACAAGAGCAAAAACCAGTCCAGTGAACACGCTAACAAACATCACAGGCCCATGCAGGGCAACACAGTCTTCTGACCTTGTTTAACTTGCAAATACAGATGTGACTCATCTGTCTCCCCTGTGATCGGCTTCAGTCCCTGCACTCACAAGGGAAATGTGCCACTAAAGCCATCAGCCAGTGAAAAGAGCCAGCGAAACATCCCATCAGGTTTTGGCACTTAAAAAATACTGCCTTTCATTGTGCAATTCCTGTGGAAAATACAAGACGTGGCAAAACCTTGCAAAATAGTCCAATAGTGTTAATACACATCAGAATCAAACTAACACAGCCATCAGGTAGAAATCAAAATAGGAAGGGGATTCTAGGTTTTATTAGTGTGTGGACAGACAAATTATAGGTGAACTCTTTTGGAATTTAACTCAGGTTTGGTTTTTTTTTTTTTAAGGCAGTGCTAGGCTAAAATATCAGCTGGTTTTTTATGATCACTGAAGCCATTTTCAGAAAAGCTTTGACAAAATTGGAGTGAAACAGCAGAGAGATGATATCCGCTACAGTGCACACAGGTGTCCTCCTACAAGGCACTGCTGTTTTAGAGAAGTTCACAGACTTCTTCACAGACGTGCTTATTTCACCTTCCACGAGATACCAACCACAAAAGACAGGGGATAAAAGCCATGCAGACAGCACTGAGACAGGACACTACTGATCTCCAGTGCTTGTCACAGCCCTCATGCCACATGTCACCACCTCTTCCCTTCTGCCAGAGGACCCATTCAAGGAATCCGTCACAGCTGCAGACAGCACTGGCTGAATTATTATAAACACCTGACATTCAGTGCTGCTGTGCTTGGTGGAAATGGATCTGCAGGACTGAGGACAGAAGGCTCATGATGAAATGAGAATAGAAATGGGAAATAACCTTTTAAGATGTCAGGGTTACAGATAAAGAGAGATATGTGATGAGTCTCTCGTTGTCTTCCACCACATGCTCAGAAGAAGGGATTAATAAATAATGAGTTAAGAAACCAGCAAAATTATTGCTAGCATCGTCATCATATTCAGATGAGGTGCCTGATTTTTTTTCTAATTAATTCATGCGTAAGGAAAACTAAAACAAAAAATAATCAGCATCGATCTTGGAAGAAAGAATTTCAGGAAGTATTTTATGTCAAAGAACAGCCCTTCTGCCAATCAGCTGTTGGATTTTTTTTAAAAATTTGTCAGAGTTGAGCTTCTGCAGCTTCTTTTCTTTTTTCCATTCCAGAAGCCTTGGGGATGTTTCTCTTCTATTTTTGAGCCCACTCATGAGCTGGGAATTCTCTCCCCTACATGTGAGTGTGAATATGAATGGAGATTGCACAACTGCTTACCTCTTCTCCTGCTGGTTGCTATTTGCCTAACTCTTCCTGACAGCAACGGTAGAAACTTTTTCATGGGTTTATTTGGGTCTGTGGAAACCAAAGACTCAGCGTCCCTACATGTATTTATAAAGTCTTCTGCAGAACAGGAAGACTTTGTTTAACATGAAGAAACTGAAATCAGGAGCAACCAGTTTGTCTGATACAGAATGAATAAGAGTGTCTCACTTGCACAGTTCTTGGCACTTAAACCTCCAGGGATGCTTTAAATAGAAAAGGACTTATACAGAATGGTCTTTAAAACTGAAGTGGATCAATGGTTTGAAAATGCTCTCAATTTCTCTTGAAAAGCATCTGAGAATTGGCACTACAGGTCCAGTGCTTTGCTCTCACAAGAAATGTATCCTCAGTGGCATGGATTTGTCCGTTTTCACCTTCCAAACCCCCCTCAGCAATCCCATCAAACTGATTGCAAGGAACTATTAATTACCTGTAACTGTGCAAGAGCAAATCATTGCACCTTCATGACTCCAAGCTGAATGAAAATGGTCATACCTCATTTCCAAGGTCTATCTTTCATCTCCAACATACTTGCTAATTTCTTTCATAAGTTTCAACTCATGCTCTTTGTACATAGTATGTACTCTAGTGAGGCTCTGAGTGCAGATGAACTTTAGTGGTGCAGGCAATAATAATACCTATTTTTGTTGTGTATTGCACTTGCACTCCTCAAAAGCTGTTTGCGTCACTTAGCTAGTTGTTCTGCTTAATGTAATCCTACCTGGTGCAACATGACCAGTCAGTGCTGTGACACGAGAGAAGAAACTTCTGCAAATGCCCAGGCTATTGCAGTTATTGCTGCAGCTGAAGTTTGGTCTGATTGCTTCTCTTCCAAATTTTTGGTTGCTTTTTTGCTATTAAATCTTGGAAAGCCTCCAAAATAAAAATGATAAAATCCTGAACATCACAAAAGATGCATTCTTCCACATACTTGTAGATCATCTTTGGCACACTTCCTGATTTTAGCAATTACAGCTTTCCCCCAAGCTCCCTGCATGCTGCCCATAGATACAAGGCTTTGTATGATCTGTCATTTAATTCAGGAAACTATAGCAAGCTAGTGCAGGAATCCTATGGTAGACAGTAGAGCAATTCAATACTAAAGCATGGTTAGGTCTCTGTATGGTTTTCTTGATCGATGTTACACTGCTGATCTATTTTTATGTATTATTTACACTGGGACAGTGCCTAGAGGCCCCAGCCAGGGCAGGACCCCACAGTGCTGCACATACTATCAAGGAGGATACAAGGGCCTCTCCTCTTTGCAGCTTGTAGTCTGAATACATACTGAATGGGAGCAGATGGAGAAAACAGTCAGAGGGAGGAAAAAGTGAGACAACTGTTAGTAAGAGTAACAGGCAGAGCACAACAGCTACTTGGCAATATATAGGCAATGTACAGCTCCTGTCACTGCTGTGTTTTGTCTCTGTCCTCGGTATCGTGTTGTACAACCTGCAGTGACCTGTGGACAAACACTCATACACTGAGTTGTCCTCTGCAAGTCTGAAGCTCTAGGCACTTGTAAACATCTTTCACTGCCCACTGAATTAGGGCACAAAGTGGGTGATGTGAAATCACTGGTTCGCAGTGACCCATGGGAGGATTATGACTTTGGGGTGTCAAGGGAGCCCAGAACGCAGCTGATCTCAGTGCAATTCACATCATCTCTGTCTTTATTCCCTTACGCATTGGCAGTGCAGAATATTGCCTGCAGCAGGAACAGCCAAGAGTCCTTATGGTGTCCAGGAACATAAGCCTTAATTCAACCCCAGGCTCTCTCAGGAGCCAGCAATGGGTGCACCTCCCACCTAACTCACTAAGTCTCACTTTGGCTGAAGATGGGCTTTTAAGCTCACTGCCTTGTGACCCAAATATATGTCTTAAATTAGGGAGTACTTATTTCACATCCTGATCAGAGTAAGGACTGCTTTACACACAGATAAAATCCCCACTGTGTTTAGGTCCTCTGTGCAAACTCTAATTCTCCGAGTTCTCAGGACTGTTCAGCTCTGATTTCCAAAGCAATAGTGTTGGGTCCACAAGGTCAAGTAAAAACAATAAATTTCTGCAAACACTTCCGAATTGAGCATATTTTAGACATTCCCAAGCACAAGTCTAGTCCAGTATCATATTGGAAATCCAGACCCTCTGACACCAGGTCCCTGTCCCTGATGAGACTGATTGCTCACACATCCCTGTCTCTTCATCACTAGATGAGCCAGAAGACAAGGGCTGGAAAAGCAAAGGGACTCTCCCCTTCCCTGCAGAGCCAGTGAAGTAGGCAAGTGACAAGAAATTGTGAGGGAAGTCGGATTCCAGCCGTGTGGAGGTGAGCTCTGGAGAGGCTGGAAGTGGGAGCTATCAAAACAAGCCTGAAAGCAGCCCCTTCTTTCAAGAGTGCAAATCACGGAGTAAACTACTCACAAAGTCACTGCAGGGTAATGAATGTAATAGTACAAGGAGGGAAGGACTCTGACACTGAGTCACACCAACAACAGGATAAACTAATTAAGCTCCTCTTTTTTTGAAGTGAAAACTTGTGCCACTGCATGGGTCAGCAGAGATCTCAGATAAGTCATCTTGGTCTTCCTCATGGATCTGTACTGCTTAACTTTCCCTCAGATCCCCAGCATCCAACAGCTGCTTTACACGTGGACCTCCAGCAGCATCCATAGAAACTCTCAAAATTTTTGTAACTCTTCTCTGAGTAACTTTAATTTTCCCACTTTTTTTCTTTAAATTCACAATGTCCGTAACTGCATTTCCTCTGAGGATCAGTCCTTTCTAAGGAGACAGCTACCACCTAGAGCTAACACGGTATTTCCAACTACTTAGGCTGTTGTATGAAAGCAAGAGACATCACAAGTAGGTTGCCAAAAGAGCTCAGCTCCCACTTAATTATTAAGGTCTGGATTTTCAAGTGCAGTGTCAGGTAACGTGGGACATGTATGCTGTACCTGATACAAAATTTGTTAGTAATACATAGTGTCCTATGTATTAGCACTTCTTGGGATGTTGCTAGTCTGTGTAAGGACTGCTTCAAGGAAACAGGAGAAGTGGGAGCTCTATCAAGTAGCTAGATTTTAATAAAAGGTTTCCTGAATGTTTTACAAAAAAAAACAGGAAGAAAACACAAGTTCTTTGAGGTGGTTTCTGTAATTCTTTTAAAAGAACATTTCAGCAAATACTGAAATTCTTTCTTGAAAAAGACATTTTCCCCCCCCCTTAAAATCAAGCTTAGTTGATTTTATTTGATCCTTTTATTCTTAAGATAACATTCATCTTGCCTAACTTCAACCATCTAAAGTTCAGGCATTGTCTTGGCTCCCTCCAGAAAGGGTGGAGACAGGCACTGCCAGGGTGAATTCATCCCCTGGCTCAGATACTGCGTTGCCCCTGGGAGCACCTCATCCCTGTACAGAAAACAGAGGAAGATTAGGGGACCATCTTACACTTCAGGCAAGTGAAATAAGTCTCATCTTAATTAGCTTTTCCACTCACTGTACTTGCATTGCTACAATATCTGAACATCCGTACTTTCCAAACCTGTAATTCTCACACTCTTTCTATGATAAATGCTAATTTTTACTCACTTACAGACACATACAGCTAAGGGAGGTAGAGGCAAAGTTCTAGACCTGCAAAGGTATTTAGCAAGTTAATTGTCAAAATTAGGCATTTTTCAGGCAGCTGACAAATACTCAGTGATGTAGACAAAGAAGTGGCAGTTGGGTACCCTTAGGAATTTGCTAGGATCTCAGCAGAAATGACTTGCCTAAGGATGTATGTCATAGAATTAACCCCAGATCTCCTGAGCTGCTGTCCTAACCTTTGGAATGTCCTTAACATCAAGCAAATTCTCTGCTGTTTTTTGAATAAAACTTTTGAAGTATTTACAGTTATGTCTTCTTCTCTGTCAAACTCTAACAAGCTATGCACACTCCAAGCCTTTCATTCTTCCTCATAAATCAAACCTGACTCCAAGCCTCCCTTCTCACTTTTATTGGTCTTCTCTAAGCTATCCTTAGATCTTAAATTAGCAGTAAGAGCACAGTGAGGCCAAAATTCCAGAATTTTTCAGGTGTTACTGTGATACAACTAAACACAGAAACACCAGCACAAAGTTGGATTTTGCACTAAAATCAGTGAAAATACTACATTTGCTTCAGAGTTCTACTCTGGTATGCAGCATCTGAGCACTCTGCATCAGAGCACAGTGCACTGGCATCATGTCTCTTGCACTCAGACAAGTAATTGACCAAGACCTTAAAATTTAAATACTTAGGGCATGTCAATACAAGAGTCCAGACACAGTAAGATGTGAATTAGCAGCACACTGGCTGCTCTGCAATCACATCACACAGGAGTGTGTATATTAGAAGGAAGCAACTTACTTAATTTGGAAGCAACTTACTTAATTTGAACACCAGCCTTAGTTAGGGCAGACACCCTGTGACAGGCAAATGCAGAGTCAGTGTGAGGAAGATACCACTCTGCTCACTGTTATTCCAGTTGAACAGCAGGTGACTCCCACATGCAGACAGACTTTATCAGTCCAGAGCAGGCTTCAGCACTGGATGATACGTGCTTGTTAGAATAATCTTGGGGAGAACTGCTGAATGCTGAGCATGTCCTCTGACTTGCCTGGAACTTGCACCTGGGTTGCAATATGGGTCAATTTATAAAACAGGCTCTGTTCCTTTCATCTGGGAAGATTTTTTTTGGAAATTATCTCATTAAAGTGAAACAGAAAAGCAAGTTTCTGTAGAGAGAGAGGTGTCAGCCCCATACTATTCAAACTAACTACAACATAAAAACATTATTTCTGGTACTACATAAGTGCAGTTCTCTCCTTCTAGAATAGCTGCCTTGATCCCTAACTAATCAAAACTATCCTGTATCAACCTTGAATTACCATCAAAGCCTAACTATGTTTTGTTTTCAGAAACCATAAGCACAGAGTATGGACAGCTTGTGGGAAATATACAGGTAAAGTATCATGCATCTTTCAAGAAAGATATTTGAATAATTGTAAAAGCTTTTCCAGTTTCAGGTTATTAGAGGGATATTTGATCATCTCCTGTATTAACTAGACCACCAAAACCTTACACTGTTACCCTTATACTAAATGCAGTAGCTTGTTTATGGCCTAGCTTTTATTGTCCAAATACAATTCCGTTTCTGGGGATAGCAAGAAAACAAGATTCTGCAACATCCTTTGTATGGAACTGCCTTGCCCATCTTCTGAAACAGAAAGAGTTAAAACTCTTACACCAATATGAGAAAGTTCTGCCCAATCACCCAGCTTCAGAACAAGGAAACGTGTTTGTTCTGTGTCAGGGTTTCCAACCTGTGTCTTTCAAACCACCAGAGGAACAAATTACTTCAGAGTTTTACACACACCAGAGAAACCCACACACCACCCTATCTCTGTAGGGGAATGGAGAGTAAGTGCTTTGGCAGCAAACACTGCCAAAAACTCAAATGCCTATTTTGGGACTTTCTCTCAGCCTAACAGAAAAGCAGGAGGTGGAAATGACAGCTACACAAGAAAAGATACCCATGGGACTGAGGTCACACCTTCAACTGGAGATGTCCAGAAAGAGCTCTGAGCAATTGCTGCAGCCTCCACAGCATAGCTGGGTTTTCCTTCTGAGTGGTGGCACACACAGGCTAAGCCTAGGAAGATTTCCATAATATACTGGCAGCTCAGACCAGACCCCATTGGTGAGATTTGGTAAAACAAGCTGGAAAAAAGCTACTGATCTTCTAGGAGAAAACACTGGAGCCACTGACAGAGGATCCTGAGTCCTGAACACAATGCCCACAGAGTCTTGGTGGCTCTTCAGAACAAAATGTTTCCTCATTGTCAATCACCAATTTCTCCATCCTCCATCAGCACCTTTTCAACTTTTCTAACTGCTTGTGCTCACACATCTTCTCCCATGTGGCTCAAAGCAGAACGAAGAGAGTCAGCACAGTTTAAACAGGGTCATGCTTTCCAAGCATCAAACCAGTATTTTGCTGAGAAAAGAATGAAAACAAATCGTACACGGCCTACTGCAAGGCCTTGTGAGATTCCCCCAGGGCCACCACAACAGACCACTGTAATCTCTGCTGATACTTGCAAAGATAACAATGCTGCTCGTTATCAAAGCCACTGTGTCCCAGTTATTCTGGTCTTACACACTATTTCTCTTATAAAGATGAGTGCAGCACTTTATACATTGTCTAATAGTTTATCTTGGAGATGTCAAATCCTACTTTCCATTGTGTCATGTTGAATTCCTGGATGGAAAATAAAACACAATGAATCCACACACATTCCAAAATGCTTTTCTCACATCACTTCAGTGGCATTTACCTTGTTTGTAGGGAAAGGAAGGAAGGAAAGCACAGGAAGGATGGAAAGTACCTTTTTTTTAACACCATTTACTAGAGCAGATTTTATTACCCATAAATAATGGTGGTAACCTAGGATAAAAATAGAAATAAAGCCTGTCTTCACTAAGAAAATAACTATCCATATTTCATCACTGACCAACTGCAGAACAGCTGTGCCTGTGATATCAATGTTATCACAAAGGCATTTCTACCATTGTTGTGAAAACCTGGCACAAGACCTGAAATCTGTCTGAATTCTCTCCCTTTAACAGTTTAACACTCCACATGTCAGACTGCTACAGTAGAGTACCCCTGGGGAGTGAGAGATTTTTCTCATGTCAGGACCATTTCTGGGAATTGAGAGGATACAGGAAAACTATGCCTGAAGCTTTTACGAAAGCACAAGAGAGAGTTTAACTGTATGAGATGAAATGAGATGAAATTTCAGAGAGGAGTTTGGAAGCAGGAGGTTGAAACCACATGGAGAACTGCTGCAGAAAAAAGGTGAGGATGGTCAATTCCTGTTAGGAAAGACCAAGCCCTTGTGCCACAGGACATGCTGGCAGTAGCACAGACCCAGCACAATGGAAAAACAAGGATAAACCATGCAGAATCTCGCCTCAGCTTTTAAACTCAATACAACAACTGCATTCTGCTTTTTGGGTTTTTTTCCCTTGCTTTGAAAGCAGATGTTTGGGATTGAGACAAACTCCCTGCACTGTTCGCTGCACACACCTTCTGCTTGTCTGTCAGGCTGTGAAAAGCTAGAGAAATTGGCATTGCAGCTTTCAGTAGTGTATTGTGCCTCAGTATCCATTCTTCATCCTTACACATCAATGTACAACAGCAACAAATTGAGAAAAAACCCAATCCTTCCATCATTCCGTCACTTTAAGACCCAAAGCACAGTAACTCATCTTTCACCATGTAGGAAGGATTCGATTTTAAGTACCATTGAGGAGATAACTGCCTGTGTTGCGAGTTTCATAATGGCGCTCGTGTTGCCATTTAGGAAAGTAATGAGCTGTAGCAAAGTCACAAGAAGCAAAGGACACAGGAGCTTTGGTCTCCTGAGGACAGCATAGTAATTTATCTGTACTTAGAAGTGTAAAACTCTTTAGGGAAAGAAAAAAAAATAACACCTAAAATCCAAATCACAGACATGTGAATTTGCAGTCAGATACCTTAAGAAAATCAGCCCATTTCCCCCTTCATATAAATTTTATTATGTGAGTTTAATCCATCTTCAGCCTTCAGCTTATTTTATCTAAGGACAGAAAATCTTTCCATGTGTAAACTCCCTTAACTTCACTGAAAGATGCACAGGTTGTTGGGATGTTACACTGGGGAGGATATTTCTTTGGCATAAATCCATTTTTTACTTTTTTTCAAGGCAGCTTTATGAGATGAAATTTATCTGCTTTTTGTAGATGTCACTAGAGGACTCTAAACACCGAATCGTAACTCCAAAACAAACCAGTACACTGCAAATAGTATTACCCAGGACATTCATCTTAAAAAGATAGACAGCATAGAGCAGCACAGCTAAATGCACCTTTTTTTCCTAGAAAGAGCACCTAAAAGACCCTTGGACCTGAGCAGTGTTAGTAACTCCCTTAGATGCACCAATTTTCTTACTTTTTCCTCAGTTAGGTGGGGGTGACATTCCAAAAATTACATCAAGTCAGCTTTTCCTTAAAGCCTTTAAAGCTTTGAGTTCAATTTGCAAAACAATAAATTGAGTCTTAATATAAACACCTTGGATTTCATGAGGTCTGAGAAAACCTCACTTCTGACAAGATTACAGATTGTATAAGACATCAGATCAACTGACCACAATGATTCAGGCTGTAGTTATGTAAAGCATCCTTGCCTATTAAAATAGTCTTAGGAAAAAATCAGATTAATAACAGAGATTTATGATATTAACTGACTCTTCAGTCAGCCAAGTTCAGCCTTAAAGACCAGGATAAAACCTGTCTTCTGCTTTTACCATGCTTTACATGTAGCCAAACCTGCCAACAGCACGTGGGCCACAACAGAGCTGTGCCTGCTCAGTGCCCGTGGTGCTCAGAACCAGGCACTGCTCTGCCCACCTCACCTGCAAAGCTGGGGTGGGCTCCACGTGTGCCCAGTTCTCCCACAGACTGAAAGGAGAAGATCCACCTCTCCCAACACGTCTCATCCAGCCGCCCCAGGGTTAGCACGCTCCTTCAGGAACAGGTAGGATTTGTCTCCTCATGATTAATTCAATGGCATAGCTCAGTATCAAGTAGGAAGTATCAACACTGATATCAAAACCTTAATTGGGGCAGATCCAGTAAAGAAGTTTTCCCCCTGGCAGATGGTGCAGCAACTATGCCAGTCTCTTTCTGTTGGGCCTCCCAACACAACACTTGCAAAAGAGTGGAACTGAGGTGGCTGGGAAAGCCACGCTCCAGAACACCAGCAACACCACTGCTCTGCAACCTACATCTGGAAAACTGCCCTTCCAGGTCACCTCAGCACCTGAGCCACTGAAATATGCGCTTGAGATTTCTTTTACATTTTAGTTTTTATTTTAATTATTGGCAGAAGTAAAAGACTGACCCTACATAGTCATGGACAGACCTACTGATTCTACTCCTATCTGTGTGCTGGGAGAGCTCATGGCTCCCCAAATGAGTCCCATGGAAGGGGGCTTTGGAACTTGATTATCTTCCAGGTCCCTTCCAACCCAAACCATTTTATGATTCCGTGATGTCTGACAGGCCCCTCCCAATGTTACTGAAACATAGCTAATAAATTAATGAAAGCTGCTTTTAATGAGAAGAGGTTCACTGCTTGTAACTACTGACTATATAAACACAAATGGCAAATTTGTACCTCTGTCTTCTCTGATTTCTATTGAACAAAAATGGATCTTCAGAGAGATGTAACATGCAATTGCTCTATTAGTAGGACATAGTATAGTAACAGCTTTGAAGATTTATTTATGTTCTTAATAAAGGTTTTCAAGCACCTGCTTAAGAAAGTGAAATAAGACATGAAATTAAGTAAAGGATTTATTTAAAGGTCATTTATATGCAGGGGGAACCTTTCTTTCACAAGTCAAGAGAATGGACATGGGAATGCTACATCCTGCAAAGCTACAGATTATGATAGTGCAGAGAACTTTACAGTCAGAGCTCATTCGTACTGTAAATCTTTGAGAAAATGAACTGCATTTGCAACAGCCTATAACTACTTGTCATTGCTCTTTATTTCCCTCTCTCCAAGTGGAGCTCTCTAGATACCCAAGGATGTTATGAACATTTTTCCTTTATTACACTGTTCTAAAGCCTTTTAGCATAAGCCTTCATAAAACTTCACACATATGCATTATAAAATTACAGGGAATAAGTTCCATATGAAAAATTCATCATATTTCTCCTTACTATTTTTTAGCAGAGATTCTGACATTAAGCATGAGAGCAACAGACATTGTTTTACTTCTTCATTGTGGAAGGGGAAAAAAAAAATCAACTTTTTGCTTTTGGTTAAGAAAGAATTTTTTACATACTCCCTCTTTGCAGTCTTTCCCTTGCAAAACCAAAAAAGGATTTTAGACAGACAAAAAGTAACCACAATTATATGGAGTGTGTCATTGATAAATTCCAGGGGAATACAACAAGCTAGGTAGGCACATACCATTAGATCTAGCTGTTCAAAATCTTAACATTCTAGCCAAGATTAAGCTGGAACATTTGGCTACATCAGCCCTCAGGACTGCACTTAACTTTTAAAAGGCTTGATCTCACTCTAGGCTTAGACTTTAGGAAAGTAACTCTTTCAAGAGAACATTTTACACAGCAGCCTATCTCTAAACAAGTGCTTAAGTCTCTTGAAGTCACTAAGGACAGACAGACTGAGGACAGGCCCAAGTCTTTCATTTTATGACAGCCTTAGTTTTGTATAATTTTAGTTAATCCTAGGCTTTCTGTTCCCAGTGCATTTAGTTGTGAGTTATGCTGACACAAGATGAGATCAGACTTGGTGCTGCAGTGTCTTCAGGAATTTTGGAAGAGGATGTTCCAGGAAAATTGGTAACTTCTCTTCTGCCCACCCCCTTGGAGAAAGAAAATAAGAAAGCAACAACAACCCAGCATGTCATTGGAGTATGTTTAGATGTTACAGAGGTTTTAGCCTCTCTTCTGCTGCATGACATCTGCTTCCTGCAAGTCTCCTGATTCCCTGACCAACTAAATTGGAAACAGTTTAATTATGGTTATTTATTTTGCTTTTAAACTGACCACATTATAAGAAAAAGCTCACACAACTCTTCTGTTTATAGTAGCACAGGAAGAAAAATATGCAAAGATGTACAAAAAAGGATAAGTGTTACTGAAAGCTGAGTAATATGCACAGTGTGAAATTCATGCAGTGCAGAAAGTCCTCACGAGTTACAGGTCTCCACGTACCCATAAGCTCTAAAGCATGAATTTGTCTTTAGCCATATATATTCTGAGCCCTTTAGGATTTGTTCTGAAAATTAAGTTTGAAAATAAATGCCTCTAATGTCCTGTGCTTAGTCTGACCAGGGAAACTATTAGGTAAACTCTCAGGTACCAGCAGAGCTCTGAACATTAATCACATTTTCCAGTTACGTTGTGGGGAAGTGCAATGGCTTGCTTAGTTAAGGCCAGTTTAATGTCCCAGGCTTAAACTACCACACCCATCACACTGATAGTCAATTGAGTCAATGATTCAACACAGATGGGAATCCAGGTTCGTCTTGGCTTACTGTTATCTCTTCTGCCCATTAGGTTATGTGACTTCCATAAATTATTTTGCAGTTCCCGTTAAGAGAAAATAAATCCACATGATGCTAAATGCTGCTTCCCAGCTGTAATGCAAAGTGGAATTTTGGACCACAGTGCTGCTTCCTGACTCATCCTGGATCCCCTCCATGTGACGTTGGATCCATCTAAGCTGGAGAGAGCAGAATAGAAGAGCTGTGTTTTTTTCTTTTTGCTTTTTTCTCTTTCTCTATCACCCACTGTCAGATAACACGTGCGTGTTCTCGCAGCATGTCTCTAGAACATGGAAAAAAACCAACAATACCAGAGAGGGGCCTTTCTGAATACACAAGGATAGAAAGGAGAAGATAAAAGGGCCAAAGATTTATACAGGGATTATTTAAATAATGACTCACTGCCATTGCTAAGTTTATAAAATATATAAAACCCAGACAAATGTTGGGGCAGGGGGAAACTGTGTTAAGAAGTGTGACAGAGGTGCAGCATTATGAAGAAGTTAAAAATAGCACATCCATGGAGCAGAATTTCCTTCACACATAAATACAGCTTCACGTCTCATGCACATGGCTTTACTGTGAGCTTCTCTGTTGCTTGTTTGCAGCTGGAGAAAATCCAGAAAGCAAGGAAAACAAACACATCACACGTTCTCTGCGTCTATCTGATTTAATGACGTTTAGCACACACCTTTGGCTCTTTCCAGGGGTTAAAAAGACAAAGGGCCAAATATAGCTCCGGCAATCCCGCAGGCTGCCGTGCCAGGAGAGCGTGGTGGGAAAGCCTGCTTAACCAGCCCCAAAGGATTCCCTCATGGAGGAAACCTCAAAGAGCACAGAGGTGGCTCAGTGGCCAATTCCAGCACCAGGGGTTTTAGCCAAAGAAATCCTGGCATGTGCTGGGAATTCAGCTGATTCCCAGCTGATGAATCAGCCTCTGTGGATCCGCAGGTGACTGGCATGTCTACATTGCAGTGGCACATGGTGAAGAGACATCTGAGATTACAGCTGCTGGGTTTTTAACAACAAAAAGGATGAGAGGAAAAGCAAAACAGGGATTAAGAAAGAATCCAGAAAGACATCATTATTTTGGCCACCCTGAGCTAACAGCAGGCTCACAGGGTGACTCCAGTGATTATGGCCTTCTGCCAGTTAAACTGTAAAGATCCTGCCTGTGTGGGACATTTGCTCCTCTGCTTGTTTTGTGACATGGAGGAGAGGCTGAGCATACCCCTTCTGCGAGGATCAAAATCAGGACAGGTGCTATTGGGAGCATTTCAGCCTCTGCCTTTGCTTTTGAATACCTTGCTGTTTACATGGTTAGCTGCTTAATTATCATTACTTGATCTCTGAGTAATAAAGACACATTATCCTCAAACACTTTAAAGGGCTCTTTCCCAGTGAACAACATCTATTTCCACTTAACATTCTAGCTTAATTAAAACTTCCCCCCTCCCCCCCCCAGGGCCTTTTTTCATTTGATTCAATTGCAAAATCCCAGTAGAATGTCCAGGCTGCAGCATAATTTGCGTAATGAACACAGTGGTGTCTGCACCGAAAACATCACCTCTCAGAAAACAAAAAAAAAACAAAAACAAACAAAAAAAAAATTAAAAAATTGGGAAGCAGAGTAAGATCAGAGCAATTACAGTGTTTTGGAAGGCTGGATGATGGCACAACCTGCAGCTCAGAGAGAAGCAGGCAGATGCCAGTACTTGGGACTGGGGTCCAAACGAGGTATCAATCTTCTGGGGAGCTGATGGTAGCTACTCACCAAGACAAAGATGAGGGCAGGAATACAACTCAAAATTATATCTTTCTGATATTAGTCACCTTACTCAGTACTACTGAAAGACACTTTTTCCTTCTTGGGATTATTATCCTGAAAGCACCTACCAGCTCTTGTAATAGAAGTCATACTTGTATGTTGAGACACAGCAAAGACTGGTGAAGCTGCTATTTCCATTTCTGGTTAAAGCACTCCTTGGGCAGAGCCCACATAATGACTGTAGGAGACTTTGATTCACAACTCTCAGTGCTTCAGCACTGCACCTAATGCGAGCCTGTTCTGTTGCCCACACCCTGAGAATCCCTGCTGGATTGATCCAGTCGTAAGAAGAGGGAAAGCAAATTTAGTTCCTGGATCTCAGGCTAGTCTGGATATCTAAGCCAAAATAAAGTTCAACTAAAAGTGAAGCCAAGCTGCTCAGCCTGATCAAGACTACAATGGTTCAATTTATGAGATATCTCAGAGCAGGACTTGTCTTGGAAATTTTAAGAAAAAAAGGTGTGGCACCTGCAGAATTTGGATATCTCTGTTTGACAGTAGGTTTAAAATTATGGATTAAAATACCCCAATTCCTCTTTAGAAAGCTATTTAGACACAAAATTTTCACCAAAGACCTTGGCCCTTACACACTTTGCAGGAGATTATGTACTTTTCTGGATCAAACTCATAATAACCTAAATCAACTAACAAAAAAGGAAAAAGGAAAAATCACATCAATTATACTAATGAGGACTTGAAAAACAGTATTGAAGTCATGTGCCATTAGCACTAAACACCTCCAAATGGTGAACAGCGAAATCAAGTCTCTTTACTTGTCCCCCAGATTTGCAAGTAAAAGAAGTGACATGCTACAATTCTTCAAGTTCTTGCCTGCATCTTCCCGGCCTCTGTCAGAGCCACAGACACAGTGTGAGCTGCTGCTTTCTCAGCTTCTGGTCCCATTTATCTCTATTATTCTTGGACAAGTTGTCCCAATTCAAATAGAAGTGAAGCTCTTTCTGAGGAACCATAGGTGGCTGCTTTGTGCTTCTGCAGCACAGTCACCGATTACCTAACGCGCTCAGGAATGTTTTCCTTCTACAAGCAACAACTTTCATTTTGCAATATTCGCTGCAAAACAAGCAGCTGTCCCACCCTGGGAGTTCCTTCACAAAGTGAAGTGGAGGTGTCCCTGTGAGCAGGCGAATGATCTCCTTTCAGCGAGCGCCCCGGGCCAGCCAGGTGCTCTGTGCTGCCGGGGATGGACGCGCTCAGCAGTCGCGCTCACGGCGATGCTGGAGGACTGTATGGAAAGGAAGGAATTCTGCCACCGGTCCAGCAAGCAACAGTTCTGCTGAGGAGCATGGGCAGATCACGCCCTGCTGCCTTCCCAGAGCCCGGAGCCACCTCTGCGGAGCAGAAACAGGCGCAGGGGTGCCGGGCTGAGCGCACGAACTCCTCTCCCATCTCACAGCCTTTAATCCCCGCTCCCCGAAACTGCCTCCTTCTCTCCGTTCACCCCCAAGCCCACCCCTGGTAGAGCCTAACCCTTTCCTAAGCCAGCCCCATCTCCCCGCTGACAGCGAGGCAGGTGGCCCGGGGGCCGCCAGGTGCCGGCACCGCTCCGCTCCTGCCGGGGCAGCCCCGGAGGCGCCCGGGGCAGATGCGAGCGGAGGGTCCGGGACAGGCAGAGGGAACCCCCGCACCCTCCCACACCGCCCTCCACCCCTTCTCCGCGGCGGCGGAAAGCGCCCCAGCGACCCGGAGCCGCGGGGCCCGCCGGTACCTGCCGGGGCTGGAGAGCGGCCGGAGCGCTGCGGGGCCCGGGCCGGGGCCGAGGCCGGGCTGTCGGAGGCGCTGCGAGCGGAGCGCGGCGGCTCCTCCCCGGCGGCGGCGGCGGCGGCAGCAGCGGAGGGTCTCGCTCCTTCTGCGCCGACTGTCAGACTTTTCCTCGGCCGCCCTCCCTCCATCCCGCCACCCCTTTCCACTCCCTCGCACGCACATGCACACCCCTCCAGCAAATGGGCTGCCGCCTGAGAGTGCGCCTGTGTGTCCGGGTGTCTGTCAGCCGGCGCGGGCACACCCCCAGGGCTCCGCCGCAGGTCCGGCACCCGGCCCGGCACCCGGCGGCTCCTGAGACGTGTCGGAGTGCGCACACCATCACCGACCGTGGCAGCGATGTGCCCACCCTGGGATCCTGAGTGTGCTTTCCCTGGACCACAGCCCCCTCCTGCACTGCCAGATCGCGCACCTGCGAGCTCTCACAGGAGCATCCCGACCTAACGCTGGGATCGCCGTGCGCGGCTGCTGCTCCTCATCCACATGGCTAAAGCAGCCTCAGGTCCGCTCTCGGTGTTCCCATGACACATTCCCACTGGGACAGAACTGCGGGACACCGGCTTGTAGACTGAGTGAGAACAAAAAAGCCAGCTGGCCACACTCACTGATAAGTAGCCCGGAGCTCGGGGCTGGTGCGCATTTTAGAGTTTTCCCGTGTACGGAACTATAGATGCCAGGGACACATCTGCCTTTGCATTTATTTGTTTTTGCCCCCGGAATGTGCTGCATTGGTGGTTCTCCGGCTTTCGCATGCTGCAGACCACTTCCTAAGAGAGAATTTCGCTCCTAGACCAACCACTCCCACACCAAACCATTCTCTCCAACATATTTCCTTCTGTGGCTGCCCGAGGAAGAGCCTTCCTGCCCACAGGCTGAGAGCCACTGCACACATGGCACAGACAGTATCAGACACTTCCAGACAAGACACACTGGGGTTCTTTCAAGAGCTGTGTTTCCCTCAGTGAAGGGCTCAGATTGAAAGCCTTCAGCTGGCAGCTCAGTTGTGGAACAGACCCCGACTGTTGCTCCCATGAAATAACAGCAGAACCAAGGAAGTCCAGAGAAATATATTGGAGTTTCCACCATGTAACTCACCTCAGCAGAACTTCATCCTCACCTACCATTCACACACAAGTCAGATGGGTGGTCTGGGTATACAGGACAGGAGCTAAATAAGAGAAGTTTTTAAAGTTCACCAAAAGTCAACTTTACACCTTTTTAACCTAAGTTTTTTTAACAGTTTGTTACTGCAGTACCAAACTGACATTTTTATAAATTCTACACACACAGATACAGACTATACTTAGCTGCATGTGTTTTATATTCTCACAAGACAAAGGGAGGAATTTGGAGACAGGTTGACTGTTGACTTCTGCTGTTTAAGGCCTTCAAAAAAAATGAAAGGATATTTTATACCTGAGTTTCCACATTCACTTTATTATCACTGATAAAACTTTCCATTGTTTTAATCCCTGCATGGCACTGCTTAACACAAATATAATTGGGATGAGTATGATGCAGATGTGAGCCCAGTTTGTGTTTTGAATTTCTGTAGAATAATTCTTGCGTTTTACTTTGTTCCCAGTCACTGAAGATCACAGGCACTCTGCTGCTAACCACATTCTGCAACTGAGGAAGCTCAACAAATAGAAAATGAGGAGCAGGTTGATGGCAGAAAAATCCTTGTGGGTTTTTTTTAAGGATTTATTAGAACTACAGAACAGGGGGTTGAGGTACTCTGTGAACATGAATCCTGATAAAATGTGCTGGAAAGTTCTGTTTGTTTCACGTTCTGGAGATGTTCCAGACTCCTATGAAAAAGAAATCAGCATGAATGTCTCCTTTTCTCATTTGTGGAACAAGCCTACAGAGTCTGTGAAATGGGGGGGGGGGGGGGGGGGGGGAAGGGAGGGGCAGTTTTGGAAATGGTTTTATTTTAGCAGGTACTTATCTTCTTGAAAATCATGACAACACTTTTTTTTGGGGGGGGGGGGTTGGAATAAATAGCAGAATATTTATCTTTCGAGAGTTATAAAACCGAATTTGTGAAATAGTTAAGCTCTTCATGAAGTGGAAGAAAGCAGGAAAAAATCCGCCCTCTTGTGGCTGTTGTCTAAAGGAAAGCTGGTAAAATAACATTTCTCTGCAGACAGCAGGGAACGAACGCGCTTTTGTGTGCCTGGCTCTCAGAAAAGGTTACACGAGGTCATGCCATGGACACAAACTGAGCAGGCATTCGCTATCTGCACAGTATCGTTGTAAATGATCACTGGATGCATTCCTTGGCATTGTATTTTAAACCACTGTTCAGAAATTCCCAGAGCAGATAAGTACGGCTTTGCAGGGAGACGTCAGAAGGAAGTTCACCTTTCTCAGTGTCTGCATTAATGCCACCTTTTTGAGTGACGTTTGTGGTGGGGACTGCATTTGCTCTTAACAGGGGGTTGGAAATGCCCCCCAAAATAGGAATTTCTGCCAAATTTATAGAAATGGTCTAAAGTTTTCAGAGGAAGAGAAAGGTTCCTTCCCAAGTTTTGAAGATGTGATGATTATAATGATGGTGAGGATGATACCATCATTTTTCATGCTGAAAGGTCACTGACTATTGGATGGGAGAAGTATTGAACATGTCCTTTTAAACACGAATTTGAAAAGGGGGCGGGGAGGGGGGCTTTTTTTTTTTCTTTAGTAGCTGATTTGAGGTTTCCCTAAGGCCAAATTTCAAATTTCCTGTAAAATTGAGTGGCTCATGAAAGAGCAAAAGTTGAACATCAGATATGTGCATTTTCCTTTTCTCATTGGGCAGTAACACAAGCATGAATTAAATGACCAAGCAGATTTTTCACAAATAACTAAAATGAAGAAGAGAGGTCAGCTCTTTTTGTTACTTCCCATTCCCTTCCTTTTGTGCTTTATCATAAGTCTGAACACTGTCCAGACACTGTAATGCCAGACTGGCATATTTCAGGCAAAACTATCTTCATGTGAAATTAATTGTCATGGTAAAATAGACCGTCCTTTAGTAAAGACTTCGGGAGAAACATGAGACACAGCCTGCTGCCACACTGTAAGTGTTTATCTTTATGCTGAGCACTATTATTCCTTCTGCAAGCAGTGACAGAAATGCCTGCAGCATGATGCAATGCAATGGTGTTGCTTAAGTCTCTTAAGGAGAGGGATTGTCTTCCAAATGTTGGGCTAAGTTGTGCCTAGTGATTCGATTCCAGTTGAACTACTATGCATTTAGTGACTCTGAGGTCCTTCATGAGAAGGTCCTGTGATTCATGTCCAACCCTGAAAATTTTCAAAGGAACTTCCGACTCCTTATTGACAAGCCCAAGAAATAAGGTGTCGATTTACACTGATTGTTCCCAGCCATCTCTTCCTGTTTGCTTCCAGCAACAGACAAGAAAATGTTAAACATGATAAATAAAGCCACTGAAACCAGAACTGATTTACTGTCATGTACTGGAAAGCCAGCTGGAGCAGTGAAGGATCCACAAGTAGGTAAGCCTTTGTAAGGATGAGGAGAGAGCAATCAGCTGGGCACAGAAACCACCTCATCCAGCCAGCCTCAAGTGCCTGTGTTTGTGACTCAGCCACCAAATTTGCTTCCCCGGGCCACTAAATTCCTACAGTTACTGTGCAAGCACATTGGCAGACTGACTTCCACACTTGCAATGAAGTCAAATTCAGATCAAACACTGTCCAAGAATCTGGGTCAATATTCTCTGAAGACATAAGTCGTATTTCCACTTCCAATAATGGCACCTACAGTGGTTAAAGGACTGTATAGAGAAGATACTTCTCTATGTATATATATATATAGTCACACACATTGGACAGTTAGTAGAAGTCAGGTGTTTTAAAGAGGATGAGTAAGAAACAGAATAGTAGTAGTAAGGTATGGAATTTCCACCTTGCAGTCCATCAGGAAAAAGACTCTTTTTTTTGCACTCTTTATGCATGGGAATAGCCAGAGTTTGTCCATTGCCCTGTGCTGATGCAGCTAGGCTGACCCTTGGGGGTCTCCAAAGCAAGACACTCCCCACCACTTTGGGAAGAGGAGAATCTGTTTTACTCCAGTGTTGGTAATCATAATGCAGCACCTGCACAGTAGTGCACACTGATTTTATGTCCCTGGAAAAAAAAAAAAAAACTGGAAAAAAACCCCACCTATCCCTGAGCACAGCTGTAACCCCAGGGTCCTGGCCATGTCCCTCCTGGCTGCTGCAAAAATTAACCCTGTCCTGGCCAGGACCAGGACAGGCATACAGTGAATGTGGGATCTGGCCCAAATATGGTGAAAAGAATAAAAATTTTGTCTACAGATCACATCTGGGATATTATTCAATCTCTTTAAAATAAATAGTATCTCAAGAAAAAAAGTTTGTTGTATTTCCACTTATGTCTGGGATAGGAAAGAAAATCAGCTTCTGAGAGCCCACAGTTCTATGTATTTTATGAGTCAGAGTTCCATGAAAAATTAACTGAAGCTCACTTTTCTATTTTGTATAAATTAAATTTCTATATTTCTACTTCCAGTTAAATCAACCATTGAACTAATTGGTTTAAGGCATCCTGCTCTCCCTAAATGGCAATGACTGCTGCATTGATTTATGGGCTTCAGCACCAAGCAGGGGCGGGTAAGAATAAAATCAACTCTGAGCTGTGTCCAGAGAACTCCACTTCCCCTCAGTGGTGGCTGTAGAAATAATAAAAAACCCCTCATTTTAATAAAACATGAGTGCTATTACATGAAATGATACCATGTATTTTCTTATCTCAGAATACAGGATATCTAGTTCTGTTTATCCTTAGCATGAACAAATCTTTGTGAATGCCTGAAAGTCACATTTTTCCAGTGAAAATATGTACTTGTGGTTAACAGAAGACAAACATCCAAGGAATCATTCTATAGATAGAAATGTTCTTTCCTCTAAATGCCTCTACAAGATAGCTTTGTCCAAAACACACCCTATTTATTATTTATTCTTGCATGTTTTTGTTTCCTACCCAACTTAGGGCAAACCTTACCTCTAAGTGATCACTTTTCAAGCAAAATAGTGTTAAATGGAACCACATGCCTCAGTGATTTACAGCATACATTACGTGGGCTCACGTTCACTGTCCTCAATAAATAACTATTTTGATTGTATTATAAGATCACCTCCCTTAAACTCTTAAATTTGTTGTAGCTTCCTCAGTGAGAACAGATTGTTGTCAGTAGCTTAAGACAGTATGCTGCTGGCCACATCAATATGAAATTTGTCTGGAAGATGGCACTTTTCAGCACTCTCAGCAGGATGAAAACACTAAGTTGGTACAGCAGGTTTGTTTATGTGCTTCCTCTGTTCTGTGTTGGTATTCTGTTTAAAACCCTTCATGATTTGATTACCTGTTGAATACGTGCAACAGTTTTGAAGGAAAAGACCTCTTAACTTGAAGATCACCCCTTCTAATGTAGACAGGCATATATTTATACAAGTTGTGGATTTTGAGAGCTCTAGAAGAGAACTTCAAAGGTTTGAGTTTCTCTGTAGAAGAAATCTAGCCTAGCCAAAAGAGGTTAGGGAGGCATCTGAATCCCAGTGAATGGAAGCCAAATCCCAAAAGCTTAGCAAAATCCCTGCATCATCGTATTTTGAGTATCTCAACAATCCACAGTGAGCTACATTTTGAATTAAATGAATGTTTTGTGGGGAGCTGTTGGGAAAACACCAATACTATTTCTTTTTCCTCTTTTATTTTTAATTTATTTACAATTCAATAGAACTTTTTACAGGAGCACAACTCATTCTTCCCACATGGCCAGATGTAGATTTATAGTAGATGAGCCCCTCACCCCATCAATGTGGTTCTGGTTCATTTGATGAAGTGAGTCCTTCTTGCACACTGCTCCCCTTTGCATCACAACTGCATCCAGGTCTGATTGTCCTGCAGCATCCCTGGCCTGTAAACTACCACTTTCCAGCCACAGGAGACATCAGTCATTACTAATACATGCTTTGCACTAAATGAAGTGATGAATGTTGCAGTGATTTGGTCTCTCCACAAGGAGCTCATCTGACTGATGTAAGGACCCAGACTTTGCTCGACAAAAACAAATGCACTCAAATTTCCAAGTAAGCTTATTGCATAAAACCGAGGTTTCAAATTGTAGCTGCTCCTTATGCAATCAACAGAGATCAGTGCCAATCTCTCTCTGTGATGAGGTACCCTGACATTTAAAAAGAAAAAATTAAAAATACTTCAGACAAGGAACACAACTTGCTCCTTAGTGTTTTCCATATCTCTCCCTTGACTGCAGAGGGAGCCTCCATGTCTGCTTCAAAATGTCTAATGTTAAATGAGTGAAACCCACCCTGAAGTAGTACAGCTGAAGCCAACATAATTACATACAAAGTGTTTTCAGGATCAAGTCCAGAGGTTATTGAGGACCCTGTTATGAAAGGTGCTATTCATCTCAGCACTGCAACCTGGAAACAGAGCTGCCACATGTTGGTGTTCCTCATTGAACAAAATTACCTTCAGAGTCTGATGGAAAGTTATTTTATTCAAACTAAATCAGCAGATTGTTAATTGATTTTCTATATTTCTACTTTCAGTTTAAATAATTTATTTGGCTTTGTACTAGATTTTATTCTGTTCACATCAGCAACATTTCTAGATGTGACTATGCCTGGCTGCCATTCAGTCTTCAGGACTAGGGCTTAAAAAATTCAAAAAAACAACAACAAAAAAACAGTCTAAAAAGTTTAGCATCATTGAAACCATGTGCATTTATATAAAATGCTGATATATTCAGTGGCTTTATCAGCTGAGAAGACTGTAACTTGACCCGAAATGGGAAGGATCCCAGTGCATTCCAGAGCCAGCATTTGATACTTTGGTTTGGGGAGATAACTTCTGTCCTAGCAAACTGCAGATATGAAGTGCAATGTGGAATATAGATTGGTTTGGTGTGCTGGATTTTAAGATTTTCTCTTTCAAATTTTCTTCTTTCAGTAAATGAAGACTTGGGACATTGATTGCAGTGAGAGCAGAACCTGAGGCCATAGAAGAGAAGCGGCCCTGCAGTCGCTGCACTCACAAAATGCTTTTGAAAACAGACATTTACACCAAGGGTATTTACATATGGAAAGGTGCTGCATCTACCAAGTCAATGCAAAGCTCCAGGTGCTTTCAGGTCACTAAGAAACTTAAGTAAACCAGAGATTTATATTAAAAAGGAAGATGCAATTTCTACAAATTTGGTACTTTTCAACAGTTTTGTTCAGCACAGGAAAATATTATCAGATTAATGTTTTCCTAGTTACATATTTATTATATTGGAAGTAGAAAAAAAGGGAAATTAAGCTAATAACTTATATATATTTAATTGGTACCACTAGAAATATTTACATAATATGTTATTATTTATTAATTATTCCAGTCTCAGCTACTTGGCAGCTACACATTAATGTCAGTTAGATGAGAAGACTTCATTTATGTAGGGAAGTACTTTAAGGCCAAAACTGTGATTTGATCACTTATCTCTGACTTGACTCAGGAATTTCAGTGGGTGATCTCTGAGTTCTACCTTCAACCTTGGGCTGAGCTAGTACAGATACATAAGAAAAAGTGCCAGTCCTGAGCTAGGTAACTGGGAAGAAGAGAAATAGCCAAGTAACCAGAAAGAAGATAAATCCCTGGAGAAATCGTTCCAACAGCTAACAACCATGATCATTATCAAGACAACTGAATTTTAGGTAGTGTTAGAGCAAATCCCATTGTAGCAGTATGTTTCATCATCCTAATTTTTGGAAGGCAAAGGTACAACAGCAAATTATTTTGGCACATGAAGGTCTCTGAATACATGAGACCCAATAGACTATTTACTAGACATAAATGTATTGTTGGCAAAACTGAAAAGCAGAGCAGATCCAGATGTATGTTAGAGATTTCTGGGTTATGTCTAAACAGGCTAAAAATACCTGATAATTTTAGAGTTTACCTGGGAGTAATTACATGGGAGTACTTACATCTATTCTATATTTGGATGTCAAAAGGGATCAAAGAATCACACTGTTCTATTTGTGAAGCTCTTGGTTGAGAAATAAAAAATACCCCCATGATTAAAAATGTATTTCAATAGAAAATAATAAAACACAAATGAAATAGAATGACTGAGACAAATGAAGTGACTGGTCACAATAGAAGCATCTGCAAGGCCATAAAAAGCTCAGATATATAACTGAGCTGTAGCTTATGTGACCGAGGGACAGAGGCTGATCCAGCTTCCTACATTCTTCCAAGATGTATCTTGTAACACTGAGGAGTGCTGCCAAAATCCCTCTGTGTTACAGCAGCCCTCTTCTAGAGAAGACCAAAAATAAGATAAAGGAGGAATATTCTCATTAAATAAGGCATTTTTAAAAATACTGGTGAAAGTACACTTTTGTTTCCTCACTGCCTATTTCTCAGCTTGTGACCTCTTCTGTTCCTCTCTTTGGGATACTCTTTGGTCATGCAGAAAGATCAACCATGCAAGTACAAGCCAAAAGTAAGACATTGATTATGATCCAGTCACCTGAGACTCCTAATTAGTCCAAGAAGGGAAACAGGCACCTCCAAAGAATATGTGATCCTGCTCTAGAAAGGTCAGATGACTTCTTCTTTGGAGAAGCCCCCCAAAGGCAGTGCATGGTGACTAGTTCATTGTCTGAACTTTAATCTGCAGATACGTCAAGTCAGGGGAGGTGACTCTCACTCATAACTAACCCACAGGGGATGTTTGTCTGTATAGTGCCATTCTTCTTATTGTCTTTGATGGTCAGTTGCTAGTTTCTGATTAAAATCTGGTGTAGCCTAGGAAAAGAATGGATTTTCCTGTGCATTTGTATAATATCTGATAAATAGATCTAACTCTTTCTGAAGTCTTCAGTTACGGTACCAATATTTATGTTTTACTTATAAATCAATGAAAGCAGATTGAACTGGCAATTGCTTTGAAGAACAGAGAGGAAATTTTCACCTGCATATTTTACTGGCATGAGAAAGTTTAAAAGCAGTGTGTGCCGTTGTTGATTAATGTTGGGTTCAAATCTTTCATTTACGTAAATTAGGGGGGGTTTTTTATTATTTAAATTGCACACTGATATATAACTCTGGAGATCACAGAGGAATATATTCATGCTGTTGAATTATTAGGTGCTAACTCAAGCTTGAATTGGGGGGTTTTTAATGCATTTCTATGAATTAAATTGTGAAGGCTGTCAGCCTGACTTATCAAAATCTTCCTTCTGATTTTAGTCAGAATGAAATCCCAGTCTTCTAACATTGATGGCAAAAGGTTCCCCCGAAATTCAAAAGCCAGAATACAAGAGCATGACTCTGAATACTATCAAAGAGCAATAAGGATACCCACTTACCAAAAAACTTTCATAAACCATAGGCTCACACCTTTATTATCAATGAACAGAGCCAATGTAGTAATGTGTCTAAATCCTTAGGAAATTTCACTGCAAAAAGAGTGATCGATCTGCCTCAGGAATATTCACAAGCCTTTAGTTTCTGGAGCAGAACTAAATGCCCAGGTTGGTCCCAATGTTATTTGCTTTTATTTTTGATGGAATGAATTTTAATACCATTTTCTTGGCCTGCAAAGCCTGTTTGGAACGTCAGTCTTTGATATTTTTATTCATCTCTTACACATAACATCATTCATCTGCCTGGTTTTATAAGATGTTGGCTGTCTGAAAGCACAAAAGCTGTTTCTTTTGGCAACATTGTTCAGGATCTCTGTTTCAAAAAAGGACCATAGCTAAGGAATATGTACTTTGTGTACATGTAATGCAGTATTTTACTTTTCTAAAAATCCAGCAAATTTATATTGCAGGTGCAAGTTGTCAAAACTTGTGGTTCTTTCCATTCAGCCCAGAGACATAACTGTATCCATATTTTTATGATATACCAGTTGCATGCTCTAATTGTAAATTACATACATACTGTTCATTTGATGGACTTTCCTTTGTGTTTATTGACCCTAGAATTAAACTATAAAGGCAAACAGACTTGGCAAGGATCTAGGTGGTTTTTGGAATGATCTGAAGCAGCTCACTCCCGGTTTTTGTGGTGCTTGTGGCAGAAATGGGTTCCGTGCTCATGGCTTTATGGCATATCTTTGGATGCCTATGCAGGCACACATTCTTCATATTCCAAAACAGTTAGCTTGGACTTCACTGAAAAATATCTAAGCCTGGTTTTGTGATACCACACCACTGACGAGGCAAAATACAAACCATGTATCAAAATGTTATTTTTGTAATGGACAATGCCCATTAGTTCCGCTCCTTTCACATGTGGCCATCAGAATCAAGTCCTGTGCATCAAGAGAAGCAGTTCATGCACGTCAGTCTTATTTCTGGGATAGAACAATGAGAGGTTTTGCAAACCCTACACACAAAAAAAAAGGAGTAGCAGAAGTCATTATAATAATATTTCAATGCAAAACCAAACATGCACAAAAATGACAAAGGAAGATCCCTCTGGCAACAGAATTTTATGTTTTACTTTCATCTGGAGACAATCAGGAGATGCAAATTTTCATTCTAATCCACAGAAAAAAACACCAGAAAACCAGCACAATTACAGAGATGTAATCTTTCAATCTAGGACTTTTTTTTTCTTTACTCCATTTCTGAAAGATCTACGCTGTAGTAGGGGCTGCAATGGGAAAAGTGACAAATAGCAGTGAAGGTGAGGAAGGAGGATGTGTGGGAGAACAAACTGTGTGAAAAGGAGGTAAACTGGGGATGCACAAACACCTCAGCCAAATTTAGGACAAGCTGAAGAGCACAGGTGTGGGAAGGAGAAGCTGGACAGAGATGAAGGTGGGAATTTCTGCCTGAAATCACCATGACCCCCTGTTAAGGCTGCTGCAGAAAATTGTTTGTGTCAAGACCTCACTGGCCTCATGGCACTCACTCACCAAAGGGCCTCAAGATTTTTTTTTTTTAAAGCAGGAAAGGCCATAGCCCCAGAACGCCGCTGTTATTCCTGTGCAGTCCAAAGGGGAAAATGGGCAGGTTAGAAGTCTGCAAAGCAATTAAGGCAAGATAGAAACCACCAGGGAAAATTCCCAGAGCCAGCCAAATTTCACTACTCCCCTGCAAAACAAGGGAGGTTTAAGACTTGTGAATCTCAGATCCCATGAGTCACAGGATGGATTCTTCAACTGCTAATCTCAACTTTGGAGAATGAGTCGTGGAGTTTTGAGTAGTCACATCTTCAGGTTAGGAGAAACAGCAGATTCTCTTCTCAGGATCAGCCACCTAATTAAATACACAATATCTACTCAGTTACAGTCATCCAGACCCATTGACCTCAAATTTTTAGTCTCACAGTATTCCTTTAAAGTGCAGCATCCTGTCCGTGAACACTCAAGAAGAAAAATGTGATAGAATTTACAACTGTCATATTACATGTGTTTTCCAAAGAGCAGATAACCTTCTGGCAGACATAAACTCGCCAATTTGTGAAGGAAACTGTAGTACAAAAACCTCCTGTATTGTTCTTAACTGATACCCCAAAATGGCATTAACATTTTTCATAACATGAGAAATATAAGATATATATATATATATATCTTATATATAGATGTATATATATACATATATATTATGTAATATATATATTACAACATTATCTATATTTAAAGATATGATATATATATCTATATAACATGATATATATACATACATATATACAACATGATATATATAGATATAGATATATATATATATGTATAATGTGTGAAAATAGATTTAAGGTTCAGTTCTACCATTTTTCAGTGAGGGCACCATTAAAAAATGGCATGTATTTTTCTAACCAGATCTTCCCTTCTAACAGATTACTTTGCATGTGTCCTTTAGAGGAATCTTTGCACCTTCCTCTGACACTTGAAAAAAAAAGTGGCCTTTGCTGGAGCAAGGATGAGGAAAGGAAAAGATTTGGTTTTGTTTTGAATGATCGTGTTCTTTTTCTCATTTCTGGAGCCAGAAAGAGGGATTTTAAGTAGGTGCTTTAGATTCTCATATTTGATTAAAGCAAATAGATTTTTTCATAAAAAAAAAAAAAAGGCAAATATTTGTCATTTGTTGCTCTTTTTTCATCTCAAGTCTTTCTGCTGACATAAACAATAGAATTCTCGGAGAGGTTTTTTTGTTGCATTTTCAGTGTCCCAGGTATCTCTGCTGATTTCTCTGTGTCTGTGTTTCATTATGTCTCTTCGCCCCATCAGTGACCTTTAAGCTGTGTTACTTTCTGTATCTGGTATAGCAAAATACCCCAAAACAAATACTAGTATGGCTTAGTGAAGAGTGGATTGTGAGTCATTGAAATTAACAACAACTGTAACATTTTTTGGTTGCAGGAGGTGTTTTGACTAAGGACTCAAGCCTTTCTTCCTGCTTTTTCATTATGAATAGGGCTTTTTTTTCCTGTCTCTGTATGTTACACACTAAATTTGCAGCTCAGTTCAATAGCAGATCCTTGGCTGATGCAGCAGCAGTGACCTCGGTGAAGCTGTGCTGAAACATTGCAATGGACTGAAAATATGAACTCTGTTGTGTGTTGCACAATATCCTACCACTTACGCCAAGTAATACTGCCTGTTTTCTCAAAAAAGAGCAAGCGGTGAAATAATTTATTGAAATTAAATTACAAATTACTCATTTTCCATTGCAGGAGTGGGTTAGAGCTAAAGTATATTAAACATGTTGGTCTTCTATGTATAGCAGCCATAATTTCAGAAACTTGGTTTCAATACAGAATGGCTAATTTGTGCTAGGTGTGGGCAGACCCCACCTGGCACGTCAAGTGAAAGCAGTAAAATCCTTTAAAAGTGTCAACATTTTGCAGTGAGAGGGGTTTGGGCTGGGGTTTGTTTGGGGTTTGTTTTCAGAACAAATGAAAACATGAATTTCAAAAGCATTTTTACCTTGACAAACATTAATTTCCCCAGGATGATTTTCGCCTTTGGCTTTTCATCCACATTATTGAATTGGAATTCTACACAGATCCTTATCAAGCTATGGGCAGAGACAATCAATTGTGAAGTATCAGCAGTATTTACAACATACTGCTTTTTCATATACAAGCATTTCTGAAGTGTTCACAGAAATAATGGTTTTTTGTTTCATACCAGTTCGATCCTATCTTAGCTTTATTTTGCTTCTGTTTGTTGGACAAACCCACACCATCACCTCAGTTTTGCCTTTTGTCATTGATTCTTCTACTATCAAACACTCACGTGTGTAAGTCTCAGAATTTCTGCTGTACATTGTCACATAAAAAGAGACCATTAATGAGAATAAACTCTACGTAACACACACAATTTTCTAAAATATTTTATGACACTTAAACCACTGTCCTGATTGATAATCCTGATTGGAATCAGCAGCTCTGAGAGGAAAAGACCCACACACCATGCAAGTTATGGTCATCACAACCAGGTGTTATCAGCTGCTGACATGCCTGAATAAAGGAATTGCACCAAGCACTTTTCATAGATATATGTTTCCATTCCACTGTCTGTCTCCATTACTTAAAGGGTGAAAGAAACACTGCATATATTTATCCTGCTGTGCATTACCAAAACACAGAAATTCAAGTAAAGTAGAGGCTTGCTGAGAAGCCTTGCAAACTTACGTCTTTCATTCCAAATAAAATAATGTGTGAAATTATAAAAAGCAAATTAAATTATATATGGATGGTTTGTCATTTTTCAGCCAGTGGGAGATCTTTTCTTTATAGCAAAAGATGGAGTTAAAAAGGTTTCTTGAGTATCTCAACATATACATTTTGCAATGTTCTAAATAGCCCTCCCCAGTGCCTCACTAATTTTAAGATTGTCTTACCCTTTAAGTGACCTGATCATAGTCACATATGCAGCCAACTAATTCCCTGACTTGTTCATTAAGATTATTATTGAAAATCTTAAATATTCATTATGTGTGAGCACAATGAGAACAGGACAAGTTCTTGGCTCACTGCTAATAAAAGATAAGTTTATTTTCTACCTTGAAAGGGAAAAAGAAAAGACTACTATTTCTCAAAGTAAGCCTGTAAGAAAGATGATTCTTGAATACCTTAAATGTATGCACATAAAAGACATGTAATTCCTCCATGTGAAAAGAAATCTGTGAAGGGATTTTACTCTAGGGCATGAGTTGTTGAGTATATCAAATAAATTAAAATAAACCATAGGAAAATTATGGGATAAAAGACAAAGCAAGCTCTTCAACCTTTGGGAAATTGAGCAAACAGACAGGAAGTTTTGTATACACAAAACTATAAAAGATATAGTTTAAATCACTATAATTACAGGAAATTATGCCCTCTGGAATAAACCTCTTTAGGAAGTTTGTTTTTTTACCACCTAAACCTGATAGAAGATGAATTCAGGTGAAGATTTTAAGGTTCAAGCAATAACTGAAAGGTGAAAAATCCATGGTAGAATGCTGTGCTACCATTATAAGGATAGCTATATATTTACCTGTATATAGGTATAGTTATGAGGGTAACTATGCACTGAATGTGCTAAAGGGTGTTGCTGGACCTGAACAGAACTTTGAGCAGCCCTGAATTCAGTTTCCAGATTCTTTGCATTTTTATTATTACTTTTTATGGGATTGCATATGTGCTAGTTACAAAATTCTCTGAAATGCTATGCCAAAACTAACATGCAAGATGAAAAATCAGAGCAGCTTACAGAGGACATTTTTCAGTGCATTGATAAATGAAATGTTCATTTCTTTAGATCAAAGCATCTCCTGATGGAAGCAGTGTAATTTAAATATATCACTGTTGCTAAAACAACCCTTTTCAGATGAAAAGGTGCTGACAACATTTTTTTAACCATTTCTACACATGATGAACAGCTCTCGTATGCAAATCACCTCCATCATTTTCTTCTGCCGAGGAGGAGAATTAATTGCTGTGTGCAATGTTTTGCAAAGTGATTTCTTGGATTGATTTTTCTTGTTCTGTTTGTTGAATAGGTAGAGCAAAATTTTTCCGTTTCCAGAACAAGCGATGTTTGTGGTGTTGTTCAGTTCTTCTCTCATCAGGTTTGCACTTGGTAACAGCAGCAGCTGAGTTGTCTCTGGATGAGTAACAGGTTTGGGATTGGGGCATTTTTGTGAGAAAGAGGAAAGTGTTTGGGAGAGGTTTGAGGGTAGTGGGAATAGCTCTGGCATCCCAAAAATGTGAGGAAAAGGAGAGAGTTGGCTGCTAGTTTTGCCCCTTCTAATTTCTAAGTATAGTTTCAGGATTTCAGGGAATTTTCTCTGTTTTGGAAAAAAAAAATCATTAAAAAGACCCTAGGTTTTGATAAAAATAATTTTAGAAAAACTTTCTCCATGTTTTCAATGGGAAGTAAGTTTTGAAAAGAAATCTTTCAGTTTGATATAGAAAGATAACAGATTTTCTTCAAGAAAAGCCATGAACATTCATCTCCCCATGATTTAATTAACCTTATAGATAATTATAACAAAAACGCAAACAAGTTGTACAGAAAATTACATTCCACTTGCTGCTCAAATGAATAGTTTTGTATTTCATACAAAATCAGTTTTAATCTCAGAAGAAGGGAATTTGCAACCTATGAAATATGGAGTGTGTGGGAAGGCACCAATATTGCACTTTCTGTTATGGAGTTAGACAAGCTGTGAGCAGGTCTGTTGGGTCAGACCATGCAGGTGAACTGGGCAAGACAAAAGGATGAAGTTGTGCTGGAGGGTGAAGGCATGAGTTCAGCACCTTGCTCCTGGACGTCCTCAAAATAGACATTTCCTGACACAGAATTGCAAATTCTTGGACTGCTCCTATGATGACCTGTAGCTCTGCACCACAGAAGACACTGCTGCAGTGTTTCAAAACAAAGACCCCTGAACAGTTCAGCATAGATGACAGTCAGCCTGGGCCTCAGTTATCTTTTCCCAGTAAACAAGATTTGGGAGATGTCTAGGGGGTGCTTAAATCCCACTCTCATGTGGAGTTAGGACAGGCTAAGATTTACATTCAGTTCAAGAACCTTCTTCTCTGGAGTTTCTCAGTTTAGATGTCACATGGGGAGTTATGTGGAATAATCACAAAGGATAACATGTGGGAGACTAATGTCCATCTTTTAATTCCCTGCAGAGAGGAAGGATGTGCTGAGGGGCATTTCAGAGCAAAAGCCCAATGCAGCCACTTGGACTCAGCCTGTAGGAGTTATTTTCTGTCCATTAATAACAGAAAAAGCAGTGTGATGCTGTAGTTTTGTCAGTGACACCTCAAATCTGTTAATCTAGGCACTTAAATTACCTACAGGGTTAGGTGGGATTTTGATGAATGTCAGTGGCACCTAAAAGATGGCTTGGGATCCCTAATGCAGATCTCTGCCACCTCTTTGTAGCTGTGAATACTAATTTAAGGCAAACTTTTTCTATTTCAAGTAGCATAGGCACTTTCCTGGCACAGTTTTTCAATTTGAGCATGTGCTTCCTTATACTCATTTAATGACAAAATGACCTGCTCTTAGAATTTTGGTATAAGGTTTTGAAGCTTGAATGTTTCGTACATGTGGTTAGAAACAAGACTTGGAAAAAATAGAGGAGAAATTATTAACATCTGAAGTTAAGTCGTATTTATCACATAGAAAACTTTCTGTACAGCTGGATGAGGTCAAGACTGGGACAGCTGTACTCCAGTTTAAGGAGAAGGGAATACTGCTTGTACAAGAATGTGTTCTCTTTTTAGCAAGAGATCAGTTTGTAGCTTTACAAATGTGCTTAAGAAATATTACATGTGGTTACTTCATAGCTCCACACTCTCAAGGCACTTTCTTTTGTTCTTGTTTTCAAAGCTGAAAGCAGTGTTATAGCACCGAGAGTCAAACAGCAGATGAAGTGGTTCATACTGGAGCACTGGACCCATAAGCTATTATAGTTCAGTGGTCAGAGCAAGCCAGTTGTTCCAGAGATGCAAAAATGGGACTTCAGAAGGCCTACTCCCTTTGACACATGCTAGCAAGTTTGGGAAGGAGAGGAGGAAACTTTTCTAAATGACCAGCTTCCTCCACTGGCACCAGAGCACAGTGGCCATCTGTCCAGTCTGGCTCCCAAGGACATGTCTGCCCAAAGAGCCCACACCCAGGCTTTGTTCTGCTTAATTTACATGCTGGGTTGAACTACCATATAAACTACCAGAGAGTCAGGATTTGAAATCTGCTTTTGAATTTTCCCCTGCTTAAGTTCCATCATTCATACCTTATCTGAACAGGAAGGCACCTTCTGATTTAGTACATTGAACACCATGTCTAAATAAAAAAAACAATTTCACATGACCTCACAACCACAGTCCTGGAACAGACCAAGGGTGCATCCGTATCAGGATCTGATCTCCAACAGTGGTAATCACAGTAAAAAAAAAGGCAAGCAAGTGGTATTTTTATGCAAGAACACACTTGAAGAGGCCATTTTAGCTTCTAATCAAGTTTTTGGCAGGGGTTGTTCAAGTCTGAGGTCCTCCCACGGTCCCTTCCTTCCATGTACTGGTCAGTTGTGCTTTTTGATCTGATTGTCCACAACATTTCATGGGTTCTGTTGTTTAATTATATGTTAATAGTTACCTCCCTTTGATTGTTTGAGCACTCATCTTGTATAGTATTTGATGCCCATGTATCATGAAGCTCATGTATCATGATAACTTGTCAGCAGTCGCTCCCTCTTCTCCTTTTCCCATACTATTTATATTTTGGGGCTTTTCTGCAGTTTTTAAGTAACTGTATGAGTAGCAGGTATGTATCACCAAAAAAAATTATTTTTGTGGCACTTATTACACCTTACAGATATAAAGTATTCTTGCAGTCATTTTCAGGTCTATCAGAGACTATGAGCAAGTAAGCAGAGATCATGGAATAGGAACATAAACAAAGTAGATTTATTTTCAGATGAGTTAGGTTTAGAAATGGATCTAGAATGCGGAGAATGTGTACTTTGCAGATGGATTTAAGGTGGAGATACTTTTAAATATTAAAACAGCCTCTTTTCCTTCAAAACAAATACATAAAATTGTGATATTAGTAAAATCTTTCAGTGATAGTTATTTCTCTTAAGTCAGTAAAGTTTGGGCCAGATTCCTAATTATATATTCTTCTCGTATAGTATTTTAAGAACACATTTTTATCAGATTAAAACTCAGACAGTGCTTATTACTCTCCATATCTATTTTTAAGTCATATAAATTTAATCCAGCAAGTGTATACTGAGGTAATGATTTCTCTGTATTTAATTCACAGTTCTCTTATGGTGTTCTTGTGAGACCCCACCTGGAGTGCTGCATCCAGCTCTGGGGCTTTCAGTACAAGGAAGACATGGTCCTGTTGGAATGGGTCCAGAGGAGAGCCATAGAAATGGTCAGAGGCATGGAGCACCTCTCCTGTGAAGAAAGGCTGGGGCTGGGGCTGTTCAGCCTGGAGAATAAGAGGCTCGAGGAAGATCTCAGTCCAGGTCTGTGGTGACAGGATAAAGGGAAATCAGGTGACAGGATAAAGATGAAAGAGTGTAGGTGCAGACCAGATATTAAGAAGAAATTATCTCCTGAGAGGGTGGTGACAGGTTGCTCAGAGAAGTTGTGGATGTACCATCCATAGAAGTGTCCAAGGCCAGGCTGGATGAGGGTTTGAGCAATCTGATCTAGAGAAAGGTGTCCCTGCCCATGGCAGGGGGTTGGAACCAGATGATCTTTAAAGTCACTTCCAACCCAAACCATTCTGTGATTCTGAAGTCCCTGTTTTCGCCAGTGAAGAGGCAACAGTTCAGAGAAGTGCTAAACAAAAGCCTGCCTCGCATTTATTCTTGACAAAAGAAATTGGAAGAGTCTAAATGACTATTTTTATGTTTTAAAGGGTATGGATAATTACTCCTCTGTCTGACTTACTTATCGATACCTCCTGTTATGTGCTCACCATCCAAATAACCCAGTCAAGCAAATGACAGTTTTACCTAGGGGTTTGAAGGCAGAGTTTTAGCCTTAGAAAGGTGTTTATCTTAGAAGTTCCACAGAAAAGCTAAATTGTTTTATTTCTAGCACTGGATATGCAAAAGTATAAAGACAGAGAATTTAGTCTAGAAATTCAGATGCCTGTAAGAAATACAACTACTCTACTATACTGTATTCCATTACATCATCTGAAAATTTGTTTTACCTTCACATAATATGTTATTGCAAGACACACTTGGTATACACAGCTTTTGCATGCATATATCTATTAAACCTTCATAAAACATGTTGGTTTATGGAGTGCCTTTGAATCTGTGTTTAACTACAAAAATCTCTGTTCCAGCACAGCCTTAGCCTCAGGAGTAATAGCATTAACTCTAATTATTACAAAACAAGTCCCTATCAATCTTTTCAAGAACTAATTAACAGCTTTGTTATGTAAAAAAATGTCTGCTTCCATCAGATAAAGGGAGAATGCAGATAAAGCTGTGAAATGCAGAAGTCATGCTGCAGCATGGGAGGGTTATCTAATTCAGAGAGGATGATTACTACAGCCTGAAACTCTTCATGGAGACGACTGTGTGTCCAAACCCAGCGCCTTTCCAGTTTCACACATCTACAGAGAACATACTCTGATGTGCAAAGGGAACTGGACCATTTTATGAAAGGAACATACTTTTGTTAACTTTTTTTACTCAAAAAGTTTGAAGTCTACAAATAGTGTTGTCTGGCAGTGCTATAAAATAAACTATCGAAACAGATTGGAGGGCATGTTTTTACTTATTCAACCCAGTGTTTTTTAATTTAATGTTCTTAAAATGCTCCAAGAGTTGCTATGTTCCAATTCACCACTGTGTTGGCACACTTGCATTTTCAGATGCTAAAGGAAGTATCAAAATAATGGGAAACCATGCTTATTTCCTCGAATGTTCTTTTAAACTGTGTTGCTGTCCTGTAAACAAGCTGTAATTGGGGGCTTTTCATGCTTCCTTGCTAACCTTACTAATCTTTCTCATTTGAACTGACAAGTTTCATGCTTATTAGTTTTGTAAAGTTAAATATAGGCCTCTCCTCTAGGATTTTTTTTTTTTTTTGAGTACTCTGGACTCAAAGCAGTGGCTTAAATGTAGGAATTTAGTGCTATCTGAAGTGCTCCAATACATCTCTGCATATGCTGCCACTACAGTTGCAACCTCAGCACATAGTTTCACAAGTAGGGATATACATATAGATGTCTAAATTTAGGTTCAGTCCATGAGCTGAATCTCATTCTGAAAGACAAAATAATTAGCTTTGCCTAGATTTTATCCAAAGTTTTCCAGTTTGGAAACAAAACTACCCAATTATCCTAAATCCTGAAGTATAGTATATGAAGTAAGGATATTGAATAATAATCCCAACAATTTAGATAGCACATAAGCATCAATAAGGGCTCATGTTCTTTATTTATCACAGAGAATTGCCACTGAATTGTTTGCTACAGAAGGATAGAGTTTCATTTGTACTGGAAAGAACTATGGAGTTCTCAGCTCCCAACAAGAATATGGAGTGGGAAACAAGCAGCTTAGATAATAGTTCAGCTCTTGACTAGAATGCCAAACTAAAACATTTTGTAACCATTCTCATGGCAAACCAGCATCTTTACAAGTTTCACAATGATAGGGTGTTTTGCTAGCAGGAACACTACTGTTGCCAAAGCAGCCTGAGCAGATTGGAAAACGTGTGAAGAAAATTTGATCCTATTAACAGATGCATATTGAACATTTGCAGGGAAAGCCAATGCTGCTGTTTACGTATTGCAGCATATGTGCAGATTTGTCACAAGAAACCTGTGAGACATATTCACCTGAGGAACAGCAGGGCTTTTGTCAGGCACAGGAAACTCTCAGGAATGAAAATGGCAGGGAGATGTTTGCTATGACTGAATGCTACTCAGCATCACTTTGCCAGGCTGGACAATCTGGAAACAATTCTGAGTGTACATTCACAGAAATGAGTGCTCTGCCTGCTGTGCTAACCCAGCTGGCATGGGGTTTTGTGAGCAGAATACCCAACCCCTATCCCTGACACTGTCCAGGTGGTACTGCCAAAACATCCACCTGCCTTTTCTCTGCCACTCACCTCAAAATCATTTCATGTGTTTTACAGAACTTTCCTTCTCAGTGTGCAGAAGATCCAAGATTCCAGCTCTTTTGGCCACTGTGATGCAATTTCAGAGTGATGATGCTAAAGAACAGACTTTTCCTGACAAGTAAATGCATTCACAGAGCAGTTGAAAGTGGAGGTCATGAATAAAGTCATAGCATCCTGAATAGTTTGAACAATCAGTATTTCTGGGACAGGTTGCTGCTATAAAGGAAAGCATTGAGGTTGTCTGTGTTCTTTGTTACTTTTGTGATAGTAGTTGTCCTTTAGGTTCTTTATCACATCTGTACATCATACAGTTTATCTCTGCTACTCCTGATGCCTTCATATTGGAATTGTTTCTTCCTGTGATGCATTAAACAGTTAAGTGTCAAAAAAACTACCCAGTGTCAGGTCCCAGGAAAACATCTGCTCACACAGTGCTGCGTTAAACTGTGGTGTAGACTGTAGTATGCTGTGGTGGATGTCAAAAGCCTACAGGAATTAAAATAAGGATTAAACAAATGGAAAGAAAAAAATCATAAAAATCAGGCTTATATTAGGAAGTCCCTATCACTGAGAAGTGATATCACAGCATAGAAGTTCTTCCTCATGTTCAGGTGGAACTTTGTGTGTTCCAGTTTCTGCCTGTTCCCTCTTGTCCCATTGTTTGTGACCACTAAGCAGAGCCTGGCTCCATCCTCTCAACACTGTCCCTTCAGATACTTACCAACATGGATGAGGTCGCCTCACAGTCATCTCCTCTCCAGCCTGAACAAGCCCAGCTCCCTCAGCCTTTCCTCAAGCTTTGCTCCCTTTCCACAGCCCCTGAGGACATGAGATGCATCCAAAGACGGTGAAAAAGGCTGTCCAGGTGATCGTGGAGCAGTTCTACTCCCACCTTCCACACCAGCAGCACATGTGAGGACATTGCCATCATCCCCACGGGGAGCTGTGCAACAACAACACGGGGTATAAAGTGTATCCCTCTGCTGCAGGAAATGCTGGAGGCAGATTTGTAGTTTCACGCAACACTCATGATGTAGTTAGAGCAATTCCCTGATTTATTCCTCAGTCTATTCCCACAGGTGGAGAAATAAGGAAAAGTACTTTGCAGACAGAATGACTGCTATGAGGACACAGGTTTGTCAGTGGGATCCCAGTGCACACTTGTGATTTTCTGTAGCAATACAAACAACAAACATAAATCCAAACTCACCCTCTCTAGGCTCTTCTTCCAACAGAAACTCCAATACAAAACAGAATTTTACTGAAACATTTAGTATCTGTCCTCTTTTATTTTAAAAATCCAAGTCCGAACTATTCGGTCCCAAGAGAATGATTTTTGTGATGAAACTTTCCCATGTGCCTACAAACAAATCCGGTAACTCTCATGTCTCATTTCATGGTTCCCAAAAGTGACAATGCAACAAACTGCTGTGTTAATACCATTATAAATTAAAATCATGTTTAGCAATCCAGGACATACTTGCTAAGAACAATTAAAACAAACCAGTTTGTACAAACCAGTGGCAGCTTTAATGTTCAAACAATTCAGTCCTCATCAGAATTAATCCTTCACTGTCTAATAGTTTTCTTACTAGCCTCAAACACTGGAGGATGAGATGCCTTCCTTTTTAAAAAATGTATATATTAAGCAATTTTATGTGAAAGTACACAACTATATGTTGTTGCTTATAATGCATATTAAACATTACCTTTTTTTGGTAGATATGTAAATCCAGAATATGTTTGGGTTAAAATAAGAATAACAAAATCATTTAAGCTATTATATTAATACTGAAAATTTGCATCTCAGTACTTTTTTGACAGCTTCATAAAAACGGGTATCTACATTACCGTGAAGATTTTCATCACCTTCAATTGTTTTAACCTTTTCTCACTATTCCTAGTGATGGATTGAAATATAAAGAAATAGCAAAGGAGTTCTGGGAAACATTAAATAAATCAATAATTTAAAATCCTTTTTCTTTCTCTCTGCTTGATTTGATAAAAAGCATGATAAAACAATTCTGTGGGCTATAAAAAGTATTTGAATGTGCAAGCTGTCATTGTAGGAATGTCAGCTAAAATTATCAAAGTTAGATGCAGAAGTATGGGAGCTCACATTAGATTTCAAGCTGGATCATTCAGAAATTTGAGTCTAATGTCTAGGGGCTATAATGTACTTTTAAGCATTTTTGACTATTCACAGAGGACTGGTTCTCTGCAATGTTTTTTGCTTCCACATAACAGTCAGCAGAACCACTCACATGTGCAAGCATTCAGAGAAAATGTATTAAAAAAATGACATATTTTGATGTGAAAATAAAATGGAAAAAAAATAATGGAAAACCTCTCCCCAACACAGATGTGAAGAAATTCATAGATCACCAAGTGTAGGTGCAGGGGAGGTAGGAGATGTTCAGCCAAGAAAACCTTTGGAATGACTTATTTTTAATAAATTACTTCTGCATAGAATTTCCTCTTATAAGTTGTAGAGGCCACCCAAAAAGTTTGAAGTTGCAAGTAAAGCTAAGCTGTGTAAGCAGAACGAGGGGGAAAAGAGGTGTAAGGAACTGACTGTCAGCTCTTGTAAATCTGTTTAGTTCCACTCAGCTCAACTGATCCAAGTCAGTGTATGCCAGCCAAGGGAGTTGCTCTGTGGTTGTAAAAAGTGTGAAGAGATAATGAAAGTCAATGTATTTAGTGTCTAAGTCTCTTTGTTACTCTTCAAAAATCCATCTGCTGCCTCTGTATGATGTCCTATTATAGTGGCTATTATGTGTTCTGCGTGGCTAATTGATTAGCTCTAATCTCACATCAGTTGCCCTAAAGCAGATTAATATAATTATTTCATTTTCACTGCAGAACTGGTTTTGTTCAATTTTTAATTCTTGTATATGCCTCCTATGAATCCAAGTATCTACATATTCTACCCAGATGACCTCATACCTGGCATCACACACATTTCAAGGGCAGTGAAGGTGGCTGATGCCCTTAAATCCTTTCTGTCTTCCACTAAAGTGGATTTGTATAACAAATCTTACTCCATATGAACAGTAATGTTTAGAATCAGAAATGAAGGATGATATTCATTTAATCTGGCTCTGGGATCCAAAAACAGGAGTTAAGACGACCAAGAATTTGCTGTAGCTCCCGATTCCAGAGTACAAGAAGACATGGGCTCTGTTCCCTATAGCAGATCAGGAGATGAGTTATCATCAGGAGAGAAACAAACTGAATAATTCAAAGTTGCCATCGTGATGGCTTGGAAAGTGCCTCCCTGGTCTGTGGTTTTATCTATATCTGTCCTCAAGGTTTTGAGTGGGCCCAAAGAACTGAACCAGAAATTTTCTAAGAAAATAGTTTTGGATATTTTGATGAAAAAAAATGTCTCTACATTGATACCAAATACTTGTAAACATGTACCATTTTCAATAATATATTTGTGAGGAAGGAGAAGTATCTGATCAGAAGTATGCAGCCTGTCATGGTTAGAGCATCCATCAGAGGTGATGGTCAAAAGTAATTCTGTAGTTAAATCATCAGAGGTCCATCTGTGCAAACAAAAGTAAAAATATCACAAGTGGACTTTATACTATGTATTGTAAAAAGAGAATATCTACTGTCTTCTTCTGAATGTAATGTGCTCATCTTGCATTTTCACCAAAGCCCACATCTAATTTATGCCATCCTTTACATCACTGCTGACAGTGACCAAATCACCGTTTTTTGTGATATAGCTGAGTACGCAATTTCCAGTTTCGTATGACAAGAATCCTTCATCTTCAAATTCACTAACTGTAGTCTTTTGGGTTTTGTCAATTTATAATATCATTTTAGTCTTATTTATGCCAGATGTAGATTGGAAATTCAGGAATGCCCTATAACAGATATACACCAAGGCTAATGGGATATGAGTAACACAAGAGTTCATTTTACACAACGGTTTCACATAAAGATTTGTTGTATTGATTCCTTCTTAAAACAAATTTGTTATCTGGGAGTCTTGTCATTCTCTGCTGTTAAAAAAAAAAAGAGAGAAGATAAGGCTATTATACTCTTAATGGCATTACTTAAGGCTTGAAGAAAATTTTGAAGAAAAGTAATAAACTCAAAACAAAATTAATTAAGGAAAAAAAGTCAAATGAAAGTACGACAAAACCACAGATTGTCCCAGATGTTTCTATTAAAGATATTCAATCTCCCTTTGATAAAACACTTCAGTTCCTCATGAGGAAAATGCAGTAAATATCTGGACTTCAGTAAAGTATTTGGGACAGAGTCACAGGAAATTTCTTGGGCTGGAGACAACTAGTACAAGAACTGGAACTTGGCTAAAGAATTGTTTAGATGGAAGATGACAAGCTGTACCTATACGAGAAGCCTTGGATCACATGGACATTGCAGTGGGATTTCTCAAGGATCAAACCTGGACTAATTTAATGTAATGTTTTCATTATGACTTTGGCACAGAAACCCAGAAGTGAGCTAATAAAACATGACAACACAGCATTTGAAGTCACTGTCACTGTAGTGAAAGATGGGGATGCCATTAAGAAAGAATTGAAAAGCCTTTTGTTAGAGAGATAGAAATGGGAGAAAATTCCGTGCCATGAAAAGTGAGAAGATTCATTTAGGCAGTAATAAAACTTTCTCCTGGAGGGGTTGGATGCTGAGGGTTTGAAAGCAGCAAACAAGAGAAGCAGGCTGCAGAGTAGAAACTCAGCACGACTGTGAGCTGCTGGTGTTGCAGAGCTGTGTGAAGGCATATGAGATCCACAGAGAATGAGGGGAAAATGCCTGGGTGCACGGTCATGGCAAGACCTCGTCTGGTGCAGTACATGCATTCTGATACTCAAAAGAGTAGAAATAGGGATTAAAATGGGGAAAAATGCCAGGAAGAACCAGAACATGGAAGTAATTTGAATACTTCTAAGTACTTATATATAGAATAATATAATCTTAGAAAAGTTTGGGTTGGAATGCTTTCCTAAAGATCATCTAGCTCCAACCACCCTGACATGCACAGGGATAATTGTGGTTTGTTCTTTATTGTGACTGCCTATGGCAGAGCTAAATCCTGTGGTTTAGCCTTGCTGCCTCTGCCCAGCCATGGCCAGGTGAGAGCACTTCCAATGGCACAGAAAGCCGGACCATTAACATTTCTTCAAAGACACCATATTGTGCTGAAAATAAGCAGGGGAGGCTGAAAAAATAATGTTAGTGCTTGAATAACTTTCACTGGGAGATTTTCTGTACAAGCTGCTTCAGAGCCTCATTGTGTCTCTGTGTTTTCTATGTACAGCATCATCCTCTGCTATGATCTGACTCCATAAAAATGAGTGAATTAAGGTGGTAACAGTACACTCCAGTATTGCTTGAAATCCCACCCAGTCTTTGAAAGGTCAATCATCTCTATGCTCCTATCAGAACTTCCTCTAGTTCATTCCCAAGCCAGACAGAAAAATTCAAGTATCCTAGTTATCCTGTGGAAGAAAAATGTTGAGAACCATCTTGCCCATCTTAATTACAAAGACTGTAAAAGCTTTCCATTCAAAATGACCTGCTTTTTCTATAACATAAGAATAAATTTTAACTTCAGCTGCTGGGACACTGTCTGCTCAATCCATAAACTCTAGTCCCTTGATAAGGAAGTTAAAGCAGCCTAGTATTAAAAATAAAAATAATAATAATAATAATAATACAGCTGAGGCTGTAATATAAAACTTAAGTGTCTGAGAGAAAGCAGTGAACCAGGACTTTAGCATGCAGCTATTTCTTACGTCCTTCTTTTCACCAAAGGACACAAAGCCCTTAGTCAGCCTGATTATTAGATTAGGATATTATGAGGAATTGATCTGTCTAATGAAGTCTATATTTTTTTGATATTTCTGTTCGTCTTGCAGTAGGATGTTTGCTGGCTCCTTTTCAGTGTTTTCTTTGAGAACATTTTTCATTATATTTCTTTCCAAAGAGATTTTCCAGTGCTGGGTGATGCTTTTCAGTAAATACTTTATTTATAAAATTGCTTAAAAATAAAAGTTTAAAAACCCCAAACTTCAGAGATACCAAATTAGGAAAAAGAATCTGAAAAGTAGTTTCAACTAAAACAAAAAACTGGAGGGAAAAACCCCATCAATTTATCTTTTTGAGTCATAAGCAAAGATGTTTCTAATTCCAGTTTGAAATTATATGCTACATTTCAAAAGTTGAATTGAATTTGAAGAAAACAGGCATGTTTTGAAAAGGACTCAAGAGCTTAACAGAACCTTCCTGGGTGCCCCAGTGTAGAGGTTTTTGATCTGGGCATTTTTCCTACTTAGCCTAAAATTCAGATCCTGGATATATATTTTGATTTGTTTTTACATTTGGCTACTAACACCAGGAGCCCAGAGTTAGTCTGGCTCCAGTGACTTGGAGGCTCTTCAGCTGAGCAGAGAGAGTCAGTAAATACCTCGGAGCATTTCAGCCGGGGGGATTACAGCCATGCCAGTGTTTCCCAGAACAGCTGCTGCAAGAAGCTTGTTTAATACCTGCTGCCTGTAAAAAGAATTAAGCAGTAAATGAGGGCTTGCCACAGGACCTATGTCCAGGTTTGCTGGAGAAGCAGAAGCACAGACATTTTGCTGTCTTCAGGCGTGTATAAGGCCCTTAGCTGGAGTTAGCTGTGGCTGGGAGAAGAGGTGTTTAAGCGTTTAAAAGAGACGAGGAGAAGAAAACCTGCTCACACCACCGGTGTTTCTGTAACCTGTGCATGAACTTTTAAATCAAGTCTCTTTGTTCATAAGCCTCAGTTAACTGGCATAGAACAGCTTCATCACTAATGCCAAAAGAACCCCATGTGGTTTAGAAAAAGCAGTCAGTCCCCTCAGCTGCTCACAGCCCCTTAAATACACTAATCCAAGAAATAAATATATAAATGTGTTATAAAAACTCATATTATCCAAAATTTGTTTTTAAAGGCCCAATTGCTGAATAGTAAGGCTTGAGGATCTTTTTCATCAAAATGTTTTGGAGGGGTAAAACAGGTTTTGTGTGTAGAAAGCAAATACAAAGCAAGGTGTTTCAAAAAAGCTAAGTATTTTGGTTTTAATAAAAACCTTTTGTGCTTTTCCTCAACTCAGAAATCACAGCAGGTCAGTTAAAGTCAGGCTACTTGCCTGATCAAAATAAAAGGCAGATTAATCTGCTAGAACCTACTGTCTTCTTTGGGAGAAAGTAAAAGTGCAGTTGAAACTCCAACTGTAATTACAGGGAAATCTATTTTTGTGAAAGGGAAACAAAGAGTGAATTCCACCTGTCTGTGTTAGGCACAAGTGTGTGGTCTGATGATGGCCCAGGTTCAACTCCTTTGAAGACTTGTCCAAGGTAATTTATCTCTGTGTCCTGTCTCCCAGTTCATAGGAAGGTCTAATACCAATTCCCTGAAAACTGTTGAGAACATAAATTCACGAAGACTGTTGTAAGGAAGACATGATACAATTACTTTAGATTCACCATTCTTATAGTCTGATGAAGGAAGTAGAACATGTTTCACAGATAATGAGCTTTTTAAGCATCAGTCTTCCAGTACTGTGCTCTGGTCCCTCACACATTCTGGAGTTTATTGCTTCTCTTATAGAGAGGCAGCAAGTGGAGCTGTCTATCAGCTTCACTGTACCACATGATGCAGAACTCCACAGGTGTGATGAAAAGATTCCAAGGGATGAATTCTTGGGCCCTTACAAACTGGTATGGTCCTCTCGTTGAAGCAAGATTTTTATGGAACAGGTCTTAGGTTTTACAGTAACGCATTTGGGTCTTTTGGGAAAGGAACCTCTCAAGTGATCTCTGAATCACAGAAGCAAAATGTCATAAGGTGGTTTCTTACCTGCTTCTGTAACTCCAAGTCTCATCATATTATCTCAAGACTTACAATAGCTGACATTTCTGAAAATTCAGCTCCAAGCTGTATGTTCATATAAGATCAGTTTCCATTAAACATAGATAAAACATCAGCTTACAGGCTGTGGCAGAGAAAAGCTTGGAAATTCAAACCATAGCAACTTCAGCAATCAAAAGCAAATAGAAGATATCTGAAAACCATGCTTGGAAAATATTATAGATTTTGTGTCTCATGTAAGCCAATGACTGATTTTTCAAGTGTTTGGGAATGGTAACAATTAATGTTGCCTATAGAATTCCTGATAATATTACTCAGTTCATGTTCCTTTGAAACTCCTGAGGGATATCTTCTCATCCTTGGAATTTGTTCCTGTTCATTTTAAAAAAATTATTCTTTGTTTCTAGGCCTTGACTGAGGAAAGCACACATGAAATGAAGACTGCATGAAGAAATCTTTATGCAGATGATGTTGCAATACCAGTCAAATGAAATCCAAATCTTCATATTAAAAGCAATTGGTGATACAGGAAGATTTAGGCCAATCCAACAAGAAGCTGGCAGAGTAGTTAATTTTCAGTCTGCATCAGGTGCCCCTGATATTTTTCCTTTATTTGTTCTAGTGAGGTTCTCCCAAATAGTTCCTTAAATTCACATCCAGAAATGAGCTTGGTTGTATGATCTTGGCTCTCAATTAAAAAGTATGTCCCAGATTAATATCAGCCAGGAAAACTAACTTTTGACTTCAGGGAGAAAAACTGGTTGATGGCTGATAACCAACTTGAAATCCGCTGTCATGGATCTCTGCTAACACAGAGAATGGGAAATCACTGCATGCAAGGACTCAGGTAATCAAACTTTTCCATGAGTAGAGCAACCAACTCATTTGGTAATGGAATTTGCCCACAGATTATATAAATCCTGGTAATATCTGAATTTAGAGTTAACAATGAAGCTTATGCCTGTTAACCTCAAGGCTGAACAGAACTAAACAGAGAGGCCTAAACCAGAGGCCAGTGTTGGAATGAGCATCCTTTTCTAACACACATGGTTTCCAGATGCAGCACTCTCTTGTCTTTCTTCATTTAGTATTTATGACTAAATTGATAAATCAATCCTTTTTCCTCACAACCCATGATTTTTTTTCTTCAAAATATAGTCTGTAATTCAATTTGTGGATAGTCTAAAAAAAATTCTAGGACTAATGAGCTTTTTAGATACAAAAATATCACACGCTTTCTAAAATGAGGAGTTACATTTCTTTGATAGAATATTTGAACTATGTGACTCATATAATCCAGAAACCTTTTCATTATGAAAACTTAATTATGAAATAAAATATAAAATCTACATCTGTATATGGCAAATATGAACAGATAAAAATTCATATCTGTCAGATATCCTGTTACAAGCCACGGAGTATGTTGCTACATTCCAAAGCCTGGACTTGGCTAAATCTAAGATGTGCTCCCATTTTAACTGATTAATTTTTTGACATATAAAGTGCACTATTGAGCTTCTCAGGTTTACAGAATTACGACATTTTTGAGGGAATATCTGATCCAGGCTTGTCCATTTCACTTTCCAAATATTTTTTTGGTATACACCACTCTGTAGTGAAAGACATGCATCAGTTCTCTTGCCATACAAAGTTATAAATCTGGAGAGTGATCTGAAGGTTACATTTATTTGCTTTAATGAGACTTTACCATGCTTAAAGTACAGTGTATTGAGCAAAAGGTGAAGAGCTTTAATCTAAATCAAGTATACTGCAATAATTGAACAAGGGTATCACATAAGAGAGGAGAAAACAGTACAAGGGTTAAACATTACTTTGGATATTTGGATTGAGAACATGTTACCAAAGTGAGTTTGTTTTAAAAAGCAAGGATTTTCAGTCTGAGTGGGTCCTTTTGTGGCTGCAAAGATTTATATAGTTTTAAAGCTATTTTCTAGCATAAATGCCTTCTTACTTAGCATGACAAGAAGCAAATAAAAGCTGTCTGATGTGCTCAGCAAGAACTTAATCCAGCTGGACAGAATGAGGTACAAATGCAATTAATATCTCTTTACCAGCAAATATATTATGGTTTATAGGGTCTTATTTTTCAGAAATTATTCAAGTAAAGCATCTTGATCAGTATCTAGCCTAGAAGATGAGATTATTTTTTAGCCATTAGGAATTCTCTGAGCAATTGAATTTGTATTTTGTAGGCTCAGCTGCTAAAACTAACTGGAGATTTTTGGTTCTACCTCTTAGATATCTCAGTTAGAAACTGATTTTCCAGGTCAGTGCTCACTAGTCCTTCAAATGATGTCTCCATTAAAATTACACAAGTTGGACTGAAAACTTCCTTCTCTTGTGATCTTGGTTTTACCAGCTTTCTCTGCACTAAGACAGCTCCTCTAAAGATAGTGAGGATGTTGCTGGCCTTTCTTTTGCACTGTTTTGTACAGAACCCAAGAATTGGCATGATTTCCACCTCTATGGAAATGCCAGAGGATGCCAAAGATCAGCTCTTCATGAGTGGTCTTCTATTTGTTATTCTTCTACTGCCTATCCTGTCTCTATGGCCCCTGGAATATGCTTTTTTCCTGTCTGGACTTTCTCTGTTCCTCATGCTACTTCCTGGAGGAAGGATAAAGATACTGAAGAGCTTGAGAAGAAAGTTAATGCTGAGAAAGAAAGAACAAGGAAAGATGGTCTCTACTCTAAAGCTTTGAGGATTTTCCACTTCTTTCAAAGGTCTCAGTGAGACCTTGGCAAAGCTAAAAGGCCATAGAAGGACCAAAGCCACTGCATTTTTGTACTGTTTCTTTGTGTGTGGGTTTTTTTTTTCATGTGTTTCAGAAAATAGTCCCTGGATAAGAAAGGTTGATGGACTTTTTGTCTGGTTGGATTGTTCAGGTTCAACACACGGTGTTGTCCAGTACCTGTGGAGAAGGAGAGTAATTTTTGTGAGTCAGCAGTGAATGCTTTCATTCTTTTGGTTAAATACATTTTTAACAGAGTGTCATATCTTCAGCAGACAACAACAACATAACTCCAGGAACAAATGTAGCTTCAGGAATCTATATCAGACCAGAACTCAGGCATCTTCCCTTCTCCATCATTTTTCCTAGAAGCATCTAGGCATGTGGCTATAAAACTAGGAGCCAGGGGATTATAAGTACTAGTTCTCACTCTTTTCCTCTGTAAATTGTGGGTATTTGGAGGGAAGCAAGCCTCTAAAATCAGCAGTAAGTTTCAGATGTTATTACTCTGACATAGACTATCAAAAGATGATTTTTAATTCCCATGCTGTTTAGTTACCAAGCAAACAAAGGAAAACTATGTTATACAAATGGTTATACCTTCCAGCTTCAATGTAACATTCCTAAACTGCAGATTACAACTGTACATGAGAAGAAAATTCATATCCACACATTATATATTACATGCTATGTACTTTCCATTTTTTTCTTCCACTTGAGATAGGATTTCAAAGTTACATCTAACCCTTCATTCACAGGGCTTATGCAAGCTTGCATTGATGGATGAAACTCATACTCACCATGTGTATGGGAAAAAGCACTTTGTGTAATCCTCATAAATCCTGTAGTGATGTGAGTGCAGTTTCAGCTGGGATATTCCAAAGGAAAATGGAAGATCAAATTCCAACTGCATGTGTTAATTAGATAATATTCCTTTTTGTGCAACTGCTATCTCACGGGATTTGTGTAAGGATAGACAAATGTGTAGCTGATTGGGATATTCACTGACTGTCTCTGGAGGTCCAAGTTCTACCAAGAGTCACATGCGTTATCCCTCTTAATTTGCTATTAGACAAAACCATGACTTAATGTGGTAAAACTGGTTCTTTGTGTTCAAGGAGAAGTCACGGGCTGTACTGACAGAGATGCTGTAGTTCAGGCCTGAGATGTGCTGGAAGGTTTGCAAGGAGGAATCCAGCAGAGCTTCTTCTCCTACTATGCCCTGCTTAAGCAAACGCATCTCCATGGGGTAGTGAGGAGAAAAACTGGAAGAGCACCAGGAGCTATTTACACAACTGGAACCATTCCATCCTCAGTCAAGTGAAGCAAATAGCTGTAAAAGCGTTCTCTATTTCAGCCATCCAAGAACAACACCACAAAGTGGACACCACGAGAGGTCAGTTGCCATGGGCACACAAGCGTCTAACTGGGAGAACACCCACAGACACTGAACTTTGATTCAGCAAACCCCACCTCCAGCTCTCTTTAGTGCAAGTGTTGCTATCATTCAGTTTTAAAAGCAACCTAGGAGCTTCAGGGGAAATACGTGGAGGCACTGGATGGTCCACTTCTGAGATGAGACAGGAAAGAGGCAAATACAAAATGCAGTTAGACAGAGGTGGGATGTCTTGTTTTCTCACCCCAGGCTCCACAGACACTGGTTTCACTTGACGAGCTCTCCAAGTCTGTGTATCTAACCTAACACAGCCTGCCCAGTGTTCAAGTCTCAGGGAATCTTTAGATGAGTTCTGATAGGGATGGATAATTGTTGTAATTAATTAGAGAACCAGAACCAAAAACTTGATTGACACAGTCTCTGGAAGCACACCAAGCTTTTAAAATCTTACCCATGTTTTTTCAGTTTTGAACATGGCTAGCAGATTTCTTCCTCTGCTTGACTAATAATAAAGCCCAAGGGCAACCAAGCAAAATTGGACCAAACTAGTTGGACAGTAAATTCCTACTTTTACACATTATTAAAGCTGGGCTAAATGAAAGGGGTCATTCTCTTTGCAGATGCTCCTGCATGTTCTTTTTATTTTAGAAACAAATTGTTAATTTTTTTTTCCATTTGAATGAGGCATGAACATAAATTGCTATAACGACACAGCCATTTGGTGCCAAATGCAATAAAATGTCATGACAACAAAAGCAATGATTATTCATAAGTCATCATTTAGTTCTGTTGCCTCCCTTCCTCCCAAGTACGCTGCCCTCTCTCTCTGCCTCCAGCCTTCCGTTCTACCCCTCATAAAAGAATTGAGTGGAAAAGAGATTTTTAATCCATGGCCAATGCCTTTCTCCAGGCTTTTTTTTTTTTTTTTTTGGACTTGCATGGACTTTCTGAAGAGCACAAACCTTTATAAACTGCCAAAGGAGAGGTTTTATCTCGGTGTCCAATGATCTAAACTGAAACACACTCACCTAAAGAAAGTGCTCCACAATAGCCTCCCACAACAATTTTATGACCCAGCCAACAGAGGTCAAGACTGTTACTCTTTGGAAAACATGATCTGCATCTATGTTAGTCTGAGTAGTGATCTCCAAAATAAGCAGTTCAAGTATTTAATCTAGGAACATCTACTTATTGTAGGTCATTTTTTTTGTTCAGCCTTCTCTCTAAGTGAATTCTACATGTCTATTCGATTTTGGCTTTAGGAAACCCTGTGCCATGGGCGTTGTATTTCTTCAAATAAAGTATATCACAGCAGATGCAGTGTAGAACACAGTCTGACCAAGCAGTAAAAACATTATCCTCTACCCAATATATAATTTGTTGCTCTCTGATTTGGCTTGTTCAGATTTCTCCCTTTTTGCATTCCGAAAAAATCCTAGTGTGCCTTCCATCAGGAATCATTGTCTCACTGTATCAGGAAGCCCATACATGAATCACATAGCTACAGTACAAATTAGAAGATGCAGAGAATTTTCAGAATAAATAAATAGCAAAATACTGATGTGTGAACACAGTAATGAGACCCTGAACTGTGTGGTGCCTCTGAGAAAACTGAGAAGCTTGGATTAGGTTAGGTTAGATTAAATATAAGAATAAGATTTACTGTGAAAGCTAGGTAATTTGGAATTTTTTTTTTCCTTCTTCTTTTTTTTTTTCTTTTTTTTTGAGAAATGGTGGCACTCTTGAGTTCTGTGTCCAGGAAATTTTATGAGTTTGGAAGGAAAAAGGCTAGTTTCTTAAGTCTGCCTTAAAGAGAAACAGAAACAATGTCTCAATTTTTACTCAGTAATAATAGAATTCATGCAGAATTTGGAAAACACAGGATCAAATTTTGTTTCTAACAACAAAAAAGTAATTGAAATCTTTCTCTTCCCACAGCAATCCTCTCACTGTTCAATAAAACAGAGTATGATTTCAAGTGAGTATGGCAATCTTATAATGTCAGAATGCTGGAGGTTCCTCCAGTCTCTCCTTTGAGAACATTGATTTAAATATACATAATTCCATATAAAAATATCAGCACTGGTTATCCCACACACTTTTTTTGAGGTATTCACTTGGGAAGTGGTAGTTAGGCTCCACTTTTGTGCATCTTAATCTATGGAAAGTGAAAGAGTTGAACCATAATGCTGCCACGAAACTGCACTTAAGGCATTCTTCTAGGTGGGATGAAGTAGGTTCAAATGTCCTCAGCAGCGGGATGCATTGAACCTGACCCTAAAATCCTGAAAAATCCTGAAAGCCTTGAATCCTGCCCAGGGCTTGATAGCTCATACTGACAGGATAGTGAGTCTGAAGAGCATCAGGCTGTTTTCCAGGAGTAGCTTTTTTCAGGACGGTCTTTTAGGTTGAGTTGCTGGACAAAGGAACAGGTTTTCAATTTTTAACCTTTCCAGAACTGATTTACCTCTTGCACGTTGTCAAACATGACCTTCTTTTTCTTCCTCTCTCCTTTTTATACAGTTGTGGAACAAATATATACAAATTTACAGATCTACTCTTTTTACAGCCCCCTCACAGTCTATGCCAGCTAAGTAATTGCTATCAAGCCTTTTGTGGGCCTCACACTTGAGACAACTGCAGAAAAGTCTGGAAGAAGGGGAAGACAAAGACTAACTGTGTCCATCAATGCACAAGGGTGGCACAGAGAATCCTCCAGACTATGTCACTTGGGATTGGAGAGACAGGCAGCAGAAACCCAAACTGAGCAGCGATACAGCGATGCTTTGACAGCAGGTTAGAGATAACAGGCACAGGATGACCTGTCAGTGCTCAGTCTAGGTGGGATGAAAGAAGACCCCTCCACTGATGCCAGTCAAGTCAGCTTCAAGACAGGGGGTGTAGTTTTCTTGTCAATCACATATTAGACAGGACTTTGGAGAAGCAATCCAGTACCTCTGAGGAGGCTGCATTGTTCAAGAGTAATATGTGATATGTTTTACTGGTTTGGATGCTTTGGTGTATGTCTGTAACTCAATTCCCCTCCTGTTTTTATGTAACTTTACTGGCTGTTTTCCCTTTCCCAACACCAGAATGATTCATATGAGAAGGCCAGCCAATTTTTCTCTATTAAAAAAGAATCAAGATTATAAGAACCGTAAAATTATGCAAAATACTCAGCCAAAATGTCTCTCAGTGATCAGTTGAAAATTGTCCCCACAGTAAGAAACGACATCTTCAGTTCAAAGGAGACAAGGGACCATCTTGTACTATGCCTTAAAGAGCTGCTAAATCAGACTGGCTTGTGATATTAGCATAATGTTCACATTTAACATGTATCCTGCAGTAATTCCCACTAGTTGGCCTTTAAATTGCCTCAGCTACTGTAGCAGAACAAACTAGCGTAGAAACAATGAAGAATTTTCACATACTACACTTCCAATGACTGTGGCAGTGGTCTCACTGCAATAAACACAGCAAGGGTCACAGTCTCGGTCTGAACAAATTTGCTGGTTAATACCATTGCAACTATCTTTGTCAGAGAAGATTGAATGGTTGTTTTATTTCATTTTATTTATTTTCTACATTTTATTTTATTTGGAAGTCACTGGGAAGACTGAGACAAGCCCTATCCCATTGTTACACTGCCATTAAGTCACATTAATTCCCTGGGGAATTTTTAAGAGCTTTGCTGATTCTGCATGCCCAGCTGTGTGAACAGAGCTTAAAAACTTGGATTTCATGTGGAAAAAAAATGCTTTTCTCTCATAGCTTTGTGGTAATTGACTTTGGGAAAAAAGGAACTTCAACTTTGCACACTTTAAGCCATATAAGAAAGCCACAATAATTATATTGAATAAAATTATCTGCTTCTGATAGCTGCAATCTGGGCATGTTCTTAAAATACCCACAGTCTGAGTAACTGTGCTGATCATCTATTAAAGCTGTGTGGAATCTTCAAGCTATGTTTACATTTTAATTGACAAAAACGTCAATATTCACAATGTATACAGTCAAGACATAATGAAATCATGCTGCACTTTCCCTGCTTTATTACAAAAGTCTCAAGACATGGCAAAAAAAAATTTAAAGATTCAGTGTATTATTATTTTTTCTTGGAAAAAATATCTCTAGGGGAAGCCATATTGTATTGTTTTAAAGCCCAACTTTAATGAGTGGAAGTTCAGGATATCTGGAGCCTACTGGGACTGTGCTGTTTGTTTGTGATCTTACCCACATTGCTGGTTTGGAACAGCAGGAGATGGTGCTGCAGACAGTTCTGGCATTCATGTTACAGTTTACTTCTTCACCAGAGTAACTTAAAAAAAAAAAAAAAGGATAGGAAACTTACTCTAGGTCCATGTTAAAAAAAAAAAAAAGAAAAAGAGAAGGGAAAAGAAAAACCACAAAAAACTGTATGAATTCACTTAGATATTTTGAGTCACAAGTCCCCAATTTGTTTTGCATGTAAAATAATTAAGGTGGGACAGTTTTGATCTCTTTGTGGAAGAACATTGCAATACTAATATCAGAAAGAAAGTGACTTTGCTGGAGGTAGATTTATTTCACATTTATTTTCACATTGAGGAGATCTGATCCTCCTTCTCCTTAATGTTTTTGTCATTCAAGTTATTACTCTGCCAAGACAACTGGTCTAAATTCAAGTGACATATTTGACTTACTATTTTGTACACTTTTTTACTGGTTTTATTCCCTTTGTGGATGCCTTTTCAGAAGGACATCAAGTATGACTTGCTTGTCCATATTTTCAAACTCTTATAAGTCTATTTCTACAGTTTCTCACGTACCAAAGGAGCTGTCAGTCTCAGGTACAAGGCTGTTATATGGTAACTGATTTAAAGTCATCTTTGCAAAATTACCTTTCAGGCTTGTTTTTAGATTGTCCTAGCTGTGCTGGTTTGGACAAATTTGGAGGAAAAATATCCTCTGATAGAAGGCAGGTTACAACCACCCCTACTCGACCAGGTTCGGGGAAAAAAAGGGAAATTTTTCTCAGAGGAAAGTGAAAGAGATAAAAACTATTTATTTAACAAACACACAAGAAAAGGATAATAATGCTAAATAATAAAACCTCTTGCTGTGGAGAGAAACCTGGGAAAATTTCAGAGTTCTTCTGTAGATATGGTCTCTCTCCTCCTCCTCGAAGCTGGATCGTGGGCCCACCTCCAGGGCCTTGGTAGAAAATTCTCCCAATGTGGTCTGATGTTGAAACAGTCCAGAAGAGAAGAAGAAGAAAAAAAAAAAAAAAAAAACAACGAAGTCTCAGGAAAACAAAGTTCAACTCTCCGTCTCCCTATGGAGAAAAGGAGCCAAAAGCTGGCTGAAAAGCAAGAAGGGTGCAGAAGCAGAAGAGTGCGTGTCTGCGACCTTGAAAAACTGCTTTGAGAAGTTTGCTCGGTTTTTTTCCTCTTCCTCCTCTCAGGCTCAGTTTAAAGGCACAGAAAGGCACAAGGTTAATTTCTGGGCATAGAGCAGTGATAGGGGAAACAACATCATAAAGTCACCCCAAGACATTCCACCCCTTATCCCATATTGTTGGCTCATTGCCCAAACTAATATATCCTAATTCTACACACACACACCCCAATGCACACATATATGTATACACAGCTATGTATGAACAGTGACAGTGACCCTCAGCAAGCAGGGGTATACAGGAATTTCACATTACAGATGGTTTTCACCCAACAATCAGATCTCCCTGTGGTACACAACATGTTGTTCCATCTTTCTGCATTACCCACCACGTGCAACCAGGTCCCTGAGCAAAGACAACCGCACGGATGGGTTTGTCTGTATTCAAGTCAGAATTAACCTAAACAGTCCTTCCTAACAGACCTCTGACATGCACTACTGGGTCCTTATCTCCATCTGTTGTATGCAGGGGCTCAGACTGGGCTGGACCAGCTCTATTGGTAGAACCTCGGGTGTTAACTAACCAGGTGGCCTTTGCTAGATGCTGCTCCCAATTTTTGAAAGTTCCCCCACCCAATGCCTTCAAGGTGGTTTTCAACAATCCATTGCACTGTTCCACTTTGCCTGCAGCTGGTGCATGGTAAGGGATGTGGTACACCCACTCAATACCATGTTCTCTAGCCCAGGTGTTTATAAGGCTGTTCTTAAAATGAGTCCCATTGTCAGACTTGATTCTCTCAGGGGTGCCATGCCTCCAAAGGACTTGCTTTTCAAGGCCCAGGATGGTGTTCCGGGCAGTAGCATGAGGCACAGGGTAGGTCTCCAGCCATCCAGTGGTGGCTTCTACCATTGTGAGCACACAGCGCTTGCCTTGGCGGGTTTGAGGCAGTGTGATGTAATCAATCTGCCAGGCCTCCCCATACTTGTATTTGGACCATCGCCCACCGTACCACAGAGGCTTCACCCGCTTGGCCTGTTTGACTGCAGCACACGTCTCACAGTCATGGATAACCTGTGAGATACTGTCCATGGTTAGATCCACCCCTCGGTCTCGTGCCCATTTATAGGTGGCATCTCTGCCTTGATGACCTGAGGCATCATGGGCCCATCGAGCTAGGAACAACTCTCCCTTGTGTTTCCAGTCCAAGTCTATCTGTGACACTTCTATCTTTGCAGCCTGATCTACCTGCTTGTCATTTTGGTGTTCTTCATTAGCCCTACTCTTGGGGACATGGGCATCTACATGGCGGACTTTCACAACCAGCTTTCTTACTCAGGCAGCGATGTTTTTCCACTCTCCAGCAGCCCAGACCGGTTTTCCCCTACGCTGCCAATTAGCTTTTTCCCACCTTTCCAGCCATCCCCAGAGAGCATTGGCTACCATCCATGAATCAGGGTAGAGGTAGAGCTTTGGCCACTTATCCCTTTCAGCAATGTCCAGGGCCAGCTGAATGGCTTTGAGTTTAGCGAGTTGGCTTGATCCACCTTCTCCTTCAGTAGCTTCTGCAACCTGTCGTGTGGGACTGCATATGGCTGCTTTCCACTTTCGTTTCATCCCTACGATGCGACAAGAACCGTCGGTGAAAAGAGCGCAGCATGTGTCTTCTGCTGGCAGTTGGTTGTACAGTGGAGCTTCTTCAGCACACGTCACTGGTTCTTGTTCCTCTTCATCAGCGAGACCAAAGTTTTCACCTTCAGGCCAATTTGTGATTATTTCCAAAATCTCAGGGCGATTCAGTTTCCCGATACAGGTGCGCTGTGTGATGAGAGCAATCCATTTGCTCCATGTGGCATTGGTGGCGTGGTGGGTAGAGGGAACCTCTGCTTTGAACATCCACCCCAGCACTGGTAGTCAGGGTGCCAGGAGGAGTTGTGCCTCAGTGCCAATTACCTCTGAGGCAGCTTGGATTCCTTCATAGGCTGCCAAGATTTCCTTCTCTGTTGGGATATAGTTGATGCCTCACAAAATTTTCTTCCTGTGGGCTGATACTCCACTGTCATCCTCTGTTGCCACTTTCCTTGTGCTTCAGCTGCAGACTCCCTGGCTGTGTCTGAGCTGTAAAAATGGACAAAGACCGTTCTGTGCCCCTGAGCCCTGATGACATGGCATGGCCTGACTTCACACATAGGGTCTTGCTTCTCTCCAAAGGATGCCAGGATGAAAATACCCAAACTGCCCATGGGAAACAGGCATGTGAAGTCTCTTGAACTGTGCCCAGGTATTGTTTGGCAACACTAAATGGCACAAGGCAACACAGGGATTATGGCAACTGTTAAATAACAGAGATATTGGTGTGCTCATGCTCTGACCTGTACCCTGGTCATGGTTTTGTACACTACTAGTATAGACATAATCTCTGGGGCTGGGACCAGCTTTTATTTTTGTTGGTGAATCAATGTTAGTCCAACAGGTTCTTTATTACTGACGAAAGCTCTTTGGAATGATGGAAAAGGTATCCTGTTACTATGGTACAGTTCAGATTTTCCTGGGAAACTTAGCTTGTGAAATTAGAGTAAGATGAAAACGACTTTGCAGTGATATTTTTCTGCATTTTTTAAAATTATTATTTTTCTTTCTGTAACCTGAAACAAAAAGTCTTGAAGTCTTCTAAGTGAAACTACTAAAACCATCTGTAATATTTTCTGTTCAGCTGGAAAACAGAGAATCATTTTTCTTTCTGAGTACCATCGAAAGTGTGGCTGTCCACACAGCCCCTGTCAAGAAATAATATGGATGATCTAAGAGAAAGAAAAGCAAATCAGGAAACTGCCTGCAGAGATAAGAGGGAGGAGGATTTAAAAGGATAGTGTTTCCATAAATCAAGGCAACCGGTGACAGCTTTAAAGTAAGGGTCAAAAACATTGCGAGAGGTGTCACTTGGATAAGAAGTTAATCCAAGTTTCCATCTCTCTGCCTTTACTGCTTGTTCAAGTGGAAGTTAAAGATCTCATGGCATTATTTCAGGATCATAAGAGATTGATATCCTGCCCAAATTCTCTCTTTCAGGATCATCAGAGACCTTTGCACCAGTATCAATACACACAGATTTATGTGATTGCTATAAACAAAGGGGCACATTTGTCTGCATACCATTGCTACAGTTTGTTCAGTTCGAATGGCAGCAGAGAATTTTAAATTGGCACAAGAATGCTGGGTAGTGTACACTGCAAAACCCATCAGGATGGGTCTGCAATAAGAAAATAGAAATATAATAGAACTCTCTATCACAGAGGATTCCAAGCAAACATGAGAAATGGGCATCAGAGAGTTTCCCGATACCAACTGAACCAAATAAGAGGTTTGGCACAAATTTCTCAAAAATTCCCTGAGATACACAGTCTTCGGCAAGATGCTGCCACATCTTAATAGAAATTACTATTTCCACCTCAAAAAGGTGGAAACAGCTCTTGGGAGTCTGAAACTAAAGAGCTGAAGTGCCAACATTATAATTTAAGGACTGTGATTTTTTCATTGCTTTACACAGAGTAAGTAGCCTTTACTCATGGGACATCCTTTAATGTGGGATTATTTTCTTGCAAATGAATTCAGTTGGTAGGTTTTGAAATGGAAAGTGCATGAGATAATTGGCCTGAGGAGGAGGCAAATGGTATTTGTGTGTCAATGAAGCAGAAGTCAAGCACCTGTGCTACTCCCACAGCATATCATCAACAGAAAAGGTATGATGTAAAAATGCAATAATAAAAAAAAATCTTTAAAATAATCTGCTGAAAGTAAACTAAACTGTAGTAAATTTAGGTATCCCCAATCCTGTTTCATCCTTCCTTAATTTTATTGGCAGTCAGTTAAGCTGCTAAAGAGCTTTCATGAATAAGAGATCAATCCAGTGAGTTAAATTTGAAAGTAAAGACTTAATATTGCTCTGTTTAAAAATAGGAAAATAAGGGTTCCATGTTCAGAAAAAATAGATATATACAAACTCAGTAGGGAAGCATGGTGCTCAGGAAGGGGAAACTGAAGGAAGTGCTAATATGATTTCACTGCTGTAATGCTGCCATGAGTCTTACCCATCTATTTTCATTACCCAAATGGAAAATGGGGGAATGAAAAAGGTCGAGGAAGTGACATTTTTCAGTATTAATAGCAAAAAAAGGAAATTAACTGAAAGGCACTTAATAGCTGGAAAAAATTGAAAATTCTGAGTCTGATTTTCCTCTTACACCACTCTTACACCAGTAGACTGCTGGAAAAGTCTCAGGGCTTGATTCCCAGAATGATGATGAAGTGGAAAGGAGTTTCTTTAGGTGGCTGAGTTCCTGTCTAAATGATTATTTGAATGCTAAAGAGATTTTGGTCTAAGTGGACTTTTGGTAATCTGCAGTCTTGCAGAGAAGCCTTTATTATTCAAATCCAAATATAATAAGTCTTTTTTCAAAGGTTCCTTTGGCTTCCACCAGCTATATTCTGACATATCCCAGTGGAGTGAAAGCAGTTCTTTCTAAAGGGAACAATATTGCAGGTGTAAGGTGGAATTTAAGTGGCTGCTCTAAGGGAACATACAAGCCTGAGCGATGCCAATTCACACAATCCCTGGGGAGGCAACAAGGCGATTTGCATCTATATGAGATGATTTCGGTTTTAAAGTGAAACACATGTGTTAGAGAGTTTGAAGCAAACTGACAGAATCCTTGTAACAGAACTGGAAATTATGAGCACCAGGAATGGCCTGGCCCCACAGAGCACTAATGTTTAATCTACTTATCGAGATAACAATCAAGGAAGAATCAATAACATAAAAACAGTGGGGTTTCCTCCTAGGTAACAAGCAAATAAAGGAGAAAAAAGGCTTCCTGATTGATGCTTCAGTGATTCCCCAGACCATGGTAACTGCCTTTGCTTTGATGGCTAATTCCTGGCGGACACTGGGAGGTGGCTTTTCTAAAAAGGTGTTGAGGTAGCAGAAGGGCTTAAACATTTGAAGAGTCTTCAGCTGCAGTCATGACAACCAAATGCAGATTCAAGATTATGATTGAAATCTGTGCAATACTGCTATGAAATCAATGATTTCTTACAGTGAGAAAGCTGTCAGGATTAATTCATCAAGAAAGCAGAACACAGTCCAAAGGGTCATTACTGAAACACTGCATGTTTGGAGTCATTAGAAAACAAATTAAGCATAAAATGATATTTTAAAATATGCAAATCCCTGCCTCTAATAACAGTTTTGAATTGTAATGGAAAATTGCTAGTTTAGCCAGGGAACCTTTACATTGCACAGAGATTGTAACAGTTTGCTGTTACATGAATATTGTTAATGATCTTTAAAATAGTCATGGGCAGCACAGCTGGAGAGAGCAGGCATCACAGCTGTTTGGGAATTTATTTAAACTCATATGATTGCAATGAGTACTAGAGTGGCTATTGCCACCTCACTGATGAATGTATCACTGTAAATAAATCCCCTGTAATTTCTTAAGTGTTGTTTTTTGTTATCCAAGAACAGAGGGAAGCAGAAGAGTGTCAAAATGTCAGTGGGATGGCAGAAGGAAAATATTACCTGTCCTATCTAAAGAAATAAATGACTTTTTATAGAAATACCATGTTAAAAAATGACTCTTCATATAAATTATATTTCTTTTAAAAGCTTCTGGAAAAGCATTGGAAAGTATTTAGTAAGATGTTTCACATGTTTGACTAAATGAAAAGCAATATAATAATATTTTTTAAAAATAATTTTATTTGGGATAGAGCAAAGAAATTACTGATCTGAGAAAAAAAAATATTCTTAAATGGAAGCAAGAGCTCTTTTGATCAGGGAACAAAGAAATGAATAGTTCACAGTCAGCTATAGATCACAGAGCACTTTAAACAAGAACTGTAATTCCTATATTGCAGGTGGGGTGGCAAATAGACCTCAGTGCAACTTCTCTGTGAGTTCTCCAGGATTAGGGTGGGAGCAGAGCTGGAACACATTTGGTCTCTCCAGGAGAAGGAGGCCAAGCTGGTGTAACAAAGCTGCTTTCAGTACACCGAGGTGTCTGTTTCCTGTGGCAAGGGACATCGCCGTAGGTTGAGGTGCCTCGCAGGTTGGTGATGTCCCCATTACACTGCAGATCCCAGCACGGACTTCAAGTTCCACATGAAAAATTCTGGCTTCAAATCACAGCCTGGCACTCCATATGCCTTCCCACTCTGCTGCTCTAGAGTGTTTTGTACAAATTTGGGGTCTTGGTCATGAAGCAGTTACATTTTCAGCTTTACACTTGAGTGTCTGTCCCCAAGCCTCTGTGTGCTCCTGCCTCACATTTGATGAGCACAGACCACTCCTCCTGCACAAGAGGACACAGGTCAGTGTCCCTCATGGGGACAGCTGCATTTCTGGAAGATGTTCAGGCTTTGTGATGAGAGAAGGTTGAAATTTGCCTCCCTCATCACCAGGTGGGTGGGAACGGATGGCAGGCAGCTCTCATCTAGCCAGAACTAAGCAAAAAGTAATCAATGCCTGTGAGAGAGATGGCATCAATCCTTTTCACGCTCTCAGGGAAAATGAGGACCAGTTTGATTCCTGCCCTGCCCTGGGAGCAGCTATACACAGCTCCATGCTCAGTCTCACATTGGCTTTAAAACTGAGCTCAATTCAAATGTCTTTTTTTTTTTTTAATTTTTATTTTCTTTAATAGTATCTTTTGTAAAATTCAATTCTATTCCTCCAGTTCCTATTTTCCAGGACAGTTCAAGTGTGCTGGCTGCATTACTCAACTCAGGCTTTGGTTGGTTGGCATTTCTGTCCCTGGGGCATTTTGCTGGATTACTCTTCTATTGCCTGTGCTGCTGCACTGCGGGGACTGAAAAGTGCCAGAACAAATGCAGGAGATGTGCCAGCTCTTGGTACACACCAAAGAATCCTGAAGCAACAACAACATTTGGCAGAAACAGAGGCATTGTTAATAAAGCAAGCCACTAAAATCTGTGTTTAATCACCAGAGCACAACCTCCCCGCTTGCAAGAGAATTTTCAAATGAGAGGAAAACTAGAAAGACAGCTTTGAGTGTCACAGAAAGTGGGAACAAAGTATGCGATCGGAGGTTTAACTCCTTAAAGCACAATTTTGCTTCTTAAGCCACTTTTCTTTCACAAGTTGGAAAAATATCATGCTTAGATGTACGTGTTCTATCACAATGTGAGTGAAATGGCCATATTTCAGTTAAGTCCCCAGATACCCACTAAACCATGCTTGTGTTGAAAGATTTTGCTAAAATATGGAAGTAAAAAAGACCTATTAATGCTAGTTCTGCTGGTTGCCAGCACAGATTTCTCTCCTACAGATCATTATCTAGTATTTTGGGTGGGATAGCAGAGTCACTGAGAACTCTAGTAAAGACAGCTCCTTCTTTTGATGTGAATAATCCACATTCTGCCTCAGATTTGTATTTTTCTATAGGTCTAATTTATAACTTCCCACCACACACACCACTGAAAAGGAAGTTTCATACTTAGAAATTGCTGCAATAGCATAGGAATGCAAAATAGTCAGCAAGATATGACAGATATAAAGGCCATACTGGCGTGTTTCTCATCTTCCTCATTTCACAAGAGTGTTTGGGGGGGTATTGTTTTGTTTTGCTTTATTCCTGCCAGGTTAGGTAAGTCAGTTGTTGATTTTAAGGTATGCAAAACTTAAGGCAACTGGAGATGTGAATGTGCCACTCTAAACAGAAATGTGACCCCTAGTTTTCCATCCCAGCTCTGTGATTCTCAAATCACATGCTCATCTGGGATTAATCAGTGTTGCTCAGTGAAGACTGGTAAATTTACAACTGAGGATGGAGACCCTCTTCTAAGCCATTGGCAGTACAATGATTACTTTCCACTGAAACATGGTGTGCAGTTGTGAAATGTTTGCCAGGTAGAGTAGAAAAGAGTAAATAAAGTTATATATGTGCAATCCTTCAGCCAGACAGTTTTATAGGCCAGGTTAAGTTTCTAGGATCACTAATAAAAACAAATTATATCTCCCAATGAGTATTTTGGTAAAATTATAGTGAACTATCTAGGTGTTCCAGCAATCAAGGAGAAAAATACACCATTTCTGAACGTGGACTTAGAAATGTGCAGCAATAAAAATAGCAAATATATACAATCAGAAGTATTCTTTGCCCAAAGTACTTCCGAAAGCATCTTAAGACTTCTCCTTTAATTTCTTGGGAAGCAACTGCATGGGCAACTGGCTGCTTCCCAGACACTCTATATTAATGCTCCATTCACAATTTACAATTTCGAAGGCTTTGACAAGAGTATGAAATTTAGTAAGGACACATCTAAGTTCCAGCTGACCCAGAAATGTGAGCTGCCATTCACTGCTGAGTTCTGTTGCTCCACTAATCATCTTTATTTTCCAGTGATTTCTACATTTTACTGAGAGTACATGTAGGATGAAGGACCACACACAGCTCTTCCTGCAAGGAGGAGACTTAATAGTCTCTTCTATGTTTCCTTATGGTCTGTGACTATTGCACCGCTAAGCCACAAAATGTTGCCTTAAATTAGGGTAACACCTCAGCCCAGGCATGCCTAAACATAATTAGCTTGTTCAGATTTTCACAGATGAATATTATTAAAGCTGTAATTTCTTCCAGGTCACAACAAGCTAACTTAAACAGAAGTGTTCCCAAACATTCCCAAGAAAAATCCAAACTGAACAAGATTCAAGGTTTCCCCTCAGAGTTATTAATGTAGTTCCCATCTTCACTATTAGATTCCAACAGAGAGTTCCACCTTGCTTTGTTTTCCTTCTGTCTAAATGTGTTCTACTGTTGGCTTGGAGGTTTTTTGTTTGTTTTTTATTACCATTCAGTTTTCAAACACCAGAAGTACAAATCACATCAAGCATTTCCAAAAACCCCTCAATGTCAGAATGTAAACACACTGTGCTCATGCTGCTCAAAGAAAAGCTTTTAGTTCTTAAGTATAAAAAAAACAGAGGAGCAAGAACAAATTCTTGGCCAATTTATATATTTTCCCCTCCACGGATTCTGTGACAGTGCTGATTGAAAGCTGAGATTTTGGGGAATGGGGTAAAAAAGAGGACAGAATCCTGACCCTTATAAGCACCCCATGCAGCTGTAAAAATGAGACAGCAAGGGATAAATCTTGTTCAGTTACAACAACAAGATTGTTCATTGGTTTTACTGAGTTGCCTTGGTATTAAAAAAAAATCCAGCTGGGCCTTGATGTGAACAGTTGTCTCCCAAATACACACTTTGCTTTCCAAAAGTTGCATTGTGTACTTTTATGTAATGTTAGCTTTTCTCTTCAATTGCATAAACACACATGGACTGAAAAGGTTTAATGCAAATGAAACTAAGAACACATGTTGCATTAACACAAAAATTGTGCTGGCCCATTTTGTTTCCAAAGCGATCTCTCCACACCTGCTACTACTTCCATCAGACTAAGACCAGCCTCCCATCAGGTGCCCTGGACAGCATTCCATTTGGAATTGCTGTCTAACCACGTCTTTAGGCAGCAAAACACAACACTTTTGGACTGAGCACCTTCAGGGATGTTTTTTGACTGTGGAGCACAAAGCCAAAACTGCAGGTCAGCTGGTCTCGAGGGTATGAGTGTGGAGTGCTACCAGCTACTGCTGTCCACTGCTGACTTACATGGATATACTCGAGCTGCTGTCCTGGATCTGTGTATTTCAACATGGGTAGGTGGAAACCCTGTTCCTCTGCAGGGGTATTTAGAACTATCAAAAGACTGGCATAAATAAAATTTAATGTAATGCAGATTTAGATTGCATAAAATGTGCCTAAATTTAGGAATATATACGCAGACTTTTATATATTCAGTACATGTCTAAGATCTTATAATTATCAGCAGAGATTTTGATTTAACACTATTGGCAGCACGTGGAAAAGCCACTCAGCTCCTCTAAGAATAGACATCTATGGCATGACTCGTTTGCATGATGTACACACATCTCGTGCCACACAAGACATGCTGCTTATCAGATGATACAGAACAATGGGGAGATGTATGACAGTGACAGCTGGAGCCTGGCTGAGGTTCTATGAAATATTTCAAATGGCATTAGATTAGATTAGTTTAGGCAACCTGGCTTTTGGCCAACTGTCATCTCTAGCTTTTACTTTATTCTGTTAATTTATCTAAAGGTAGGTGTCTGACACCAGTTGAAATGCTGTAAGGAGTCTGAGACTTTCACAGGACTGGAAAATACAACAAGGGACTTACAGGGCAGCCATGTCCTTCTCAATTGGCAGAGGAAGGCCAAGCAGCTGCCACAGGGTACCTGAAATTCCACCAGAAATCTAACCAGACTAAATCCTGTGCTAGATCTCCACTGACTTCTATGAGAGAGAGAAACATGTCTCTCACTCACCTGAAGATATATACATCATGGACTCCTAAATTTAGATCTAAATCAGATTTAGACCTGAGCCCTACAAATTGCTAACTGCTGAGTTGTTAACAGCTATGGTTTCCTCCCAATTTTTAAATTCAAAGTAAAAACTTGATTTTTTATTTGAGGTTGCATGGCACAACACTGTCCTGGTTTAGGTCATGGAAGCAACAGTAAGGAAACTTCTGTGATTTCTATTCTGAAAATCTATCTATTAATCCCTTTTAAAAATCCCTTCTTATTCTGGTATATATTTTCTTCTCTAGTTTTTCTGCTCAATATAAGTAATACAATGATTTTTAAGGTGCTAAAGTAAAAGGATAATATCAAGATAATTGTTCAATGTTCTAATTAAATTGAATGATGGTGAAATGTGGCAGATGACAGCTGACAGATTGCCCGTAAGAAATGGCAAACGTTGTGATCATTGATAGGTGGTGGACCTCATACACAGGTCTATGAATTAAGCCTAACAGCAGAACAAGATCTGGAAAAGAATGAAAGAGAATAGTGTGCTGATGAGGAAGGCTGGTTTAATAGTTTCCCTGAACGGGTCACCACCAGTGAAAAGAGTAAAAAAAAGAGATCTAAAAGCATGAACCCTTGCTCAGGATTTAGTAGTCTTAACGGCTACAAGCCAGAATGGTCTGAAATCACTTCATCTGATTACAAGAGAGAATGTGACTTAAGTTTAAATTATTCTAATATTAGCTATAAACCTACTGTACAGCCAGATGTTTGCTATGAATATTCTTTGCTTTGCTGAAGCTCCATCACTTATACCCTTACACATTCTAGTTACAAAGCAAAGGTTTCTGCTAAAGAACTGTTTCTAGTAATGCTACCGTAAAACTGCTGAGTTTCTCTACTTGCACAAAGTAGAAGTGTTGTTTACTGCAACAATTCCAGCTTTATAGAAATAATTTTCTGTGTTTTAGCAGCAGATGGGTTTATGTCCATGATATAAAAATGAACACGAAATTATGAATGAGGAGAAAAGAAATTGTCTAAAGCTCTCAGCTCTTTATCTCAAATGTTCAGCATAGCAAGGCCGCAGATGCTGTACATCCCAAGCAAAGCTCCTCCAGTTCTCATTTGTTTGTTCCCATTTTTCTGAGGTTTTGTTTACTTTAGATTGGTTTGTATGGAGTTTTATCCATGTATCAGATAACAAAACTTTAGAGTGACCAGACAGAAAAAAGTCAGCCAAACTCTAGTCATCACCACTGAGTGAAAAAATTCTCCAAGTGAAAAGACCAGAATAATTGTTTCAGGCGAATGAAGCACAAAGCTATTAGCTTGGCTTGCTGTGCTAAATTTCTGAGGACCATATGAAACAATCTTAATTTAAGCAAAATAAGTCCTAAGCAGTGGAACTGCTTATCAAGTGACTGATAAGGGGGGGGGCATTGGCTGACTTTGGGGATGTACAGTAAGCTGATGTGTTTCCATTGTAATACTTGGATCTCCAAGACTTTCAGGTGTCAGTATTCATTAATCCTACACATTTCTCTGCAAATAGAAAATATTTCACAGTAAATTAATTGAAGTTTTCCAGAGCCTCCATACTCAGAGAACCATCATGAAAAAATGTCTTCCTTTATGTTTTAAAGACACTTGCAGCTTTATTCAGTTTACAGGAATGCTTATGAGCAGCCCTAGAAACATACACACTACTAGCTGTAGTCTGACATCTGTATTAGGAATAGTCAGCCTAAACTCATTTTATATGTAACAGACTGTACTCAGAGGATTATATTGTAATGGGGGACTTGAATCATCTTCTGGACCTGTCACTGCACAGAGGAAGTCTGGATTACAGTACCTAAAAAATCCCACTCTGTCTGTGAGGCGAACAAGGTAAACCTTGTCACCTCCAGCCTGGAATTCAGGGTCTCTCAGCTCTAAAGAAAGATCCTCACACTTGATACTCCCTAAAACCACTGATTTTTTTAAAAGTAAGGTGCAGAATATTAAAGTACTGATTTTACTGTGGGTGAATTTGGGGTGGAGATTAGGATTGTGTATAGAGGCAATGTTCTACTGCTAGCCGACTAGGTTACCAGTGCTTAATATTTTAAAATACTAAGCTAAAGGTAAATAAAAATACAGAACTGTGATAGCCATCACAATATATAGAAAGCAGGTTATACATTCACTCATAAAAGAGAAACTGTATCAATGTTATTGTGTAAACATTTATATAATGATAGACTTTAACCACAGAAAAGGAAAAATCAACATCCACATTAAAAAAATCAAGTTCCAGTTAAATAACTTACGCATAGATTTCAATTAATGTGACCTTTATAGGGTTTAATAGTTCAGGCTCTTCTCATTAAATTGTTTAGCATTTTGTTGTTACAACAGAGAATTCAAACTCCTGAGTTGCCATTGGAAGTACCTAAAGAGGTATTACCATTTTTATTCCAAACATTTAAATAACCTCTGTAATGGGTCATTTGTTAGCTCACTGCTCAGATATCAGTCTGTTCCATGCTCTAGTTATAATGAGCAAGGATCCGTTTTCCAAGCTTTTTCTGAGGTTTTACTGGGCCTTTGCAATGTACAAATCTTGTGATGAACACAGTGTTAGAAACATGCACTTTACAAGCTACCCATGACAAATGTACTTGATCACATCATGGGGAAAAAGAAGAGATTTTGTTTCTTTTAGAATTATTTTATTGGACAGAAGTTTTGCTTTCAGTAAAGAAGTTTTTTGTGTCTTATTATTTGAAAAATTCAGCTATTTCAGAACACTGAATTTTTAATTTAATCCTGCTTTTCACATTCTTGAAGAAGTGCCAAATGGACATCCCAGAGCCTGAAATATCCTTTTTATACTCAATGTATACAAAAGCTGCACAGGCCTCCACAACCACATGACTCAGACTTGAGCCCTCCTCTCCCTCAGAGATGGCTATAGTGAAACAGAAATGTATGACTACTTTCTGGAAGTATTTTGGATGTCAATGGTGGAGTATCTCTGGTATCTTACCACCAGCCTCCTGAGGATTTACTCAGTGTGCTAAGCTAACTTATGTCAATTTGAAGCCAAGTTGGCTACAGTGATCCTGTTACTGAAACCATTTAATTAAGGATGTGCCTTGTTGTATCAGAGAAAAAAGTTCCATGACCCATTAAAATGTCTGCTAAAACAGCAGTGGGCCATCTAATTTTCATTGTTTTAAAATAGGAACACAAAGAGAGTGTGAGATGTCAGTGCTGCTAAACCTAGAACCTGAAATATCAGCTAGGTAGGTGATGATTGCTTTCATAATTAGACAGAAGACATTAAGTGCCTGAGGCTGCTCAGTCTCAGAGACCTTTATCTAAATCAGTTAGTTTCTACATACGGAACTGTGAAAGTCTCACTAAAGTCCCTGAGTAGGTAAAGGCTTTAATAATTCTGAAGAATATGGAAGAGCCTAAACACAAACATCCAAATTCCTGACTATTGTTCCAAGTTTCACACATGCTCCAAAAATTTTGTAGAAGAAATTGTGTCACTGGCCAACTTGATGAAAGGAAAGGATTGTAAAACTCCTCCACAATGATGGGAAGCAACAGGAATATTTATAAATGGTTCTATAAATACAGAGTATTGTCAATGACCTTCATAGCCACTTCTGCTCATTACAGTAAGAGCATGTCTAGTTGTATGCATTAAGGAGAAAAAAACACCTTTAGCCTTTAAGATAATATTGTTCAGTCACTGAACCTCTTCTCTGAGGTTGGGCACATTAAGACCCTTAACCTTTCTCCACTGGTGATTATATGAGCATTGTCCTAAGTGATTAAGGCTCACAATGATGCAGGGAAATGGACAAACAACATCTGACAGATTGGATGAGAAAAAGTCTGGGTTGAAGGAAGTGCCTTATCACCCAGCTCACAGTCCCTGCCTGAATACAGGCTTGGTGTGCCAACACCATATTCCAAGAGTTCTGCTTCGGGAGGAGCATCCTAGTCAAGGAATGCATTGTGGTATTTTGTTGTTTTTTCCACTTCCAAGTGGTTTTTATACACTTGATATTTAGTTAGGTTTATGGAGAAAGATAAAGTAAATGAAGTAAAGAAGGAGCAAACTTCCCTCTTTTGCTCCTACTTTCAAACACAGGTATTGTATCTGGGACACTACCTTGCTGAGAAGATCTGCATTTGCCAGTAAATTCACCGAGAAAACGGGTGTGATTTGCCTTTTTCTTTCTGCAAGGCACCTTCAATCCCACATTATACTAGGCAACCTTCTGCAATATGTGAAATTTTGTTCTGTGCTCCCTCAGTGTAAATAGGATCTTTTATACAATTTATAGAAGGTAACAAAGGATGAATTTGTTCATGTTGATTAGAAGTTCCATCCATGGCTGAAAGAACATCTAAAAATAAAAATGCTTTTTGATTCACAAAGCAACACAGTAGTGATGCTTTAGGCACACAAATACATTACAACTGCAATCAAACTAGAGCATTTGGAGGGGGTTTTTTTTGAGAATTCTTGTATTCTGTTTTAATATTTCCTACCATGATTTTTGTGTGAAAACAGAGCATGCATGCATACTGTAGATTTGGACATGCTTGAATAACAGAACAGGTTTTCCTCAATAAGCCTTTTGTGGGAAATATTTTAGCACCTCGCACTTTAGGCTCATTTAAATGGTTGTGTGGAATTTTGTTTGTTCTTTTGAAGATAAAAAAGAGAGAGGTGGGTGATGATTTCAGATCTGTATCAACCCAGGAATTCAAAGCAGTTGTTTTTTGTGTAAGTCCTCTGAGAGAAGGTAATCACCATCAAAGCCAAGTCTCTAGGGCTAGAGAGAGTAAGGTAGGAATCAAGCTCACTTCCCCCATTTCTTTGGGCAATTTCAATAAAGATAAGGGATTTAGAAAGTTTACCTGCAGGGCCATCTTAGCAACATATAAAATAGAATCATTTTCCATGAAAAAAATCAAAAATCAGTCAGGTCAGAGCAAATACATGTTTTAGTCCCTTTAGAAAAAGTAGCACGTGTTAATGCTATATGAACAATGACTATTTGGCAGCAGCATGGGAAACAGTCATGTATATCTTTCATCGGTTAGATTACAATTCAGTCATTGTACCAAAATTCAGGTTCAATTCAGAAACTATGATAATCAATTTAAACAGAGTAATTTAAACCTTGTTGTTTAAATCCTCTTCAACACTTAGCATTTGAAATTCATAGTTGTGGCATTCCTCAGTGCACATGTTGCCATTCTTGGAAATCGGGCACTGCTCCACCCCCACTGCCTTGCGTGGCCATCACAGTCTGGGGCTGACTCTGGCCCTCCTCCCTCATTTGGATCCTGATCCCCACCCACAGGACAATGCCACAGGCTGGCCTCATCCTGTCTCCATCCCTTCTGGAGGTGTCTGATGCCCTGGCCTGCCCTGCTCGTGGTTGAGGGGCACTGGCCCTGATTGAGATGTTTTGCCCCAAGCAGCCTCCTTGTCTCCTCTATCCCTCACTAGTAGATGGCCCTTACTACTCTATGGCACATCCACTTTCCTTGTAATGCTTTCCAGACCTTTTCAATCTGCTATTTACTGGTTTTGCTGAGTTACTTTTCATGGAAATATGTGTGGATGACTTCTTGAAGTGCCATATCCATCATCTGTGAGTAGGTGATCTGAAGTAATCCTGAAGTAATTCTCATGCTTTTACTGCTGTCACAGCCCATCAGGATTGTACAGCAGATGTTCACGGCTACAATACAGACGAATTTTTACTGCTTCCTTAAATCAAGGTAATTGCAGGAATTTTATAAATCAATTTTGTATTGATGAGATACTCTGGGAGTCTCTGAAGCAGCCTGAATTTGTCTCATCTTCCTCGATGCAAACCTGCGTGGTAACAAATTACTTCTGCTCTCTCTGTACTTTACAGCCAGGATCCCTGCCTGTAGGTAGTAATATTTTTCATTGTCATCTCTAGACTTCTCTTATTTTGCTCTGTGTTCCACACTCTCCCATGGGATCCATCTTCCAAGCGGCATTCCCAAGTTCAAGACACCCCTCTGAATTTTAGTTCTCCAATCAGAGTTTCTCTGTGCTTGAGCTCCCCTAGCCCCTGCATCCATTTACATAGGACGGACTTCACCTTCTTCAATTAATCTCCTGCACATCTTCACCTACATATTGTGACTTCTCCAACTCCAGTTGTCTGCGGTTTTTTCATCCTAGTCTTCCAGCTGCAGCAGTTTTCAGTGCAATGAGCTGTGGTGGCCAGTGAACACACACTACAAGGGACAAAGAGCTCTCAGTAAGACAAGTCCCCAGTACCACAAGAACAACTTTATGTTAGGGTGATTAAAAAGGCTTCTCCCGGGATGCTTGTTCTGTTACATTAATCTATCCCAGTTTGGATTCCCCAGTAGGCTGTCAGCCTCTACCCCTCCTCACTCCCCCAGTTCCCCGTTGCTCCCTGTTCCCTGGTCCCGCCTTTTCCCCGCCCCCGGATAAAACTGTGAGTTTTGGGGTCATGCTGGTATTTGCCTCTGCACCCTTGGACAGTGTAGCAGCAATAAATGCTCCTGGTGGAACGCACACAAACACCCTTCTGGACTCTTTGCTACCTACTGTAACACCGAACCCACCCGTGCGTCTCTGGGGGCACGCGGGACCCACAGAGCCGGGCAGGGAAAGTATTAATGAGCAATTAAATATTTATTTCCCTGGGACAGTGTAGTTCTAGTCATGAATTGCCTATTGCCATCTAGGAGCAGTTTCCTTCAGACCTTGATCCAAGCAGTGGAATTTAGCAAGAGCACACCATCACTCTCAATCCCCTAATTCCTCTCAAAATACAGACCCTACAATGAATTTACTTGCAACACTGATTTATTGGGGGTTTTTTCTTGAACATGTGTTATGTACTCCCCCAGATTTATCTAATCACTTTGAATTCTGGACTTACTAGGAGGACAAATTGTATTCCAGCTAAGCAAAAGAGTAAGATACATAATTATAAAACAGGACGCACCTATAAAATAAATTGATAAAAATAGGGAAACAAAATGTGTCTTATCCTAGCTGTCATATGGGAGGGTATTTCTCAACGAGTGAACTGAGGAGTTGCTGAATGAATTTATTCTTCCACTGTATTTCTGCCTTTCGCTTACATTTGAGGATTTTCTCCTGAGTGCTGGCAAAGTTTCAGTCTGTGTCTCAGGAATCCTTTTATTTCTCTACTGTTTGAGAGCCCCAGGAATAGCATGGCCTTTCTTCTAGCTGCTTGCTGTCTATCAGAATGCAGAAGGAATGTTCCTAAGCTTATTTGAGAATAAATCTCTTTAGGTACAGAGCAATCAGGGAGTGCTGATTCTTCTATCCTGTTTACCTTTTCTCTCAGAAAATCAGCTGCACTGCAGTGATAAAAATGAGTTACAGTAGTAAACCCACAGTGTACCATTCAGTCAGCTACATATCATGAGATGTTTTTGGCACACGCAGACATTTTATTTCTGGTTTACTGGCATATTATAGAGACTGCATGTAATGCACTAATACACTTTTGGGGCTGGGTCACTGTGTCACAGTCCTATTCAGGGAAGCACTTAAGCATCTGTCTAATATGAATCATATGCTTAGGTCCCACAGGTGCCAATGGAAATTAAGCAACTACTCCAGTGCTGACTTGAACAGAGATTTATTCTTAAACCATGTTTCTACAATAAAATATTTTCCTTTAAACTAATCAAGGATGGAATAAACTAAAATGAAATTTTGGTTGGTTTTTCTGTTGTTTGTGTTGAGTTTGGGTTTGGTTTTCTTTTAAGAAGCTTTTTCAGAATATGTCAAAGTTTCCTATTCATTAAATGTGTTTATCTGCAATTATGCAAATATTAACATTTACTTAAAGCCTCTGAGATAGATAACAGTTGCTGTTTGTACAGAGATGAATCTGATAAGCCTTCACTGAAATATTTTCACCTTCATTTCTGAAAAACATTGATTTTCAACTCACAGCAAAGGCACTACAATTTGTATCACCCAGTGAAGGCAAAACAGCTATATATCTACAAATCATAATAGCATAGCCAAGGTCTCCAGTTCAGATGCTCTTTAATGCCTTACACAACCTCTCATTTTTCTTTAAAAACCTGTGGCTTTTGGAGTGCAACCCTATTCCATGCTCAAGCCTGTCTCCAAACTTGTCTCATCTCCACTGTAAAATTGTCTACAGTTCAGCCAAGCTGCTGTGAAAGCTTAGGCCAGAGATCATTTCTGCCTCTACTTGCTTTCCCAGACTTGCTCCTTTCAAAGAACAATCAAGTCCTCCTTTCCAGAACAAAATCCTGGAAGCAGCAACCCAAAAATTTTGTAGTTTCCACTTTACAGCTTTCTTCTTTCACTGATCTCCCACTTTCTCGTCCTTTTCTCCCTTCTCCCTCTCCTTCAACCCCTCTCTCCTCTGACTTACAGAACTTTTCCATGAGGTCTCCATCAGGGAACATGTTTTCTTGTACTCAAGAAACAAGCAGCACAAAGTTGGCATTCTCCTGTCATGTCACCTCCCAGTTTTAATCAAAAAAACTTTCAAGAACGTAAAAATGAAAGGAAAATTAGTTATGTTTCCAACCAGAAGCCAGAATTAATTCAAGAACTGTATTGCAGAAATAGGTGGTTCTTATTCCTTTTCCAGGCTAGCTGGGAGCCTGGGTCTCATTTCAGAGCTGGTAATTTCTAATGCTTTTGGAAAAAACAGACAGCCTGCTGCTCCCAGTAATTTTTATAATATTTTCCAGCACTGGAAATTGTTGACTAGTATGGCCTTTGAACAAAAACATTCACTATGCTAAATTTAGGCTACAGTCCTGTAGAAAGTGTATTTTAAAAGAGCAATTACTAGATCAGAACCAGTTTAACCAACAGCTAGATCAAAATAAGTCTTCTTTACTAGACTTTCAGAATGTGTTCTCTTCTGGAAGGAAAGATACAAGCAACTTGTCCAGCTGGTATCTTTTATCTACATCATAGACTGAGTGGTTTAGAGGGAAATAGTTCTGAGAAGTGTGTCTCCCTTGGTCTTGGCATCAGGCATTAATCACAGGAATTGCATAGGTTTAGAAACAGACAGTTTGCCAGACTGGGGAAGACCAAATGAACACATGCACAACCCCAGGAAGGTGTCTATAGAAAAGAAGAATTTTGGTTATACATCTGAATAGAGATAATATTTATAATGGGCTCAAGGTAGCTCAGCACTCATACAAATTTCCCAGTGTTTTTTTCTGCCACAGATACTTTGGCTCTCCTTCTTAATAACAGAATAAAATTACATAGTCTAAATTACCTTTTACATGAAAAATGTGGAATTCAGACTAAGGATGCAATTTAGACCTCCAGTGTAATTTGAAATGACCTGAAGTGTTGCTTCAAAAGATCATTGGTAGCGTGTGAGATGTCAGTTCTGTCTCTGTATCTTGGACACTCTCAAGCATCCCAAATGTCTTTAGATGCCTGAGATACTGACCTGAATTTGTTTTGTCTCTTTAAGGTGAATTGTAGGGCTTCACAAATCCTATTGATGATGTTGACTGTCTTGTCAATAAATAAGAAAGGATCTTAAATACCTCACATGAAAGTGTCTTTCTTGTAACTCTACTAATCTTGATCTAAATCCCGTGCCAAGTCTGCTTTTATAAAATGCCACAGTATCTACATTGTATGAAGAGAGGAGGCCTACTGGACCTTGAACCCATATTACCAAAGGCTGAAAAATAAATGTGGAGGTGAAACTGTTATGCAGAGGCAGCCAAGGGCTTTTAAGGAAATTAAATAATATTGGTCTATCTGGTGATCACTAATAGTGGTCAAAGGTCTTATCTTGATGTTAGCTTGCTTATTTCTAAGCAGCCAAGAGAACAATTTTAAGGAAGGCTTTGGAAGTTAAAGGGATAGCTCTGTGGATGTGGCATGAGAAGCAGCATGGACAAGAATATGAATGTAATCTTTCTGAAGCTGAGCAAGTGACCGTATTTTGACATGTTGGAAAGGAAAGTATTTCTGTTCTTATAAGGCTGAGGTTGGAGTCAGTTCCATTAAACAAAGCTACAAAAAGAAGCCTTTAAAAAAATCATACAGTTTTTGAAAATGCATACATTCCAATCAGGCCTCTTCCATGGGATTTCTGGTATAAAGCTAGTAATTATATTGGAATTTCAGAAACAACTTGTAGAGCTCCCAAAACACAGGGAGGAGTCCCTCCCAGGGCTGGAATATTAAGTTGGCTGGAAGAGTTGTTGGCTTTACAAAACACCCAGGACCATATTGTGATCATATTGAGGCTTTCTTACATTTTTTAAAGATTTACATTAGAGCACTGCACGAAGACAGGCCACTTATCAGATAACTCACAGAAAAGTAACTTGTTTGGTGTGACAGGCTTTCTCTGAGGCTGCCAGATACAGTCCATGAGTACACATAGTCTGATTTTTAAAAATGCAGTTTCTTAAAACCTCATTAGCAGCTGGTAACTATGCAAAATGTCACTGCAAAATGGAAAATACAGCCATACCATCAATTATTTGTACACAGATCTATGTTTAAAACACAAGCAATCAAGTTTCATTTACTGCATTAACCTAATACATTCATTTCATAAATCAAGCTCTATGGAAAGAATACAAAGTCAGTCTAATAGAATAAACCCTACCTAGTGTATACTTTATTCCAAGTCAGCTGTTAACGACCCTACCCTGCAGCCTTAGGTGTGAATTTAAATAGCATAATGAAACTTCGTGGTTAAAGATTCCTTGACACTTAAGTTGTTTATGTGCTTTAAGGATATTAATGTTTCAGGTATGGATTCAACACCTCCACAGTTCTGAATTATGAAATATTCGCTGCAGGTTACTGTAACTGGAACAGATTGCATCTTTTAATGATTCTCCCATAGGCTGCCAAGCAGGCTCATGCTTAACTGTAGATTTAAAGGAAAAAACATAGCATGCTGGTAATTGCATATAGGAAGTTAGCATGTTTCCTTAAAAAGTCCCACTTTTCATGAGTACCCAACACCAACACCAGAATTTTCTTTAAACAGATCATTTTTTGCTTTCCATTTAGACACAAGAGCAGTGTTTCAACACCAAGGAGACTCTGCTGGGAGCAGATAAGTCTGTTGGCTGTTGAACAATCAAAACTCCTCATTTCTCTTTCTAAATGGACCCTTGTGTGTACTCTAAACCTGGTTAATTTACATTGGAATGAAATTTATAAATGCATTTTCCTTTCAGTTACTATCATTTGAAAGACCCAGAAACTTAAATATTTCATGTTTTTCTTTAGAACTGGTTGGAAAATTTAATTAACAGCTTAATTCAGGAGTGGTTTATTGAACTCGGATTGTTTTGAAGCATTTCCAGTTCAATGACCATTTTGCTAACTCCAAGAAAGGGTTAAGTGGATTTTTCCCTAGAGTCTCCTTCCCTGTAAAAAAACAGTTAAGCCACAGCTTCCATGGTCTCCCTTGGAAGAGTGATTCATCTGACAGACTGTAATTCTTGATTCAATGAAGTCACAGAGCTTTAGCTGGGCTAAACTTTTAGGATTACAGTGAGGTGTCCAGTGGCCCTGAACTCAGTTTTCCAGAACAGTCCGCATTTAATCAGTTTTTAATGATCTTTTATGGTTTTGTTATCTTCAGGGACAGTCTTCCTTTAAGAGAGGTGCACCAGAATTAGTTCCTTCCTTCCTTCCTTCCTTCCTTCCTTCCTTCCTTCCTTCCTTCCTTCCTTTCCTTCCTTCCTTCCTTCCTTCCTTCCTTCCTTCCTTCCTTCCTTCCTTCCTTCCTTCCTTCCTTCCTTCCTTCCCTCCTTCCTTCCTTCCTTCCTTCCTTCCTTCCTTCCCTCCTTCCTTCCTTCCTTCCTTCCTTCCTTCCCTCCGTTCCCTCCTTTCCTTTCCTTTCCTTTCCTTTCCTTTCCTTTCCTTTCCTTTCCTTTCCTTTCCTTTCCTTTCCTTTCCTTTCCTTTCCAGTTGAATAAATCCACTTTTTTCCTTACCCTGTATTACACACCAGAAAATGTGCACTGTTCCAGAGGCACTGGTTTAATTGCTACGGGATCTAACCTCCATATATCCAGAGGCTTTGCTCAAAACAAGGCATGATATGTATTGCCTCCTTAATGGAGGTAAATTATACCTCAGAATGATGGTTGTTCTATTTTTGTTATGGTTTATTTCCCCCTGCCCCAGATTTTCCACTGCTTTTGGGCATGTAAATTAAAGCTTGCTGTCAGACACACCTTCTAAACTAAACACTACCTTATTTTCTTATCATATTTGGGAATCAGTCATTTTTCCACACCTTTCTTTCCTACTCTACAGAAATGAACTTGTTATCAGTTAAAAATACAGATTGTTTTCATGAAGTGAGATAAATACACTCATGAAACTCCCTCCAAGCTATTGGGGTTATCTTTATATCAAATATAGCATGACTTTTGGTTTGAATCCAAGAACTGTCAATTATCAACAACTCTGAAAGACACAGAAAGAACCACTTGGCCCTCTTTTGCTTGTAATTTTATCTTCTGTCATCCTGTTGTGTTCTCTGCTGTAACAATTAGTTTCTTTATCCTCTCTGACCAAAACTCTTTGTCTTCAACTTAACTGCTCTAAATATCAGGGGTTTTTTTTTTAGTACTTTAAGGAATTCCATCCTTTTGAGCCTTACTATTGCTTTCTTTCTTTTTTTCGTGACTATTCATGTCAAGCAGAATACTTGTTATCACTTAGTATTTCTTTCATTGCTTAGTACAGCCTGTACTACTGACAAAATGTGAACTTGGTGCTCATTAGCTATCATGTCAAGCTGCATTGCCTTCTCATGAATTTTGCAATCAGCACACATAAACCTGTGCCCCTGCATGTGCCATTGGAATCCCAGTCAGAGAAAATGAAATTATCATACCTCCAAACTGATTTTTTTTTTTTTAATTCTCATTGTGGAATAAATACATCTCTTCAACAGCTGGACAGATTTGGAGTAGATGCCTCAGGAACGTTTCTCCAATCACTTCAGTGCTATTTGCAAGTTCCTAATCATATCTGACAATGAAAGTATAAACACTTGTGCTCAGATTTCTGCACCAGACATCAAGAGCTGAGTTTGCAAATGTCAATAGACAGAAATCAGGACTTCCAGGGTATGATACACTTGACCCATTTTTGACATTTATTTTAAGATGTGATGAAATATATCTCTGCTAACTATGCTGTGTGCAAAGAGAGTCTCAGGTGACCAGCTGCAGATTTTGATGTCGAGATTTTGTCAGTTACAGCATATACTTACACTCTGCATGAATGCTTTGAATCCTTAATGCATATAAAGGCAACATAAAATAAACTATGATTTTAAGCCATATCCAGAGAGATCAGAAGTTACCAAGAACACACTGATATTGACAATACTAAAGGATGTAACTGGTGGTATCAATCTCGTGTAAGATCCGGAGCTTGAACAAAAAGTCTCAGAATGATCAGCCAAATATTAGAAATTTGGTAGTTTTTCAACCAGAACAGTATTTCCTGGATTTCTTCCGGAGATTCATTGTTTTAAATCCCTGGATAACATCTAATAAACACAATCTTCTTTTATTACATCAAAGAAATAAATATTTCTACCCTACAAGTTTGTTTTCATCTGACATATAGAAGATTATTTCAGACCTTTATTGACTAGTCTAATAACAAAAAAATTAATGGCTTGGATGAGAAATTCCCATCTTCTACTCTCAACATTTCTTTGTGCACAAGTGAAATTATGAGTCTGAGATGAATATTTACATGAGAACACATAAGGCTTTTACAAATGTCTTCTTGCAGGTAAGATTCACTCAAAACATTGATTTGAAGTAATATATCATATTAGACACTGGCCAGATTTAAAGTACATATTAAGCATGGTTCCTTGTCATTTTTCTAGACCTGATAATGGCAATATAAAACCAAAGGACTGTAACAGTTTAACTATTTTTTTAAATTTTCTTCTTTCTGATCAAACATGCTTTTCTAATTATAATTCCCACCAAAGCTTGCATTCTAATTCATCCACGCTCAGCCACAGAAACTCTAAAACATTTTGTTTAACTAAAATATAATAATAATAGAAAATAAAAGGGCTTGCACACCTCAGTTTAACATACATCTAGAAGTGTTGCATGAGATGAAATGAATGTTGGGCAGATAACACTTGCAGAACCTGAAAGCTTTCTCCTAACCAAAACCAAGTGTCTCAATTTGTTAGACTTCCAGGATAATCAGGATCTTTCCAGGCAGATTTATATTTATTGTGGTATTAGATAGCCCATTTCCACTAGCAAGGTCTTTAATGTTTCCACTGGGACGTGCTCTGAGAATTTAAGGCCCTCTCTTGCCCATGCTTGTGTGATTAAAGCATGGTCAGTGTTGGGAGTGCTGGATTGGTTTGAGTAGGCTTTTTACCCAACCTATTCAAAGCAATGACACACAGAGAAATTTATTCTTTACAGTGATAAAACCTAACGATTTATTCTCACAAGCAAAATGAGGGTTAAACTGGGTTAAGTGCATCTGTATTAGACATTTCCTCCTTTGAAGATTTCAAGTTGGCAGTATTTTAATGAGCTTAATTTAGTCATATAAGCCCTTTCAGTCATGTTGAAAATGTCAAAAACCCAGTGTTGAGTGTAATGACTGACAGTACAATTGTACAGTATTAGACACAGAAGGTGGAGTTGGGGCTTGGTGATTTTTATGGCTGGTCAAAATTATCATCCAAAAGGAATACTTTTATAGCACAGAATATGAATGTGTCTCAGTATTACAGCATTCACAATGAAGTTTATCATCTCAAGTATCTTCCAGTGGTTTCTTCTTGAAAGGTCAGCATATAAATTTTATATTGTTTAAAGAGATAAGATTTTGCAGATAAAGTTAAGAATTTTCCTAGTAGAGCATTCATTCTTTATCTGCTCACATTAAACGGATGAAAAACTCATTTGTTTTTCACAAGTTTAAATACATCTAAAAATACCGGTATGATTTTTTGTTATCATTACTAATTAATTATAACAGTTCTTTAGTTGTACTGCACTTGCTAGAACTTAAATTTCAAGGAATGTGTTTGCTCAGCATATGAATTTTAATTTAATATGCTTTTCATGAAATGGTAATTCTACCTTCAAAAATATCAGCTGGAACCAAGAAATAATTTGAAAAGCCAGGTAATTCTATCTTAATTCCAGAATATGGACATGAGCATTCACATGTTACCTCCTGGTTCAGCTAATTCTAATCTCTGCCGAGGCAAAGACAACAGAACCAAGTTTCACTCTGAATGAGCTTGCTTGGTCCATACCAAGTACTGCAGCCAATCACGTAATTAGTCCCAGAGAATTCTCCTCTTCTACAGAATTCCTGTTTATCATCCATCTCTGTATGTGAAGGCTGTCTGGCCAGGCACTGCTGTAGGCAAGCCAATGTCTGTAGGAGCATTACTTTTGTCAGGAAGGATGTCAGGGAAGGTCTTGAAAGCACTTGCACATCTCATAAATACAGGATCATGTTTATTTCCTTAAACTTTTTACTATATTTATCCTGAAGCATTTTTCAGTTGCTTCTACTTCTTGACAATACTTGATCACTTACTACAAACGCTTAAAATTTTGTGATTATTTGGTGATTGACTTGTTTAACTCCTCTCCATACCGGGTGTCGCGTTCCACTCTGGGGAACTGCGGAGAGTTCTTTTAACAATGGATGGTCGGGAACATAATGAAGCCAAAAGAGGCAAACATTGTATCTGAGAACTGCTTACTGATAACAAAAGGAGAAGGAAAAGGAGTTGCCTGAGCGAAAGACGGCTAGAGGAGACCGAATAGAAGAAAGGAAAATGGAAAAGGACTGAGGGAGAGGAGAGAGAGAGGACAGAGAGAAATAGAGGGCATTACCAGCAGCGAGGCAGGGCAGAGCTGTCGGTGTCCAGGCAGGGCAGTGCTGTCGGTGTCCCGGCAGGGCAGGGCTGTCGGTGTCCAGATGACAGGGCAGTGCTGTCGGTGTCCGGGGCTGTGCTCGCTGCCTGCCCGCGGCCGGGCCGGCTCGGACCGAGCCCGCGCAGCTCCCGGCGGGGCGCGGCTCCCGCGGCGACGGCCCCGGGCACGCGGTGAGAGGGGGGCTGGGATGGGCGGAGCAGGAGCCGGGACAGGGTCGCGGCGAGGGGCTGGATCGGGGCGGCAGGGTGGGCAGTGACGGCCGATCTGGCAGCAGGGAAGGATGCAGGCAGCCCAGGCAGGAGCGCAGGGCGAAGCGGCAAGGTGGCGGTCAGGGGCACAAGAAGGCAGGATGGTGCGAGGGCAGGAGAGCCAGAAGGCAGGCTGGGGCCAGGGCAAAGGGGGGAGCGAGCGGGAGCAGCCAGCAGTAGTGAACCCCACCCGCCCAAGCGAGCAGCAGCGAGCCCTGACGCAGTTTTTATACCCCCCGGACTCCCAGAGTCCGCCCGCTGACAGGGAACCATCGGCCCCGTCCAACCTTTCTGTGCCGTCCATTGGCGGAGACCTTTCCGTGACCTGATGGGAGAAGCTCCCCCACAGTGTCTCCTGCTGCCTGCTCGTGTCGGGTGTTGCCTGGCGAAGTCACCTCAGAGACAAGGCTGCTTCTAGTTGCCTCCTGCACATGGGGCATGTGCACCCCTCCTCCACATGCCTCTGACAACCATTGTGAAGGCAAATCAAAACTGAATTGGCTCCTCACACTGGGTCTGCCTAGGATGGCATTAACCCACCGCACTGTTAACTATGTGGACAAGTAACATCTCATTAAGTGGAGCATTCATTTAAGAAGATAACTTTGCTGAGTCCAGAACAGTCACAGGCAGGGCTGCCTGGTTTAACTTACTGAGAATTGTTTTTCAAGACAGAGTAAAGAAGAAATTATCTCTGTTAAGTTTCTCCCCTTTCTCTTTAAGCTCTTGTTTTAAACTTTTTTGTAAACATTTCTGTTTAATTCGAGAAGATCCTTTCCACTTTGCCGGTATGTATTGCCTCTTAGGATGCCAGCTAAGCCAAAACCTCCATATCCCAAAAAAGTTCCATGTGTGTTTATAACACCTGACAGTTTCAGCAAGGGGTGTAGCCATTCATGAGTCAATAAGTGATTTCCTAGCAAACAGAGATGCCATTGAGAGCATGATGTTACTTTTCAGAATACTGAATCTGTGCCAATGAAAAAACATGACTACATTGCAATGGTTTCTCTTAGTGTTAAAACAAGAGTAGTAGAGGTAAAACAGGGAAATGAGAGAATGAAGAGGGGTTACTCCTTTCCTCTCCCACCCTCCCAAGCTCTCAACCTAACATCATGATGATGAGGGAGAAGAATTTAAAAGACAAAAGTAGAGGGAAGAAATAAAGAAGACATTAGCAAGGCAAAAAGTCTTGAAATGATTCGCCAGAACAACTCCAAAGTCCTTGAGGAAGTTGAAACCTTCAGAAGACCAATTAATTTAAATTTAAATTTTAAATATATATATATAAAATATATATATATAAATAAGCAAAACCTGTCTTAGGATCAGAGTTCTCAAGCTAGAGGCAAAGAGAATGAAAAAGAAGAGGGGGCACATTGCCAGGCAGATTCCCACAAGAAGCAGTGGCAGTTAAGAGTCAAGAAGTTTCTATCTGTCCTAGAAGTAATTTTGATTAGGGGCACAGATGGACCGCACACGCAGAAGCAGAAAACAGGGGCTATAGTTCCTGGGAGCCATAGACCCAAATAATTATTACTGTGTCCTATCCCAAGGCCCCCCCATTGAGAAGCACAGGAAAAAATTAGTTTGAGAATCACTGACCTATCTGGAAAAAAATTTGTTTTATTGCTGCCTAAAGAATAATCACACCCCCCGCTGCTGCCTACAGAGAACTTGTTTGGTGGTGAAACTGGGTGGCCCAGAGCCTAATAAATTACTAAAAGCCTAGAGAAGAGGACTATATTTTCTTTGAGTTATGCCAAAACTATTAAACATTATGTGAATAAGTTACCTCACCTACCGGTCATCATTCTTATCCCAGCAAGAACTATGCCATCAAACAAAAATTCTCTCTTCTTGTCACCGTTACCAGTTCTGTGTCTGAGTACACACGTGTCCTAACCTCATGGCTGTCTCCTAAGCTGAGGATTTCCTTATTCACCTGTGATACATCCAGTCTTCCTTGTCCTCTGGTATTCTGTCCTCTTCCAGCTGTGTATTTCTGGGCATTTCCTTAAGCCTCATGTCAAACTGTAAATAAACTGTAGTAGTCACACTGTATGGTGCCTCAGAAAACAGACTCTCGAGGCAAAAAGCTCTTATTCATGGCAAAAGCAGGACTAAGCTGAGGCTCTGAACACCTAGGGGTCAAAAGTATTTCCAGAGAAGCATATTAATGTGTGTATAACTACTATACACAGCAGCAGAGTGTATTATATTCAGTGCTTCATTCAAGCTTCTTACTCCCTTTCCATTCTTGCCCAGGGCTAAAAGATAGGCAAGGCTTTGACAATTTCTGCTACTGCATGAATGTTATCCAAAGTGTACAGCATAAATCAGGGCAGAGGATGAATAGTTGATTGTCTCTGTTCTAAATATTATCCTTTCAGTAGTACAGAAGAGGACTCCAAGCCCTGGGGGACTCTTCGGCCATGATTGTTGCAAAAATACATAGTTCTTTTGAAGAAACCAGAATGCTTCCATTAAGTTTTCCATCTCTGAAGTTGCATCTTTATCAAATTTCCAAAGTTACATAATATCCCTTTCTGCTACTAAAAAAAGTGATGTGAATGAAGTTCTTGTACTTTTTTTTTTGTTGGTTAGGCCAATATCCCAGGAAATACAAAGGTTGAGTGTACGTACCATCTGAACTGTGTTCAGGAAACCATCAGCATTTGAGGCCATAATTTTCCCAAGTTAGTCAGAACCCTTTTACTGCCATTAGTTGAGAGGGAAACTAGATGAGGGCTGGTTATGAAGTGGTATATAAAGCACAATGAGTTGAATTGTGTTTTTTATACCTCCCCACATAAGTGATGGGAGAACAAAAGTGGCTTTAAGTTACTTTGGTGCTTTTTATATACCAGACCCTGCCAGAGAGCTGATTAGTCAGTAATGAGTTAGAACCAAGTAGAAGTTGTTGTATGCCAGAGTAAAGTTAATCCACGGGTTTTCTGTTTGGAGTTTCAGTCAAAAGGGAGTTACACAGTTGTGTTAATGTAGTTTGTGTGTGTAGGGAGAGGTTATAATCTGAAATACTGCAGTGGATTTAATTTAATATTTTTTTCAGATACTTATTCTGAATTTGGATAGTGAGAACATCTAAGAGATTCCATGGAAAGTTAATAAAACCTAAAAATTCACTGAGGATTGTGGCATATGGTAATAAATAAATAAATTATTCATTATACTATTCATAAAGTTTATTTAACATTCAAATTTTCAAAATTCTTAACATGACTTCCTTTCCAATTTTAGGACACTGTCAGTGACTATTGCCTTGCATGAAGAGCTGCAGCAGAGACCAAATATATAATCTCTGAAGGCAGGGAAAAACTGGAGGAAGAAACATGGGTGAGACAAACAGAGCTTCAGAGAGGAGTCTGATTTTCAGTGTGGAGCAGGAAATTCAGTCCAGCTATGGTGTTTGGTAATCTTGGCTTATATATAAAATATATATAAATAATAATATAAAAATTATAAGCTCCAGAAATAGTAAAGGAAGTTGAGGTCAAGCAAATGTGTCCTACTGACAGAGGTCTAACTTATTTGTATGTTGTTCCTGCAACCTCCTTTGACATAAACAGAGCAATCACAGGTCAAACAGAGAGCTTCTGCCTTCCAGGCAGAGGTCTGGAGTTTATGGCCTGCCCAATAACCTAAGCACAGAAAAAGTTAAAAAAACCCTGAACCCCTCTAAGCATAAGAGATCACTTTAATGGGTCACCCATGGAATGGGCAATTTTACAGATCTTAAGGGTGACACATCATTTAAGCCTTCACATAGATCTGTAATGGTTCCGTAATCAGCACAAACCAGGCTAAATTTAATTTTATATCTGCTCAATGCCTATCAACACATACAATAGATTTGCTTCCAGCCATGAATATTTTGCCCCCCTTCAAATTCAGAAGCACTGACACATGGCTTGTCTAATACCTGGGAGGTTATAATAAAGAGATAGTTGATGATTGATCTTTTGCAAAATATTCCCTAAAGATTGATCTGATTATATTGCAATCATCTGTTCCCCCCCCCCCCCCCCCCAATTCCTCCTTCAGACACTTCTGGCATGAATTGTTGGGAAATTCCCAGACAGCAATGAACATTAGTGATGATGTGAGTAGGTTTAGGAATATCACAATTTATAAATTTCTCTTTTATAAATTTATAAAGTCTTCTCAAGCCAGTTTATTTGGCTGTATATGTAACTAATAAGCAGACCATATGTGTGATTATGTCCTCTAATTTCAGTAATTTCAAGATTAGAAATCTAAGCTCCTTCTAGCCCAAAGAGAACAAAATGGACATCCCAGGGACTGATTCACCTTGGCATGAGAGAGGAATATAAGATGGATAAGAACAAGCATCTTCTGGAAGTAGCTTTTCCTCTTTTGTCTAGGAAGGTAGACTAAAGACCACAGCACTGAAGGCAAGGTTGGGTGGGATGAATCTGATTCCACCTGAATATGTCAAGGCAGCACATCAGGTACCAGTAGCTTTCTCCTCACTATCTATTGATAAGGAAAGAGAATATGTCTCATTAAACAGAAGTATGTGCAGATTTTGGTTGGGGTAGAGTTAATTTTCTTCACTGGGGCTGGTATGAGGCTGTGTTTCCGATTTCTCCTGGACACAGGGTTGATGATACAGAGATGTTTTTGTTACTGCTGAGCAGGGCTTACACAGAGCTTTTCTGCTTTTCATACTGCCATGTTGGTCAGGGGGCTGAGGGTGCATGGGAGGTTGCAAGGAGACACAGCTGGGATAGATGACCCCAACTGACCAAAGGGATATCCCAGACCATACAATACCATGGTCAGCATATAAGGGGAGGGGAAGAAGGGAGAATGGAGGGACACGTTTGGAGTGATGGTGTTTGTCTTCCCAAGTTACTGTTACACATGATAGGGCCCTGCTCACCTGGACATCGCTGAGCACCTGCCTGCCCATGGGAAGAGGGGACTTAATTCCTTGTTTTGCTTGCATGTGCAGCTTTTGCTTCTTTTATTAAAGTGTCTGTATCACAACCCATGAGTTTCCTGGTTTTTATACCCTTCCAGTTCTATCTCTGATCCTGCTGGTAGGGGAGGAAGTGAGTGGCTATGTGGCTGCAGCTGGGCTTAAGCCGCAACAAGTAAAGGGGAGCTGACACAAAGAGAGTGAGCACTTTCCAAGGATAATATACAAAATCTCTGAATTAGGAACTGCATGTTTCTTAAGACCTTGGGCAATATTTTGGGGTTTGCCTTATCATTCCTAATTTCACAATGTATTATATCTTATAAATATGTTATATTATGTATTAAAATTATCTATAACTGCTTTTGTATATATAAACCTAAAAGAAAAAAATATATATACATATATACATACAGGAATATTACTTTGACACCAAATCTCACATGTATGGTACTGTTATATTGTGTATTAAAATTATCTATAACTCCTTTTGTATACATAAACCTAAAAGAAAAAAAATATATATAGATATATACATACAGGAATATTACATTGACAACAGATCTCACGTGTATGGTACTGAGTCAAGTCAAGAGTCTTATAAAAAACCAAACTTACGTTGAAAGTCAATTCCAGATTCCAACAAATAAAAGACAAATACCAATGTAACCATAGATTCCAAAAATGAGTAACTGAAACATCATTTTGACTAGGATTGCTCTGCCTTGCAAATGAATCCAAGTGATACATTCTTACTATGTCTTCTTGGAAAATATTTGTTCTAATTTAATTACTTCAGAAGAAGGCATTAATTGTTGAAAATAGAGGCTGAGTAATTTATAGAAACAAATCAGAAGAACGGAGGAAAAGTGGAAGAGAGAATTTCTCCAGCACAGAAAGTATTACATGAAACATTTGAAATTTTTACAAGTAAAATCTTCGGTTGAGGATTTAGTCCAGAATTAACTGGCATAATGCCACTGAAATCAAAGTAACTATGGCAGTTTGCATCAGCTGAGGACCTGACCCAGTCTCATTCTGTGAAGTAATATTCTTTTGTCTTCCAGAAAACATTACTATGAATGTATGATATTTTGCAGGTGGATCAGTCTACTAGTATACAATGCAAGTTACAATATATGAATCTAAAGTATCCTCACCATACTTACATATCGTGGTATTGGTCCATCTGGAGTTTTATTTCACCTAACACAGCAAAGCTGAGCAGTTGTTGAATAATTTTTTTATTTAATTTTTAGGTTTTCCTAATGTCTTTTGTTATCAGTCTCTTAATTTTTGCACATACTTGAGTTGTAATTTAATTTACTTTCCAAACTGTCTGAATTCATTTCCATCTGTCTAGCCATCTAGAAGTGGTTCCAGTTGCCCTTTTACTCTTCCTCACAAAACTGGCTGCCTCTCTACTGCTGTTCCACCTACAGCTAATATTTGCTGCTGTCAAAAGGAGAACCTCCATCAATCTGCCAACCAAATACCTCTCCATAAGTACGTGCCTAGTGATCCACAGCTGTTTTGGAAGGTATTTTAACCAAAGATAGGTCAGCACTATAATGACATGAGATCTTTGTTTATGCTTTAGAATACATGTTCTTTCTTGTTTCAACTCCCAGGCAAACAGATTGTATCTGCACTGAGTGAAAGTTTAATTACTGATAAACCTTGCCAATAGTGCTTTTACCCTCAGTCATATGTTAAAAAACCCCAGCTATTGACATTTTATTTTGAAGACTTCAGGCACCCAAAAGTTTTACTGCCAATGACTAAGTTGCTGGATATTCCATTTGGAACAAGAAAACAAAACTTGTATTTTGGATGAGAGAAGGTTTCAGAGGAGACCTGTCCGCACACACAAACATACACATGCAGCGTCAAAGCCTCTGTTTACCTTCATCTCTCTGCAGGGAGTAGTCTTAAAATACATCCCAGGACCATTCAGTAAATACAGTTAATTAAATCATTTTGGAGCCAAGGTTTCAAACTATGCTAATTTGTAGTAATATTTATTGCACTGAGTTCTCTTCAGGGATGCCAGATGGATATGCCTTAGCACACATGGAACTGCTCAGACAAAATATCTTCTCCAAAAGGTAAGAATTTGACTGTCTTCTTAACTGATGAGACAATAGAAGACTCAAGCTGTCTTGGAGATAACTGAGCTAATCTGGAAATACACTTCTGAAACAGCACAAAAAAGAGCAAAGAACACGCATGATACAAGACTTATTAATTTACATCTGCTCTTGAATAGCACAGTTTGTGCTATCACTCAAATATCTTAGACTACCACATAAAATCTGAATTTTTACGACATATTTCGGTGTACTGTGTCTGCAACATGTCATTTGTACAGATGCTAAACCACTCTGGGATATATTTGTCAGGGAAGCGATGGAGCTGGATTCAAATGCTGAAATGGAAGTACAATTGGAATTGGAAAATGTAGGCTGATTGTGAAAGTGCAGTTGCATAGTGAAAAAAGACTTCATCAAGCCAGTGTCCGGATATGAAGGCCACTGCAAAGTCACTTGAAAGGTGATGGAGAAAACAGACATTCCTGAGGAACCATAAAATCATAGAATATCCTGAGTTAGAAGGGACACAGAAGGATCATTGAAGTCCAACTCCTGGCCCTGCACACCAATCACACCCTATGCCTGAGAGTGTTGTCCAAATGCTCCTAGAACTCTGTCAGGCTTGGTGCTGTCACCACTGCCCTGGGGAGCCTGTTCCAGTGCCAAACACCGTCTGGGTGAAAAACCTTTTCTGATATCCAACCTAAACCTCCCCTGACACAACTTCAGTCCATTCCTTCAGGTCCTGTCACTCGTCACCAGCAAAAAGAGATGAGTGCCTGCCCCTCTGCATCCCCTTGTGAGGAAGTTACAAATGATCATGAGGTCTCCCCTCAGTCTCCTCCAGGGTGAACAAGCCAAGTGACCTCAGCTGCTCCTTGTACGGTATCCCCTCCAGGCCCTTCACCATCTTCACTTAACCCTTACTCACAAAGTGTTTCACACGGGAATCATTTAATTAATTGCTAAAATGTAGTAGACAACAGTTAGGAATTGAGAAACTGATTACAAAACTTGAGGTTCCTTGATATTTATTGGATGGGCCTAAAAATTCATGGCAGGGTTCTGATTCAAATATGCCTTACCCTTAGTATCTGACACTAATGCTGAAGCCTTTGTGCCTTATTTTTGTAAGAGCATACTGGTATATTTAATGACCCCTGAGCTCTAAGCATAACATCATCTCTGGCAGAACAAATTCCTGAGCATCCAACTCTGCTTTTGATTTGGTTCAGAGTGAAAAATGCAGCAGTTTTTTGACCTTTTTTACTAGCAAGTGAAAGAAAATCACTTTGAAAGAGCTCTTTCGAGGTCTAGAATTGCATTGTATATTCAATATGTATGCAACGACCTTCTGCAAGAGAACAATATGTTTTTTAAGTACTGTACGAGACTGGGCACATAATCAACACCCAGAGGAGAATCAGAAAGAGCAGAAACATCCTGAACTAGTTGCTGTGTGTTGTGCAGACAAAGACACAACATATCTAGAACAGGGTCGAGTGCATGGAACAGAGCAGAGGTCATTTGAAAATCACCTGGACTTTCCCCTGGTTTGAGAGCCTGGTACACAGGAAGTTTTAGATTACATAGTAGGAAAAAAGTCTTCACTGAGACAGTGGTCAGGCATTGGAATAAGCTGCCCAGGGCAGTGGTAGAAGTGCCATCCCTGAAAGTGTTCAAAGAAAGCATGTGGATACGACACTTGGGGACATCATTTAGTGGTGAACAGGGTGGTGCTGTGTTACGGGTTGTGCTCAGTTGTAGAGGTCTTTTCCAGCCTTAATGATTCTAAGTGATCAGTTTTGCTCTCCATACTACCATTAGTGTTCAGGTGCCTGTAAAGATAGCAATGGCCTGGAGTGAGCAAGCAATTGATTTATCTAACACAGGCTCTGAAAGCACCTTGCTTCTGGAGATCAAGAAATCTGAAGGAGAAAAGGTGGTAAGAGGGTCATTGAACAGGCAGTGAGCAGCAAGACTAAAGATGAAGAATGGCCAAGCACAAGAAGAAAACCTTCATGATAAATGAAGATGGGCTTTTCCACTTTAAAATATTCAGAACAGGACTGCACTGGAGTCCTTTTTCTGTTATCAACTAGAGTCTCATAAAAAAACTTTTGTAACCCTTGGTCAGCAAAATCATCTGTGTAGGAGCCATTTTTTTTTCCTGTGACAGTCTCCCAGATCATAACCCAAGATAGTGCTACTGTTTTAATGAAAGCAGAGAGAGTAATATTTAAAAGGAGTAAAAATGAATGTGGAAACAACATTCAGAGGAAAAATTTTTCATTATTTGATGTTTTGAAAGAAAGGACATTGGAAGATGTGAGTGTACTTCTTATTAAACAAAACTCAGAAAGCATTAGAATAATTTTCTTTAGCCTGACAAAAGTATTGGAAAAAGACAGATCAAGTTCTGTTTACCACAAAGCAGTATCTACAGCAAAAAGAATTCAATAATACATGTCTTTAAAAAAAAAAAACAATTGGAACACATAGAAAACTGAATAAAGCCAGAAAATGAAATGAAACAATTTTTTATAAGTTGTTTTGAAAGACTAGCTTAATTTCCATTTCTTAAGTATTTTTGGGGGTTTTGGTTTGGTTTTTTTCATTTAATGCTTGCCGCAATGCGTATTATTCTCTTCTTAAACAGGGGCTTCTGGCCACTTAAACAAAACTAATTATATTGCTCTGCTGATGCTAAGGATAGTTATAAGCAGTCTGACCTGAAAAAAAAAATCTCTTTTTTTTCACAGATTTTAGATTATAAAGTGTGTTTCTCTTCTGATGGAGAAGGAAGTCAAATCAAACCTGGCAAAACTTCTTCAGAGGTGGGGAAAAGGAGACAAGGAGAGGGGGAGATAGAGGAAAAAGGCCTAGAGTAGAACTGCCAACAATGTGGAGGATAAGTTTCTTATCTGGCATGAAAGGAACCAAGCCTCATGTTCCTCTTCTGAATTGGGCAGATTGCCCCCAGTTCTGGCCTTTATGGGTTTGACATTCCTACATAAAAATTAAATCCTGAACCCAAGAAGCTAGTTCAACAAAAGTTTTGTCACTTCAGAGTAAAAGAACAAATTATATACTTACGTTTTGTGGATAATAATCTTTGTTTCAAGCTGTGTTGAAAATCAAGGTATTATCATTTAAATGCTAAGGATAATCAGGACATCTGTTTCATAGGAGGACAGGTAGAGGACAGAAAATAAAGAGGTATTTAAAAATTAGGAATATAACTTGAGATTTCTTCAATGGAAAGGTTTACTTAATATCCACTCTATAAATTCTGTTTATGGCTGCCTGGACAAATGTGCGGGGTTTTTTTATTTTTTTTTTAAATTTTTTTTTCCTGTTTATTTTTTACTCTGAAGTGTTTATTTCTCCCCACTGAGCCTAAATGACTAGTTCAGGTGAAGATGTACTTACCAGGCACTGAAACCTGGTGAGGTGCATCCAATATTGAATTATCCTCTAATCATTGCATAGTCAGCAAATGTCTTTTGAAAGCCAGTTTCAAATGAAAATCCAATTTAGAGATTCAAAATGACCTTAGGAAGGAAGACTGTCTTCTCTGGGTTATACAGATAACCCAGGAAGACTTTTGCTAAGTTAAATTTAGACTTGCAGTAGCTTAAATTTTGATATCTATAAAACCAACCAAATAAACTAATCACCAAAAGAAAATGAAATCCAAAAGCCTACCCATGGTCAAAACTGTACATTTAAAACACTTTTGATTATACCAATTATACTGGCTAAAACTTGTTACCATCTGAAATATTTTTAGCTAAATGATTGAGAATTATGCTAAAGGCAGACAGGGAATAGTCTTTTCAGAGTCTCAAATAATGTTTCAGCACCTTGTACTCCACCTAAAATAGCCCTCCATGAAATCAACTTATCAGTCCGTCACCTCCAAGAGGTGTGCAAGTACTACAGTAATTTTACAAGTAGTTGTTCAAAGGGAGAGAGAAATGGACCAAACAGCTTATTTCAGTGCCTAGTCCATCCTGATATTTTGTTTTTACCATACAATTTTCCTTTCACTATTACTTTACATAGCTGGGCTGTCAGCTGGAGTTGAAGCTGCAATGAAATGCATGTTTGTTATAGTCAGTTTAATGCAATTCCGGCCCCTAAAGCTATACAAAGATTTCTCTGAGACCTCTTTCAGTTCCATTTACCTCTCTGTTTTAATTTTTCCATCTGGAATAGCTTGTTTCTTCTCAGTCCAAGTAGTAGTCTGAAATTATTTTTTCCCTAGAAAATCCAATCTTCAAAAATAAGGGATGGCATTTTGCATTATTAAAAAGGCTTACCACTGAATCACAAACACATCATGACTGAAGGATTTGGATGGCAGACACTTGAAATATAATAGGTAGGTCAGAGACTTGTTGGCAAACAAGTGCAAACTCCACATATTTCACATCAGCCCATTTCTCAAGCCTGTCAAGGTCAAATGATAGCCATCAGTCATACTGGGGGATGCCAGACATTGCAGAGAAGTTCTTCATAACAGTGCTGCAGGAAAGTAAACCTATTTCCCTGTAGAAAATTTGCATAACCTGCAAGAAGAAAAGGCTTACCATTCTCCCCTTTGAATGAAATTTGTAGTGGAAATGGAGCATTAGAGTGCTGTGAGGATGGAGCAGCATTAGGGGCAAAAGCTGGGGCAGCTGCTCTATCCCAGTGCTAGGAGACAGCAAATACCAGAAGAGGTAAAACTCCATTTTCCAAACATCTGTCTCCCTTAATGTGGGACTGGCTAATGGAAGCAGAATCCTTTGGCTGTGGAAGGCAGTATCTGACACTTGCACTTATTTTGTCACCATCTCAGTGTTGAATCATAGAATCAATTCTATCATTTCACTGCTGTCCTTCTACAGACTACTGTCCAATATTTACCCAGGAAACAGAGCTACAAAGTGGAATTTCTTCTGTACCACTGCACAATTCAACATAACCACTCTGAGTCTGTCCCAGTGACTTTGGGAAACAGCCATTAAATCCCAAAGTGATCTTAGCCCTGCCGTTGGGTTTTTGGTGCATGAGCCCACTGAGTTCCACAGTGCTCACATGCAGCTCCTCGCTGAGCAGGGAGTGCCAAACAGCACTGTGCTGCAATGATGTTTGCTAGTCTTAGTACTCTTACATTCACTGAGGAGACCACAAGAAATAGTGATTTAAACCATCAAGCACAGAAGAGATTACAGCACTAGAGTGCAATCTGAGAGAGCTGGATATTTTTTGAGCCCTTGGCATTTGTTGCTTATATCATACAAAGAAAGTTGCTCAATCTCTTCCTTCTCTGCCAAATGTGTATTCTACTTTTTTGTCCCAAACTGGGAGCTAAGGAGGAGTTTTTTCTTGTTGAAGATGTGCTCAAATACTCAAATAACTCATGTTAGAGTAAGAATCAGAGGGGCAACAACAAACAAGATTCTTCTGTGGAAACTTCAGATAGTGTGGAGTAAATGAGGCATAATCTTATACTGAAGGGCAACAAATGGAAAGAAATCTCAGCAATCTCAGTCATGGAATACTGCTCATCCTGTGCTCTGCTGGATGCAGCTGTACTGCAGGAAAGAGAGGCTCACACAATACAACAGGATTGAAATCCACTTGTGCAAGGCGGCATGTAATGATCTGATTCTGAGTCCTGTTGACAGGTCAAAGCAGGGGCTTGACATGGACTGTGTTATTCATACTTTTACTCTCTCTGGTCATGCCTACAAGCCAGAGCAGTTTAGTACTTAGGTTGGTTTATTATTTTTGCTCTTAGCCCACGAAAGGGTTTTGTAATATTATCCATTTGTCTTGCAAATAATGTCCATTTCCAGGTAATTATTTGTTCTTTGAATGTAGTATATAAGTCCAGATGGAGATGTTTTCTTACAATGATTATTTCATACCACTTATGACCAAATTTTGTTCTGTTTTACTCAATACAGAAATTAGGTGAAATACAGTATTCTTCTTACATCTGTGTTCATTGGCATGAATAAGAGTTTTCCACATGCAGGTAGATCAGGAGTCAAACCTTGCAAAAATAATTACATGAGTACAAGCCCCATAGCAGTTTGCAGTGCTGTTGAGGTATTTTCTTCCTGATTCATTGGCAATGTGGAAAACAAAAGTACTAGCTAGGCAGTGGCTAAGGATTACAGGTCCTGTTACAGGCCCTATTTCTAAACTACTGGAGTAATCTATGAATCTAAAATACTCCAAAGAACACAGTTGCTTCTTTTCTTTGCCAGCTGCAAGTTTCCAAGTGCTCAGTCTGCCAGTCAATAATTTATTTTCTTTTGAATTCTATTACTTCATTAAAATGCTTATAATATTTTTGGCTTGTTACATTTATTTTAATTCTTTAACTATGATTCTTGATCTAGCATGACCGTTGAGTCCAATCAAGCTTCTGTTGGTTTGTTTTTCAAAGGCAGTTGACCAAGGCCAGACCACTTAAAAAAAAAAAAAAGTAATACTCAATTTATGCTGGGTTTTTTTTTTTTCAATTTTCTCATAAATATCAGAAAACGAAATTATTACCTTCTTACTTTCCTAAGTCAAAGCTGGAAAAATGGAGAAGAAAAAGGGTGTAAAACTTAAAAAAAACCCAGTTGCAGCAAGTAGTTACAGATACACTCTTCAAAGTTGTCAGTGAATCCAACACGTTTTTGAATTAGCTCTGCTTTTCCTGTAATGCAGAAAAAAAATCTTAGTGCCAGGTTACACTTGTATTTGAATTCAACTCAGGATATTACCCAGAAATCCAAACCAAGTGTGATTATTGATAGTCTCAGCATGTGTAGTGGAAGACAGCTGAGTGATAATGGATTTGTGTATATTATGGTATCTCATCAAGTAGTATGGTACCTCATCAAGTATTGGATGTATTTGTTCCTCCTGCTATTTATCTCTGGCATGTCAAAAAAACATCTTGAGTACTTTAAGATGTGAAGCATGATGTATTTCCTCTCCAAGGAGCATGCTTTCCTCATTAGCATGAGGAGCACTTGCACACGCAGGGGGAGGGATTCTAGGGATCTAGGTCAGGTGGAGCTACACAGTTTTACACATTAACACTTACTGTACTGTACCACTGACATTATCTACAGCAAAATGATCACCCTTCTACGAGATGGGGAGAAAGCACCACAAACCAGTGTTTGAAGCATTAAAATCTTTTCCTTTTGTAAATTAATAGATTAAATTATCTACGGAGGTAACTGCAGCAAGAGATACGAGTAAGGATGAGTTCAAACAGCTACTTATCCATGTGCACTGCAATGCTTATACAACACAGGATGAGCAGTCTTGTCACAGGGATATTTCTCCAAATGCCTAAATGGTTCAATCACTGCAGTGAGGATACTCATGCATTTGACAAAATTCAGATCTGCCTTTTAGATCAGATCTCTGAGACTTTCAAGATCTGTCATCACAATGACTATTGTGTACCCAAGCTGCAAGAACATCACTAGAAACTTAGGGCCTTCATGCAGGAAGACAACACTGCAAAAGGCTTATCATCCTCTGTCAGATCAGTACAAATACCCTGAAAATCCCCATGATAATGTCATGGCAGATGTGTTGTTTTGGAGATGAACGTGTGGCTTCTGGAAGCTTGAAGAAACAGACAGCTGTGATTAATATGAATCCTATCTCTCTTGGAAAATGATACTGGTAACGAAAAATGTGTTGGAAGAGGATGTATCTGAGGGATGAAAAGTTTTAGGGAAAGGATCCCAGGTTTAATTTTCTGTGCTAGTACTGTCCATGAGACCCTTTCAGAAAAGCCCGGAGTACTGGCCCTGGGACAAACTCTCAGCAGCACGTGCATGACCTCTGGTTTTCCATTCCCATACTATCACCTCTTTCCCCCGAGCAGTGGCTGTCCACAATATACCCTCCTCCCACCTTCCACTAGAATACTCTGGGGTGAAAATGGGGATCCAGTATTTATACCCCATCTGTAAATTTCTGTGGTTGGTACTGTGAACAAAGCAGTAACAAAATGCTGCTACCAGCAGATCGACGATGGGGCAGCCATGCCTGGGGCAGCACTGTCTAAACCACAGTAAGGGTATGGAGCATGGAGGTGGCACCTGGGACCTGTTTTGTTTTTTTTTTAAAACCTTTTTGGTTTAAAAGATCATGGATGGCATATAGAGGCTACTGCTCCTGCTCAGCAGTGAACCAGCATCATGAAAGTGATGGGGTTCTGCACAGGAAGGACAAAATGTATGTTGGAGTCCAGAGGCCACAAAGATGATTTGTGGGAACACCTTTCCTATGAGGAAAGGGTTAGGGGATTGTTCACCCTGGAGAAAAGAAGGCTTCAAAGCAATCTTATAGTGCCCTTCCAGAGACTAAAAGGGGTCTACGAGAAAACTGGAGAGGGGCTTTTTCCAAGTACATGTAGAGATAGGAAAAGGGGGAATGGCTTTAAACTCTAAGAGAGTAGATTCAGATAGATATAAGGAAGAAATTATTTTCTGTAAGGGTGGTTAGGCACTGGCACATGTTGCCAGAGAAGCTGTGGATACGTCATCCCTGAAGTGCTCAAGACCAGGTTGGATGGGGTTTTGCGCAACCTGATCTAGTGGAAAGTGTCCCTATCTGTGGCAGGGGGATTGAAACTAGGTGATCTGTAATGTCCCTTTCAACCCCAAGCATTCAATGATTCAGTGATTTTAAAGTGTAGCTACTCTGATAATAGTCACTAGTTTCTTCTTTATTCCCTGTTCACTAGGATAAAACATAGTTCTCTGTCCATATTCACTTATCTTATGGGGGTCAACAGTGCAGATATAAAATCTAAACAGCTTTCTTGGCCTTGGTCTGAGAAGCATTAGTACAGAGAGCAAAGGAAATGACTCCTAGTTGAGAAGTGGGAACAGACTCCTATGTTCCTCTTTTGCTATCATACATAGGGAAAAAGTACATTTTGGTTTCTGGACCTATGACTTCCCAGGAGCTTATACTGATTAAAAACAATCACTTACAGCAAAAAGAAATCCAAAAGCCTATAAATATTTATGTCAGAGTCAAAGCCACAGAAAGATGAGTATGAAAAAAATAAGTTTAAAAAAAAAAAAAAGCAAGTACAATGGCTGGCATGTGAGGCAGAGTGAATTCCATACTGCACTCAACCCCACTATGAGGATTCTGCAATGGGAAAAGGTGATGCAACAGAAGACTTTTGGAAAGATACCCAAAGGAAGAAGAGACCTTCTTGCTTTCTGTGTGCACAAAAAATTCTAGGTTGTGCTTTTTCCACCTTCCCGGATGGGAGAGGAGCCTCTCTGTGCCAAAGGTTGAAACAATACATGGTGTTGGTGCAGAAGTAAGTGTTGTTCCCAGGGTGTCTTCTGTTTTGCTGCAGGACTGTAACGCTCTGTGTTGTATCTGATACAAATAAACCTCTTTTCAAGGTACTTCAGTCACAGGAAAGGAGACAACAGCTACTATTGACTTCCCACAGATCTTCCCTATTCACGTTCTTCTAATCAAGACAACATTCAGCTTTCTTTTCTCTTCCACTGAAAGAAGGGATGCAGCTTGCTCAAGCGGCTGCAAATTTCATTGATTTAAAGTCTTGACAGCTGTACTCTGTATAAACCTTAAAAGGACTCCAGCTCACTTTCAATGTTCAGGGACAACACAGGGACACAGCAATATAGCCCAGAGGTAGGCACTTCCAGTGGATATTTTAAGTTTACTAATGGCATGTGGTGCTCAGAAAAAGGAATTAAATTCTATAGTTTTGAATAAATGGTGGAGGTTTTTCCTTCCTGAAGACATGGAAGAATTGTCATAATTACGCCACATTAGCTACATCTGGACAAAACTTGTCTTAAGATGTGTATTCAAATTTGATTTATGTGACATGATGTATGTATGTATGTATGTCAGGAGATGTCTGTAAATATAATTTAAAAAAAAAAATATTATACCTAATACTTACAGGCTCTATAAAGGTATGTAAAATAAAATCTCCTTCAGAAAAAAAGAAACATTAAGAAAATTAATGTCCTGTGTGACTCACCCAGTGTAGAGACACTCATATGATGCATCTCATATTTGGTGTTATATGTAATTACACATATACAAAACACATTTTGGATACTCCATACAGTTTGAAAGAGTAACACACTTTAAAATATTCTAGATACAGTCTGCTTCTCAGACATTTCTGAACAATAGAGCAGCACTAATCAGCCTAGCTCAAAGAATGCTTTTTTAAAAGCAGCTGTGGATTTCACTTTGTGATTAGAAAGGAATTCCCATCCCCTGCATCTTCATTAGTCACAGAGGTTTGAGACTCTCACACTGTGTGCAATCCTATGTTGCAGAGAGATTTCCTTCAGCCTAAACAGAGGGTTCAGAAAGAGGAAGAGTGTCATAGTTCAGTAGAGTTTGGGTTTTTTGTGAGAGGTCTCCATCAGCCACGGAAGTGGTTCTCTTGCAAGGAGGTGCTTACAGCTACCTCTATGACCTGACAGAACCTATCAACTGGCTAGTTTGAATATTGGCAACTTTTTAAGCCACTTAAGAAGCCTGACACGCCTCTGTGATCCACAACGAACGGAGCCTGGGAAAGCTCTCTTGTCTTCCGGCTTTCAGACAGGTAGCGTTGGGGGCACCTGCAGGCGGCCCTGCGTGGCCGAGCCGGGCCCTGCTCAGCCTGGCCGGGTCAACCGTGGTGCTGCCCTGTTCCATCCGCGGCCCTCCACAGCCCTGCTCCGTGCAGGCAGCCCTTAGTGCGGCCAGGGCTCGTCTGAGACCGCTGCCCCACTGCCCAGCAAAGATCGTGTGACCAACAGAGATAAGTGAACTCCAGCTGCAAGGCCCGGGTGAGATTAACTCTTTTAGTGCTGTAAGTTTCCTCCAGAACAGATGAAGCCTGCAGACATCAATCGTCTTCCGAGTCAACACCATGAAGACACCAAAGTCAGTGAAGAAGGAAGAGCTGAAACCCTGAGGGAGGAGAAAGAGGAGATGCTTCAAGCTTAGAAGTTGAAATTCTGTTGTAAAGCTATGGTGATGGACTATGATATATCAGAGTACCCGTTGTAATTTCCTGAAAGCATGGGGGGTTGGAGTGTTCAAACTGTAATTGTGAGCAGAAGTACTTGTGCTGAAATAAGCAAATGACAGCAGCTGTAAAATGATGGGGACTCTTGCTCTCAGGGGAGGAGGAGGGCCTCTATTCCTAGAGATGAAATGCTCCCACGGATGGGTGAAGAGAACCTTTGTTTCTGAACAGCTCAACCTTAAAATGGTACCCCCGTAGCTCAAGATTGGACCCTCAAAAGCAGTTGTGGGGAAGGCTGTAAGATGAAGGCAGGGACTTTCACATGTGAGCAGAGAACCTACCCGGGCGGCTTTCTCGCTGTGATACTGATGCCATGAGAGAACTTCTTGTGGAGATGTCTCCATAGCATGAGCAAGAGAGACTCCTCTCCCTAAGTGAACTGTAAAAGATTATTATAGAGGTGGTAAACTGATTGAAAATCTCAAGGGTTGTCTTTTTACATTGTCAGTGGGAGAAGGGAGAAAGGTGGGGGGGAGGAAGGTTTAGTCTGATTTTTTTTTCTTTCTTTTAGGTCTGTTAATAAACTTCTTTATATTCTTTTAAGTTTTGTGCCTGCTTTGCTTTCTCCTAATTCTTACCTCACAGAAGCAAAATAAGTGAGTAATAGATATTTTGACCCAAACCACCATACTAAGGTTCTATGTCTCCTGGTTAAGAAATACACAACATACAGGAAAGATCTCAGGTACCACACTGATCATGTATTCTTTAGGTCTTATTCCCAATCCCCTCACTTGTCCATATTTTCGGAGAAGTGCTATGGTAGCCTAAAACTTTTGCAAGAAGATAAATATTCATCTTGAGCAACTCTAAAACCAAAGGCTATCTCCTGGAATGCTGTGGAAGTCAAGGAGCCAAGGGGGCATGTGTTCAGGAAGATTGGTGAGCTGAGGAGAGTTGGACTGGACACAGAGGTATAAAAACCACATGAGAGGAGGAGGAAACTGAGCAGCTATGAGGGCAGTCACAGACCTGCCATGCTACCAGGAAAGGCTGCAAACATGTGTCCTCCCCTCCTCCTGAACAGAGGCTGAAGGATCTCTGACAAACCCCTGTATGCCTAAAGGAACAAAGCATCTTTCTCTGTGAGCTAAATGGTACAGAGAGAGGTCCCAGAAGAATGGTGGTCAAAGACAGAGAAGTATTTGAAGATGTATAATTGAAGGTCATATCAATGCTTGTCACATCATGTCCTGAAATCATAAATATTTTGTTGTCCAATTACTCCATTCTTACCTGAGGCTCCTTGAGTTTGCTGTAGTCCTTCAGCAAATCTCTGGTTTTGTGCTTCTTTTACAGTCCATTTCTCCCCCCTCATTACTTCATTTCAGACATGAGGAGGGAGAGGGGAGAGGGAAAATAAAATCAAAAAACGCATTCAGTGATCAATCAAATCTGAGCAGGAAGCCTTCAGGAAGAGGTGCAGACTGGAAAGTGAGGATCGCCTCTTATGAATCATAGGTCAAATCTCATAAAGACAGAAAAAGGCTGCAACTGCTCTGTTTTCATTGTGTTTCATGGGTGTAAATGCTGAGAAAAATGTTCAGGCTGGCTTAACCACGCTTCTCTGCAGGAAGAGTCACTGTGACTGTGTGGAAACCCATCCTTCATAACTTTGAGTGTCATAAGGGCAAGATAGCCATGTTGAAGATCTCAACTCAACAGAGGCCTTTGCATACCATTATGCCACACTTTTGCAAGGGATAGGAAGCATGACAGCAACTCACTATTACACCTGCCACTTCCTGGCCTCCCTCATGCTCACTGTTGTACATTTTATCCAAGTAAGAAGGAAGAAAAGAATGCAAGACCAAATGGTTGATTTGACTTCTTCTGGATGCACAGATATTTGTTCAGAAACATCTAAGCATAAAGAATACAGCAAATACCTTCTTTTTCCCTATTGTACTTCAGCCTTGTTTCATTCCCATCTCCAGTATGGCCCAGAAGTTCTCTAGATCTCCTTTCAGAGAAGAACTGTTCCTCATAAGAAAACACTTAAGTACTAATTTCTGAATGCTGTTCAGAAATAGCAGAACAAAAGCCCACCATATTCAGGTTTAGTAGAGGCTGGTTTAGATCCTGTTAGAGCAGGTTTCTATCCCAAAAGCTGAAAATATGTGAGCACAGGAACAAGGTGGCTCTTCTCAGACTATGAAGAAGGAAACATGCTGGCGTTGGTTCAAAATAATGTCTCAGACCAGAATTTCTTTAAGCTTTAACCATGAAATTATTTCATCAGTAAATTAAACCTTTTCTTATCACTTTACCTTTCCTGGCAACTGTTTACATGCAACACACAACATCACTGATAAAAGAATGGAACAGCTCCTGGAACAAAAATTTTCAGTGCATTCTCTCCTGAAAACCCTGAAGTATTTATTGCCCTTACATTCAGCAGGGAGGAATCAAGCTACAAGAGAATGAGCTGTTCATGTAATGCTTCTTCTTAATGTTTTATTGGCTAGAATAGAATTCCCCATTTTTCCTTCTCCCTTTCTCATCACTCAACACAGCTTCTTAGGAGCCAAATCACTCAATACAGCAAACGCATACCATCCCTAACACCTCCTTCCTTTCTCTTCACACATTTAAACCTTCACCTTCCTATCACCTCATGAGAACAATTTTTAAAATTTTACTATAGGTTTTGAGAGTGATGAAACAAACTTGCCATGAAGTTTTCCTCCTACAGACTCTTAAATCTTCCAGGTCTTTTCCTTTCATATGCTGATTTTATATTGTGGATTTCCAAGCGCTTTATTTTAGCTCTCCCATTACCATCATCTATCACGATGTACAGACTCAAGGAGACCTTCACTGGCTTCATTGCAGCTCTTAGGTGCTTGTATTTAGCCTTAATGAAATCAGATTTCAGGATCAGAGACTTCAAAAACTGTTGGTCAGGAAGCTGCATAGTGGTTTCCATGGAAGACTTTTCTACCATCTTCTTGCTTCTCTAGGATCAAAAGATGGATTTACCACTAAAATAGAATAGAAATTCATTGCATTTCAGGAAAGCCCTGAAAGTGCAACTTGTGCTTTCCTGAGTAATTAGGAGATAAGACAGTCTTGTAATGTCTGCTGAACAACTGATGGCTATCAGAATTGTTAAGACAATTTTTATCTTTGTTTCCAGGACTACTGAATTAATAAACTGTTTCAGTTGTGCTGAGGAAGAGAGACAGGGGGGGAAAAGAGAATGGTAAGGTAAGATTTTTAACTGACCATTTGTTTTCGGCGCATAACTTACAAGATATAAATGAAGATGAAAGGTGCTGTCATTAAGAATTAGAATGAGTGGGTTTCTTGGCAGAACCAAAGAAAAAAAATATTAATATGCTGACCAATAAAATACATAGGTACGAGTCAAAACACAATAAAATGAGTTTGCCAAAAAGTAATAGATGTGGATAGAAAAAAAAAAAATCCATGCTTTTTGATTTTTAACATCACTCTCTTCAGCCAAGACCATGCTGTCCTTTTCTACGGTTGAGGAATCTAATTTGAGAGTAACAATGGCTACAAAGTAACTGCAGATTCATGAGAAAAATAAATATAAACTAATAATTTACATTTTCCTAAAAGGAAAAATTCACAATGAATCTGACATGAGAAAGTAAGGAGCTGGTTTAAATTGCATGTGACTACAATGAAAAAAACCATCCTTAATTGGACTGTTATCTGTGCCCTCAACATAGTGGTGCCTGTTATCATTCTTATGAAGTGGTGTCTGGAAGCCTTTCCTTTACAAACCTGTTTTTCAGGTATATACAACACTCTTAAATGGAATGAGAGCCCACAATAGATTTAATTTTCATTTGGTAAAAATACATTTTCTGAATTTTTTTTTCATTTTATCTCAAGGGCTGTGTCTCTGGCCACAGAGATCTGGGCTATAAGATGTAGCGAAGTAATTTATCTTGCCTCAATGTTGTCGTGTTCATGTCCAGAGAATGGCCTGTTGTCAGAAACCTTTCTGAAGAGGCAGTCATGAAAATTGCAGGTGCAGGTGTTTGCAACTACTCTAACCTTTTGTGCATCCTTCTGAGGGAAGAAGCATAGTCTGAAATGAAGAAGTGGCAGTATTTTGAAGGCAAGTGCAATTAGAAGGAGGGTAATTTGTTTGGAAAGGTGGAGATAGCACTGCCTGTAATTTCACAAAGCATACTTTGAGAAGGAAAGAGCTGCGTGCCTTAAGGTGCTAATCATCATCAGCATGTTCCATTCTGAACACCTGGACATGCTTGCAGAATACAGGACATGCCTCCATCCAGGCTGGAAAGAAGGAGCCCACTGCTGCAGGGTGGAGTGGGTTCCTTTGTGCAAGTCAGCACAAGTCCCAAAGCCTTGAGGTGGATTGGAAGGTAGAGAGCTTCTAGACACAAGCTATTGCCAGAGTGTTTAGTTGGTGTTGCCTGTTCCTCAGAGTGTGGACTAATCTCCACTCTTCATTCCCCCGTGTCTGTTTCCTTCCTAAGGAAGATTCACACCTTTCTGATTGCAGGTCATGTGCTTATGCAGCTAAAGGTAGCTGGGAGGCTGCTGAGCTGAGCTGAACTGAGCTGAGCTGAGCTGAGCTGAGCTGGTAGGCTAAGCGGAGCAGTAAAAGTCATTCACAGTCAGTGAGCTGACCTCAGGTCCTTCAAATAATGCAGTCCAAGAAGATTTTGCCAGTATTTCCACTGGAAGCCTACCACGGGTCTCTTGCTTTTTCTGTGTTTGACTGGCTGGTAGATTGGGAGGGACAAGAGCATGGGAAATGCTTGACCAGGGCATGAATGAAATGGCTTTTTTCTTTAGTTGGTCCTAGGCATCTCAACCTGAAGTTCTAAGGAGAGAGAGTGGGAGTAGCAGAGTTTGTTTAAAGCTGCCTTTTCTCCAGGGTCAGCAAATTAATAGGCTCTTTACCACTCTGCGTCTGGTAGTGTGGGCTTTCTGAATAGCTTTAGCTACAGGTGAGTTTATAAAACACCTCCCTCAGAACAGACTGGAGGTTTTCTCTGTTTGCTTGACAGTCAGGTGACTGGAGGTCAGAAGAAATTTTTCCTCCCGTTCTGCCTCTTAGTTACTCATGTCCCAGAGGTGAGCACTGTGATTGGACAAGAAGCTTGTCATCAGAAGACATTTAAAAGGAGCAGGGTGACATAGGCTGCTGAAACAGAGTAGCCTGTGAAATTCCTGACTCTCCCCTCTTTCTTTGTGGTGCTGCCTGTGAATGACTGATCAGTGGCTGCTGTGATCCTGTCTTCCTCTGCTTCCCTCCCTGCTGGGTACCACTTGGGACATGGAGCTGTTCAATGGCAACCTCATCTAGATGGCAGAATTTATAAGGAACTGATTGTTGTTATTATATAGGATGGTTCAGAAAACTGTGTTTTCTGAGTGCACCCAGCTCTTGTGTCATGGCTGGACAAGGGAAGGGCGATCACTCAGACATTCTGTGCTCTGTCAGCCCTCAGCTGATAAAGAGTATTTCAGAGATCACCCAAGAGGAATTTGAGTAGCCCAAGGGAGCAAAAAGCTCCTGCTGTGCTGTGCTGTGCTGTGCTGTGATCAGCATCAGAGAAACCCTTCCCAGTAAACAGCACCATCATATCCAGTAGCAAGGATCTCGAGTCTGAAAAAAGCAAGGGAGGAGGTTTGTATTGAGGATGGCGTCTAAATGCAGACACGTCTACGTCCCTATACAAAATAGAGTTCCTCTCGGAATGGCAAGAGAGAAGCCAGTTGCTGCAAGTGTCAGGAGGAGCACAGCTTTATGTGGCATTGAGGGAGAGCACATTGGAGTGGAGCAAGCTAAGCTTCAGGAGTTCTGCGTTTTGAGGACTTTTCTTTTTCCTTTTCCAAACTTGTATTTCTTGTTACAGTGGCTTGTCCATTTTTCAGCCGAGCTATTGATCAGCCACATCTAGCGTAAGAAGTAGTTTGGACGGTTTTTTGTGCTACTGCGCAAACCATCAGTTGGTTGTATGTGATCTTTTGTCAGTCAATAAACAGATCTTTGAAAGTGCTCCTAAATTCAGGAGAGAAACCCTGACATCTTTATCTCACAAAAGATGTGTGAGGCAGGACACTGCTGGTGTAAAAGAAGGGTAGGCCTTAACACTGGATGACGTTTCAACTTCCTGTGCATCATTCAAGCAGCCTCTAATTCTTTCTTTCTCACTAAACCTCTAGCTAAAAATCAGCCTGTATGACAGGCTGTGGCCAAAGTAATAAATATTATTGTTAATAGTGAAGATCATCTGCCTGCAATCATCAGTAAAAGCCTACACAGATATAGAGATCGTATTGGAGTCCTGTCGCCCATATTTATATTTGACAAGGGTTGTGTGGGAGGGCGCTTGTGCCTGCTTTGTACAGGGAAGCTCTAGGGTTCACGACTGATGGGTCTGCACTTTGTGTCTCTTGAGGCTCTGGGTGCCCAGGGCCATGATGAGTTCCCGGGCTGGGGATGGCGGGTGGGGCTGGCCTGTGATGCGCTCTGGGGCCTGTGACACCACAGGGGCCGTGTCACAATGGGGGCAGCTATAAAAGGCCCCATTGGTTGACGCTGCCCCCAGTAGAGCCTGGGCAAGCGGTGAGTGCACACAGGCGGTGGGGAGGCAGGGCTGGGGGAGGGCTGGGGCAGAAGCGCTGGCAGCCGGGGCGTGTGTTCTGTCCCTGCATCCAGGGCCCAGCCCCTGGCGGGAGCGCCTTGCTCAGGCTCGGTGCTTGCTGGGGCAGCGGTGCAGGCCTTGCCTCCTGCCAGCTGCCGGGGGCCCTCTCCTTCCTGCTGCCACATCCCCGTGGCTCCTGCCCCGCACTGGCTGCCTCCATTCCGGCCCTACTGAACCCCTTCTGTGTGTCC